>NC_057861.1:4257500-5555000 GCF_019393635.1 Dromiciops gliroides
ATTTACATTACATGTGAAAAATCACACCTCATAAATGGTGAAATAGTTATTAAAACATTGTGACTTTTTGCCCACCTTGTACAAAGCAAGCTATAGACAGGGCAGTTAGGTGGCGCTACAGTGGATAGAGCGTTGGGCCTGGAGTCGGGAGGACCTGAGTTTAAATCCGGCCTCAGACACTTGATACTTACTAGCTGTGTGACGTTGGGCAAGTCACTTAACCCCAATTGCCTTACCAAAAAAAAAAAAAAAGACATAAGAAGACTGGAAAGGTGGGAGGAGATAGACTTGAAGGGCCTCAAATGACCAACAGAGCATTCTGTATCTGATCTGAGAGGAGATAAGAAGCCACTGGAGTTAACTGAGTAGGGGAGTGATCCGAGCTTCAGGAAAATCACTTCAGTGGCTAAATAAAACGCTCTCCAACAACTACTACAATGGTCCAGGCCTGAGGTGATTAGGGCTGCGCCAGGTGCGGGCAGTGTCAGAAGAGAGAAGGGGGCTTATTTGGAAGATGCTGCAGAGGTGACTTGGATAGGCCTTGGCACCAGCTTGGATCTGGAGGGTAAGAGAGAGAGCGAAGCATCCAGGATGCTTCCTGGGACTTGGGAGCCTGAAGGACCCGGAGGGAGAATCATAATGAGAGCTGTAACTAGTCCCTGCTTTGACGGGTAATGAGAGCAGGGCTCTTTCCGCTGTGCCCTACAACCTACCTGCTTCTCTCTTCCCTCCTTCCCACTTTATAGGTCTTGGCAGCCCTTCTGGCCACTGACCCAGGATGGCTGGCTTCCAGAACACATAAGCACCACTCCAGATGTTTGTGCAGCCAAAGGAATGCAGGATGGTCCCTGCAGAGAGCCCAGCACTTCACCCAAGGGGAGGTGGGGAGTTGGCACTGCTCAGGCTCACAACCTTCCAGACCGCTCTCCTGGCCCATCTCTGCCTCAAGCTAAGGAATGCTGGGGGTGGGGGTGGGGGTGGGGTTGGCATCTACACACTCAGAATCTGGACACAGTGTCCGAGGCCCCAAGAATGCATGACATAGAACATCGGAACTGGGAGGGACCTTAGAACATCTAACATAAGATGTATGAACTGGGAGGGAACTTAGAATATCAGATGCAGAACATTAGAGCTGAGAAAAATCTTAGAACATCAGACATATGTCAGAGCTGGAAAGGACCTTAGAACATTAGACATAGAATGACAGAGCTGGGAGGGAACCTTAGAACAGAGAATGTCAGAGATAGGAAGAACCTTGGAACATCAGACATAGGCTATCAGAGGGGCCTTAGAACACCAGACATGGAATATCAGAGCTGGGAAGGACCTTAGAACATAAGACAGAATGTCAGAGCTGGAAGGGACGTTAGAACAGAAGACTAAGAATGAAAGAGCTGGGAGGGAACCTTAGAACAGAGAATGTCGGAGAATACAAAGAACCTTGGCACATAGGACAAAGAATGTCAACACTGGAAGAACCTTGGAACATCAGGTCTAAGTTGTCAGAGATGGCAGGGACCTTAGATTATCAGACAGAATGTCAGAGCTGGGAGAGATCTTAGAACATAAGACAGAAGGACAAAGCTTGGAGGGAACCTTAGAACAGAGAATGTCAGAGATAGGAAGAACCTTGGAACATAGGACGTAGACTGCCAGAGCTGGGAGGGACCTTAGAACAGAAAATGTCAGAGACAGAAAGAACCTTAGAACACCAGACAGAATGCCAGAGCTAAGAGAACCCTAAGGAAGTGAGCTGTGAACCTTGTTCACACCGGGCACCTGCTTCCTTTAGCCCATCAGCGGAACTTACACCGTGGACAGTGGGGGGGGGGGGGAGGGGCTGGGCCATAGTACAATTCCCAGCTGCCCCCAAGGGCAATGATGCAAACTCCCAGGATTCCTTTGGGTAAGCATCCTCTGGGGGTTACAGTAACCATGGCAACAGGACCCCTGCTGGGTGGCACAGGGAAGCTTCTCTCCCTCCTGAGGCCACCTGGGGCACGGGCTCTTGTGCAGCTAAAGAGGAGCCTCTGTTGGCAGGAGATGCTGTAAGAAAGTCCAGGGAGTGGGGCAGCTAGGTGTCACAGTAGATAAAACATTGGCCCTGGATTCAGGAGGACCTGAGTTCAAATCTAGCCTCAGACACTTGACACTTCTTAGCTGTGTGACCCTGGGCAAGTCACTTAACCCTCATTGCCCCACCAAAAAAAAACGAAAGTCCAGGGAGACCCCTCAGGGGCGGGGCTGAGCCATGGGGAGATGTTGCTGTTCTGGATGTCTTCCCATGCCCCTCTGTGTTCCCTGGTGCTGGAGGGGTTCCCCAGGGGAGTCCCAAGTATCTAACTGGGCAGTCAGTGGAAGATCAGGATCATAGGGCATAGCTGGAAAGTGGGTCAAAGGTCCATCCCCCTCACCTTGCAGGCCTGTCAAAGCAAACTGACTTGGCCAAAGCTACAAAGTGGCAGAGTTGGGACTTGTTGCTTACAAGGCAACTAGGTGGTGCAGGAAAGAGAGAGCTAGACCTGAAGCCAAGAAGACCTGAGTTCAAATCTGGATTCAGAACTTACAAACATATGACCTTGGGCAAGGTACTTAACTTCTGTCTGCCTCAGTTTCCTCATCTGTAAAGTAGACACTAAAATAGCACCTACCTCCCAGCGTTGTTGTAAGGATAAAATAATATGTACGGGAGCTGCTAGGGGGCACAGAGGATGAAGCACCGGCCCTAGATTCAGGAGGACCTGACTTCAGATCCAACCTCAGGCACTTGACACATACTAGCTGTATGACCCTGGGCAAGTCACTTGACCCTCATTGCCCTGAAAAGAAGAAGAAGAAGAAGAAGAAGAAGAAGAAGAAGAAGAAGAAGAAGAAGAAGAAGAAGAAGAAGAAGAAGAAGAAGAAGAAGTATAGGGGCAGCTAGGTGGCGCAGTGGAGAGAGCACCAGCCCTGAAGTCAGGAGTACCTGAGTTCAAATCCAGCCTCAGACACTTAACACTTACTAGCTGTGTGACCCTAGGCAAGTCACTTAACCCCAATTGCCTCACTAAAAAAAAAAAAAAAAATAATAATAATAATAATAATATGTATAAAGTACTTTGCATACATTAAAGTGATATATGTGTTCACTGTGATCATCATCATTATAATTAATAATTAACTTAGGTCTTTTAAATCAGAAGTAACCTTGTTGTTGTTGTTGTTTGTCCTTCATTCTCAAAGAGGACTGTGACCTCAGGATGATGTCATGACTTGCAGTGAGCTGGATTTGAGTGAGAGAGGGCTGTGCAAGGTCACCAGCCTCACCCTCTCCTCCAGAGCCATAGGGGTCCAGAGGTAAGACATACATCAGGATGACTGGAGATGGCCCTGGATTTTTTTTTTAAGCATTTGGGGTTAAGTGACTTGCCTAGGGTCACACAGCTAGTAACTGTCTGAGATGAGATTTGAACTCAGGTCCTCCTGACACCAGGGCCAGTGCTCTATCCACTGGGCCCCACGGTTGCCCCAAGTGACCTAGCTAAACAATGAAGTGCTAGGGCATGTCCCTCGTGTAACTGCGGACAGCTATAGCTGTGTCCCAAGGGCAGAGCTGACTCTCTGTCCCCATTCTGGGAGTCCTCCCAACCCCTCCAGCATGCCTTGATCGGAGGTCCCGGGACCTTGGCAGCAGTGGCTGGACTGCAGATGGATTCCTTGCCTCCCCAAGGAATCCACTGTGGGTTAGAATCATACAAATAATCCCTCAAGCATTTCGTTTCCAAGTCACTTTCCCATCCATTTTCTCATTTGGTCTTTCCAAAAGCCCTCAGAGAGAGGCCGGGAAACATGATTAAGTCCATTTAATTTTATTTATTTTCTACATCACACTAATTTCTAGATATACTCACTCTTCCCCACCCCATCTCCAAACTGAGCCTTCTCTTGTAACAAAGAACAATGATTTAGCAACATAGTAACTACATATGAACAGGGACTATTGGAGTTGGAAAGGGCCTTAGAACAGGAGATGTCAGAGCTGGGGCGGGGGGGGGGGGGGTGTCTTAGACTGAGGGATATTTCCTAGCACCTTCCTGTCTGCCCTGTTCTCCCCCTAAGCCCCAATGGCTTCTCCATTACATGTGCTTGGTCTTTTGTAGAACCCAAGTTCAGTCCTGCTAGTCTTCTCCAGCTCAGCTCACCTTAGCAATGAAAGAGAAGAGTTAAATATAGGCTCTCTCTCCCTTATTTCTGAGACTGGGGTGAAGGGAGGTGGAGGTGTATTGGTGCAATCAAGGTCTCTGAGAAGCAGGAATCCCAGGTCTGTCTATTCTAAGAGACCTCCCAGCTCTGACATCCCCTGTTCTAAGGGCCCCCCCCAGCCCTGACATCCCCGGTTCTAAGGGCCCCCCCCAGCTCTGACATCCCCTGTTCTAAGGGCCCCCCAGCTCTGACATCCCCTGTTCTAAGGGCCCTCCCAGCTCTGACATCCCCTGTTCTAAGGCCCCCCAGCCCTGACATCCCCTGTTCTAAGGGTCTCCCCAGCCCTGACATCCCCTGTTCTAAGGGCCCTCCCAGCCCTGACATTCTCTACTCCGTGGTCCTTTTCAAACTGACAATCTAAGAACCCTCCACAGATCTGCTGGTCCAGTTAACACACAGTGACTGGCACCTTAGAGATCTAAGCCCATCCTCCCCTCCCAAAGATGGGGAATACTGCCTGAATTACTGTGCCAGGTTCCTGGCAGGCCTCAGAGGAAGGTGCCAGGTACAGGAGTGGCAGAGGCCAGGGAGGCGGAGGGCACCAGTGCCAGCTGCCTGTAGGCTGGGCTCTCTCAGCTCCTTGCCCACGCAGCAAGCCCACACTTGCAGAGCCTCGTGCCCACAGCTCCAGAACAGGGAGGTTCTCAGCACTCCCTATTTTTTATATAAGTCCCAAAGCCATTGGATTCTGCACACAACCTCCCATGCAAACAGACCAGAGAAACTTTCAGAATCTACTCTGGAGGGACTGGAGCTGGTTAGCCTGGAAGGAGCCAAGAATCCCATGATCCTCCTCTTCCTCTCTTATTGCTTGTCACAGGGAAGCAGGATCAGGCATCTGCCGCTTGGTCCCAGAGCTAATAGTAACAGAAAGGATTTGTAAAGGGCAGACTATAGGACGAACTTCCCTCTGAAAGTGGAATGGGGTGCCCTGGAGTTCGAGGGATCTATGAACTAACATTCGGTTATCTGGGTCAGGTCTTAGAAGCCACCCTGTACCATGGTGAGAACACTGGACTGGGAATCAAAGGATCTGGGTTCAAATCTCACCTTTGTTACTTACTACTGGTGTAATATCAGGCAAGTCACTTAACTTGGCTAGGACTCAGTTTCCTTCTCTGTAAAATGGGGGGCAGGGTTTGACCACATGGCCTTGGATAACCCTTCCAGCTCTCAGTGTCCAATTGGTTGGTCCTACGAAGTCTGTCTGTGATCACATGACTATCCTGGGGGGCGGGGGGGGGGGGCCCATCGGGAAGGGCTAAGCAGAGGAACAATTTCCCCAGATGTGCCTGTTCTTGCATGCCCATGATGGCCTTGGTGAGGAAAAGCAGGCAGGGAAGGGTGGCCCTCGCCTGCGCGCCCCCAGACACCCCCTTGGGGAAAGGGCCTCTCCTTCCTGGGCCCGTCTGAACAGCTTAAAAAGCAGAGGCCTCATTAGACTGGGGCCAGACAGGTCCTAGAGAGCCGATGTCCAATCCCTCTATTTGACAGCTGAGGAAACTGAGGCCCGGAAGTCTGGGAGGACTTGTCCTGGACTCAAACCTAGACATTCATTGACCCAAACAGCCCCTGGGTCCCCTGGGCTCTGGCGGCCCCCAAAAGCTGGCTGCTTCATGATTAACACCCTGTCAACTCTCCCCCCTTTTCCTCCACAGTTGAATAGACCATTGACAGAAGCAGAAGATTAATGGGCAGCCAGCCTTTGGGAGCCTCTGGAGATGGTGGGAGGCGGCTCCCTGCTTTTCTTTCCAAAAGGAAGCCTTGATCCCCTCCCCCCTCAGCGGCCTGACCATCCCCCACCCCCTCCAGAACGGGCCTCCAACAACCCCGGGAAAAGAGCAGGCTCGACACTGGCCTCCCCTATCATGGCGCTCTGTTCAGTCCTTGGGAAGCCCCAGATAAGGATCCCACCGACCAGAAAGACCTCGGACAGGACGAAATCTGCACTCCGGAGGGAACCCCCTCAGGGAAGAGGGTCAGGGAGCCACTGGGGAAACTGAGGCACAATGAGTGACTTGCCCAACGTCACACTGAGGGTACCAAGGTTTCCTCAGTACTGTACATGATATCTTGGCTTCAGTTTCCCCAACTGTAAAAGGAGGGAGAAGGGTGGGCTATACAATGTTGGGTTTTGTTTTATTTCTTTTCGGTTTTTTGTGGGGCAATGAGGGTTAAGTGACTTGCCCAGGGTCACACAGCTAGTAAGCATCAAGTGTCGAGGCCACATTTGAACTCAGGTCCTCCTGAATCCAGGGCTGGTGCTCTATCAGCTGTGTCACCCTGCTACCCCAGTGGACTATACAGTGTGCAAGGGACCTTCCAGTTCTATTTTCTAAACCCCTCCCAGCCCTGACATTCCCTGTTCTAAGACCATAAGGAAAGCCTGCTCTGTTCCCTGGGTCTCCTAGTGGCTCAGGTGTCTGGACTCAGGGCCTGCTAAGCTTCTTGTCTGTAACCATCCTGTGCATGCAGTGAAACAACCCGACCAGGCTTGGAGATTTTGAGAATTCCTATGGAACACGTGACTGTCTATAAGTGTCTGAAGGGCAAATGCAGGGTGATGGTGGTGAGCTATAAAGAGGCCAACAATCAGAGCTGTTCCCAGGTGGTAGTGAGATCCTCATCACTGGAGGTCTCCAAGCCCACCTCTTGGGGATATTGTGAAAGGGATTCTTTGGGGGAAGTATATGGATTAGACTAGATGCTACTGAGGTCTCTTCCAGCCCTGTGAAGCCACTTTCCAACTAGTCTATTTCTAGAGGGGAAAAAAGAAGGATGGAAGGAGGGAGGGAGGAAAGGAAAGAAGGAAGGAGAGAAGAAAAGAATGGAGGGGGGGAGGAAGGACAAATTTATTAAGCACCTACTATGTGCCGGGCACATGCTAAGTGCTTTGTAGATATTATCTCATTTGATCCTCGCAACAACCCTAAGGAAGTAGGTACTGATGTTATGGTTATTTTTCACATAAGGAAATTTAGGCAAACAATAGTTACATGACTTGCCCCAGCTCACTCAGCTAGCATGTTTCTGAGTCTGGATCTGAATTCAGATCTTCTTGACTGCAGGCCCAATGTTCTATCCATAGGACCACCTAACTGCCTCTGCCAAGTCATGTCATGGTGGGACAGGCAGAGTATTTTAGTGAAAAGAGCACCTGGGTTCCAATTGAAATTTGCTCCCTGAGTCACCTTGGGCAAGTCACTTCCCTTGCCCAGCTTCAGTTTCCTAATCTGTAAAATGGGGAGGGGGGCGGAGTTGGACCAGATGGCCTCTGAGGTCCCTTGTGGTTCTAGATCGAGAGGATCCAAGAGGATCTAGGACCTTTTAGCTTTAACGAGTATCTTGTATCTTAACTTCTAAGGTCCCTCCCAGTTCCAACATGTTGCAGTTCCCTAAGTTGTGGTCAATACTTTGCTTACAGATCCAAGGTTCTGTGACTTTGTATCTTTTCATCCTCCCACCACAGATGCAATATAACCACAGATGCCCTTTCATCCCTTGTGAAATGGTCTTCACAAATTGCTGTGGCCCCCAGGACAAATCATGGGGAGCTGGGGGAAGGGGGGAGGAGGACTTTCCTGAGATGGCCCCCTCTGAGCTTAGCTAGGCTAGACATCTTCATGATACCCATGAAATAACCAGTAACCAGCACTGGCCGGTTCGATCTTACAGCCTTTTAGGGACCAGAAATGGGAATGATGCAGAAGGTAGAAAGACACAAAGAACAGAGACAGATGACAGACACAATGGAGAAAAGACTGGGGTTCACAACATTTATTAAGCACCTACTGCGTGCAGGCGCTACCCTCCTCAATGACCTCCAGGATCAAAACCAAAATCTTCTGTTTGACATTTTCAAGGTCCTTCATAACCTCCCCCCACCTGAAACACACTTTTCCCGCCTCCTTCCACCTCCCCCTCCCCAAACTCTCCACCTCCCACCTCCCCCCCCCCCCCACAACACGCTTCCTTAACTACTCTCCCACCCAGTGGCATCAGCCTCTCGGCCTCTCGCTGTCCCGTGAACAAAACCCTCCATCTCCCATTCTCTCTAGAAGGGTCTTCCTCCTCCACTCCCACCACTGACTTCCCTGGCTTCCTACAGGAAGCCTCTCCCGGTTCCTCCGATTGCTGGTGCCTTCCCCGCTGAGAGTGCCTTCCTTCTGCTGCCCCATGTCCCCACCTCGGCCCACCGGTAACTTGGACCTCACCCCTGGATGGACCCTGGCTGTGCTCAGGGGAGCCTCTCCCTTATCCTGCCTGGCTGCTGGCCTCCAGCTGAGTGAATACCCCCCCCCCGCCCCGACTTTCTCATTCCCTCTTAGGGGAGTGCTGTCTTCCCTCTCCAGAACTCCCTGCCGGCAAGAACCGTCTTGTTTTCTTGTGTTTGTAGCCATAGCACGATGCCTGGCACATGGGAGTCACCTGATAAAGGCTTTATTAAACAGCCTATCAAATACCTCTCCATCTACAGTTTACATCTTGTATGGACAAAACATGTCTCCCCATTAGACTGTAAGCCCCTTGGGGGCAGGGACCCTGTTTTTGCCTTTCTACATATCTCCAGTGCTCAGCAATCTGCCTGGTCTGTCGGGTGGTAAGTGCATAATAAATGCTTGTTGCGGGGGGGAGGGGGGGGCAGCTAGATGGCGAAGTGGATCAAGTACTGGCCTTGGATTCAGGAGCACCTGAGTTCAAATCCAGCCTCAAACACTTGACACTTAACTAGCTGGGTGACCCTGAGCAAGTCACTTAACCCTCATTGTCCTGCAAAATAAATTGAAAAAAAAGAAAAAAAAAAGGCTAATCTCATTTTGGGGCAATTAGGTAGCACAGTGGATAGAACACCGGCCCTGGAGTCAGGAGGACCTGAGTTCAAATCCAGCCTCAGACACTTGACACTTACTAGCTGTGTGACCCTGGGCAAGTCACTTAACCCCAATTGCCTCGCCAAAAAAATTTTTTAAATGCTCGTTGACTGACTGGCTGACTGACTGCTAAATGCCAGGGACCCGAAAATGAAAACGACAATTCCTGCCCTCAGTGAGCTTACAATCTACAAGGTAGATACAAAGCTGAAAGGGACCGAGCGTCATCTGCTCCAACCCAACCATCCCACAAAAGAAGAAATGGGCTCCCGGAAGTGGGAAGGTCTTGCCAGGCTTCCTGCAGGCCCCTCCTCAGCCTCCAGAGCCAGGGGGCAACTTGAGGGGGAGGGGAGGGAGGAGGGTGCTGGGAGGGAGGTTCAGCATTGGAGCTGCCCCGACAAGGATTTACTGAAAGAGGAACCCAGCCCTGTCTGAGCCCGAGGCTTCTCAGGGAGAGGAAACATCTGGAGAACTTTCCCTTTTACCAAAATCACCCCGCCCAAGCGTTTGGCTTGGGCCCCTCCAAGAGCCCAGGATGGCTGCTTTCTGGTTTTCTCTTCTCAACCCTCCCTAATGGAGCTGATCGGAGGAGGGATGGAATATGATGTAATCAAGGGGTGACAGGCTGGGGGGCAGGGCACCCAACTGAGCTCTCCAGCTGGCCCCCAAGAGACCCACCCGGGCTTAAGGCAAAACTGAGGGGATTAGACTCCATGACCTCAAAGTCTCTATCCAGTTCTTTTAATAAGGATGTTTGACTGCCCTCCAACTCTGACATCCCTTGTTCTAAGGCCCCTCCCTTCCTTGGGGCAGGTAGGTGGTGCTGTGGATGGAGCATTGGGCCTGTGTTCCAATCCAGCCTCAGACATTAAGTAGCTAGGTGACCCTGGGCAAGTCACTTAACCCTGTTTGCCTCAGTTTCTTCATCTGTAAAATTATCTACTCTAGTAACTGCCAAGAAAACCCCAAATAGGGTCACAAAAAGTTGGACACAACTGAACCAAAAAACCCCTCCCAGCTCTGACATTCCCTGTTTTAAGACCCTCCCCACCAGCTCTGACATTCCCTGTTCTAAGGCCCTCCCAGTTCTGGCATTTTCTGCATGTGTTGGCAGTTCCAAGTGCTGAGTGTTAATTACTGTCGTTTCTCTGCTCTGCATGGGGTGGTGTGATGTCAACAGAGAGCCCAGCAGAGATAGGGTGGGGGAAGGGTGACAGAAAAACCAATCTCCCCCCCCACCCCCACCCTGGGGCTGTCTGCTTGGGGGTGGGGGGTGGGGAGGCACTTTCACCCAGTTGTAGGATAATAGAATGTTTGAGCTGAGTGGGATGAGAAAGGCCTTCTAGTCCAGGTATCAAACACACCTTAAACAGGTTAAAATATAACCGGGAGGGGGCAGCTAGGTGGCACAGTGGATAAAGCACCGGCCCTGGATTCAGGAGGACCTGAATTCAAATCCGACCTCAGACACTTGACACTAGCTGTGTAACCCTGGGCAAGTCACTTAACTCCCATTGCCTCGGAAAAAAAAAAAAAAGAAAAAGAAAAATTGTAACTGGGAAATATTTAACAAAATTTTAAAATACAATAAAATGTAATTTGTAGCTTCCCAGGTAAGTCAGCATGCAGCCTACAGGGACCCATTTCTACTAGCGTGTGACACTGCTGTTGAAGTCGATTGAGTCCATTTTACAAAAGAGAACACTGAGGCCCAGAGCAGGAAAGCTAACCAATCTGTCAGTCGGCAGACCTCGGTCGAGCGTCTGCTGGATGCCCCGTCCCTAGCAGGGTGGGAGGCTACAAAAAGGCTCTGCCTTTGAGGACCTCCCATTGGGAGGATGTGGACAAAGCATGTCTAAAGCGACCACAAGCACCGATGGCCAGGCAGGCACAAAAGATGGAGGGGTGAGGGAAGGGTTCCTGCATCAGGAGAAGCTTGAGCTGGGTCGGGAAGGAAACTGGGCAGAGGGGGGTCCAAGGACCGGGGACGAGAAGGGACAGCCAGGGAAAAGGAGATGAGGGTAGGGTAGCAGGTGAGTCAAGACAGCAGACCCAAAGGGGAGGAGCCAGGTGGCCCAATGGACCGAGTGCTAGACATGGAGCCAGGATGACCCGAGTGCAAATTCTACCTAAGGCTCTTACTAGTTGTATGACCCTAAGCACATCTTTTCAACCCTCTTGGTTCCAATATGAATTCAGTGGCTTTCTAAACCCCATTCTGGGTCTAAATCTATGATTCCATGAGTGATACATAAGAAGATCAGAAAAGCAGGAAGGGACTAGGTGATGAAGGTTTGGCAATGACAAATGGAAGAGCTTGAATTTGGTCCTGAAGGTAATAGGGAGCCACTGATGTTTGTTGGGGGCGGGGAGACACTGTCAGACTTGTGCTGTAGGGAAATCACTTTGTGATTGGGGCTGGGGGGTGAACTGGACAGGTGAGGGGCAGAAAGACCAATCAGGGGTTTATTTCCATGGTCCAGGCAAAGGTGGTGCCAAATCAGTGGAGAGAAGGGGGTGTAGACGGAGCTGCCTGGAGGTGGAAGAAACAACTGAAAGGCAACTGAAAGGGGGAGTCAAAGTGAGGTGGAACTGCCAAAGTGAGGTGGAGTCAAAGATGATCCCAAGGTGGAAGGATAGTGGTGTCCTTGACAGTGACAGGGAAGGTGGGAAGAGGCATTTGGGAAGAAAGAAAATGGGTTCTGTTCTAGACATGCCGGGGGAGGGGATGAGCATTTTAAAAGTGCCTACTATGCGCCAGTCACTGCACCATGCACTTTACAGTATTGCCTCATTTATTACAAATATTAACTCATGAGTCTGGGATGCCTCTGGAATATTCAGTTGGAGATGTGTTGTAAGCGCAAGCGCTTACAGGTGTCTGACTTGGGCTCAGAAGAGAACTAGGGCCCAACAGAGACATCTGGGAGTCATCTGCTTAGAGCTGATGAGGTCACTGAGGGAGCCCAGAAAGGAAGGGGAAGAGGGCTAAAGGACAGAGCCTTGTGGGGTGCCTGTGGTCAGTAGGTATGAGCTGGATGATGATGCAGCAAAGGAGACTGACCAGGAGGAGAAGCAGGAGAGAGCAGAGTTCCAGGCACCCCAAAGGAGGAGTGGTGGGTGATGGCCATTGGATAAGGAGATACAGAGGTCAGGGGGAACTTTGGAAACAGCACTTTCAGTGGAGTGATGAGATCAGGGGTTCCATGGCAGAGTTTAGGAGAGTGTGAAGAGAGGAAGTGGGAACCTTTGAAAGGAATGTGGCTGAGTGGGGGAGAAGTGTAGGACGATAGGTGGAGGGCTTGGTAAGATCTAGCTAGGGTTAGTTGGTTTAAAAAAAAATTAGTCAATTAGCATTTATTAAGCACCTACTATGTGCCATGCTAAGTGCTGGAGATACAAAGAAAGGTAAAAGCCCATTCCTGTCCTCAAGGAGCTTATAATCTAATGGGGGAGAGAACAAGTAAACAAACGTGAAGAAGCTCGATACCCAATAAATGGGAAACAAGAGACAAAAGGCACCAGAATTGAGAACACCTAGGAAAGGCTTCCTATGGAAGGTGGGAGGTAGTTGGGACTTGAAGGTAGCCCAGACAACCAGGAGGAGGAGGAGATGAGGGAGAACATTCTAGGCATGAGGAATAGGCAGAGAAAATGCCCAGGGCTGAGATGGAGTGTCTGGTATATGGAACAGTAAGATGGGTGTCCCTGGGTCCAAGAGGATGTGAGAAGGCAGAAGGTGGAAGAAGATTGGAAAGATGGGAGGGAACTGGGATATCAAGGGCTTCGAATGCCAGAATACTTCATATTTGCTCCCTGGTGGTCATAAGGAGCCACTGGAGTTGATTGAGTCGGGGGTGACATTGATGGACCTGCACATTAGGAAAATGTCTTTGGTGGCTGAACGGAGGAAGGAAGGGACTGGAGGCAGACAGAACACGCCCCGCCTCGCCCCCTGCCCCGAGCAGCTATTCCTACAGTCCAGGCGTGAGGTGATGAGGGTCTGCACCAGGCTCAGGTCAGGGTCGGGGGAGAGAAGGGGTAGGGTTGGAGAGACGTTGTAAAGAATGGGGAAGACTTGGGAGTGTATGTGGAGCAGGGAAGACGTAGGGAAAGGAGAAATCGAAGGTTAGAGAGAGCAGAGATAAGAGTGGAGGCAAATCTGCTGGAGAAGTCTGGCGTTGTCTTTTCTCTTAGACTGTCAGTTCCTTGGATGGAGACTGTGTTTTTGCCTTTCTTTGTATCTTCAGCACTTAGTATAGTGCCTGACACATAGTAGGTACTTAATAAATACTTGTTGACTAATTGACTGACTGATTGACGGAATCAAGGGTATGTGAAGAAGAGGTTTGGCATTGGCAAGAAGGTCCCCCTCTTCCTGGGGGAACTGTAAGAGGAAGCTGCCTACAGTCATACACTGGTAAGTAAATGTAGAGCTGGGTCCTGTGACTTTCCATTCAGGGCTCTTTCTCCTTTCCCCATCCCCCCAGCCCTGCTTCAGATCAGAAGGGCCCTTCTCTTTGCTGGGGCCCTGGGCCCTAAGAGCGTCGGGGCTCAGAGATGAGGTGACTCGGGCAGGAGGAAGAGTTCCAGGGCCCTGAGGCTGGATCAGCAAGTACCCCCCCCCCCGCCCCAGCACCTGCAGCCCCAACTTCCCTCTGGTGTCCCACAGTCTCAAAGTCCACCAGAGCCTAATTGGAATGTGTCAGGCGCTCACCAGCAGCCATCCCCTTTGGGAGCTGTCCAACACTGGGGGTCTTCAAGCAGTCTCAAAGACCACCTAATTGTTGTAGTCAGGACTCTTGGTCACTTGTGGCCCCAGAAATCCCTGTCAAGTCTGGGGTTCCCTCCTTTGGTGTGAGGAGTAAAAATAGATCTTGTGCGGAAGGATGTAAGGTCTCTGAAGTGGCCTCGGAGGCCATCTGGTTTAAACCCCATTGTTTTACAAGAGAGGAAACTGAGTCTTTCAGCCTCTGCTTAAAGACCCTCAATGTTGGAAAACTCATTCTCTGCACTGGACAGCTCCCTTTTGGACGGCTGCTGGTGAGCACTTTAAGGGGATTTATTTGTTCAAGGGGCTGAGCTGGGAACTGAACCCCAGTCTTCTGACTCTGAATCCAGGGCTCACTCTACTCTATCTCACTGCCTACCCATGAGGAAGGGCACTGGGGTCAGGAAATCCTGGGTTCAAGTCCTGTCTTCCCTGGAAGTGACCTTCCTTCTACTCTGTCTATATTTTGTATTCATATAGTTATTTTTTCTTTTCTTTTCTTTCCTTTTTTTTTTGTGTGCAAGGCAATGAAGGTTAAGTGACTTGCCCAGGGTCACACAGCTAGTAAGTGTCAAGTGTCTGAGGCCGGATTTGAACTCAGGTCCTCCTGAATCCAGGGCTGGTGCTTTATCCACTTCGCCATCTAGCTGCCCCTCATATAGTTAACTGTGGCCTCCCTCATTAGAAGGTAAGCTCCTGGGGGCAGCTAGATGGACACTTACTGGCTGTGTGTCCCTGGGCAAGTCACTTAACCCCAATTGCCTCACAAACAAACAAAAAAAAAGAAGGTAAGCTCCCTGAGAGCAAGGGCGGGTTTTACCCTTCTTTTGATCCTTAGTGCTTAGCCCAGTGCCTGGCACATAGTAGGTGGTTATTAAATCATTGACTGACTGGCTCTCCAATTGAACTCTGAAGGCCCAGAAACAATGCCCCGCCCAAACCAGCCAGCTTCCCTTTTAATGTTTCCCTGCCGGCCACCGGGTCATCATGAGATAAGGTGCACCAAGGGTCACAGGAACGCCTGTTATTGCCATCTTCATCTCGATTATCATTCATAATGAAGAGGAGATGTCAAGAGTTATAATGCTCTGATGCAAGGGGCAAGGTCTCTGCACAGGCATCGTGTCAGGAGGTGTTGGAGGCAACAGCCCTTCCATCATTGGATCAACTGTCACCCAGGGTGAAAATGGGGTCCTCTCTGTACCACTCCATCACCCAACCCTGCCCCTTATGACTGGAACTGTCCTTGTCATATCCTTTCAGGAAGCAAGACTGACCACCCATCAATCTACCCATCCAACAACAACCCTACTATATGAGGTGCTAGGAATAAAAAAATGGCAAAGACAAAAACGAGCCAGGAGCTGCCCTCAGGGAGCTTATAGTCTATCAGATGAGACAAACAAGAGACTCTCTCAGAGCTGAAAGTACCCTTAGATAGCACCTGGTCTTCTCACTCAGGACTCACTGATGCTCATGAGACAAATCCTTCTTACAGCTTCCCTGATAATCAGTTAGCAAAAATTAAGCACTTACTATGTGCCAGGACCTGTGCTGAGTGATGGGGATACATAGAAAGGCAAAGACAGTCTCTGGTCTAATGGGGGAAACAACATGTAAATAGATCTATATGAAGTAGATAGTCACCTCCCCTTCTGCTTGGATACCACCAGGGATGGGGAGCTTGCTACATAACAAAGCATCCCACTTCACTTTAGTGCGATGCAAAGTGTGGGAAATGCTTTCTTCCTATACCCTAGTTCAAGGCCTGGGTTCTAACTGTCATGTTTGAGAAGCAGAGGCCGATGGCCACAATCATGGCTGTGCTTTTGGGGCTCCCTGGCTGAATCTCGTCCCCTGCCCACGTCCATACGATCGGAGCTCAGACAAGACAAACGTGCAGAGCTTCAGTGAGCTAGGGCAGAACTCGGGTAAACACGGGGCCAGAATGCCAGGCTAGGGAGGAGGCAGAGCTGCCTGTGCCCACATCCCTCGCAGGCCTCAGCAGGTTGTTATGGAAACACTAGTGGAGGTGGAGACGGGGAGCCCCTCCCGCCCAGCACAAGCATGGCCCGGGGCACAGGCTCCTCTCCCATCTCCCTTTAGAGGGGAAACAAAACCCCAGCCCCAGCCCTTCAGATCCGTGAGGACAAAGCCTGCTGTCCAGCACCCAGAGCAGCCCCATCTGCCTGCTGAAGTGGCCAACATCTCCAGCCTCAGGAATATTGCCACATCCGCTTCAGAAGCAGACTCTCAGAGCCAAAGGGGATTCCAGAGGCACAGAGACCAATGTGCACAGTTGGGGATGCCTTCAGGACATCCCTGAGGAGGGGGCACCCATATCCTCTGGAACAGCTGTCAAGGCTAGAATGATTTCCTAAGGAAATCAAGCCCTGCAATTGCCCTCCCCCCCAAGCTCCACCCCTACTGTTCGGAGTCCTAAGGATACCAAGTAGAAGGGGTCGGAGGCTGCTTCCACGGGACGGCCTTCGGACATTTGACGCTAGCTCTCCTGTGCATCCCCAGTGCCCTTTTCCATTCTTTTCCCTGACTCCCCAACCCCCATCTTCAAGGTGAATGAACACTGATTCCTGAGGCACTCTGCTAGAGATTGACATCTTTGTCTTGCCTTTCCTAAAATCTAGATCTCCCTCCACCTTCTCCATAGACCCGACTGACCTCCATGTTCTCTGAAGTACCGGCACCTGTTTTTTTTTAATTTTTGCTCATAAATCCCATTCAGGTATGGGTTGGACATGGGTTCAAATCCCAACTCTGCCACTTATTAGATGTGTGCCTTAGGGAAAGCCACATTTCCTCTCTGAGCCTCAGTTTCCCTAATTGTCAAATTAGGGATAGTAACACCTGTCCTCCCTTGGCTTGTCATAAGTAAAGACCTTTGCAAACCTAAGTAACAGAGAAATGGGCAATTTCTCCTCTGTATGGCCTCTGAGGGCCCCCTGAGAAAACCCCCTGGTTTTCTGCCTAGGCTATGCCCTCCCTTTGCTGCAAACACACCAGCATTTCAGGCGCAGTCAGAGTGGGCCCTGCCCACCAGAGAAAACACACAAGTTCCCGGTCCCGAACAATTCACTTAAAAATGGGATTTTGGAGCCTGACCCCTTTGTAGGCTGGAGAAGGCCCCAGTGTGTTTTCAAGCCAAAGTAACTATTATAATTGTGTTGTGTGAATTTCCCAATCTCCTCTGCTCCTCCCTCCCTGCCCTCCCCCCTTCAGATGATGAGACACACCCTGAGGGGCTGCCCAGAGCCGAGCCTGGCTGTCCCACTTTGGGCCCCACAGACCTCCAGGACCTCTGAGGGTCCACTGACCATCCTGTCCTCTCAAACATCCAAAGTCTTGCATGTAAGGACCCACATAAGAAACTCCTGCCCAGGCTGAGTTCCAGGAAAAAAGTGTGTCTCTGTGAGTCTGTCTGTCTGCTAGACAAGCAAAGCTCAATATTATTCTTTTGGGTCCTCAGAGCCAGGAAACTTGGAGCCAACATTGGCACCTGCTGGTAGGAACCAGCCCCGTCCAGGTGCCTGACACCATCTACTCCCTCTGCTTCCTTTACTCAGGCTCTGTCCTTGCATGTTGTAGTGGAAAGAAACCTGGGTTTCCATGCACACTGACATTTATTAGTTGAGCACCCTGGGTAAGTCCCATCCTTCTGTAGGTCTCAGTTTCCTTTTCTTCGAAATGATCCCTTTCTTATCTGCCCTTTGGCTTTCAGATTCTATTAAAATGGTGAGTTCTAGGATTTTGGTCTGTTTCTGGGCCCATATTCCCTCCTGCTGGTAGGAAGACAAAGCCCCTTCTCCAAGCTCTGTGGAGTTTTCTCGGCACAAATACTCCCACTCCCATCCTTCCCCGCTGCCCCACTCATAGCCTCGTTGGCTCTCAGAGCTAGAAGGGAGCCCACAGAGCATCTGCCTGACCTCTGCCCAAAGAAGGGGCCTCATCTGGGCCCAAACCCAGCTCTGTTGCTTCCTAGCTATCTCAGTAAGCCCAGCCCTTAGCAGAGTGCCTGGTACACAGTAAGCGCTTAATAAATGTTTATGGATTGATTCCTGATCATCTTCTCTCACCCAGTCCATGAAGACATCATGAGACTTTGCCAGGAGGCCTTGCCTGGTCTGTGTCCTTCTCCTGCTCTGCCATCCCCATCCCCTTCCTGTTACAAGTGGGGAAACTGAGGCCCAGTGAGGGGTAGGGATTTGGCTTGAAGGCGAGGACTCCTAGCCTAGAATCCTTTTCCACTTCTGGGCTGTCTCCACTTTCTAAACACAAGCCTGCCAGGCATCTCTCCAGTCTCATGGCTATGACTCACTCGGGTCCAACCCACCCCCAACCGCACCCTCCACCCACCATCAGAAATCTTCATTAGGGGCCTCAGGGCCTGTGGCTAGGCCTGTAGAGAACCAGTCAGACAGAGGCAAGCAGTACAAGGGAAAGGGCCCCGTCCTGGCTCTGGGCTTCCCTGGGTCTAGCAATTCATCCTCTGAAATGTGTCCTGGACATAAAAGCTTACCATGTCAGGACTAAGACGGTTACAGACGAGACAGCCAGATACAGAACAAGGATGGAAACCCCCTGCTTAATGATGCCCTGGACCTTGTCATGTGAACAATGGGGAGGTGCTGTGGACTGTGGAGCAGGGGAGTGACCCTATTATTGCTCGGTGTGAGTTCACAGAAATATAGAATGCCAGAGCTGGAAGGGGCCTTAGAACCCAGAAAATTACAGCTAGAGGGAGAGGAGGGACAGGACCTTAGAACAGAGAATTGCAGTGGGGGGAGGGGAACCTTACAACACAGAAGGTCGGAGCTGGGAGCGCCCGTTGAGGTCCTCCAAGTGACTCACTTAACAGAGACATAGAAAGAGGCCACGTACAAGTTCACAGCAGGAGAAAAATTCAAATTCAGGTTCTCTGACTTCAAAACCAATGTTCTTTCCACAATACCTCAGGGCCAAGACATTAAGAGAAAATCAAGCATCTCCAACGTGTTGATTAGGTGGTAAAGATGACCTCCCATCTCTCAGCAGAGAGGTGGTGGATCACAGGTGCATGATGGGACAGACTTTGTTAGACATGACCAAATTGTTGGCTTAACTATAATTCCTGGTAACAAAAAAGATGTTGGGTTGGTGGTTTTGGGGAGAGAAGCGGGGGCAAGATAAAGTCATAGGATGGACATCAATAAACATTTCTTTAAAACCAAAGTCCTATCAGGAAAAATATTGGTGTCTCCTGGAGGTCAGCTTTCCAACTTCCCCACCACCAGGGGACTTCCCAAGGACCAGATCCCTGGAGATCAGGCCTGTCCCCACAAAGTCTCAAAGCTCCTCCCCCTCGCTACCCCACCCGCACCAGCCTCAGTGCCTCCAAAAGTCCCCAGCGGAGCTGCTGCCAAGGACACATTCTGTCTCTATGAAGCCAAAAATAAGCCCGTCCACACAGGCCTTTTTATAAACACACACCGCAGTGCTGTGCCATCCTGGAAGCTGCCTCTCAGCTCCCTCCATCCCCACTTGGGCTGCTCTCCTGCTCCCTTCAGCCCCACCCCCCCAGGTGCACAAAGCCCACCCAGCTTCTCATGTCAGAAAAGGACCTCAAGGGCATCTGACCCAAACCAAAGAAGAAGCAGGAACCCCAACCCAGTGGTCATCCAGAGACAGCCTGGTGCAGCTGATGGAGCAAGGGGCTTAGAGCCAGGAATAATGACAGTAATAATAGCGACCAACATCGATGTTGCCCTTTAAAGTTTGCTAAGCACTTTACAAATATCTCATTTGATCCTCATAACAAGCCTGGGAGGAAGGTGCTATTATCACCCCTGGGGAAACTGAGGCAGACAGAGATTAAAGTGACTTGCCCAGGATCAAACAGCTAGGAAGTATCTAAGGGTAGATTTGAACCTGGATCTTCCTGACTCCAAGACCAGCATTGCATCCACTGGCCCAGAAGATATGGGTTTTAATCCTACCTCACTTTACTTGCTATCTCTGTTTTGAGCGATCCTGCGAGACACTTTACCTATGTGCCTCGGTTTCCTCATTTGTAAAATGTGGGGTGTCAGACTCAATGACCTTTAAAGTCCCTTCTAGCCCTAAAAGTATATGAGGGAAGGAGCCCCCGTAATCCTTTAGGCCAGCTTTAAGAAGATGGAGCCCAGATCTGCCTCCCTGTGACTCCCAACCCAGCAGGCGCCGTGTAGAACAGGCTGGGTCTCTCTTCACTGAGGGTGCCTGCCCCCTATGTCAGGGCCAAACAGCCCCAGCTCACACGAATACAGGATCCGGCCTCCTGAGCGCAAGGGCCCTAGGAAGCCATTGAGTATAATCCCCATTTGACAAAGAAGGAAACAAGTTCAGAGTCAGGAGTGGGAGCTCTATCACCTGGAGGAGGGATTATTAGCCTTGTTCTGCCTGGCCTTACAGGGCAGATCTAGGAGCCATGGGGAGGTAATTGGGGAAAGATCTTGATAAAAGGAAAGACTGTCTGTATTCCGCCCGTTCCGCTGTCCATGCAGCGCTTTGGGGATCTAGCAGGAACTCCCCTTCATTCCGGCCCCCTACCCTGCTCTTTCTAATTAAGGCCACCTCCCATGTGAGAGCTGGCCCTGCTCTGGGACTAGGTCCTACCCCCGGCAGCAAGCAAAGCACCTAAGAGGCTTCCTGGCTGAGGCACAGCGAGTGCATTACTGACCACAGGCATCCCCAAGGTTCTGGAGCCCTTGGCCATGCCCTGACTTTGGTCCCCCCCCCCTCCCCTGGGCTTCCAGCTTTTCCACATTCCTAGGCTCTCCTTCTCTTGGCTTCCCTCCGTGTCCTCACACTCCATCACTTTCCGCCGCCCAGCGGGATGGATGCCCAGCTTGAAGTGGCCCAGCCCACAGCCAGTAAGTGATAGCTTATCTTGTGGTTATGCCCACTAACTCTCCAACCTGTTTGTGGAATTGGTGCTTCGGGCTCGGAGTATCTTACTGGGCTTAGTAGTGGCTCATTTCTCTCGGACTTCTGCTTCAGAAACACATTCCTTTGGGGCAAGGTGCCTCACCCTGAGTGCCCATAAGGCCCTCTTTAACCTTGGGGGAGGAGGGAGGGCGCCAACAGTCTAGAAAATGGGAACAATCACTAATACTCAAGCAGGGATTCCTAAGGTTGAGTTGAGAGCAGAGACCTTCCACACAGCAGGGGAGACAGGAGTGGTCCATTTTGGGAAAGAGTGGAGAGAAGAGAGAAAGGAGGAAGGAAGAATAGGAGACAGAAGTGATGAGGGAGAGAGAGAAGAGAAAGAGGAAAAGAGAAGAGAAAGGAAGAGACAGAAAAGGAGATGAAAGAGAGAAGAAAAGGGAAAGAGGGGGCAGCTAGATGGCGTAGCAGATAAAGCACCGGTCCTGGATTCAGGAGTACCTGAGTTCAAATCCCGCCTCAGACACTTGACACTTACTAGCTGTGTGACCCTGGGCAAGTCACTTAACCCTCATTGCCCTGCAAAAAAAAAAGAAGAAGAAGTTGAGAGAAAAGGGAAAGAGGAGAGAATAAAGGGAGAGGAGGAGAGAAGAGAAAGGAGAAGACAAGAGGAGATGAAAGAAAGGGAGAAAAGGAAAGGAAAAGGAAGAGAGAAAGAGAAAAGAAAGGAGGGAGAGGAGGAGAGGAAGAATGAGAAGAAAAGGAAAGAGAGAAGGGAGGATCAAGAGAAGAGAAAGGCAAGAGCTAACACTCCATCTAGAACCCCAAGTCAAATCCCATTTCTGCCACTTACTACTGATAAGCTTGGGCAAGCCTACTCTCCAATGGGGGCCTTGGTTTCCCCATGTGTAAAATTCAGAGATCAGAATGGATGACCTCTAGGGTCTCTATCAGCTCTCAATCTAAGCTCCCATGTCCTTCCAGGTTAATGGGGGGGGGGGGTTTGTGTGGTATACGGGAAAGAACTCTGACTGGGGAGTGAGAGGAGCTAGGTTCAAATCCTGCCTTCATTTTCTAGCCCTCAGTCTCTTCTGTGAAGGAGGGGGCTGGACCAGACAGCCTGAGAGGTGCCTCCTACCTCTAGCCCTAAGAGCATATGAGCAGATGGGGCTACAGAGTCACAGCCTATAGAGTCTGGAAGCTAGTCCAGCCTGTATCTGAGTGATGTCCCTGACCACTGTGCCACCATCCTCTGCTGGGACATTCAAATCCTGCCCCTTTCATTTACTACTTGTGTGACTTTGGCCAAGTTACTTGTACTTCCTGTGACTCAGTGTCCTCAACTGTAAAACGGGAGCCTCTGTGGTCTTTTCAAGTCATAAGCTCATGATTCTGTCCTCTGGGGAAAGGAAGCTCACCCTCTTCGTAGGCAGCCCGTCCCGTTCCAGCCTCAATCTCCCTTTCTGTAACTCTCCCCCTCCCTACCCGCCCCCCACTCCCTGCTCCCACCGCACTTGCTCCTGACCCTTGTAGATAGTTATCAGATAGGGGAAAAAGTCACAGCTTCCCATTCACTGATCTCTAGGGGTAATTTAGCACTTCGTTCAATGATGATTTTTTTAAAAAGCACTGTTCTGAGGAGGGGTCCCCAGGCTTCCCCTGACTGCCAAAGGGGTCCATGACACACACAAAAAAAGTTTAAGAATCCCTGATCTAGTCTGAGCCCTGATATTACAGAGGGGAAAACTAAGGCCCTCCAGGTAAAGTGATTTGTAAACCATAAACCTATAATAGATAAATGTGAACTCTTCCTCTCCAGCAGGGCAGGCTGTGGTGTGTGGGGTGGGATAACATGGCCTCCAAAGCACCCCTCCCGAATCCTCCCGGCCTGTTACACTTAGCAATCCCCTGACGTCTGGACTACACTTGCTCCTTCTCTCCAGCTGTTAAAATATTGGAATCTTCTTCCTTAGAGACTCTAATGTATCTGTATCCCAGTCCTAAGTCTCCCTTCTTCCCCTCTCTGAGAACCCAGAACTTACCCCAGAGTCAGGCACCCAGGAGGCAGTTGACAAATGTTTGCCACCTAGAACTGACCCAGAGCCTAGAATTTCACCTCTTGAAATATCCTGTGGCCTAAGGCTAAAATGAAAATAATTGTGGAGAAAGGGCTGGCCTTGAAGTCCGGAAGACCTGGGTTCAGATCCTGCCTCAGGCACTTACTAACTGTGTGACTTTGAATGTTACAGTATTCATTTTCCTCTTGAGTAAAATGATGGGGCTGAGACTCATTGGCTTCCAGGCTCCCTCCCAGTTCTCCATCTGTGATCCTAGAATGCTCTCTTCACCACATCCCAGGTGGGTGACCAGGACCAACCAAGTCGTTCACTTTCCCAGGGTCCCAGGCACAAAGGAGTCTCTGACCTGCTCCACTGTAGGGAATGCCCTTGCCTGAAGTTCCTACAACTGATAAAATCCCAGATCTATGTATGGGACCACAGAAGAAAAAGACAAAAATACACATCTCTCCTCACAGGGAAGGCCTGACCCCTCCCCAGGCCACCTCCCCCCAGGGATTCCTAACTGTTTCAAGTTTGTAAATGCCGCCCCCCCCCCAGTTGGGGACCACTCACCACAATAACTGTGCCCTTACCTAAAGATACCCATGATTGTTCTTGGTGCCAGAGGATTTGTGGGGTCGGGTTGATAACCACTCACCAACTCAAGTGTCAATTGAACCAAATCCCAGAATTGCAGAATGTCAGAGTTGGAAGAGACTGGCTCGGAGACGGATCCAGCGGAGATGGCCCCTTTTAGGACAAACTCAACAAATGGTCATTGGCCCTTTGTGTGGAGACTTCAATGCTGGGGAACTCACTACCTCTTTACAAAGGCAGCCCCTTTTGCTTTGGGATAGTTTGGCTAGGGAAATTGTCTCGAATGCCTCCTTGTTCTCTATGTACATAAATCTATCCCTAAAAAGCAGGTGAGGGCAACTAGGTGGCGCAGTGGATAGAGCACCAGCCCTGGAGTCAGGTGTACCTGAGTTCAAATCCGGCCTCAGACACTTAACACTTACTAGCTGTGTGACCCTGGGCAAGTCACTTAACTCCAATTGCCTCATTAAAAAAAAAAAAAAAAAGAGAAAGAGAAGGCTTAGATAGACCGTGACATGTCTCGATTGTAGAAAGCTCCTTAAGGAAAGGGGGGGCTGAATCTTTGTACACTCATCACCTGGCACAGAATGGGTGCTTTCTGGCAGACTGATCACCAAACACTGGCTAGTGGGGGATCCTCAAGCCCAATCCCAGTCCTGAGCTCAGGGAGGGAAGGCTTTAAGGAGGGAGCAGTCACCCCTCCATTCCAGGACCACAGGTTAAGAACCAAAAGGCACCTACAAGGTCCTCAGTTCCAACTCCCTCCTTATGCAGAGAAGGTGGGGACCCAGCGAGGTGAAGTGAGCTGCCCATCACCACACACGGCAAGCAACATAGACGGGATTCCAACCCGGGTCCTCTGACTCGAATCTACTTCCGGAAGGATCAGTGGGGAGATGTAGTGGGAAGCGTGTTAAATGCCAAGCCAAGTGCCACAGGCCCAAATCCAGAGCCGGCTTTGCTTTTTGGCTTAATGCTTTAAGCAAATCATCCCCCCCCAGCCTCAGTTTCCCCATTGGTAAAAGGAGGAAGCTGGACTGGATGTTCTCTAAAGTCCTTTCCAGCTTGAAATGATGACCCTCCAAAGTCCCTTTTCTGGGGACTTCCGCTAAGCTATCGGGAGACACAAGCAGGACCTAGATGGGTGGGAGGCCGCCATTCAAACACATTTCGCCATCCTGGGTCTCCTCAAGGCAGACCTGTCCCCAAAGGATCTACCCCTATACCTCCTCCTTCCAGAGGCAGAGAGGTCCATTCCCTGAGCAGGACCCCTCCCCAACAGCAGCTGCTCAGAGAACAACCAAATCACAATGGTGGTGGTGGAAGACAGGAGACTAAGCCATAGATTGGAAGTCTCCAGGACCTAGATTCGAATCCAGACTCTGTCAATTACTATGTGACCTTGGGCAAATCTGGCCACCTCAGTCTCCTCATCTGTAACATGGGAAAGTAATAGCACCCACCTCCCAGGGTGGTTGTGAGGATCGAACGAGATGCTGTTTATAAAGTGGTTTGAAGACCTAAAAGTACTATGGGAATGCTGGCTGTTAGGATGTCTATTGGGAGCTGTTATAGATACAATAATAGCATGTATGTGCTTCTCTGGATAGAGTCCCTCACCAACCAACCAACAATCTCCAGGGGTGCACCTTAACGTCTGTCTGTGCCCGGCACTGGAGACTCAAAGTCCAAAGTCCCTGCCCTCAGGGAACTTACAATGTAGCCCAGTAAGTGCAAGCTCTCTTTCTTTTCTTCCTTTTCTTCCTTTCTTTCTCTTCCTCCCTTCCCTCCCTCCCTTTCTTTTCTTCCTTTCTCTTCCTTCCTTCTCTCCCTCCCTCTGTCCCTTTCTTTTCTTCCTTTCTCTTCCTTCCCTCTCTCCCTTTCTTTCTTTTTTTCTTATATACCCCGTGCCTAGTTCAGGGTACACAGTAGGCACTTAAATATTTGCTGATTGATTCAAGCTTTTTTACACACACCCCGCCCCTACAGCTTTCTCAGAAGCTATTACTGTTTTTATAGTGATGTTCTTACAAATGCTTTATCATTGATTCAAACCTCGAAGGGGCCTTAGGGAATTGTCTAATCCAACCCTCAAGGCAGATAGATGACTCAGTGGCTAGAGCCCTAGGCCTGGGGTCAGGAAGACCTGAGTTCAAATCCGACCTTACCAGTTGTGTGATCCTGGACAAGTCACTTAACCTCCGTTTACCTTAATCCACTGGAGAAGGAAATGGCAAACCACTCCAGTAGCTTCGCCAAGAAAACCCTATGGCCAGTTATGAGCCTGCTACAGTCCATGGGGTCAAAAAGAGTGGGACACACCTGAACAACATCCAACCCCCTCACTTTACCAATGGGGAGACTGAGGCCCCCAGGGAGGAAGTGACTTGCCGGAGGTCACACAAGTAACAAGGCAAGGATATGAACCCAAGCTCTCTCTGCTTCCTCTCTTGCCACTGGCCTCATGCTGAATCCACGGGGCCCAGAGCTGGGGAGCAGGCCAGCCAGTTCTACTAATTCAGTATTGGTCAGGCGGCAAGACCAAGGCTGCTTGCTGGGCCTCACAACCCTGCTCCTGCCCTGAAATGAGCCCAGCTCTCCATTAGGAGCTAAAAATAAAATGGGTCTAAGGGCACAGACCAGCCTCAGCTTTGATCCCCTGGAGACACAGCGGAGGCAGGAGCCAGCTGCACTGGGAACCCCCCTCCGCACACACAGACATGTGCTCACACATTCACACAGAGCCTGGAAGACATCTGGACACTCAGAATTCCAGCCCACTCCCCTCGGCCATGGGGGCCCTGAATGCAGAGGCTCTCGGGATGGGGTTTCATAGAATTAGAGGTATAAGGGACCTCAGGGAGTCTCCAATCCAACCTCTCATTTTACAGATGGAGAAACTGAGGCTCCAGAGAAGGCCCTTGCCCAGAAAGGATGTGGGCTTCCCCTCAGTCTCTCTTCCTCATCAGCTTCCTAGTGACCATAATCACATTAGCAAGTTGCCAAGGCTGGGACTTGAACCCAGGTTCCAACTCCGGGGCCCTTCCTCCTACACTTCATCAACTGGCAGGGCTCCTTTGAACAAAGCAGAGGTTGGCCCTCCCACACTTTCTCTCCCTCTTATCATCAGCATTCGTCATCCTTATCATCATCGAAAGACCAACTTGGAGGCCACCTCCGCCAGGAAGCCCCTCTGACTCCACCCTTCAAACAGTAACAACCTTACTCCTAAGTGCGAATAACACAGAGCCTATAGTAGGCATTTAATGGAAGCTTGTTTCCTTCCTTCCTGGGATCTCACAGAGTTGTTTCCATACCTACCTAGCAGGCGTGAATTGAATTATGGCATATTATTGTTTCCCCAGGAGAGCACCAGGGAGTAGTGAAGGAGGGTGAAAGACTTGCAGTTCAATTGACTAGGGTCCAACCAATCAATGAGTCAATCAGCAAGCATGTCTTTTTCTTTCTCTTTCTCTCTCTCTCCCTTCCTTCCTTCCTGTTTTTTTTTGGTGAGGCAATCAGGGTTAAGAGACTTGCCCAGGGTCACACAGCTAGTAAGAGTCAAGGTCTGAGACCAGATTTGAACTCAGGTCCTCCTGACTCCAGGGCCGGTGCCCTATCCACTGCACCACCAAGCATGTCTTAAACACCTATTTGTTTTTGTTGTTTTGTTTTGTTTTGGTGAGGCAATTGGGGTTAAGTGACTTGCCCAGGGTCACACAGCTAGTAAGTGTTAAGTGTCTGAGGCTGGATTTGAACTCAGGTCCTCCTGACTCCAGGGCCAGTGCCCTATCCACTGCACCACCAAGCATGTCTTAAATACCTATTTGTTTTTGTTGTTTTGTTTTGTTTTGTTTTGGTGAGGCAATTGGGGTTAAGTGACTTGCCCAGGGTCACACAGCTAGTAAGTGTTAAGTGTCTGAGGCCGGATTTGAACTCAGGTCCTCCTGAATCCAGGGCTGGTGCTCTATCCACTGCACCACCTAGCTGCCCATGTTCTTTTTATTTCTTTTTGTTGTTGTTGTTGTTGTCAAACACCTATGAAGCACCAAGCTCTGGTCTAAGATCTTAAAATCTGGGAATACGAAGAGAGAAGTAAAACAGCTCCTCTGGAAGTTTATATTCTAACGGGGGAGACTCCTATAAAGAGGCGCCTGTGACACACAGAACTTGAGCATTGGGGGGCAGCCTACATGAGAGGGTTGCCCCAACATAATCAGCACCCTGAGTGCTCTCCCGCCTCACCTGGCCCGAGCCGGCCCTCATAGGCGACTTCCCACTTCACTGCACACCCCTGTCTGTACCGACACGGGTGCCGGCAGGTCGTCTCCCCCATGAAGGCCGGGATACTGGTGTATGCACCCATTGCCCAGAGTCAGATCATCCCATTTGGGGCAGCTTTGACTGTAAGGAAATCCGGCCTCTAACACGTGGCTATGTGGCCCTGAGACGTTTCATCTCCGCCAGCCGCACAAGGGAAATCCTTCAGACTCATCTATTCCGTTATAGATGGGCTGGGATTTCCATGTGGCCAGATGCACAGACCTAGAAGTACTGACCTAGCCAGGTACGTGTTCCTAGCCTCCTGGAAGGCCGGGGTCACATCTTACATTACCACAAGCACAGAGGACTGCATACACATGTTTATTAGCCCGAAGGGACCGGAGACATATGGGTTCTGCCCCAGTCCCCTTCCCCCATTGCATAGATGGGAAAACTGAGGCCCATTGAAGGGAACAAATCCGAAGAGCTGAAATTCTGCCAGACTCCCAGAAACCACCAAAAGACTGTGGTTCTCTGTAGGTGGCTCAGTGCAGTGGACAGAGCCCAGGACCGGGAGTCAAGAGGACCCGGATTCAAATCCAGCCTCAGTCACTTACTAGCTATGTGGCCCAGGGTAAGAAACAACTTCTGTCTCAGTTTCCTCAACTTTGAAATGAGAATAAGAATAGCCCCTTTACTTCTGAGGTTTAAGGGGAAAGTGAAATAGTATCTACAAAGCACTTTGCAATATATAAATGCTAGTTCAGTTCAATGCTATCCAGAGTGATTAAGGTTTGCCCAAGGTCACAAAAGGTCTAAGGGTTGAAAGTGGGATTTGAACCCAGAGCCAGTTTTCTTTCCCCTCTACCGATCTAGGCTTGGTCTTTCAAGTGTCCCCATGATCCTTATTTCCTAGATGGGTCCTTGGGGTGCAGCTTGGGAATTCCGTTCCTAACAGCATCCAAGGCTCTGGGGCTGGACTTGGCCACAAGCTAGGCCCAGCAGGCTGGAGGCAGCAAGATCTGGCCTTGGGCTATATTCTCTGCCATAGGCTAGCTTGGGAGCCAGGGGTCAGGGAGTCTGGCCACTTCTCCAAACCAAGGGCATGGGATCTTTACAAGTCACCCCAAGGGCTCCCTGAAACATCCTCACAGGAAATCTAAAAACCTAATCATTATGATCACTAGGTCAATAGTGAGTAGTAATAGCAGATTCACACCTTTGGGTGAAACAGTGCCCTCTCTTATTTTACAATTGGGGAAGCTGAGGCCCAAAGGCTTTGCCCAGGGTGCCACAGGCCTTTTGTGGGGCAGCGGAAAAGCCAGGTGTCCTGGTCCCCAGTCTAGCAACCTTTCCACTAAAGAGACTTAGCGTTTCTCCTCTTTCTGTAACAGGGTTTAACATTTCCCATTACAATGAGGCTTAATGGCCCTCCCATCTGTAGCAGAGTTTAAAGTCTCCCATCTGCAAGGAAGCTGGGTACCCCCTCACATCTGTAATGGGGTTCAGTCTGTCACCTGCCAAGGGGCTTAACAGCCCCCACATATGTCTAGAGTTTTGCGCTGAATGGAGCGTTTTTAAAACGACAAATCCTAGTTCTAGAAGAGACCTCAGACGCCATCTCAGTAGGCAGATAAGGAAATGGAAGCTCCCCAAGGGTACACACTCAATAAGTCTTAGAGGTCTTCTGGTCCCCAAGGCTGTTTGTAGTGCCGTGGGTAGACTGCTGGGAAGACCCGAGTTCAAATCCAGCCTAACACTAATATTAGCTCCGTGACCCTGGCCAAGTCAACTAACCTCTGTCTGCCTGTTTCCTCAACTGTAAAGTGCCGACCTCCCAGGGTTGTTGTGAGGATCAAATGAGATAACCTCTGGAAAGTGCTTCACAAACTTTAAGGCGCCATATAAACATTAGCCGAGAATATCATCATTG
This sequence comes from Dromiciops gliroides, assembly GCF_019393635.1. Classification (NCBI taxonomy): domain Eukaryota; kingdom Metazoa; phylum Chordata; class Mammalia; order Microbiotheria; family Microbiotheriidae; genus Dromiciops; species Dromiciops gliroides. Next base: position 4,287,159 of record NC_057861.1, read on the forward strand.
TTACTTTCACATATTTTCTGTTCAAAATGCATGTAGATGGCCTTCAGGTGACAGCTGAGTGTCTGCTTGACAGCCTGCTCAGTACAGGTTGGGTCAGACGCTTCTGAGGCCCTCACTAGCTCTGAAATGCTGGGATTTTGTCATGATTGGGAAGACAGAAATTCATTCTTAAACTCAGAGTAATTTTTTGTGCTTGTGGATCATCTCAATCAGTAGGTCTTAATAGCAAAACTCCGCTCAGAGGGGAAGGCCAAGAAATGTTTAGATGCTTAAAAAGGTGTTCTTGGGGGGCAGCTAGGTGGCGCAGTGGATAGAGTACCGGCCCTGGAGTCAGGAGGACCTGAGTTCAAATCCAGCCTCAGACACTTAACACTAGCTGTGTGACCATGGGCAAGTCACTTAATCCCAATTGCCTAAAAAAAAAAAAGGTGTTCTCTGACTCAAAGGTTTGGAACTCCCAGAGGAGGGCAACCCCTCCCTCAACTGGTGCTTGCCCATCCTGTCCTGTCCCTCCCATAAGTCCCCGCAATTGCCCAATGTGGCCTGTTGACGTTAGGCAGATGATGCGGCCGGCCGGGCATCTGTCATGCTTAAAGCTGGTTCCAAGGCCAGCCCCCCCAGCCTCCTTCTCCAGTCCCACATCTCTCTGCTGACAAGCCTTTGCAACATGGCTCTTGCATAATTCTTGGATAGTAACAGTCTCCAGCCTGCTCACACCCACCAGGAGCCTCTCCCTTGTCCTTCGGGTGACCCTTAACTTTCACTCTTTGGAAATGGGCTATTTGTTCCACCGCAGCCTCTCCGGAAGAATATTAACACTTAAAAGCGCCGGGTGGAGGTGAGAACAAAGAGCAAGCGATTTGGAAATCATGGGAGCCTATCCCCATCATTTTACAGCTGAGGAAACTGAGACCCGAGAGGACTCACTCAAGGTCACTGGGAGAGCCCGGAGGACAGCAGCAATTCCACAGAGGCTGGCAAGGTGAAGGGAGCCACCTGCCCAGGGATCAGATCAAGTCAGTGGTGGAGTCACGCTATGAACCCAGGTCTCCTGACTCCAGGTCTGGATGCTGCCGGAGCTTGCTCTCATGGGCAGGGGAAGATGACAGGATGACACCATCCCCCCTCTGGGGAAGAAAGTTTGAGAGCCCGGACCCTATCATAGACTCAGGGATCTCAGAAGCAGAGGCAGGGGGGACTTAATAGGCCCCCTTGTCCAACCCTTGTTCATTTTACGGGGCAGGAAACTGAGTCGCCAACTTGCCCAAGGTCATACATTTAGTAAGGGGCAGAGGTAAGATTTGAACCCAGGAACTCTGACCCCTGGCTAGTCAATGTCTTCAGACAGAGGCCAGCCTTGTCACACAGGCAAGTCTTGGGTGACCAAGGGGCCATTGGAAGGTGGAACCTCCTTCTCTAGAATGATTTCTGTGATGCTTCCTCCTCCACCACCCCCTGCTCCAGGCCCAAACTGGCCAGACCCAAGACTCAAGGAGGCCTCGCTACCAGTGAAAGATCATGTTTTGATTGAGGCTCAGCAAAGAGCATCCAGGACCAGAACCAGGAGTGGCCTCAGGGGACAGACCTTAGAAGGTGTCTATGTCTGAGCTAGAAAGGCTAGAGGGGATACCTAGATGCCCTCTCAGCTTACAGTTAGGTCAACTGAGGTTCCTGGAAAGAGAAAGGACTCACCCAAGGTCACAGAGCCAGGAACGGATGCCAAACTCCAAAGTTGGGGCTCCCACATCCCCATCCCCCAACCCTGCTTCCCAAGCCTCATCAGGCTGAGTTATGACTGACAAGCCCATTTGGGGCGGCAGGAGCCAATGGCAGAGAGAAGGTATTGCCCAGGAAATCTGAACGCTGCAATTTGTTTTAATCAAAACATTGCCTATGGAACACAAACAGAGGCTGGCTGGTAGGGGGCTGGTGAGGCAAGCCAGGCAGGAGGAGGCCAGACCCTCCAGGATAGGGGGCCGCCCTCTGCAGGCCCCAGGGCCCAGCCTCAGCCGCCCAGTGTCCCTCAGCTCTCCCTTCCCAGAGCAGAGCCTGGCAGCGGCAAGACCCCGGGGCACCACTCCCGGCCCCAGACAGGAGCGGGCAGAGACGAGCAGACAGACGCAGATGCCCCAGTCTCCCGCAGACACAGCCCCCTCCCAGGAGCCGGCCCAGCCCCGAGTCCATCTACTGTGCACTGGGCTGGCCCGACCCAGCAGCATCTCACCCCAGTACTCCCACCCGGTGGCAGGCACTTTTCCCGGGGATGGGGGGCGGGCCGCTGGGGGAGGGGGAAAGCCGCGGTGAGTCAGGGTTAGAAGGGATGGGTGGGCTGGACTGGTCAAAAGGAATGAGGAGTGGGGAGCTCGAGCCGGGAAGGGTAAGCCCAAGGAAGGCGGGAAGGGCACCTGGAGCCCCAACGTGTGTATGCGTGGAGGGGCGGGGGATGTACAAGAGGTCAGGGGGCCCCCACAGAAGGAGGAAGCTCCAGGGGGAGGGGAGCTTGTGCACATTGAGAAGGATGAACGGGAGTCAGGGCAAGGCAGAGCATGGAGGGCTCACAGGTCGGCCCTGGCCGTCTGGTCGTCCTCGGGTAGCCGCGCGCCTTGGGCCGTCTGGGGCACTCCCCAGGGCCCGTTCTCTCGGCCCAGCCGGGCTACAACCCGCGATGCTCCCGGTATTATCACCTTCCCTCCTTTCCTTGGGAAGCAGCAGAGCGGCCGGGCCGGGCCGGGGATGGGAAAAGCCCCGAGAGGGGCCGGCTGTTGGCGTGGGGAGCTGGGGGGGGGGGGGGAGGAGGATCAGCGCTGGCTGCCAGGCGGCCCCGGGATCCAGGGCGAGAGAGAAGACCCCGGCCTCCGGCCTCCAGCTCCCCAGCTCCCTGGCCTCGGTTCCCCACCTCCGACCCCCTTGTCGGAGTGCCCTGGCCTCCAGCTCCCTGATCCCTGGGCCCCCTGATCGGGGTCCCCCGCCTCCGGCCTCCTAGTCTGGGTCCCCTGGACTCCGGCGCCCTGGTCTGGTCCCCCGGACTCCGGACCCTGGTCCGGGGTCCCCCACCCCAGCCTCCGGTCTCCAGGTCGCGATCCCCCAGCCTCCGGCCCCCTGGTCCGGGTCTCCCCCTCCCCCCCGCCCCCCGGCCTCCGGCCCCCTGGTCCGGGTCCCCCAGGGCGCACTCACGTGAAGACGAAGAAGAGCGTGGAGGCGCCCACCAGGAGGGCGGCGGCCGTGGAGACCGGGATGTACTTGGTGGGCTTAAACCTCTTTCCGGTGCCGAGGCCGGGCATCCTGTGGCTCCCACATCCCTCCGGGCCCCGGCGGGCGCGGGCGGCGGCAGGGGCGGCCACGCAGGGCCGGGCGCCGAGGGCCGGGGGCCGCGGCCCCGCTCCGGCCGCCCGCTCGGCCTGAGACGCGGCCTCGGACCCCGAGCCGGAGCCGGTGGGGTTGGCGGCGGCCCCGGCGGCGGCGGCGGCGGCGGCGGCGGCTGGACGTGGGCCGGCCAGGGCAGAGCGGGGGCGGCCGGGGCGGGACGGGCCTGAGCGGGACGGGCTGGAGGAGAGCGGAGTGGCCGCGGAGCCTGCTCGGGGGAGCGGGAGCGGGAGCGGGAGGGGACGGCGGGGGGAGGCGGGAGGGGTGGGGGGCGGGCGCGGGGAGGGACTGGGACCAGCTGACCCGCCGCGGCGGCGGCGCAGGAAATCCCACCCACGGGGGGGGGGGGCGGGCCGGCCCAGGCTGATGTCAGCGCCCCTTAAGGTAGCACCGAGGCCCCGGCTCCGGCGGCTCCCTGGCGCTGGGCACGGGGCGCCCTGGCACCCACCTCGGAGCCCACCTGCTCCGAGGCTGGGACAGTCGAGTGACAGATGCGGTCATGGGGACCCGGGTTCCAATTCTACCAGTAACACCTAGCTGGGAGACCGTCTCTGAGCCTCTCTGGAAAGGGCCGGGGGTCATCATGGCCAGGACTGGGGAGGCCCCAGTGAGAACAGGTCCATAAAGGGCCCCACCCCGTAAACCTCAAAGCCTAGGGCCCGGTCAGATGCCCCATTACTGTCCACTGTGCCCCCCCCCCTTTTCTCTACCTCTAGCCCCACGGAATGCACACATAGGCACTCACTGTGGAGCTTGGATCCAAAGCCCTGGATTCAGATCCTACCTCTCACACTTACTAGCTGTTCCAACTTTGACAAATCCCTTCACTCCCCTGAGCCTTTTCTGTAAAATCAAAGGGTTGGACTAGATGCCTTCTAAAGCTCTTTCTAGCTCTAAGTCCACAATCGATCCCATGATCACAGTCAGCAGCAGGGCTAAGAACCCGGGTTTGAATTCTATCTCTGCCATTTGCTCTTTGTGTGACCTTGGACAAGTCTTTTCCCTTCCCTGGATCTCCATTTCCTCCACTCTGAAATAGGATTTCTAAGTTTCCCCCTAGTTGTAAATCTGTGATTCTGTAACTCTATGTGTTCTTAGGCACAGACGGAGCCACATGCATGATCTCAAGCATGTGGCCACAGATCCTTTCCAGCTTGCACAAAGAATGTGTCGTGGAGAGAATGGCAAGGTTCTCCCAGGTGAGGTGAGGTGAGGCAGTGAGACTTCCTCCCTTGTTCAGTTTAACTTCTTGCTAACCAGGTTACCACAGGTAAGGGCTTTGTTCTGGAATCCAGGATGCCAACTTGATAAGGTGTGACCTCACCTTACCCAGGTTGCCTCTGGGCCCTTTAACCCCATAATTGAGAATGATTGATTAATTACTCCCTAGTCAGACCCTCTCATGCCCCTTTAACTGAACCTTTAAAAGGAGGCCTGCACGAATTGGAAAAAAAATGATAAAAGACTAAAATAATGGAGAAGGGAGAGACAGTAGGAATACATGCATCCTAGCTCTGTCGGTTCAACCTTTCTGGAAAACAATTTGACATTATATGAGAAAAGTTATTAAACGGTTAGACCTTTTGACAAAATGATCCCACTTCTGGGCATGCATCCCAAGGAGGTCAAAGACCCAAAGTAGGGCCCCATATTTACCAATATAGAAACCCCTCTCATCCCACTCTCTGAGAGGGGGGATGGCTGACTACTTCTCACCTCAGGCTTCTATCATCTGCTAACTCTGAGGGGCTGGCATTTCTGATATTGTCACTCACGATGATCCCTCAACTGATGTGTTCCCTAATATGGATTAACCAGTAGACAGAAATTGCATTTTTACAGAAAGGTATCTACTGAGAAGGTATAGCAAAGAACAGAATTATAAATTAGCCTCTCCTCTGAAACAGATGTATCGTGCACCCAGTCCTTGGGGAGAGGGGCTCCAACTTGGAGCATCAAGGTCTGGAGGAGCATGTGCAGTGACACGTGGAGCCAAGGAGTAAACACTCCTACCTGGAGGAATCCTTGTCTTCCTATACAAAGTCTCCACCAAATTTACTTTAGGGTGAGGTGTCAGTGATGGACCATTTCATTTGAAGACACAGATCAATCTAAAACAGATCATTCAGCAGACACACCGGCTCCTTGCCTGCCTTGACCACTGCCATTCCTTGCTCCAGTGGTCTCTGTTACTGACTCAGTTGCTGGCAAGACCTCAAATGGCTCTTCCGAGCTTTCAAAACTCATGAGGCGGTAACCTGGTCACTTCTTTCTCTGGAAACCCATTCACTGAACTGGCTGGTGTTTTGTGTTCCAAAAAGCTTGACTCTTGGATGCAGAGTCTCCTTTTAGAGAAGAAAAGTCTATTATACACAAAGCTCTGAGGGAAGGCATTTCATCTTTTTCATTTGTACATTTCTTTCCACCCCTTCTCTTGTGTAATTCTTCATTTGTAGTATGTTGCAGCCTGCTTGCACCCACTAAGTAGCTCTCTGCTGCCCTTTGGGGAATCTTTGACTTCATCTCTCTAAGATCTAGGGGGGAAATAAACACAAAAGAGACACAAGAAACAGATGGTATGCATTCATGTACACATGGTGGTCAGGTGGGGAAATACAGCTTACCAGAGCCCTTCACCAAACCAGCAGCTCATAGCAATCTTCCTCACTTCAAACCTGACAAGAAAGGGGCGGCTAGGTGGCGCAGCGGATAGAACACTGGCCCTGGATTCAGGAGGACCTGAGTTCAATCCGACCTCAGACACTTAACACTTACTAGCTGTGTGACCCTGGGCAAGCCACTTAACCCCAATTGCCTTACCAAAAAAAAAAAAAAAAAACCTGACAAGAAAGAGAGGAAAAACCTTTTTATGTATGCTCACTTCTGGATCAGTTTCTCTTTGGTTATCATCAGTCCTTCTGGCTTGTCAACCAACCAGAAGACTTTTCATCACCATGTAGTACTAACTCTGAGTCATTATGGCCCAAACCCACTTCCTGTTGTTCCATGTGTTTTATTGGCAGCAGGCATAGAGTATTGTGCATTGTCTCCAGGATCCACCAGGAAGGGTAAAGCTGCACATGTTCCAAAGACTGGGATCTCATTGGCCAGTCTCCCCATTATACCACGATATTTATAGCGGGACTTTTGTGGAACTACAGAATTGGTAACAACGGGGGGGGGTGTGCCCATCGGTTGGAGAATGCTGGAACATATGGTGGTGCGTGTATTTATATATGCCACAGATTGGGTGTTATTGATTATTATTGTACCATAAGAAATGAGGACTATTAAGAAAACTGGAAAAGAGGTGTGCGAACTAAGAGAGTGAAGGAAGGAAGCGGAAATAGGTGCTATGGATTTTGGGTGATCACATATACATAATAAAGGCAAGAATTTGAAACAAAGATTTGAGGTATAGGTTGATGCCTTAAAGAATCTCCATTTAAGGTTGTTTGTTTCTTTTGATTCACCCCCACTTCTGGGGGTCTTATGGGAGTCCAAAGGGAATCTTGAGATTGAGAAAACTTAGGGAATCCAGACCCAGAGAGCCTCTAGGAGTTTGTTGAAAAGGAAGCACTTGGGGGCGGCTAGGTGGTGCAGTGGATGGAGCACCAGCCTTGGAGTCAGGAGGACCTGAGTTCAAATCTGGCCTCAGACACTTAACACCTACTAGCTGTGTGACCCTGGCCAGGTCACTTAGCCCCGGTTGCCTCACCAAAAAAACCCAAAACAAAACAAAGAAAAGGAAGCACTTCTTATGTTTCTGGAAGGCTGCCATTTGGTAACTAGGCATTACAAAGACTTTCTAACTCTAAGTCAGATGGTATCTTGGGCAACGAAGGTTAAGTGACTTCCCCAGAGTCACACAACTAGTAAGTGTCAGGTGTCTGAGGCCAGATTTGAACTCAGGTCCTCCTGACTCCAGGGCTGGTGCTTTATCCACCTAGCTGCCCCTATAAATCTTCTTTTTAGAGAGGAAACTCCTCTCATGCTCCAGGCTAAGGGAAAGCTGATTATCTTTTGTTTTTATTCATACATTTCTTTGATGACATCCTCTATACCCCTTTACCTGTACAACTCTTCATCTGTAAATTGTTGCAGTCTGTGTTCACCATGTGTCTTTCTCTTGCCCTCTGGTTGATACTTTACTTCAAACCTTTGGAAACTAGAATGTTCCATGACTCAAATACACAGAGCATTTACAAGAAAAACATTGGCAGTATAAAGGCATGTCTTTGCATAAGGGAGAAACTTGGAGTAATTAAAAGAACTGTCAGGCGTGGCTCCGTGAGATAAAAGGTTGTGGACTGGCTGGAGCTGCAGTCTCTAGCTGAGGCAATATCTCTTTCCTTTAAAGGAAGAGTGGACTCTGTTATGTGTCTTTTTGTTTAGAGGCCAAATGCTTAAGCTTCAGCTCTTTCAGAGAATCAAGACCCCCACACTCTCACTTGTTAGAGTCAATGACCTTTTCTCCCTCCCATAATGGTTTTTCCCAAAAAGACAGCCCACATGCTCCACACTCCACACAATAGCAATGTGCTTCTCCCAGGGACAGAACTCAGGGAAGACATCTCCCTCCCCCCAAGATTGGGTAAACCCCCCTGCCCAGGAGTGAATGGAGAAGAGTCCCACACGATGGTCAGGCCTCGGTGGACTGCAGTTTGTGTCCCTGGAGGGAATTATCACAGTTTGAGAAGTGCTGCCTCTGATGATTCCTGTCCATGCAACCTTGGGGAAATCAGTTTCCTCGGACCTCCTTTTTCTCATCTGTAAAAGGAAGGGACTGGACAAGAAGTGGTCCCTCCTCATCAATGGTATCCAAATTATTTCCTGCAATAAAATGTAAGATCCCTGAGGGCAGGGATTATATCTTTTTCTGTCTGTATTTCCAGAGTTTACCACCCTGCTTGGCAATACGATTGTCCTGGCACTTAATAAATGTTGGTTTGAATAAAGTTGTGAAGTGGCTGGTGGAAATTGACCCCACACCCAGAAAACCAAGGACCTTTAGAAGTATTCTTTTTTTTTTTTTTTTGAAGGGGGCAATGACTTGTTCAGGATCACACAGCTAGTAAGTATCAAGTGTCTGAGGCCGAATTGGAACTCAGGTCCTCCTGAATGCAGGGCTGTGCTTTATCCACTGCTCCACCTAGCTACCCTAGAAGTATTCTTTATTGGAAGCACTAATGAGGAATGACTTGCAGTGACCTGAAGCCACAAACAGATGAAGTGTGAGGGGAAAGGGATGCCGCATCTCTGGCTCAAACCTTGGAACGACCCTGCCCCCCAAACTGTATGTCCATAGGCCTGTCTATCCTCTGCTTGGCCACTAATTAGTACATACAAAAGGAAGTCTGGGGAGGTGGAGAGATCTGGGTTTAACCACTTGCTGGCTGTGTACATGGTTGACCAGCTGTCTACTTGGCAGGTCTGTCGTCTCCCCCCAATCTTCTCAGATTTCACCGGTCCAGAACATCCTCTGGCTTAGAACCAATGAGCTCTCCCCAATATTGAAACTCAGTCATACCTTGGGAGTCCCAGAACCACAGAATGTCAGAGCTGGATGGAGGAACCTCAGAGGCAACTGAGACCAACTCAAATTGGAATAAGTCAAGTCATCAACAAGCATTCATTAAGTGAATAACATGGGACAGGCATTATGCAAAATTCTGGGGATGTAAAGAAGGGCAAAAGACAACCCCAGCTCTTGAGGAGCTCGAAGTCCAATGGGGGAGACAGAGCATAAGGACAGACAAGGTAAATACAATGGGGATAATGAACAGGGGGAGTGCGTGAGCACTGAGGAGATCAATCGGGAAAGGCTTCTTGTAGAAGGTGGTGGGTTTTTATCAGGGACTTCATAGAAAGGCAGGAAGAGATGAGAGGGGAGAGCAACCCAGGCATGGCGGACAGCTAGTGAAAATGCTCAGAGGCAAGACATGGAGAATCTTGCGCAAGGAACAGCAACCTGTTTAATGAGTGGTCATTCATTCTACCTGCCTCTTCGGAGGCAGCTCCTCCCCCTTGGGGCAGCTCTCATTACTGAAAAGGTTTGGGTTTTTTTAGGACATCCATGCTAAACTGGTCTCTTTGCATCTTCCCCCCATGGCTCTTGCTACTGCCCTCTGGGGCCAAACAGAACAAGACTAACTTCTCTCCCACATCACTGCCAAGAAAGTACCAAGTAGCACCTAAGGAAGGGCAACTGGGTGGCTCAGTGGATAGAGCACTGGCACTGTAGTCAGGAAGAGTAGGGCACTTCTTGATTCCAAATCTCACCTAAGACACTTATTAGCTGGCTGATGCTGGGCAAGTAACCTAAATGAGCTGGAGAAGGAGATGGCCAACCACTCCAGTATCTCTGCCAAGGAAACCTCAAAGGAAGAGTTTGTGACTGAAAGACTGAGCAACAAGAACCATCTAAATCTTTTCTTCTTGGACATTTTCTCTCTCTGGGTCTTGGTTTTTTCACCTGTAAAATTGGGGATAATAAAAACTATACTTCCTACCTCGTGGGGCTGTCAAGGGAATCAAATGATGTATAGATGGAGGGAGGGGTGATACCGCTATCCTGCAGTTAAGACTTGGAATCTAAAAGATCTGGGTTAAAATCCTACTCCTAGGGGGCGGCTAGGTGGCGCAGTGGATAAAGCACCAGCCCTGGATTCAGGAGGACCTGAGTTCAAATCTGGCCTCAGACACTTGACACTAGCTGTGTGACCCTGGGCAAGTCACTTAACCCTCATTGCCCTGCCAAAAAAAAAAAGTCCTACTCCCCCACCCCACATACTTACTAGCCATGTGATCATGGGAATGTCACTTCTCTGAACCTCAGTTCTCTCATGTATAAAATTATGATGATCCCTCTAGTACCTCCTGTCACCTAAATGAAACAAGGCCTGTAAATGGATTTGCAAGTGTCAAGTCCCTGAACCTCCCTGAATCACTTGTAAAACAAGTGCTTGGATTGTATGGTCTCAGAAGTCTCTTCCAGCTCTGGGACCCAGAGAAATGAAGTGATTTATGCAGGGTCACATAGTAAGTGTCTGAGGCAAGATTGGATCCTGTGAATGTCAGCTGTTAGGCATATGTAGAAGAACAAGGCAACTCTAGTACCCATTCATGCCTCACTGAGGAGCAGCGATTAAGTCCCAATGTGGAAGAGGGTATGGCGGATTCTCAGTCATCCCTTTGTGCTGGGTCTATAAAAGGGGATAGACAGACAGACCTGTGAAAGAGGCAGCTGGCCCATCAGTCCAGAGACAAAAGAGAGACCTGGAGCAGAGGTAAGTGAGGACCCTCGCCAACCCAATCTTGGGCATCTTGGCATCTGCCTTCCCCACCTTCTTCCTTTTTCTTGGAATTGTAATCCTATTGCTGCCATCAGAATAATGGGACCTAGGGGCAGCTAGGTGACGCAGTGGATAGAGCACCGGCCCTGGATTCAGGAGGACCTGAGTTCAAATCCAACCTCAGACATTTGACACTTACTAGCTGTGTGACCCTGGGTAAGTCACTTAACCCCAGTTGCCTCACAAAAAAAAAAAAAAAGAAGAAGAAGAATGGGACAATTGACTTGACTTATGGCTTCATGTGCAATCTCCAGGATGCAAACTCCCTTCCCTGGTCCCAGCTTCTTACATATGTATGTATCTATTGGGATGTAAACTTCTGGAGGGCAGGGATTACCTCACCTTTGTATTCCAATGCCTAATCAGTCAATCAATCAATAAACATTTATTAAATGCCTTCTATGTGCCAGGCACAGCAAAAGACAGTCACTGCCCTCAGAGAGCTTACAATTGAATGGAGGAGACAACATGTGAAAAAAATCTATATGAAGTGAACTATTTACACAAGATAAATAGGAAACAATTAAAAGAGGGAAGGGAGGGAGCAGCTAGGTGGCACAGTGGATAAAGCACTGGCCCTGGATTCAGGAGGACCTGAGCTCAATTCCAGCCTCAGACAATTGACACTAGCTGTGTGACCCTGGGCAAGTCACTTAACCCTCATTGCCCCACGCCAAAAAAAAAAAAAAAGAGGGAAGGGGTTAGGGAGGGCTTCCTGTAGAAGGTGGGATTTCATGGGACCTAGAGCTAGAAGGGACCTGGAGTTGCTTCTCTCCAGGGGGAAAGTCCAAACTACAAATGTGGCACTATGAGATTAAAGAGCCCTCTGGAATACAGAAAATCATATGAACTGATCATGAATTTGTTGAGTTCTTTCTGTGGTTTGTGTTCTTTGGGGAAGAGGGGAGGCTGTCATCTGTTTTTGTTTGTTTGTTTTGTGGGGCAATGAGGGTTAAGTGACTTGCCCAGGGTCACACAGCTAGTAAGTATCAAGTGTCTGAAGCCAGATTTGAACTCAGGTCCTCCCGAATCCAAAGCCAGTGCTTTATCCACTGCGCCACCTAGCTGCCCCTATCATCTGTTTTTATACAGTTCTAATATATATGTATCATAAATATAACCATGATATTTCTCTACGATGCTATAAGGATATCAATCTAATACATCTATTATACACATATATATTTGTTTGTTTGGTGAGCTTCAGAAGACCCAGACACTCGCTATTCCCTTTGGTGACCAGGAGAGATGCATGTTTAGGCAAACAAGCTAAAGAAAACAATTTTTGAGAAGACGCTGAGGTCGGCTCTGCTCTGTGTCAGGCCAGAACTTGGGGCGCAGGTCAACGAGCAGTTCACGTAAAAGACTTTGCAAACATGTTGGCGCTGTGGAGAGCCCAGCTGTTGTCATCACTCCTTGTGATGTTGTGGAGGGTCCCCTGCCCACTCCCAAGAACAGCGCAGGCAGAGGGGAGGAGCAGAGCCTGAGGGACAGATGCCCAACTCACTGATTTCTTGGCCTCTTGCCAGGAAAGTGGCTCCCACAAAGAACCCCCCTCCAGCTGCTCCAGAGGAGGAGGGAACCCTGAGCTCTGGCAGCATCTGGAAATGATCTGGCGCATTCTCCTGGGGTGAGCACAGAGCTGTAAGATCAGGAGGAGGCTGGGACTCAGCAGAGCTACCCCACAGAGACCCAGCAATTCCAAGCCCAAGTCCCTTCTGGGACCAACATCCCAGTCAGAAGATGATTTTCTATTTTCTCTGACATCTTAGGAAAGACGCTGATGAGCTGGAGAGGGTCCAGAAGAAAATGCTCAGGTTGATGGGAGCGTTTGAGATCGTTAGTCAATGAAAAGGCATTTGTCAAGCCCACTCTGTGTGCCAGGCACAGCGATAAGCCCCGAGAATGCCAATGCAAGAAGCAAGACAGCCTCTCCCCTCAAACAGCTTCCATTCTAATAGACAATCCCTGGCAGAGAGCGGTGGCCTGGGAGGGGCATTTGGGCTTGGAGGGGGAGAGGAGCCAGAGGGCACTAGCTTGGCATAATAGCTCATCCGGCAGCGAGGGGAGCGTTGATTTCTTCTGAAGGGGGCATGCTTCTAGGGACAGGCAGGTGGCCAGATGAACCAGATGGGAGGCTGGCTAGGATGTGAAAGTGAAGCATTGTCTGGGGGACAGCTAGCAAATACATTGGGCTGTGGGCTAGCTCCAGCTCATTCTCTCAGTTACCAATTAAAAGAGTTCGACCCAGGGGCATAACAACAGTCACACCTCAGAAATTGCCAAATGCTACGAATCAGTGCTTGATTTATTGTATTGTTAGTTGTCTGGACTTAATAAAGGATGGGCTAGGGGACAGCTAGGTGGCACAGTGGATAAAGCACCGGCCCTGGAGTCAGGAGGACCTGAGTTCCAATCCGGCCTCAGACACTTGACACTAGCTGTGTGACCCTGATCAAGTCATTTAATCCCAATCGTCTCATCAAAAAGAAAGAAAGAAAGAAAGAAAGAAAGAAAGAAAGAAAGAAAGAAAGAAAGAAAGAAAGAAAGAAAGAAAGAAAGAAGAAAGAAAGAAAAAAAGAAAGAAAGAAAGAAAGAAAGAAAGAAAGAAAGAAAGAAAGAAAGAAAGAAAGAAAGAAAGAAAGAAAGAAAGAAAGAAAGAAAGAAGGAAGGAAGGAAGGAAGGAAGGAAGGAAGGAAGGAAGGAAGGAAGGAAGGAAGGAAGGAAGGATGGGCTAAATGTCAATAACACAGATTAAACTTAAAAGCGTGTCCTATGTGCATTGTTTTCTGGAGATCTGGTTGTTAAGCATTTACAAGCACACCCCTGTCTGCACCCCAGGACAGAAACTACTTAAAGGGGTGAATTAAATTTTCCAGGGACTAGGGGCACGAACTTAACTACTTTATGTGTATGGGTGTATATATTTATAGATTGTACTTTGATTGCAGAAGGTAAGAAATGGTGACGAAAGGAACCCAACGTTTTGTCCTGAGCCTGTAAACAAGAAAACTAAAGCTGTTTGTTTAGAGATTTTGCAACTGTTAAGCTCTCCTGGAGCTGATGAGATACCCTTATATTTCAGCACCACAAACAGGTCTTTGAATCGCTTCTCTGTTTCCCTAAGAGACACATTCTGTCTTGATTTATAACTCTGCATAGAGATATTGTGCCAGAGACAGCTGCTCAGATTTTTGTTGAAAATGTATAAAGCCACCCAATTATGTCTGATCCACAAAGCTTTCTCTGACTGCATGAGGTACCCCTTGGGAGACCACTCTCTTGGAAAGCAAATGCTTTAATTGATTTTGGATTCTAATAGACCCTAAACAGTGCAGCGCTTTCCCACCCATCCACCACCCACTTCCACCCCTTGGCACCTTCAAACTCTGAGATCCCATGACTCCACAAGGTGATTGATGGAGCTCTGAGGAGCAAGGTTTGCCATCAGTGGGAAGAGCTCCCAATGAACTGAGAACTATTGCTCTCCTGAGTAGGAAGCCTGAGGTACCATGGGAAAAGCACATGTGATGTCAGGGACCTGGGGTCAGATCCCAGCCCTGCTCCCTTACAGCCTGGGTGACCTTTGAAAATAGTAGTAGATCTCATTGTCTCCAGGTATTATTATTATTTTAAATAGTAAATGTATTTATTTAAAGTTTTGAGTTCCAAATTTTATCCTTCCTTCCCCCCTTCCCCCTCCCCCAGGGGGTAAGCAATCATATATTAGTTATACATGTGCAATTATGTACAACATTACCACAGTGGAAATTTTGTTGTTGTTATTATTATTACCAACAAGTATTTTCTTAGGGACTGCCTCAGGGCACCGTGCCACAGTGGGTAGCACCATGGATTTGGAGCTGAAGAATTTGGGAGAACTTAGTGCCCATGTGATCTTGGGTAATTCACAACTTCTCTGGAAATCAGTTTCTTCATTTGTAAAAGAAAAGGCTTGGTCTAGATGACTGCTAATGTCCTTTGTAGCGACAGTATATCTCTGTTCCTATATCTGCCACTGTCTCTGGACCCCACTCTGGCTTATAAATTGGACTGACCCTCAGAGCATTGCACCCATGATGGGGAATTAATTTTACACACACACACACACACACACACACACATACATGCACACACGCACACATATTTCTAGTGTATTTTGGTTTGGGGGGGTGTTTGTTTTTGTTTTGTTTCATTTTTTTTTTCCCGAGAGGCAATTGGGGTTAAGTGACTTGCCCAGGGTCACACAGCTAGTAAGTGTTAAGTGTCTGAGGCCAAATTTGAACTCAGGTACTCCTGACTCCAGGGCTGGTGCTTTATCCACTGCGCCACCCAGCTGCCCCTGTTTTGTTTCATTTTTGCAAGCTCACTGGTTGGGGAAGAAGAATCAGAATTGAAAATTAAAACTGAATTAAAAAATACGAAACAAAAACGTCAGAAGAGAATGTTGTTGTCCATCCTAGAGACAATGAGAGGGAGGCCCTGGAGCTTCCAAAGGAGAGGAGAGACAAGGCCAGCTCTATGCAGAAACCATCCCCAATGCCATCCCTGGGGTAGTAACATAACTTTACATTTTGCCAAGGGCTTTCTTCACAGCAGCCCTGGGAGGAGGGGAGGACTCTGATTATTGCTTTTATTTTACAGGTAGAGAAACTGAGGTTCAGCAAAGGAATAGTCTGTGATGGTCCCACACCTAGCAAATGCTGGAGATGGATTCAGGCTCCAATTTCTCCTGACTGAGCCCAGGGCTTTTTCCACAACCAGGCACCTCATTCATTCCATAACCCATGTTTCACAGAAGAAGAAACTGAGGTCAGAGTAGAACCAGACCTGCCTCAAATGTCATTAATTATTCCTTAACCTTCCAACTTGCTTTGCCTAAGAGAAATCTTTTCTGTGATTTTCCAGCACCCTTTCTAGACCCCTCCCTTTCCAAAATGCTGGGGATGATGGAAAAGCAATGACTTAGGTGGAAATCAGAGCACCTGGCTCCCGGTCTCGGCCCTAACATTAATTAGCTGAGTGACCTTGGGAAAATCCCTTCCCCTCTCTGGGCCTCTGTTCCCTTCTCTGTAAAATAAATGAGTTGGATTAGGTGGGCTTACATAGCTCTGAGAGCTTGGGGTCCAGAGAAGGCAAAATAGGGGGTCTGTCCTCCCTCTGGTGATGGAAAACTTTGGGGACACCCCTGGCCCCAACCGCAGCAGCATTCTGCTTTAACTTGGAGCAAATGACTGGGCTGATTCTGCCACAGCCTGCCATTGGCTGCTGTGGACATTTGTAAAGCAGCTGTGCGGTTAGGAGCCCACCGGCCAGGCAGGAAATCCCACCCGTCAGCACAGGCTGGCAAAGGGCTTAAGGTGGAACTGACTGAGACCAGCCTGCTTTCCCTGCATGCCTTCCTGCACAGGAAGGCACCCTAGAGGCCTTCTCCATCAGCTCCCCTGTTTACAGAGAAGGGAACTAAGGCCCAGGGAGGAAGGGTCTGGATTGAGATCAACAGTGGGTTAATAGAGTCAGACCTCAGAACATAAATTGTAAGAGCTGAGAGGGAGCTTAGAAAAAGGGGTGTCAGAGCTGGGAGGGCCTTAGAACAGGGGGTGTCAGAGCTGGGAGGGGTCCTGGAAGAGAGAGGTTCTTGGCCAGGCCTCAGTAATATAATCCAGTAAAATTTGCTCATTTCAAAGAGGAAGAAATTGAGGCTGATGGGAAAGGGAGCTTTCTTGAGGTCCCCCGGGGGTAAACAGCAGGGGCAGAACTCAAACCCAGGCCCCCCTCCCAGCCTTTTCCACTAGGACCACACAGAACCAGCTGTGAGAGGGCTTCAATCTCAGACATTGAACTTGGTCCCTAAAACCCTACTTTACATTCCCAATCTCCCTTGGAAACTTTAAGTGTGATGGTCCCCATCTAACAGAGAGGGAAACTGAGACTCCAAGTAAGGGTGCAAAGGTCCCTCTGCTAGTTCTCTGGCTCTCTGAGCTCAGAGATGGCCACACTTTCTCTTTGGAGCTGGCAGACGCTCAGTCTTTGGGTGTTAAATGCAGTTGGATGGGTTCCACATCCTGTCTGCTTCCCTGGGAGCTTCTGGTTTAGCTCTCTAGGGCCAAGCAGAACAAAGCTAACCCTTCCTCCCGTGAGACCGCCCATGTCCATATTCTGGGGGAATCTCCTTCTGATACAAATTGGACCAGATGCTCCCTGAGGTTCCTGAGAGTCTGAAGAGTCTGGATACAGAAATGGAGAGTGCTGGGTCTGGAGCTAGGAAGAACACAGATTCAAATCCTGCCTTGGTCATTTATTAGTTGGGTGATCTTGGGCAAATGACACCACTTCTTGCCTCAGTTTCCTCATCTGTAAAATGGAGGTGACACTCAGTCCTCACAGGGCTGTGTCGAGGAAGGCTTGGCCGACTGTCCAGCCCTGTTGCCCAGATACCCTGCCATTATTTTCACGATGTGAGGGAGTCGGTGCCAGGCGCCCAGTCACAGCCTGCCAGAGTCAGGCTTTCTGCAGCACCAACAATCTAGGATTCCGACAACCTGAAACCTCTTCTGAGACTATCAGTGGCAAGTCACCTTTTTGTGGGCTTGAATCCGACCTAATTACAGCCGGAGCGCTTGGCATTTTATTTTTGACATAGCCCAATTTTTCGCTGATGCTGTTGCTCCAGACACTTTCAGGAACCCGGCACAAGACCCTTTGAGTGAGTGAAACTTTTCTTTTTATTTCAGCCTCGGCTGAGAATTTGTCTGAAGTACCCGGGAATCAGAGGGGACTTGCTCACACTTATCTTTTTTTTTTTCCTTTTAACTTTTTTCCCACATGTTGGGAATCTCCTCCTCAATTATTAGCAAGAATACGACAGTCAGAGGACCTGGGTTGGAATTATGCTTCTGATGCTTATAACCTATGTGACTTTAGGCAAATCACAACCTCCCTGGGCCTCAGTTTCCCCATCTGTAAAATGAGGGGGCTGAACCAGAGGGTCTCTGAGGCCTTGTATGGTCTTGTTAGCATGGAGAATCCCTTCCGACCCTGATGGTGGCTTTCAGAAGGCATGCCCCCCCCCCCCCCAGCACATTTACTGAAGGTATTCTTTGAGGCAATGGCGTGTGACGGATACTGGTCTTCGGTATGAATCTGGGCTCCAGCTCGGCTGACTTAGTGCTGAAATTGTTATTTGCTTGAGGTTCATAAAGGTGAAGTAACTTTCTTAGATTTATGTGGACGTATATTCAGCAAATGTCTACAAGGAAAAGAGTGCCCACCAGTTCTGGAGTCCCAGAACCCGGGTTCCAATCCCACTGGGAGACCTAGAAAAGTCCCCTCACAGCCATGGGCCTGTTTCCTCACCTGTAAAATGAGCAGTTTGCACTTAAGATGGCCCCTGAAATCCCTTTCATCTTTAGACCTGTGGTCTTATCGCTCCAAGCCCAGCGTTTTACCTATGGCGAGAATTTCAATTTCCCCCCTTTTACAGATGGGGAAACTAAGGTTCAGGAAGAAGCGGCCTGCCCATGGGCATAATGATGAAGGATCAGAGCCAGGATTCGACCCCAGGTCTCTCCTGCATGAACCATCAGGCTGAAACAAGAATTTCCTCTATGACATTCTCCTGAGGAGGACTCACCCAACCTTTCCTTCAAACGCCAGATGGCAGGTCTCCATCGGCCAGTGTTCTCCAAACTAGACATCCCCATTTCCTCCCGCAGGTGCCCAAGGTCCTTCTCCATCCTGATTGCCCTCACCTGGACACTCCAGCTTCCCAAGCTGAGGCGTTCCAGACTGATCACAACCATTCAGATTGGGTCTGAGGGGGCAGAAGACAGCGAGTGGGACTTCCCTTTGTGGCTCAGGCAAAGCCTAGGCTAAGACCTCAAAAGGTGCCTCATCCTTTTGTGAAGAGCTAACCACTTCTCCGTCTACCTTTCCAGCCCAGTATCTGTTACTCCCCCTCATGAATCCTAGAGTTAATCCAGGCCACCTCCAGGCTTTTCTCTATGGCTAGAAAACACTCCCTTCTCACCTCCCATATCTTGGAAACGGCACCCGCCCCCCCCCCCCACCCTTGCCCAGCAGCTGCATCCCCAACTCAAGACAGCCCAAGACCGGTTTTAGTTATTTTTTTTTTGGTGAGGCAATTGGGGTTAAGTGACTTGCCCAGGGTCACACAGCTAGTAAGTGTTAAGTGTCTGAGGCCGGATTTGAACTCAGGTCCTCCTGACTCCAGGGCCGGTGCTCTATCCACTGCACCACCTAGCTGCCCCTGACGGGTTTTAATTTTGCATTTGTTATCCACAAGAGGCAGTGTGATATTGTGGAAAGATCATTATAGCCCAGAAGATCTGAGTTCAAGTCTCCCTTTGTGTAACCCTGGGCAAATCAATTAACCTCTCATTCTTCCAAGTATCCCCTGTACCAGTGAAACCCCAGGGTGAGGGTTCTCTTGCCTACTTCTACACGTGCATGTTTTATCCCGAGGGAACAGATGCTCCTTGGTGGGCAGGGGCTTGTCTCTGAACCCTGTGCCAAGTACCATGCCTGGTATAGAGTAAGTGCTTAGAAAACAACTGGCTGAGATGAGGTGGGGGACATGATAACTTCCTTTCAACATTTGAGGGGCTGTCTTGTTGAAGGATTGGACACATTCTGCCTGTCCCCCCCCCTCCGCCCGCCAAGCATAAAATTAGAAGGACGTTGGTGCAGAGGGGCAGACTTGGGCCCACTCCTGGGAGACTTCCTAAACAGGGGGGCTGTCCTAAGGGGGACAGGGCGTAGAGGGCTTCTGCCTCACCATGGCAGTGCCCACTCACTGGCAGGCCAGGAAAGGGTTCAACGGCTTGTCTTTGAAGGTCCTTCCAAATTCTGAGCTCTTAAGGATGGTAACTCGTCTGACTGCATGTAATGCTATGGTATTCATGGTCAGGGGCCCAAGACCAGAAACGGCCAACCTGTTACAGCTGGCTGGCATTGTTTGTACTCTACTGTCTACCGTCTGTGTGACTGAGTGTTTCTCGTCCCCTGGGAAATGAGAGGACTGGACCAGAGCCCTCGGGAGCCACCTCGTTTGGTCCAGATGATGGAACAGAGACCATATACCATGGCCGACTGCAACGCCCTAGCACAGCGTTCTTGTCCACAGCCTCATCGTGGCGCGGGGATGACTCGGGCTTATACCCCAAGGTCCTGCCCAGCTGGATGAGCTAAGGGTCCCTGTTGGCTTGTCAGCCACAGCACCAGTTCGGTCTGGCCACCAAGTTGGTTGCTAGATATCAAGTTTTCCCAGGGTTCTCTAAGGCCCTGGGGGGAGGGGGAGGGCCTTGTGACCTGTAGGTGCAGCCAATGCCCCAGCAGCAAAAAGCCCAATAAGCACGTGGAAGCAGCCCTTTCCTGCTAAGGTGAGCATGCTCCAAGGATGCTGTGGAAAGATCTGAGCTGGGGCCCCGGCTGATTTGGTGGTACAGGACGAGTGACTCACAGGTTTCTCTCCTCACTGGGTTACTGCAAGCAACCCAGTGCCCACCTGCAGAGCTGGGGAAGACATCGGCTGTATAGAGAACCCTGTGAGCTCATTCCTTCCAATGTACTCACCTGTGGAAGGCAATCGTCTCAAGTCTGCAGTTTGCAAATGAAAAGCTGTCCATCTTTTTGAACAGAACACGGGCCCCAATCTTCCACCAGATAGCAGAAGCTGCTCTAGCAAATGGAAAACGAGTCCCCAACCTCAGCTAGTCCAGTCCTTCAGGGCAGAGGGCTATCATCTCATCCCTCTTTCCCCACCACCTGCACACCATGGGCAAACATTTAATCAATGTGAGGAATTTTGGAGGGAAAGCACCAGCTAAGGAGCGCTACAAATGGAAGGCATCATCTTCCATTTGCTCAGTTGAACGTCACAGGAAAGCGTCATCGATCTGGGTCCCAACCCAGTTTGGAGCTCTCTCCAAACTCCAAACTCTCGAGTTTGGAACTTGAGTTCCAGACAACAGACAGGCCTCCATACTGAGTCAAGTTCAAAATAATTGCTTCCCAATGAATATTCAGCATCTTCCTGGAAGGATCTCAGATGTGGCAGCTTCTTCTAAAGACTCTTCAATCAATTCCCTCACTGACTGAAGCCCAGGGACTTCTAAGTTAGCCATACAACTGCTCTTCTTTGTCCCTCCTTCTCCCCCGCCTCTGCTGCTGGGGCCTAGCCCAGAACCTTCCCTTTCCTGGGCCTTGGTCCCCCCACCCATAAAACAAGGGGGCAGGAACACTGCGGTCTGGGAGTCTGCTCCCCACCAGGGGCACGAGCTCCTGTCCCTACAATGACTTTTAGACCTCAGAGGTCAGGAGGCAGTAAGTGTGAGTGGGGCGGGTACATGGTAATTCCATGGCAGCGCATGACCAACACTCAGCGGCACCACAGCTGGGAGAGATGCAAGAGGGGCCGCCGTGGATCACCACTCAGGAGTGCAGAATTAGAGGATGTGCCCAGTCCTCTTTCAGGACCCAAAGGCTCTAACTAAACTGCTTCAGGGGTACAAAGGTTCAGCGGCTGGCCCTGGGTCATACAGCAGTTAATTCTCAGGGTAGGAATTCAATGCCCAGTTCTTCAAACTAAGCTATCTCTCATCCAGGGGTTGTGGAGTCCAAAGGACCCAAGTTCCAACTACACGACCCCTGTGACCCAGGTCGTCAAGATGTCCCTGCGCCTGTTGCTTCGCTTTTCTCTTTCCTTAAAGGAAGAACAAAATAAGCAGAGCCCATTTCAAACATTCCAATTTGGAATTTTAAACAGGCATTTTTTTTCTTTGGTGAGGCAATGGGGGTTAAGTGACTTGCCCAGGGTCACACAGCTAGTAAGTGTTAAGTGTCTGAGGCCGGATTTGAACTCGGGCCCTCCTGAATTCAGGGCCGGTGCTCTATCCACTGCACCAACCTAGCTGCCCCCTGCCACCAAATTTGGAATTTTAAACCAAGGTTTCAGCCCTGCCTCCAATTCCAAAGCAGGGACTCCAGACCGGATTTCTTGCATCAGGGTTCTCTTGGCCCTGTGACTGGGAGAAATGGATGCAGAGCTGGGGCCTGTATTTAGAAGCCTTCCCAAAGACAACTAATTCCCACAAGCCTTTGATGAGCCCCAGGCTGGACAAGTGAACCAGCTCCTTCCATTTCAACAAGAAGCAGCAGACACTCCCTGGAGAGATACATTAAGTGGCACTTTATTGGAACACAAAACAATTACATAGTGAGACAAGATCTCTTTTTGGAAGGGGGATGAGTGAGTGCCTGGTATACTTATACCCCACACCCCTCCCTGGCTTCCCGTTTCAAGGGGAAAGCATTTTGGGGACATACATCCCCCTTTACACACATTAACTTCAATGAAAGCATTTAAAAACATACCCTCCCGTTCCCCAAGAACTACGGCTCCGTGGGGACACACAGGAAGAAATCAAAGCCAACAGAACATTCATGGAGTACAGTTTCATGTTTCCAATGCATCGACACCAGAGAGCGTAACAGAACATTCGATCTCACGAGCAACCTCTCGACTCTATTGCGCTAGCATCTGATTTCTGAAGGGGTCTTGTGGGAGACCTCCCTCTCCATCACACCCTCACCAAGCACTGAGTCACAGGGCTGCATTAAGACTAAATGGCAACAGCAGTAACACAAGTGTAGCAGTTGGAGAAGGAAGCTTTGCCTTAGTCACTTTGTCTTTTTTTCTTGAAAACAATCACACTCTTCCTTTGGAAGGGCACTCCACTGAGAAGGGATCAGGGGCTGGTATTTTTAAATGGACAAACACGGACCCAAACAGGGAAAACACCAAGTTATAACGTTAACATCTACAGCTGGGACATCATAAACACAGTTGAATTGATGGAGGAGGCTAAGTAAGGACCTTCAGCAAGTGCGACGGACATGCTTTCTTTGTTTTGTTTTAAATAAAGCACCTTTGGTGGACGGTCAGGAAAACAATGGAAGGGACCCTGCCAAGGTTAAAAATCCGACTGAAGTGAGTCCTTTTACCTATCACTACAAAGAAATGCTATCGGCTAATACACTTTTCAACCGTTTATGTTGCTTTCCAAAGCTCACAGTGAATAGTGGAATCAAACCCCAGGCCGGGAGCTTTCTGTTCTCACCAGTTACACGGCTGGTCCACATTTCTCAAGCTTATGGCAGAATAAAATGTTAAAAACACAACAAAACAAAACCTTCAGCACTGAAATTGTAAAACCACCCTCCCCATGGGAGGGCCTTTCACTTGAAGCAAGCTGAAAGTTCTTGGCTAAAACTTAAGAGCACACAAGCGCACCAGGTGAGCAGCCAGAGAGAGCCAGAGGAGGGAGAGTACAGGGACACACACCACAGCCACACCCACTTGATTGATGACTTCCCTGAGGGCACACAGGCAGCTGAGGTATTCTTCACTTCTGGGGGCATCTCCTTCTGGGAGGGGCTGCAGGGGGGCCAGCTGACTGCCTGAGGCCGCCCACCCCCTAGGCAGCACTCAGGACACACATCTCACTGACAGAGCCTGACACTGACCACCTCAGGCAGCACCAGACCATGGGAGCCCTCAGCAGACAAGCCTTGCTCGCCACGAGGTTGGTGTCACCCACCAAGGCCTTTCCTCCTGCTCCTGCTCCCAGCTCAGCTGGGCTGCTGGTGCTCAGGCCTCACCTTATCTGCCAGTGACAGCCCTGTGCCAATCCTTGAGCCGCCGAGGACAAGAACACCCCAGGTTTGGTGAGGACACCTGTGGGGGAAGAGTGAAGCACACGAGCATGGCTTACAGAGAACAAGGACCAGGAGTGAGCCCTCAGCCCAGCCTACATGCCCACCAGGAGAGCTCCCAAAGCCGTGACCCCCAAAACGACCGCCAGAGCTGCCTCTCCCGACTTCCCCTCGACACCTAGGCTGGCCAAGGCCACGACACGAAGGTATCTGGAGATCCCAGTGCCCTGCTCCGGGGATTCCGAGGGATGAGTGCCCAGCGAAAGACTCAAATCAACAACTCAAGCTATGCCAACTGTGTCCCCAGGAAATAATGCTGCAGCTGTGCTGGGTTAGCTGGTACACCACAAATGAAGAAGCATCTACCTTGTCACCAACACAAGACAAAGGCACCCGACAACAACCAATGCCAGGAGTCACAGCCATCAGTGTGTTTAAGTAAACATATGAACGCAGTCCTGTCCTCGGATGAAGCTTTCAAATGTTTTATTCACTCTTTTGGATGGACTATAAATAATAAGAGTTTCCACTATGGAAAAGAATGTTATGAGCGCAGTACATGTGACTGGGAATGGGTTTGCTGAAGACATCTTCGAAAGGATAAAAGCTTAGAAAACAACCTGGAGGCTGGAATTCAGTTCTTATATAAAGTCCCTTGTAAAAAAAAAAAAACGAAACAAAACAAAATGAAACCAAAAGAAAGAAAATAAAAGAAGGCGAGGCCGCGAGATGATTTATTGCAGCAGCACGTCCGGCTCCTTGGGCTCCTTCTCAGGAGCAGCTCCCTCAGTGCTCTCCGGCTCTTGGCCGCCTTCCTTTTCCTCCTTCACCTCCTTCTCCTTCACCGACAGCTCCGAGAACTTCTCCACCACTTTTTCGCTGCTTTCTTTGCCTGCTCCTGCTAAAAACACATCAACCAGGAGTCAGCAGCAGCTGCTAGGGCACCGGCACGGCGAGGGCCAGGGCACGGGACTCAGATCCCACCCCAGGGTCTATAGGCTCCCCACCAAGAACGGCTTGGCTGGGCCTCTCCAGGAGGCCGCTCCTGGCCTTGGATCGCCAGGAAACCAAATGGGACTCTCCGGCTGGTCTCACTGAAGAGCTCAAACACCCCCCCAATGGGGCCTTACAAAAGCTGGTCCTGAGGCTCACTTCTTGAAGCCCAGCAGAAGGGGCTTGATCCCCTCCCTATGTTTATGTTTTAAACTGTTCTCCAAATAGACGTTATCCTTTAAATACTCAACCTAGAGGCAAGCACCAAGCTGTTTAGTCACCTTAGACGGCTTCCCACCAGTTTTCTTTTAAAATCCTACTTCATACCAACAGGAAGTAGTAACTGTGCAGTTACTAACTCAGATAAGACCGTGACCTACTCTAGCCCCCCACCAAGGCACAGAAATCCAAGGCTCCAAAGAAACCAGCCCTCTAAGCCCCGGCATCATTGGCACTGCACTGCACTCCAGAATCACAGCATCTCTGGCTGAGCCACCCAGCAAAAGCAGAGAAGGTTGCAGGCTCTTGATTACCCAGCAAGGGCAGGTCTAGGGAATCTGCCTGGGAGACTCAACAGGCCGTCCTTGAGTGTCGCCTGCTCCGGGATGTTTCCCAGGCCATCCCAAGGGCCTTTCACCACAGAAAGGTCTTTGCAAAGCCAAGGGTCACTTCTCTAGCAGACTGGAAAAGCAGCAGGACTGTGGAAGGCAGTCATGTACAGAGTAAGTCTGCAAACGGGGGCAGCCAAACAGATGGGGGAGCTTACCTTTCTTCTCTCGCTCTTCTATCTCATTCCTGCATTCCTCGAATTTTGCCTTAAACTTCTGGGCATCTGGTTATGACAGGAAAAGAGATTTCAGCCCTGCATCCGAAGCCTGACCATGAGGAAGTCTAGGGAGGCTTCCCTTCACTAAGCTGCCTCCAGCTTCCCTGGGCTTCATATTCTCGAGGGGAGCTTCTCACACCCAACCCCAAGGGGGAGCAGATTCTCACTGAAGTGAGGAGGAAAATGAAGCTCCAACGCCGCCGTAACCCTGAGTGTTGTGTTAGGGCCACAGACTTAGAGTAAGAAGAGGCCATCTACAAGTTCCCTAGAGGAAACCGAGGCCCGGAGCAGAATAGAGACGGGAGGTGAGAGGGAGGGAGGGAAAACAAGCCTTTCTGCAGCACCTGCAGGGTGCTTCTGTGGCCCTTACAGTGCCTGGCACCAACATTCAGGGACTGCTTCAGCTTACAGCTGCGGGACCCAGGGCAGACAGAGGCTAAGTGACTTACCCAGAGCCACACAACCTCTAAGAGTCTGAGATCAGATCTGAAGTCAGGTCTTACTGACTGTGCCCCCCACCACCCAGCAGGCAATCCGACTTGGGCCAGGATTCCTGATCCAGAGCCTTTCCCCCAAGAGAAGGAAGGTACGACACTTAGTCTGGCCCCGAAAGGCCCTCTGGGAGCCACACTGTGCAGCAGCAGCTCTTGGGTCTGGCTGGAGAAGCACAACCACCAGCTCAGTGGTTACCCACACCCCCCAATGACAGCACAGATGCAGGCGCAGGCCCGAAAGCCCAAACCAGGCAGCTGTCCTGCACATGCCCACCCTTCACTGGAGGGAAGCAGCAAGCAAGACCTAGAGAAAATCCTGGCCCTGCCTCTCCCTTTGCTTGAGCTTAATCAGGCTCTGGTAGATGAGCCTTCCCACTTACTAACCATCAGCAGAGTGGACATAAAGGCCCTGGTCAGGACTTGGCAAGAATTAGAGCCAAGCACTAGACCAAGAGCCTGAGGACCTGGGCTCACATTCTACCCATGACACCCTGGGCAAGTCATTTCCTCTCCCCAAGACTGTTCCCTCACCTGTAAAGTGGAAAGGTGGGCTCAGAAGAGCCCTATGGTCCCTTCCAATCACGAGTCCCCCGGCCACCAGTCAACAGACACAGACACACATGCACACACACTGAGGGGCAGAGCACTGCACTTGGAGCCACACTTTGGGCAAGCGTCCTTCTGACCAGCTCCCTCCCTCACTCACTTTCTGCATTTAGGAATCGGATCGCCAGCAGTTCAGGTTTGGGACTCTCATCGGCGAAGTCAGCATGTGTGTTCCAGACCCAGGCCCTGTCACTGCCTGCGTTGGGCTTCAGCTCCATCAATGGTGTTACTGGTGGAAGGAAGGGGGAAGAAGAGAGGTTCCGGTTACCAGGTATGCCCCCCCCCCCCCCGACACGCTCCCCTCACCACCCTCCTTCATGTGGTCATTGCCTGGCTAAGGTTACTGGGAAATCCCCGAGGGTTCAGAGTCCTCGCTCTTCGAGGAAGACAGACTTCTTTTTCTGTCTCCCATTTTCACCTAACACCTCAATCATATTGAAACAAAACTCAACAGAAACACACCCCTAGTTATACTTGGGAAAGCCATGGGGTGCTGCAGCAGAAGGGGCACCTGATCCAGAGCACCGCAGACAAAGCCAAGCCCAGAGGCCACATCTGGCCTGGGCCCTGGCCCCCCTCAAGCACTGCTGTGTCTCCAAGGCAGGGACTTTTGTGTCTGTCTCCGTATCTCCACTTCCTGGCAGACTATCTCATATGTGGGAGACATTGTTTTTAAAACAGAAATCGAAAGAGACCGGATCAGGAAAACTATAGAGAACCCCCCCCCCCAGCACATTCCAAACACCTTTTACACTGACTTCAAATGCAAAAAAAAAAAAAAAAATATTAAAAAACAGGAAAGTGCAGGGGGTGGGGGCTGTGTCATGAGGCAGTCACCACAGCTCACTCTCTCACTGTTCCAAAACACAGATCACAGACAGAGCCTCCCCAGAACCAAACTCCAATCAGACACACTGGTCAAGGTTATTCCCAGGAGGTCAGAGTTGGAGACACAGCCTGTTGTCAACAAACTACTTCGGGAATTACCTGTGGTGTCCAAAGAAGACCTATCAATAAACTCAAAAGCCAAAATGTTCCTTTCTCAAGCGACCCTCCCTGTGAAAGACGTGCTCGGGCAGCGTCTCCCACGCCGGGTAGGAAAGCTCAGGGGGCCTGCAACCACCGATGGGGCAGTTTGCTGGAGGTTTATTGGTCTGTGGCTGCAGCAACTCACCAAGCCATCTAATGGGGGTACAGAGGGAGCACCTGCACTGATGAGAGGAAATCAGTGATCCTTGATGGGCTGTTGGGCTTTTTACTGTTCTCACCTTAGAAAGAGGAAAATTCCAAACCTCTTAATTTTACAGAGGAGCAAACTGAGGCCCTGGAAGGCTAAGTGACTTGCCCAGAAGCACAAAGATGGCACCTTAGGCAGGGTAAGAGTAAAAAATGCAGTGGACTGGGGCAGCTAGGTGGCACAGTGGATAGAGCACCGGCCCTGGAGTTAGGAGGACCTGAGTTCAAATCTGGCCTCAGACACTTAACACTTACTAGCTGTGTGACCCTGGGCAAGTCACTTAACCCCAACTGCCTCACCAAACAAACAAACAAACAAAAATGCAGCAAACTAGCAATGGCCAGACGGGGTCCTAGTCCAAAGTGCTGTGTGACCTGCAACACTAGCTTCCCTTCTGAGGAAGGGTAGGGGTGAGGGCAGCGCCAACTCCAAGATCCCTCCAGCCTCTTCTAGGACCAACACTAGGGCTGGCATTCAAGGCATCTTCTGAAGGAACATCTCTTAGTCAGTCAGTGTCACACCAAGTCCAGCGAGGGCTGATCCTGCATATCTGTCTGGCTGCTGCCTTGGGAGCCACTTAGATACCCAAAGTCTATGCCAGCCACCACGTCTACACTCAACTTCTCTAGGCCAAAGCCCCAGTTCCTCCAGATGGCCTCGCTTCTCAAGCTACCCCATTGGGGTCCCTCTAACCCTGAACATCTGGCAGCCCATGGCATATGGCCCTGGGCACACAAGAGGCACACGGATGGTCTGGCAACAAGGACTGTCTCCCCACCCGGCCAAGACGGACCTCTTTTATATATATATAAAAAAGCCAAAAAGGCAGCGCCATCACCCTGTACACTCAGAGCGCCCATTGTCATCCTGACCCTGGGCAAGGATTTCTCTTCATCCCTGGGGCACCCCCCCTTGGTGTGGCGTGCCATCTAGAATAAAGACATACCCAGATACCCTCCCAACCTAGAAGTTGTTGGATTTTTAAAAATCCATCTTAATTCTAGATTTCAAACTACCTGCATTAACCCTTGGCTTAAGCTAAACAGGCCACTGGGTTGGCAGAGCAAAAGGAGCACGTACTATAGTGATTCGCACAGATCTTCAGGGTTTTGTCCCGTCTCATGAGGAGGCGAATCGTGCCTTTCTCCTTGTGTTTCAGCAGCTTCACATCTCCCGTCCCTCGTTCTTTCCATTCCGGAAGATCGTTCTCAGAAGCAAATCGGAACAGCTTGGCTCGCCTATGGAGACCCACTCGGTTACGACACGATACCATACTATATGATATAACTTAGAACTTTGGTGTGAAAACCAGAGACAATGATTTGTGCTCTCCTCGGACAGAGGAATAGTCTTCTGGCCTTGTTCCCTTAGAAACAGAAACTGGCTCCTGGGAAAGTTGTTTACAAAGTGGACAGAAGTGGGGGTGAGCTTTGGTCCCCAATACCATCCCCCCGTCTTGTTGCACAAGGAGAGGTTCTGCTTCTCTAACACCCAATTTCTTGTGGCTGGACAATAAGCTTGTTAAAAGCTTGTTTATTTATTTGTCCTAATTCAACAATGATCCCGCTAAAACAGAAAATAAAACTACATTCGGAATACGGTTATTAAAGGCTCGTGCCAACCCTGTAAATGTTGTTCCTTCATTTTACTGAGGCACCCGCTTTGAGAAGCTGCCTTCAGCAGATACAAGGCCAACTGCAGATGCCGCCGCCCCCCCCCCCCGCAATTTCCTGGGGAAAAGATACACAGAAACATAAGGAAACACAACCCAAAGCACACAAGGATGATAGGAAATAACCTTGGGGGGTAACCTGGTGCCTAGACAGGTGTCTGGATCACACAATTCTAAACAATCGCTCTCACCGTTGAGGCAGCACAGCAAAGTGGAAGGTGGGAGAGACCCAGAGTAGAATCCTCTGGGGCCAGCAGGGCATCATGATGGCCTTGCTCAATTTCTTCCCGTGTTAAACCGAAGGGTCTGAACCCTGCCACCTCCCCCCCGCCCAAATTTCCCGATCTCCACATTCTTTACCCTGTTCTTACTTTCATACCTCATCCATGACTCTTGGAGGGTCTCAGAGTATCCCTTGGGGCAGCCAGGTGGGAGCTCCACCTCCCCCCTCCCGACATCAGCAAGGGCCCTCCCCATCCTATGAACCTTTCCCAAGTCCTTTCTGAACCAGGCTGGGATGGTGTCCAGCTCACTAGGGGGCCTTGGCACAAAAACACAAAGGCAGCACCAGGATACTTCTTGGGACACACGGAGCCCTGGATCCCCGTTGTGTGAGAAATGCCACCAGGCACTGCCCTTGATGCAGACCTCTCCGTGCTTTGGCATTGTTCTGGACAGCCCAGAGGCAGGGAGGCCTAGCTGAAACAGTCCCCAGGAGGCCTCGTTTCCAATCCTGGTCCAACAATGTGCTAGCTACGTGACTGTGGATAAGTCACTTGCATTCCTCCATAGCTGACAGGGTGACAGGGTGGTTAAGAAGCATGGACTCTGCTCCCAGAATTACCAGCACCACCCTGAGACACAAGTCTGCGTGGCCAGTCATAGAATGAGCGCTGACCTGGCAGGGGAGGAGACAAGTGAGGTCAATGCTCGTATGCCAAGGGCAAGGCCCTTGCCCTTTCTGACACTCACCTTCCCCATCTGTAAGACCCAGGCCCACTTACATCTTAAAGAGCTCTTCTTCATCCTCTTCAAGGGTCTTGATCTCTTGCTCAGGAAGAGACACTATGGGCTCAAACTGCGGATCATGGTTGGAGTCGTCCACGTTCTCAGTGGAGGTGTCGTGCTCCTCATGAGCTTCCTGTGAAGAGAAGAGTGAGGAACACTCAGGGGAGCGATCCCGACAAACAGGTGTCGGTCACAGCCGCCACTTGGAGACCACTGGGAGGAAGGCGCTACCAGCCCCCTTTACAGCTGAGGAAGTAGAGGCAGACAGGGGGCAGTGAGCTGCCCAGGGTCACTTGGCTGTCATGTGTCCAAGCCCACATTTCCTGACTCTAGGCCCAGCCCTCTCTGCACGGGGGCACCCACAGGCATTGCCAGACACTGTCCTAGGTACATTGGGGACACAAGTACAAAGAAATGATCCTGACTCCAAGAAGCATGAGGCGAGCATCATAATGGAGGAGTCTCATGGGGGGCAAGTCCACATCTCCAGGAT
The DNA here is from genome assembly GCF_019393635.1 of Dromiciops gliroides. Lineage (NCBI taxonomy): Eukaryota > Metazoa > Chordata > Mammalia > Microbiotheria > Microbiotheriidae > Dromiciops > Dromiciops gliroides. The sequence continues at coordinate 4,317,941 of NC_057861.1, forward strand.
GCTCATTAAAAAAGGGCCATCTCCAAGGGAGAACGAGTCTCCATTCCCATTACTGCTGTCTCTGAAACAATCACCCGCCCTGGCAGATCATCCGACTGCTGATGTATAGCCAAGGAAAGTCTGAATAGGCACCACCCCAGAAAGGAGGCTGAGGAAAACCAGGAGCTGATGCCGGGAGCTTGGGAGCCAGCAGAAAACATTCATGCTGGGGCAGCTGGGTGGTGCAGTGGATAAAGCACCGGCCCTGGATTCAGGAGTACCTGCCTTCAAATCTGGCCTCAGACATTTGACACTTACTAGCTGTGTGATCCTGGGCAAGTCACTTAACCCCCATTGCCCCCCCCCAATTATTCTCCATAAAAAAAAAAATGCCCACAACGGGGGCAGCTAGGTAGCACAGTGGATAGAGCGCTGACCCTGGATTCAGTAGGACCTGAGTTCGGGTCCAGCCTCAGACACTCGATACTGGCTCTGTGACTCTGGGCAAGTCACTTAACCTTCACTGCCCTGCAAAAACAAAACAAAAATGCCCACAACCTTGTCACCAGATAGATGAACACATAAGTACAGTCACAAGTCACCTTCCTGGCAGTAACTTTAACAGGGAAGGAAAGATGGTCATTTGGGATACTGGCTATTCCCCCTTAAAAAGCTACAGGGAAACAAATTAAAATAAGCCATAAATTGCCAACTTCTCTGGCCAGGGCAAGCAAGATTTCCTTTCTAAAAGGTGTGCAGTCTAGCCCAGCACCTCACATATGAAGAACTCCTGGGCTGGGACAGGTTTGGGGAGATGCTGTTGCATCGTTAAAATAAGCAATTACATTTAAAGGGAAAACACATTTAAAGCGGGAGGGGGAAGGAAAAACCACCCCTGGTTCACGTGCAATTGTAGCACCTTAGGGGATTCAGTGCCTTTCCCTCATTTCTTTTTCTTTTTTTTGGTGGGGCAATGAGGATTAACTGACTTACCCAGCCAGGGTCACATAGGTAGTATATGTCAAGTGTCTGAGGTCACATTTGAACTCAGGTCCTCCTGAATCCAGGGCCGGTGCTTTATCCACTGCGCCACCTAGCTGCCCCTTTCCCCTCATTTCTAAGAGGGTGATGACATTTCACGAGGTTGCTTTAAAGAAAAGCCCCTTTGATAGTAATTGTGAAAAAATGGATTTGAAGCAAGTATGTCTGATAGGTCTCAGTTCTCAAACCGAGAACTGAGTCAAATTTGATCAAAAGAGAGCCATTGCCCCATTGATAGATGATCAAAAGCCGTGAAGTTTTCAGATGAAATAATCAAAGCCACCTACAGCCATGTGAAGAAGGTCAGGTCAGACACTGGACTGACTAGGAAGCAGAAAATGACAAATGTGGCGGTGGATGGGGGGAAATGAGACATTAAGGCACTCCTGGTGAGGTCTAAGCTGATTCACGAACGGAGGCCCTCACGGGACCTAGCGATGCGCCCACCAGGTTGGTGCCTGAAGAGAGGAGCGAGGGTGACTTCGGGATGGGGGCGCCGCCCTCCGCTGGGGAGAGGCTGCCGGGCTCTCAGGGACTTGGTCTAGAGACTCGGGCCAGCCTTACTCACTCGCTTCCCCAGAAGTGCCTGCAGGAGGAGGGGGCTGCGGGGCCTGGGGCAGGGAGGCGGCCGAGCCGAGCGGGCAGGACTCGGATTAATAATTCGCCACAAATCGGATTAACTCCGGGAGAGCCAGTTAGGCTCCGCCCGTGCCCGTTCAGAGAGCCCGGCAGACAGGGATCGACCGATCGCAGCCACCCCCGGCCCCCGAAGGGCGGGGGGAGATTCGGGGCTGGGGCCCCATCCTCAGCCCGACACCCCCGAGGTCCGCGTCTCTACGGGGCCGCGCACGCAGCAGGCGCCCCACGCGTGCTTCCTGCCCGCAGAGGAGGCCCCAAAGCCGCAGGCCGCGCGGAAGGCGGGACCCGGCGGGAAGAGGCAGACCCGGGCCCGGCTCGCTTTCCAGGCCCACGCGGCCTCCCGGGGCTGGGAGGTGATCGGGCGGGCTCGGGACCCAGGCAGGGCCGCCCCCTCGGGGCTCCCCCTGCGGGGAAGGGGGGCCCGTGACCTTGGGCCAGCCCCCGGGTCCTTCCTCCGCACCGAGGCCGGGGCGGCGGAGCGGGCCGGGAAGGCTTTTTTGTGGCCGCGGGCCCCGGCCGGCCCGGCCCGGCGCTGATGAGCCCGGAGGTTCCGAGGCCCCGCTGCGGGCCGGCTCACGTGTCCCGGTCGGGCCGACCCGCCACCTTCCCGTCCACGTGCCTCCCCTCCCCGGGGCCCACGTGGCTGCCGGGGCCCCGCGGAGCCGGCCTGCGAGGGCGGGCGGGACCGCCGCGGGCCACGCCGCCCGCTTCCCGCCGCGGGCTCGGCCCGGCCTGGCCGGAACACACCCCGGCCCGGCCGAGGCCTACGGAGGCCCGGCCGGGCCACGCCGGCCGGCCGCCCTCGGCCCTGGCGGGTTTCCCCCAGCGCCCCGGCCGGGCCGCCTCTCCCGGTCCCGGCCCGGCGAGCCCCGAACGCAAGCACGCACCTTGGCAGCCGCCATCGAAGCGGGGTCGATGCGGCGGCGGCGGCTGGTCCCGGCGATGCGGCGGCGTTCGGTTCGGTCCGGTCCGTCTCTCGTCTGGCGCTGGCGCCTCCTCGCCCCGCGCTTACCTCAGCTCAGCCCCGCCGCGCGCGCGCGCGCGACCCCGGCCCCTTGACCCCGGCGGCGGCGGGAAACACGCCCCCGCCCCCGCGCATTCAAAAGCAAAGCAACTTTATTGGGGCGCCGGGACCGCGGATGGCGGACAAGCCATTGTCCTGCCCCGCCCCTCCTTCCGCCTGTTCTCTCCGCCCCCTCCGGCTTCCCGCCCAAAGCGCCGCGCGCCGAGCCTCGGGCGCGCGGGCGCACTCCCGACTCCAAGAAACGCCCCGCTCCGCCCCTGGGGGTGCTTTGTGCCCCAACCAGGCCGCAGCTCCCATCTTCCCGACGGCCCCTGCGACGGCCCCGCCCACTTCCGCTTTTACACCCGGAGGCTTTAATAGGTTGAGCGAATCGGGGGCGGGACCAGGGCCAAAGAGGAGGGGCGGGTGTCCGTGGAAAAGCTCTACGAGAAGGGGAAGACGCCGAGACTGGACGGAGGTAGTTGGTGCGTCGGGGGCGGGACGTGATAACGTAATGGAGAGCATCAGCTCCGCCTCAGAGGGAGGGGGAAGTGCGGGGGGGCTGGGGGGGACGGATAAGGTAGGAGTGGGGGAGCTAGGACTGTGCGCCCGCGTGGAGGCGTGGCGCGCGTGCGCGATGGTGTCTGTGTTGCGCCTGCGCGGGGCCAGTGGCGCGCGTGCGTGGTGGAGGCTTAACGGGACCGCACCGAGGGCCGCGTGTCTGGGGCCTGAGGGTGAGGGTCGAGAGGGGCCTTCCCGGGGTCACGGGTGCGAGCTCCACTCGGGTGTCCAGAGCGAGTCGTAGGCCCCGAGGCCTGACAGAGTGCGTGGTTCGGGCCTCCCATCCCCATCCACGGGAAGGGGTCTGTTCTGCTGGGGGAGGGGTGTAGGGGGGGTGACGTGCCCCCCACCCCTAAGAAGGCTCCCGCCCTTCCTTGGGTGGAGGCATCTCGTGGTACCCCAGGCTGTGCTCGTTCCCTCCCTGAGCACTGAGGACTATCGCTCCATCCGAGTCCCCCCAGCTGGCCGCGGGAGGTGTCGGGGGGAACTTCTAGCGTTCCCCTCCCCCATCCGCTTCTTGTGGGGTCCTAGGGCTGGGGCTGGAAGAGCCCGCGCAGACCCGGGAGGCGTCGCTCTGGGGCCTGGCCTGGTCCCCATGTTGGTGCCGTGGGGAGAGCGGGAGGGTCCCTGACACAAACACAAAGAGGAGAATCCCGAGAGGCGGGGAGTGGCAAAGCGGGAGGCTCCTCCTCTTGCCTGTGCCCTCCAGGGCCCCCCCAAAACGGGCTAAAAGGGGCTCGGGGACCGCGGGGGCGACGAGCGAGGGCGGTGAGACCCCCAGCCGGCCCGACGGAAGCCCCGCCCCTCCTGGGCTGCTCAGACTCGGGTGGGCTCGGGCGGGGGAGCTGATGCTGCTGCTTTTGTCCCCGCAGAAGTAGGAGATGGAAGAGGAAGGGGCCGCTGCTTGTGGAGATCCCCCTGCCCAGCCTGCGGAGCAGAGAGAGGAGATGGAGGAGGCTGAGGGGGAGCCCTCCCCGGGCGGGGCCGCCACCCCCGAGGAGACCCCCGAGGATGCCCCCGAGGAGGAGACCCCCGAGGAGGAGACCCCTGAGGAAGCCACCCCCGAGGAAGCCACCCCCGAGGAGGAGACCCCCGAGGAAGCCACCCCCGAGGAAGTGCCCGAGGAGGAGACCCCCGAGGAGGGCCCGGGCATGTACAGCTACATCAAGGACGACCTGTTCACCTCGGAGATCTACAAGGTGGAGATCCAGAACCTGCCCCGCTACGTGGGCTTCAACGACCTGAAGAAGTTTTTGGGCAAGTACGGGCTGCAGCCGCACAAGACCAAGCTCTTCGGGAAGCAGACCTTCGCCTTCGTGACCTTCAGGAGCCAGCAGGAGCGGGACAAGGCCATGAAGGTGCTGCACGGGGCGCTGTGGAAGGGCCGCTGCCTGAGCATCCGCCTGGCCAAGCCCAAAGTCGACCCCATGGCCAAGAAGCGGAAGAGGGAGGGCGAGGAGGGCGGCGAGGCCGAGGCCAAGCGGCCGGCCCCGGCCCCAGGGGCCGCCCCGGCCCCGGCCCCCGCCGTCACCGGCTCCCCCGAGGAGCCGGCGGCCAAGCAGATCGCCGACGTGGTCACCCCGCTGTGGACCCTGCCCTACGAGGAGCAGCTGAAGAAGAAGCAGCAGGAGTGCGAGCAGGTGCTGCAGAAACTGACCAAGTGAGTGGGGGAGGGGCCGCGGAAACTGACCGAGGGGTGGGGGAGGGGCCGCGGAAACTGACCAAGGGGGTGGGGGAGGGGCCGAGCAGCCCCTTCTGGCTGATTCCTTCTCACTCTGCGCTTTCCCCCCACCCTGTCCTGGCTGCTCCCCCCCTTCTTTGACTCCCACTCTGTCAAAAACAGATTTCAGGACCTCCCCTAGTATGTGGGAGGGCACTGGGCATGTGCCACAGACTGGCTGACCCTCCTGCCTGTTTGCTGTCCCTGGGGAATGGGAGAGGCCAAGCTAGGTCCCCCTGGCCCAGCCTCCCCTCCTGTCTGCTGAGCTTTCTTTCCAAAGATGATTCCTCTCACAGGAAGGGGTGGTCTGGGGGCCGGGAGAGCCCTGGGTCCCAGATGTGCTGTGGTTACTAGCGGACTAGGACCCTGGAAAATTGCTTCACTCAAGTCTCAGTTTTCTTATCTGTAAAATGGGGGTGATAACATTGTAGGGGTTGGAAGAGGTTGAGAGACCCCATTGAGGAGGCAGAGGGAGAGGCCTTTATGAAGCGTTTCCTCTGCCCTGGCTCAGCTCTGAGGCTTCAGAGGGGAAGACAGAATCCCCTGTGAGGGGGGAGTTCCCATTCATGCCACAAACATCTGCTGGCCACCTGCCCTCTTCTCAGTGTGGTGCAATGTGACTGAAGCTCTGCTTTTGTCCTTTTGGGTGTTTCCCATATGTGTGTATGTCTGAATGTGAGTGTGTGTTTGTGTCTGAATGTGAGCGTGTGCGTCTATGAGCGTGTTTGTGTCTGAATGTGAGTGTGTGTGTCTGTGAGCATGTGTTTGTGTCTGAATGTGTGTGCGTCTGTGAGCTTGTGTTGGGGTTGTGCACAAGCACATGCACAGCCCCTGGACCTCCAAGGCCCATTCAAAGTGTCAGGTAACCTTCGTGAGCTTGGGATCCCTGCCCTTCTTGGACCGTCCCAAGCTCCCTTCTCTTTCTGGCTTCTCTCTAGAACGCCCTGGTCCCCTGCCTCAGAGACAGCCCCGTCATGTGAGGTTGTGCTGCCAATCTCATCCTCCCTTTACAGATAAGGAAACTGAGGCTCAGAGAGGTCTAGTGACTCCCTTGTGGTCCCAAAGCCAGCATCAGAAGCAGGATTTGAACCCCAGGGTGCCCTTATTAGAGTTATCAGACCCTTGCCCATGGGTGAGCATCCTCAGGAGTGTGGTCCTGTCCTACCAAGGCCCGGGTTTGGGTACCAGCCGCTCCCATTGTCCTGGGGTCTTTGTGCCTGGCACAGTGCCAGACAAGGGTGGATCCAGGCCCAAGGTCCTTGGTGGCTCTGGTCCCCTCCCTCAGGTGGGGCTGGTCCTGGCAATGAGGAGGAGCTGGGATTGGCGCCTTGGTGATTAGGGGCAGGAGGGAGCTTTCCTGTGCCCATGCCAATCGATGAGCATCTCCTTGTATGCTCTCTTCCAGGGAGATTGGAAACAACAACCGCGCCCTTCTGCCCTGGCTCTTTGTGCAAAAGCAGAAATTCAACAGGATCTGCTGCCCCCTGGAAAGCGTCAAGGCATCCCCACAGCAGGTGAGGCCATGGAGCCAGCCCAGCGCGGGAGGGGAGGGCACTGCACACTTTGTGGCCAGACCTTCTACTGCTTCCCGCATCCACTGAGGCTCAGCTTGGCGTGCTCTGATGGGTGCCAAGCCTGGCGAGGGCACCAGGGCTTCACCCCTGCTTTGAGATGCTTGTCCAGATTATCCATAGTGGGTCCCTTCCCCCTCAGTCTCCTCCTCTATGAGACGGGATAATGCCACGGTGGTTGAGGGGTGTGTCTGCATGAGGCGGTGGGTATGTGAGTGATGTAAATGGGATCAAATGTTGAGGGATTTCTTTGCCCTCCAGGTGTGAGCCAGGCCCAACCTACAGCCTCCTAGTCTTTGCCTATTGGGGGGGGCACTGGCCTCCCGTGTCATGTATGACCTGCTACCTCTGCCCTGTCCCTGCTCTGCGGAGCCACCTCTGGCCCATTGCCAGGGCCCGGGTCTGAGATCCCGATGATGCAGGTGCCAGGAGTCATCTTGGAGCCTCCCAAACCTGGGGGGAGGGGAGGACATGGGGCATCGACTTCCTTTGGTGGAGGAGGGTGGCCCAGCGGCCCGGGTCGGAGGTGGCACTCACGACCTTTAACTCCAGTCCTGGCATCCTTTGGACAGTGTGGAGAGGCTTGGGAGGCTTCCCAGGAGAGCGTGTCCATTGGCCCTTTGGGCCCTTGACCAGCTCCATCGGGGGAGGTGTGGAGGATAGCAATCACTCTCTCCTGGATGGGGGGGCGGCTTTCCTCTGGTCATCTGTCAAAGGAGCACAGGCAGGTAGTTCAAAGATTCTTTCCCTTATTTTACAGATAAGGAGGGGAATGAGCACTATAGACTACCTGTTGTATACCAGGCATCATGCCAAACACTTCACACACAGTATCTCATTTGATTGGGCAAAGCCCATAGCGAGTGACCCATCTGAGGCCACAGCAAGGTGGTGGCAGAACCTGGCAGGCCTGGAGCTGGGGGGGGGTGGGGTGGTCAACCTACAGTCTTGGTGCCCGGTGGGCTGGGCCAGGTGCTCTCCAGCAGGGTCAGGAGGCCATCCCTGGCCTCTTCCCTCCCTTCTTGCAGGCCCTGACCCCAGGGGCCTCAGCGAGCAGGAACCCCCCTATCCTCATTTTGTTCCATTTTTAACTCAATGTGTTATCAAAGATTTCCTCTGGAGTATCGGGACAACCACCTGCCCCATCCATTTGTGGTGGCCAAAAGACCCTCCCTCTCCCTTTCCCACGTCTGCCATGGCCCATCAGTGTTCCCCTTTGTTCACTGCACTGTGGCTTCCCCTTGGCTCTCCTTGTGATGAGTGGGGCCCGCCGAGGTGCCTTGGAGTCTCTAGCCTGTTATTTCCCTTCCATGACAACCCCTGAATTTTAGAGGTGAGCAAAACCGAGGCCCAAAGCGACTCACGGCACAGCTGGAATCTGTGCCCTCGCCCTGGTCTCCTGATCCAGGCTCTGTCCTGGGAGCAGGGTGTGAAGCCCAGAGTCTTTGACTTCTTGAGTTGAGTTGGGCCTGGGGGTCGAGGGGTATTAGTGGGGTCTGGCAGTCGGTGTGATAGGAGGGGGTGAGGTCCTCTCTTGCCCAATTCCTAGATCATGGGAGCAAGTGGTGGATCCAGCAGTGAGACTTGTGTGCCCCATGGGGCCCCTCCTGACCAGGACAGGGGATGTCCCCACTGAGCTTTACCCCTCCCATTATCTCTGGGCACCCAGTGAATATTTGTGGAATGGAGTTTGTGGTTTGGGGCTGGGCTTCAGAGACACCCATAGAGGTGACCCGGCCTCCTGCCCCATTTTCCTGGAGAAGTAGGCCAGGATGGAAGGGGGGAGGGGGGTTTTGCTCTGCTCTCCCCGTGTGCATGTTACAGGAAAGGGCTTCTCCTGGGGGTCTCAGGAGCTGGTGATTAAAAAAAAAAAGAAAACCAGCAACAAAACTGGAGGATGATGAGGGTCCAGTTCTGCCCGTGGCACACCAGCAGTGAGGTTTGGGCTCCAGGGCCTGTGTCACCCCATGGGTGACGTCTGTAAAGGGGAGGGGAGCTTCAAGCCTGGGCTTTGCAGGGAGACCCATTTCCAAGTTTCACCTTTGCCGATTCCTAGCTGGACCACCCTGGGCAAGGGCTTGTCCTCTCTCTGGTCCCTGAAGAGGTCCTTTGTACTTCTGCATCTGTGGCCCGAGGAACCTCACCAGGAAGCGGGAATCCCCTTCAGAGTCTCCCTGACAGGTGGTCAGTCTGCCCCAGATCCCTTCAAAGGGCTTGAGGACAGTCACCGTTAGTCTTCTGTGGCACCAGGCCTGGCTGGGACAGAGGAAGGCAGTCCTGTCACTCCCTCACTTGGATTCCATTCTCCTGAATGCAGCACAGAGAAGGAAGGGCATCCGCGGGGTCCCCCTAGACCAGAGTGCCACCTCCCATTCCTCATACCCCTGTTAGCTTGTTAAGGGTGTGGAGGCCCCTGGCCCACGCACTCCTCCTTCCTCTCCCTCCAAAATATCCAGTCTGTCTCAGGGAGGGAGAAGACAGACCCTTCCCCCACATACGCCTTTTTGTTTTTAACCCTTCCTAACGAGGGCTGACTCTCCGTGGAGGGATTGGGGGGAGTACATTTGGAATTGGAGGTGGTGTGCTAGCACAAGGTGGGGGTAGGGTGTGCGTGATTGTATAATGTGTGCACGTGCGTGTGTCCCCTGCCTCCTCAGTGAGTCTTGTCCTAGGCTTGCTCCCATCCCGCCCTGACAAGACTCTTGTGTACATGGGCCGGCCTGGAGACAGTGGGTCTCGAGGGCAGAGGCGCCGGACCACTGTGCCCTCTTCACGTTCTGTCCATGTGCTTGGGCCATGGTCCTGCTGAACCAGGCCCTTGGGAGTCAGCGCCTCGGACTCAAGCCAGGATTTCAGCATCTGACACGTCCATTCTCTTTCCTCAGACCGAATACCGCAACAAGTGTGAGTTTCTGATCGGCGTGGGTGCAGACCAAGAAGATAAGACCGTCGGCTGCCGCCTGGGCAAGTACAAGGGTGGCACGTGTGCGGTGGTGGAGCCCTTTGATACCATCCACATCCCGCCGGACACCAAGCGTGTGGTCCGGGCTTTCCAGGAGTATATTCGGTGAGTGAGGCCTTTCCTCGAAGGAGCCTGGGAGGGCGCACCGCGGGGCCCCCCCCCCCCCATGCACTGCTCTTGATCCCTGGCAGTGAAGGCTGGAAGATGGGGAGCAAGAAGAGGGGGGGCACTTAGCAAGTGTCCTGCTCTCCAAGATACAAGAAGGAAGGAAAAGATGCCCTTTTGAGAGACAGGTGGGGGGCAGTCACACACATCCAGATTGGCTGCCTCCTCTTGGGCTTTTCCCAGAGCCTGCGGCTGGGTATGTGGCTGATGTTGGCCATCTCTGGATGCCGGGCTGGATCATCTTTTTTTTTTTTGGTGGGGCAATGAGGGTTAGGTGACTTGCCCAGGGTCACAGCTAGTTAAGTGTCAAGTGTCTGAGGCTGGATTTGAACTCAGGTCCTCCTGAATCCAAGACCAGTGCTTTATCCACTGTGCCACCTAGCTGCCCCCGCTGGATCACTTTTAAGAGGAGCTAGCCAATCTCTGGTGGCAGTGGCTTTGCCCAAGGGGGAATGACAGAGAGTGTACTTCTCTCATTCTCGAGAAGAGCGCTCGCTGTCGTTCCCCCAGAGACCGGGGCCGGTCAGGTGTGGGGTCCCTGACTTTGGGGCATCTCTTTCCAGGTCAACCCCCTACTCTGTGTATAGCCCAGAGACATATGAGGGGCACTGGCGGCAGCTCACGGTGCGCACCAGCCGGAGTGGTGAGATCATGGCGATTGTCTACTTCCACCCCCAGGTACCTGCCACAGCGCCTCTGGCGCAAGGCCTTTAGGGAGAAGAGGGATGATCCTGGTTCTGGGCCTGTGGCACTTGATATTTGGGGTTTGGTTTTTTGGTTTTTTTTCCCCTGAGGCAATTGGGGCTAAGTTGACTTACCCAGGGTCACACAGCTAGTAAGTGTCAAATGTCTGAGACTGGATTTGGCCTGTGGCACTTGAAGACCCAGAAGACATGTTTTGAGAGGCTCAGGGTGAAGGGACTGGCCCTGGGGTGCGTGTCCTGGCGCTCTTCCTTGGGCACTGGCAGTCCCTTGGGTGCTTTGCTCCTTTTCAGGAGGAGGGGTCGGTTCTCGGTTATTATGGGGCAGTGGGCCCTCACCTCCCAGCCACGTGCCCCCTCTGGGGACAGTCTTTGGACTGCCTTTCTCACGGCGTGCTGAGGGACCTTTAAAGGGGAGCCAGTCTTGTTACTGTGGAGGAGGAGGAGGAAGGGCATGGAGTTAGAGCAGGAGGGGAAAAGTCACCTGATGAGCTGGGACCCTGGGTGGGATTCTGGATCTGGGCCTGGAAGAAAACCTTGGAGGACCCCGAGGCAAAGCCCCTCATTTTATAGATGAGGAAACTCTGAGGCCCAGAGAGAAGGGACTCATCTCCTCTTGGCATCCTTCAGGTAGAGGGTGAGGAGGGTGAAACTGGCTGCTTTGATGATTCCAGGCCTGAAGAGCTGGACCCCGTGTTGTGGGAGGATGTCACAGCTTCCAGCCAGGCCGGAGCTGGTGGGGTCTGGGGGGGGGGGGGATCTGGGCGGCCCTGAGGCACATGGGGGACGGAGGGACCCCCAGGAAACGAGCACGGTGGGTCTCCTTGACGAGCAGACCCTGATGTCCGGGCATTGTCCTTCACGTGTGGCCAGGCCGAGAAGGGGCCCTGGCCACATCGCTGTGGCCGGGAGTCACCTCCAGGCCTTCCCAGCCCCTGAGGAGGTACTCTGGAGGAATGGGGGGCCTGCAGAAGGCCAGGGCAATGGACTCGGGCTGCGAGAAGCTTGGCGGGGCCTGGTGTCAGGAAGACGTGGGTTCAAATCCGGCTTCAGACACGGGTAGCTGTGTGACCCTGGGCAAGTCCCTTGGCCTGGGTCTGCCCAGTGGGGATGATGAAGCAGTGACCTCCCAGGGTGGTTGTGAGAAGCCAGTGCTCTTTGGCACTCAGAGGGGTCTGTGTAAACGTGAGCTGTCCCTATCACAGCAGCCGTCACAGCACTTTGCAGGCATAACACTGGTGCCTCAGGCTGTCAATCGAGAAACATTCATTAAATACCTACTGTGTGCTAGCCATGGTCCTGAGCGCCCGAGTGGGGAATGGTCTGGAGTGGAGAGGGCAGGGACACTACCTTCCCTTTCCCCCCCCCCCCCCCCGCAGCTGTCGCTGTAGTCAGGTGGGAGGTGATGAGGGTCTACATTGTCTAATTCAGCTGTGGCTGTGTGCAAGGAGAGAAGGGAGCTGTTTAGGAGATGTGGTGGGAGTGAAATCCACGGGCCTTGGCACCATATTGGAGGGGGGGGTGAGAAATAGAGGATGAGGAGTCCACAGTGACCCCCAGTGCAGAAGCCTGGAGTACTGGGAGGGGGGCGGGCAGAGGAGATCATGAGTTCTCTTTGGGACGTGTGGAGTGTAAGGTGACACCTGAACGGGCAGCATGGGGCAGTGGGAGATGGGGGGTCAGCAGTGGAACAGGACAGGTAGGTTGGAGCGTAGAGATGGTCATTTAGTTCACAGGAGCTGGAGGGGGAGGGGGAGTCGAGGAAAATTTCCATATCAGGGAACAGGCTCAAAGGAAGTCACTTGCCCAGGTGGGAATCGTAGCCAAGTCTCCCTGCCTGACCCACTCTGTCACTCTGTCCACTGAGGCCCTGACGCCTCTGAGCTGGCTCCAGCAGCCACAACAACTGGACTCTTGGTTTGGACAACCTGCTGATTTTGTCTCGGTCCTTGCAGAAACTCAGCAGAGAAGACCTGGTGGGCCTGAAAGCCTCCCTGGGCCAGCACTTCACGGCAGGACCTGGCCGGCTCAGTGGGGTGACCTCTCTCTACTTTGTGGAGGAGGGGCAGAGGTAAGACTCCTGCCTGGGGCAGTGAAAGGCTAGTCCTGGGTACTCCTGTCCTGAGAGAGGGCACAGCCCCATGCCCTGCGCTGGAGCCGCTTTCCTGTTTTCCATCCACAGAAAGTCTCCCAACCGAGAGGACCTTCCTTTGGAGCACGTTGCAGGAGAGAAGTTCATCCATGAGGAGCTTCTGGGGCTCAAGTTCCGGATTTCCCCCCATGCATTTTTCCAGGTATGTCAGCAAGCACTTATTAAGTGCCTGCTGTATTGTCCCAGGCACCGTACTAGGTGGTGAGGATACAGAGAAAGGCAAGAGAGAGCCCCTGCCTTGGAGGAGCTCACAGTCGGAGGGGGGGGGGGGGCACATGGAGACAAAGAGATACAGATGATGGGGGGAGGCGTGAAGATGAGGAGCGGCTGGGAAGGGCTTCTCAGAGAGAGCAGAGCGTTAGTGGAGGCCAGGCCAGGGCCTGGAGATGGAGCTTGTGGGGATCGGGATGGAGGAGCCACGTCATTCGATCCCGGGGGACGCTGAAGGATGCAGGATGGATGGATCAGAGGTTCAGTGAGGGTATCTGTGAGAAGTCACAGAGCATTTAAAGCTGAAAGGACCCCAAGATCCATCTAGTGTGACCTGTGGAGCAGCTGGAGCACCTTGGTCCATAAACTCCTCAGGACAACGAGGGAGCCATAGGGCAGCACGTCAGTAGGTGTGGATTGGGTGGCTGATAGGGGGCTGAGGTCCCAAGGACACGCTGGGCCGAGAGGGGAAGGGCCATGTACAGAGCCACCTTACAGCTGGTGGCCAGGCCCAGGCCCTAAATTTTTTCAGACATAATGGACTTGAGAGCCCAAGACTGGAAAGGGCTAAGCCTTAGTTGCTGCAGGCCTTTATCCCTGGTCCTCTGGGAGCAGATCCATCAGCGTCCCTGTGACCAAGCAGTGTGCCTCAGTTTCCCTGTCTGTCACAGGTGGCCACTCCGTAGAGAGCACTAGATTAAAGGCCTGGCTTTGCTCCTTAATCACAGCAGGACCCTCACCTTTGCTCGTTCCAACGCCTTCGTTTTGAGTTAGTTCAGCAAACGTGAAGCTCCTGCTGTATCTGAGACTCACTGCAGGAGGGCCAACATCCTAAGACGCCTCACTGTTCAGCCAGTCGTGAGCAGGAGCAGTTGTGACCATTGTAGTCACTCTGAGAGGTTCACGTATAACAGTGAAACGTATACCATGTGAATCTGTGGCTTTCCAGATTGTTACGTCCCCACAATCTCCGTTTCTATTTGAGTTTGACACCGCTGCTCTTCATGAAATCACAGATCAGAGCCCCTCAGAATAATAATTACTCCTAATTTCTTAGCACTTCCCCCATGGCAGAATGGTGAAGTGGACAGTGCAAGCATCATTATCCCTACTTTAAGGATGCAGAAAGTGTAGTTTTGAGAGTGAAGGGAGTTGGGGTAGCCAGGTGGTGCAGTGGATAGAGCACCGGGCCTGGATTCAGGAGGACCTGAGTTCAAATCCGGCTTCAGACACTTGACACTTAGTAGCTGTGTGACCCTGGGCAAGTCACTTAACCCCAATTGCCTCCCCCCCAAAAAAAAGTGATAGAAGAATTTTTAAATGGTGTAAATGAAATGAGAATAGAGGAAAGAATTGGAAAAGAAATGAGAGTTGTGGATGAGAAACTCGGAAAGAGAATTAATAGTTTAACACATGAGACACAAAATATTACCCAAGTCACAAAGTCCTCCAAAACTAAAATGGATCGGATAAAAATTAATATGAAGTTAAAAGACTGAAAAAATAAAAGAAAATGTAATGTATTTCATATCAAAAAACAACTGACTTGGAAAATAGATCAAGGAGAGATAATTTAAGACTCAGTAGACTATCCAAATGTCATGAAGGATATCCAATGTCAAGATATCTTGAGAGAAAACTGTTCAGGTCTCTTAGAACCAGGGGCAAAGAAAAAGTAGAATGACTTTACTAGTTACCACCTGAGAGAACCCACCCGTGAAAACTAGGAATGTTATATTCAGAATCTGGATCTTCCAGGACAGAGAAGTATTGCAGGCAACCAAAAAAAGCAGTTACATATCAAGGAACCACAATCAGGATCACACAAGATTTAACACCTACCACTTTGAAGAAAAGAGAGCATGGAATAGGATTCTCTAGAAAGCGAAGGATGCAGGCTTTACAACTAAGAATAACTTTCCCCATAAAACTTAGTTTCATCCTTTTGGAGTCAAAACTTTGGGGGGGGACAATGGGGTTAAGTGACTTGCTCAGGGTCACACAGCTAGTAAGTGTCCAGTGTCTGAGGCTGGATTTGAACTCAGGTCCTCCTGAATCCAGGGCCGGTGCTCTATCCACTGCGCCACCTAGCTGCCCTAGAGTCAAAACTTATAACGAAATAAGAGGACTTTGAAGTATTCCTGGTGGAAAGACTGGTGCTGCATAGAAACTTTGAAGTGCAGATAGATTAATGAAGAGAAACAAGAAGGTAAAAACCAGGAAACAGTTGGAAAATCTAAAGATGCATTTCCACGAGGAGGGAGGGGGTGGGGATGAGCAGTGATGTTAGCCAGGGTCATGGGAGTGGTGGTAGAAAGATAGGCTAGTGTAACGATTGGAATGACGCCACCTGCTGGAGATTTACTGTAGAAAAACTCCCCCATGAGGTGAAGGTCTTTGAGGGCAAGACCATGCAGCGTCAGGAAGTGACATTTGCTTGTGGGAGGAAGAAGGGGGAGCTGGGCGCTCTGACTCGCTCTTTTGTGTGGACTCTGGCGGAGAGCGGAGCTAGGAATGCGCTCTCCCTTTAATAGATAGAGGAATCTAGGCCTTTCTCTTTCTTTACCAAATTCTTATTCTCCTTAACAAATGCTTAAAAGCCTAACTCTTGCTAAAGCTTATAATTCATTGGCGACCACTCACTAGAGATTTTAGATAATTTAGCTAGAATTTTAGCTCTTAACACTAGAGATGGAAAGGACAGTTCTGTAAGAGCAACCACGTCTGAGCTAAGTAGGGTTGTGGAGGATCGTCAATAGGGACACTGCCCACTCCGATGGAACAGTGATGCCCTAGCCTTGCTGATCAAGACAAGCACTATGGGAATGATTTCACTGGACTGTGTTTGTTGTGAGAGAGGCTGGGGACATACTTCATAATGGGGGTGGGGAGGTTAATTTTTAAAAAGAGTAAATGGAAGGTGCCCTTAGCGGGGACTGCTTCAGAAACTGCAGGGTCTGGGAAGGGCCCTGGCAGTAGCTGTTCAGACCAGTGTCCAGCTGAGCACCGAAGGAAGCCAGGTGTTCTAAAGATGGGAGGGGCACAAAGACGGCAGGTTTCCATGTGGAGCAGGCACAAAGCTGGCGTCACTGGATCAGAGAAGGTGTGTGAGAAGCCTGTAAAGTTAGGAGGGGGCCGCTGTGGAGAGCTTTGGGGCTGTGATAGGGAACCACATCAGTTTATGGAGCCAGAAGGGATGTGGTCAGACCTGAGCTGGAGGAGGACCCTTGGTGGCTGAGTGGGCTCCAGCGTGAGGCGAGGAGGCTCGCTACCAGAGTTGGCGCCATGTTGAATGTGGGCGTGAGGGAAAGAAGACCGGTCCGGTTTGGATATGTTGGGTGTAAGATGTCATTCTAGCAGATGAGATAAACCCTGACACCCCGCCTCATGTCATGTCCCTGCCTCCCCCATTGCATTGGGAGCTTCTTGAGGGCCCTCTATGTATGTCCATTACTTAGTGCCTGGTACATAGTAGGTGCTTAATAAATGCTTATTGATTCTGCCTCTCTTGGCCTCATTTCCCATCTCAGTAAGCAGGGGGCACACCATCCCTGAACAGCTACAGACTCTGGTCTCCTGATTCTGGATGTTTTGGGGCCCTCTTGTTCAGAAGTCCTCTGTGCCCTGGGGGCGTCTGGAGTCTTTTTCCTGTTGTGTGGACACTAGTGTGGCCATGAGGCTGAGTGAAGTCCAGCCAGCTCTGTAGGTGGCCACAGGAGCTGGAGAGGGAAAGGGGCATCCAGTCGGGAATCCCTGGAGGACTCTGGGTCCTGGCAGCCATCCCAGGCGTACTCACCCCAGCTGTGGTTCCTCAGGTGAACACGCCGGCCGCTGAGGTCCTCTATACAACCATTCGGGATTGGGCTCAGCTGGATGGGGAGAGCACAGTGCTGGACATCTGCTGTGGGACTGGCACCATTGGCCTATCCCTGGCCCAGGTGAGCTCGGGTCCCTCTCCTCTGGACAGCCATTTGGAGCCGTGGAGGACCCCAGGGGCGCATCTCCAAGCCTCTCCTCCCCCCAAATCATTGGTGCCCAGCTTTGCCGGGTTGGAGGTCATAGGGGACCTGAGGAGGGAGGGGCTAAGGATCTGGCGGGGATGGGGGGGGTGCCTGGGAAGGAGGGGAGAGGATGGACAGGAGGCTCCAGGCAGCTGGGGTCAGAGCTCAATAATCAGGAGCTCTGGAACCCCAGGCCACCAACATCTCTACCACCACCTTGAGCCTCACACTCCCACCTACAAACTGGGAGGCATAGCACCAGCCCTGGCAGAGGAGGAGGGTTGTCCTGGGGGAAGAGAGCCAGCCTTGGGCCGGTCACTGCTCTTCTCAACACTGAGGGCCAAAATTTGATATACGGAGCATTATTTGGGTGACTCACCTTAATACTAGGGTCCCAGAAATATGCGGAACCTTTTAGGTTTAACCCTCCCCTCTGAACTGCCCTTTTTAGATATTTCTCCCAGGCCAATAAGAAAGGAGCCTCTAAGCTTTAGTTCACAAAAGGATCAGATTTTATTACTTGGGAATTAATTAAACAAAGGTGAAACTCATAAAAATCAAAGATAAGGAAATAGGAAAATAGAAATACAGATAAATACTCTTAACTCTAAGCTTAACCCAGACCCTTTCCAATTTAGCTGGTTCAAAGGAAGTTAGGGTTTTCCATAACTCTCTGAACCTGAAAGTTTACAATTGCCTGAAGATGTTAAAAAGCCTCTTTGTAGCCAAAGGGAAGAGTGCCACCATTTTTACTGACTTGAAATATTGTTTTGGAATATGCCACTTTATATAAAGAGGCTTTTTAACATCCTCAGGCAAGGTTATTGCCAATGGGGAGATGCCCTGAAACTGCCCACTGCCCTAGCCGTTGTATGTTGCCCTGCCCACACAGGGAATAGTGATCCTCTTTCAAAGGGGAATGCACGAGCTGATTCTGCAGCCAAGCTCGCTGTGTTAGAAGCTCCTCTCACCTTCTGAGGATGTTCCTCCCAACCTAACCTAGGATGATTCTGAAGTAGAAAGGTGGGAAAAGATTTAAGGTGAAGCAGATCGATGGAGTCCGGATGAGGGAAAACCACAGTGCCCTGGGGAGGGTCCCTAGGTGGGCCGGGCAGATCTTGAGTCCTTTGTCCCTTTATAGAATGTGAAGAAAGTGATTGGCATCGAGCTGTGCCAGGAAGCTGTGGAGGACGCCCGAGTGAATGCCAAGATGAACGGTTGGTTGGTCTTAGGGCCCTGGCTGGGTGGGGTGACTGAGCCTTGGGACAGGCATGGGGCTGGAGCCGGGCTGGAAGAGTAGTGATGCTCCAGGCCAGGCCATGGTGGAGTAAGGGGGAAGGGCCTTGTGGTTGTATGGAGTAAGATCAGACCCAGTGGGGGGCGGGGGGAGGGACAGGACCAGGAGCACTGGAGGCAAGACCAGCTCAGGCTGAGCTCTGGGGAAAGAGAATGGCCTCAAAGCGGCCTGGGCCAAAGGAGGGGCCTCCATGAGCCCCGCATGTGGCCTTTGCCTCGCAGTTGCAGCCCCACTGACCTCGGGGTCCCTGGCTTCCCCGGGCTGGCAGCATCTGCTCACACAGCCAAGATTGTTGGGGCCCAGCTGACTCTTGGCCTCCCTCCTTCCCCCTGCAGCACTGGACAACATCGAGTTTCATTGTGGTAAAGCTGAGGACCTGGTGCCCACTCTGATGAGCTCCTTGTCCTCACAGAGGCTGACTGCCATCGTGGACCCTCCCCGAGCAGGGCTGCGTGAGTGCCCAGGGCCTGGGCTGGGGCAGGACCGAAGGGCAGAGGTGGGAGGGAAGGAGGGCCCTCTGGGGGTCTGAGTTCAGCTTGGCCTCTGGCCAGATTTGGGCCGGCTCTGCTGCTGCTCTTCCTCCTCACTGACCTCTGCCCCCTCTGTCCAGACTCCAAAGTCATCCTGGCCATTCGGAGAGCCGAGCACCTGAAGAAGCTCCTCTATGTGTCCTGCAACCCCCGGGCGGCCATGAGCAACTTTGTGGAGTGAGTCCTGCTCCGGCCCCTGTTGGGGGCTGGGCTGGGAGGAAGAGCCCCAGAGAATGGGGGCAGGGCGTGCGGGCTCCACCAGCCCTGCACGCTCCCCATCTTGTCTCCCCGTGAGGGTCTCTGAGCAGTGAGATCTCCACGTGTTCTGTGGGTCTCAGGAACACGTGACTGAAGCTAAAACTCAGCCCTTCACGCCCACATGTTGGGGCCAGCAGCCCCCCCGGCCTCTTAACAGCCTGGCCCCCTCTGGGCCTCTGTGTCCTCTGTCAAATGGGGGGTGGGGGGGCATAGGAGCAGCTGTGAGTCTCAGGAGCTGGAGGCCGTGGGCTGGTCCCCAACTTCTGGCTCTTGGTCTCCTAGATGCATGATTGGGCCCTTTGTCCTGAGCTGTCCCACCCCAAGCCACCCAGCTGGGCAACGAGAGGGGGGCGGAGCAGGGAGGGGAGACTAACGCCTTCCATCTTCTCCCCTCAAGCCTTTGCCGAGCCCCTTCCAACAGGGTGAAGGGTTCTCCCTTCCGGCCAGTGCGGGCAGTGGCCGTGGACCTGTTCCCGCAGACCCTGCACTGTGAGATGCTGATCTTGTTCGAGCGGGTAGAGCATCCCAATGACCCGTCAACTGCTGCCTCCGGGGGCCCTTCTCCAGAGAGCGAGCCCCCCGCTGCTGTGGGGGCTGCTCAGCCAGAGGACTGTCCCGACACTCCCGAGGCTTCTCCCAGCGACCGGTGTGGAAGCCCCAGCCCCTTCCCCCCAGCCTCGGTTTCATAGCCAACTCTCCATTGGGGGCCCCTCCCACAGGGCCAGAGCCCCCAGCTGTCGGGGACAGAAGATCTGCGGGACCCAGAGGACCCCAGCCTGGCTGCCAAGAGTGGGATGATGGCAGCGAGGGTGGGGCACCGGGGCGGTCAGAGGGAGCAGGCCACCCCCCACCCCCCACCCCAGGGCTGCTTAAATAAATACTTTCGGAGTGCATGCCTCTCCGTGCCATGGGGGCTCAGAACTGCAGCTTGGACTAGTCCAGCCAGTGGCCCCTTGCTAGGTCGAGCCCCCCAGGGAGCAGCGGGCAGCTCAGAAGGCGGGCACCCCTTCCCCTCCCTCACTTTGGGTTCCTAGCCCCATGCGGTCAGGCCTTCCCTAGGGGATAGATGGAAGAGGAGGATTGCTGGTATTCATACTTACCTTTGTGGTTTACAGAGCACTTTGCAAATCTCTCATTCCAGATAGGTGGTGCTCTTGTGCCCATTTTCAGATGAAGAAACAGACAAGTGACTTAGCCAGGGTCACCCACCTAAGAAGGGCCTGAGGCAGGATTAGAACTCGGTTTCCTTTGTTGCAAAATGCTTGTTTTGCTGGTTGGTTGAGACAGCTTTTTTTGTTGAGAGCCATTAGTTGCCTCAGTTCCTTCCAGGTCACCTTCCCTTATCTTCCAGCCCTGGCTGCCTCTGCTGCCATCCCTGGGCTAGCCAGGGGGCAGCAGCCTTTACCCTCAGACCAGCACGGTGAGGCATTGGCCACCTCCCTGGCACCTCCACAAGTCATCATTCTCTGCTTCTTCAGCCCATCTCAGTGGTCCTCCTCCATGACAGGCTGCGCATTCTGCATGTGGCTGGTCCAAAAAGGGACTTGGGAGGGGCTCTGCTGCCCGCTTTCCTTCTTCAGTGCCCCTCCTGTGCCCCTTCTTTTCTTGTACTTTATTGATCCCCCAAGTTCCGCAGACTCCCCTTTGCCTTCATGTTCCTCAGGAATGAGCTGGGGATACTGTCAAGGAGTTAATGCCAGCAGACTGGTGCCTAAAACTGCTCCATCTACAGAGTGTCACAGCTTGCCTGGTCCAGGGTGCCAAGCAGTGGGGGTGGGGTAATTCAGGATGAGGGCCTGGCGCCAATGGGTTCTCCATAAAGCCTAATACTGGGACACACACACACACACACACACCCTCAACAGCCATGGGGTTATTATTAGCAAAGGTCACAGGGATTCCCTGAGCATGTCAGAAATGGGGACCCTGCAGAGGCAGAGGGTGTGTATAATTTCATGGCTTAATTTGACTCTTCTAGTATAATTCCAGATCATTTTCTAGAACAATTGGATGCATTTTCATAGATATCCACCAGGCATGCATCTGTTAGCTTGTATTCCCACTGTTAGACCACACACATATACACGTACCATTTACCACTTCCATTGACTTTCATCATCTCATGGATAGGAGATAAAACCTCGGGGTTGTTTCAAATTGCATTTATTCTGTTTCTTTCCTTTGACCAATTTTAAGGAATGTTTCTTACCTAGGTGTATCAATTCCCTTCTCTATCTACAATGTTTTTTCCCCAATTACATGTTAAGACCATTTTAAACTTTTTTTTTTTTAAAGTTGAATTTCAAATTCTATTCCTCCCAACCCCTTCCCTGAGACAGTAAGCAAAAAGATAGAGGTTGTACATATTCCATCATGTAAAACATTTACAGGAAGACAGATTTTTAAAAAAGAATGAATGAAAAGTAGCATGTTTAAGTCTGTATTCAGATAATATCGGTTCTTTTTGTGGAAGCAGATAGCATGCTTCATCATTAGACCTCTGGGATTGTCTTGGATCTTAGTATTGCTGAGAATAACCAAGTCATTCACAATTCTTCATTGAACAATACTGCTGTTACTATATAATATACTGTGTTCTCGTTCTGCTCACTTCACTTTGCATCAGTTCATGTAAGCCTGTCATTTTTTTCTTTTTTTTAGTGAGGCAAGTGAGGTTAAGTGACTTGCCCAAGGTCACACAGTAAGTGTTAAGTGTCTGAGGCCAGATTTGAACTCAGGTCCTCCTGACTCCAGGCCCGGTGCTCTATCCACTGCGCCACCTAGCTGCCCCAAGTCTGTCAGTTCTTACAGCAGAATCATATTCAATTACATTCACAATCCACAACATGTTTGGGCATCCCTTTGATTTCCAAATCTTAGCCACCACAAAAAGAGCTGTTTTAAACATTTTTGTATAAATAGGTCCATTTCCTTTTTTTTTTTTTTTTTTTTTTGTCTTTGGGATATAGACCTAGCACTGGTATTGCTGCATCAAAGGGTATGCACAGTTTTATAATCCTTTGGGCATAATTCCAAATTCCTCTTCAGAATGGTTGGATCAATTCACAACTCCACCAACAGTGCATAAGTGTCCCAGTTTTCCCACATCCTCTCCAGTATTTTATCATTTCCCTCTTTTTTATATTGGCCAATCTGATAGTTGTGAGGGTGGTACCTGAGAGTTATTTTAATTTGCATTTCTCTGATCAATAGTGATTAGAGCACTTTTTTTTTTTTAGTGAGGCAATTGGGGTTAAGTGACTTGCCCAAGGTCACACAGCTAGTAAGTGTCTGAGGCTGGATTTGAACTCCTGGTACTCCTGACTCCAGGGTCGGTGCTCTATCCACTGCGCCACCTAGCTGCCCCCTTAGAGCACTTTTTCATAGGATTTTAGATGGCTTTGATTTCTTCATCTGAAAACTGCCTGTTCATATCCTTTGACCGTTTATCAATTGGGGAATGGCTTGTATTCTTATAAATTTGACTCAGTTCTCTATCTTTGAGAAATGAAATGAGCCCTTTATCAAAGATACTTGCTGCAGAAACTTTTTCCCAGTTTTCTGTTTTTAATCTTAGTTTCATTGGTTTTGTTTGTACAAAAAATTTTATCTAATCAAACATGTATTTTGCATGTTGTAATGCTCTTTTGGGGGGGGGGTCCTAAATTATTCTCTTGTTCATAGACCTGGTTGCTTATTATTTAG
Organism: Dromiciops gliroides; assembly: GCF_019393635.1. Lineage (NCBI taxonomy): Eukaryota > Metazoa > Chordata > Mammalia > Microbiotheria > Microbiotheriidae > Dromiciops > Dromiciops gliroides. The sequence goes on from NC_057861.1 coordinate 4,340,436, forward strand.
TTCTATGGAATAATCCTTTTGCAGTTAGGTTGGTGTGGCATTTAGGCACAACACAACCATAAGCAATGAATATCTCTCCAGTTGGTTTAAGTTTTACTTTACTCCTGGAGAGTATTTTTAGTCATATTTATATAGGTACAGAGTATGTCCTGATAACATCCAGATATTTAATCATTTTGTAGTTATTTCAAATGGAATTTATTTTTATATTTTCTCCTGTTTTGTTATTGTATAGAAATGTTAGCCATTTTGGTGGGTGTGTTTTATAACTTGTTAATTTACTAAAGTTGTTTTAATTTTTTTAATTGAATCTCTTGTATTCTAATTTCTCATGAATCCCCATTAGTGTGCTTACTCGATGATTATCAATTGATGTCAATTAGCCAGGCTGACTTAGTTGTCATCCCTCTTGACCTCTCTGCAACTATTGATAAAATCAATCATTTTCTTCTCTTTCACAGTCTCTAGGTTTTCATGTGGTTGTTCTCTCTTGGTTCTCCATCCACTTCACTCTTCATTCTTCTTTGCTGGGTCTTCAGGTCACATTGTCTAATAGCGTTTGACTCCCAAGGCTTTCTCCTGGGTCCTCTTCTCTTCCCAGGTTTTAAATGGTGATCCAAAAAGGTCACATGGGTTCAGTTATCATCTCTATGCAAATAACTCCTAGATGTAGTCCAGTCCTAGCTTCACTCTGCACCTCCAGTGTTGCACCTCCAGCTACCTATTTGACATTTTTTTTACATTCATTTTTAAATTTACAGTTCCAAATTCTCTACCCCAGCCCCTTGAGAAGGCAAGCAATATGACAACATTAAACATGTAAAGTGCAAAACTTACTCTCCTGGGCATTTTTAATCGGATATCCTGTAGTCATCTGAAACTCAAAATGTCCAAAACTAAACTCATTCTCTTTCTCCCTAAACCCTCCTTCCAAATTGTCCCATTCCTGTTAAGGACACCACCATCCCTGCAGTTACCCAGGCTTACAACCTAGATGTCATGCTGTCCTCTGCTCTCTGCCCTGTCTAACCCTGCCCCCCCCCCAATCTAATTACTTGCCAAGTCCTATGGATCTTACCTTCATGACATCTGTTATGTGAAACCCTTCCCTCATGAATTTCCAACACCACAGGACAGGGCCTCATCACCTCACACCTGGATTGTTGTAGTCTGCTGGTTGGCCTCTGCTTCAAGCATCTTCCCCTCGAGGGGCCATGGAATTGAACTTCCTGAAGCCCAGGTCTGAACAAGTGGCTCATTTCCTCCCAGATCAAATAGAAAACCCTCTGTTTGACCCGTAAGCCCTTCAGTGCTGGCCTTCCATCCATCTCCCATCTCCAGGCATTTTCACTGACAATCCCTCCCACCTGGAGGATGCCTTCATCTTTCCCTTCGTTCTTTCAGGTCTCCGCTAAAACATCATCTGCAAGGAGCCTTTCCCAGTCTTCCTCAATCTTGCTGTCTTCCCTCTGAGATTATCTCCCATTTATTCTGTCCATTTGGACATAATTGTTTCCTTGTTGCCTCCCCTATCAGACTGTGAGCTCCTTGAGAATGGGAACTAGGTTTTCCCCATTGTATCCCCAGTGATTACCACAATGCCTGGCATACAGGAGGTGATTAATAAATGCTTGTCAACTTAATCATCTTTTAGAAGTTCTGAGGTGGTTTAGTTAAGACCGGTGGATACAAAAGAATATTGGGCACACAGTCTCCAACAAGGACATACGGAGGCTAAGGGAAAGTGGGCTCATGTGGCAAAGGGTCCTGGTTTCCCGGGAAGTTCCCTTAAGCAGCTAGCCCTCAGAAGGTCTAGTTTATCCTTGGCTCCTGGAACAGGTGTTCCGTTCTGAGGAAGTGCAGGAGAAATCCAAAATCTGTCTTCTCAGGCTCACAAGGTCTCCCTCTGGTAAGGAGGGAAGAGCAGGAAGAAACAGGCTCTCTCTTCCTCCTCCAAGTAGTTCCCTCTTGGGGGCTTGACTAAATCTATTTCCAACACCGAGCTAGAAACCCCAATTCTGGACCAGCCCAACCAACCCCGATATACTTCCTGTGGAGGGTCTCAACTTTCATTCCTTCCAGATTAGAGATTGTTTGCACATAGAATAATTACTTTGGTGAATTGATTGATTCAATTAGTTCAGTTGGTTGAATAGAAATGTTCTTACCTAATAAAGCTAACAGGGCTCAAATATATTACTTTTAACTGACGTAGAGCTGTTGATTAATTAAACCAACCTCCACCCACACACTAGCATTTTTAGAAATAGTGGGGAGACGATTATATCTTCATTTTCCCATCTAAGTGGGAAAGATAGTGTTTCCCCATTGTAAATAATACTAGCTCTTCATTTTCAGATGTTTCTCACACTATACATGTATATATACATGTGCGTGTGTGTGTATCAAGGCAGCTAGGTGGCACAGTGAATAGAGCACCAGGCCTGGAATCAAGACTCGAGTTCAAATCTAGATTCGATACTTACTAGGTGTGTGACCCTGGGCAAGTCACTTAACCCTCTGTTTCTTCATCTGTAAAATGATCTTTGCCAAGTAAACACCAAATGGAATGGCGAAGAACTGGATATGACTGAAAAGTGAACAACAACATATATACATGTATATAATGCTCAATTTATTCCTTTGCTTAGTATTTTTAACATCAGTGTGTTTCGTCAAAGGTTTTCTGATAGAATCTTGTGGTTTTTCTGCTTTGGGTGTTAATATAATCTGTTATGTTTGTTGTTTGGATAATTTTGAGCAATGCCTGCATTTTGGGCATAAACTCAGCCTGGTAACAGTGAGTTATTTTTTGAAGATAGTGTTTTACAGTACAGGGCTTGGAGTCAGGAAGACTTCAACTCTGCCCTCGAACACTATCTAGCTGTGGAACCCTGGGCAAGTCAGTTCATCTGTTTGCCTGTTTCCTCTCCTATAAAAAGGATACAGTAACAGCACCTACCTTACTATGGTTGTTATGAGGATCAACGGAGATCATTGTAAAACACTTAGCATAGTGCCTGCAATATAGTAACTGCTATGTAAATGTTAGCCATTATCACTGTTGTATTTTCTTTGCTAATATTTAACTCAGTATTTCCCCATCAGTGTTAATAATGATGTTAAATGATTTCTCCCCCTTACATATTTGTTGAGAAACCTGGGCAACATTTGTCTCATAGGAAGTTTAGTAAAGGGCTTTCTACTTGTGTTTCCATATACAATGTATATAAATGTAGAGGCTAATTGTTCTTTAAATGCTCATGCGAATTCACTCGTAAGTCTGTATGAGCCTAGGGTTATTGTGTTGTCATTACCTTAATTTTTTCAATTGAGGGTCTTTCTTGATTTTTGTGTATATTTCAGGATTATTTATTGATTTTCTCTTCTTTATAATTGCATGGGAATCCATTTATCTTTACTCTCCTTCATTGGCATATTTAGATATAGAAATTTCCCCCTAAGGACTGCATGGCCCGTGCCTCAGATTTTGGTATCTTCTTTCAATGTTATCACTTTCTTGGATAAAATTATTTCTCTGATTTGTTTTTTGATCTACTTATTCTACTTATTATCACATTTGTTTCCATTTCCGTCTAAATCTATTTTTAAAAATTATCTTATTGGATACAATTTTTAGTGTGTCAACATCTATCAAGAATATGTGGACATGTCTACCTTTCTGCCTATTTCTGAAGTCTTAATTGCTTTAGCAAAGGGTCCATTTTGGCAACAGTGCCATGGCAAAAATAAAAATTAAGTATGCACCTTGTGTTTCCCATTTAGTAATTGGGGAAGAGCTATCCTAGCAGTTGCTTCTGTTCAAGTTCTTAACTTTTCTTGTAAACATTTATTTCTCTTAGATTTGTTTAGATCTGACCTTATTGCTTTAAAGCTGGAAGAGAACTCAGGAACCAGCTAATTCAGCCCCCTCATTTTCCAAGAAAAATTTCAAGATGAAAGGACTTGCCCAGAGTCATTAAGCTTCAGAGGTGGGACTTGAAGCCAGATTCTCTGACCCCCAAATCAGTGCTCTCTCCACTGTTTTCTCCTGCTTTGCTTCCTGTAAGTACATTGATACTGTTCTGTTCTTCATGGTGTTTTTACATCTGATGTACCTGCACTACTCTTCCCCCTCTCTCAACCATGTATATTTTAATGCTGTGATTGTGACTGCCACTCCTGCTGTTTGGGATCCAGCTGAGGTATAATAAACAATTATAACAACATTTTTATATGCCTGCCATGTGCCAGGAACCTACTAAGTGCTTTAAAATTTACAATTTGAGCCTCGCAACCACCCTGGAAGGTAGGGGAGCAAATTTAGTAAAAAAACAAAACCATGTAAATGGGATGAACTTGCCCACAAAATGGAGGGAGTTCCATAATAGATCAGAATGCAGAAGTTAACAATTTGTTCTTTAGAAACACACACACTTCAGTGGAGCAGTGGATAGAGCCACTGGGCCTGTGTGTAGTCAGGCCGACCCGAGTTCCAATTTGGTCTCAGACATTAACTAGCTGAGATAGATGCGTGTGTGGGCAAGTCAGTTCACTGCTGTTTGCCAAAATGGGGACGATAATAGGACTTCCCTTCCAGAGTTGTGAGATCAGAAGAGGTCACTTAATAGTGAAACACTTGGTACAGTGCCTCATCCATAGCAAGCATATTGGATATTATATCCGAGAGGGTTAACATAGGGGAGCTTAAAATTCCAGAGGAATTCACTGGAGTGGTCAGAATTAGGCAGCTATGTGGACGGTGTTTGCAAGTTCCCAGGAGATACTAATCTTTAGGTTTTGGAAACTCAAAATTGGAATCCCCAGGCATTCAGAATTCCCCAAATCTTAGGATATTCTGTATTTTAATGCTTTAAATAATGCGTGACCATAAATGAATCATTTCTGTGACAAGGCTTTCTGTTAAAAAAGATGTAGTAATAAACAGTACTATTGTGAACTGACGTTTTAACCATGATTTAAAGCATCTTGAAATGAGCTGATCTTTAAAAATTTACTTCCAACATCTCTCACATGCTTAACTTATTATGGATCTTGAAAACTGGGTTTGCTACTTAACTTAGTATTTATTATTTTCAAAGAACTCTAGTCTATAGAGAATATTCAAATACTGGGAAATGCCAGCAAATGCTATTGACCAGCATTCAATATTACCTTTCAGCCCTCCTATGAGGCTAACAGCCGAGCAGTAGAGCATGGGTCAAAACTGCCAATTGGGGAGTTTTACTTCCTTTATAAAAGTATTTCGGGGGGGGGGGGCAGTTAGGTGGCACAGTGGATAAAGCACCAGCCCTCACCAGCCTTGGATTCAAATCTGGCTTCAGACGCGATATTTATTAGCTGCTTGACCCTGGGCAAGGTAAAACCCTCACTGCCTGGGGAGGGGGGGGAGCGGGTATTTCTTGGTATATACCATTCATAGGATTTGCATAAAGCAAATGTGTACAGTCATTAATGGTTTCTTAGAATGACAGGGCCCCCAGGCACACACATAGGACCTGGTAACAGCTACAGGCAAGGCTGTTTCTCCTACTGCTCCTGTCCTGGACTTTCACCACAGATTCCTTCAAGCCAGTGGCATTTCAGTCTTGATTGTCTTCTCACAAAACTAGAATACTTTTTTTCCCAGTTTCCCAACTGATCTTTCTTGGGATTTAGAAGTCATAAAAACTGCTAATTTCCCAAGAAATGCTATTCTTAGTAGCACTCCACACTTGTGTTGGAGTGGGGAGAGCCTTGAGGCTTGAAGGTATCCTGGAGGACACCCAGGGGGAGTGTGTGTGTGTGTGTGTGTGTGTTTTGAATACACTTCGTTACATTTAGGAAGCTGTGGAATATCTGCTTCTAGATGTTGGGCTTGGAGCTCAGGGAGAGCACGGAAGGCTGGACACAGAAACCTGGGAATCATCTGCATAAAGATACCGACCCCCAGAGGGATGAGATCATGGAGAGCTAGTACAGAGAGAACAGCGACCTGAGAGAACGTTGGGGGACACCAAACTAGGGGGCATTATGAAGATGAGAACTCAGTAGAAAAGTTGGGGGTGTTCAGATCAGTTAGGGGAACAGCTAGGTGGTACAGTTGATAAAGCATTGGCCCTGCATTTGGAAGGACCCGAGTTCAGACACTTGACACTTACTAGCTGTGTGACCCTGGACAAGTCACTTAACCCTCATTGCCCTGCAAAAAAACCAAAAACAAAACCAAAAAAAAAAAACACAACCCAGGTCAGTTAGGATTAAACTTGCTTCTGAAGGCAGAAGACAGCTCAGAATAACTAGCACTGTTAAGGCTCCACAAACAGGATCCTCCCAACAGCCTTGGATCAGCCTCTTTTACAAATAAAGAAACCGAGGCTGGATTTGATCTATCGCCTTACTCAGTACAGACCCAGTGTTTTATCCACGGCACCACCTTAACAGACCTCCGCTTAACCTTTATGGTTTTGCTTCATGCATAAAAGGAAGGAAAAATGAACTAAAAGGTCTCTCCAGCACCTTCTGTCTCTATGGACAATCCTATGAGACATCTGAATGGCTATCGTGCTGAAGCCTGCCCATTGAAGGTATTTACAATAGGCTCTCCAAATGGGAAGCCGGGAAGCCAGGAATAGAACCCAGCTCTCGAACTATGCCCCACACATAATTATTAACCCAGGACTCTCCATATTAGCGCAGGCTTCTCGCTGCCTTTAGGCACAACTCAAGTCATATCTCCTTGGGCAGATCACCTGGGTTTGAAGCACAACTGTAGGAACTACTGGGTGACATCTAGGGATCCCCCAACTTAAGTTGGAGATGACTATAGCACCTAAGTGGAGAAGGGCTCTCAGAAGCTATCAATAAATGCCAGAGGAATTCCATCTAAAGAACTAGCTTTTATTGGAAGTCTCCAGTTGAGGGGGTCCCAGTGGGAAGGAAGGGAGTTATTTGAAAACAGCCCAGTTTTCTCCTGATCAGCATCACCCACCCCTTCATTAGTCTCTTGGCTCCTCACTCTGGTTAGGGGCCCCTTGCTTTTTCAGCTTCTCATGTGTCCTTGAAATGTGGAACCCAGAAATGAAGCCGGTCCTCTGGGTGTGGTCTTACTGACTTGGTTCTGGCATTCTGGGAATGAACACAACCTAAAATGATGTGCTGGTTTGTGTGGGGCACCTGGGCATTTTTGCCGTGTCTATTTAACCTCTGAGGCATAGCTATAATTTTACAGCTAAAGGACCTGAGAGGTCCAGCCCAAGTAATAAGCTTGTGTTCAGAGGCCTGATCATCTCCCCTCCCATGTTCCCTGCCTCCCACTTCTGTCATTGCTTGTCCTCTGCTAGCCCAGCCTCCTCCCATGTCACTCTGGCCCCATTCCTAGGGGCCCAAACTGCTTTATTTAAATCCTGGATCCCCCAGAGAAAGATGCTACAGGCTCGAAGTCAGGCCCAAGGTAGTGTGTGCTCCAAGACTGGGGCTGCTTGTTCCCCCGTTGCCACCTGGGAACTGCCTGTCAAACTGTGTAGAATCAGTGCCTGAGGGCTAGGCCACATGTAACGGGGCAGGAAATGTCCCAAGATGGCCCCCCTGCGGCTCCATGGTGGGTGTTCACAGACCACAGAATCGACAAGGAAAAGCATGACGGCCCCTGGAGGTCAAAGGGAGAGGTCATGGGAATTCTCTCTTCCTCATCCTCTTTCAATCCAATGAACTCTTCCAAAGCCAACACTGCTCTTCTACATCCTGTCCCTCTTAACCACTGAGCTGAAGAGTACAGAGGCAAACAAGCAGAGAGGATGGTCCCACTTTATTGACACAGTACCTCGAGAAGCCCACCAACCCAGGACACACACCCAACCAAGAGCAAGGACAAGCAAGGACACCCAAGGCCAAGTAAGTGCTCATCATGCAGATGATGACATTCACCCTATGACCCACTGACTACAAGCCCAGCAGCTCCTGCTCCTGTCTAAAGATGAGACTCTGAGCCCCAAGTCAACCCCAAACACGAAGTTACATCCCATCTGCTGAGTGGAGTCTGGCCATCCGAGGATGCACATGCAGGAACACTGAATGTGGATAGAGCTTTGGGTCATGAGTCAAGGTCACCTTCACATGATTCAGGGGCTATGGGATGACTAAAGCAACATGCCAGTTATAGAGCAACAAGGCGGCACCTCTAGTTTTTGCCTGTTCCTCTGGGGCAGGGTCCGAGTCTGCTCTGGGCCCTGGCAACAAACAAAGGGGACAAATCTACTGGGACATTTGGCCCAGGCAGGCTGGGGTGGTCTTGGGAGTGGAGGGGTGGACAGTGGGGCCTCAAGGCAGAGGTCAGCCCCATCTTTTACATAAAGTTGCAAAAGTCTTTGCCAAGAGTCTCTCCCAAAGATGGCTGCCGGGGCAGCTAGGTGGCGCAGTGGATGGAGCACTGGCCCTGGATTCAGGAGGACCTGAGTTCAAATCTGGCCTCAGACACTTAACACTTACTAGCTGTGTGACCCTGGGCAAGTCACTTAACCCCAATTGCCTCACTAAAAACAAAACAAAACAAAACAAAGATGGCTGCCATCCCTTGCATTAAAGCTCAATTTAAAAAAGTCATTTTAGAGAAGGGCTGAGAATCTAATCTTCCTTTCTCATTTTCTACACTGAAGAACAGACCACGATTCTTAAAATTTCACACAAACCATGAGATTCTTCTAAGACCTGCCAGGCTCATCTAACCCACAGCCAAAAAGGCCTGTCCACCAGTGGAGATCAAGGTACCCCCACCCCCCATCTTGCAAACAAGGACCATGGGCAAGCGAGTGCTGCTTGTCTGCAGGGGAGAGGTCCTCACCCCATAACATCTGGGTCAGGCAGTGGAGCAGACCGGCCTTTCCCAGACTGAGGGGAAGGCCGCTCCTCAGGAGTCCTGCTCAGACAAGCTTCTGCAACCCAGGCCTCTTGTGGGTACAGTAAGATGTGTGCAACACCTCAAAGGCTTGACAGGAGGACCAATGGTCCCTGCAGGGTGGTGCAGGGTACTAGCCACAAAGCCCAACTGCCTCGGGAGGTGAGGCACCCCTTGTGCCCCAAGCAGCTCTTAGCTGGACATCAAAGCAGACCGGACTACATCAGGCTACCTCTTAACCAGTGTGAAATCCCCACAAATGTCAACACCCCTGAATGCAGTAATTCATTGTCACTAACATGCTGCACACATCAAGGCCAAAGCTCCTTGTCAAGAACAGTACAAAAATCTCACCAAAGCATTACAGCACATCTCCACTGCCAGCCACATGCTGAGAAAAATCAAGTCCCTAAAAACTTGTGCTGGGTGCCAACGAAGGAAAAGAGGGAGAGAAAGGGGAGTCTTGGTGTTTTTGTTTTTGAGTCTCTTTTTAAGGGTTTTAAGACCTGGGTAGAAAAACAAAAATGCACTCAAGGCAATAAACCCATTAAAATCAGCCAATTCTGGCTTCAGTTTGTAACTTATGCACTGGCAGAGGATTGCAGTTAAATGAATAATTGTCTTCAGCTAATATTTCTCTAAGATCCAAAAAGCATCTCACTGCTACAATTAATCACTCATTACAGCTCTTCCAATGTGGTTTTTTAAAAAGAAGAGTCAGGGTGGGGGGTGGGGGAGAATCAAACCTGTCAAGTTTATGAGTCATTTTGGTTTAGGATTTAAAGCCAGGAGCTCGTCCTGCTCTTCAAGTGAGGCCCCAGGTGTGTTAGGGCTCCACCTGGATGAGCCCGGATTTGGAACAGGGCTCCTTGCTTATCAGTCCTTTTCTCTGGCATCAAAGACTCTCCCAGTGCATACTGTTACGAGCCGAAATGCAACAAAACCTTCCATAAAAATAGTTTGAGGCACATACACAGAAGCCTGTATCTCTTCATATATCTCTAATATATCTGCTCCAAACTGTACACACTCGGAATCGGACCCACAAACACCCATCCAGTGCAGATACTGTGGGTGACTGTCAAGGACCAAGCACTTGCTATATAACAAGGTCTGTAGCGAAGGGTACTTTGTTAGCATCTTTTCATGGGGGCCCCCCCAGAGCCCTTTTTTCCTTTTTGATCAATCATTTAAACATGACTCCTAAGAGGTAACAAGTTGGGGGTGAATGTCAGGGGCCCGATGGGGCAGAAACAGAAGGACGCATCTCTGAAGAGCAGCCCGCCGTGCAAGGCTCCCAGGGGCCTCAGGCTGCTTGTCTCATTGCTCCCCACTTCAGCTGCTGGTTACACATCAACTGTGCACAGAGGCTCACTGCCGGGCTGAGCTGACTCAACTATGGTCATCTTGGGCTTCTTCCGGGTTTCTTCCTACAAACAAAAGGTCAAATACAGGAGAATTTCAATTAAAAGGTGGCTAACAAACAGGACAGTTCAAAGCTATCAAGGCTACCTACAGACAGAAAGACAGAGGGACTCTCACAAAAACCAGTCTGACCCCTCCCAAGCTTTGTCTGGCAAAAGCTCCATCTTCGAGGCTGAAGATGAGCTGGCTGGAATGGACAGAAGGCATTAAGAGAAGGCCAGGGAGAAAACCACCAAAACTCAGTCAAATAGCAAGTGAGAGAGACATGGGAGCGCCATCTTGTCCTGGCCCTTGGAATCCAGAAAGGATCCTGGGTTGGCCTGATGCTTCCTGGCAAACCACCTGTGGCCTCCATCTGTTGGTTTCCAGCCCACCCTGATATGGCAGGCTGGGGGAAGGTAACAGTGAGGTTCTGCAGAGATCCTGCTGACCTTTGCACACTTTCAACTAAGAACTCTTTTCTAGTTCTGTATTACTTAACTCTGCTCTCATGCACAGCGGGGAGGAAAGGCAAGGGCCATGTTTTGGCTAACAAATGGAAGGGAGGGTAGAGGTGAGTCTAGAGCACTGCACTTAGTACATGTGTAGGTATGGAAGATAGACAGGATGTCCCCAGGGCCTTAGTGCAGCTCATCTGATCCCTTGGTTCAGACTGTGGAGTCACCCTGTAGATGCTGCTTGAATGGATCTCGGGAGAGCCCTTATTGGGGAGCCACTTTGGCTCTGGGGGCTTCACTCTTCTTCATTTAAAAACCTACAGTCCCTTCTATGAAACTGGCTTCTGGCAGGCCTTTGGAAGGTGATGATAAGAGGGGTGGGACCCGCTTCTCCTAGGGGAGCACCTCCAAGGCAGGGCAAGCCTGTCAATCCCTTTGCTGCTGGGTGGGAATGGGCTCAGAAGCCAAGCACAGGCCAGGACCACCCAAATACACGGTAACACAACACCCCCCCCCCCAATCCTCTGAAGGAATTCGGGAAGGGCGTGCGCCAAGACCGTGGGCCCTGGGCCCCGCCCCATGGCTCACCCGCTCCTGGGCCAGCTTCTTCATCTCTTCCTGCAGCTTGTTCAGAATGTGTAGGTTTGGCTTGTTCTTTTTGGCATACTGCTGAAGTTCAATCACACTTTTATCTGACATTTCCTGTGGAGTATGACAGTAACAGGGAATGTCAAACAGCAAGCCAGCCTTCCCTCCTGGTCTCCAAGAATGGCTAAAGACAGATTTCAGAAAAGTATATTTGCCAACCCAGGCAGGAGAGGCTCAGAGAGCTGCTGCTGGAGGGATTATCCCAGTTTTGTAGATGGGGACACTGAGGTTCAGCAAAGTTACCTGCTCTCTGCATCAAAGGACTTAGAAGGTGCTAGAGGAGAGAAGTGGATCAGAAGCGGCCTTCACTGTACCAGTGGCCCCGGCGGGCCGACGCTTCTATTGTGGGTTTTTGCCTTAGGCCCCAGATGATTCTGGCCATACAAGGCCAATGCTAGGAACAAAGTTGGACTGAACCAAGTCACGTGCCTGGCAAACACTGTTAGCCTTGTAAATGCTGCTCCCAACGGACTCTGGGACAAGTCTCAGGCATTGAGGATGGGCTCAAGTTTTCCACTGGACTCGTGACAGAGAAGTTCAAATGTGGGAGGGGGTGATGGCCAAGGGTAGAGGGAAGCAAATGGTAAAGAACTCAGAACATCATGGAGGCTGAAGGCCTACCTCTTATTAGCTATTCCCTAAGTCCAAGTGGTCTCATCCATAAATCAAGAAGACTTGTGCTGTCTATACCTCCCTTAGGGGGTACAGAGGGTACAAGAATTTTCCCTGATTAAGCACAAGTGGACTCAACAGAATCTCAGTGTTGAAAAGGAGCTCAATGGTTGAGTCCATCCCTTTTGGAAGAGAAGTGGGAATCCTCCCTACACATTTTCTCCCCAACAGCAGTGGAGATAGTCACCTCCCCTCCCCACCACCCCAAGGTAGCCAGCCAACTTTTTTTTTTTTTGGTGAGGCAATTGGGGTTAAGTGACTTGCCCAGGGTCACACAGCTAGTGTTAAGTGTCTGAGGCCAGATTTGAACTCAAGTCCTCCTGAATCCAGGGCCAGTGCTTTATCCACTTAGCCACCTAGCTGCCCCAAGCCAGCTCCTTAAAATGAGCAAAGACAAGCAAAGCTTTGACACCTACCCAAGACTGGGCAGATCCCTTCCCACAAAGGAGGGAAGAAAGAATTCTACAATTGACAACTCATCCCAATGAGCAGGAGCAGATACAGTAAACTGGGGACACGAGAAAGAAAATGCCTAACCTGATTAGGCACAAAAGTCTCATTTCATATAACAGAGCTGGAACACTTTAATGGATCTATCCCAAATCTTTTTTAAATGCAAATTTTTCCAGTTAAATCTCTAGCAGAGATATAGAAGCCCCCCCCCCTTTAATTACAAACTTTTAGGCTTTATTCCAAATTAATGAGTCTGATTACCTTTGTTTATAAACAATTGAGGAATCCTTCATTGTCTTGAGGATCTTCTCTTCCTACCTTCCCTTTACATTCAACTAGTTCAGTTTTGGGTTTTTTTGGGGGGCAGGACAATGAGGATTAAGTGACTTGCCCAGGGTCACACAGCTAGTAAGTGTCAAGTGTCTGAGGCCAGATTTGAACTCAGGTCCTCCTGAATCTAAGGCTGGTGCCTTTTCCACTGCCCCACCTAGCTGCCACCTCACATTCAGCTAGTTCTACCTGATATCCCCAGGGGAAGAAGTCAAAGAAAGACCCATAAGCCCTGGAGAAAGTGATAAAGCCCCTTTTCTAAAACACAACCACATTTTCCAATTTAAAGCCCCCTTTGGCAGAGCCCCACAACACTGGATTTGACTCAGGCAGGCTTTCTAACTCCCTCTCCCCTGAAGACCATGCACCAACACTTTGTCAGCATCATCTGATTCCCTGCCCTGGTGTCTGGAGCCTGAGAAGATTTCCCTGAGGAAGCAGAGCAACATTCAGACTGCTCTGCCATAGGAAACCACCAGTCCAGAAAGGCTTTGGTTTGGCTCATCAAACAGGGAGCTGTGGGTCAGAGAAGACAGCAAGCCTAGAAAGGCCCTCCTCAGGGTGGAAAGAATTCGGTGCTTGAGCGGGTTCCTGTTTCCATGGCTACCTGGGGGAGTTCACTCTGTAAGCAGCTGTTAGGAGGCTGTAGAGAGGATTCAGGCTGAACCATTGAGATCCTTTCCTTTAACAATGCCATTATGATAAGGCTATCTGAGCTGAGACACTAATTCCCAGTCAAGTCTTGAGTTGCTCAGGATCTGGGGACAAGTGAGAGGAGAAAAGAGTGTTGACAGAAGAACGTGCTCCCACAGAGGGAAGGACCACAGGTTTTCAGCTGGGAGTGGACAAAATGAAAGCCGGTGACCCGGAAGTGAACAGAGAGCCCCCAGTTACCTGTTTCACCATCTTGTTGCTCTCTCGGCCGTACATGCGCAATAGAGAGCCCCAATTTTTGACGTGTGGATGAAGCAGTTGAAGGATTTTCTGAGAGGCTAATTGTTTCCCAACTCTCTTGTTTTTACCTATGAGAAAACGGGAAGGAACGTGATCAGACACAAAGCACAAGTGGACACGTTCTATTCAACGCCAGCAGAGGTTAAGCTCTTTAAAGAAGCAATTATTTAATTCAGGAACAGAAAGGGAAAATGTAAGACAGCCTAAGTGACGCGTGCTCTCCTTACACCAGCCTCGGACAGTATGCTTCCCACAAGTCATCACATATTCACTCTTCTGGTTTTTCCCAGGGATCACTTCAAACTTGATGGTTGTGTCGCCCATCCCATGGTTTCTTTAAGAGAAAAGGCAAAATTCTGTCACCCAGTAACAAGCTCCAGAGACTAAGACGCACCAACCCCAAGCCGACGGCCTGTAGAGCATGCATGGGTGAGCCCCTAGATCCTCCTCTTACCTTTTAAGGCACTCGTGGAGAATCTGATAGGGTGACAAAAGTCCGGCCTTGCTGGTCAGTTCATACACCCTCGAGTCTTCAATACTGATATGGTTAAAATACTACCAAAAAAAAAAAGATAAATTGGGAGTCAAGCACACATCCGCACTTACCCCTAAGTTGTCATCCTAAAAGCCACAATTCAGGGTGATGCAATGAGAATAATCATACACCTGCTCCTTGTCAGCTAGAAACACACCAGGAACGAATAAAATACTCAACACAGGACATCACAAGCACTGCTGATGGGTTTCCTAGAATTTCAAATCAAAACTCCCTTCATCCATTGTGAAGCATCTGTGCTAAGGGATCCTAACACAAACTGAGGCTTAATGGGACAAAACCCCCAACTAGACTGGTTCAAGACAGAATAGCCTTACCTTAAAGAAATAGGCTAAGTGAAAGGACATGGGGTGGGGGTGGGGAGGGAATCCTATGTCCATCGCCTCCTGCATGTGATCCTCTCTCCAGTCAGAGCTGCTGACCTGGCTCAGGCCCTTATCACCTTTCCTCTAGACTATGCAAGGAGCTTCTAATTGGTCTCTGTCCAGGACAAGCCATCCTTCCCACTGCCCCCCTTGCTCCCAAGTCAGAGTGGAAAGCATGAGTAACAGTAAAGAAAGAAGCACATTCAGCTTGGCCCTAGAGAGACACTAGAGCTGCTATGTTCTAGTGGAGACCAAGGGTCCAAAGACCTGGACAAAACCAGGCCTGTCACTGTGATCTGGACACTGGCCTCCAGGTCACTTCCCCATCTGTAAAAGAAGGCTACGCTTGACAGTCCTCTGGTGCAGGGTCCCTTCCAACCCTCACATTTTGTGATGCTGAAAAAGGCCAAAAGGGCTGGAAAAACGTCCATATCTGAAATCTCCAGATTTGGTGACTTTTCTTAGTTAACTCACCACAGTCTGCAGAGGAAAATCCAACCCAACAAGCCATAAAGTTTCTAGACTACCAAAGGATAAAAGAGACCACGATAGGGTAGAAGTCTTTCTGGGCAGGAGTCTCATGACAGGAGGAAAGGGAGAGACAGCAACTTTAAAGAAAGCATTCAAAGGAGAATCACATTTCGAACCCCCTAAGGAAGGAGGCAGGTTTGCCAATAAAAGAGATTTCATTACCATCATCAAGAAAGGTAATGGGATCAGGCTGGCTAAGCCACAGCTTGCAGAGATGAAGGACAAAAAAAGAGAAACTTACAAAAGAAAAACAGAAATTAAGCCACACCACTTACAGTGACAAATATATATATATATATATGTATATATATATCAAGTAGTTTGGTAGAAACTCAATTAGGGAGGCCAAAGCAGGGCAAAACGATGTTTGAAATCCCTTGCCCATTGTAACCAGTATCCAATGAGGCAAAAGACCCACAAAAATATTAGAGCAAGTTGTAATAAGCTCCAACAATTCAAATGACACTTAAATCCATAATTTTTCAGGGGTGTGTTTCTACTGTATCATGTGAGCTTAAACCTGGCCTAACTAAAAAAATAACCCAATTTGATATGTTTCAATCAGCAAAGCACAAGAATGGCATCTTTATAGGTAGTTAAGGCCCTGACAGCTAGACCACTGTGAAAATCACCAATATGGGAATGGGAAGGAGGTGTCATGTCAAGAAGAATAATTTATTAAGTGCTTACTATGTGCAAGACAGACCCTGTGCTAGGTGCTGGAAATACACATATAAAGCAAAAAGACAGTGGCTGCCCCCAAGGACCTTATGTTCTAATAGGAGAAGACAAACCACACAAAAAGGGAGTTGACAAGTTGGGAAGGAATGCCCTTGTGAGGGCATGGCCTACTCTAGAAGACGAGGAAGGACAGCTGGTGTGGGCCATTCTTCCAAATGGAGGATCTGGGAAGAATTCACCAACGGAAGAGGGGGAACCACAGGTTATAGAGAAAGGGAGACAAGATTCTCTGGTGGTAAAAAAGGGAAGATGGCTCCATCCTTAATAAAGGAACATGAATGCCTCTGGTCATTACAAACATGATGTCTGTCAATACTAGGCAGATGCACATTAAATACTTAGGAGACTCTAGTACAAACATGAAGCACCTCCCATTCACAATTAACACGGGGGGAAGAGACGATGCTCAGGAGGAAACACACCAACCACCTGAGACAGGGCAGACGATCACATCCTGCTGGAGAGAGGTGGCCATTTGAGCTCAACCTTGAAGGACTGGGGGGAGGTCCACAAGAACAAGGAGAAGGAGAGGAGGAAAAAAGATCATGGCCTTCGTAGCTCAGAGGCAGGAACACACAAAAGGTTCTCCTGGACTGATCCAAGAGTGGAGCGCATAAAAGGGAAGGCAAGGGAGATAAGTTTGCAAGGCCCATAGAGAAGGCGTGGTCTACGTAGGCCACATTCCAAGGGCAGTTAACATCTCCCTTGGAACTCATTACAGACAATCTTTTTATTAATGACCCAGAGATGAAGGGGATTGAGAACATCCACCAGCCTCAGCACCAAGCACACACAACATGGCGCTAGAAGGACAAGAACCCTCTGACTGAGAGGGTCAGCCCCTTCTCTACGACCTTAAGAGTCCAGCCCAGGACCACCCAGCAGGTCTGTGCCAGGGGCAGGGCTTAAACAGGAGTGGGGCTTCCTGATCTGCACTTATACATGTGATGAACTGAATTTGTGATCCCAGTACCAATCACAAAAATTCAAAACAATGAACCAGACAACCTCCCCTACTCAGTCATCATCTATTGTCACTCAGACCTGCCGCAAAGAGCTCAAGAGAGAAAAATGCAAATAAAAATGACCCCTCAGGGGGCTGGGAAACATGGACTGACCATCAGAAAGATCCGGAGGCCCAGCTGACCCTGAGCTGAAGGTGTCACACGCACATAATGAGGTCGCTCCACAGGCCATCCTACAGGCTTGCACTAGGGGACCACATCTCCAGGGGGCCTGGGGCTCATCTGGTTACTCCTCTCAAACCTGGGACTCCTAACATCTGGCCCAGCCAAAAAGAACCAGCGAGGCTCCATGAGGAAAGCAGAAACACGGGCCGGGTGTTTCGACACATCCATGGAGAATGCCCAGGACCCTGAGCCCAAGAAGTCCTGGCAAGAAGAGTGCCCCTGCTTCCAGCCTGGCCCCCAGGCTATCACTGAAGCACGCTCCCCATTTTCCTCTTACTTGAGCTTCTCACTTGGTGATCAACAGCAAGCAGGGATGCAATTTTGATCCCCAGGCAAGGATTCTCAGATTGGTTTATCCAGCCCTGACCTTTCTGATGACGTTTGTCCAGCCTCATACCTTCAATTGTCTATTGGACATGTAAACTGAATCTTAGAGACACATTCAAGTCAACTAGTCCAAGACCAAAGTCTATTCTCCCCACAAACCCTATACATTCCCTATTAGTGTTGGGACCAGCATGGCCCTCCCAGTCACCCAGGCTTCCAATCTCTGTGTCATCTTTGAGAGTCCTCCCTCTCCCTCTCTCATCCCATTAGCTGCCAAGTCCTATCCCATCTACTTTCACCACAGGCCTCTTCTCCAAACCCCCTTCTCTCCTCTGAGTCCTACGGTAGCAGTCCATGCTCCACTCCCCTGGAAAATGTTCTTCATAGAGCACAGCTCTGACCTCTGCCCCCCATGCAGTAAATCCCAGTGGCTCCCTTGTACTTCACTTCTAAGACCAGACATGAGATAACAGCAGCCAGCACTCATGGAACACTTTCTATTTGATTTGTCACCTTGTTCAGTGGTCAGTGCTTTATTTCCCCACTTTACTGCATGAGAAAACTGAGGCTCAGAAAGATTAAAGTCAGCTCAGAGAGACAGGTCTGAATTCAGGGCCTCCTGACTCCAAGACCTGTACCCCACACTCTGTTCCCAGCCCGGCCTCATCCTTGTTTTCCGGTCTTCTCCTTTAGTCTTCTCTGCATTCAAATGTGCATTCCCTGGATTCCAAGGGCACTGACCTCAGAAAACACCATCTCCCAATACTGAGCCCCTTCGCTAACTGCCCAACTTTCTCCTGGTGCTTTCCTGTCTGCACTCAGACCCCGGCATCTGTCAGGGTCCCCCCCCCTACTCATGCTTTCCGTGGCAGTCACTGCCACGTGACCTGAAATTGGCTTTCCTGGTACTGCCTCCCCACCCCTTCCCTGAAAACAGGACCAGCTTTTGCTGCTTCTCGCATCTCCGAGGCTCGGCACAGTGCCTGGCATACAGCACTTCCTAAATCCTTATGGAGATGACTTCTACCACCACTATCATTCAGAGACAGAAACTTTGGGGAAATGTGACTCTTCCTGTAAGTGCCGCAAACCTCCGACTCTGCAGATTCATTAGCAGAAACGTTTGAGAAGATGCTCATGACCAACTGCACTGTCCTGACTGAAAGCCGGACTGAAGAACGGGGACAGCCATCTCCCCGATTCTCTTTCCATCCCTATCTCTTAGCCCAGTACTCCGCACGGTATGAGCAGGTCAGACGTTGTTCCTTCCTCATACACTCCCATCTGTCCAACAGCCCGCCATCCCCTCTGCCCCTACAAATAGGTCGGCAAACCTTGCACTTCTGGACGGCTCGTCCCTGGCCCTTTCTGCTTTCTGAGGGATTTTAGAACCTCTAAGCCCAGAGGTAAAGAATAAAACAATGCCCTGACAGGACTCTGCAGCCCACGATAGAAATAAAGGGTGAGAGTGGAACTTCCCTTTGATAAATATAAAGGGCTAGGAAAAAGGCCTAGGAATTTTGGAACCCCCAGAACCTTTCAGCAAAGGGATTGCAATGAGGGGTGCCGCAGAAGTCCAGGGTTCAGATCCAGCACCAATGGTCCTCCACACAAAGAATAGGATGCTAAAATTCCAATCCTTCACCTAGGCAGGACACAGACTTAGGGAAATCTCTCCATATCCCTTCTAGTCTTGTAGTCTGAGCACTGCAAAACATGCTAATTCATTCAAACTATGGGGCTGCCATGGCCAAGGTCAGCTGGGTGGCGCTTACCTCCAGTTCTTCACTGTCTTTGGGTTTCTCGTCAGAGGTCTGCTTAACAAAGTCAGGGATGAGAATTTCCAGTGTGGCTCGGGCTAAAAGAGTAATCGTTTTAGTTTGTGCTCATTCTTTATTATCATAAGAGGAAAGAGATCTAGAAATTCATCAGCTCTCAGGATTGAGGCAGCCAACGCCTCAATGCTGGGACACGTGCTCTTCTATCACTAACCCATAAACAAGCCAACAATTAAAATGACAGGAAAACAGGTTCTTTTTCTGTGCATGTGTCTCTAGGTGCACATGTGTCCACTGAGGGAAAAGGTTTTCATCCCTGACCTACCATTCGCTAGTCACCCATTTACTCATGGACCCGTCCCTTCCCCCTCTCTGTGCCCGCCGTTCACTCATTCTTTGTATGGTCTGGGTCTTCGCCCTCAGCTCAGAATTGGGAGAGCGGATGGGACCTTAGAGATCATCTAGACCACTGCCCTTATTTCACAAAGAAAACTAAGGCCTAGAGGTGGGAAGTGAGTTGCCCAAGGTCATACAGGAAGGCAGTGAGTGGCAGAGAAAGGGCTCGAGCTCAGGGCCAATACTCCTTCCACTACCGCAGGCTACTCTTACTTCAATTGCTCCAAATTTGCTTGATGCTGAAATTGAAAAGGAACAAAAACTGCCACTATGAGGCATTGAGAAGTAAAGAGCCAGGCTGGGCCACCACAGACTGTCCCCACAAACCTCCTGGCCAAGAAAAACCGAGTTGGGCCACAGGAGAAAGCGGCTCCATCTCTCCATCTCACTCCATGCCACACCGGGCTGGATACCCTTCCTTCTTTGCAGAGCTTAAGCTCCCGTCATTCCAAAGTGGGCCGACTTTGTGTCTGCTGACCGTCGGGGAATGGAGCCTTAAGCTGCACCACCACACTTCTCTGGCTTTGTGAGCAGACTGTCAACTCCTTGGGGTCAGGGACCATCTCGGTCTTCATCTTCCTATCCCCAGTGCCTACCCAGCACAGTGCGGGGTACATAGTAGGCACTTAAATGTTTGTGGAATAGGGCCTGGGCCTAATTTAACCACAGTCTCATGAACTCCAAATGATCTCTGCAAAGGTGACGGAGGCACACGAGGCTGTTGGGGCCTTCACGAATGGCTTTGGTCTATTGTGTCTTAAAAACTCTTGTGCCTACTCCGTTTTTCTGTCTCCACCTCCCACCAGGCTGTCTGTCACCTCTGCTTTTGTCTCTGCTACCAGTAGAACTGTCCTGACCCCACCTTCCCCCTCTATTAATGTACTGTGGCCAGGAAATGGCTGGCTGACTGCCAAGAAAGAAGCCTGCAGGACTCTCAGAGGGTCAAGTGCCCTTAGTTGGCGCTGATAGGACTGTATTTGTATCCAGGTGCCTTTTTTGCCCCCTCCTGGGTGGGGCACAGTGAAGTAATAAGTTACAATGACAGACTCACTGCTAAACTCAATAGGAGTTGGGCAGAGTTGGCCATAAGGAATCGGTTCTCCTCCAACTCCATTACAGGAGGACAGGCAGGAAGGAACTGACTCCAAGAGAAGAACTACGGAACTCTGCTCTTGAATCATGAAAAGGATAGGGAGGGGCACTTGAGCTGTGCCATCATGGATACCAGGAATTCCTGGATAAGGAAACACTACACAAATGGAGGCCAGCACCTTTTGCACAACTGAAAAGGCTGAAAGAGGTGCCTCCAGCCCTGAGAGGGAAAGTGATTTTGGCCAAGGTTACACAGCCAAGATGTGTCAGGAGGGGCTGGGAACTCAGGTCTTCGGGGGTTCAAGGCCAGCTCTTTATCCACTAGGCCATGTCTACCTCCACCAGCCTGAAAAAAGCTCAACAATGCAAATCAAATTTCAAAACACAATAAAAGCCCACTGTGAAATGTGAAAATACCATTTGATGCCCAATTCTAACCCTTAAACAAAGTTTATGGCATTTTACCACCTTTAAACTATCCAATGGTATCAGCATTCTCTCTCCATACCCCAAACTGCTGCTCTGAATTCGTGCCTTCCTTAACCCCAGACAGAGAGAGGCGGGGACAGTAAAACAGATGGGCAGTGGGGCAGTGGGAGTTACAAACGCGCACGTTACCAGCTTTGTTCTTTGCAAGCTTTTTGCTGCTTGCAGTTCCAGCCCCATAGGTCACTCCATCAATAGTCACTGAGGCTCCAAAAGGCTCACTTGGGTTCTCTAAAAAATGGAAAACATTCTCTTTAAAATATTTAGCCTGAATGAAACACCACTCAAAAAACCCCCTAACACAATGCAGGGTTTAAATTCACTAAATTCTAAGTCAAACATTTATGAGTGCCTACTATGTGCAGCAATTTAGGAGGTACTTTAAGAAAAAAGAAAAAAAGCACCGGAAAAAAGCATTCTTCTTCCTGAAGGAATTTAGAATCCGGCAAAGGAGGACAGACATAAGGAGAAAAATTTATAAAACCCACCAAGTACAAATCAATACAAACTGGGTTTGTACTGATAAAAGGCTGACCAGAGATTACTGAGGAGGTAGCACGGCCCAGTGGAAAGAAAACCAGATTTGGAATCAGAGGATCTGGGGTTCAAATATCACCTTTTCTATTGACCCTGCTGTGTGTGAGGGTGTGGGTGTGACCTTGGGCATGTCACTCCCCACCCCGCCCCCACCTTGATGATGTCTCAGGTGTTTGGAGGAGACATCTCTAAGGTCCAGTCCAGCTTTACAGGATCTCTAACTCCTAGGGATCCTACCTAGTGGCAGTGGCTACAGGACAGATTAGAGCAGAGTCAGCACTAAGGCCAGCTCCCTTAAGATCCCATATTATAGGCAAATGTGTCTACCAAGTTAAAAGAATGGGCTGGAGATATGGCCCCTAAATGAGGGAGCAAAACTTACCACATTCAAAGAAAGTGTAAACAGGGCGAACCTTGAGGACTCGCTGCATGTATTCGTGCAGAATGCAGACTTCAGACTTCCCATTGGGGTTAATAACAAATTCTGTGACAGAGAAGAAACATTTGACAACACAAGACCTTTAAATCCCTCCCGCCCCACAAACAGACATGTGGCCATCATTAAGCAAGGGAAGTCAACATTTAGAAAGCCAGAGGCAGGAGAGTGGGAAAGCACCCTGGCATCTCAGGAAACCCAGGTTTCAAACCCAACTCTTAAATGACCAGTATGACAAATGACTCTATATCCCTGGGCCTCACTTTCCTCTGTCAAACAGGGATTATAGTATTTGACCTTTATATGGCTCAAATGAAAATGTGTACAATAAAATCATCTGTAAACCTTCAAACGCATAAATGTCAGCTAGTAGTCTTACAGAAACCTACTAGCATTTGACTGTAAACTTTCAGCAATCTAAGCATAATATTACTTAGAACAGAAAATATTTCATGTACAAATGGTTTTACTTCAATTAACCAATCCCAGTTGGCCTGGTTAGATTCTGCTTATTTTAAAATTTAAAAACATAAAACTAACCTTTCTTTGTAGGCGCATCATGCACAGACAAAGTAATGAGTTTCTGGTTTGCTGGCAAGATGGGCCTCTCAGATTCTGCCTGCTTACGCTTCATTTCACGATTGAATTGGCGTCTTTCTGCCCAAGTCCTGAACTTTTTCACAGTTACTTGCTCAAAATCAAAACGCTTTTCCAGATAGTTTCGAAAGTCCTCAAGATCTGTGCAGGAATTACCAAAGAAACATTGCTGTTTCTAGTTATCAAAGTATTTGGTGAAAGCAAAAACAATTAAAAGCATAAACATCAGGCAAAGAGGAAGGGAAAAAATACACCCAACTGATGACAGGACAGTTACTTAGAAAGGCCCAAAGATACAATAAAGGGACTAGTACAGATAATTAAGAGCTTCAAGGGTCAAGAGCAGGATACAAAACAAACCCACAAAACTCAGTAACATTTCTAAGGCCTATTCAAAATAACTACAAAATGCATAAAATAACCAAGTCAATCTACTAAGGTACACTAGAAACTTTTACAGAACACTATTTATACAATGTAAAAAGACAAAATTCAGTAATGGAGGCATCTTCAATTGCTGACTGGTCATACCAATATAATAAAAAATCAAGTGTGAGAAAATAATGGGATTTGGCAGATACTCAAAGGCTCACCTGGAGACTGATTGAAACTGACTGAATTAAGTGAGAATGATTGACTTTGCTGATTAGCCTACTTCAAGTTAATCAGATTGTAACCACACCTGGCTAGCCCTTAAGGTGGGTATTGTTCTCAGAAGCTAAGGATTTTGAACTCAACTCAAAACCACCTTCAAGTCCAGTGAACCAATGGATGTGGATAACACCTACCAATCAGCTTGAGGGAGTGTGTAAAGAAAGACCGCCTCTGCTCCAGACCTATAAAAAACTTCTACACTCAGTTTGAGAAGAGTTCATGGTTGAAGCAGGCTCGTGGTGGAGGACTTGAGGAAGAATCAGACCAGGCTGGAACTCTAGGCTAGATAGGCCTTTTCTTAACTCTATGTGGTTTTTTTTCCCCCTAATACCTAGTATGCTTTAATAAATACTTAATGCCCAAAGACTGGTGCTAAAGCTCCTAATTTAAGGCAACCACTCGTTAGATTTTAGACATCATAGCTAGAATTTGAGGCCCCTACAGAAGATACTACGTAAATTAATTCAATAGACTTAGTGCTATGTTAACTACCAAACAGATTCTACATAACAAAATTTAGAATCTCAAGGGAGAAAAAAGGGGAACTAGTTCTTCCAGACAGCAGGTTACAACACTACTAATAAAAAGCTATTTGGGGGCAGCTAGGTGGTGCAGCGGATAGAGCACTGGCCTTGGATTCAGGAATACCTGAATTCAGCCTCAGACACTTGACACTTACTAGCTGTGTGACCCAGGGCAAGTCACTTAACCCCAATTGCCTCACCCCGCCCCCCCCCCCCCAAAGAGGCTATTTGGTACTGGTTAAAAAATAGAAAAGTAGATCAGCAAAACAAGATGAAAAGAGCAGCCAGGTGATGTACCAAGTCTCAAGTCAGGAAGACTCATCTTAAGTTCAAATCCAACTTCTGACACTTACTACCTGTGTGACCCTGGGCAAGTTACTCAACCCTGTTGGTCTCAGTTTCCTCATCTGTAAAATGAGCTGAAGAAGGAAATGGCAAACCAGTCTACTATCTTTGCCAAGAAAATCTCAAAAGGGATCACAAAAAATGGGACAGGACTGAAACTGAATAACAAGAACAAATTAGATGAGAAAGAATCAGAAGCAATCAGACTTTCAATAACCCAAATGTTCAAGAAATTCAAGAACATAAAGTACTTTAGGAAAAAACTACCTATTTGACAAGAGCTACTGGGAAAAATGAGAATTCACTGATAGAAATTAGGGTTAAATCAACATCTTACATCAAGTTCAAAGCTAAACATTAAAGATGACATAAAAAAATTAGAAAAGAACCTTTGATTCTTTTTTTTTGTTTTGTTTTTGTTTTTTTTTTTTCAGTAAGGCAATTGGGGCCAAGTGACCTGCCCAGGGTCACACAGCTAGTAAGTGTTAAGTGTCTGAGGCCAGATTTGAACTCAGGTACTCCTGAATCCAGGGCTGGTGCTTTATCCACTGCGCCACCTAGCTGCCCCAAGAACCTTTGATTCTTAACTAAGAGTTAAGAATTCTTACCTAAACAAGAAACAGGGATAATCATAAAAGGTAAAATAATTGTAATTACATTAAACAGAAAAGTTTTATACAAACGAAACCAATGCCACTAGGTTAAGAAAGAAAAAAAATCTAGGAGGGCAGTTAGGTGGTACAGTGGATAAAACACTGGCTCTGGATTCAGGAGGATCTGAGTTCAAATCCGACCTCAGACACTTGACACTTGCTAGCTGTGTGACCCTGGGCAAGTCACTTAACCCCCACTGCCCTTCCAAAAAAAAAAAAAAAAAAAGAATTCTGAAATGAATAATTAGGAAAGTGCGATTCAAACTATTCAGAAAACTGATGAAGATAACAAAGGATGGAAACAGTAAATGTTTGCCATGGAAAGACATGTACACTCACAATATACTGTTGGTAAAGCAATGAACTTTCCATTCTAGAAAGCGATTTGGAATTATGCTAAGAAAGTGACCTAAATGTCTTTGAGCTTTGATCCAGTGTTTTGTGGCATAAGAGAAGGCTCCGCCCTCACCCGCCCCACAGGACACAAGGATCCCCTACTGACCTTGTTTTCCAGGACTGGGCTCACAGAGCCCAATTCCCATACCCAGGGTACAAGAGTCATTAGGCAAAATCTTTGTCCAGGGACCTCAGTTCATGTTTGAAGAAAGGCCCATGGGCCAGCCAGAGACAGGGGAAAACAAGTCCCTGAATGAATTCTGATGCCAAGAATAATATGTACTAACAAGAGATCAGGTAAATACAAAGCTTTATTGGCAAACGATAGGGAAGAGTGAAAAGGGGAAAGAGGTAAGGGGAGAGATAGCAAGATCTACCAGACAACTTCGATATGTACAGAGTAAAACTCCCATAAGGACAGTGTCGTGTTGGGGAGCACGGAGAAATGGGCCCATTAGGCTGGGAAGGCCTCCTCCTGAGGGTCATTTGTACTCCTGGGAAGATGTACGTACCCCCAAGTGCCCCTTCTCAGAACAGGGTCCTTGAACCCTGATTCTGACAGCCGTGCTCAGGGCACACAGGAAATTGAGGGATATACAGGTAGAGGGCAAGAGAGACAAATTGGGAGGTGGCGACATGTTTGGAGCACACCAGCCACGTTACCCTTAAAGGTACTACTGTCAGTGTCTCCCCATGAGCAGATTCTAGAAGCTTATAGTCTCCCTTACGATGAGGCTGTCAGGATGATCCCAAGACCATCGGGCCTGATTTTATGGCAGACATTCCACTGCAAGACTACATAACCAAGGAGGACAAAAAAAGCCAGGTCTCATACACACTAAAATGTTGACAGCCTAGCAATACTTTATTATAGCAAAGTACTGGAAACAAGGGAGATGCCCTTTGAATGAAGAACAGCTAAAAAGTTGGTGGTACTTGAACATAATATTACTGAGCTGTAAGCAATGATGAATATGAAGAATTCAGAAAAGCCTTCTATGAACTAAAAGCAAAGTGAACTAGGAACAGGGAGTACTATGTAATTATAATGACCAAACTTTCTATGGAAGAGGTGAAAAAATAAATGCACTTCCCTCCCCTCTTCTTTTCAGGGTTGGGGGGGCCAGTACATGCTGGAAATTCCACTTTTTGTCCAATTCTGTTTATGTGGATGAAAGTCAGTTTTATAATAAAGGATGTCTCACTAGGTAGTGGAAAGGGAGGAGTATCTGGAAGTAAAAATTACATAAATACAAGAATTATCAATAAAAATTTAAAATAAGAAAATATCTGTGGAACAAACATGTTACATTTAGGATGGCTCAAGTAAAGAACTTTTCCCTCTTTACCATTTTAAAATGGTCAATGAAAAAAATGAGGTCATCCCGAAGTCTGCCAAACCTAAAATAATGAATCTGTTATGCTGTAAATGGACAGCACACAACTACCTCACAGGGTTATCTGACAGGGAGGTATCTAAAAAGACACACACATAGATGTAAAATCTCTTAACAACAATCTAGATGGATCCATCTGTATCAGATGGAGAGGGTAAAAGAATGGGGACTGGCTGCAAACATACATCTCCTTCCACTGATAGTCACCATCAGAGCGCCAAACAACACTCTGCATTTTAACTCCTGACGACCTCTGTACAATTTTGACTTATGCATGAGATACCTATTTGGAGAGATCTTTTATGAAACATTTTGTTCTATAGAAATGAATTCTTTTTCATAGTGTCTATTCCCTCCCGCCTTTATCAAGGATGAATTCAATACATGAAGACTGTTCTCTTCCCATCTTTTTCTTTAATGTCATTTCTACTTCTCTTCACAAATGGTGGCTCTACTGCTGCTAAAGAATATATATTTTTTTATATAACTCTTTACAGGTCTTTTCCATTTTTTTTGGTTTTGTTTCTACTTCATCCTTCATCTTTGGGAGCAGCTAGGTGGCACAGTGCTGGAGTCAGCAAGAATCATTTTCCCCAGTTAAAATCTGGTCTCAGACACTTAACAGCTGTGTGCCCCAGAAAAGTCACTTAACACTGTTTGCCTTAGTTTCCTCATCTGTAAAATGAGATGGAGAATGAAATGGCAAACCACTCAAAAAACCAAAACAAAACACCCAAAACATACAAACAAAAAAAACCCTCCACAAAACCCCACAAATCCCAAATTGGGCCAGGAAGCGTTGGACACGACTGAAATGACTGAACAACAGGTTTAAATAGGTCTTTCGTTAAGCTTTCTACAAACTTGTCTTCCCTACCACTGCTCTAGCTGAGTTATTTTATGAGGCAATAGTTCCCATAATCTTCCAATGTCCTCCTTTGTAAGATTAAACAATCAAACTCATATTTTAAGCTTGTTTCCCTTGGCTGCCATCTTTCCACTTGGACAGAAGATAAGTATTTGCTGGCAGCTTCTACATTATTTTGACCTTGCTTGAACTGACCTATTTAACTTCTCAGGAAATGAACATTTTTTTGTCAGTGTCTTCTTTTGTCCATTTCCTGTTTCAGCATCAATATATTATTTTTTTGGGGGGGGGGGGTGGCAATGGGGGTTAAGTGACTTACCCAGGGTCACACAGCTAGTAAGTGTCAAGTGTCTGAGGCTGGATTTGAAGCCAGGTACTCCTGAATCCAGGGCCGGTGCCTTATCCACTGTACCACCTAGCCACCCCATCAATATATTCTTTTTTTTTTTTTTTTTTTGGTGAGGCAATTGGGGTTAAGTGACTTGGCCAGGGTCACACAGCCAGTAAGTGTTAAGTGTCTGAGGCCGGATTCAAACTGAGGTCCTCCTGAATCCAGGGCCGGTGCTCTATCCACTGCGCCATCTAGCTGCCCCCAATATATTCTTTAAACAGGTCTAGTTGGTGTTGTCTCAATCACCTCAACTGATCCTCTCATTTCTTTCTAGCAAATTATTCACTGAATTTTGCCACCTCAGCAGCCTCTCTATAGATGACACTGCCACATAAGCTGCAAATTATCTTCATGGTGGTAGCTTTTGGAAATATCTGTGTAATGATTGGAATGATGCCACCAGCAGGAGACTTACTGTAGAAAAGCTCCGCCATGAGGAGAAGGTCTCTGAGGGCAAGCCATGTGGTCCTTAGCATCAGGAAGTAACGTTTGCTCGTGGGTACTATCAAGGCTACCAGCCAATCGACTTGAGGAGCCTCCCATTTCTGGGAGGGGGACATTAAGTAGGAAGCGGACGCTAGCGGAGGGGTTCTGTCTCTTTTTGGTGCCTGACCTCGCCATAGTGGGTCGGATGATAGGGTCTCTTAGAAATAGTTAGATTTTTACCTTTCTCTCTGATCCTAATGCTCTTTAATAAATATTTAAACATTTAAATACTCTTGCTAAAGCTTATAATTTATTGGTGACCACTCATTAGATTTTAGATAGTTTAGCTAGAATTTTAGCCCTAATATCTATCATCAGTGTTAAAACACCACAAGATTTTCAGGAGTCCTGTGAAATAATGCTTCTTGTTGTTGCCTTTGGATTCATGAAGAAACCAATTCTGCCAACTCCTACTTATGTCTCCAAAGAGAAGCTACAAGGCATGTTTCTGGTTTACTGCAACTCCTTTCTTTCTTCTGGTTTCTTTGATAGTGACAATGTCAAAATTGATGTGTCGGTACCTTCAAATGAGGTTACGGTTAATATCAAAAGCTTCAATCACATTTACAGCAATCCTCGAGATGGTGGAGTTGAACGAGGGCATTTTGTAATTGTCTTCTGTTTCATGGGTGCCCACAATCAACAAGCTCACCTACACCACACCTGATACCTTTCTACCAGGGCAGAGAGCTGCATTTTGCTGGCATCACATCTGAGAATCCAGAATCACCCTTACATCACAGTGAGGCATCAGAGTCCTTCTCTGGAGGTACAATGACCTCATTCCAATCAATATTCTCATACTTCCAAGTGAGAGGTGACATAGTAGAGAAAGAGGGCAAAGAACATTGGCCATGAAAGTCAGAAGAGATCAGGGTTTGCTTGTAACCGTGGCCTCCACAAAATCCCTACTCAACTTTTAAGTTTATGAAGGAAACTTTCTGTAAACTCCCCAGACCTAGAGAAATGTGACCTACAGTCACCACATCACCTAATTCTCCTCTCATGTGGCAAGCCTTCAGTCTCCTGCAGAATCATTTTCCCTGCTCCATCTTCTAACTGTGGGTATGGGTACTCTTCTTCTCATGGATACCACCCTATCTGTGAGTACAATCATTGTCTCTACTGTGCTCCAGACTTTCATCATCAGCTGTCTGTTGGGTACCACCCACCTGGAGATTCAAGAGCCTTGGTCCAAAACAGGACTCCTCTTTCCCTGCCAAACAAATCCTTCCTCCTATATTCCCAATTTCTGGAAAGGACCCCAAAATCCTTCCTTAAAGCTTTCTCCAACTTTCCCAATCCCATTATTAAAAAAAAAAATTTTAACCTAAAACCAAAAAAGAATGCCTGCATTTCCAAATATATCACACCCTAATCCACAAGCTACCCCTTGTAACAAAAGGGTAAAAGGTAGGAAGAAAAATCAATCTAGTTGCCAATCTGAGTTGCAACATCTCTATCTACACTCCCTACCAGACAGGGTCTCTCCTAAACTGCTGCTGCTGCTTTCCATCCTTAATGGAAGGCTGTTACCTTGCTCTGGTCTCTCCTCTCCACTGTTCTCTACATAGTTAAAATTATTTTCCTAAAATCTAAATCAGATCATTTTACTCACTGCTCAATATTACTTCCAGGATCAAACACTAACTCCTTTAGTACATGACTCCAGCCTACCACCTTCCTAACATTACTGCACATTAATTCTCCTCCCAGCCCAGCCCATCTACTCCTGCCTACCCAGAATGCTCCCTGTGCAGACTCCATCCGCTCAGCGCCTCTGACCTTCCTACCTGGCCTCTCAGAAGCCTCACCTCAGTGAAGGGTCCTCTACCCCCTAGCCCAGGGGCCTTCCTGAGCAGCCCCCACAAAATCACTTTGTATGAATGTCTATAAACATGTCATTCCCCCTTCCTTTCTCTTTCTAAGCCCAGCACCTTGCAGAGAGTGGGCCC
This sequence comes from Dromiciops gliroides, assembly GCF_019393635.1. Taxonomy (NCBI): domain Eukaryota; kingdom Metazoa; phylum Chordata; class Mammalia; order Microbiotheria; family Microbiotheriidae; genus Dromiciops; species Dromiciops gliroides. The sequence goes on from NC_057861.1 coordinate 4,370,949, forward strand.
TTATTAATGTTTATGGACTTGACCAGGGACTTACCAACAGATTCATCTTTACACACTTCCACTTTGGCCTTCACTTGTCCTAAGGCTCCTTGGGCTGTGTCTCCCCCTAAAGGTTCTTTCTCATCGAGAGACCCAGAGTCCACTGCTGTGGAGTCTGGCTCCTCATTCTGGCTGTCCAACTCGGAAGCCTTGTCCAGGGATTTGATTGGGGAGGCATCCCCAATTGGAGTGATGTCATTACTGAGTTCTCTTTCCTCGTTGTCCTTCATCTTCTTATAATGTAGACAAGGAATGCTGCTCAGGGGAGGATCATGTTTCTGGACAGACAGTAAAACAGCAAAGCTTCATGAATTGCAGCACACGATCTGCGTACGCTGAGTTCTGATTTCTCATGAGCTATAAACAAACATTTTCCAAGGCATGCAATTCTAAGTTTCAGCATTTATAGAACTAACCAGGGTGATTCCAATCTTTCTAAATACAGTTAAAATTAAATTTTTACATTACCCATGACCAATGAGCCCCCTACCCTTATGCTTCCTGTTCCTAAGAAGTATGGTCTGGACCAGGTAACAACCCTAGATTCTCTATGCAGATAGACAGGAATTCCAGAGTTATGGAATGTCATGATCCATCCATCAGGTAACGGTTCTGTAGGCGGGCGGCCACGGCCTTTATAAAAAGACAAGAAAATCCGGGAATTACTTGAAGCTTTAGCTTTTTAAAGAAAATGTTCATTCAGTTAAGTATAATAAAAATAACTTTTAAATTGTTATAAAGACCCAAAATTTCTCCCCTCCAGAACCAGACTACAAACCCATACCTACTGATTATGACAATGAGTCTTCATACTCTGAGTGTTGTTTACAAAATGCTCACCTGCCAACTCAGAAGTTAAGTTAACTGATCCAAGCATCACTCTCTTCAGTGATGGGAGCAACCTGAGGCTCAGAGAAGGATGGCCACACAGCTAGAGACTAGTATTGAACTGGAATTCAAAATCTTCTGGCTATAATATCAACTTCTTTTGGTTTGCCTCTAGCCTCTTAAGCCAGGTGTCAGACTCATGGCCAGGCCCCCAGCTTCAGGCAAAACTTCAACCAGATTAAAATGTAATTGGGAAATGTTGAACAAAACTGCTCTAAACCATCATACTTTTCATTCAAATGTTTCTGCTAGGGGACAGCTAGGTGGTGCACTGGCCTTGTATTAAGAAGGAATTGAGTTTAAATCTGACCTCAGACACTTGATACCTGCTAGCTGTGTGACCCTGGGAAAGTCACTTTACCCTCATTGCCCCACAAAAACAAAAACAAATGTTTCTGCTATTGGCACACACCATCTCCTTACCTTCAAAGGCTAGGATGAAGATAGTATTCTACTTTATTGATACTATTTTCCCTCATTTTATAATTTTGAAAATCTTATTTCAAATTACTTATTTATAAAGACCAATTTAAGACACAAGATTTGACTCTGCCTACTTTTATGGACAATCCAAACCAAGGCACTAATCGAGTCTCTCACAGCAGCTTCCTGCATAAGAACCACTGGTAGAAGAGGCTCCTGGGTAACAGGTCAAGGTTTCGCCAAAACTTGCTTTTTGCAGGGGCAGGCAGGGAATCCTTTACTACTCTAAGGATCTGCGATTTCATTAGTGCAGATACACCTTTTCCTTACTACCCAGATGGCATCCCTACACACCTCTATAGAGAATTGAATGAGTTGCTGTAATCACTTAAAAGTCATCACTTGGGTCCTCAAACAACATAAAATCTGGACTTCCAGTTTGGTCAGAACTGATGGAATCTGAGTTCCATTGGCATAGGAAAGGATATGAAGAGAAACAGAAAATATTTAAAACCTCCAGAGAAAACTTCAACTGAAAAGTGCCATTACAATGATCTTTGCAACTAGGACAAAATAACTGTAGGGAGAAAAGCCCACTGTATCGAATGGAGGCTCACAATAATGCAATCCCAAGAGAATGTATTTCACAGAAACAAAAACCAGATGTGCAGTCAGCAATATTTGAGCTATCACCTGTATGCTTCCATCACATATAGTCACATGTCAAGAAGATACTGATGTGCTTCTGAAGTGAGGTTAGGAAGCCCAGGATCTGGTGGGCAAGACTTTAAGGATCACCTGCCTCACTGTGGCTAATAAGGGAAAGGGTCTTACTTTCAAGTAAATACTATTTCTAGTGTTAATCCTAACTGGGACCAAAGGGCAAGAGCCATTTTGACCTAGCCTCACACCCTGCCAACTCCAGTGATCATGAACAAGAAAAGCACCTCTGTGCAGATCAGACAACTGCCACCGAGGTCAGGTGCTAAATCAGAGGCAGGTCTAGAACCCCAAGATCTATGGGTGGGATTCACCTCTCACTCCAGTTGGCCTTTCAGTCTACCCCCATACCCATTAGCTGACAATCCATATAACTGTATCCTCCTCACATGAGGAACCTTTTTTTCTGGACCCATTTTTCAACTGTGGGCTGCAATTCAGACTTTGGTAGCCGCTCAAGACCTCATAAAAGCAATAGCCAAGAGTATCTAATGAGCCTGTTTGCTATGAGTCAGGAATCCCATTCAGAGGAAAAAGACCCCCAGCGGCTCAGCTCCCCAAGAGTGGAGCGTCTTCTCCTAGATAAGGAAGAATTTGAATCTCCTCCAGTCCATCTCTGCACCATCGAGCGATAATGGGGGGGAAGCACCTGGAGGGCTCAGAGCCGTGTTCAACACTTTCTTCTGTTACCAGTGGTTTAAATGCTCTTCCTGGCCTTTGCTTTGGTTTTCTCATCTGCAAAATGGGCTGGACTAGACAGACTTTGGAGGCCCATCAACACTCGTCTTGGAGCCTGTGACCCTCCTTCCAACCCAGCTGGAGCCATCTTAGAAATCTAAGTCTTCTTGAGGTGACAGGACTAAATACAGTAAAAGCACACCAAAAGCATGATCCGTTTTAATACTGCTAGTTACAGTCGGCTTTATACACTCTGCTGCCTTCAAGGAGATATTTTAAGCCTAAGAAGCAACTTACTTTTAAGGACAGTCTTTATTTTGGTCATCATTGGCTGCACAGTCGTTTCTCCATCAGACAGGTGATCACTCTCCCCTCCATATTTCTCTTCAATTTTTCTCTTTTTAGGGGCACAAAGACCCTCTTCTAGGAGCGCATCCACATCATTGTCAAAATCGTCCTGCAAAACACTCTATCAATCAGACATTCTATCCCAGGGCTACCATGTCCTCAAGAACAGATACTACTGATTATTCCATTGGCAAATGATCATTGATAAAAGACCATAGCAAAATAAGAGGAAAATAAACGGGTAGCTTTCAAATATGGTCACTGGATCTCCACTTAATGGCTCAAGATCATCTGAAAAACAAACTGAATGAAATCTCTTACTAGGTACTCAAGCCACAAGTCAGTTAAACACACCACAGATGTATAATCCACAGCAGAGCTTCTGAAATGGTCATTTGCTTAAACTGGCTCAAAAAGGGAAAAAGTATTAGTGACAACTTTTTCTATGAGTTGATAAAACTTTAATCCTTCCTCTATTTTTCTCTTTACCAAAATAAAAGCATTCTACCGTGCAGAGTAGGAAAATCTTGATTTCCTCTGCAACACTGGCTTCTAAAAGATAGCTGCAATCCCTAAATGACTTTTTTCAGAGTTCTCTAATAGCCAGAAAAGTAATTAGACATACCTCATAGGAGAAATTCAAGGTGTCTTCATCCACTTTATCTCGTTGGGAAATTGCTTTAGCTGTGAACCCTCCTGTTTCTTCCTCTATCTCCATATTGTCAGTAAAATCTTCTAACTCATCCAGCACTGCATACTCCACTCTCTTTTCCTGATCAATCTCATTTTCCTCGTCCCTCTTGTCTACACTTTCACCCACTACTCCTACTATGTTCCCATGACTACCATCAAAAGGACACACATGAAAATCTCCTTTGACATCATTTATACTAAAAGCTGCCTCGGCCTTATCGTCTGGCTCAGCTCCAGTATAAAGAACCTTTCTGTCTTTGCTTTTGCAGCTTTCTGTAAAGCTTACGCTAATCTTGACGTCCTTAAGCAACCTAAGATCTGGGATGAATTTTCTAACTAAAGGGGCATGGCGAGCTGTTCTTGGGCTTAAGTCGCAGTTGTCTGGGTCTATGCAGAGACGGCTCTTGTAGGGAGCAGATCCTTTGGTGAGAAGCTGGGGTCCGAAGTGGGCGTACATGTCCCCAGCAGGGGTATCTGACTGTCCAGCACCACCAGAGCCAACGTCCATTACGTCTGCGTCACTGGACGTTTGCAGGGGAGGTGGTGGAGGCTCTTCGCTAGGAGGCAGTGGCGGGAGATAAAGGTGGTTTTCCACAATCAATTCTCTTGTCAACTCTTGTTGGAGAGGAGCTATGCTTTCCAATGTATCCATCTCTTAAATACTCTTAAAATGACCACTTTAAAAGACCCAAAACTTAGTTATATCAATCTATTCTCCTAACATGCAAAAATCCATCGAGTTAGTCAATAGGCAACACTGATGACTTAGCTAAGCTGACTACATTGTTCTTTTCATTAATGTAGACAGCTTTTAGAATCACTGTCTCAATTATTGGAAATCACAATGCATTCAGCTTAAACAGCTGAAGACAGGCGGAGGGAGTGCTCTTCAGTCAAGTTCCTTTTCTTCTTTCAACCTGCAAAGAAATTGTTAAAAAACGTCACCAATTTGCTGAAATATTTAGCAAAAAGGAACACTACAGAGCCAACGATCCTACTGGGAATGTACTGTCTGCGGACGAAGGTGATTTGCATTTGAACCTCTTCCCTGGCCAAGCTGTTCTCTTAAGGAATCAACCAACAGCCCCCATTTGCAGCTTCTCTTACCAGCTCTTCTAATACTCTTCTTTCTGGGAACATGGAAATGCTCACACCATTTGGTGTTACTGAAGGTCATCATTTTTAGCAAGTGTGCCGCCCCCCCCCCTTCTTTCTCCAGTACACAGGTTACAGCCAAAGTCCAAAATTACAATTATTTTGTTTCTTACTCACAAGACACAGAATTGATTTCTACTACACTGGTTTTAGGTTGCCTTAGAATACTTTAGAGGAGGAAAGAGAAAATAAATTATTAAACACTCCCATAGCTTAATGCAGATAGATAGTAGCAGAGCAGTTTCAAGTCATAATTCACATTTCCCTAGGATAATACTACAAAATAATTTTGAGTCACAATCCATTCTTTCCAGGTTAACATAAATTTTGGATTTGTTATATTGACAAGCCAAGCCTTTTAGTTTCAATAAGGTACATTGACAGACCTATTATGCTGACTCACCCGGATGGCAGTTACTAAATAGTGTCACCTGGAGGACTTAAAAAATGAGCACAATTACCATTTCATACATGATGATCGCCCCCCCCCATACATTTAATCCCATTGCTGCTTGTCTTGCTAACTTAAATCATAACTGCTCATGTGTGTATTACTGGCCAGACTTCAAGCTTCTTGAGGGCAAGGGACAGTCACCCAAGTTAATCTGAATACAGGCTATGCTCTCAAAATAAGCTCTCCTACACACAAGAACATACTCATACAGAAAAACAGCTGCAACCCCACACCAAACTTGTGTTTTACGCAAGCCAGAATTTATATTTGGACCACTATAAAGCCTTTGTACTACCCACCAACACCTAGCAAGGAGCTGGACTCATAGCAGCCATTAAGTACATGTGTTCAACCTGACAGAACTGTGAGCGTATCTAAGAATTATGAAGAAGCACTTCTATAAAAAGTCATGAACAGGAATATGAAATGAGGTTGTTGGCTTCAATTTAAGGGGGAGCTCAAGAGCAGGTACTGTACCTTCTCTATTTCCCCACTATTTGTACCACTGTATTCAAAACAGTCACAGAGCAACCAAATAAAGATATGCTACTGACACAGGTGGTAGGCACTTTCCTCTAGATAGCCAACCAGGGGGGAAATGTTGCTGCCCCAGACCCATTCTCTCACTCCTCAGTTTCCAGTGAACTTGGTACAGTCTACAGAAACAGGCATACACAATGAGAATAAAGTGCCTACTATGTGCCAGGCACTGGAGATAGAGTCCTCTGCCCTCAAGGAACTTCCTGGGGAGGATGAGGGAGAAACACGTACCCATGTAAATAAAGGATATGCACAAAGTACATACAAGGTAATGGGGAGAGGCACAGACTGGGGGACAATCAGGAAAGGTCTCATGTAAGACATGGCACTTCACTATCAGCCGAGTTGTCAAAGAAGCCAGAGGTTCTATGAGAAGGGGCTGAGGAGGTAGTCTATTCAAGGCCTACCTAGAACATCCTGTGTCAGAAACAGTAAGGTGGACTGGGCCTTGTGCATTCAAGGAGAGGGTCAAGCCTGAAAAGGTGGGCTCAAGGCAGATTTCAGGAAAACCTGGACTGATGCTGAGTGGGGGGAGCAGAACCAGGAGAACACTGTACACAGTAACACTGTGTGATTATCAACTGTGACAGACTTGGCTCTTCTCGGCAATGCAATGATCCAGGGCAATTCCAAAGGACTCATGTTGGAAAGTGCTCTCCACATCCAGAGAAAGAACTGTGGGATCTGAATGCAGATTGAACCACTGTTTCTACTTTTTTGAGGTTTTTCTCTTTTGTTCTGATTCTTCTTTCACAACATGACTAATGCAGAAATCTGTTTAATGATTGTACATATATAACCTATATTAGACTGCTTTCTGTCTTGGGGAGGGAAGGAGAAAAATTTGGAATTAAAAATCTTATGGAAATGTTGAAAACTATCTTTATACGTAACTAGAAAATAATAAAATCCTTTAATGATTAAAAAAAGAAAAGAAAAGGTGGGCTCAAACTAGCCAGGGAAGGGCTAACTGCCAAATGGGAATTTATTTTTCATCCTAGAGTCCAGGGGAAGTTACAAGCAGAGTGACATCAGACTCTTTGGCAGTAATGTGAGGACAGGAGAGATTTGAAGGCAGAAAGAGCAATCAGGCAAGAGAAAAGGTGAAGGCATGAACTAGGGTACTAGGAGGGAGAATAAACCAAGAATTGACTACTAATTGGATATACAGGGAAAAGGAAAAGTTCAGAATGGCCCTGAGCTCAGAATGGATGAGGTGAATATAAGCACAAAGTGCTACCCTGGGAGCTAGGGACACAAAAACACTGTCCCTGCTCTCAGGGGGCTCATCACCAATCTAGAGAGGCCACAGGCTTCAGCTGCAGTTGGAGGGAAAGGCCCTGCAGTCCTGAGGAGCATTTCCACTGATAAAGCTGGATCTGTTCCCATGCCACAGCCAAGAACCTTCTCTCCCAGATCGGTCATCAGTCCTTGGTGGCTGCTGAGGTCGGCTGTGGCACCTTCATAAGCTGCATCTCTATGGGGGTTGCTGCTTGCCAGATGGCTCTAGAGGTATTCCCAGGCTCCTAGGACAGCTATCTCCAGTGAGGCATCCACCACACAAATAAGGAAGTTTAGAAGAGAAGTGAGTCTGGCCAGATAATGAATTTTGTTTTAGAGGTGGTGAGTAGAAGATGCCAAGAGTCATCTGGAGGGAAATGTCCAATAGGCAAACACTGATGTGAGGCTGGATCTTAGGAGCTGGGGATACAAATCTAGGGGCCATTGGTAAAGTGATCACTGAATCCATAGGAGCTTGAGATCACCAAGCCAGAAAGCATAAAAAGAGAAAAGGGCTGGGAGACACCCACGGGGATTCAACAAGCAGGAAGACGAAGCAATCACGAGTCTCATAAAAACCCAGCAGTTGGATCCAGAAAGAGTCGGTGGTCAAGGGAAAAGGGGTGCAGATAAAAAAGCCATTAGATCCCAGCTCTAAATCCAGGGTCCTCTGCAGTGGCTGTTAAGAAACCCCAAGTACTTTGGAAAAGCAATTTCGGGTGAGTGATCAGGTGGTAAGCCACACTGCTGGGAACTGAAGGAGAGGTGAAGTGGAGATGAGGTTAGGAGTCTGGAGAAGAAAGATGCGGGTTCTACGAGGAAATGGCAAGGTCACAGAAGCCCAGGTAACCTACAGTCTCATTACCTCCACATCTAATGACCCTGGGTTCTTGAAGAGCATCCCAGGGAACAGACCAACCTAGAGAGACTTCCAATAGAGACCACAAAGAGATTGGGACAAAATATAATGCACTGGCTTACAAGCTTTACATTTAACAAAGACTTAATAACAATATCCTTGTTTTGCTGTGATCTGCAATCTGTAATGGTTCTCTATGTGCATAAGTGTGTATCCATATCTTAAAAATCTGATGATTCTCACATCTACTTATGCGGTCCTAACCTCCAGACTTCCATCTGCAAATGCCTAATGAATGTCCCCAGGTAGATAGCTTAAAAACATCTTAAAATTCAACTCGACTTAAAAAAGGTCATCTGCATTCGATGTCTCTACTTCCTTTCCTTTCTTCTTACTCTTAATTCTCTATATTCTAGATTCTGACCTCACAACTGAAACTGCTCCCTGCAAAGCTCCTCACTGCTCACTCCTTGACACCACACTCCCTCCCACCTAGTTGGGGTCTCTTCCCAAGTCTCCTTTGTTGGAGCTTCAGCCAGTCTCACTCTTAGCACTGTGGGTGTCCTCCAGGCTCTGTCCTGGGCCCTATTCCATTCTCTCTCTAGATTATCGCTTGGTGATCTCATCAGCTTCCAAGTACTGATCTCTATGCTGGTGATTCTCAAACTGATCTGTCTAGTCCTGATCTCCTGACTTGGGTCTCCAACTGCCTCTTGGGCATTTCACAATGGCTTCTCCTATAGATCTCTAAAACTTGACAAGTCCCAAATTGGACTGACTCATTTGTCTTTCCTGCCAAACCCTTCCCTCTTCCTAAATTTTCCATTATTCCTCAGGATAATCTTCGCCAACATCCTCCCCATGACCTGTATTTATAACCTAGGGATTCAGTTTCATCCCTAATCTCCACTCTATTGCCAAGGGTGCTGATTTTACCTTCCCGACATCTCCTTAACATGCTCCCTGACATGCCTAGAATACTGAAATAGCTGCTCTGAGTCTGCTGGCCACAAAGTCTCAAATTCATCTTCTCCAGTGGCTCTGTAACACCTCCAGGATCATCTTCTTTGGCATTCAGAGTGGTCTTCTCCCACCTTTCCAGTCTTTGCCAGTGATGCTGGCTGTCTTTCATGCCCAAATTCTTTCTCTACCCCCCCACCTCCTGGCTTCCTTCAAATTCCAACTAAAATCCCATCTTCTATGAGAAGCCTTTCCCAGTTTTCTCTTATACTAGTCCCTTCCCTCTGTGGATTTCCTCCAACAGAGCCTGTCTGTAGCTTGTGCCCATAGTTGTTTACCTGTTGGCTCCTCTATTATAGATTGGGAGCTCCTTGGGGGCAGGGACTGTGTGTGGCCTTTCTCTGTATCCCCAGGGGTTAGCACAGTTTCTGGAACACTTGACCCAAAGTCCATTTTTTTATGAGTGTTGCCTATAGGTGGTCAATGGGATTTGAACCAGGTGAGCTTTCAGGCCAATGAAATACATCTGCCTCTACCTCCTGGATACAATTCTTAAGTAGGCAGCAAGGTGACATAGGCTATAGCACTGGTCCTGGAGTCAGGAAGAGCACTTCAGATCCAGCCATACTAGCTATGTGATCTGGGGCAAGTCACTTAAGTTGTCTGCCTCAGTCTCCTCGTCTGTAAAATGAGAATCATAACAATACCCGAGGATCAAATGAGGTAATATTTGTAAAAAGTGCTTTGGAACTTTTAAGAACACAGTAAGTGTTATATAAATGTAATGTTTGGCTTGGTTCAAGATCACGTTGAAGTGGTTCCATCTCCATTTCAGAATATCCTGGATATATTTTGCTTCTCAAAAGGATATTGACACACAGATTTGAAATTAACATTACTTCCATGGGGACAGAGATCTCTAGGCTCCCTGGAAGCAAAAGAAAATATCAGTGGATATAATACAGTTTGGTGAGACCGATTAGATTTTAAGTCTCACCTGGACTTCTTTTGACATTGGTTTTTGGCACAACCCTGAATGAAAAAAGGGAGTTTTATCACAGTGAAAATCTCTCTTTTTCCAATTACTGGTCAAAATTACCTTTTTTTTCTAGTCATCAGTACTCCAGTCTTTGTATTGTCTTTCCTAAGAAAAACATTTTCTCCTTGGTTAACAGTTCTTTATACTGGTCTTCTTGATGTTCTTCTAACTTCAAGAAAGCAATGCCAGAGCCACAGTGTAGAAGCAGCATTAATATACATAGCCCAGTCCCTAGAAAGGTCCTTTGCTTGTTTTCTGAAATCAGTTTTACAGCAATGTCAGTTTTTAGCATTGTTTTATCTTTTCAACTGTACTAGAATGATCTTGTTTCATCGTGGCTTTGAATGATTCTTGAAATGCTTGCCTTTCCCACACCAACAGCTGCTGCAATATCTCTTACAGTCATAGAAGTGTACTCTTTAAGAGCTACAGTTGTTACATGTTTCCAGGGTAACCTTTCTTTAAAAACCACAGAATTAAAAACATGAAGAGAGAAATGAAAAACATGTGTATGGCATGAAATACAGCACTCAACTGACAGAACTAACTCAAGAGTGAGAAACCAGTTCAATCCAGTTTCATCTGATCAAGACCAGCTTTTTTCTGAGTCAGCTTAGTGTCAGGAGAAGCAGTGGCAAGCTCACTGCTGACACAAAATGAAGCCATCAAAATTATTGTTTGTACCAAGTAATTCACAACCCTCCCTAAGTATGTGTGGGGGAGGCTTATCGCCAGGTCAGCTATCAGGCAGGCAGTGATGGCTTTTTTCCCCATGGGCAACTCAAAAAAGCCTATTTCAGGGGCTGTAGTTCTGTATCAGTACACAGATCTTTTCCAAGATATGAATCAAGCAGAAGAGTTCTGAACTACCTGAATCCTCCTACCTGGGCCAAGTGATACATCTGTGAAAGCAACACCTCATCAGCACCAACGTGAGATTTAGAAAATACAAAACACCCCTATTCATATCAGTGATTTGAAAATATTTGTTATTCTAAATGAGATTTCTCATAGATGAACACATCAGACCTCTCTCCCTTTACCATTCTCTTCAATCACACCTTCTCTAAGCCTAACAACACAAACAATACAAACTGTAGGCTTCAGTAACTTAAATCAACACATAACACTCTTTACAAAGCCATGGTTTTACAACTGCTGTTCTCCATCACTACAGATATGAGGAAAACTAGCTTATACATATCTATTACCACCCACACAGGGCAGTATCTATGTGGGAATGACCAAATGGCCCCTTGTTCATTCAACCAGGCAAAACCAATCCAAACCAAACAGCAGCTCAAGACAAATGCCAAAAGGCACCAACATCAAACCTGTGTGAGAGTACCCTACCCACGAGACTATAAGAACATGCGCTTTGATGACTTTAAAATGAAGTTTGACTAGGGTCTCGCTGGGGCAAGAGGTCTTTATTATTCTGCTTAGCCTGTCAGAAACAATCTTAATTCTTTGGTCTGTGCAACAGGCCTTCCCCTATTAGACACACACAGCTTCCATCAAAGGAACTCAGAAAACAAAAACCAAACAAACAAGTATTCTTTCTTTTGTAGAAGCAAGAATATCAAAAAACTTGGTGCTAAAACCCTGATCCCTAACCTAGATGTGCATATAGCAGAACAAACCAATACTGGAAACTTAATTAAAACAAACCCAATGTTATCAATTAACATTGGCACTGCAATTTTGGATATCATTGTTAAAACACCACTGGAGAAGTAGAGTGTGGTACAAACAACACAGGCTCTTCTTCTGTCCTTGTAGCTAAACACCTCTAAAAGGCAGTCTACTATAGGTGCTTCCACTCTCTCCTCTTACTCCTTTGTAACCTCCTACAATCCAGCTTCCGACCTTAGCATGCCACTGAAACTGCTCTCCAAAGTTACCACTGTTCTCTCAGCTGCCAAGCCCAGTAGCCTCTTCTCATCCTCATTGTCGACTTCTCTGCAGCCTGTGACACCACCGAAGACTCTCCTCTCAGGACACCTCTCATGGTTCTTCTACGAATCTGAACATGCTTTTGGTCTCCTTTACTGGATGATCCTTGCCCAGATCACAACCTCTGACTCCATGTATTGCCCAGGGTTCTGTCCTGGACCTGCCTCTACCTCACTGGGTGATCTCCACTCCCATGAATTTAATGACCATCTCTGGACCGATGATTCCACCTATCCTGCCAACATGTCTGCAGACCTCCAATCTCTTATCTCCAACTACAGAGGGTAACACCATCATCCTTCCACACGCTCCTCAACCTAGGAGTCATTCAGAATTCATTGTCTCTTACTCTCATAAAAGGACCAAGACTTGATGATGTCACCTCTGCAGCCCGTCTTAAATACACCCCCCCTCTCTTCTGACACTGCCCCAACCCTGGTCTGGACACTCATCACCTTCACTGCCCAAAGTCTCCCCGTACCCCAGTCCACTCCCAATAGTTCTCCAGTGCGGATCTGACCACATCAGGCTCTCCTGGATCAACTCCAGTGGTCCCCTACTGCCTCCAGGAGCAAATACAAAATTCTCTACTTGCATTCAAATCCTTTCCATAAACTAGCCCCTCCTACTTTTCCAGTCTTCTTACCCCTTCCTCCCCAGGCCATACACTTTGATCCAGGGAACACTGGCCTTCCTGGCTGTTCCACAAACAAGACCTTCCCATCTCTCAGCTCTGGGCATTCTCTCTGGCCGTTGCCCAAGTTGGGAACACTGACCTCCCTGCCCGCTTTCTCCAAGGAGGCTTCCCCAACCTAACTTAATTCCAGTGCCTTCCCTCCTGTAGTGTTTTGTGCATATCTATCTGCTCGTTGTCCACCCCATTAGATTGTGAACTCTTTGAGGGCAGGGACTGTCTACTGCCTCTTTCTGTATCCTCAGTGCTTAACAAAGAGTCTGGCACATAGTAGGTGCTTAATAAGTTTTTACTGATTATGATAATCCAAGGTCTACCACTCACTGCTATATTAGGCATGGGCAAATCACATGAACTTCATGTTTTCTCCTCTATAAGATACAGGGTTGACGTGTGCACAACATATTTCTCAAGGATTCTATGGGGAAAGTGTTAAAATGTCTCTTTTTTACAGATGAGGACACAGACCCGAGATGGAGCCTTGCTCACTTCATCTGTGAATGGTTTTTTTTTGGCGGGGTAATGAGGGTTAAGAGACCTGCCCAGGGTCGCCCAGCTACTAAGTGTCAAGTGTCTGAGGTCGGATTTGAACTCGGGTCCTCCTGAATCCAGGGCCGGTGCTTTGTCCACTGCGCCACCTAGCTGCCCCTCTCCTTGCTCACTTCAGAATCCAGACATCGACTTCCAGGACAGGGCTTTTTGGCCCTCGGTCTTAGGCGACGTGGAAGGAAAGCAAAATAAAGAATGACTGACAGTGAGAAAGCTGCCCCAGATGTTTGGTCAAGCAGCCAACAGAGCCGGGATGCAGCAGCACCCATCCTGAGCCAGGAGCTGTGCCAGGAGCCGGGGCTACCAATGCCCGTCCCAGCCTCCGAGAAGCCGCCTCACAGTCCAGACCGTCTAACGGGGAGACAGGCAGGGAAGGAGGCGGACAAAAGGCCAAGGTCTCCCGCGGAGGGGGCCGGAGTCTGGGCCAATCCCCTTCCTCCTCCGGAGGCTCCTCCGGGATGCCCGCGTCCCGCTCCTCCTTACAGACGGGCAAAGTTTGAGCCCGAGAACTTGCTCCTCCGCGGCAGCGCCGGCCGCGGCGTGCGGGGCTCCGGGACCCCCGATCCGGGCCGCGGCCGGCTGCTCTCCTGACTGCCCACGCCCGGCCCGGCCCGGCCCGGGGGCCTCCCGCGGCGCGGGGCCAGGACCGCACCAGGCCCAGAGACTGGGCCGGAGAAATTGACATCGGAGTCCAGGCAGGGACCTCCCGGCAAAGAAGGGGGGGTGCGAGGGGCGGGGAGGGGCCGCCAAAGGGGGGAGGGGCGACGCGGAGGGGGAGAAGGGGGGAAGGGGAGGGGGACGGACGCAGGTCGCAGAGGGGAGGGGGTCCCAGGGAGGAAAGGGGAGGGTCGACAAGGCAGGCCGGAGAGGAATATGGGGGGCACCCCAGGGGGAGGGGCGCCCCGGGGGAGGAGGGGGCACCCCAGGGGGGAGGGAGCTGATGAAGGCAGGGCGGACAGTGAAGAGAGGGGAGCTCCGAGGAGGGGGGGTCCGGGAAGTTGGGGGCACACAAAGGATGCCCTAGGCGGGTCCGGAGTCCCCCGCGGAGCCACCATTCATTGCCCCCCCTCCCCCCCCCGCTCCCGCAGTGGGGGGAGGGCCGCGGGGCTCCGGGGCGCGGCCACTCCTCCCCCTTCCCCTCGGGGCTCGCGGCCACCCCTCCCCCTTCCCCGGCTCCCCCCTCGGCTCCCCGGCTCGCGCTCCGGCCCCTCCCCGCCCCGGCCTCGGGCGCCGCTCTCGCCGCTCTCGCCGCCCACCTGGGCATGAGCCGCTCCGCTCCCGCTGACGCGGCCGCCTCGCTCCTTCCGCTTATCAGCCCGTCCGCCTTCCCGTCCTTCCGTCCTTCCGCCCTTCCGTCCGTCCGTCCGTCAGGGAACGCGGGGCACGAGCGCTGCCGCCGCCATCTTTAAACCGCCAGCCAGGCTGAGGCGGAGCGCGCTGGAGCCTCCGGGGAGACGCACCGGACCCCCAGGGCCGAGCCCGCCAATCGCGCGCCGCCGTCGCGCGCCGCCGCCCCTCATTGGTCTCTTCGGAGACGTGGCAGGCCGCGCGGCCAATAGGACCGTGGGGGAGCCGGGCGCGGGTTTGCTGCAGAGGGGGCGGGGCCAGGGCCGGGTTGGGGGGGGGCTGGTAAACCGTTGGGCGGGAGGAGGAGAGGTTGAGGAGAGGGAAAAGGGGAGGGGGAGGGGAAGGGAGGAGGACGCGTGGAGGAGGAGGGGGATGGGCTAAAAAGATGGGAGGAAGAGACGAAAAAAGGGAGAGGAGGGAGGAGAAGGGGGAACGGAAGAGAAGGAAAAAAGGGGGGGAAAGTTACAAAGGGGAAGGAAGGAGAACGAAAAAGAAGGAAAAAGACGAAAAAAGAGGGAATGATGAAAAGAATGGGAAGAAAGTGAAGAAGCTGCTTAGTGGGGGAGAGGGACTGGACTTCAAATGCTGACACTTTCGGGGTGACCCTGGGCAAGTCATTTGACCACTCTGGGCTTCAGTTTCCGCCTCTGTAAAATGACCTGATGACTTGGGTGGCTCATTTGGGTCTCAGATGCCAGCCGAAGCTCTGGACAAATCATTTAACCCTGCTGCCTCAGTTTCCTGAGATCCTAGCACCCACTTTTTTGTAAAACTCTTGGCACAGTGTCTGGCATACCGTCGGTGCTTCTTATATGCTCATTCCCTTCCCTTCCCTGCCATCCAACCTCCATGGGAGGCTGGGCACTGCTCGAGCTCAAGAGTTTGGGGCTGCAAAGGACCAAACCAGCAGCATCAGAAGGGTGACCCCCCCACACACACACACACCTACCCCTCAAGGTGAGGGTGGGGCATCAGGTTATCTGAGGAGGGGGGGTGATAGGGCTGTGTCAGGAGAGACACAGAGATACAGGAACAGGGAGGGGAGGAGAAGGAAAGGGAGCAAGAGGAAGCAGGACCTGGGGAAGGAAGAGGGGAGAGGGGAAGGGAGGGAGGGAGGCCCAGGCTCCTAGTGAGAAGCCCTGGGCTGGAAGTCAGAGACCCTGAGTCTGAACGTTCACCTTGGCCGTTCAGGAGCCAAGTGACCTCGGGCAAGTCCCTTACCTTCTGGGGGCCTGTTTTCTCCTCTCTGCGGTTTTCACCCCCATTTCATAGGTGGGGAAACTAAGTCTAGACACAGGTGGTGAATTGCATTGCATCTACTTTTCTGACTGGAACCCTCTCTGTTTTGAGTAGGAAAATTCCCTTTTCTAACCCCCTCCTCCCCTCTCTTGCCATCCCCTTTTTCTTCCCTCACCACTAACTTTCCCATATTTCACTTGAACCAACAGGCAAACATAGCCAGAGTTCGAGGCCCTAGTGAAGCAGGGCCTCCACCCCGCTTGCTGCTCTAGCCATAATTGTCACCCTGGACAAGTCGTGTCCCTTCTTAAGCCCAGGTTCCCTCCTCTGTGGAATGGGTATAATCATCCTTATACTGCCCAGATCAGAAGAAAAAGGGAAGCTGGTGATGCGCTGTATGGAGGGGGTACGACCATTTCCAAGAAGTCCAGTGACCCTGGGAGTGGGAGTGGGACTAGGGGAACTCCAGCCTCATCCTCCATCCTGCATCCCTGGGAGCCCCTCGAACAGGTCTTCTGAAGCCTGGTAAAGGGGATTGTGGAGCTGCCCCACACCTGTGCCCCCTGGCCTTGGCTCCAGGGCCTAGGCAGGCTTCCTTTTGTCCATCCTTCCTTTCAAAGAGGGCCAATGACAGCACAGGGGGATGTCATAACTTTTGTGTGAATTGGATGGAAGTGCTGCTGAGCTTCATGAAGGCACTGACCCCCTTCTCTCTTCTAGTCGTGGGAGTCCAGTGACAAGATGAGTCAGGACGACTGGTGATGGTTCGGGATGCAGACCTCCTTACGTCTTCCATGTTTGACCAACCTCTAAATGCCCCCCAGTGCCTGCTTCAGCCACCTTTGTGGCCACTGGCACAAGCTGTTCTCATCTGCCTGTTCCACCAGGGAAAGTCTTCCCATGCTTGGGACAGACATTCCCAAACTCACCAACATCTGGCAAGGCCTGTGGACGACCATTTCTCTGAATGTCATCTTTAAATTAATAAAATATCTAGATGTAGAAAGGAAACCAAAGGTCAGGGGGAAAATAAAGCTGTATTTTCCTCTATCCACAGCCCTAGAGCAAAGCGTCTGGAACGCTGGACAAACCTGCATAGGATCATGGGAGGACAGAGGAGGCAATGTGTGAGGGAAAAATTCATCCTCTTCTCAATAATTCTTAGGAACTCAGCAGCGAAATGACAAAAGCTCTTTTATTTCCTTCTCTCGAAGAGGCACCCTAGTGTGCAGCTAAATGGGTGCCCAGAAAGGGGGCTCACAGGCCCTGTTTTATACCCTGGTCCCTAACGCAAATGGACCTTCCCCTTTTTCATCACTGGTCGGGGTTACAATCTACAAGCAAAAACTAGCTAATTGGAACACAGTATTCCCACCCCTCTTCCTTGTATGGGCATAACCCAGGAGTGGACCTTATACTTCCTTATATGGACAGAACTCTGGAGAGGACCTAATTGAGACCAGGGCTCCTTGAACCATGTGACCTTGTTAACCTGAGGGGGGAGGAGGGGATCTGAGACCTTTGTCCTACAAACAGGTCAGGGGAGTATGACTGACTGTTATATCCACATTGAGAGGAGACAATTACCCATTACTCATACAATGGAACAGCTCCTTCAAAGTCATCAATATCTCTTAATTGTCAGCTCTGATAATCCTTTCTCAGTATTGGGCTTCATTAACCTTCTGGCAGCATCTGATGTGGCTGATCACTTTCTCCCCTCTGGGTCCTCCTGACTCTGCTCTCCCTCCTCCTCCCACCAGGCTGACTTCTAAGTCTCTTGCTGCTGTGTCCTGGGTCCTCTTCTCTTCCTCTACAGGCTCCCCGAGGGTGGCCTCATCAGCCCCATGAGTTAAGTTATCATCTCTGCAGAGATGGCCTCCCAAGTCCCTTTCTAGGAGTCTTGGTCTCTCTCCTGAGCTCCGGTCCCAAATCGCCCATTCTGCACCGGATTTACTGAAAGCATCTTGAATGCAACATGCCCCGAACGGAATTCAGTAGCTTTCTCTTCTCTCCCTCCCACCAAGTCCTTCCTGAGCTTTCCTTCGACTGATATCTTCCCCATGTCTCCCAGACTGTCCACCTCAGTCTCATCCTCAGCCCCCTCATTCCCTGCATCCACTCTGGTGGATGTCACTTTCATTTCCACGACATCTCCTCCTCCTGCCCCCGTCTTTCTAACCACGCAGCCAGGTTGTGAGCCTGGGTGTTGGAAAGACTGGTGGTTTCCTCGACAGTAGCAGGGAAATTTGGAGGAAGGGCAGGTTGGCCCCAGTCCAACATGTGCACAAGACAGTTGGTGATGGGGGGACTGAGCTCAGGAGAAAGGCTAGAGCTGGATCTAGAGATCTGGGAGTCACCTGCATAGAGATGAGAGCTGAACCTGGGGGAGCCGAGGAGCTCACCAAGTCAGTAAGATGGCATCCAAGGAAAGGGCAGCACCTAGAAGGGGTCTCCACAGTCAGGAGAGGCTGGAGCCAAGGAGGCTGAGGAGCAGACAGACAGAAGAGGATGCAGGAGAGAGCAGCTCAGAGAGAGGGTCGGAGGCTGCAGGAAGGTGAACAATGAGGATGGAGAAGAATCTGGCAAGAGACCGTGGTGACCTTGGGTTGTGCTTTTTCAAGCACGTGATGGACTCCAGAGCTGAGAAGAGAGAGTGGTTGGGCCAGGATGGCTTTTTTTTTTCTTTTTTTTTTGCAGGGCAATGAGGGTTAAGTGACTTGCCCAGGGTCACACAGCTAGTAAGTGTCAAGTGTCTGAGGCTGGCTTTGAACTCAGGTCCTCCTGAATCCAGGGCCAGTGCTTTATCCACTGCGCCACCTAGCTGCCCCCCAGGACGGCTTTTTAAAGGAAATTGGCTGAGGCGAGAAGAGATTTAGCTAGGCAGCTAAGTTCCAAGCCCAGCCCACGGCTTCCGGGCAGAAAGAGCCATCCATGGTCCTGAGGTCAGAAAACCTGCGGTTTGCTTGCTCTGTAACCTTTCCTAAGCCTCAGAACCCGAATCCCCATCTGTAAAATGGACTCATGCTGCGTGTCACGCCCACCGCCAGCGTCTAGGTGGGTCAGGTGGGGTCTCCTGATCGGCTGCCCGCACACAGAGGCTCCTCAGACCGGGGTTTCCTACAGGGGCACCTGAGGTTCTAGATCCTACAGCTGGATAAAGGAGTGGGGCCTAGGTCAGGGGCTCAGAAATCTCAGGGATGGGGTCAAAGCCAGGCAGGTGTGTTTGTTCCTTTGCCCTCTCCCCTCATGTCCTTCTTCTCTTCCTGTTTTCTTAAAGGGGAAGATAAAATTGTTCAGAGCCACAGAGAACAGTCATTCTCATCTTTAGGACTGCCAAGGAAACCAGCTATGGGGAAATGCAACAATCAAAGAAAATTTTAAACAAGTCAAGGACTAGACCAGAAGCTTCCTGAGGTTACTTCCGGCTCTGAACCCTGTGAGCCTTAGAAAAGCAGGGACGGGGGCAGCTAGGTGGTGTAGTGGATAGAGCACCGGCCCTGGAGTCAGACACTTGATACTTACTAGCTGTGTGACCCTGGGCAAGTCACTTAACCCCAACTGCCTCACTAAAAAAAAAAAAAGCAGGGACAGATGAGTCGTCAAGGTGTTTTACAAAGGATGAGCCCACCAGAGAATGCAAGAGAAGGGGCCACATTCCATCTGGGAGTCCCCTGGCTAGTCCTTCCCAAGGAGACCCACTTTTCTCCTGAGTGTTCTCCTGGTGGGGAATCGGGGGCATGGCTCCTTAATGGGTAGAAAGCCAACCTGGGAGTCCTGGGGAACTGGGTTCAAGTTCTGCCTGTGGCCCCTAGGGCTGAGCAATCTTGGTTAAGCCACTCTCTTAAGGAAGAAAGTTACTGAAGATGAGTCCTCTATGTGCATCGGCATTGGTGGGGGGAGTTCTCACACCTGGAAGTTCCCTACATTGATGAAATAAGTCTGGCCAAGGGGGGGGGGGGGATCTGCCGGGAATCTCAAAGGCAGAAGAGGCCTCAGAGGCTTAGTCCAACGCGCACGGGGACAGGGCCCCCCTCCAGCACCTGGCCTAGCCGAGGGGACACGGCAGAGGCGGGAAAGCTGGGAGGGAGGCTCCAGGCTGGGACTGTGTGTCTCTGGTCCAAGGACTAGCCTAGAGGAGCTCATTGCCAATTTGGCTGCAGGATCACAGATTTTTTAAAACATTTCTTTGTTTTGTCTCTGGGAGACCCTGGACAAGGTTGTAGAGGGACAGGGATCTGCCCTGGAAAGCGTCTGACATGGCTGATGGGGAGGGGAGGGGCGGTGTAGGAGAGGAAGGGAAAGCTGGCCTCTATTCACACCAGCCGGCCTCGATTCACCACTAGCAGCCTCCAGTTCCAAGGGACTAACCTAAGACCAGATATTTAGAGCTGCAAAGAGATCCCACCCATAGCTGGCCCTTTGGGATGGTCATCTGGTCCAAGGACCTCATGTTGCAGATAAAGAAACTGAGGCTCAACAAGCAAGGAGAAAGGGCTTGCCCAAGGTCCCACAGTTAGCAATGTGACTCCAAATCCCAGACTCCTTCCCCTGTACCACCCTTCACCTCACAGAATCCTTGACCCCTAATGTATAGCTGTGAAAGCTGGGCCACTCACTGTTGTCTCCCCCCCCCCTCGCCCTTTGCATTGGATACCTCTCATGCCCTGAAGGCTCACCCTTCTCACCTTTGACTCTCAACTTCCTTTAAGGACTCAGCTGGATCCCCACATGCAGCAGGAGGCTTTTCCCTCTTCCTGGGAGCAGATAACACCTTCTCCTCTAAGGCCACCTTCCATCTTTACTTGGTACACAGCATGTATGGAATGATATACAGGTCGACTCCTCTGTTAAAATGTAAACTCAAAAAAATTGATGTCAAAATTTGTTTTTACTTGTAATTTGGGAAAATAAAATTTCTAAATAAAAAAAGAATAAAATAAAGAATAAGAACCAGGGGGAAAAAAACAAAAACAAAAATGTAAACTCCTTGAAGGCAGGAACCATTTTTGCCTTTCTTTATAGAACCCAGCACTTAAGACAGTCCCTAGTACGAAGAAAGCTCTTAGAAAATGGCCTTGGAGTCGTAGGTTCAAGACCTGCCTTGGACACAGTTTCATCTCAGATACAGAGCAGTGGCTGATCTGCACTACCGCCCCCCCCAACCTAGAGGTCCTTACCCTGATGACATCACGGTCCAACCCCATCCCAGTATCTCAGGCAGAGAGGGTCTAAACAAGCAAGACGTTCATTCATCAAGGAGCATGGATTAAGCCCTTCCTGTGTACCAGGGGCCAGGCTAGATGCTGAAGATACAGAAACACAAGCAAATTGTTCCTGCCCTCAAGGGTCTTACATTCTATGTAGTGAAGGAGAGAAGATGATTTGTCCACATTCAAGTATCTGGGAGCTTCCTGGGAGCTTCCGGAAGTGGTGGGTTTCTTTTTTTTTGTAGCCCCAGAGTTTAGCACAGCACCTCCTATATAGTAGGCACTTAATAAAGGCTTGTTGATTGAACATAAGGTACTGGTTATGGGTTATGGGGGAAGGGGGGAAGACATTAGCAACTCAACAAAGATGGTTCTTCATGAGGCAATGATGATGGACCGAAGCACTGAGTACTCTGCTGATATCCTCAGAATGCCAGGAGAACATGAGGAAGGTCTCTGGTAAGCTGGGCAGACCGAAAGGGTCACTCACACAAAATGGCCAGGCCCAGATGCATCATGACCTGTCCCGTTGTTGGGAACGCCCAAGTCAGTGAGAGCCCAGAAGCCTTGGAAGATCTCAGAGTGGCCCAAGTCAAAGCCACGGTGTCAGGGTGGGTCACACTGGCCCTCTCTGAAGTGGACAGGTCACAGACTCTCTGAGCCTCCATTTCCTCGTCTGCAAACTAATGAAAATAAGAGCCCTGGCCACCACCACCCTCATAAAATGGCCCTGGCCCAGCTCATGAGCTCCAGCTCAGCTTTGTCTGGGGCTCCCCAAGTGACTTATGAGACTAGGAAATTTGGGGCTGGAAGGGGCTTCAAAGGCCACAGAGTCCAACCCTTGAATTTTACAGGTCAAGAAACAGGCCCGGGGCAGCTAGGTGGCGCAGTGAATAGAGCACTGGCCTTGGAGTCAGGAGGACCTGAGTTCAAATCCAGCCTCAGATACTTAACACTTACTAGCTGTGTGACCCTAGGCAAGTCACTTAACCCCAACTGCCTCACCAAAAAAAAAAAAAAAAATTAATAAAGAAACAGGCCCAAGAAGTGCAAGAGACTTGTCCGTAATTCATGGGGATGATCATCAGCATCCTGGCAGTTGGGAGGTATTTTACAGAAGCATGTGACCTTGACATGCCTCCCATGTTAAAGGAGAGGCTTGGAATTTCTAGAGGAGCTGGGGAGACTGAGGTGCACAGGAGGAAACTGAGTCCTGGAGAGGTCCAGAGAATTGGCCCAGCTCACACAGATTCACAGTGACAGAACTCAAATTCAAACCCATTCTCAGACTTCAAATCCTGGGCTTGTTCTAAGGGGTTTCTTCATGCTCCAGGTCCTGTGTCCTCAGCCCAAGGACTCACTGCCCACAGTCCTGCCCTGGGGCCAAGCCAGGGACACTGAGGACAGTGGTGAGGAGGCATGAAGAAGGGGGAGCTGGGAAAATTAAGAGGTGTAGTGGAAAACCCATTCGCTTTTCAGTCAGACCAAGTTTGGCAAAAACATCCCTTCGTCCCTTCTTTGTAGAGGTGGCCGATGATGGACGCAGAACGTGGCTTATAGACTATTAGACTAGGTGGGAGCATTGGCTAGTTTTTCTGAACCACTGTTTCCCTCCTCTATTGTTTGTCACTCTTTATTACAAAAGATGACTCTGGGTGGGTGGGCATGGGCAATGGAGATGTATATGTGTATATATAAGTATATATGCACATGTACCTATATGTACATATAGATGCATATTTATATATAAATATAATCTCTCCTATAAGCCTCACAACAGCCTGCAAAGGAGGTACCAGACACATTATTAAGCCTCTTTCACTGTCTGTCTCCCTCTCCTGCTGTCTCTTTCTCTTTCTCTGTCTCTCTCCATATGAAGTTCATGTAAAAATAAGACAGATAAAAATTTTTAAAGATTTGAGTTTGAATACTAGCTCTAGCCCCTTACTGCCTATGTGGTCTTGGACAAGTCACTTCCCTTGGATGAGTCTCAGTTTCATTATCCATTTGCAGCTTTTATAAGCTCTAGGGGGCCTTATCTCAACCCTTCACCTCCCCCCCCCCAACACACACACGCACTGGTAAAGCAGGTCTCAATGAAATGGCTATGTAGCCCTTCCCCTCAGGGACCTAGGGGTGTCCTTGAACAGTTGCTCCTTCCAAGCCCCAATTCTGGTGTGTTCTCCTCAGCATCGATTGCCAGTTACAGTAAGTATCTCTTTAAGATCCTTGCTTGATTAATCCAGTGACTAGTGCCCCAATGTCATTTAAGCCATTAATATCTCTTAGCTTTAATGAGGGATACTTACCAAAAAGATACTGCAAAAATAGAAGTACAAAACCTCTCCCTCTATCTCCTTGGTGCCTGGGGAAAGTGGGCTAACACTTAGTCATTGTCACAAAGTTCTTTTTTTTTTTTTTTAGTGAGGCAATTGGGGTTAAGTGACTTGCCCAGGGTCACACAGCCAGCAAGTGTCAAGTGTCTGAGGCTGGATCCGAACCCAGGTCCTCCTGAATCCAGGGCCGGTGCCCCATTCAGCTGCCTCGTCACAAAGTTCTTACTCCCCACTCACTTCCAAATACAGTATAACTGAAAGAATTGGGAAAGTCAGTCCTATTGTAGTAGCAGCTTGACAGACCTGGGTCCAGTTAGCGATGCTCTGGCCCTGAGGGGACACTATGACCATGGAGAAATGCAGGTGATCAGCTTGCTGGGGTCAGGTAGAGATGACTCTTTCCTTGGAGAAGCAAAGTAGTGGATTAACCAGGCAGTGGTTGTTCAAACAGATAATAAAGCAGCCGCGCAGAAAGCCGGGCTCCCTGAATCTCCAACATGAGCTTCCTTTGGAGCCAGTCCTGTTTGCTGTGTGATTAGGACCAGGGAGTGACAATAATCTCAAGTTAGAAATGGGGAATTTTTGTTATTCATATATCCAAGTAGCTAACATCAATCATTTTCAAACTGCTTTAACTTTTCAGTCTTCGGTCTCTCCCCCCACCCCCTTCTCACCTCTATAAAATTGTCATCTTCTCCTTTGTTCTGGGAGTTGAAGTTACTCTTCTCCCACCACCCCTGTATGGACTGTCTGATTTCTCTCTCTCTCTCTCTCTCTCTCTCTCTCTCTCTCTCTCTCTCTCTCTCTCTCTCTCTCTCTCTCTCTCTCTCTCTCGGCAGGGCAATGAGGGTTAAGTGACTTGCCCACAGTCACACAGCTAGTATCAAGTGTCTGAGGCCAGATTTGAACTCAGGTCCTCCTGAATCCAGGGCCAGTGCTTTATCCACTGTACTACCTAGCTGCCCCTGTGCTGTCTGATTAAGGAACATGCTATAAACCTGTGCCTCTCTGGGAGTCAAAGTCTAGGCTTCTTCTCCCAGCCATGCCTCTGTGTGCCAAATAATAAAAACTTTTACTAAAATTTTGATTGAATTGTGTGGGCGAGTAATTCTTTGAAAGAGGAATGTTTTCAAGAACCCACCTAGCAGTAATATAACGATCCTAATAGCAGCCCGCAATGGGAGGTACCAGAGGCATTATTGCGCCCATTTTATAGATGAGGATCAGATGAAACGACTCGCCCATAGTCATGGGACCAGGTAGGACTCAAACTCAGGTCCCTCCTGACTCCAGGATTAGCTGTCCCCTGAGACATTCCTTATCCACAAAAATCCACAATGGTCACATATAATTGTATGAATGTCTTGTGTGTGAAGGCATCTCTGTGTGGGTGGGTGGGCTTCTCTTCAGACAATTGCTGGGATTAACCGAACTTCATATGAATAGACTTTTTTTTTCTTCAGGGCAATGAGGGTTAAGTGACTTGCCCAGGGTCTCACAGCTAGTAAGTGTCAAGTATCTGAGGCCACATTTGAACTCAGGTCCTCCTGAATCCAGGGTTGGTGCTTTATCCACTGCACCACCTAGCTGCCCCATGAATAGACTGTTGAGGGTGCATGAGGTCACCTTTCTGAGGTTTAAAAGGTCTGATTGGCTTCTGGAAGTTATGTCTACTGCCTATAAGTCAATGGACCAGCCAATTAGCCTGGAGCTGTGTATGGAGACCACTCCTCATTTTACAGATGAGGAAACTGAGGCAAATAAGGTTAAATGACATGCTCAGGGTTGATGTAGGAAGCAAAAAAGGGGTTAACAGAAAAACCTAAGGTCCAAGCTCTAATTCAGATATAAGCTCCAAAAGGGATTCAGACCCCAGTTAATGGACAACTTACAAGTCAAGATGCTAAGTTCTCTTACCCACATAAATCAGTACCCATAATGGGAACAGAGAGAGAGAGGCCATGAAGACCTGAGACTATAACAATGATACATTGACAGCCTATAGAAACCCAAACTAAGAATAAATGATAAATGAAGATATTTTGAAACTAGCCATGGGAATCAGAAAGAGACATGCTCAGAAAAGGCCAAATTTGTCCCCAGATTCACCTTATGGCCTGTAAACCCCCAAAACACACCTCCATGGAAAAAGGTACCACTTCAGGGGTTGGCTTAGGACCCCAGGAACTCCAAATTAGGACAGGCCCTCCCCCCCATACCTCCCTAAGGTGGAGATTATTATAATGAGACCGATAATCAATTATAAAGATAACTATTTTTTCTTTCCTTATTTAAGAGATACCTATCCACTATTCTGGTTCTCTCTCTGTGGTCACCCACAGTATTGCAATAAAACTTGGGAAACTGAGTCACTGAGTCTTGTAATTCTTTTGGGATGACTCACAATCAATTTGACCCTAATTCCATCCCACATCAGGATCACCCAACTGGTAAGTGTCTGAGGGTGAATTTGAACTCAGGTCCTCCTGAACTCCAGGGCTGGCACTCTATCCACTGCAGTGCCACCTGGCTGCCCATAGCATCTACAGTGAGGTTTTCTAAAATCAGCATGTATGTAAGGAGGAGGATCTGGCACCTGCTCAGATGCATGAGTCTCCTTAGTTGATACCACCTCTACACGTGGAGGATACTTGGGGGCTGCCTCCAGGAGGGTGACCCGTGTGGAGACATTCTGGGGTTGCTTCTGGTTGGCCGGCCATGTCACAGGGAGGAATCAGAACAGTCAGCAGCTGGGGCAGCTAGGTGGCGCAGTGGATAGAGCACTGGCCCTGGATTCAGGAGGACCTGAGTTCAAATCTAGCCTCAGACACTTGACACATACTAGCTGTGTGACCCTGGGCAAGTCACTTACCCCCAATTGCCTCACCAAAACAAAAACAAAAAACAAACAAACAGAAAGAACAGTTAGCTCTTTGCAGGCTGTTGCTTTTCCTCCAGTCATTCCATAAGGAATCATGCTATAAAGGGGGATGGCCTTAGGGTCTTCTTCCTCTCGGAGGCCATGGTCCTTGGCCATGTTGTTGGGACTTTTCCAGTTCTAGGTACGGGGAAGAGGCCATCAAGCCAGGACCCAGTAATCCCATGTTCCAAAGGGCCGGTCTCAGGCTGGTGTTACAGCTGCCCCAGGCTCGATGGAACAAGGAGCAAAGAGTGAACGTCTGTAATTATCCTAGCAAAAGCTAAAACAAGGCCTGGCGAGGTGGGGACATGCCTTTAGAACATGAATCCGGTGGGGACAATACTATGGAGGAACTGAGCTAAGTTGGAGCCGGCAGACTTCACCAGAGACTTGGGGGTAGGGGGTGGGCGTGCCCTAAGGCATTGGGAGAAATGTTTGTACTCTGCCTTGTTAAGTCTTTGAAGTCCAGCTGACTTTGCTTAAGCTACTGGATGCTAAATGGTTAGGTGGAACATAGCCAGTTACTGACCTCTAACCGGAAGGAAGGGAGGCTCACGGCTTGGGGGGGCGCTCCAGCCCATGGCATTAGAAGAGACCCTCCTCCCTCCACCACCAAGAAGGGGAGACTGAGCCTGCCAGGCCCTGGGAGGCCAGGTCTACACCCTCCATACATTTCCTCAATCATTGGATGGAGGTGCAGGGGCATTTTGGAAACTTTTTGGATGGTGTGAGGGAAAACAATCCTCTTCTCAATAATTCTTAGGAACTCAACAGGGATGTGACAAAGGCTCTTTATTTTCTTCTCATGAGAAGGAGGCACCCTAGTGTGCAGCTAGTGGGTGCCTAGAAAGGGGGCTCGCAGGCCCTGTTTTAAACCTAGTCCCTAACACGAATGGACCCTCCCCTTTTTTGTCATTGGTCCCATTACTCAAGGGTTACAATCTACCCACAAAAACTAGCTAATCGGAAAGCAGTATTCCCACCCCTCTTCCTTGTATGGGCATGACTCAGGAGTGGCCCTTATACTTCCTTATATGGACACAACTCTGGAGAGGACCTAATTGAGACCAGGGCTCCTTGAACCATGTGACCTTGCTAACCTGAGGGGGAGGAGGGGATCTGAGACCTTTGTCCTACAAACAGGTCAGGGGGAGTATGACTGAGTGTTATATGCACATTGAGAAGAGACAATTACCCATTTTCTCACTGGGACCAAGGTCACATGTTCCCACATCTGTATAGCAGCGGGCTTGGGTGCAAGGGCATTATGGGGTGGTCATGTGAGTTATGAAGCATGGTCTAAGGTCTGGGCTGGCTGGGCACACTGGGCTTTGTGGACCCAGCTCTGAGAGGTTCCAGAGCTGAGTGGGTTGACAGCAGGGCATGGTGGGCCCCCTGGACCAGACATGGGGGGAATTGCAAAGACATGGCCAGCACGGGCAGTTCTGGGGTGCACAGCCTGGAGCTAGGGCATTAACAAAGTCTGCAGTCACTAGCCCAGAGAAGGGGGTGAGAGCCAACAGCTGAGGCCTTGCATCCCAGAATCTGAGTGGGAATGTAACTCTGGACATCTGACCCAGCCTAGACTTTGACCGGCGGCACCCTCCCCCCTCCTCACTCATGATCTGTCTGCAGCTGGAGACAAGCAGCCCCGACAGCTGGGCTGTGACCAGTCCTTGGCATCCTGCGGCAGCAGAGGCCTAGAATGTGGAAGGAGGAGGAGGAGGAACAGAAAGAGACTCTGCTTTGTCCCCCTGCTTGGGAATGCCATGTGTCCCTAGAATCCTCCCCATACTGTGAGTCCTCCCTAGGAGACACGTGGGGGCGAGGGGGGGGGCACATTGCCTGCTGTCTGAGGCAAAAGGGACTTTCCCTGGCCTCCAATCCCCTCGAGTATTGGTGAGTTAAGATCCCTGGGGGTGGGGCAGCTAGATGGCTCCGTGGATAGAGCACCGGCCCTGGAGTCAGGAGGACCTGAGTTCAAATCCAGCCTCAGACTGTGTGACCCTGGGCAAGTCACTTGTGAGAAATGGGTAGTTGTCTCCTCTCAATGTGCATATAACACTCAGTCATACTCCTCCTGACCTGTTTGTAGGACAAAGGTCTCAGATCCCCTCCTCCCCCTCAGGTTAGCAAGGTCACATGGTTCAAGGAGCCCTGGTCTCAAGAGTTGTGTCCATATAAGGAAGTATAAGGTCCACTCCTGAGTCATGTCCATACAAGGAAGAGGGGTGGGAATACTGCTTCCCGGTTAGTTAGTTTTTGTGAGTAGATTGTAACCCTGGAGTAATCGGACCAGTGATGAAAAAGGGGAAGGTCCATTTGCGTTAGGGACTAGGGTATAAAACAGGGCCTTGCAAGTCCCCTTTCTGGGCACCCACTAGCTGCACACTAAGGTGCCTCCTTCTCATGAGAAGAAAATAAAGCCTTTGTCACCTCCTACTGAGTTCCTGAGAATTATTGAGAAGAGGATGGATTTTTCCCTCACATCACTTAACCCCAATTGCCTCACCAAAAAAAAAAAAAAGATCCCTGGGGGTAAGGGAAGGCTTGGGGGGTGCTTGGCCCACCATAATAACTTAATAAGTGCTGATCACTCATTCAGAGGAAGATAACCTTAATTTACTCTGCCCTGGTCAGTTAAATGTGGAAGAAATGAATAAAACTGTGTGACTTTGGTCCCCCAAAAGAAAAAGTAACCCTCAAGGTCAAAGAAATAGGTTGCAGAAATAGTCTAACCCTCTGATAGCATTTTATTCAACAGCAGGATAAGCCACCTTTGTCTGCCCTGATATTCCAATGGGATTAGCTGCAGAGAAAACATCCCCCCCTGGAGCAAATCAGTGACATCCCCCGCCCCACAATCACCTGACATCCTGCTCTGTTACTCCGTTTCCTAGATGAGGCCGAACAGCCTGCCGGAAGAAGATTCCTTTTCCCTTCTGTAAGGTCATTGGAAGGCTGTGTAAAACCCGCTAGGTAGGTATCTCCCTTTGTCCCTGGGAGTTATTAGTGATAAAGACAATTTACTGAGAACTGAGGGATCCCACCACCACCACCACCACCTACTCCACATCCCCCCCCCAATGAATTGCCTGGGGCTAAGCAATCTTTGTCAATTCCAAAATAAATTATCCCCTCCCAAAGATTCCCAAACTTGCTTCCTGGATTTGAGATTATTATGTGAAAAGATCCATTTACATTAAGTAGTTTCTGGGGCAGCTACGTGGCATAGTGGATAGAGCACCAGTCCTGGAGTCAGGAGGACCTGAGTTCAGACACTTAACACTTACTAGCAGTGTGACTCTGGGCAAGTCACTTAACCCCAATTGCCTCACCAAAAACAAAACAAACAAAAAAAACCTTAAACATAAGTCGCCCAGGAACTGCCCATCAACTGATGCAGATTAAACTTTTATCTCCTAAGGATCAAGGTGGGAAGAATTACTTTCTGGAAGGATTTTAGGACTTCTGAATTGAGAATTCCCCAAGATAATCCACAAGTGATTATTATCCATAGACTGTGGGCTAAGCACTGAGGATACAAATCCTTGCCCTGCCCTCAGGATCTAATGGGGGAGACCACAAGCAAACAACTATATATTATGAGATATAGACGGTGTAAATGGGAGGCTAGGTGCTAGCTAGGGGAAAGTGAGAGGGGGGAGACTAGTCCATCCATCTCTTGTGGAAGGTGGGGTTTGAACTCAATACTGAAGATGACAGGAGGAGGAGGAAGTGAAGGGGTCAGACCTTTGCCTGCAGTGTTGTGTTTGACAGAGGGACAACTTCTTCTTCTTTTTTTTTTTTTGCAGGGCAATGAGGGTTAAGTGACTTGCCCAGGGTCACACAGCTAGTGTCAAGTGTCTGAAGCCGGATTTGAACCCAGGTACTCCTGAATCCAGGGCGGGTTCTTTACCACTGCGCCATCTAGCTGCCCTGACAGAGGGACAACTTCTTAACAATCAGAATTGCACAAAAGTGAAATGTCTTGCTTCAAGAAGTGAGAGCCTGATGGCTGGTGGTCTTTAAGAAAATAGCTATTTATTTGAGATGAAGAAGCAATTCTAAGTGACAGGTTGGGCTAGTTGCCTTCTGGGTTCCCTTAGACTCTGAAATTCTGTAATTCTGTGATCTGTGACGAGTGGCTGTCTTCCCAACCTCACTGCTCAGCTGCCTCATTTTCCTTGTGTTAATCGATCAACAAATCAATGAGCATTTATTGATCACTTGCTATGTACCAACCCCGTGCACTGGTGATAGAAATGTTGTGGGGAAAATGGGGTAGAGGGGTTTGGGATCCTTAGGAATTCCTCTTTAAAGAATTACACCCGGGGCAGCTAGATGGCGCAGTGGATAGAGCACCGGCCCTGGAGTCAGGAGTACCTGAGTTCAAATCCGACCTCAGACACTTAACACTTACTAGCTGTGTGACCCTAGGCAAGTCACTTAACCCCAATTGCCTCACTAAAAAAAACAAAACAAAAAACAAAAAAAAAAAGAATTACACCCTCGGGCAGCTAGGTGGTGCAGTGGATAGAGCACCAGCCCTGGAATCAGGAAGACCTGAGTTCAAATCTGACCTCAGACACTTGACACTTACTAGCTGTGTGACCCTGGGCAAGTCACTTAATGCCAATTGCCTCACCCCCCCCCAAAAAAAATTACATCCTCTTGCACACAAAAGCAATTAGAATAAGATAGTAATTTATTTAGGGGCTGGGGAGGGGAAGGGAAACCAAGAGAGAAATCCTTGGACTTCTCATGGGGAGAAAGGCATGGCACGGAGTGTGGCTCTGATTTAACAATCTCCTCAGGAGACAGGAAGATACTTTTACAGAGGTCCGATGGTGGTCCAATGAGGTGATCCTCTGACTGTGGAAAGTTCCCCTATTAAGAGAGGACCATCTCCCCTGGTGGTGAGTGGAGGAGTTGGGTGAGGGGTGGCTGGGATCTCTCAAGCCATTTCTCTCCTCAGGACACAAAGGCAGCAGCCACACCTAATCTTATCTCCCCAGGGGTGAGGGAGACTAGAATGAAGGGTTGGGGTCCAGGAGCTAGCTCCACTGAGATCCGGTTCCACTTATTTCTTTCAGTGTGTCTGTTGTTTGGATTAGTTTCTCAAGGAGAAGGTTCTTTGATGTGCCCCAGAGAACTTCTGGGGTACCCTGGGCCCATAACAGAAATGCAGAATGGAGGTAGCCCATATCCTTAAGAAGCCTGCATTCTCTTTTAGGGAAGGTCTGATTATGTCACTCCTCAATAAACTTCAGGGGCTCCCTATTACCTCTGGCATTTCAAGATCGCCAGTCTTTCTCCTTCCCGTCATTCAGATCTCTGTGCTTGACTCCCTTTTATGTTCTCTCTAGTTCTAATTGGGGGGATACTTCATCTCCTCCTCTGTCTTTCCCTCTGGGTGTCCCCCACACTTGCACATCTTTACCCCTTGATGTAGGAGGTATAAAAAAGGGTTAACAGAAAAACCTAAGATCCAAGCTCTAATTCAGATATTAGCTCTAAAAGGGAGTCAGACCCCAGTTAATGGATAACTTACAGGTAGGATGCTGGGTTTTCATACCCACATAAATCAGTGCCCATAACGGGAACAGAGGGACCTAGGCCTAGGGGACCTGAAGACTATAACAATGATAAAATGACAAGGGTAGAGAAATTCTAATGAAAAATGGAGATATTTTGAAACTAGTCATGGGAACCAGAAAGAGACGTAAGGAAAAGGCCAAATTTGTCCCAGATTCACCTTATGACCTGTAAACCCCCAAAACACACCTCCACGAAAAAAGGTACCCACTTTGGGGGTTGGCTTAGGACCCCAAGAACTCCAAATTAGGATAAACCCTCCCCTGTAACACCCCTAGGTGGGGTATATTATAATGAGACTGATAATCGATTTAGCCATACTATAGATATAACTGTCTTTTCTTTCACTATTCTAGAGATACCTTTCCACTTTTCTGGTTCTCTCCCTATGGTCACCCACAGTACTGCAATAAAACTTGGGAAACTGAGTCACTGAGTCTTGTCATTCTTTTGGGATGACTCAGGATCACTTTGACCCCAAATTCCAGCCCACATCAATGATGGAGCTCAAACACCACCTTCAAGAGACCTTCCTCAGTGATGCTGGTCACCTTCTGTCTGCAGGGCTGGACACTGAGGACAAGGGTCACCTTCTGCCTCTGGCACCTTGGAAAAGTCATCTACCTTTTCTAGGCCTCAGTTTCTTCAACTATAAAGTGAGGGGGTTGGACCAGGGGACCTCAAATCAGTCAGTCAGTTAACATTTATCAATAGTCTACTCTGTTCCCTTCACTGTGCTACAAAGACAAAAGACAGTCTCTGCCCTCAGGGTGCTCACAATCTAATGGGACCTCCAAGATCCCTTCAAGCTCCAGATGGGTGATGTTATCTTCTGTTATAAGGCTTTGGATGTATCTTGGGGAGGGAGTACTTCCTGACTGACTATATCAAAGTCAGGCTGTTACATCTTCTCCTCAGGGTTGTGAGTGTCTCTTCTCTAATGTCATCAGCTCCAGTCCCCAGGTGTGTCCCACACCCACACCCACTATTAGCCACCAGTGACTAGTGCCCCAGGTCAGTTTAACCAATTGGCATTTTACAGGATTAGCTCTTAAATAGGGGCATTAGCAAGAACAAAAGTACACATATTTCTTCCCAAGGTGGAGGGGGGGGGCAACCTTCATTTGGGGAGAGTGGACTCAGGCTTGAAACAGTGTTTACACAGCTTTGGTCCCTCCAAGTCTGAGAGCTGGGAAGGATTCTAAAGGTCACTCTTTACTCCTTGGGGCATTGATGCTGGTCTGCTTGCAAAACGTGGCATTGCTCGACTCCTGGACTCCTGATGCCTCAGGTCTCTCTCCCTTCCAATCAAACCTGCACACAATTTTCAAAATGATTTTCATCAAGTTCCCCAGTCACTTTCCCAGTACATGGGAAATTGTACCACTGACCCTCTGTGCTTGCAAGGAGGATTGGGCACAACTGCTTTTCCTTTTTCTTCGTGCTCCCAGTGATTCCCACAATGTCTGGCAAATAGTAAGTGCTAAATTAAGGCTTCTCAATTGAACTATTTAACCTATGATGTCCTATGAAGGTGCTGAACCCAGTGGATCTCTTTCCTTATTGGGTTTCTCCATAATCTAGGGATTTCAAAATGAAATACCCAGCCTCCCCTCATCAGGTCTAGGCTGTCACTTTAAGCAGGGCTATTATTTAAGGCTGAGGGGCTGCACAAGGCATGTTCCTCTTACATCGTGTCAGCTGTTGGCCCCCTCAATCCATGTAGCCTTCCCTGGGTCACCCAATCAGCTTCTCTTCTCCTGGTTACTAATAGTTCTGCTCTTCATGGAAAGAATGCTGCTGCCCCCTGCCCATTAGTCACCCTGAATCATTCCTCTAATTGCAGCTGGGTTCATTTACTGATGAGCAAAAGAAAGAGAGAATTGCCTTATGATTTGAAATCTTAAAGATAGCTTCAAAGGGATCTTCACATTTTATGTGCATCCTTAAATACAAGAGATTATGGGGGCAGCTAGGTGGCACAGTGGATAAAGCACCGGCCCTGGATTCAGGAGTATCTGAGTTCAAATCCAGCCTCAGACACTTGACACTTACTAGCTGTGTGACCCTGGGCAAGTCACTTAACCCCAATTGCCTCACTTAAAAAAAAAAAAGAGAGAGATTATGAAAATAATGGACTCC
Source organism: Dromiciops gliroides (assembly GCF_019393635.1). NCBI lineage: Eukaryota > Metazoa > Chordata > Mammalia > Microbiotheria > Microbiotheriidae > Dromiciops > Dromiciops gliroides. The sequence continues at coordinate 4,405,017 of NC_057861.1, forward strand.
ATCAGGACAGGGGACAAAGTAGCCACAAGGCACCGGCTCTGGGGCCTTGGGATCCTCCTCCCTCTCCTCCTCTGCTCCCACCCCCTTCACTGCAGACATGATTTCTGTACTTGCAGGCAATATAAACTTCGAATGAAACCCCAAGAGGATGGAGATAAGGGCCCTGGAAGTTGATAGGCTTTTGGAACCTCTGGTCATTCATATTACAACGTGGAAAACCCACAGTAACAGGGGGCCCTGTGACAAGAAAAGAGGTTGCTCTAAGAAGGCCCATATTGACTGCCAGCAGGTGGCACTGTTAGCCACTCTCCTGGTCCCGTTCAACAAGAAGCCTGGAACCCTCAGCTGGTCCCATCCTCATTCTGGCATCTCTGGGGCTCCAACCCATTGGGCAGACATGCTAAGATCTGAGAACAACTGAGAATTTCTTGAAGGGATATAAAATTGTCAAAGAGAGTCAGTGTCTCAAGGAGGAAACAAGGTGGTTTGACAAAGAGTACCTCTGGAGAATTTGCAGATGAGCCCTGTTCTGTGGAGAAGCATGGCAATGTGGTGTAAGCTTTCTCAGCTGCTACCTGGTTGCTTACTTTGGGGGATGTGGCAAATTACTTGTTCAGCTGAAGATGGGACCTGAAAACTTAGAAATGTGGGCATAGAGCATGATTTAGGCATATGAAACAAAGCCCTAAACCCTGAAGTGGATGAGTGGAACATTACAGCAGCCAAGAGACAACAGGAACCAAAGACTTGGGCCAGGGGGATTTAATGGCTGCATCCAGAGGGAAACTCCAAAAAATTCCAATGCTATATACAGGTGCCCAGGACTGCCCTCAGCTCCCCTGTATGGGTGCTAATAAAGTCAACAGGGACTGGATCTATGGACAGTTGCAACAAGCTGTTCCTGGGCTCTCCCATACCACCCAGCCCGTGGCTTCTGATGATGCCTCCCAACAGCAGGGCGGAGCAGGAGTAGGACTGGCATGTGGAATCAATGAGTGATTGTTGACCCTCTGAGCTTCAGTGAAGAGAAATTCAGGCCTACTCTATACTATGTTATTAATCCATTAACTTTTCAGAATATCAAGGACAAATTATCTAATCTATAGACTTGGGTTTTTTGGGTGGGGCAATGAGGGTTAAGTGACTTACCCAAGGTCACACAACTAGTAAGTGTCAAGTGTCTGAGGCCACATTTGAACTCAGGTCCTCCTGAATCCAGGGCCAGTGCTTTATCCACTGTGCCACCTAGCTGCCCCCCTTGAATTAACTTTAAGCGAGTTAATCAGTTACTGAAGTGAAGTGAAGTTAGTCAATCCAATCAATCTGCTATAGCTGGGGCCTGTGGGCATTCCCAAAACCCTATTATTTTCTCACAACACTTACTAGCTGTGTGACCCTGGGCAAGTTGCTTAACCCCAATTGCCTCACCAAAAAATAAAAATAAATAAATACATCAGGTGTAATTTGCGCAGCTAAGAAAATTGCTGAGTCAGGATCAAGGATGAATAAGTTGGGAAGAACCCTTGCAGACCATTGTCCAGGCCTCCTCGTGTACCTCCAACGTGTTCTTCTTCTTTACCTGTTCAGCTCACCATCTGTAAGGAAGAAGGTCAGAACCTGGTGGGGAGCTTGTCTCTGGAGTGAACAGTACCATGTCCCTGAGCCAGGCAGCCAAGAACCTGATGAATGCTGTGGTACAGACTAGGAAGACCCCCTGCACAGCCTCCACCAAGTGCCAGAAATCACGGGGAATGGCTTCCCTCACCCTTCTTGCTGTGTCCTGGAAGATAAAGAAGCCCTTGGTGAAGGCAGAAAAGTAGGATGAAACCCAAACAAAAATCAAGGGGCATCTCAGAAGAAGCCTGTGACTCCGGCACAGGTCCTCAGTGAGTTCAACATCATGGACAGTACCTAGAGTGCTCTGGGCTACTCCCCCATTTCCTACCATCTTCCCCAAGCTAACTCTCCTTCAGGTGACTTCTGTAAATCATAGACATTTCCTGTTCACCCACATGTATTTACTTAATATCATGTTGATATTAGATGCTATGGGAACAGAGATTTTTAAAAATCTGACCATATGATACCAGTATGAGAATAAGCCTATATTTCATTGATGCTTTTAGATTCCAGAAGCGTTACTTCAAGTTGAATTAAAAAAAAAAAAAAGCTTGCTTGAATAAAAAATATATAGGGGCAGCTAGGTGGTGCAGTGGATAGAGCACCAGCCCTGGATTCAGGAGGACCTGAGTTCAAATCCGACCTCAGACACTTAACAGTTACTAGCTGTGTGACCCTAGGCAAGTCACTTAACCCCAATTGCCTCACCAAAAAAAAAAAATATATATATATATATATATAAGCTTAATAAAAACAAACTCTATGGGACAGCTAGATGGCACAGTGGATAAAGCACTGGCCCTGGGATTCAGGAGGACCTGAGTTTAAATCCGGCCTCACACACTTAACACTTACTAGCTGTGTGACCCTAGGCAAGTCACTTAACCCTGATTGCCCCACAAAACAAAAACAAAAACCCCAAACTCTAACCAAAGAGATTGCTGGCACTTTTTGTTTGTTTGTTTGTTTGTTTGTTTGTTTGTTTGTTTTTGCAAGGCAATGGGGGTTAAGTGACTTGCCCAGGGTCACACAGCTAGTAAGTGTCAAGTGTCTGAGGTCACATTTGAACTCAGGTCCTCCTGAATCCAGGGCCAGTGCTCTATCCACTGCACCACCTAGCCGCCCCTAGAGATTGCTGGCACTTAAAAAATTTTTTTTTATTTTTTAAAATTTAAAAATTTTAATTTTTTTATCCAATATGGAGTTTCTGTTTCTTTTTTTCTCCATGTAAATATTTTATTATTTTCCAGTTACATTTAGAGATAGTTTTCAACATTTGTTTTTATAAGTTTCAAATTTTTCTCCCTCCCCAAGACAGCAAGTAATCTGATAGAAGTTATATATGTACAATCACATTAAATATATTTCCGCATTAGTCATGTTATGAGAGAAGAATCAGAGCAAAAAGACAAAGCCTCAAAAGAGAAAAACAAACAATAGAAATAGTATGGTTCGACCTGCATTTAGATTTCACAGTTCTTTTTTTTTTTTTCTAGACTTGGAGAGCATTTCCCAGCATGTCTTGGGAACTATCTTGGACCATTCATTGTATTGCTGAGAAGAGTCAAGTCTATCGCAGTTGATCCATACACAATGTTGTTGACCCTGTAGCACTATATATCTTGATGTGTCCATCTCAATGATTGAAGCTTTGCCTTGTGCTGAAGAGGTTTGTGTTCTCATCAGTGAACAAGAACAAGAAAGGTAGGAACTATTACTCTTTGTATTCAGGAGGGGGAATAGTTAAGAAAATATACCATGTTATACAACTTTCGAACTCAAAGCTGTTGTATTTGGAAGAGAGCACTTGGCTACATTTTGCTGTGGAGAAGGTTATCTTTAGGCAGATAGGGTGTTATTAAATTCAATTAAAAAGTGACCAGAGGCATCTAGATGGCACAGTGGTAAAGCACTGGCCCTGGATTCAGGAGGACCTGAGTTCAAATCCGGCCTCAGACACTTGACACTTACTAGCTGTGTGACCCTGGGCAAGTCACTTAACCCTCATTGCCCTGCAAAAAACCAAACCAAAACAAAACAAAACAAAAAAAAGTGACCATAAGGACCCAGGTTCTGCTCACTCAGGCATCTTGGAGAACTGAGTATGTACCAAGGTTGGCAGTAGCCACTTTGTAAGGGATTTCATGTATGTCTGCAAAATGACAATCTATAAGAAATTCAGTAAAATGTATGCATCCTGAAGAAAACTGATTACTCTCTTTATGACCCAGGGTGAGAATGTTAATGCTTGGTTACAAATTACTAATGTACCTTGCTGCGGGACATTCATAAAACTGCTCTTTAAGAAAAAAAGAAAAAAATGGACAAATTTTCTGTCTTAGCTTTGCCAACATTAACCATGCTTTAGCAGGGGATACTTAAAGCTTGGAGTCCTTTTAATTTTTTCTGAGGCTATTTCCTCTTGTGCATGATGGTTTGGTTTCCCAGGACAAGAGGGTGGGTAGGCATAATTGAAGGCGTGTCCCAGTCTCCTTCCCTATAGCTCCAGTGGTCACCCCCTTGAAGACATTCTATGATGCCAACAATTTATACAGTCTTTAGAGCACACCAAGTGCTCCCCTAGACTAACCCAACTAATCATAAGCACCAATAGGGACATAGGGGCAACTACATCCTTTCTTTTTTCTTTTTTTTTTTTTAAGCATCAATTTATTTGTTTGTTTGGTTGGTTTTGTTTTTGTTTTTTGGTGAGGCAATTGGGGTTAAGTGACTTGCCCAGGGTCCCACAGCTAGTAAGTGTCAAGTGTCTGAGGCTGGATTTGAACTCAGGTCCTTCTGAATCCAGGGCCAGTGCTCTATCCACTGCACCACCTAGCTGACCTTACATCCTTTCTTCTGTCAATAGTCTGGCCTCCCTTGGTTATATAATTCTATCCTTAAGGTCCTGCTACTGTGCCCACAGGGCTGGGGCACAGTAGCCATTACCTCATCTGTTAGCAGGCATGCAGTTTGGATTAGGTTGGGGGGTGTCTTTAATTAGGGAGATTAGAGATTAGGTTCCCTACTCTATAGTTTAGGAATTCCCTGACTCTGGTGCCCCTAGGAAAATTTGCTAAAGGCTAGGGTTATAGCTCATATCTAGTTCTTCCCATAGAAGTACTCACCAAACAAGATGAATCAGGGCTGGAAAAGGTAATTTATTGTTACACACAAAAAGAATGATAAACACAATACTCACAAGTGTGCATTCACAGAATGTGCAGAACAGAATTCAGTAACAATTTATAAGTACTGTTACCATCTGTTGGGAGACTGAACTCATGGCAATTCATGGTACTGCTAATGAGGCATTTTACACTTCACTTTAGCTTGGCACTATCCTTGCAACTGCAGATAAAATATCCAAGCTTCTCATTGGTGGACACGCTTTTTTTTTTTTGTGGGGCAATGGGGGTTAAGTGACTTGCCCAGGGTCACACAGCTAGTAAGTGTTAAGTGTGTTAATGACGTCCCTGTCATTCTCATGGGGCAGGGGAAGCATCAAGGGACTGACCAGTCAAGGTTTTCCAAGTCCTTTTGGTGATAGGCCATTACATAGCCAGAAACAACCAAGAAGCTCATTGCCCTCAACAGGCTGAGCATCGAGTTACCATATCGTTAGAATTTCCTGGGGTCTCTGAGCACGGACTTCTTGGGACAACTACAGGCCCATGTGGTATATTATCTATTCCTTCTGCATCTTTGGGGCTGTCCACAGGCGTGTGCCCCCACATCTGGCTAGAAAGTATTGCCATTAGAAGGGCCTTTGATCACTTCTTTCTTTTACTGGAAGCCTTACCCAACTCTTCTTGATTCCAGTACCTTCCCTCTGTTAATTATTTTCTTTAAAAAAAAATGTTAAAAAATATTTTTGCGGGGCTATGAAGGTTAAGTGACCTGCCCAGGGTTACACAGCTAGTAAATGTCAAGTGTCTGAGGCCAGGCTTGAACTCAGGTCCTCCTGAATCCAGGGCCGGTGCTTTATCCACTGTGCCATCTAGCTGCCCCTGTTAATTATTTTCTAATCATCTTATGTATTGCTTACTTTGTATATTTTCTTCAAAGGTCTCCCCTGTTAGAGTGACTGTCTTTTGCTTTTCTTTGTACCCCTGGGGCTTAATCACAGTGCCTGGTATATAGCAGGAGCTTAATAAATGCGCTTCCCTTCACCACTCTTGGCATTCATTCCTTCATTTGTTCGTTCATTCATTCAACCATTCACCAAGCATTGGTTAAACACTTATAATGCACTGTGGTTATTGCTGGAGATTCAAAGAAAAAAAAATGAAGCAATTCTTATCATCCTTTCCTTTTAGTGGGAGAAAATAAGGCATGTACAGATGAGTAAATATATACTCTACACAGGACACACTAAATAGTTTTTTGAGGGGAGGGCCCTAGCACCTGGGAGATCAGCACAGACCTTGGGCTTAAGGGGAGCCTTAAAGGAAGTTACTCTAAGAGAATGCATTCTGGGCATGAGGCACAGCTTGTGCACAGGTATGGACAGAGGAGACAGGATGTTACTAGAGAAGAACAGCTGGACTGTAGCATGCCTGAATGCGAGGAATGTGTAATAAGCCTGGAAGTGTATGCAGGGAGCTCCGGTGTGAAGGTTTCTCAATGTCAGAGACGTTTGTATTTTATCATAGAGGCCCCCAGAGGGTCCTCTTTGGCCTCATCATGTCCTCTTTCTTTTGGGGCATGCCAATGAGAGTTAAGTGACTTGCCCAAGGTCACACAGCTAGTAAGCGTCAAGTGTCTGAGGCTAGATTTGAACTCAGGTCCTGAATCCAGAGCCGGTGCTTTATCCACTGTGCCACCTAGCTGCCCCTTCATCATGTCCTCTTTGTCCCACCTAGAAGTGCCCTAGGTTTGGTGCCTCCCTATATGTTCTTTTTTTTTTCTGAGGAAGTAATTGGGGTTGTTATAGTGGGACAAGGGACTCCAAGAAACCCAAAGACCCTAACCTCCAAGGAATCCTTAAACTTTCCCAAGGGAAGAACAGCTCAGCTTCCCACCTCAGGAATGTGGTGTGGCTGTGGCTGGGCACAAAGATGATATATTTATATGACAGGTGCTATTCAAACTCCAGGGACTCCTTCCTGGTTGTTTCCCTTCCCAGGTGCTTTGACAGCTTTATTTGTAAACATATAAAATGACCAGCTCTTCTCTTACTCAGAGTCAGTCTCCATAGTGACACTGTCTCCCAGCCATATGTTCCTCTCTCCTAATACATCTTTTTATTTATTTTATTTTTTAATATCTTTTTATTTTACAAGATTTGCTGTAAGCCTCCAGTTCTTTGGGTGAGCTATCACCCCTTCCACCCCCCACCCCCCATCCCCCATCCAGGTTGCAAGTCTCCTCAACAAAGTGATTTGCCCAGGGTCACACAGCTAGTAAGTGTCTGAGGCTGGATTTGAACTCAGGTCCTCCTGACCACAGGGCCAGTGCTCTGTGCACTATGGCACCACTTAACTGCTTCCTCACTAGATATTCTGGAGAGTAATATGGTCAAGCTTTCCCACAAAGGCATCATTCCCAGCCATCCTAATAACACCACCTCTTAATTCTATAAGAGTGGCTTCAATTTTGCCAAGTGCTTTCTTCATCATAACTCTATGAGAGTGATAGAACAAATATTATCATTTCCACTTGTTATGGGGGGAAATGGGGTCCAGATTAGGTGTTAGGGTTTGGTGTTCTTGGGAATTCCTCTTTAGAGAATTACACCCTCTTGTACACAAAAGCAGTTAGAATAAGATGGTAGTTTATTTAGGGGCAAGGGAAGGGAAGGGATGGGGGAGGGAAGCCATGAAAGAAATCCTTGGACTTCTCATGGGGAGAGAGGCATGGAACAAAGCACGTGGCTCTGAGGTACCAATCTCCTCTAGCAGGAGGCTGGTAGGTACTTTTATAGAGGACTGATGGGGGGGAGGGGTGACCATTTGACTGTGGAAAGTTCCTTTAGTGAGGGAAGACCATCCCCCACTATCTAGCTGCCCCGGGTGTAATTCTTTAAAGAGGAATTCCTAAGAACCCCTACCCCTAACCCAAACCCCATACCCATTTTCCCCCATAACAGGGAGATCAGAATGAAGGGTGGAGGTCCCGAAGCTAGCTCAATCCGATCTGGTTCCGCTTATCTCTCTAGGTGTATCTGTCCTCTGGTTTAGTTTCTCAAGGAGAAGATTCCTTGATGTACCCCAGAGAACTTCTGGGGTACTCTGGGCCCCATGACACATTGTACAAATGATAAAACTAAGGCTCTGTAAAGTCCATCACCACTTAGCAGGCATATACATTATTCTTGTTACTGTAATGGGGGGAAATGGGGTACGGGTTTGGTTAGGGGTTGGGGTTCTTAGGAATTCCTCTTTAAAGAATTACACCTGGGGCAGCTAGATGGCGCAGTGGATAGAGCACCAGCCCTGGATTCAGGAGGACCCGAGTTCAAATCTGGCCTCAGACACTTACTAGCTGTGTGACCCTGGGCAAGTCACTTAACCCCAATTGCCTCACCAAAAAAAAGAAAAAAAAGAACTACACCCTCTTGCACACAAAAGCAGTTAGAATAAGGTGAGAGTTTATTTAGGGGCAAGGGAAGGGAAAGGGGGGGAAGGGAAACCATGAAAGAAATCCTTGGACTCCTCATGGGGAGATAGGCACAAAGCACGTGGCTCAAAGGTACCAATCTCCTTGAGCAGGAGACTGGCAGGCACTTTTTTTTTTTTTACCTTTTAAAAATTCTGAATTTATTTATTTTTTTAATAAATAAAAATGTTTATTATTTTTTTACATATAAGGTATTTTATTTTTTCTGTTACATGTAAAGATAGTTCTCAACTTTTGTTTATACAAGCTTTACAATTTCATATTTTTCTCCCTCCCTCCCCTTCCTCCCCCCCCTCCCTAGACAGCAGGTAATCTGATATAGGTTATATCTATCTATCTATCTATCTATCTATCTATCTATCTATCTATCTATCTATCTATCTAGATAGATAGATAGATATACACACACACATATATATATATTTAGAGCATTTTTTTATTTAGGAATAGATAGATTTGGTTTCTTCATCAGAAAACTGCCTGTTCATATCCTTTGACCTTTTCTCAATTGGGGAATGACTTGGATTCTTATAAATTTGATTTAGTTGCCTATATATTTTAGACATGAGGCCTTTTTCAGAAGTACTGGCCTCAAAAATTGTTTCCCAGCTTTTTGCCTCCCTTCTAATTTTGGATGCATTGCTTCTGTTTGTACAAAAATTTTTTAATTTAATATAATCAAAATCATCCATTTTACATTTTATAATATACTCTATCTCTTGTTTGGTCATAAGCTGTTTTCCTTTCCAAAGATCTGATAGGTAGATTATTCCTTTCTCTCCTAATTTACCTATGGTATCACCTCTTATGTCTAAATCGTGTATCCATTTTGACCTTATTTTAGTATAAGGTGTAAGATGTTGGTCTATGCCTAATTTCTGCCATACTATCTTCCAGTTTTCCCAGCAGTTTTTGTCAAATACTGAGTTCCTATCCCAGAAGCTGGAGTCTTTGGGTTTATCAAACACCACATTACTAGTGTCATTTACTACTGCATTTCCTGAGCCTAGCCTATTCCATTGATCTACCACTCTATTTTTTAGCCAGTACCAGATAGTTTTGATGACTGCAGCTTTATAGTAGAGCTCCAGGTTTGGTACCGCTAATCCACCTTCCTGTGAATTTTTTTTCATTATTTCCCTGGATATTCTTGATTTTTTGTTTTTCCAGATGAATTTTGTTATTATTTTCTCTAGCTGTATAAAATAATTTTTAGGTAGTCTGATTGGTATGGCACTGAATAAGTAAATTAATTTAGGCACTATTGTCATTTTTACTATATTAGCTCTGCCTATCCATGAGCAATTGATATCTTTCCAAATATTTAGATCTGATTTGATTTGTGAGAAGAGTGTTTGGTAGTTGTGTTCATAGAGTTCCTGGGTTTGTCTTGGCAAGTAGACTCCCAAGTATTTTATATTATCTACTGTTACTTTAAATGGAATTTCTCTTTCTATCTCTTGCTGCTGGACTTTGTTGGTCATGTATAGAAATGCTGATGATTTATGTGGATTTATTTTATATCCTGCTACTTTGCTAAAGTTTTTAATTGTTTCAAGTAATTTTTGAGTTGATTCTCTAGGATTCTTTAAGTATACCATCATATCATCTGCAAAGAGTGATAGTTTTGCTTCCTCCTTGCCTATTCTAATTCCTTTAATTCCTTTCTCTTCTCTGATTGCTAAAGCTAACACTTCTAGGACAATATTAAATAATAGGGGTGATAATGGACATCCCTGTTTCACCCCTGATCTTATTGGGAAGGCCTCTAATTTATCTCCATTGCATATAATACTTGCTGATGGCTTTAGGTAGATACTGTTTATTATTCTAAGGAAAGCTCCCCCTATTCCTAAACTTTCCAGTGTTTTTATTAGGAATGGGTGTTGTATTTTGTCAAAAGCTTTCTCTGCATCTATTGAGATAATCATATGATTTTGGTTGGTTTTCTTATTGATGTGGTTGATTATGTTAATAGTTTTCCTAATGTTGAACTAGCCCTGCATTCCTGGTATAAATCCCACCTGGTCATAGTGTATTATCCTGGTGATCACTTGCTGTAATCTCCTTGCTAATATCTTATTTAAGATTTTAGCATCAATATTCATTAGGGAAATTGGTCTATAATTTTCTTTCTCTGTTTTTGCTTTGCCTGGTTTTGGTATCACCACCATATTTGTGTCATTAAAACGAATTTGGTAGAACTCCTTCTTCACCTATTTTTCCAAATAATTTGTATAATATTGGAATTAATTGTTCTTTAAATGTTTGGTAAAATTCACCCATAAACCCATCTGGCCCTGGGGATTTTTTCTTAGGGAGTTCATTAGTGGCTTGTTCAATTTCTTTTTCTAATATGGGTTTATTTAAGGATTTTATTTCCTCTTCAGTTAACCTGGGCAGTTTGTGTTTTTGTAAATATTCATCCATTTCATTTAGATTGTCAAATTTATTGGCATACAGTTGGGCAAAATAATTCCTAATTATTGATTTAATTTCCACTTCGTTGGTGGTAACATCACCTTTTTCATTTTTGATACTGGTAATTTGGTTTTCTTCTTTCTTTTTTTTAAATCAAATTAACCAATATTTTATCTATTTTATTGGTTTTTTCATAAAACCAGCTCTTAGTTTTATTGATTAATTCTATAGTTTTTTTGCTTTCAATCTTATTAATTTCTCCTTTGATTTTCAGGATCTCTAATTTAGTATCTAATTGGGGATTTCTAATTTGTTCTTTTTCTAGCTTTTTAAGTTGCATGCCCAATTCATTAATCTCCTCTTTCTCTTCTTTATTCATGTAAGCATTTAGAGCTATAAGTTTTCCCCTAAGCACTGCTTTGGCTGCATCCCATAGATTTTGGTATGTTGTCTCATTATTGTCATTTTCTTGGATATAGTTATTGATTGTTTCTATGATTTCTTGTTTGGCCCATTCATTCTTTAGAATGAAATTATTTAGTTTCCAATTGATTTTCATTCTACTTTTCCCTGGTTCTTTCTTACATGTAATTTTTATTGCATCATGATCTGAGAAGGATGCATTTACTATTTCTGCCTTTCTACATTTGACTATGATGTTTTTGTGCCCTAATACATGGTCAATTTTTGAAAATGTGCCATGTACTGCTGAGAAAAAGGTATATTCCTTTCTATCCCCATTCAATTTTCTCCAGACATCTATCATGTCTAACTTTTCTAGTAATCTATTCACCTCTTTCACTTCTTTCTTATTTATTTTTTGGCTAGATTTATCTAATTCTGAGAGGGGGAGATTCAGATCCCCCACTAGTATAGTATTACTGTCTAATTCCTCTTGTAACTCATTTAACTTCTCCTCTAAGAACTTGGATGCTATACCACTTGGCGCATACATATTTAATGTTGATATTACTTCATTATCTATAGTACCTTTAAGCAAGATGTAATTTCCTTCCTTATCTCTTTTAATGAGATCTATTTTTGCCTGCACTTTGTCTGAGATAAGGATTGCTACCCCTGCTTTTTTTACTTTAGCTGAAGCATAATGTATTCTGCTCCAGCCTTTTACCTTTACTCTGTGTGTATCTCTCTGCTTCAAATGTGTTTCTTGTAAACAGCATATTGTAGGATTCTGGTTTTTAATCCACTCTGCAATTTGCTTCCGTTTTATAGCAGAGTTCATCCCATTCACATTCACAGTTATTATTACTGGCTGTCTATTCCCCTCCATTCTATTTACCCCCTTTGTACTTTTCCCCCTTTCTTTCACCCTATTCCTCCTCACTGACCTTTTACTTCTTACCCCTGCCTCCCACAATCTGCCCTCCCTTTTTATCACCCCTCTCTCTTTTCTTTACCCTTTTCTCCCTTGCCTTTGTCCTCCCTTCTATCAGTCCCCCCCTTCCCCTTCCCCTTTTGCTTCCCTAAAGAATGAGTTAAGTTTCTTTATCCCAATGAACGTATATGTTATTCCCTCTTTGAATCAAATCTAATGAGAATAGGGTTGAAACAATGTTCACCCCTCCTTTCTTTCTCTCTATTGTAATAGGTTTTTTTCCACCTCTTCATATGATATAATTCATCCCATTCCACCTCCCCTTTCCTCTCCTCCACAGAGACTCCCTTTTTAACCCCTTAATTCTTTTTTGTATCATCACATCAAAGACAATTTATATTTATACCCTCTGTGTAAAGTCCTTCTCTCTGCCCAAATACATTTACAGTTCTTAAGAGTTATGAGTATTATCTTCCTGTGTAGGGATATAAACAGTTTAACCTAATAGGGTAACCTTTTTTTTTTCCCCCTTCTGTTTACCTTTTTAAACTTCTCTTGAGTCTTGTATGTTGAGATCAAATTTTCTATTCAGTTCTGGTCTTTTCACCAGGAAAGATGGAAAGTCCCCAATGTCATTAAATGTCCATCTTTTCCCCTGAAAGAAAATGCACATTTTTGCTGGGTAATAGATTCTTGGCTGCAATCCAAGCTCCTTTGCCTTCCAGAATATCATGTTCCAAGCCTTGCGGTCCTTTAATGTTGAAGCTGCCAGGTCCTGAGCAATCCTGACTGTGGCTCCATGATATTTAAATTGCTTCTTTCTGGCTGCTTGGAGTATTTTCTCCTTCACTTGATAATTCTGGAATTTGGCTACAATATTCCTTGGAGTTTTCCTTTTGGGGTCTCTTTCAGGAGGTGATCGGTGGATTCTTTCAATGATGATTTTATCCTCTGATTCTATGATATCAGGGCAGTTCTCCTTAATAATTTCCTGGAATATGGTGTCTAGTTTCTTTTCTGGTCATGGCTTTCAGGCAGTCCAATGATTCTCAAATTGTCTCTCCTCGATCTGTTTTCCAGATCAGTTGTCTTTCCAATGAGGTATTTCACATTTTCTTCTATTTTTTCATTTTTTTGATTCTGCTTGACTGATTCCCGGTGTCTCATGGATTCCTTACCTTCCAACTATCCCATTTTAATTTTTAAGGCATTGTTTTCTTCAGTGAGATTATGTACCTTTTTTTCCATTTGGACAGATGAATTTTTTAAGGTATTGTTTTCTTCAGTGAGATTATGCACCCTTTTTTCCATTTGGCCAAGTGAATTTTTTAAGGCAGTGTTTTCTTCAATGAGATTATGCACCTTTTTTTTCCATTTGGCCAAATGAATTTTTTAAGGCATTGTTTTCTTCAGTGAAATTATGTGCTTCCTTTTCTAAGCTGCTGATTATTTTTTCATAGTTTTCTTGTTTTGCTTTCATTTCTCTCCCCATTTTTTCTTCTACTTCTCTCAATTGATTTTTAAAATCCTTTTTGAGCTTTTCCAGGAAGGCTTTTTGTTCTTGAGACCAATTCACCTTCCCTCGTGAGGCTTCAGATGTAGGCAATTTGAGGCTATTGTCCTCATCTGAGTTTGTGTTGGCTTCTTCCCTATTGATACAGAAGCTCTCAATGGAGAGGGCTCTTTTTTGCTTCTTACTCTTTATTGCAGCTTATTTATTTATTTTTTTAAGTTGAGGTCTGCTCCGGGGGCACCAGGGTCCTTATTTTGGGCTTCTTGTGCAGGGGTATAGGTACTGTGTGACTGCCCTGCACTTCCTGTCTGAGTGTGCTCGGCCAGCCAGGCGCCCGATCCCGGCGTCTGTTTCCGCCTGACCCGTTCGTGGCCCTCCCGGCCGTTGTAGGTAGGTTTTTCTACTGTCCTTCTTGGCCACCAGATTTTTGAACCAGGTTCCAGGGGCCTCAGTTGTTCGGCTGTGGCCCGCAGCTCCTGCTGACTTGCCCCGACCCCCTCGGCGCTGGGTTGCTGCCCTGCGCTGCGCCTCCCTTTTGCCCGAGTCAGACCGACCTTTTCCTGAAGTCTTCTAAATTATCTCTGGTTGGAGGACTGTGTCTCTCTGTCTCTTTGCAGCTTCTGTAGTTTCAGAATCCGTCCGGAGGCTTGATTTAATGTTCTTTTTGAGGGAACAGAAGGAGAGCTCAGGCAGCTTGCTGCTTCCTCTCTGCCATCTTGGCTCCGCCCTCGGCAGGTACTTTTATAGAAGACTGATGGGGGGAGGGGTCACCATTTGACTGTGGAAAGTTCCTTTAGTGAGGGAGGACCATCCCCCACTGGTGGTGGCTAGAGGAATTGGGTAAGGGGTGGCTAAGATCTCTCTTCAGGACACAAAGGTCACAGCCACCCCCAAAGTTACCTCCCCAGGGGTAAGGGAGATCAGAATGAAGGGCAAAGGTCCGAAGCTAGCTCAGTCCCATTTGGTTCTCCTTATCTCTCTGGGTGTATCTGTCCTCTGGTTTAGTTTCTCAAGGAGAAGATTCCTCAATGTGCCCCAGAGAACTTCTGGGGGACTTTGGGCCCGCAACATCACTGTAATGGGGCTTTGTGCAGGCCCAAATTACCTAACACAGAGACCAGGGTAATCTCTGTTACATGTGGAGCCTTGTCTGGGATAAACTCCGGTCCTTTGCCTTTGCAGGTAGCTCTGCCTGGACTTTACGTTTTGAATACCCCAGATTTCAAGATCCTAGAGAAACTGACAAAATGAAGTATTTTTAGATTGTTAACACCCCCCCCCCCCTTTGTGTTCCCTCACAAATCATTGTCCCATTGATGTAATTTTGCAACCTTTTCATTTGCTCTTTGCTTGAGTGTTTAAATGTGAATGCTTTCTCCATTAGTGCCTCCTGTATGAGTATCTGTACTAAGTTTAACATGAGAAACCTGTAGTTTACACCTCCAGCATGCTACCTAATGGAAATTTCCATATCATTCTTTTTATACTTAAACAGATTCCTTGGTTTTTGTTTGTTGTTTTGTGAGGGCCATATCCTCTGTGTCTTCTTAGAGCAAGAAAGCCTGGGCCTGAAACCCACAAGTAGTTGGCATTCTTTGCTGTGTCTTTAATGGAGTGAGCCTGCTATTCTTGCCTGATGGGTGTTTGCCGTTCTATTTGGTTTACTCTGGCTGTGGCAAGGATTATGGGAGAATTTAGGGTATACTTTGGACTAAGGACTCAGAGGAAATTTGCCTGGACCTTCTTGGGCAATTTCTCTACCTAGAGATCCTAGAACCCTGCTGGAGAGTCATTCTTCCTACCTAAGTCCATTTGACTGGAGGCTAATAAATCTAGAGTCTTCCATAGAAGAAAAAATATTTAATTAGCAACAGCTAAAGGGCAGTTGCCAGGTGACTGACTAGCAATTCTACAGAACAAAGGGACACATTTACATGCACATTTAGGCTTTTAACATAGTAATTTACACCAGACCCAAGAAAACCTAACTTTCTTAGTTGGTCAGTTAGTGGATTACCTTTTGAGAAGCTCCTCCCAGGTGTCTGTTTAGAAAGGGTAAAGAGGAGGGAGTTCCTGAAATTATTCAAAGTCCTAGGAGTTGTCTTTTATAAACATAAGTGAAGGGGGAAAGAAAGTACGTGAGACTGTCAGCGCTTTCTGTGTCTCCCAGAGAAAGACAAAAATGGCAGAGGATGGAGTCAGTTACATTTCTCCTGTCCTCCCCTCCCCCCCTCAGCACTCTCTACTGCACCTGCTGCCTCTTGCTGGTCTAGAAGGGGCTTTTCCTCCAACAACCTCCCTAGGTCTGCAGAACCAGGGTCCTCATCTGCATGTAAAAGGTGGGTAATAACTACACCTCCCTCCCAGGGTGCTTGTGAGCCGCAAGTGAATTCACTTAAGTAAAGCCCTTCCCAAACCTTCAGGGGCCTCTCTCAAAATGACTGTCAATTCACATTGGACTCCGGTTTTAGGCTCTCCTACTGATTTCCTGGGTGGCCTGGGCAACCACTCCCCACAGAATCATCCCATTTCTGATTTGGAAGGGAGATGGAGTTACTCAGTTCATGGAGCAGGAAGGAGACAAGTGTCTGGGAGCCTGTTTAAGTATCAACCCAGGCAGCTTGGTGGCAGAGTGGATAGAGCACTGGCCCTGAAGTTGTTAGGACCTGAGTTCAAATCTCACCTCAGACGTTAGCTGTGTGACCCTGGGCAAGTCACTTAACCTCAATCGCCTTAAACACCTTGGGCCATCTCCTGATGTATATCTTGTGTTGAATATTAAAATATAGTTTTTGTATCTGCCTGTCTCCTACAAATAGATCAGAGAAACAATCTTTAATCCACATATTCATATTAACACTTGCCACTGGACCCAGATGGCTCTGGAGGAGAGAGTGAGGTTGGTGACCTTGCACAGCCCTCCCTAGCTCAAATCCAATTCACTGCAAGTCATGACATCATTTCCTGATGTGATGGTCCTCTTTGAGAATGACGGATAGACAAGAAGTGCCAATCTAAATTAAGGAGAAGGCAAACAAAATAGAGCAAAAAATTATGATCTTTCCTCGGGGTAAGGAGTTGCCAACTGGGTTTGCACACAGCAGCAAATGCTGGGGATCCCAAAGCAGGGCTGGATGGCGGGGGAGGTTCTTACAAAGTATTTGGGCACAGGGGCAGGGAATGCAGGTGCAGAGGGGTTTGGGACTTTGTAGGGTTCGAGCTGGTAAATTGCTTTGCCTAACAACTGAAAGTTCTTAGAGAAAGCCCAGGAATCTTTGTGGGTTGAGCACATTTACAAAGTAGTCTGAGGCTGGGGAGCCTCAGGCACTTCATGGGTTTGGGAATGGGGACTAAGTCTGCATTTGACTGGTTATGAAAAGACTGGGGGAATGGAGGGGGATGGTTAACAAGAGCTTTGAATTTCAAACTGTGGATTTTACATTTAATCCTGAAGAGGACAGGAAGTCACAGGAGTTTATTGAGGAGGGGGATGTCTTGGACGATCACTTAGATAGCTAAATGGGGGATGGACTGGAGTGGGCAGACACTTGTGGCAAGCAGGCTATGGCAATGGTGTAGGTGTGAGGTAAAGAGGGTGGTCTCAGAGGGGAAACGGGGGTGTGCTGGAGAGATGTTGCAAAGGTAAAATTGACAGGCCTTGGCAAGAGATTAAATATTGGGGAGTGAGAAGGATTCAGGAATTGAGGATGAAGCCTGAATTGTGAGCCTGAGACACTGGGAGGTTGGTGATGACCTCAACTGTGAGAAATGGGTAATTGTCTCCTCTCAATGTGGATATAACTGTCAGTCATACTCCACTGACCTGCTTGTAGGACAAAGGTCTCAGATCCCCTCCTCCCCCTCAGGTTAGCAAGGTCACATGGTTCAAGGAGCCCTGGTCTCAATTAGGTCCTCTCCAGAGTTCTGTCCATATAAGGAAGTATAAGGTCCACTCCTGAGTTATGCCCATACAAGGAAGAGGGGTGGGAATACTGTGTTCCGATTAGCTAGTTTTTGCGCGTACATTGTAACCCTGACCAGTGATGAAAAAGGGGAAGGTCCATTTGCGTTAGGGACTAGGGTATAAAACAGGGCCTGCAAGCCCCCTTTCTGGGCACCCACTAGCTGCACACTTAGGTGCCTCCTTCTCATGAGAAGAAAATAAAGCCTTTGTCACCTTTGGCACCTGAGTTCCTGAGAATTATTGAGAAGAGGATGAATTTTTCCCCCACATCAACAATCTAGGGAAGTTGGAAGTAGGATGCTTTTGGGGGAAAAGATAATGAGCTCAGATTTAGACGTGTTGAATTTAAGGTGTCCCTAAGACATCTAATTTGAGATGTCTGATTTTTGTTGTTTATTTGGTAAGTCATGTCCAACTCTCTATGACCCCATTTGGGGTTTTCTTGGCAGAGATACTGGAGTGGTGTGCCATTTCCTTCTCCAGTTCATTCTATAGACAAGGAAACTGAGGTCAACAGAGTTAAGTGACTTGCCCAGGATCTCACAGCTAGTAAGAGTCAGAGGCTGAATTTGGGTGGGCTCAGACGTTCAGTACATTGGTAATTAGAAATAGGGGGTGAGAAGTTAGCAGAAAGGTTAGGGCTGGATAAGTCGATTTGAAAAGCATCCTATGAAGATGATAATTGAATGTGTGGGAGTGGATGAGGTCACCAAGGGATAGGGCTAGCATTAGTAGTATGGAGGGAGAAGAGAAGGACAAAACCCCAGGGGACAAACACCCTTTAGTGGGGAGGATCTGGATATAGATCAAGCAATGTAGACTGAGGACTGGTCCGGAGAGGTAGGAGGAGAGCCAGAGAGGCGAGAGATGGAGACAGAGACAGAGATGAGAGACAGAGATTTTCCTCTTTTGTTCTGATTCTTCTTTCACAGCATGACTAATGCAGAAATATGTTTAATGTGATTGTACAGGGGCAGCTAGGTGGCGAAGTGGATAAAGCAGTGGCCCTGGATTCAGGAGGACCTGAGTTCAAATCTGACCTCAGACACTTGACACTTACTAGCTGTGGGACCCTGGGCAAGTCACTTTACCCTCATTGTCCCCACCAAAAAAAAAAATAGCATTTAATGTGATTGTACATTTATAACCTATATCAGATTGCTTTCTGTCTTGGGAAGCGGGCAGGGAAGGGAGTGTCATGGGGCGCAGAGCACCCCAGAATTTCTCTGGGGCACACCGAGGAATCTTCTCCTTGAGAAACTAAACCAGAGAACAGATAACGCCTAGAGAGATAAGCTGAACCAAACCGGACTGAGCTAGCTTCGGATTCCTACCCTTCATTCTGGTCTCCCTTACTCTGGAGAGATAAGTTTGGGTGTGGCTTCGGCCTTTGTGTTCTGAAGAGGGATCCGTAGCCACCCCTCACCCAATTCCTCTAGTCACTACTAGTGGGGGATGGTCCTCCACTCCTCACCCAATTCCCCCAGCTACCACCAGTGGGGGATGGTCCACCTTCATTAAAGGAACTTTTCACGGGCAGATGGTCCACCCCCATCAGTCCTCTATAAAAGTACCTTCCGGTCTCCTGTTCGAGGAGATTTGGTACCTCTGAGCCATGTGCTTTATGCCAAATCTCCCCATGAAAAGTCTAAGGATTTCTTTCATGGTTTCCCTCCCCCCACCCTTCCCTTCCCTTGCTCCTAAATAAACTATCACCTTGTTCTAACTAAGTTTTGTGTGCAAGAGGGTGTAATTCTTTAAAGAGGAATTCCCAAGAACCCCTCCCACCAACCCGTACCCCATTTTCCCACTATATCATCACTATATCAGGAGGAAGGAAGAAAATTTGGAAGTAAAAATCTTATGAAAGCAAATGTTGAAAACTCTCTTTACATGTAACCGGAAGATAATAACATACTTTTATGATTTTTGGGGGTCAGGGCAATGAGGGTTAAGTGACTTGCCCAGGGTCACACCGCTAATTGTCAAGTGTTAAGTGAACTCAGGTCCTCCTGACTACAGGCCCAGCACTCTATCTGTGCCCCTAGATTGGATTAGACTTCCAATTCTGAGATTCCACAATCCTGTGTTTTAGGAAGATCTGTCTGATTGGCAGGAGGAAGAACAGAAGAGGAGCAAGGGTTCAAGGGCTCTTGTGATGGTCCTTTTGAGAGGGGCCAGTGACAAGGGAGAGGCTGGTTGTGTGAGATATTTTTCAAGGAGAAACTGGAGAGCGATTAAGTGGGAGGTGAGGGGGAAGAGGAAGGAAGCCAGAGAGCAGCGTACCTGTAATCCTCACCTGCTCCCCTGACTCCCAGGGCAGTCCTCCTACATCCTGAAGTCTTCTGGGAAGCGCCCGACCAGAGGGAATGAGGCGAGAAGTGGAGGCTTCTCTGTCACCTGAGTAACAGCCCAGGGTGGGGGAAGCCCCGTGTCTGCCTACAGTGGAGGCAGAAAGAAGAGGACAAAGCTGGTGGGGAATGCTGAGCCGGCGTTTTCCTCCCACCCATCAGGATGCTTACTTACCTCACCACTTCAGCAAACACCAAAGAAGGACAGAGCCTGGCAGCTCCCCCTGCCCTGGCAGCCGCCAGCCAGAGGAGGAGTGCGGGCTAGGTTGTCTCCCTGCTGCCAGTGCTCTGGGGCCGGGCCCTGGGCTGCTCCAGCTGCTGCCAAAGGGTGGGGCAGGGGAAGAGGGAGAAGAGGGAGGTCGGGCCTCTGAGTCTGGGAGCCAACAGACTCTGGCCCCCAGAAAGATTTCCCGGGGTAAATCCCCCGGCACCCCAGAGCCCCTGCCTGTTCCAGCAACACTGTCTGATAGGACAGTGGTAGCCTTTGCTTGCCTTTCTCTACAATGTATGGAAGGGGAATAAGCGTTCATAGATTGCCCACTATTTGCCAGGCATGGTGCAAACTGCTTTATACATATTGATCCTCACAACAACCCTGCAGAGCAGGTGCTAGAACTATCCCCATTTCACAGGTGAGCAAACTGAGGCAGACAGAAGTTAAATGACTTGCCCAGGGTCACACAACTAGGAAGTATCTGAGGCCAGATTTGAACTCGGCTCTTCCTGACTCCAGGCTCAGTGCTCTATCCACTGTACTACCAGTTGCCTGGGGTACCCAGGAACAGGCATGCCCCTGGGTTTCAGATTCAGTACTGGACTACTCACTGAGGCACAGAGAGCATCCCCTTATGGGTAGGATGGATAGGGGGACATTCTACTTGCCAACCATTCCCAGGGCTGGAGAGTCATTCGAATTAGGGCTCATGAGTTCATCATCAGGTGCCTGCCAAGACCTTACCTTCTCTCTCATTTTCTCTATGAAGACAACACACTTGAGTGAGGGGAAGAAATGTGGCCAGCCCTGAGTGCAGATCTCAGAAGGGGGGAATCTGTCTCAGGGGCTGGTTTCATTTTCCCTCTTCAGGATCAGAGGTTGTCAGGGACCATGTTATCAGGGCTGCTTTCCATTATACATGAAACAAACCTTTCTGCTCTAACATCCCCTAATTCCCCCATATGGTTTATAACCCCATCTGTCGCACAGCCTAGGCGCTTCTCCCTTGAAATTCTTTCCAAATCACAGAGCCTCCTCAAATCCAGGTAAATCCAGGCTAAATAAATAAAGGTCACAATGTAGAAAGTGTTGGGGATGGACACCAAACTTATTCTTTGTACCTGTTTTCACCAAAGCTTCCATTTTTATGTAAGGTACTGTCCCTTTAAGGTATTGTCTTAGAATATGGAGTTATGGGGAAGCTAGGTGGCACAGTGGATAGAGCACCTGCCCTGGATTCAGGAGTACCTGAGTTCAAATCCAGCCTCAGACACTTAACACTTACTAGCTGTGTGACCCTGGGCAAGTCACTTAACCCCAATTGCCTCACTAAAAAAAAAAAAGGATATGGAGTTATTTGTGGCTGAGTTAAATATGCTCAGAGTTCTAAGAGATGGTTATTCTGACTCTGAGTTCTGAGATAACTGGGATTTTTTTTTGAATATGACAAACCGTAGCATATAGGAATGGCGTAGATGGTTATAAGACAAATAGAATTCATTTCGTCATGGATAAAAAATGAGAATTTGATTACTAGTCATAAACTATGATGAGGACATCTGTCGAGAGGACCCAGAGTCTGAAATGAGGAAGAAGAGAAAAAGAGAGGAGAAGGGACAGGTTTGGGCACTGCAGGGGCTAAGTTTGAAGCTGAAAGTGATGGACACCACAGTTGCAATTGAGGAGGCGAATCCAGTGGAGGAGAGGAGCGGCTTGGAGTCAGAGAACTCAGCCACCAGATTGACCAGTTTGTGCTCAGTCAAGCACAGTGTGGATCAACTCAGCTTATCAGTGAGTGTATTTAACACAGAAGTTATGTTCAACAAGGAACTTTTCTGCTCTATTACTAAGAGAGAAAGTGGATATCAAATTTTATAGTTTCAGAGTTGTGAAACCTTAACCATTTGGGTTTTCCTCACTCGCGATCTCTTTGCCAGGTTTCTATAAGTGTGTGATTTACTCTCTCCCAGCGATAGTGTGCATTAGTGAGAGATTTTGACTCAGGTACGTGAGTAGATTTTGATTTATTATTCTTGTATTTGCTGTAATATGTGAATTCTTGTGATATTATTATTTTTTTACCTTATTGGTAAGTTATGCTTTCCAAAAAATTCATGATGGAAAATGCTCTCCACATCCATAAAAAGAACTATGGAGTCTGAATGAAGGAGTGGGGGCACCTATACATAGTCTGTGGTATTGAATATCAGTATGGGGGTGGGGTGGCTTGAGGAAGTGCCAAGTCCATACCACCCTTCCTTTCAGTGTAAAGAACCCTGGGTTTGGTCAGAGGATTAGAGTGGGGAGGGATCTCAGAAGTCTTCCTTCTAGTCTAGCTGCTTCATTTTACAGAGAAGGAAAGTGAGGTTCAGGGAAGTTAAGGGACTTGCCTAAGGTTACATGGGTGGTAAATGTTAGGGGCGGAATGGGAAACCCAGGTTCTCTGACTCTGGAGCCTATACTCTTTCAGCTGGGTGCCTTCTAAGGGCCTGGGTTCGAATTCTGGCTCAGACACTAGCCCTGTGATCTGGGGCAAGTCTGTGGGCCTCAGATTTCCCATGTGAAGAACAAGGGGGTTGGATCAGAAGCCCTCTGGGCCCCTTCCAGTTTTAGATCTCCTCTCCTGCCCACCCGTCCTATGGCAGCTCTCCACTGTCAGTAATCCCAGCTGCCCAGGCCCCTTTGGTTCCCTGCTGTGGCCTGGCAGCTTCTCTCCCCGAGGGGCCCTGGTCTCTCCCATCAAGCTGCTATCTCTGACCTCCAGATTTTCCCTGGACTTCTGACTGGAGCTCAATTTTCCTTCTCCCCAAAGTTTCCTTTTTGAGCGAGTGTCAAGGCCAAGGAAGAAAAGTAAAAATAAAGTGGCTAAGAGTTATGGGGCATGTGGTCCAGACAGGTGGGGGACAGATATGGATGAATAATGATGAGGGGGAATGTCAGAGCTCCCAGCTCGGGCCTCACCAAAGGGACAGGGACAGCTGGAGGGGAGCTCCCTCTCATTGCCTCTTCCCTCCCCTCTCCCCTGCTTTCGCAAAGTGCCCCAGAATCAGGGATTCCTAAAACTCCGAAGGGACCCTGAGGTCACAGAATTAGACCCGTGGATGGGCAGGAGGCTCACTCTGGTGGTCCCCAACAGTGGCCGTCCCTTCTCCATCTGAAGTCTCCATCTCTAAGGGCAGAGGCTCACTTCTTCCTGGGCAGCAAGGGTTCCATGACTCAGAAATCCAAAATTACATTTTTGGAACGTTCCTCTCATGTTTATTGTTGACTGGAGACTTTTTTTTTTTTTAGTGAGGCAATCGGGGTTAAGTGACTTGCCCAGGGTCACACAGCTAGTAAGTGTTAAGCGTCTGAGGCTGGATTTGAACTCAGGTCCTCCTGACTCCAGGACTGGTGCTCTATCCACTGCACCACCTGGCTGCCCCTCTCATGTTTATTGTTAATGATGTGGGATGGAATTTAAGGTCAAAATGATTGTGAGTCATCTCAAAAGAATGATAAGACTCAGTGACTCAGTTTCCCAAGTTTTATTGCAATACTGTGAGTGAACACAGGGAGAGAACCAGAATAGTGGAGAGGTATCTCTGGAATAGGGAAAGAAAAGACAGTTATATTCATAGTATGGATAAATTGATTATCAG
Source organism: Dromiciops gliroides (assembly GCF_019393635.1). NCBI lineage: Eukaryota > Metazoa > Chordata > Mammalia > Microbiotheria > Microbiotheriidae > Dromiciops > Dromiciops gliroides. The sequence continues at coordinate 4,428,695 of NC_057861.1, forward strand.
TCTCATTATAATAATCTCCACCTTAGGGAGGTACAGGGGAGGGCCAGTCCTAATTTGGAGTTCCTGGGGTCCTAAGCCAATGCCGAGGTGGTACCTTTTCCTGTGGAGATGTGTTTTGGGGGTTTACCAGTCCTAAGGTGAATCTGGGGACAAATTTGGCCTTTTCTCCGCCTGTCACTTTTTGATTCCCATGGCTAGTTTCAAAATATTTTCATTTACAAGTTTGAATTTCTATACCTTGTCTGCATATCACTGTTATAGTTAAGGTGTCTATGACCTGCCTCTTTATGTTCTTGTTACGGGTGCTGATTAATGTGGGTCACAAGAACCTAGGCCTTGACTTGTATTAATGAAGACTCAAGTCTTAAGTTCTCCATTAACTGGGGTCTGAATCCCTCTTCAGCTCAGATCTAAATTAGAGCTCGGGTCTTAGGTTGTTCTGTTAACCCCTTTTTGGCCTCCTCCATCATTACCAGGTTTCAAACACTCAGATGGAGCTGTGCTCTCATTGTTGGGAAATCTGGTTTCCTCTCGAGGGGCTAGATTTCACCTGTATGAACAAATCCTGGTGTCAGAAAAGGGGAGGAGGAGGAGGCCCTGGCACACTCTGGTCCTGCTGGGGAGCCTGCCTGGCTCAGAGACTTTCCAGAATAGGGTGATGACCTAGAAAACAGGGGGAGGTAGAGTACCTGGAGCTTTTGGTTGGAAACCCTCTCCTTTCCCCCCCTTTTCAGCTTCCTTTTGTGTGTTGTCTCCTCCCGTTAAATGTAAGCTCCTTAGGGGCGGGGACCACCCTCCTTTTTTCATATCTGTGTGACAATTAAAAAGTTCAAGAGACACAAGTTCGGGACAATTTAAGCGTTTTATTAATAAGGCTGGCAGGTTATTAATAAAAGGATGGTCACTTGGCCATCTTTCTCAGACCAAAGACTCCTAATGGGGGGGGGTCACAGCTTCTATGCCCTTTGAAGAGGGGGTTGTTCCTGAGGGATGTCTAATCGCCTCTGATTGGTTGATCAAATGGGAGGTGGGCTACCTTGGGGTATGTGACTTAGGTCACTCAAATCTTGGTCAGGGACATTGATTTCCATATCATCTGTCTTGATGACAGGGAGAACCAACATTTTCCCAGGACCCGTCTGAGCAAACACAGTGAGCAGGAATGGAATCCACCCATGAGCTCAAACTTAGAATTTCTTTTAGTGTCTGGTTGGATCTCGGCCCGGGTAAATGTCTAAGAGAAATGTCCCACGCTGGGTGGTTGGTTTCTGGATGAAGAAGCAGCAAAGGGGAAAAACCTCGGTAGACATATTCCTTTCTCATACCTGTATCCCTGGCACAGGATTGGGCACATGGCGGGATTCTCCACCAAAGTCCTAGTCACCGTCACGTTGTTCAATGTCAGAAACTGATACTGGATCAGTGGCAGTGGAAGGAAGGGAGAGGCATCACCATCTGCTTGGCCGCCGCCCTCTAATGGGCACGGCTTTGCTGACTGGCGGCTGACACCCTCCACATGTGTCGTCTCCCTTAAGCCGTGAGCTTTGAGATCTTTTATTTGTCCCCCCAGCCTCAGTGATGCACTGCACACAGTAAGTGCTTGGTGGGTGTCTCCTCCATCTCATCATCTACCCAAGTGGGACACCTTCATGGTGCTGGCTCCGAGACCGTTCTGACCAGCCTTCTCTTTCCTCTCCCTTTGTGCCTCCCTCCTGCTCCATCCATTTTCTGTCCTTACCAGTGTCCCCTCGCTCCCCCTCTCCCTGTTTCCTAAGGCCAGGAACCTTCCCTGCTCTGGCCCTTTTCTTCCAGTCACAGCTAACCAGTTCAAACTTGTGCTGTCCTCCATCTTTCAATCTTCTCCTCCATCCTTGAGTCTCCTCCACCCAGCCCTGTCTCCTGTCTCTGGTTCATCTCTTTTTTTTTTTTTTTAGTAAGGCAATTGGGGTTAAGTGACTTGCCCAGGGTCACACAGCTAGTAAGTGTTAAGTGTCTGAGGCCGGATTTGAACTCAGGTACTCCTGAATCCAGGGCTGGTGCTCTATCCACTGCGCCACCTAGCTGCCCCGGTTCATCTCTTTCTAAACTTCATCCTTGGGTCACTCCCACTGTGACCCTCTCTGCTCCGGCTCTCAGGTGGCTTAACAAAGCAGGGGAAGCCATGCCAACTGGGCTTGCTATAAATTCATGACTGACCCAGATTCCAATTATCTGTGAAAAAGATGGAGGTCATGGTGCAGCTAGGTGGTGCAGTGGATAAAGCACCAGCCCTGGATTCAGGAGGACCTGAGTTCAAATTCAGCCTCAGACACTTGACACTTACTAGCTGTGTGACCCTGGGCAGGTCACTTAACCTGAATTGCCTCACCAAAAAAAAAAAAAAAAATTGGAGGTCATCCATTGTGGGCTCCCTCTTCTTCTCAATTCTATATCTTATCCCCTCAGCATTGTTCCCCCATTTCCTCCTCCTTTGATGCAGGGGTGGCCCTTCTCCTTGCCAAGGTCAGTCCCTCTCATTCCATTATCCACTTTCTTTCCCCAGTTTTCCCAGAATCTCTAAGCAAATGTTGTTCAGTCTTTCCATTGATCTCCCATGTGGCATGGTTTCCAGCCTTCTCCCCACCCTGACTGTCCTCCAGTTCACCCTCATCCAGAGCTGGACATAAAACTGGAGATGGGTTTGACCAAGACTGAGCTCAGCCTGAGATCACCTTCTGGGATGGGCTTTGGTCAAGCTCTTCTGCATCCCTACTACTAAATTCTAGACTAGGAGAGAGGAAATAGCCCCAGAGCAGTCGCACAATAGCAATTTAGTGGTGGAAAACAAAGCTACCAAAACAATCTTCCTAAAGCATGGGGCTGACCTGTACTTTCCTGCTTAAAAGTCTTCTCTCTCTGCTGCCTTTAGGGTCAAACAGAACCTCTTTACCCTGGCACCTGCCTAGCCTTTCCTACTGATTTCTGATTGTTCAATGATGTGTGACTCTTCTTTTTTTTTTTTTTTTGTGGGGCAATGAGGGTTAAGTGACTTGCCTAGGGTCACACAGCGATGTGTGACTCTTCTTGACCCTATTTGGAGTTTTCTTGGCAGAGATACTGGAGTGTTTGCCATTTCCTTCTCCAGCTCATTTTACAGATGAGGAAACGAGGGAAACTGGGTGAAGTGACTTGCCCAGGGTCACAAAGTTACTAAGTGTCTGAGGTCGGATTTGAACTCAAGATGAGTCTTCCTGACTCCAGGCCTGGCGTTCTGTGCACTACAGCCCCACCTAGTGGCCCAAAGAGGCATAGCTGAGAGGACACCACTAGTAGACATTAGCCCCATTAGAGTTGTGACTTATCTTGTCTATGCCAGTGTCCTGCTCACATGCATTAAACCTCTCTTGTGGAAAAGATGTAGAGATGTAGCTCTATGCTCCTAAGATTGGATGAATGTAGACAGTGTCCAATGACCAGATCCCAGAGCCAAGGGGTAAATGTGAGCCTGGGGGGCTGTCTCCAGGGGTACCTGGGAGCTTTCTGCATGTTTATATCAGTGTCTTGGATGAAGGCATGGGAATCTCGTCCATCAACTATCCAGGTGACGCCAAACCGGAAGAGGTGGCCAGCCCACAGTATGGCAGAATCAGGAAATGAAAAGTTCTATTCAATAATAGGGGTAAAGAAGGTGGGAAGTGCAGGGAGAGAGTAGGTCATCTGTAGAAAGAGCTGGGACTTAGGGGGATGGAAGCTCAATGAGTGTCACCAGTGTGATAGGGATGCTGAGAAAGCCAAGTGGATTCTAGGCTAAGTGGGAGGCAGGGGCCTACACTTTTTGTTTTTGGCAGGGCAATGAGGGTTAAATGACTTATCCAGGGTCACAAAGCTATCAAGTGTTAAGTGTCTGAGGCTGGATTTGAACTCAGGCACTCCTGAATCCAGGGCCGGTGCTTTATCCACTACGCCACTATGCTTTTTTTTTTTTTGGTGAGGCAATTGGGGTTAAGTGACTTGCCCAGGGTCACACAGCTAGTAAGTGTTAAGTGTCTGAGGCCAGATTTGAACTCAGGTACTCCTGAATCTACGGCTGGTGCTTTATCCACTGTGCCACCTAGCTGCCCCGCCACTATGCTTTTAATGGCTAGGTGGCACCACAGTGCACAGAATGCCAGGCCTGGAGTCAGGAAGACCTGAGTTCAAATATGACCTCAGATACTTTCTAGCTGTTTGATCCTGGGCAAGTCACTTCACCCTGTTTGCCTCAGTTTCCTCAATTGTAAAATGAACTGTAGAAGCAAATGGGCAAACCATCACAGTATCTTGGCCAAGAAATCCCCAAAAGGTGTCAGGAAGAGCTGGACAAGACTGGATAAAATGACTAACCACAACAAAGAAAGAGGGATCAGAACTAGCCCTACAGGGCAGGATTCAGAGCAAAGGGCGGATGGAAAGGGCACTGAGGCAAATTCAGGCTTGATCTAAAGAAAAAGTGCCCAAGGGGCTGTCCCAAAGTGGGATGGGTGGAGAAAGAGGAGGACTGCATAGGGGGTGCTTATTCAGCTACTGGTTGGTCTGGACAGCCTGAGGACTCTGTGCTTTGGGGAGCCCATAGCCAGGAGGTTTCTGAGCAGTCTCCCCTGGGCACCTGTTTTGCCATTTACCAGGCACTCTCCTTGGGAAGTCCAAGTACTTGTTTGACATTTGAGGAAACTGAGGCCAGGAGAGAGCTTGACTCTGGTTAGCTCAGTGAGCCCCTTTCAGGCCTAGGATTGAAGACCAGCTCGTCCATGGGCGAGGTCAGTGTTCTTCCCTAAGATCCTGCAGCTGTGTGACTCTTTTCCACCACATCTCACCACCCCGCACTGTCTCACCCACCATTTAGAAAGGGAATGTGCACTTGCATACATATGTCTGATCACTCCATTTTCAATTAGTATTTTATTGTCAGCTTTTCAGATTCCACAGATGTATTCCTACTGACTTTCTGTCCCTGGGGAAATAAGTGAGGGTCACAGGAGGCTGGTAGTATTGCCCCCGGAGAGCGGGCCCTCCTTGCTTCATTGACTGAACTGACACCCCCCCTTCCCCCACGACCCCCCACTTCAAGCTTCTGAGACTGTACAGAGAGACTCATTAAGGGGGCTCAGAACTGCATGTAAGCGAGCAGAACCAGAAGCGGCCCCTGACATGTGGACAGCAGTGCAGAGGGCTGGACGGCCGTCTTGGTAGCGGGTGTTTATCATGGATTTGTTGAGTTTTCAGAACTGGCTTTCCTTGGGCTCTTGCATCGACTTCATCTGAAGTTTATTGTCCGTGATTAAATGATACCAAGGGGCCTATCTGAAACAAATGAGTGAAGTCGCGTTGTTTTCACCCAAAGGTTTCCTACGGTTTTCACTTAATTAAAAAAAGATCGGGGGAGCCAGTAGTTGAGCCAAGTGGAAAACTGTATTAAGGAGGGAAAGTGTGGTCTGGAAAACGTGACTGCCCCTTCCACTGCTTCTCCCCTCTTTATGCTCAGAGTAGGAAACATAAAGTAAGGGGGGATGGGTGTGTGTGTGTGTGTGTGTGTGTGTGTGTGTGTGTGTGTGTGGGCGCTGCAGTGTCACTGCATAGATTCTTAGGGAAAGATACGACTCCATTTACCCCTTAGCCACATGGGCCTCTTGGAAAGCGAGCGAGCAGCTGATGAGGGGCGAGCTGGCTGATCTCCGTTGGCAGGCCGGGTCAGCCCTGGACACTTACAAGGAACACTAAAGTGGTAATAAATACACGTTGGAGAGCCGGGGCGCCTTCTGACTGTTCTCTGTCGGGATGGTGCAAAGGTTCTTGGTGTGTGGATGGTTCAGCAGCCCCTGGTTCTGGAATTTGTGCAAGGTGGTCTCAGGAGCTGCTCTCCAAGCCTTCTTTTCTCCGGCGCCCATTGGAATGCAAAGCTAATCACTCTGCAGCTGGAAATGGTAGGTGTTAGTCTTCCATTGGCTGACGTCCTCATCAATCATACTGCGCTCAGTGAAAGTGACGTTCCCTTCGGCATCAATGAGAACAATGGTATTGGTTCTGAAAGAAGCCACAGGACAAGGTCAGTTAATCCCCCTGCTCCCAAGGAGGGCCAGAGTTTTGTCTCCTTTCAATCTCTTCCCGGAGTCAGGCCAGTGCCCAGTTAAACAGTCAGCAGGGAAGCCTGCATGGAGAATGGAAACCCCCTGGCCCAAGGCTTAGCCAGTGAATGCTCTTTGGGCTTTGCTACAACCGTATACAAATCCCCCAAGGTGACAAAGAGTGCGAGACAGAGCAGAGAGACTTAATGAGAATGTTTTAATATTGATGAGCGTGTGCAACGAACCTCAGAGAGAAAATGGAGTTTGGGCAGTAATTAGTTTGACACAAATCAGAAGAACCACACCCGTCTTTGTGCTCTTTTCTTTTTTTTTTTTTGGTGAGGCAATTGGGGTTAAGTGACTTGCCCAGGGTCACACAGCTAGTAAGTGTCAAGTGTCTGAGGCTGGATTTGAACTCAGGTCCTCCTGAGTCCAGGGCTGGTGCTTTATCCACTGCCACCTAGCTGCCCCCTTTGTGCTCTTTTCTAAATAGCTTCTTTCTCTCTTGGAGGTGGAGATGTTTTTCTACCTACCTTCTAACCGCACTAGAAGCCTCTTCTAAGGCCTCCTCATGGGGTTCCTGGGCTAGGGAGAGAGTCCTGGCTATCTTCTGATAAGAAGAGAGTCCTAGTGGACCCAGGCCACACATGGTCACCCGCCTCTTTGTCCATCACACATTCCCCAGACCCTGAGTCTTCTCCGCTGTGTGCCGCAGGCTGCTTCGGCCCACGACGGGCTTCTCTAGTGGTCCCGGAGTCCCAGGCAGCACCCCTGGGCAGAGTTGGGAAGCTGTGGGCCCTTTGGGCAGAGCTCAGCTGGCTCAGCCCGCTGGTGCTGACCCCGGGTAGTGAGCCATGGATCTGGAATCAGGCTGTGAGTTTCAACGGAGCTCTTTGACTTTCTACTGGGTGACCGGGCACATCGGTCAGCCTCTAAGGGCCTGAATTTCCTCAGACAAATTAGGAGGTAAAAAAGGATCTCTAAGATTCACGTTAGCTAGAAATCCTATGATTTATGTGAAGCTGTCATTAGGGCAGTGGGTAGGGCGCTAGGCAAGGAGTCAGGAAGGCCTGAGACCAAATCCCACCTCGGACACTTGCTGGCCTTGGTGGGGCTCTGTACCGGGCACTGCCCTCTGGGTCCCAGACGGGCTGGGTGCACTTGGGGGTCCCACCTGCTTTGGAGGCTCTGTGTGAGGGGGGAGTCTGGGAGTCTGACTCATCCTGCCAACTTTTCAGGCTTCCTGGGAGAAAAGCAGGCTACATGTCCATGGGGGTCTAGTGGTGGGTACACTTAGCGGGAGAGCCCTCGGAAAGCCTTCCCCGCGTGGTGTGCTGATGTCAGGCCCTGGTCTGTCTGCAGCAGAAGCCACAGGGAAGTAATGGGGGCGGGGGGAAAGGAAGTGAATGAGTCCAATCCTGGGCCACCCCCAGCGCCTGGGCTGGGCCCTTCCCATAGGATGAAACTCTTTTCTCCATTGGAGGCCAAAGTCAAGTGCCCCCTGCTCCAGGAAGTCCTCTTGATGACCCCCAAAGCAGTGGGCCCTCCACTCCCTACCAAGTGCTTCTCCCTCTTGTCTGGCAGGGCCTCTCCTGCGCTCTCACCACCGGGCCCCATAGTCCTTTGTCTTATCCCTGAAGGCGGGGATGGGGGTGGGGGCCCTGTTGTCTCTCTTCTCTGTGTCCTCTCGTACCAAGCACAGCCCAGGAATACAGAAGAAGCCTTAATGCACGAACGACTAAGCCGATGTCATCCATCCATTTCGCAGCAATGCCTTCGAGGGATGGATATTTTGACGTTTTTACCTGGTGCCGTATCCTGGGCAGCGCACACACACTGCTGCGTATTGGTTCAGGATGGGCAGGATGTAATCCTTGCCCTGGTCCTCGATGGCGGGGTCCGGCAGCTGGCTGGAAAGACAATGAGGTCTCACTACCCAAGCTTAGACCAGAGGTCCTGCGCATCCTCTCCCCCCCACCCCACCCCACCCTCCTCATTCCTCCCTTACCCAAGGCCAGGGGCTCCTCCTCCTTCAGCTTGGCCCAGTCACTCACTCGCTAGCTCAGATACTCAGCTCAGGCTCCCAAGACCCTCCACCTTTGCCAGGCTTATCTCACATGAATTCCTTCTGTTCCTCAGCCAAACTGGACAGCTCCCATCCCTCCAAGCACAGCAGACTCTGTTTTCCCACCTCCACCCCTTTCCTCATGGCATTCAATGGGCTTACAACGTCTTTCCTTCCCTTTGCCTGTTGAATCTGTCTCTGGAATGGGTAGACACTTGACTCACATGCTGCCTCCCCAGTGAGCTTTCCTGACCCTCCTTTTGGGAGCAACCTTTTCCCTGCTTGGGCCTCATAGAACAACAACAATAAAACGTTTGCATAGGGTTTACATTTAAATTAAATTTCATTCATTTTTTATTCAGCAAAAATCTGCCTCCTTTACCCTTTCCCTTATCTAGATCAAAAAAGAAAGAAAAAACCCCTCCTTACAAACGTGTAAGGTCAAACAATCAAATTCTGGAATCAGCCGCATCTACAAAAGTCTCTTAGGCAGCTAGGTGGCACAGTGAAGGGTGTGCTGAGGCTGGAGTCAGGAAGACCCATCTTCCTGAGTTCAAATCTGGCCTCAGATACTCACTAGCTGGGTGACCCTGGCTAAGTCCCTCAATCCCATTTGCCTCAGTTTTTTTTTTTTTTTGTCTGTCAGGATGAGCTGGAGAAGGAAATGGCAAAGCAAACCCCCAATGTGGTCACTAAGAATCCAACATGACTGAAATGAATGAGTAACAACCATGGTTTCAGCCTGTACTCTGACTCCATCACTTTTCTGTCAGGAGATGGGCAGCATCATTCTTCCTGACTCCTGGAATTATCCATAATTTCCCGGATCACAGAGCTCCAGTCTTTCAAAGTTGTTTGTCTTTCTATTATTGTTGGCACCGTATGAATCATTTTCCTAATTCTGCTCAATTCACTCTACATTAATTCTATTTCCTTCATCATTTCTGACAACACAATAGTATTCCCTCACACTTATATACCATAAATTGTTCCATCCTTCCACAATCGATGGGCACCCCCTTAGTTTCCATTATTCTTGCCTTGGTAAAAAGAGTTGTTGTCAGTATTTGTTTTATTTCTTTAGTTTGTTTTGATTAGAATGAATCCCTTAATATGCCCTCACTCTTATTCCCTCCTCTCCATTCTCCCTTTCCCTCATTTTCCTGTTGGGTGAAATGTATTTTTGTACCCAACTCTGCGTGTGTGCATGTGTGTTTTCTTCCTTTGACTGCTCCAGATAAAAATAAAGTTCAAATGTCACCTGTGGCCCCAGCCTCTTCCTCTTTGTTTGGACAGACTTGTACTTGAGCACACCAATTATATGAAATGATTTCCCCTATTCTTCCTTTATTTCTCTCCCTCCCCTTCTTTTTTTATTTCATTTTATTTTATTTTGTGGGGCAATGAGGGTTAAGTGACTTGCCCAGGGCCACTCAGCTAGTAAGTGTCAAGTGTCTGAGGCCGGATTTGAACTCAGGTCCTCCTGAATCCAGGGCCAGTGCTTTATCCACTGCGCTCCCTAGCTGCCCACTCTCATTTCTTTTCCATTTTTTCCCCTTTAGTGCTTCATTTTATAAAAACTTATTTTTTAACTTTTACTTCCCCCCAGGGATGGAGTACAGTCTGTTGTCTGAGGACCTGTGTAATTGGACCGAAGGTCACAGAAGGTCAGCCATCACTATTAAAGCATGGAGCTCCTCACCTCCCTCTGCTCAGAGGGCCATCGATCTGTGCTGGAGGGAATGCTCACACTGGGGAGGGTGAGGCATGGGGGAGCACAGAGCTTGTGAAGCACTGAAGTGTAGCAGTGACTAGTGAAGTGGCCTTCTAGGTAAGTCATTTGTGTAGACCAGACCCTTGGGCTCATGTTAGACTAACAACATTCATTAGAAAATTCAACACCTGTGAGTTTGGGTAGGTCTCCCTTTGCTCTCGCTGCCCACATGACCATCAAGTGAGTGATAAGTCTCTATTGTGCACCACTATTGTGAGGTCTCAGAGAATGCAGGCACTGTGGGGTCAGCTGGAGGAGATGGAAGCGTCGTTAGGAGGGGCCTTGCTTTGCAGACCGGGAAGGGGTCTGCTCTCTGTGGCCAGTTTGGCTCAGACTCCATCTGGCTTTACAAAGGTCACTGAGGACCTGCAGAGTGTCAGGGGAGGCAACGAGACAGGAAGGGCGTCAATACCATGCCCTCTGAAGACCAGTCGTGGGACTTGGGGAAGGTTTAGGGAAGATGTGATGACCACCTTTGAACAGCGAAAGGCTGGCACAGGAAGAGGGTTAGACTTTTTCCGCTTGGCCCCACAGGAACAGAGGGTGACTGTTGTAAAGAGGCACATTCAGTCTCGATGTCAGAAAACCTTCCCGACAGTCGTTGTTCAGTTGTTTTGATGGAGGAGGCAAAGAAAGAGTTAACGGACAAGCTTAAGACCCAGGCTCTGATTTAGATCTGAGCTCTAACGGGGATTCAGACCCCAGTTCTGAAAGGGATTCATGGCTAACTTTAGACCTTTAGACTTGGGCCCTCATCAAAGTCAGGGCCTAGGTTCTTGTTAACTGGTATCTGGAGGTCTGGCTCCTATTAATTACCGCCCTCCCCCCCCCCCTTAATCACCACCCACAACAAGAACATAGAGAGGCAGGTCATAGGGACTTTAGCTATAACAAAGACACAGAGATAAGCTATAGAAGTCCTAACTGATAAATGTTAATATCCAGAAACTAGGCCTGAGAATGAAACACACAGGACACTCTGACCTTGGCAAGTTGAGGTAACATGCACAGAAAAGGTCAAATTTGTCCCCAGCTCACTTTATGACGTGTAAACCCCCCAAATACCCCTCCAGGAAAGAAGGTGCCTGCCTCAGGGGTTGGCTTAGGACCCCAGGAAGTCCAAATTAGGGTAAGCCCTCCCCTGTACCTCCCTAAGGTGGAGATTATGATAATGAGACTGAAAATCAGTTTATCCATACTATAAATATGTCTTTCTTTTCCCTATTCAAGTATTGTAATAAAACTTGGGAAACTGAGTCACTGAGTCTTGTCATTCTTTTGGGACGCCTCACAATCCATCTGATCAATGAAATCCATCCCACATCAGTTTCAGTTGTGTCTGACTCTCCATGATCCCATTTAATTTTTTTTTTTTTTGGCAAGGCAATTGGGGTTAAGTGACTTGCCTAGGGTCATACAGCTAGTAAGTGTTAAGTGTCTGAGGCCGGATTTAAACTCAGGTCCTCCTGACTCCAGAGCCGGTGCTCTATCCACTAAGCCACCTAGCTGCCCCTCCATGACCCCATTTAGGGGGTTTTCTTGGCAGATCCTGGCATGGTTTGCCATTTCCCTCTTCAGCTCATTTTACAGATGGGGAAACTGAGGCAGACAGGGTGAAAGGACTTGCCCAGGGTCACACAGCCAGTAACTGAGGCTGGATTTGAACTTGGGAAGATGAGCCTTCCTGACTCCAGGCCAGGCGCTCTGTGTGCTATGGCGCCCCCCAGTGGCCACCTAAGAGGCAGTGAGTGCTCTCTTAAGAGGGAAGGGCAGCTTCAGGAGGTGGCACCTTCTCCCACATTGGAGGTCTTTGAAGAATGGTTGGACAAGCAGTGGTGAGACCGTGTCATTGAGTCAGTCATTGTAAAATGGATCCAACCGGGCATCCAATGAGTCAGCGCTATGACCAAAGCAGGTTCCTCAAGGCAGAGAGAGAGGATACAAGTCACTAGAGGCCGGGCAGGGGGCAGGGAAGAGGCTCGGCCTTCTCTTCTGTAGGATAACCCCCCCCTAACGAAACCAATTGCAAAGATGCTGGTATGGAGAAACCACTTGGCTGGGCCATGCCCCCTCCCCCCAAGTAGCTCAGGTTTCCCAGGCAGGGAGGCCTCATCCCACAAGACCCCTTCTACTACAGGGTATGTTTAAGGGTGGGGGTCACTGTGAGGCATGCAGCCCCCCCTCCCAGCCCCCAGGCCCTGCCTCTCTCCCCTCACCCCACACTTCCAGGATATTTGATCTGAGCTGCATTTCCTTGTTTTTTAGCCTCAAGGCCAGATGAGGGCCCTCAAGTCCACATCACTCTGCTGTTTTCTGGAGTTTCTAGACAAAAATTTAGTCATCTAATCTCAATGATTTTCAGAGGGAGCTCCGGCCTTCTGACCTAATGAAAGTGTGTGTTTCTCTCTGGCAGACTCCTAGCCCTTCTCTAACTGAGGTCACATCAGGACACTGGAGATGTTTAATATATTCCAGTGTCTATTACTGGCCAAGCACAGGGAGGGGAGGTCGGCAGAGCAGCCGACCTTTGGGGGACACTTCCCTCTGGCCAGGAAAGGTGGGTGAGCCTGCAGCCTTTTCCCTCCTCAGCTGCAGCTCAGCTCTGTCTCTGGGGGCCCCGGTGTTCCACAGGCTGTGAGAGACTCTCCTAAGGTGCCCCCCCTCCCCATCATTCAAATCCTTTGGATTTCTCCCACGGGGAAAAGTCAAGCAGAGGGGTGGGAATACTGTGTCCAGATTAGCCAGTTCTGACGACTAGACTGTAACTCTTGAGTAATTGAAAATAATGATGAAAAAAGGGAGGGGCCATTTCACATTAGGGATTAAGAGATAAAAGGGGGCCTGGGACCCTCCTTTTTTGGTTACCCACCAGCTGGACATGGGGTGGCCCATTCCCACGAGAATGACAATAAATGAGCCTTTGACACATCACCACCGCTGAGTTCCAGAAATTATAGGGGTGATATTCCTCACAGGCCTGCACTGGGCCAGGCCTTCAGGCAGCAAGTTTGACACCTGCGCCCTAGATCACCTGGTTTATTTTTTTTATTTATCGTCCAAATGTGCCATTTTACAGACGAGAAAACAGGCCCAGGAAGAGGAAGCCACTTGTCTGGGGCCATAGAACCTGGCAGGACCAGGGCCAAGGAACTCCGACTCTCAACTCAGGATGTTTCACCATCTGCCTTGTCTCACAGCTACAGAACTCAAAGAACAAAATCAAGCAACTGGGGCAGCTAGATGGCGCAGTGGATAGAGCACCGGCCCTGGAGTCAGGAGGACCCAAGTTCAAATCTGGCCTCAGACACCTAACTTACTAGCTGTGTGACCCTGGGCAAGTCACTTAACCCCAATTGCCTCACCCCCCCCCAAAAAAAATCAACCAACTACTTGTACAATTTGCCCAATGTGATTGTTGTCTCAGACCCTTGTGAGGATGATGGGCTGACTGACACGCCTCTGGGTGGGCAGACAGGGCCCCAGTTCCCGTTTGGTCTTTCTTCCCATTCCTTGACCTGTCACTATGCCCTTTGCCCAGCCCCGAGGGCCCACAACAACTTCAAATACAAGAAAAAATCCTTCTCTAGCATCGTGTCCAGTGGTCCCATCGCAGCCACTGATGCTGTCAGGCTTAGGAAGGCACAAAAGCCTTGTACACGGCGATTACCCAGCAGCCCCCGGACCCCCCCCCCCCCCCCCCCCCCCCCGGCAGGAAAGGCCGCCTCTGTCACACGGACAACAGCAGCTCCCATCACACAACGCTCTAAAGTGGCGGATCCCGCTCTGCCAAACAACCCTCTGAGGCAGACAGAGCCAGGGTTATTATCTGCCCATTGTATAGGCAGGAAACTGAGGTTTAAGTCAGTGAGTGACTTGCTCGAGCCGCAGCTGCTTTGGAGTCTCCACTGCGCACACCCGATGGACCAGGCCCTGGGCAGATTGTGGGATACACAGACAAAGGAGGAGCAGCGCTCTCCCCCACAGAGCTTCCACCCTAACGGATAATGCAGTATCTACAAAACATGTGCAAGGTCCCTGTGGGGGGTGGGGGAGAATCAGGCAGAAGAGGGGTGGGTTTGGGGGAGGACAGTGAGCTGTGTTTGAGAGGCCCCTCACCAGGGGCTCCCTCAGCCTCCTCTCCCCTGGGCTGGAGGGTGGAGGACCAAACTTCCCCGTGCCTTCCTTGATAGAGGGCACAGCTCGACTGGAGCTCACTCACTTTGCACCTGTGGTCCTGCCTTCCCCAACCTCCCCTTCCCCCACTTCCTGCCTCCTTTTGGTGTCTCCTCACGGATCGATCTGTTAGTTCTTTGGGAACAGGGGCTGTCTCCCTTTTTCTTAATTGTATTCCCAGCACCTGGTACAGTGCTTGGCTCACAGTCACCCTTAATCAATGTTTATTGGATTGGACTGGGTTGGGAGAGTCTCTAGTTATACAGAGATCTCCTGCCTGTCACTTACATAGAGATGGAAGAGGCCGAGGTCACCAAACAGAAGGATAAAACTGATATGTGGGTGTAATTAATTCTTTGTAAACTTGGTGAGAAAATAATGGGGTTTTGGGATTCCCAGAGGGTCCCTGCTGAGAGAGTCTGGCCTGACCTTTCTTTTTCTTTTTCTTTTTTTTTTGGTGAGGCAATTGGGGTTAAGTGACTTGCCTAGGGCCACACAGCTAGTAAGTGTTAAGTGTCTGAGGCCAGATTTGAACTCAGGTCCTCCTGACTCCAGGGCTGGTGCTCTATTGGCTGCACCACCTAGCTGCCCCTGACCTGACCTTTCTTAAGGCCAGCCTAGAGTCAGGAAGTTCCCTCACTCAAAACCACACCTACCTGAAAGCCTTGTTCCTGCCAGAGGACCTGTTCTCTGGGCTCTGACATCAGCATGACTGTGCGGACCCCTCCTCAAATCCAGTGAACCAATAGATTTGAATGATGCTAGCCAATGAGCTTTAAGCAGTGTGTTAGGGTAGGCTCTGTCCCTTCCCTTAGAGAGCTCCCTGATCTCTCTTTTTGGTGAGAGAACTTAGTGAGAACAGATGCAGCCCACTAGGTTCTCCATTTTCTCTTTTCTCTCTCTTCTCTCTCTTCGCTAGGCTTTCCTATCTTTCAGAGCCATGTGCGCTCTCTTTACTAATATTTAATATGCTTTTATAAATGCTTAATGCTCCAAACTGGTGCAGTGGTCTCCAATTTCTAAGTAACAAATATATAATAAACCCCAGCTAATTTTCCCTACACTTGGGACAGAAATAGGGCCACCACATATAGTTTTACTAGCCACAACCCTGAAGGGCTATATAAAGGTGGTGGTGTTATTGTTCCCACCTCTGTTATTATTTAAACATTTAATTAACAACCATTTTGTTTGTCATCTCTGAATTCAGAAAAATCTTTTGGGGGCTTTTGGCTGAGGTTTCTTTAACAAGCCATTCAGGGACATCTGAGCTGATGACTGACCGCTGGAGGGCCCTCAGAGGCCACAAGGGTGGTGACCTGCTCAGGCTGCCTATGGCCAGGTTTGAACCCAGGCCAGATTTCCGATTCCAGCCACCATACCTTCCCCAAAGGGGCAAGGCAAGCAGCGCCACTCCACTCAGTCCAGTGACCTCAAAGCTGCCTGCAAAAGCTGCCCTTCCTTCTGGATACTTAGTGCTGGTGGCGGGGGTGGGGGCCAGTGTCCCCTCACAAGAAGGCAGTGTTCACAGCCAGGCTATGCCGCCATTTCTCTCACTGACCCTCCTTGTGTGATTGGCCTTGGACCAAAGAGAAGAAGACTTGAGGAAATCAGGTCAGGTGACAGAACAGGTGGGGACCTCTCCCAACACGTGTGGGTACTTTCCCCCCCAGATCCTCTGTGACTGGTTGCCTAATCCCTGCTTGAGTGAAGGTGACCTTGGTAACTAATGGCCACGTGGTGTGGTGGCTTGAGCCCTGACCTTGGCTGTGGGGAAGATCGAGGTCCCTCCCGGTCTCATCTTAACCATTTACTAGCTGGGCCATCCTGGGCAGGTCCTTTGGCCTCTCAGGTACCCCATTTCTTCTTCTGTATAACAGAGGTTTGGCCTTGTTGACCTCTACGGTCTTTTCAGCTCCACGACTGTGCCTCTCTGATCTCCTGAGATAGTGCATTTCATATTTGGAAAAGCCAGACAGAGAGGAAGTTTCTTCCCCAACGGGGCCATAAAATGCCTCTGATGCTTCTCTTCCCCACTCCTCGTCCTTTCTTCTGGGGTCCAGGGGACCGAGCCTCCTCCTCCTATCGGCCTTTCCAGCCGTCGGGTCTCCCTCTGGCCACTCCCTTCTAGTTCTTTCAAAGGATCCTCACAACTCCATTTTTGGACAGTTCCCTCCCTGGGACGATGCTCTGGACTTGTGTCTCCTGGACTCAAGCGTGTGACCTGTCCACGCTCTTTACAAAATATGGCAACCAAACCTGGGCCCAGGATTTGGGATGTGGTCTGAGCAGGGCGCGTCACTCTGAAGCGCCTCCAACATCTTGGTCTGGGTCACCATTCTAAACGCTTCTCTCCACCGCGGCTACACTCAGGGTCAGGGCCTCCATCTAAGATGCCTCCAAGCAATAGAATTGTGGAATTGTGGTCGCTGTTCATCCCTTCCATCCTTTAATCTGTCCCTCAGTACAACCTATTCTGCAGCCCCACCAGGACCCATTTTCCATCCCTCAGGCCTATGCCCCCTGCTGTGACCTCACCTTTTCCCTCTTTCAGTTTGAGGCTGGAGTTAACCAGTTCAGCTCCGCCCTGCCCTCCACGCTGACATTTCTGGTTCCCTTGGCCCACCCCCATCATCCACCTCTTTTTTTACTCATGTGCTGTTCTACACAGCAGGAAGAAATAACACATGGCCGCCTGGCTTTATCACCAGGAATCTGCACTATCTTCTCTCAGCTGGGCCTTCACATATCTCTGTTTGCTGGACTATTGCAATAACCCCTAATTCCTTTCCTTCTATCCCCTCTCTTGTCTAGGCTTCACACAGTTGCCAAGGTAACCTTGGCATGGGTCTGTCCCTAGTCCCCCAGGGCACTGACAGCTCCTCACAGCCCGCTTCAATCTGCCACCTCATTTCCTTTCTCCCATATACTCTGTTTGGCCAAAGTGGCCTCCGGGCTATTCCCTGAGTGTCCCCCTCCTCGGTGCTTTTGCATGGGTCTCCCCACCCCTGCAATGGGCTCTCTCTGGGAATTCTCTTCTTTCAGGGCTTGGCTCAGATGCTGCTTTCCAGGGGAAGCCTGCCTTGAGCCCCTTAGGCCTTAGTGTTGTCTCTTAGACCCAGGTTCAGGTCCTGCCCGTCTGATTCGCGCTTCCTCAGTCACTCTGGGCAGGGCCCACGACCCCACCAGGCCGCGAGATCTCCAAGGTTAAGCCTTTGGAGGAAGGGTTTCCTCATCAGGAACTCCCTGCACGGTGAGCCGGATTCTTTCACATTGCTTTTGCACTAGGGAGATGCAAGGCCAGCTGAAAGCAGTTTCCCCAGATAACTGTAAGCTCCCTGAGGGAGCGCCATGGAGGGAACACAGCAGATGCTTCATCAGTGTTGCGTGAGTGGGACTTCACTAGGCAGCGGTCACAAGGACCTGCATGTGCAGTCACTGGGTGTCTCATATTTCGGCGCCCTGAACCCCCAGCTCTGCCCGGGCATCTCTGATTCTCGGCCTCTCTGTAAGTCAGGGAGGCCGGCATGCATGGCAGTCACTGGAGACAAGTCCTTACCATTCCTGATTATTCATCACTTTGAGCAGCTCACTGATCAGATCCTCTCTGGTGAGGTCCTGGCTTTGGTCGATCACATCCACGAAGAGCTGTTTCCCATACTGCAGCTTCTTCCACGGAGTCTCCAGGAGAGAATTGCTCAATCCATACACACCTGTGAATGGGAAAAGGCTTTTAAAAATGAGATTCAGGAATTGTTGGCTGGCCGCAGTCCAACAGAGGAGCCCGGCTTATTTAGTGCCCTCCTAGTAACAGCATAGAGGTAACATTTTTCTAGCATTTCAGCATAATTTCAGCATAATTCCAGTCTTCATCCCATGGGCTCCCCCTGCACAGTCCCTGTGGTGGGCAGGGGTCCCTGGGTGTGGTCTGCAGAGAGAACTAGGGGGATCTCTCCCTCTAGCTCTCTCCAGGTCTTTTCCAAGTATGGAAACTCCCTCCCCCCAGGGTCCCAATGGGCTCTACAACAGACAGGCCATGGCGGAATGAGCAGAGGTTAGGTGACTTGTCCAGGGTGACAGAGACAAGACTGGCACAGGGGTCTTACTCCTCCTCTGGAGTGACACTGCTTCCTTATTATTCTCATTTTACAGACGAGGAAACCAAGGCTCCACGGGGTTCACTGAGAGCTAGTGTCTACATTGAAGGACACTCCAGACCACCAGCCCAGCACTCTCCTTGCTGGACTGCCTGGCCTGGGGCCTCTGTCCCCATCCTGAGGCTTGTCACAGGCAGAAAAGCCCAACAAAAGAGATGAGGACAAAGTAAACTTCCCAAGAAAACTCTCCTTCATTTTCTTTTTTCTTTTTTCAAATGTATTTATTTATTTAGCAGGGCAATGAAAGTTAAGTAACTTGCTCAGGGTCATACAGCTAGTGTCAAGTGTCTGAGGTCGGATTTGAACTCAGGTCCTTCTGAATCCAAGGTTGGTACTTTATCCAATGCGCCACCTAGCTGCCCCTCTCCTTCATTTTCATTGGGGGGCTCAGCACTTAAATGAAATACCTGCCTAACTCATCAGTTTCTGTTGATAATAAAAATGTTTAAATTCTCCAGAAGTTTAATGTTCTAAATGAAGCAAACCCAGTTAAGTGTGTTCACGATGACCTTAAAAGCTGAAAAACTGACCTAGTATAAAAAAGGTTCAAGTTCTTCAGTCAGGAAAAGCATCAAGTGATCCACAGTGGGACCACAAAGTTGTCCTTTGTAAACAAAATGGGAGGAAACTGGCCAGGCGTGCGCATGGTAGAAATATACCTGAGGGTCAAAGAATGCCAACTATTAGGGTTGGATGTGACTTGAGCACATGGAACAGAGAATGGGTGGACTGGGAGAGCCTTAGAACATGGACTGTTAGAGCTGGAAGGATCCTAGAACAGAGACTGTGAAGGGTAGGAGGGATGACAGAATGTCAAAGTGAGAAGAGTCCTCAGAGCATACAATGTCCGAGCTGGAACGGACCTTAGAATCTAGACGGTCACACCAGAGAGCACAGATTGTTGGAACAAATGGGGGCCTTTAAACAGAGAATGGAAGCAGAGTATCTGGCCTACCTTTGTGTGTACCCACTGACTCAGTGAGACCTGTCCTGGACCTATGCCCAGTGACATGACAGAAACGAGGAAGAGCTGATCTTGTTGTAACAAGGCAGGTGACTGTCGGCTAGAGAATGCTGGAACAAATCACGGTACACGAACACGAAAGAATATTATTTAGACACAACTTGGCCTAATGCACAAAGCACTGGACTTGGGGGCAGGGAGATCTGAGCTCAATTCCCATCCCACATCTGCAAGATGGGAATAACAAGAGCATCTACCTCAGAAGGTTGTAGAAGAAAAATCACAAGAGAATATGTAGAACACTTCGCAAATCACAAATTGTTATAGAAACATTAGCTATTATTATTATGCCATAAGAAATGACAAAAGGCCCATGAAGCAAAATGAAGTGTGCGGAAATGGGAGAACAATTGACAGAGTAATTACATCGTCATGAAGAAAAGCGACATTGAAGGGCTCGAGAGCTCTGATCAATGTGGTGACAAATGACGACTCCATGAGAGTCATGATGAATCAGGCCTGCCACCTCATGGCAGGAGGTGATGGACTCGGGGCTTTGCTAGCAGTGGCATGTATGGGAATTGGCTTGGCTTGACTCTACTTATTCGATACAAGGGAGGGCTTTTGGGGGAGAAGGCAAGGTGGGGGAGGGGTGGTGACACCCAACAAAGAACAGAGAATCCACGAACCAGCTCAGAAACACACAGAAGAGAGTAATGGAAGCTTAGGAAGCCAAGCAGGGCAGTATTGGTACTAAGCTGTTAAATTTGTTTTTCGGTCATTTCAGTTGTGTCTGACTCTCTGTGGCTCCATTTGGGATTTTTCTTGGCAAAGATCCTGGAGTGATTTGCTATTTCCTTCTCCAGCTCATTTTACAGATGAGAAAACTGAGGCAGAAAGGGTTAAATGACTTGTGCAGGGTCACACAGCTAGTGTCTGAGGCCAGATTTGAATTCAGGTCTTCCTGACTCCAAGTCTGGTTCTCTATCAACTGAGTCACCTAGCTGCCCCTAAATTTATTAGAGGCTTAAATGACATAAGCTATAGGCAACAGAGATTCTTGGTTTCATATGCAATCCTCCTCATTTCTTTGTATATGGAAATGTTCATGTTTGTTGATGCCTATCAAGTTGGTGATAAAACAAGAGCAGACAACTCAGACCTGGGAGGGGCCTTAGAACAGGGGATGTCAATATCTTTCCTGGCCCTCTGAAATTGTCTTCTCAGTTAGTTTAGTGAGTAACACTAAGAGATACTGAGATAACAGATTGAGTCCAGAGTTCTTTAGGAAGCTATAAGGGAGACTTTAGCTCTAAGAGAAACTAGAAATCTGGCATGCAGTGTAAAAGTTTTAGGGCTGATAGTGAATTAGGTGAGAGAAAAAAGCCAAGAATGGTTCCCCCTCTTTGAAGGGATGTAAGGAAAGGTCTAGGAATCATAACAAGACCAAAATGTGTTTTAAAAGAGAAGTTCTGGGGCAGCTAGATGGTGCAGTGGATAGAGCACCGGCCCTGGAGTCAGGAGGACCTGAGTTCAAATCCGGCCTCAGACATTTAACGCTTACTAGCTGTGTGACCCTGGGCAAGTCACTTAACCCCAACTGCCTCACTAAAAAAAAAAAAAAAAAAGAGAACTTCTAAAAATATCTGGTTCACTGATAAATGGTTATCTGTGCTACCTGTGTTTTAAGAGAAAGAAAGAAAAAACACCTCTACCTCAGATAAAGCATGCTTGTGATACATGCTGACTTTTGATTCAAAGCACCACCACTACCTGGTATGGCTTACCCCTAACTACAGGGCTCTCTGATTATGAACTTTATGGGTGTCTACTCCACACTGATGCTGTATGTATAACTATTTGTTGGAGAGTGCGTCCTAGATTTAAGAGGGGGATATTTTGTTTTTATGCCATTTCAGTTAATGCCTTTTCTTGGAGCTAATTGTGTCTTCTGGCTGACTACTAAAGGGTAAACACATTGGTGGGGACTCGTGTCATATAGTTTTAGGAGTGTGGGTTTTCAGAGTACCTTCTCCATAGGATACTCACAAGTTTGAGACCTTGAGTCATTCCTTAGGGGATCCCGAATTGTGAGTATAAGTTAGCAGCAGGGAGCACTACACATCAATTTAATTCAATTTGATAAACATTTACTAAGTGCCTAGTATGTGCCAGGCCCTGTGCTAAACACTGAGGATATAAAAGGAGGAAAAAGACAGCTCCTGCCTTCAAGGAGCTTACAATCTCATGGGGGAGAGAGCATGCAAATAAATATATACAAAGCAAGCTATATATAGGCTCCCCCCCCCCTTTTTTGTTTCTTTTAAAGATTTTAATATTTCAAATTTATCTTTTTTTAAATAATAAAAGTATCATATTATTTTTCAGTTATGTGTAAAGATAGTTTTCAGCATTTGTTTCTACAAGATTTCTAGTTTCAAAAATTTCTCCCTCCTTCCCTTCCCTCCCCAAGATAGCAAGGATTCTGATATAGGTTATATATGTACAATCACATTAAACAGATTTCTGCATTAGTCTCTATACAGGCTTAATTGGAGATAATTAACAGAGAGGAGGAGCAGGAATTCAGAGAGGTCGGGGAAGGCTTCCTGTAGAAGTTGGGATTTTAGATGGGAGTTAAAGGAAGCCAAGGAGGTCAGTAGTTGGAGCAGAGGAGAGACAGCATCCAGGCCTGGGGATGGCCAGAGAGAATGCTGGAGCCTCTTATTTGTGGAAGAGCCAGCAGGCCGGTATCACTGGATCAGAGTGTTTGATGGAGAGGAACATGTAGGAAGGCTGGAAAGGTGAGAGGGGGCTTTGAAGGCCAAACAGAGCATTTTGTGTTTGCTCCTAGAGGCACCAGGGGCCACTGGAGTTCTATTGAGTAGGGGGTGATCAGACCTGAGCTTTTGGAAAAGCCCTTTGGTGGCTGAATGGAGGGTGGCCTGGAGCAGGGAGAGACTTGAGGCCGGCAGACACTCCAGCAGTCTGATGGCAACAGTCCGGGTGAGAGGAGATGAGGGTGTGTGCCAGGACGGGGCAGCGTCAGAGAAGAGAAGGGGGCATCATCAGGAAATGCTGCAGGGGTAGAATGAACAGGTCTTGGCACCAGCTTGGATGTGGAGGGTGAGAGAGAAGAGGGGTCCTATGTTTGGGAGCCCAAGAGGTGGGAGGAGGGCATGCCCTCTACAATTGTGAGATTGGGGTGTAGCCACAAAGGGCACAAGAGAAAGAGGACAACAGTAAACAGGGGTGGAAGGATCTAGGGATGGTTTTTTCAGGATGGAGGAGACCTGGCATGTCTGTGGGCAGAAGGGAAGGAGCCGGAAGACAGGGAGGGGTTGAAGATGAGTGATGGGGATGACAGGGATGAGCAGGGAAGGGGACTGGCCTTGGGCAGGAGGGAGGCAGAAGGCACCTGAGTGACAGGACAGGAGGAAGAATGCAGAAGAGGGAGCTCGTGGTCAGTGACCTCCATTTCTTCTGGAAAAGCTGAAGAGATAACACTCCAGAGACACTTGGGGCTAAAGAGATCGCAGCATCGGATATTAAAGCCAGAAGCCAGCTTAGAAGCCACCTGGCCCATGGGCCTCATTTTACAGATAAGAAACTGAGACTTAGTTAAGTGGCATAGTGGAGAGAGCGCCAGGCCTGGAGTCAGGAGGACCTGAGTTCAAATCCGGCCTCAGACACTACAGGCTGGGTGGCTCTGGACAAGTCACTTAGTGGTTGTCTGCCTCAGTTTCCTTAAATGTAAAATGGGAATAACAGTATACCTGCCTGAGGATAAAGGAGATTTTTAAAAAGCTATCAGCGGGGCAGCTAGGTGGCGCAGTGGATAGAGCACCGGCCCTGGAGTCAGGAGGACCTGAGTTCAAATCTGACCTCAGACACTTGACACTTACTAGCTGTGTGACCCTGGGCAAGTCACTTCACCCCCATTGCCTCGCCAAAAAAAAGCTATCAGCATAGTGCCTGGCACACAGTAGGTGTTTAAAAATGACAAGCGATGATGTTGGTAATGATGATGAGGTCACTTTCCCCAAAGTCACACACAGACAGTCGTAGGGTTGGGATTCAAACCCGCCCTCTGACCCAAACCCAGGGCTCTTTCCACTGAACCAGAGAGCCTCCCAAACTCTTGATGACAGAGTGCTGGGCAGGGCCATTGTTTGACATCCCTTCCACTTCTCTTGTTCGAAGATTGTGGGCTGTCTCACAGACAGAGGCTGGGAAACTTGCTTTGGGGATCAAATGTGGCTTTCAACATACCTCCTGAAAGGCAAACCCACTTTTGTTGTTATGTCTGACTCTTGGTGACCCCATTTGGGATTTTCTTGGCAGAGATGCCGGGGTAGTTTGCCATCTCCTTCTCCAGCTCATTTGACAGATGACACTGAAGCAAACAGGGTTAGGTGGGTCACTCGGGTACTAAGTGTCTGAGGCTGGATTTGAACTCAGGAAGATGAGTTTTCCTGACTCCAAGCCTGGCACTTTATCCACTGTGTGGTAACTCATGTTAGCCTAATCATTTCTTCTTCCACATTCAAAGAAAAGAATAAAATTTTAAAATCACCTACCTGTTGCCCACCAGGATTTTCTTGGGGTGCACCAAGACAATGTATATTTCATAACCTATCTCCCTGAGATACCATAGCCGTCTCACAAAAATAAAACTAACAACGTTTCTAACATTTGGTTCTGCCCAATAAATGGAGTATCAGATTATTATGAGGAGGTTGTACAATAGCAGTATTTTATATTAAAATAACCATCTTGTGAATTCCCAGAATTCCCCCTGGGCTGCTCCTGGCTGTGTTAAATCTATATTCCTGTTAATGTACTTTGAGGAGAACAGGTTTTCAGGAGAGAGGCCGTCTCATGATTTGCAGTCGTCAAGGATCAATTTCATCACTTTTTATCCCTTTCAAACAATTCCTTAGCTAATTTTTATTTTTCCCCTTATCATTAACTATACTATAAAACTCACATCCTCCTATTGGCTAGGAGAGTGTTCTGTTTCTCACACTCATTTGATTAGGGTTATGTTTTCCACAGTGTTAAACATTAAGTCATTTCGTTGTTTCTGTGATTTTTTTTTATCAATTACTGATGTTCCAGGTTTAATTAAAAATGCAAAAAACAAAACCCCCTAAACAAAATCCCAAAGGGCCATGGGAAAATACCGAAGCAAACTGTGAAATACGGCATAAAGGCCGTCAAAGATGCATACAGAACAGCGGACCAGCTGTCGTGCGGAGGAGAGGTGACAGCTTGAGAGCTGCCTTGGGACCCCCAAGACACCAAAGAACCAAATGACGGCCTTCACTACACTGGGGCCTGGCGGGAGGGTTTGGGAGAAAACATGGCTAAGAACTGAACAGGACGAGCAGTTGTTGAAGGGTTGTGTGACCTGGCCGGGTGGTAAGAATTCCCAGGGATGCCCCTTCCATCTTGGGAGTGGCCCCTTGTGAGAAGGGAAACATCAAAGTCCTCTGGACCCATCGCCGTCCTGTATTGCTCTGCAGCCCTCCTGGGGGACACAATTCACCTTGTGGGAGGAACACCCTCTATTCCACATAGGCCAGGCTGGGCTCGCGGGCTCCACCAAGGCTGTGCATGACTAGGAGACTTGAGAGGGAATGGAGATTTCCGGGTACAGGAGGTATGACATGGGCAGCGCATGAGGCGTGAAGGCTGCCCAAGCTGAAGGACTTGCTGCCTCAAGGAACCTGAGCAGACAGGTCTCTCCAAGGGGATGAGGGGAGCCGCGTCCCCTAGAGCCAGCACTGCATCTCTGCTGAAGAAACTTCCAGAGAGGGGTCTGAATGGCCAGAGGCTTGAGTCACGTCTCTGTGTCTTGTGTGTGCTGGCGAATGGGGGCCAGTGCCGGGAGCCTCTGTAATGCATGACGAGTAACCACTGGCTGCAGAGGAGAAGGAGCAAATCCACAACTCGCGCCTACGTTTCCAGTTAGCGTGACACCGAGCCTTATGCCTCGAATTATTGCCTTTAATAAAGGAAAGCACTGACTGAGTCTGGTTGCCCCGTGTGAATGAACTTGGATAGAGGCTGTAGGAGTCAGAGCTGGAAGGGACCAGAGTGAGCTGTAACTGCGAGCCTAGCCCGGCCTCCGCCATCTCGTACATGTGTGGTCAATTAAAAAACCTACGTGTAAGACTACATTTATACCCAATGCATGTCATCTGATTACATTTGGCCCAACATAACGGCCTGGCCAGGGTCCTGAATCCTGACTCACTGGCTGCCGACACCGGACTCTCAGTGTGTTGGCTGGATCACATGCAGATGTGGTAAGCATGGCCCTCCTGATGCGCAGACCCCTAGGGCGCTCCCCTGCAGACCTCTCTAAGCTGGCATGCTGACATCGATGGTCTCTTCTTTGAGATCCGGTCACTGAGGCACCTGACTGTGCTGGAGCGTCCATTGCCCGACCTTGTCACAGAAGCACCAGACTTGGGAGTTGGAAAGGATGTCTGGGACCAGCTGGCCTAACGCTTCCCTGTACAAGCATCCCCCAGAAGAGTCATTCAGCTTGGGCTTGAAGACCTCTGATAAGAGCAAACGCCATCTACTCTTGGAGGCCTCCAATTGCTAGGAAGTATTTTCTGTTTTCAGTCTACACTTGTATCTTGACAACTCCCTCCCACTGCTCCTCGTTCTGAGGCCCAGCATGGTCCTAAAGCCAGTTGTTGGCATAATGACGCACCCGACAATGCACACAACATTCTGCATCCACAGTTGTCCACCTCGCCTACGAGAGGAGCAAGTTCCCATGTTCTTCCAAGCAGCACTGTGGTGATGCAGCAATCACCTTTTCATAATAACAGCCCCCCTTGATATGATCCTTTCAGGTTTGAAAAGCTCTTTTTCAAAATAGACTTGTGCAGTAAGTAGTACAAGTGGACCCATTTTATAGCCGAGGAAACTGAAGTCTAAGAGATAAAGTGACTGTTGTAGAGTCCCACGGCAGGATTCTGAGTCCATTAGTCTTTGTACAAGGCCCAGCTGCCTTTCCTCTTACATCCTCGGCACATACTTTGTTGGTCCTGGTCACCTGGACTCATTAAAAATAGCCGGGGTTCTAGGGGCAGCTAGGTGGCCCAGTGGATAAAACACCAGCCCTGGATTCAGGAGGACGGACCTGAGTTCAAATTTGGCCTCAGACACTTGACACTAGCTGTGTGACCCTGGGCAAGTCACTTAACCCTCATTGTCCCGCCCCCCCCCCCCAAATAGCCTGGTTCTCATACTCTTTCCTTGTTCATCTTGGACTTAATCTCTCTATTAGCTCTGTGCCATGTCCTTTGTGGCCCCCAAATGACTCTCTTTTGGCAAAATAAAATAGGAGCTGCTCGAGTCTGTGCCTCATTCATACTGAGCTGTCCGTGCTGAGCTCCTCCAGGACACCTGTGCCCTCCCCTAAGTTGGAGATTGAGGGACCCATCCCCCGTCATCCCTCTTCCTAGCCTAGAATTCCTGGATGACAAGGGAAGCAGCTGTGGAGAGAGCACTGACCCTTCATCCCTCTGAGACCTCAGGCAGGTCACCTAATCTCTGGGCCCACGTTTCTCTACCTGTCGGAGGAGGGGGTTTGGATTGGAAGATGACCCCCTCCCCCCCCACCCCGCCTTTTCCTCCAGGCATTTCCCTTGCTAAGTGGCAGCCTGCTCATCCCCACCAGGTGCTTCTCCTCATACTCATTCTCAGTCCTTCAAAGACTTGTCCACCAGACCTCCCTGCCTCCTCCCAGCACATCCTTGGGTTGTGTCTTCTCCAAGCCAGGTTTCTTGGGTCCTTCCTTGGATCGCTGCCTCTTGCCCTCACCCCCCATGCTTCCTGGCTCATCAAGGCCCTGAGACTGTGGTGCCCAGAAGTGGACACATGGTGCTCCAGGTGACCTCAGACAGGGCAGGACCGGCGACACCCTCACCTGCCCACTGCAGGAAGCCACGCCCCTCCATGGCAGCAGGAGGAGGACGGGTCTCTAGGATGGGTCTTGGGAGGCCCCAAAGGAATAAGCATTCCTTGGGGTATCCGGGAAAGACTGAATAATAATCAGTGGGAGGGAAAATTAACTTTAGGCTGAAAAACAGAAGAGTTCAGGCTGTTTAATGGCCAGGACAGTGCTCTGTACTTTCTGGGCTCTGCCACCTCATTCATGCCGCAGGTCATTCAGGCCTGTTTATCCAGTGCAGCCCTTGTCTGGGCCCTCACCTGAGTTCACCACAGAGGGTCTGCCCAAAGCCCCGAGGGCCTTCAGGACATGGGAAGACATGGACTGTCCACTGGTCATCCCTAGCTCTCACCATGTGACCCACCCATCTGCTCTTCCATCTTTAAAAAGGTCTATCAACCAGTCAATCCTTAGCAGTTCATTTTTTTGGGGCGGGGCAATGAGGGTTAAGTGACTTGCCCAGGGTCACACAGCTAGTAAGTGTCAAGTGTCTGAGGCTGGATTTGAACTCAGGTCCTCCTGAATCCAGGGCCAGCGCTTTATCCACTGCGCCACCTACCTGCCCCAAACAGTCAATCCTGAAGGACAGAATTTGTGACTGAGCAGTCAACTGGAAACGGAATCCCTTCATGTTCCAATACAAAACTAGGAAGGAACAGTAAAGTTGCTTGAGACTATTTCTGAGGGAGGCCACATCTAGGGAAGCTGGCAGGGAGGCTGTGCGGGACAGTAGGAAGAGCTGCTCCTGAGGCCAGGAGGCCTCCGTTTACATGCCAGCCCTGGCATTTAATGGCTGGGGCCCCTTCACCCCAGCTAGCCTCAGTTTCCTCATCTTAAAACTAAAAATCCTTAGGGGCAGCTAGGTGGCGCAGTGGATAGAGCATTGGCCCTGGAGTCAGGAGGACCTGAGTTCAAATCCAGCCTCAGACACTTAACACTTACTAGCTGTGTGACCCTGGGCAAGTCACTTAACCCCAATTGCCTCACTAAAAAATTAAAACAAAAAACAAAAAACAAAAAAAAACCCCTAAAAATCCTTGGCTAAGATCCACAGGGCTGTTTTCAGGAAGGCACAACATAAACTTCTACGTAAACAAGAGCTACTTTACTAAAAAGAAATCTGAAGACAAGAGAAGACAATGATGAAAGAGGAAGGTAAAGGCTGTTTGTTTTTCCTGCCAAGCCAACAGGTGTGAAATGAAGCACACGACTGATAACACGCATTTCAGGAAGAGAACTTACCCGGCGATAAAACGATAGGCTCTTGCTCACCTCGGTTTCCGTAGTAGCAAAATACATCTCCCTTGGTGGTGCTGAGAGAGAGAAAGAGAAGGAGGGAGGAGGGGAGGGGAGCAGAGAAGAGAAAGGGACGGAAGGGAGGAGGAAGAAAGAAAAGAGGTCAGTCAGTCAAAATAGCAGCCCAAGTGTTTCGGGTTCTGTTCAGAAGGGTTGGTGCTGGTGCGTGGCCCTGAGGTCACAGGTTGTCTCAGCCTGGCACCAGGGAGGTCCTTGAAATGCCCAGCGTCCTGGCTTGCCGGCTTTTAGTCTGGCTCACATAGCAAGCCCCTTCTGGGTTCAAGATCGGCCACCTGGTTAATCCTCTGTTTCCTTGGCTTCAAGAGAACTGTTTGTTGTCAAGCTGTGCCCTTTCCCCCAGCCCTCCATCTAAGTCTCCAAGTGGTTAGAAGGACCTTGGCTTGGGGGGGGGGGACAGGGACGGGGGATTTTCGGAAGCCCTTCTCTGGTGCCCTTTGTGGCAGTGATGAGAGGCTGTGGAGAGGGCCATTCGGCCTGTGAGGTGCCCCTCTGTGCCACTCACAGCGGGCAGCTGGGCTAGTGCTCAGATGGCAGGGTTGGGGGCAGTGCCCCTACCGGCCCTGGGAGGGCCCATGGGGTCAGCCCACAGATGGGCGTGTGGGGCTTTATCCAGGCAAAGCTGTGGCACGTTGTCAGCTCGGCCGGCCAGGCCGCTTTGCCTTTTCTGCTTCTTACCCTCAAGAATGAAGCATCACCAACTGCCATTAGATGGCTCACTCTCAACGTGCTTCAGCCCCACTTCTGACAGGAAGGGAATTCCTCCAATTGCTGTTTGGACACAGGCCAGGGGAGGTTTCAAATAAACCCACCTGTACTGGGTGATGGGCCGCGTGGCATAACCCTTGGAAATGCTACGGGCTGCAAAGGCATCTTCGTCTTTCCTTGCAACGGTACAAAGATCTCAATTCAAGTGTCTAAACCTTGACAAGTATTTATTCAATACTGCTTGTAAAACTGTATTCTGCATCCTTCCTTCCTTCCTTCCTTCTACCTTGCTTCCTCTCTCCTTTCCTCCTTCCTTCCCTATAACTGACCTTTCCAGCCCCTTTTCCCATCATTCCCCTTCATACCCCTCGGGTTCCAGGTAAACGGTTTCATCACCCGTTTTCTAGGTCTGGGCCTCCATCGCCCACCTCAGTGCCATGTCCTTCATACCTGGAATGGCTGTCTGCCTTTCTTCTGCCTCTCAGAATCCCTCCCTCCCTCCCAGGGCTGGCTGAGAGGCCATCTCCTATGGGAAGCCTATCCTGGTCCCTGGCTGCTTGAGTTCTCACCCTCCTCCAATCATCTCGTACAAACTTTCTGGCTCACACTGTATCCCCCAGAAAGGCGGGAGCTCCTTGAGAGAAGGGCGTGTTTTTGTCTTTTCTTTGGGTCCGCAGCACTTGGCGCAGTGCCTGTCACAGCGGGTGGTCCCCCCATGCTTGTTGGATTGGACTGGATTCCTTCCTTCACCAGCCATCTGAGGGGCTCCTAGTGCACGGCCCGGTGCTAGGGCTTAGAGAAGATAGGGCATGGTCTCGGCCCTTGTGGACCTGGGGGGTGGTGTGTGTGCCCGCGCACGTGTGTGTGTGTGTGTGTGTGTATGTGTGTGCGCGCATGTGAACAGCTCGTGTACAACGTGTTATTCCTTGTCCGATCTGTGTGATGGGAGGCTGCCCAGGCTCTGGAACAGGAGACGAACTCAAACCATTGATGTTTTCTTTCTCTGACCCAGGATCTTCCCAAATGGCTGTTGGGAATTATTGTTGTTGTTGTTGGGGTTAGAATCCTGCTCAGCTTGGGCAGGTCTGGCCTCTCTCCAAAGCCCTCCCAGGGCTGGGGTGAGCCTCAGCTTTTGCAGAGGGCTGGAGAAAGAGGATTCAAAGCCATTCCTTCCAACACAAACACGCCATAAAAGGGCAGCCCTTGCCCCGTTGGAGCATGCCAGTTACACCATCCTTTTTTTTTTTGGGCAGGGCAATAAGGGTTAAGTGACTTGCCCAGGGTCACACAGCTAGTAAGTGTCATGTCCAAGGCTGGACTTGAATTCAGGTACTCCTGAATCCAGGGCCGGTGCTCTATCCACTGCGTCACCTAGCTGTCCCACTAGCGACACTATTTTTGACCCAGTAGGGCTGTGCATTGTCTGAGAGGTGTAACGATTGGAATAACGCCACCTGCTGGATACTTACTGTAGAAGAGTTCTGCCCATGAAGGGAAGGTCTTTGAGGGCAAGACCAGGAGTCAGGAAGTGACGCGGGCCTTTCTCTCTCTCTCTTTACCAAATTCTTATTCTCCTTAATAAATGCTTAAAAGTCTAACTCTTGCTAAAGCTTATAATTTATTGGCGACCACTCATTAGATATTTTAGACAGATTAGCTAGAATTTTAACCCTTAACAGGGGCCTACTGAGCTAAGGAAGCTTGGAGAGTTTCTGCACCAAATGATCATGATTTGGGTGTAGGGGGATGAAAATTAGGTCTACGTTAGCTCTGCTAGACAGTTAAGAAGCTCGTTGAGTGCAGGGCTTGCTCTAGCCTTTCTGGTCTCCCCAGCACATAGTAGGTGCTCAATAAATGAATCCTTGCTGAAGGATTCATGATTGGATGATCATGCAGTGAGGGGCTGCAGCCTGCCATGACAGAGGGTACGCCTATATCAATGGGATGCCAGGACCTCGAAGTAGAGGAGTGAAAGGAAGTGATAATCTAGCTCTCAGCTGGGGGTTACTGTGAGGGGAGGGCTACCTGCATGGGAGCCACCGTCCTCTCCCAAGCCATCCCAGGCCATTCCTGCACAGCTGATTGGGGCACGTTTTCTCATCGGATCAGATCCAAATCTGCCTCCTCCCTGTAACTTCCCCTCACTGGCCCCAGATTTGGCTTTCTGAAGCAGAGCGAGTCCAGTGAAGTCTCTTCCAAAGGCCATGCCTTTGAGGGCTTAAGGAGAGGAATTCAGTTCCACTGAGTCAGTCAGCCAGTATTGAAGCACCTACTGTGTACTGGGCATTCTGATAAGTGCTGGGGATACAAAGAAGGGCAAAGCCCAGGCCATGCCCTTGAGGAGCTCCTGTGGGACACATGCTGTCCAGACAGGACAGACAGACGCCCACCACAGAGGGAAGGCACCAGCCTGAAGGGGCGCCGGGAGGGCTTCCTGCAGATGGAGGGATGGGGCTGAGATGAGGAGTGAGAGTGTTCCAGGCACGGGGGCGGCCGGGGAAAGTCCCGCTGTCTTTTCCTGTACCTCAGTGGGCCTGGCTGCCAGCCTTTCCTTCACAGCCCCGCTCTGGAAACTCCTCTTGGTAACATGGGGACCACACTCCTCCACTCCCAGAGAAGTCTGACAAAGGTGGCGGACAGCAGCACTGAGCCCCTCCTGCCAGCCCCGCCCTTCCTCCCCATTCAACCCACAGAGGCAGGGAATGGACCTTCTTACCCGGCTCCTGGAACTGGATCTAATAAATATTCACTTAACGAATGACCCCAATTGGGACAACTGTGTCTTCTGACAATTTCTTCACAGTTTTTGTAAAACTCCCCATTTTTATTTTCTAGGTTATAATGATAGGGCGTCATTAATAGAAAATTAAACTATTCCTTTAAAAACCAGCAATTCATTGTATTATTATTCATGATCTCTTCTATAAATGAGCAGAATTTGCTAAATGTAATGACTTGAGCTACAATTACATGAACCCTACTTGTCTGATAACTGCCCTGTTTCCCTGCATCTCATTCTGTAATACCAAAGCATGGCTTAATAATCACTCCTTTGTCATTTATTATTGTTTCCTTCCAGACAGATGAAAAGAGCAATGATGACCAAAAGAACTAGGGCATTTGGATAGGTGTCTCCCCCCTGGCAGTGCCACACACCCCCCCCCCCCGCCCTAAATCACCTTGTATTCATGTGTGTAGAAGAGGACAAGCTTCCTGCTAGCTCAGAATGGAAGCCCTTTGAGGACAGGCTTTGTAACCCTAGTGCCCAGCAAGGAGCAGGTGCTTAACCACTGCTCACTGGTTAGCTGAACAAATTTATTTATTTATTTTATATATATATATATATATATATATATTTTGGCAAGCTGAACAAATTTAAAAAGCCTTCTGCAGTAAGTCCTACTACATTATGCTGAAACTCCAAGGTTCCGTAAGAGAAATTGGCCTAATAATGCACACAGTGCCAAGTGATAAGGAATGACTACTGATAAGACCAGCCACACTGACCTGATTGATCAGTGTAAGCATCCTGGGCAGATGCATAGAGATGCAGATGGAGAAGAAGCCAGACCCAGAACAAAGAAGGAGAAGAATTAGCTAGACTGCAGTTCAGAATTCAGTTCCTCCCTCCCCTCCTCCCTCCCCTCCTCCCTCCCCTCCTCCCTCCCCTCCTCCCTCCCTTCCTCCCTTCTTTCTTCCCTCCCATCCTTCTTTTCTCCTTCCTTTACTTTCACTAATTCATTTACTTGAACAAACTCCATACTTTTAGTACCATTATTTTTCGGGTGATACTATCTCATTGCAAATCATACAATAAATAGCACAATTTCTCAACGAATCAAACTTGTAGTCAACATAAGCAGCAATGAAAAATCATGGAGAAGTTGTAATCTATCCTACTGGACAAAGCATCTGCATCCGTGAAATCTCAGACCCACTAAAGGGATGGTAGCCTTTCATATTGAGAAAAACTCAGGTGAGGAAATCTAGAAAAAAGCAAAGAATCGTGCTAAGGGGCGACTGGTCGGCGATTAATGGAGGCAGAAGCAGACTAGGGATTGTCGACCACTTGGACACAAGGAATCAGCTGAAATGGACACACAAGATAGCAGTGATTACTGACTTTAATTACATATGTATCAACTAGAGATTTTTCTCTGCCACTAATATTTTCTTTGCTCGGGTGAATAATTCCATCTTTTAAAAGGTGAAGGAAGCAAAGAAGGGAAGTTCTCTCCAGGTCGCTCAAGTAGAAATGATGGAAACTTTGGGGAGAGGTGATAACACTGTTTTAGAATTTGTGATAGAGAATGAAAGGAAAGCCAGGCATGGTCAGACAAGCACTCCAGATAACAGACTTCTAGGGGAGAAAATACAGGGAGGAGGACTCCATGGCCTATAAGTCTAAAGGGAAAGTGCCCAGGAAGGATGGAAGCTCTTGAAAGTGAAATTGTGAAGATACAAAGAGAAACAACTATGAGGAAGAAAAGGGGGACAGTGTCTGGAAAGACCATTGAGGTTATGCCAGGAACTCATGAACAAACTTGGATTTTAAAGAGACTTGTAGGGGCAGCTTGGTGGTGCAGTGGATAAAGCACTGGCCCTGGATTCAGGAGGACCTGAGTTCAAATGTGACCTCAGACACTTGACACTTACTAGCTGTGTGACCCTGGGCAAGTCACTTAACCCCAATTGCCTCACCAACCCCCCCCCCCAAAAAAAAACAAAAAACCTCAGGTTCAGACCGAGTTGAGGCTCTCTAAGAATTCTTTTTTTTGGGGGGGGGAGGCAGGGCAATGGGGATTAAGTGACTTGCCCAGGGTCACACAGCTAGTAAGTGTCAAGTGTCTAAGGTTGGATTTGAACTCAGGTACTCCTGAATCCAGGGCCGGTGCTTTATCCACTGCATCACCTAGCTGCCCCCAAGAATTCTTTATGAGTACAAAAAAGGGGAGGGTTTTAAAAAGCCACTTTGGGGAAATAATATTAAGGAAGACACAAACCCACATTATTTGATTATCTTTCTTTGCCAAAGAGAATGATCTTTGGACTTGAAAGGAAAGAACAAAAATAGTGAATGGGAAGTTGAAAGCCAAAAGAAGTAGGAAATAAGAGAGTGCCAACCTAGAGGTAGCTCAGTTGTACAGTGGACAGAGCACTGGCCCTGGAGTCAGTAAGACCTGAATTCAAATCTGGCCTCAGACACTTCCTAGCTGTGTGACCCTGGGCAAGTCACTTAAACCTTTGTGTGCCTTAGTTCACTCTTCAAAATGGGGCTAATAATAGCACCTACCTCCTAGGGATCTTGTGAGGATCAAATGGGAGAATATTTGTAAAGTGCTTAGCAGTGTCTAGAACATAGTAGGTATTAATAAATGCTTTTTTCCCTTTCCCCAACTTTCAGCTACCCTCGATGACAGGCCCAAGTGACCTACAAGCCAGAGTCTTGAGAGAGCTTGTAGGAGTGACTGTTGAGTCTCTCTGTGGGATCTCTGACTGGGCCCATGTCTCAATTATTTAAAAAGGGATATGAGCAAAATCTGCAATCCAGTGAGTCTGATCCCTGGAAGAGTTCTATATTGCATTATTATGTAGAAAAAGAAGTGCAGAGAACAGACACAAGGGGCCATCTCAGACTCATCTACCAACCTGGTAGATGCAGGCGGGAGACATGGCTCACCTAGACTTTAGAAAAGCCCTGGACAAAGTCTCTCTTGTTATTTTTGTAGACAAGATGGAGAAATGCAGGTTAGAAAAGAGTACAGTTGGGGGGTCTGGGACTACCAGACTTCCAGAAGTGCCAACTTAGGACATCTCCCATTGAGGGCTGTAGGGATCCACACTTGGCTCTGGGTGCTAAATGTTTGTGTCTAGGCACATGGATAAAGGCAAAGATGGTTTTCTCATCAAATTTTCAGATGACACAAAGCTAGGAGGGGTAGCTAATGTGCTAGATGACAGAGTTAGGAACCTCAGAGATCTCAGCAGGTTAGAAGGCTAGGTTGAATCTGATAAGATCAAAGTCAATAAGGACATACAAAGTCTTATATTCAGATTTAGAAAAACCAACCTCACAAGTACAAGATGGAGGAGGAACAGTTAGGAGTTTGGAAAAAAAGACCTGAAGGCCTTTTGAGGACTGAGGCTCAATAGAAGTTAGCAGGGAGTGATACTTATATTTATAAGGCAGCCCAGAAAGCCAATAGGCTCCCAGGCTGAATGAGGAGAGGGAGAATGTCCAGGAATAAGGAGTCTGTTCTGGTCAGACTACACCTGGGATGCTCAGGAGGACACATTTTAGGAAGGACACTGGAAAGCTGGAAAGTATCCAAAGGAAAACCACCAGACTATCTGTACATTTGTTCAAAAAGCACTATTTTCTCTTTAGTCAAGTAAGAGAATCAAACTTCTTAAGCAAAATTATTTCTCAAAAAGTCAGACCCATAAAACATGTCAACATCCTTGTTTTCTCTTGTTTGTCTCCCTAAACTGGGGACCTTTGCCTCTCCTGTCAGGCTTCACAGATCGCCTGAAGAGAGCTGAGGTTCAAGTGACAGGGGGAGGATGGAGAGAACAATTTTGCCACTAAGTGATGGCAGTGTCATGGATGACATCGAGAACAGCTACAGAAACTCTCTTGGCCAAGACACCGGAGGGAGCCGCAAGTCCAGGCTTTCTGATTTATCCCTTTCTTTTCTGCATCATAGCTATCTTCTCTGTGACAGATGTAGCAATAAAACAAAAAAGGAAAAAACGCAACTGGGTTATAGACAACACATTGCTCATTGTAAGATTCTCCCTGGTTATTTATCGAGACAAAAATGTACACACGACAGCAGCTATTTCTTCCAACAAAATGCCAGGGAGATGAGAGCAGAACTTTTTTTTTTCTTATAAAACCCTGAATTCCACCATGAGTGCTGGGGTATCCTGCCATGTGGTGAAATTAATCAAGAGTTGTACACAAGCTAAAGCTGGACCATTGGATACTGTGAGTTGTGATCTCTCTGAAGGATCATTGAAGAGTTCTAGATCCTCTGTGCTGTGATCCTTCTGAGTCTTCATTGAAGGGTTCTAGATCCTCTGTGCTGTGATTCCTCTGAGTCTTCATTGAAGGGTTTTAGATCCTCTGTTCTGTGATTCCTGAGTCTTCACTGAAGGGTTCTAGATCCTCTGTGATCCCTCTGAAGCTTCACTGGAGTTCTAGATCTTCTGTGCTATGATTCCTCTGAGTCTTCACTGAAGGGTTTTAGATCCTCTGTTCTGTGATTCCTGAGTCTTCACTGAAGGGTTCTAGATCCTCTGTGATCCCTCTGAAGCTTCACTGGAGTTCTAGATCTTCTGTGCTGTGATTCCCCTGAGTCTTCATTGAAGGGTTTTAGATCCTCTGTGCTATGATTCCTCTGAGTCTTCACTGAAGGGTTTTAGATCCTCTGTTCTGTGATTCCTGAGTCTTCACTGAAGGGTTCTAGATCCTCTGTGATCCCTCTGAAGCTTCACTGGAGTTCTAGATCTTTTGTGCTGTGATTCCTCTGAGTCTTCACTGAAGGGTTCTAGATTCTGGGATCCATTTCAGGGTTCTGTGTCTTGTGATTCCTGAGGCTTCATTTATCATTTCTGAGTTTGGAATCAGAAAACTTGAGTTCAAACCCTGACTCTGCTACTTGTTACCTTTGTGACCCTAGGCAACTCACTTCACCTTTTGGGGGCCTCAGTTACCTATCTGTAAAATGAGAGGACTGGTCTAGGTGATCTCTGTCATTTTGATTAGCCATAAATCCTGGGGGATAGCACAGTGCCATGGAGACAGTGTTGGACTTGGAGTCAGCAGAACTGGCTCTGACGGCTGTGTGGCCTTGGCATTTATTGGATCAGCTGCTCATGAAGGTCCCTTTATGCTTTGTTTCTGGGATGCTCCTCTGGATCTGGTATCTGAGGAAGGGAATGGAGGCCTGTCTCCTAGTAGGGTGTATGACAAAGTGGAAGCAGTCTTTGATTTGGCACGACAAGGCCTGCATTCAGATCCTTGGCCTGGCGCTCATGGGCTGTGTGTGGGACCCCTGCTTTGTGGAGCTCAGTTTCATCCCCTAGGGCACTGGGGGTGATATTAGATGATAGTAGCAGCTGACAAGCCCAGAGTCAGTCAGTCAACAAGCTTTTGTTAAGTGCCTACTATGAGCCAGAGAAGCAGCTAGGAGGTGCAATGGATAGAGCACTATCCCTAAAGTTGGGAGGACCCGAGTTCAAATCTCACCTCAGACACTTATAAGCTGTGTGACCCTGAGCAAGTCACTTAACTCCATTGCTTCAAACATCTGGGGTCATCTCCAGTCCTCCTGATGTATATCCTGCCACTGGACCCAGCTGGCTCCTGAGGAAAGAGTGAGGTTGGTGACCTTGCACAGCCTCCCTCACTTAAATCCAATTCACTGCAGGTCATGACATCACCTTCCCTATGTCACCGTCCTCTTTGAGAATGAAGGACAATCAACAAACCATGGGCCAGGCACCATGCTAAGTGCTGATACAAAGAAAGGTGACAGACAGTCCCTGCCCTTGAGGAGCCCCCAACCCATGGGGGAGACAACCTGCAAACAACAGGAACAGGCCAGGTCTGGCCGGGATGGACTGAGAGGAGTCTCAGAAGGAAGGCACCAAGGATGAAGACGATGGGGAAAGGCTTCCTGCACAGAGTGGGACTCGCACTGAGACAAGGGAAGCCGCTCTCTACTTGCCGGGGCTTTTCCTCTGTGATCTCCTCCAATTTATCCTGTGTCTGCCTTGGCTGTCTGTAGGGGTTTCCACCACATCTTCCCCATTTGACTGGGAGCTCTTTGAGGGCAGAGACTGTCTGTCGCCTTTCTAAGCATAAACCCAGGGCTTAGCCCTGTGTCTGGCACCCGGGGAGCACTTAATAAGTGCTTGTTGACTTGACTTTCAAAGGTTCTTTCCTCATAACTCTCCTACATGGTTGGTGGTATGAATGTCGTTCTCACTTTTCAGGTAAGGCAGTTGGTGTTCAGAGGGCCCAAGTGGCCAGTAAGTGATAGGCCTAGGCTTTCTGTCCAGCTCTGTGACTGGGAAGACAGATTGGACTTGGTTGCCTTGGCTCCAGAACACTGGGAGCCGTGGAGCCAGGATGCTAAGAAGCAGATGTGAGGTGGACATCAGGATGGGCTGCCCTGGGAGGCAGAGAATCCCACCTACTGAGGGGCCCTCCAGCCCAGGGAAGATGTAGGTAGGATGTAATGGCCAAGTCTGTGATTGTCTCCTGGGTCACTCGGTTGTTGCTCCATGATTCTATCCATCTCACCCTCCACTGTGGGAAATCCCTTCAAATATCTGAAGGCAGGGACCCAGGGCTTTCTTCGCATGGCAGGGTGTGCAGTCTCCTCCACATTCTAGCTGCCCTCCTCTGGCTGGGCTCCATGATACCAATGGTCTTCCCCGAATGAACCCGTCACATCCTCCTTGTATTGTAGCCCAGGCTCCCTCAGCTTGTAGGCTGGTGTCTGTCATCCTGTGGATTCCCAGTGAGCTTGTAGTCCAATGAAAACCTCCCTACAATGCAGCCGCGTGGGAGCCATGCAGTGGGCATCTGAGAGGGAGCAGCCTCTTGGAGGTGCTGAGACGATGCTGACTGAGAGGTAGAATGTGCCTTGGCTGAACTTCCTCTCAGTGCCAACGACAACTCTCCAGGACCGTATGTC
Organism: Dromiciops gliroides; assembly: GCF_019393635.1. NCBI lineage: Eukaryota > Metazoa > Chordata > Mammalia > Microbiotheria > Microbiotheriidae > Dromiciops > Dromiciops gliroides. Next base: position 4,467,618 of record NC_057861.1, read on the forward strand.
TCCTGAGACCCCTGCAGAACTCAGCTAACCCTCCCTTCCTACAAGAGGCTGTTTGTGCTGCCCCCCCCCCCAGTCTTGGATTTATTTCACTTTCACTTAGATGTGTAAACGTTCCTTCAAGCTGCCAATAGAATTCAAGCTTATAGGCAGAGACGTTCATTTTGGTCTTTGCGTCCCCGGGGCCAGGCATGATGCCAGGAACAGTGTGGTTACAAATGCTTGTTGGGCGATTGAGTTCCCACATTGCTCCATAACAGAGGTGAGGAGACTGTTTTTGGAGGTCTACCAAGTCACTGGGAAAACAGAAGCAACTCAATTGATTTCAGTGTGTGTTTGAGAAATGTAGAAATGTTTCTAGAACATTCCATTAGTCTAGGGAATTGAGTCTACAATTCTGCTTAATATATACACTAAATAATTGAAATATATTGCATTGCCATATTATGGTTAGTTATGGGAGGAATAAAGAAGGCAGCACAAAACAGTAGAGAAACAAACCAACAGAGAGAGGGAGGCAGTGCTGGAGGCCACGAAGGAGAGTGAGGGAGAAAAGGAAGGCAAGAGAAGCAGGGAGGGAGAAGCAAACCCACTGTGTCTGACACACATACCCCCACACCCATAGGAGAGACTGCAGGGTCTGCCCAAGTGCCTTGGTTACAGAGGAACTAGAAGGGACTCCACAGGCTGTCTGGGCTTGTGCTGACCCTGCCTGAAGTCCCACCGATGCTATCCCTGGCCTCCTGAAGGTCCCGAGGAAGGCAGGCCCTTCCATACTGGGATGGCTCTCATCTTCAGGACACCTGTCCTTCCATCAAGTCTAAATCAGGCTCTCTGTACCTCTATTTTTTTTTTTTTTTGGTGAGGCAATGAGGGTTAAGTGACTTGCCCAGGGTCACACAGCTAGTAATTGTTAAGTGTCTGAGGCCGGATTTGAACTCAGGTCCTCCTGACTCCAGGGCTGGTACTCTATCCACTGCACCACCTAGCTGCCCCATCTCTGTACCTCTATTACCCATCATTCTGTGGGGCTGAGCACAGTAAGTCTAATCCTTCCACATGCCAGCAATCATACCCCACTGCCCCCAGTCTCTTCTTCTCCAAGATAACACATATCTCACCTTTAATTAGTCTTCATATAGGGATGGATTAAGCACCATTACTGTGCTAAGCGCTTTACAAACATTATCTCATTTGAACCTTATAACAACTTTTATAGGGTAGTTGCTACTCTTGTCTCTCTTTTACAGATGAAGAAACTGAGGTAGAGGTTAAGTGACTTGCCCAGGGTCACACAGCTAGAAAGTGTCTGAGGCTAAATTTGAACTTCCTGACTCCAGGTCCAGAGCTCTATCTACTTCTCACCATCCTGGTTGCGCTCCTCTGGGTATATTGCTACTCCAAGCTCCAACATGCTGTGTTCTGAGTTCTAAGCCCCTTCCCAGTCCTGCCATCCCCTGTTCTCAGGCCCCTCCCAGCTCTGACATTCTAAAGTCCGCTTCAGTCCTAACATTCTATTATCTTACAGTAAGTCCAAAAAAGAAAAGGGGTCTCTTGGGGAGAAGCTGCCAAAGGCATTGTTACCAAGACAGAGCCTTCTTTGTAAGAATGATGGTCAGGCCAGGTCTGTGTCCTGCATCTTCTTTAGGGAACCTGCTCCCGGTCCCCGTACATTTGTCACCAGCATGTTTCTCTTGTACACTTTGGGCCACGGTTCCAGGCTGTTGATAGCTTTCAGAATCTGAATTCCAGCATCCTCATTATGCAGCCAGAGCATCACTGTGCCTTCCCCACAGCTGATAAGGATGCCTCTGTGTCCTCACCTTGGATATCGATCAGAACGTGGGAAAGACGGTTTGAAGTGGGGATTAAGAGGCCGCCACGATTGTCCCTGAGCCTGTAGCAGGGGCTGGCAGTGGGAAGGGTTAAAGCTCTTCTAGTGGGGGAGTCAGCAGGAGCTGATGAGGGGCAGAGGAGACCAAGGGCATAACTGGCAGCCTCTAAACCCAGAAGCCTGAATGAATGTGGTGTTGAGTGAAAAGGGATTTAATGAGTCAGGTCTGCCCGAGTCTGAGATGCTGGTGACATGGGCACAGGAGCCCTCTTGTAGACAGCTGGATCTTGGGAATGCTCAGCAGATCACGGGCAGCTGTATTAGACTGTCAAGGCAGGCAGTGTGGAGGTAAGAGATAAGGGTCAAGGAGAGAGCCTTCCCAAGCATACACAGGGTTCAGGAAGAGGGCCAAGGGAAGGAGAGAGACAGAGGGTCAGAGAGGTAGGAAGGGGGTCAGGAATGGGTGTGGTTTCTGAAGGAAAGGGAAGAGAAAGTGCTTAAGGGGAGGGAGTGATGGGGACCTTCCACAAGGCTCCTGGGAGGCCAGGCTGTTTGGATGGAGGTGGGGAGGAGAGAGTGGGCAGTGAGGAAGTGGAGACACGGGGGCAGCAGCTTAGAAATGAAAGGCAAGGGGCAGCTAGGTGGCTCAGTGGATAGAGCACCGGCCCTGTAGTCAGGAGGACCTGAGTTCAAATCTGGCCTCAGACACTTGACGCTTACTAGCTGTGTGACCCTGGGAAAGTCACTTAACCCTCATTGCCCCGAAAAAAACCAAAACAAAACAAAACTCAGCCTGGTCCCTGCTGCTATTGGCTCCTTTATTCTTTTTTTTAAAAAATTTTATTTAATTTTATTTTTTGCAGGGCAATGAGGGTTAAGTGACTTGCCCAGGGTTGCCCCTTTATTCTAAGATGATCTGCCATGTATACTGCATGCAGTTTGTCTGTTCATACATGTTTGTATTTTGTCTCCTATCCAGTCTAGTCCCATAAACATTTATTAAGGGCCTACTGTGTACCAGGCACTGGGCTAAGCATCGGGGACATAATTAATAAAAAGAAAGACATTTCCTGCCCTCAAGGAGCTTACAATTTCATGGGGGAGGAGGAGATAACACACATCAGCAGCATATACACGTCTACTGCCCTTCTTTGTACCCCCAACATTCAGCACAGTGCCTGGCTCATATTAAGCACTTAATAAGTGTTTGTCAACTGACTGCCTGTTGGACTGAACTGAATGTGAGTTGACACAATTTAAAACAGATACAACTTAGCAGCATCAAAGGTTAGCTTGCCACTGGGTGTAACATATTTCATTTGGAGCACAAATTCTGGTGTTTGCCAGTTATAAAATGTTAAAATAAAATACAAAGACAGATGAAAGGTCATCCTGCTGTGAGGAAACATCCAATTTCTCTTTTCAGCACCCCAATTCCTAACCAAAGTGTTCACATGATTTAATTACTGTTCTCTGTGCTAAGTGGTTTATCCATCAAAATGTGAAAGACAAGCAGAAAGCACCAGAGGGTAATTCGTTTTCTTTACAGTTCAAATCTTCTTGCTCATAATGAAATATATTTTTCTTTTCAAACTGCCACAGCCTCAAATGTTACTCCGCCTTTTTCAAAACAGCCACTTTTTAACCTTAAGATAAGTAGCCAGGAAGACAGGCGATATTCTTTTGCACCAACAATCTTTTAATGCTTTTTCAATAGCAGCAGCAGAAGAAAACCTCAGAACAAAAGTTTTACTCTAAGACTGAACGGAATTGGGGGGTGGGGAGACACAGGGTGTAAGGATGGAAATAAGTCCATCCTGGGGAGAACCCAAGTTACTCTGCAGGAAATAGGAACCTCCTTAGACTCCCACACAAAAAGAAGGGGTACCTGGAATTGTATGTCTTAATGGCAAGATGGGAGGAAGAGAGCCTGACACTGGAGTCACTTGACCATCCCAGAGCTGTGGGAAGAACAGTGATTTGGGACCCCAGAGCCTGGGTTTGAGTTTGGGCTCTTTCCCTTGTTCCTTCCTCTGTGACTTGGCCTGGTAGATTTACCTCTCTACCCCAGGTTCCTTCCTCTATAAAATGAGTGTTGAACTAGTGGATTCATGGCCTTAAGGGACTGACAGTCCCTTTGGTGTCTAAGGAGTCAACAGCCCATAAGGGGCCTTTTGCTGAATGTGAATATTTAGCTTGGAGAGGATAAATCTATGATTGGTCCAGCACTGTGCACCACACATCACCTTCATCATTCTCACCTCCTGTCTGTCTCTTTTCCTTACAACAACATTGTCTATATTAAATGCCAATGTTTTCTGAGAGGGTGCATCTGAGAAGTTTTATTATGTTTAGGTAAATGGAAGACAGCATTGGTGACAAGAAGGTCAGGAGATGCACAAGTATTCAGTAATAAGTGACCATTGCTGCTCCATTGCTCCCAAGGGACTCCTTGCCATGTCTGATAGTCTGTGCCTACTCTGGTGTTAAAGTCACCTAGAATTATGTGTGCCTCTTTTGGTATATTGATGATAAGGGTCTCCAGTTTTTCTTTGACCTCATTAGGCTTGTCATGGTGGGAGCATCCACACTGATGATGGTGGTATGGTGTTTTCCTGCTAGTGGTAATCCAATTGTCACGAGTCCATCTTTCATTCCTTTTGGGAGTCAACAAGCTTTGTTGACTAGATCAGTTTTCATTGCAAAGCCTCTGCCAGCTTCATGGTGCTGCCCATCGCTGTGGCCACTCCAGAAAAAAAGTGCATCCAGCTCTGACTTCAGTGAGCTGGCCTTTGTTGGCCAGCCTTGTTTCTTTTCTTTTCTTTTTTCTTTTTGCATTAAGCATTTATTATTAAATCACATTAAATGTTAGTAAAGAGGTGACCGAGTGGCATTTAACCCAAGTCGAAAACCCCCCAGTGCCATATTTTCTCTACATTACCTATTCTGTACTAAGAGGAGAGCACTCACCAGCTGAACAGCCTTCCGCCCTAGAGCCTGAGCCCAGAGTGGCTTTTGCCTCGTGATCACCAGCCTTGTTTCACTCAGGGCTGCTTCCTGGATGCAGGACTTGCCGAGTTCTCTTGCAACAAGAGCTGTTTGTCTTTCAGATCCACTGGATTTTGTGTTGTTGGTAAGTGTGGGCACATTGCATGTAGTGACGGTGAGTGGAATCATCTTTGCAGAAGATTTTGCACTTTTGGGGGGTGTGCTCTTGTTGTTGTGGGGTTTCCCCCTCTTTCTTTGTACCGCCAGCATTTAGGGCAGTGTCTGGAATATAGTAGGTGCTTAATAGATACTTGGTGACTTGAATTGAAGGAGAATAAAGATCAAGAAAAGGTCATTGCACTTAGCAATTAAGAGACCCTTGGTTACCTTGGAGAAAGCAATTTCAGTTGAATGGTGAGATCAGACAAGAGATTACAAGTGCTAAAAAAATCAGGAGGAAAGGAAGTGAAGGTAATAGTTGTTGGTTTTTTTAAAGGAGTTTGGTTTTGAAAGGAAGAAAGCTAAGACAAGACAGCTTGAAGGAACTGGTTCAGTGAAGGTTTTTTAAGAATCGAGAAGACCTTGGCATGCTTGTAGGCAGGCCAGGATCTGCACTTAGAGGGGAAGAAGAACGAGCTGGGTAAAGTTGTAGTAGCTGCCTGGTAAGCCTAGGTCCAGTTAGGGATACTCTGGCCAAGAGGAGAGCACTCTGACCATGAGAAATAATCCAGCTGGTCAGCTTGCTGGGGTCAGTTAGAGGGTACTCTTTCCTTGGAAAAGCAAAGCAGTTAATTAACCACAAAGTGGTTAGTCAAACAGATAGCGGATGTCATAGGCCCCCGGAAAGTTGGGCCAGATGTGCTTGCTACGTGATTAGGACCAGATAGTGACAATAATCTTAAGCTAGGAATATGCCATGTTTACTGTTTCATGTATCCCACTCCCCTCACAGCTGTAACTTTTCAGTCCTAAGTCTCTTCCTCCACCCCCTGCTTTTCTCTATAAAAGCATCACTTCTGTAAATCTGTTCCTCCCTGGGAGTTGAAGTTCAGACTTCTTTTCCCGGCCATAACTCTGTGTGCTGAATAATAAAAAATTTTACTTACATTTTGATTGGATCATGTGTGCGAGAAATTCTTTGATAGAGGAATATTTTCAGATTCAGTTTCGCAGTAGCATAGCCTTGCACACAGTAGGTGTTCAATAAATTTTTTTTTAAGCTTTGTGTGTGTGTGTGTGTGTGCGCGCGCGCGCGCACACGCATATGAGTGAGGCAATGGGGGTTAAGTGACTTGCCCAGGGTCACACAGCTAGTAAGTGTCAAGTGTCTGAGGCTGGATTTGAACTCAGGTCCTACTGAATCCAGAGCTGGTGCTCTATCCACTGGGCCACTTAGCTGCCGCACCTCAATAAATCTTTAATTGGGTCTAGTTCACTAGACCCGTTTCACTGAGGAGAACCAGAATTCTTTCCTCGGTTCTCTGGCTCCGGCTGAATCCATTACTCTCTGCACTGAATTCTACAAGTTCTTTAAGCATCTGTTCTCTTACAGAGGCCAAGAAGACGCCAGAGACTCTGGCCACTCGTCCAGCCACGCTTTGCTTCTTCTTCCGGCCTCTCCCCTTCCAGAGAGGGTTTCAAGGAAAGGTTCGATGATCACTGGTTGGGTGTGTGCAGTGTGGTGAGGGAGGTCCTTGTTCAGACACTTTAGCTCTGAGATCTCCTAAATCCCTCCTAACTCTGAGGTGCTTTGAGTCTTCATAGCTTGTCCAAGGGGCAGCTAGGGGGCACCATGGTGCACAGAGCACCGGGTCAGGTAGACTCATCTTCCAGAGTTCAAATCTGGCCTCAGACACTTGCTTAGCTCTGTGATGCTGGGCAAGTCACTTCACCTGGTCTGCCTCAGTTTCCTTATCTGTAAAGTGAGCCGGAGAAGGAGACAGCAAACCACTCCGGGATCTCTGCCAAGAAAACCCAAATGAGGCCATGCAGAGTTGGACACAACTGAAATGGCCAAACGACAAGTCTGATCCAAGGGTAAACTTCAGCCTTTGGGTGAATGATTCTAACCCCTGCATGGATGGCGTCCAAGCTGTAAGGAGCAGTTTTCTGTGTGCTGGGCAAGGACCACAAACTGTGCCCGGGAGTGTGGCTGTACGGTGGGCTGAGGGAAGGGCAGAAGTGGCACCAGCCTGCCATGGGGTGGCTCCCATTTCAACTAAGTACCCTGGCCAACAAGATGCGCTAAGCCCTCTGGTCCCCACGTGGCTAATGTGTATAAGGGTAAGTTGTGTCCTCTAAGTACGGCGCATTCACCCCACACTGCCCACATTATTGCACCCCGCAATTGGTGAATTCTCCTGAACTGCCCACGCAAAGACACTAAGGCCCTGTCACTTTTCATTCAACTCCTTGGCTCGGCCCCTTATCGAGGAGATTGCTGCCACTCTGCCCCATCGCCACACGTGTCTTGGGGCTGGCAGGCCTGCCCTTTTGCCGTCCACTCTGAGAAGAGCCCTAATTTCAGGTCTCGTATGTTCCAAACCATGATTGGTGGGGATACCAACTGCTATGCAGCCCAAATCCTCCTCTGATCTGGGCCGCTCCTCATTTGGTTCTTTGATGTATAATTTTCCATCCTTAAATAGCTCCCCGTTCACCAGAGACTCCACAAGTCACCGTGTCCCAATCTTCTCCCACTTGGCTTCTCCCTGTTCACCTGACCTGCTGACCACTGTGAAGAGACTTCAAGTCTCCCTTTGTTCACCTGCCAAGGAAGAGTTTCCTTCAATGACCGTCTGCCCGGTCTCCATTGATCTTCTCCTTTCATCTCACTCCCTGTGCTCAGTTTTCCTCTTGTAATCTGAAATCTGCAGCAGTTCTGTCATCTCCTGTCCCATCACTCCCAGGAGCACCTCCACAAAGGCCAGCTGTCACTCTGTTGTTTAATTAGTCACGTCTTCAAATGCTCCCTGTGAAATCACCACCATCCCCCAGAGGACGGCTGGTTTCCCTGGTCACCTCTTCTGGTTGGGGAGGCAGGTTGTATAAGTAGATGCAGAGCCACAGAGGGCCCCTGTTGGGATGACCCTGGGAGACCCCTCAGGGCACAGCTCCCACTTTAGGGATGGAGACTCGGCCAAGGGAAACGACCTCTCATTCAATGAACCAGCCAAGGAGAATCTCCAAGGTCAGATGGAGCCTGTTCCTCCTCCTCACTTAAGGGCTTTTCGGTTCATCTCATTTCTCTCAGACATCACATCCCTGCTGTCCTTGCCCAGCTCTGGGGGATATGGTGTGTAGGTCAGGAGGTCCTAGGTCATGTCCTTCCTCAGACACTTCCCAGCTGTGGGACCCTGAGCAAGTCCCTTGACCTCTCTGGGCCTCACGTCCTCATCTGTCAAACGAGGAGGCTGGGTCTTGTCTGGTTCTAGATCTCTGATCCGGTTCTAGATCCACGAATCTCTGACTTCACAACGACTTCTGGACATCATCTCCTGGTTGTAGCTACGTTGTCATCAGCGTCAGTGCAGGGGTCACGTATCCCTCATTCTCTAGTGACCTTATCGTATTGAATCCAGTCTTACCTGCTGGCAGCAAAGGGATCAACCCCGATCAACCCTGGCTCAGCGGGGGTGGCCTCGTGTCTGCAGAAGTCATGGAACCACTGTGAATCTCTGTCTCCTCCTCTGGCCTGAGGAGGGGTTTGGAGATGGGATCCTAATGGGATCTCAGGGTCAGTCAGTCCATCAAAAAGAATTTACTGATGACCCTGAGGCCCTGGGGCCTGTGAGGAGCTTTTCCTCTATAGACAATATGGACACACAGGAAGAAGCTGATGTGAAAGGCAGGATAGAGGCCGCTCACAAAGGGTCCGGACTGCTGCACCAAAGACTGCCTTTGAGTTCCTGGAGCTTCCCCAGTGCAGGGGAGGGGAGGGCATGGCCAGAACTGTACCCCAGGGCCACGCTTTGGTGGCTGTGGGGGAGCCACAGGATGAAGAGTGAATGACGACTGTCAGGCTGCGAGCTTCGGTGAATGGAGGATGGGGGAGTCCTCGACAGAAGGAGGGACCCTGGGAGGGAGGGTGAGTTTTGGAGGTATTGAATTTGAGATGCTTATGGGACATGCAGCTCGAAATGTCTAAGAAACAGCTGGTGATGCAGAGCTGAAGCCCAGGAGTGAGACTAGGAATGGAACGTCAACCTGGGAATTATCTCGAGAGAGTAAAATGGAATGCACAGAGCAGACGGGGTCATTGACTGAGAGACTAGAGAGAGAACAGAGGAAGGTCTAGGACAGAGAACACCTACTGATGGGGGGAGTGAGCCAGAGCAAAGGTGACACAGAAAGAGTGGCCAGAGGAGTAGAAGGGTGTCCTGAGAGTAGAGACAGTGATCAAGAGTGTCAAAGGAGAGCATAGGAACAGGTGGGGCTTTCCTTAAGATGATAAGCAGTATCTACCTAAAACCATCAGCAAGCATCCTCTGTGATGGGGATAAGTTAAAAGTGTTCCCAATAAGATCAGGGGTGAAACAAGGATGTCCATTATCCCCACAATTATTCAAAAGTGTACTAGAAATGTTAGCGTTAGCAATAAGAGAAGAAAAACCAAAGGAATCAGAATAGCCAAGGAGGAAACAAAATGATCATTCTTTGCAGATGATATGATGGTATCCTTAGAGAATCCTAAAGAATCAACTAAAAACTACTTGAGACAAGTAACAACTTTAGCAAAGTTGCAGGATATAAAATAAACCTACATAAATCATCAGCATATCTACATATCACCAACAAAGTGCAGCAGCAAGAGATAGAAAGAGAAATTCCATTTAAAATAATTTTAGACAATATAAAATATTTGGGAATCTACAGGCCAAGGCAAACCCAGGAACTATATGAACACAATTAGAAAACAGTTTTCACACAAATAAAATGAGATCTAAACAAATGGAAAAATATCAATTGCTCATGGGTAGGTTGAACTAATATCATAAAAATGACAATTCTACCTAAATTAATTTACTTATTTGGTGACAAACTACCAAAAAATTATTTCATAGAGCTAGAAAAAAATAATAACAAAATTCATCTGGAAGAACAAAAGGTCAAGAACATCAAGAAACCTAATTTAAAAAATGCAAAGAAAGGTGGCCTAGTAGTATCGGATCTAAAGCTATATTATAAAGGGGCAACCATCAAAACTATTTGGTATTGGCTAAAAAAGAGAGTGGTGGATTAGTGGAATAGGTTAGGCACACAAAACACAGCAATAAATGACTATCATAATCTCCTGTTTGATAAACCCAAACACTCTAGCCTCTGGAATAAGAATTCACTATTTGACAAAAACTGCTAGGAAAACCGGAGAATAGTATTACAGCAGAAACTAGGCATAGACCAACGTCTTACACCATACACCAAAGTAAAGTCAAAATGGGTCCATGATTTAGACATAAAGGGTAATACCATAGGCAAATTAGAAAGGAAGGAATAGTTTACCTGTCAGATCTATGGAGAGGGGAAGAATTTATGATCAAAGATGAGATAGAGAACATTATGAAATGCAAAATGGATAATTTTGATTACATTAAATTAAAAAGGTTTTGCACAAACAAAACGAATGCAACCAAGATTAGAAGGAAAACAGAAAGCTGGGAAACAATTTTTACAGCCAGTGTTTCTGATAAAGGCCTCATTTCTAAAATATAGAGAACTGAATCAAATATAAGAATACAAGTCATCCCCCAATTGAGAAATGGTAAAAGGATATGAACAGGCAGTTTTCAGATGAAGAAATTAAAGTTATCTGCATCCATATGAAAAAATGTTCTCAATCACTACTGATTAGAGAAATGCAAATTAAAACTACTCTGAGGTACCACCTCACACATACCCAATTGGCTAATATGACAAAAAAGGAAAATGATAAATGTTGTAGAAGATGTGGGAAAATTAGAACACTAATGCACTATTTGTGGAGCTGTGAACTGATCCAACCATTCTGGAGAGCAATTTGGAACCATGCCCAAAAGGCTATAAAACTGTGCATACCCTTTGGCCCAACAATACCACTACTAGGTCTATATCCCAAAGAGATCATAAAAAAGGGAAAAGGACCCACATATGGAAAAATATTTATAGTGGCTCTTTTTGTGGTGGCAAAGCATTAGAAATTGAGGGGATGCCCATCAACTGGGAATGGTTAAACAAGTTGTGGTATATGAATGTCATGGAGTACTATTGTGCTGTAAGAAATGATGAGCAGACAGATTTACTCAGCTCTTCTCAGCAATACAATGATCTAAGACAATTTCAAAAAACTCATGATGGACAATGTTCTCCACATCCAGAGAAAAAACTATGGGGTCTAAATGCAGATTGAAGCAGACTATTTTCACATTTGTTGCTGCTGTTTCTTCTTTCTTGTGGGTTTTCCCTTTTGTTCTGATTCTTCTCTCACAGCATGACTAAAGTGGAAATAGGTTTAAGATGATTTTGTAATGCATAACCTTTATCAGATTGCTTGCTGGTCTCCGGAGCGGGGAGGGAAGGCAGGATGGGAGAAAAATTTGGAACTCAAAATCCCTCTAAAATGAATGTTGAAAAGTATCTTTACATGTAATTGGAAAAAATAAAATAAAATACTATTTTAAAAAAAGAATGAAGGGGGGCAGCTAGGTGGCGCAGTGGATAAAGCACCAGTCCTGGATTCAGGCATACCTGAGTTCAAATCCAGCCTCAGACACTTGACACTTACTAGCTGTGTGACCCTGGGCAAGTCACTTAACCCCCACTGCTCCACAAAACAAACAAACAAACAAATAAACAAAAAAAGAATGAAGACTGAGAAAAACAGATTTGGCAAAGAAGTCACTGGTGAGACAGCATTTCCAGTTGCTGAAGGCAGAATCAAATGAGGGCTTTTTAAGGATGTGCTATTCCTGCTTATTTGTAGGTGGCGGGGACAATATTGGCTCCTGGTTGTATGTCTGTTACATCACTGGGTGATGCCTTGCATGTAAACTGGATTTCAGTGAGGCAGAGTTGTGCAAAGTCATCAGAGTCCAGTGGCAGGAGCAAAGTCAGGAGGACTGGAGATGGTCGGGGATGCAGTGATTGACCTTGGTGTCTTCGGTGTCTGGCCAAGGTCTCAGAGCTCCACAGTGCCTGCTTCAGCTGCCTTCGGGGTGGTTGGAACAAAGTATTTTCATCCGCCCATTCCACTGGAGGAAGTCTTCACATGCTTGTGGTAGACACCCCCTAATTCATCAAGTTAGGTTAAGGCCCTTGGGTTACCCTCAACCTGGGTTAGCCCATAGGCCAAGAAGGCTTTATTGGGGTGTGGCCGTTCTGCATGCTATAGTTTTCTTGAAGCCAAAGGTGGATGAGGAGCCCTGAAAAGGGCTTGGGCACATAGCATGTGCTTCCTAGTTACCTGTGAATCATGTTGGGGAATTCCTCAGCCCAGAGGTCCTAAGATCCTCCCAGAAAGCAATTCTTCCCACCTTGGTCTCTTGGACTGGAGGTCAAGAGACCAAGAGGTTAGGCCAGAAGATAAAAAGTTTAATGGACAAGGAAGGCACTAGGCAATAGGAGAGAGTGAACATTAGAGAGAGGGGATGAAAGGAGGGAAAATCCACCAGTGGAGTTTGAGAGGGGAGAAAATCAAGGGTACAAGCAGAGAGGCTGGAAGCGGTCATTACAGGACACTTGGCTGTCTGAGCCCCACGAATAAGGGGACAATTTTGCTTGAGAAAGTGGGAAAGAGATGGTAAGCACGTGAACCTGGGGGAGAGGGCTATCTACTTCAATGAAAAGACCTTCCAATCTGTCAGGAAGAATATGTACAAAGTGATAACACACCACAGACTTGAACAATGCCAAGAACCCGACTCAGAAGCATTCCTACAGAGAGAACGGCAGCAGGTTACCAATCCCCCGTGTCCAAGGGGAAGGGGAAGCACCTCCTATGCGCCTGAGCCTCTCTGGCAGCCCCAGAGGAAGAGCCCTGCCCTCCTCGGCCCAGAGAGAAGAGCTGCTTCCACTCCAGCCTCAGAAAGAGAGAGAATGCACAAGGCCTGTGGGCCCAAGCCCTGCTAGAGACATCTAGGGCCTGGAACTTAGGTTGCTCCTTGACCCCTGAAGGAAGGATGAGCAGGCCACCCTCACCCCTCGAAGGAGTGGGGCAGGACTGGGGTGGGAAGGGCATGAAATCATTGCCATAGACAGGGGAGAGCCTGGGGCTGGTGATCCCTGGGGATCCAAGTGAAGCAGCCCTTTGTTTGTCCAGCCCCCTTCCACCTGACATCCCCCAGCAGCTGGGGATGACTGTGGCCCACACTTCATGGAGGCGCCTAATTCTCTCCATTAGAGTTCTTTGTCTCTGTTTGACTGCCCTATTAGGCTGAATGAGGCTAGGATCATGTTCAAACTAAACTCTGTACCTTTTCTGGGCCATCCGGTCTATGGATGCCGACTGGCCTTCGACTCCTGCCTGGTCACCACAGGGCCAATGTCTGACTTGGCCAAAATGCTTTTTTTTTTTTTCAGGATGGCTGACACTGTTGCTCCTTAGAACTAGAGTCGTGACCTCCCTGAAAGCAGGGGCTGTGGGTTTGCCTCTTTCTGTACCCCCTAGCACTTAGCCCTACTATGTGCCTGTCACACAGTTGGCATTTTTAATCAATGCCATACTGGTTTCACAAACTCCATTGATGTCTGGAAGAGGCTGAGTCAGCGGCTGCTTTAGAGAGCAGAAGTTTTGGGTTTTACTTGTGCTGACTCAGTGTTTCTTCTTTGGTCCTATGGCTCCCCCAGAGCCCCAGAAATCAATGCTGGTAAAGCGGTAATTGAAGAGAGGATCTAGAAAAGCTCTCATGGATGTTAATTTCCAAAGGAGAATGGAGGGGGTCAAACAGGCGGGGCAGGGAGAGGAAGGGGGCCGAGCCCCTGGCCCTGTGGGGGGCTTTAGCCGGGGCATCAGCAGGCCCCTCCTTTGGGAATTCTGTCTGACCAGGGAAAGCCAGCAGAGTCAGATGGCGGCCCATCCCCATTTCTAAGCCGGTGGCCGCCCCCCTCCTCCAGTCCACCCCTTTCCATTTCTGAGACTGCTGACGGGGCAAACTTACTTTAAATCTGCGGCTATTAAGTTAAACCCGTTGTACAAGTGCGCTTCAGAGGAGATTTTCTTCAGATAGGAGAAGCTGTCGACATCTGTGGTTAGGAAGTGGGTCACGAGCTCACCTGTGGGGACAGGAAGAACAAAGTGAACCGGCAGGACCCCGGGACACCCCAGCCCTTCCCAATCGCCCGGACATAGCAGGTGGGGCTGAGACACAGGGATGACGAGGCTAACAGGGCCTGAGATTCAGAGCCGAAGAAGACCTCAGAAACTCACACCACAGAGCAGAAACTGCGGGCCCAAGAGACATTTCCAGGGACCCGAACAGCCCTTTGAATAATAACTGAGTGAGGCACTTCCTTCATCTAGCCCCTGACACTGGTCTCTTCTCTGATTCTGACAACAGCCCTGGGACATTGGCAGGGGAGGGACAGTTATGCCCATTTTATAGATGAGGAAACAGGCTGAGAGGGCTGGCTGACTTGCCAGGGTTGTCCAGTGACAAAGTGACCCTCAAGTGTCATGAGCAGGCCTGACGCCTAGCTGGCCCTCGGCTGCTCCTAGAGCAGCTGCACACAACAAGGACTCCTCGTGAGAGGACCCAGAAATAGTTTTCCTAGGAGAACAGCAGCTGCCAAGAGGCCGTCCCGAGGTGGGAGGCCTCGGCTGCTGGGAAATCCTTAAGGGACCAGAGCTTCTCTTCTCTTCTCTTCTCTTCCATCCCTTCCCTCCTCAGCATGGACAGTCCTTCATTCTGTAGAGATCACCAGCACAGATGCTTTCACTTGTTCTCTCTGTAAAACATACTCACTGAGAGTGTCCTCAGGCACTTGCCTGCAAGGATTCTCAGTGGGCACAAGGCCCTCCAGAGAGGAGCTGGTGCAGATACCAGGACACGGTCAGGTGGCAAGGCTGTGAGGCCCGGCATGAGGCTGCCTCTTCCTCCTGCTCCTTATGGCTCCGAGCCCAGACAGCCACTGCCTGGGCATCCCAGGTGGGGAGGGAGGGAGGGACCTGGGGCACAAGGGCTGCAGGTGTGGATACCTGGCACTCTGTGGGGAGGTGGGGTGGACATGTCCCTGAAGGGTCAGTGGAGTGAGTGCGGGCAGAGGAGTGGGGCACAGGCTGAAAGGAACAGGCTGGTGCTTAGCTCCCCTCCTCTTGAAGCATCATTCACAAACAGCTGGCTTTGGTCTAGCCAATGGCTCCGGCTGCGCCCAAGCTCCCACCCACAGCAGGTAACCACATGGAAAGGGAGCAGTGATGGAGCTTCTTATTAGATACATTCCAGCATCCTTCTGCTGAATTATAGAGTGGTGCAGTGGATGGAGTACTGGGCCTTGAGTCAGGAAGACCCGAGTTCAAATCCCACCTCAGACATTTAGTAGCTGTGTGACCCTAGGCAAGTCACTTCAACTCACTAACTACCTCAGTTTCCTCATCTGTAAATAAAAGAAGGGGGTTGGACTCAATGATTTCCAAGGTATCTTCCAGTTCTAATCTATAATCACACAAGCCTATATTACTGAGCTTGCTTCGTGGGTGCCCATTCTTAGAGTGGGGTGCTGTTGGTGACATGATGCTTTTATAATTTGGGCTGAGAGAGTATGGAAATGAGTTTTCTTTTTAAAAAGAAATCGAAGTAGCATAAGATATCATAGAAAAAAGTGCTGGACTTGCATTCAAGAAAGAATACGGTTCAAATCTTCAGTCTGACATATGCTAGTTGTGTGGCCATGGGCCTCAGTTTCCCCATCTGAAAATGAGGATCTAACCACACCTGTAGGATGCATCCCACAGGGAACAGTGGGATGTAAAGTGGTCTGTAACCCTTAGAGCAGCATCTTAACACCAGCTATTGTTAGAAGGGTCTTTTGGTGCTTGTTGTCCTTTTACAATACATGCCCGGCCCAGAGACCTTCCCACAGTGTACCTACCTCTGCCTTTGGCATCTTTATCGAGCTTTGGTTGCATGTAATTTGTCAGGGCTGCCAGCTTTCCTTTCTTACTGATCCCAAGCCATGACCCTCCTTCCTTCCCTTCTTCCATGTCGAGACCTGTGTCAAACGATAAGAGGAGCAAAGACATCAGCTCTAACGGGATGCTGCAAAGAGGGCTCTGGGGCCAAGGGCCACAGCTTTCCCTGGCTTGGACACTGTGACCTGAGCAACAGTTATTCTGCACCTGAATGCAACATGATCAAACCTGGGGATCAGAGAGCCGGGTTCTCAGCATCACTCCACTGCGGCCTTGTGGGAAAGCATCAGCTGCAGGCACTTGGCATGAGAGGGGAGCCCATCACCTCCTTTTCAAGGGGAGAAGGACCATGTGAGCACCATGGAAACCGCGGACAGATGCCAGTATTGCCCAGGTCAGCAAACTAACTAGAGGTTCCATGCAATGAATATGGAGAAGAGAAATGGCTGAACATGTTTAAAAGTTAAAATGTGCTTTGTAAAAAGAACCAAACCAAGAACCTTCACCAGGACCTTATAGAGCCTTAACTGAAGCTCCAAGTACTGCCACTGAGCCCTGTGTACACAGGGGGTGCTTAATGGTTGTTGTCCTTTGTGCTCCAAGAGGACCGAAATGAGATGACTACGTAAGGGTCAAGGTACAGTGTGTCCCGCTGTGGCTCATCAGACCAATGCATGCTTGAGAGGCTCTTCTACAGGCCGGGCCCAAATAGTCCATGTGGATGAACATTTGGGGGTGGAGAAGGCTCTAAATCTGAGCATCTCATGTGTCTTTGGAGCCCCTTCAATTGTTCTTTGCTCAGAGAGCACAGGGCCTTCTCTGCTGCTGAGGGCACGCCACGGCGGGGTGGTTCTGGGCCGGCATCTCCCCCAAACCTCCAAAGTTCTTCAGAGAGACTCCGAGAGTGTCCTTGAATGGCTTCTTCTGCTTGCCTTGGGTGAGCTGCCAGCTGATACACACGGGCACTCCACCGGAGCTGTACCCGCTGTCCTGGAGTTTGAATGCTGGGCAGAGAGCCTGAGAGAGGACCTCCATGTCTGCTGTCTCATGCTGCCAGCTGATCTATGGAATCTTCCTGAGACAATTCAAATGGAAGCTCTTCGGCGTCCTGGCGCGGTGCCGGCAGACAGTCCAGGTGGCACAGGCATGCAACAAAGAGGTCAGTGCAACGGCTCTGCAGCTCTTCAGTTTGGTGGGCAGTCAGATATCTCTTCTCCCCATACTTGTTCCAAAGCCTCCCAAATGCTGAGCTAGCTCTGGCAATGTGTTCGTCAACCCCATTATCAAGGTGTACATCCCTGGAAAGTCTACTGCCAAGGTGAGCGAACTTAGGCTTGATAAATGTTGAATGAATTAGGGACTAAAACATCTACTCCAATGCTCCTGTGATTTCTCTGCTCTGGGCACTCCTGCTGACAACCTCCCTGAGCTCGGCTGGGCCTCACTGCCCAATGCTGGGTCTCTCCTTCTCGTCCCTGCAGATCTGGAGGAGTTGCCATGGGTGGTTCTCCTTTGTTGGCAACCTCCCAAGATCTGTAAGCCCAGGGTCTGAGCCCCACACCAGGATGAGGTGTCAGAGTGAGACTGTAATGGAAGTATAACCTCTAATCGGAGCTTAAGGTCACAGATTAGTCCCATGAACTTTCTGGAGTGTAAGATAAATGGGCCTCCTGCTGTTTCCCTCTCATCTACTTGCCAGCCTATGATGACTATTGCAGCAGAAGAGCTGGGTGTGGATGCCACAGGAATCCAGCCATCCTTTCCCTGGAGCACCATGGATAAGGAATGCCTGCAGGCTCACAGGACAAAGGAAGAACCCTGCACAGGCTTGGAGGTGCTTTATCACATGAAGAAGCATTGGGAGGGTAACTTGGTAAAGATGACTTACAGAGTGGATCCCACAGGACCTCGAATGGCTACCAGCAAGGTCTACAGCTCAGTGGGATGAGCTGGTGGTCCGACTGATCAGACGGAGACACAAACTATGAGAAGAAGATTCCTGGTGTTCTGCCCTTGTATTACACTGAGCAACAATATGTCTGGATGAGTGAGTGTGTGACTGACTGAATGAATGAATGCATGGATGATTTTTCAGGAGAAGACCAATAGTATCATGGATCATGTCTTGACTTGCACATGAATTCGATTTAACTGAGGCAGAGTTAAACAAAGTCACAGGCCTCACTCTCTCTTTCAGAGTCATTGAAGTTCAATGGCGAGACAAAAGTCAGGATGACTGGCGACGGCCCAGGATGTAGGCAATGACCTTGGCGTCTTCCATGCCTGACCAAGCTCTAAGGTTCCATGTGCCTGCACTTCAGCTGCCCACATGGCCGCTGGAACAAACTGTCCTCATCCACCCATTCCCCTTGGGAGAAGTCTTCAGATGCTTGGGTAGACACCCCATGAGCTCACCTACAGGTTTGAGGTCTGTCGGCTCCCCTCAACCTGCTTTAATCCATCTGCCAAGACAGTTTGACTGGGGTGTGGCCACTCTGCATGCCCCAGATTCTTTTTTTTTAAATTTTTTTTTAGTAAGGCAATTGGGGTTAAGTGACTTGCCCAGGGTCACACAGCCAGTAAGTGTTAAGTGTCTGAGGCCAGATTTGAACTCAGGTATTCCTGAATCCAGGGCCGGTGCTCTATCCACTGTGCCATCTAGCTGCCCCCTATGCTCCAGATTCTTAAAGCCACAGGTAGACACCAAAGATGGATAAGCAGCCCTCACACCAGAGGGGCTAGTCCTCCCTGAGCATCCATATACTCTGAAGATAATATACAGCACAGCGTGAAGCCAAGGCAGTGAACCTCCCCAAGGGGAAAGCCAGACATCTGAAGGCTTCACCGGGAAGCAGGGAGGCCACATTTCCATTTGCTTCCTAGATTAGCCTGTGCCTACATTCCAGGTTAAAATGGGAATCTGTGGCAAGAGAAGTTTGCTAAGCAGCCAGTCTGGCAGTGAAGCAGTGCTGACCCTGAGGGAGGATGGTTGTCCAGAAAGCATCCTCAGACACAAGGGCTTCCCATGCCATGCCTCAGGTGTAGATTTAAGGTAAATTCTTGGTATCTTCCCTGCCCCCTCCTCCTAACTCCCTCATTTTCTTTTGAAGGATGGATTGTTATTGACACCTTTTGCTCTTCTATCACCTAGATTCCCCCCTGCAGCTCTCCTCTTTCCCCTCCCAAAGAGCCATCCCTTATAAAGAAGAGAAAGAAAACCTCTCAAGTCCTCCCTTCAGGGCATTCTGTTCGGTTTCCCTTTCCACTGCTGTTCTTACTGTATGCATTGTTTTCCTGGCTCTCCGGCTGCCCTTTGCATCAGTTTATGTAAGTCTTCCCACACTTCTCTGTATCCATTAGGTACATTGTTTCTTACAGGACTGGTCTATTACAGTCATGTCAGGACATGTGCAGTCGAATCTACTTTGTTTCCAGTTCTTTGTTGTCACAAAAAGCAATGGTATAAATATTTTAGGGTCATATGATGTCTTTCTTTTTGTCAATGACTTCCCTGAGGTATATGCCTAGTGATGGAATTCTCTGGGTTAAAGGTACGGACATTTTAGTAATTTTATTTGCAGAAGTCTAAATTGCCTTCCAGAACGGTTGTGCCAATTCACAGTTCTAACAGCTGTTCTTAGAGGTGTGAATTGGTGCAACTATTCTGGAAAGCAATTTGGAATTACAAAAATAAATTACACCTGTCTCACCATTATTCTACCACTGACTCTTCCTGTCTTTTGTCATCTTTGCCAATTTTCTGGGTTTTTTTAATGGCCATTTCTTTTACTATTTGTGAAATGCTTGTTAGTAGGTTGTGGTTCTTCTCTTCAGAGAAGAGTTTGTTCATCCCTTTAACTAATTCTCCATTAGGAAATGAGTTTAAACTCGCTTATTTTCATTGAGGATACTACTAACCTTCCAGTCTCCCAGATTCACAGTCCTGGAGTCATCCATGACTTTCTTCTCTCTCTTATGCAATCCAATTAACAGCAGCAAATTTTGTTGACTCTCCCTCTACAACATCTCTAGCACCCATTTCCTTTTCTCCCTTCACACCACAACCACTCTGGTTCAGGTCTGCATTCCCTCTTACCTGGATTGACTTCAATTATCTTCTAATTCATCTCTTTCCAGGTCCTTCCTTCTCCAATCCATCCTTCACATAGCTACTGAATTAATATCACAGAATCACAGTTGGGAGGTACCTCGACTCTACTGCTCCCCAGTCCAGCCTACCTCTACCAAAGAATCCTCATTAGGGTATGCTGGGATCCTCGCCTGTAGACTTCCAACGAGGGGGAACTTTTCAGACAGCTCATTTCACCCATGGATGGTTCTCATTGTCAGGAATTCTTTCTTTACATTAAGTTTCACTTTGCCTCTTTGTAACTTTCCTTCATTGTAGGATAATAGACTTAAATTGTACAATTAGATTGTAGGATCACAGACTTAAAGCTGAAATGGACCCTATAAGTCTTCTAGTTCAAAGCACTCATTTTCCCTATGAAAAAACTGAGGTGGGAGTGGGGGGGGGGGAGGTTAAGTGACTTGTCCACAGTCACACACTATTAAGTGGTGAAAAGGGATTTGAACTAAGGACCTTGGCTCCACATCAGCTTCAGAATCCTCAGTGACTTCCCGCATTGAAAGCCCTTCCCATCTGGCCTCCCTCCTCTTTCTAGGCTTTTCCCATACTGCCTTCCCTTCATGGGCTCCGTGCTCCAGACAGTCTGGCCTCTGGGCCCACCTTCCAATCTTGGCCCAAGCCATTCCCTCTGGCTGGGAGGCTCTTCCATCTCACCTCCTCAGCTCTGACAAGAACCCATTTCTTCCCTCCCTCCCTCATCTGTATCTCTCAGTATCTGTGCAGGTTGTATCCCCTCCAATAGAAGGTAAGCTCCGTGAGGGCAGGGCCTTTTCCATTTTGGTCCCTGCCTCCCTGTTCCTTAACCCAGTGAAGTACATCCAAGATAAAGTCTTGTGGGTTTGAATCTGAAAAGAACTCCCTCACAGCCAAAACAACATAGACTGGTGGAAGGCTGGCTTCTTTCAGGCATTATTTGGTATAAGAAAACCCTGGTAAAGAAGTCAGGCTTAATGAGAAATGCTCCTGCAATGCAGCCCTGTGGGTGTATCCCTTTGGGAAAGGGTAGGAGACTCCTCAAGCTATTTGTTTTCTTCTTCTTCTTCTTCCTCTTCCTCTTCTTCTTCTTCCTCTTCTTCTTCTTCTTCCTCTTCTTCTTCTTCTTCTTCTTCTTCTTCTTCTTCTTCTTCTTCTTCTTCTTCTTCTTCTTCTTCTTCTTCTTTGTGTGTGAGACAAATGGGGTTAAGTGACTTGCCCAGGGTCACACAGCTAGTAAGTATCAAGTGTCTGAGGCTGGGTTTAAACTCAGGTCTTCCTGAATCCAGGGCCAGTACTCTATCCACTGCACCACCTAGCTGCCCCTAGAGATTCATATCTCAAAACAGGGTCTGTTTAAAGAGATGAAGTGGGTCAAGTTCACCAACAGTCATGGGATAGGATGATATTTCCATCCTCGGTGCTCAGACTCCTTGTCTAGGATCCATCACAGAGGTTAATAACAGGCTAGGATCACTGTTCTTGACAACAGATGACAGCATTCTTGACTTGACCTTGCATTCATGATTCATTCAGGTCACTAGAGGAAGAGCTGAAAGGTGATGGGCACCACCTCTCAGGGTCTGATACCTGCCCATCAGAAGATAGTAACACAAAGAACAAAGGCATTATCGCTGCAGGATAATCCTATGGCCAGAGCTAAATAGTTACATGCATAAGTCTGTGGCCACGTACTCCAAGGGGAAGGGGATTCCTTTGTACCCCAATCACATTTAATGAGAAAAAGTTGAATTCAAGAGCCAGAAAAGCTCCTGTTCTTTACAGCTTCAAACAGAAAAGAAAAAAAAAAGTGTTTTAACCCTGCTCCCTCCCCCACAACATCAAAGATTGATTTTAATGCTCTGCCACCTTGCTATGGGCGACAGCTGATTAAAATTCAGATTTGTCTCATCAAAGGGCCACTTGAGTTGGTAGCTTCAGAAGAAGAAGAAGCTATTGGCCCTGCATCTGGCAGGGATTCAGAGAGACAGTGAGGACCTCAGAAATGAAGGGAGTTGGGGGGTGGTGCGTAAGGTAGGGAGAGCGCCTTCTCTGCACAGGGCTTCTTGCCAAGGGGAAGAATAGAGAGTTGTAACAAAAAGTCACTGCAGTGGATAGAGCACTGGCCCTGGAGTCAGGAGTACCTGAGTTCAAATCCGGCCTCAGACACTTAACACTTACTAGCTGTGTGACCCTGGGCAAGTCACTTAACCCCAATTGCCTCACTAAAAAAAAAAAAAAGTCACTGCAGTCAGAATCTTCATTTCAAACAGCTCTAACTTCTGGACACTTACCCTGGAGAAAGGGGGCTGGGCAAGACTTAAGCTTGTCTTTAAACTAGCATCCAAAGCCTACTGACTTCAGCCATCTGATGTGGGGGGAATATGCCACACTGCCTTAGACCATCCAGACCAGTCTTCCATGGCTGACAGTGATATAAAAGGATAGTCAATGACAGGTGCATAGCTTTCTTTCCATGAGTTCACCCTCAAAAATGAATCAATATGTGGGGCAGCTAGGTGGCGCAATGGATAGAGCACCGGCCCTGGAGTCAGGAGTACCTGAGTTCAAATCCGGCCTCAGATACTTAACACTTACTAGCTGTGTGACCCTGGGCAAGTCACTTAACCCCAAATGCCTCACCAAAAAAACCCCACAACAACCCCAAAACAAAAGCAAAAAACCCTCAAAAAACAAACTGTAGGCCTGTTTATATTTTTTTGTGACAGCAAGGTGGTGCAGTAGATAGAGTGCTGGGTCTAGACTTGGGAAGACCTGAGTTCAAATGTGGCTTCACACACTTACTAACTGTGTGACCCTGGGACAAGTTATTTCACCCTGTTAGCTGTAGTTTCCTCATCTGTAAAATGGGCTGGAGAAGGACACAGCAAACTGCTACAGTCTGCCAAGAAAACCCCAAAAAGGGTCACAAAGAGTCGGACATGACTGAAAATGACTAAACAACTATTTCTGTTTTCAACTTGCATCACCAACAAGGTGGATTCCCACTTCAGGAAGGAGTTAGGCTAGATGAGCTCAACGTTCCCCTATAAATCTGTTTCTAGGACTTTTACGGAACGAGAAGATGCATACAAAAGCACTTTGGACACTGCAAGCACTCCACTAAAAGACTCCATTATCATTCCCCTTAGTTTGCTTTACTCAAGGTCTCTTCCTTAACACAGGTGACCCTGAGCTCTTGACATTGGTACCAGCAAACTCTGTGCAAGTGTTAAGAGCTGGGCCCAGAGAGGGACTGGCTGTTTGCAGGCCAACTGCTAGCCTAGCTAAGTGTGCTCACGGGTGTCCACCTCCAGGGAGGGAGGGAGGGAGAGCGGGCACAGCCACTCACCAATATGGGTGATTGTAAGGGGCTGAGGCCTCTCCACCCCCTGCTCCTCGCTGTGGTCCCTGGTAGCTCCAGCTCCATTCACCGAGAAGACTGAATCTGATGAGAGCTCCCTGCTCCCCCCCCATCACTTTCTACTTTAACCATCCATCCACATTGAACATTTATTGAGCACCTGCTTTATGTAAGGTCCTGGCCATAAACAGATAAGCAATCCAAGATTTCTACTCTACTTTGCGTTCTGCATTCCTAAAGCAGGAGGTCCGTGTCAAACTGTGCTTAGCTTCCTTCTGCTCCATCACACATTCTAGGAGGGTGTGGACACCCCCCCATCAAACTGAGTGCCGGCTATCTGTTTCCCAGCTACGTCACCTTGGGCAAGCCAGCTGTAGCCTTTCTTGGCTTCCCTCTTCTCATCTGCAAGACAAGGTTGATTGAGAGGAGGGTCACCCAAATGAGAATGCTTCTGTGCTTGAAATCTCCTCTAGGCCGAGGTTGGGGTGAAGGGCATGGGGCAGAGAACATTGGGAATTTTAAAAAAAGAGACAGTATGTCACATTTCCTGTGTACTTGGTACTTAATTTCCTTTTCAAAATTTTAAAGGAAAAAGATCCCTAGCAAGAAAATGTCCTCTCATAATCCTTCCTCTTCACGCATGGAACACCAGAGCTCCAGGGGAATGTTTGCCTTCATTTCATTTTTGTTTTGTTTTGTTTTGTTTTTGTTTGTTTGTTTGTTTTTTGGGGGGCAATGGGGGTTAAGTGACTTGCCTAGGGTCACACAGCTAGTAAGTGTTAAGTGTGTGAGGCCGGATTTGAACTCAGGTCTTCCTGAATCCAGGGCTGGTGCTCTATCCACTGTGGCACCTAGCTGCCCGCTTCATTTCATTTTTAAAAAATACTTTGTGGGTGTTGTCCCTAAGCTTCAGAACTGACCTGAACTCTCCATCATGACAAAGGAACAAGTAAGCCTGACAAATGACACAGTGGCAATGACCCCACCTGAAAGTCAGTGCTGCATTTGGTCCCTGTAACTCATCTGCCTTTCTGAGAGGAGAGAGGAGTGTTGAAGTGATTTTTCTTTCCCCTGGGAAAGACTGGTCATCACCATTGCTTGGTATCCATTTTTTTAAAAATGACATCAGAGGGGCAGCTAGGTGGCGCAGTGGATAGAGCACGGGCCCTGGAGTCAGGAGGATGGACTGGAGTTCAAATCTGGCCTCAGACACTTAACACTTACTAGCTGTGTGACCCTGGGCAAGTCACTTAACCCCAATTGCCTCACCAAAAAAAAAAAAGACATCAGAGGTTGTGAACCCCCTTTTGTGCTATGGGGCAACTACATGGTATAGTAGATAAAATTCTGGGTCTGGAATCAAGACGATTCATCTCTCTGAGTTCAAATCCAGGCTCAGATATTTTTTAGTTATGTGACCCTGGGTAAATCACTTTACCCTGTTTGCTTCCATTCCTCATTCGTAAAATGAGCTCAAGAAGGAAATGGCGACCCCCTCCAGGACCTTCACCAAAAAGGGGTCATGAAAAGTCGGATGCCACTGAGACAACTGAAAAATAATCACCCACAAACCCAGTGGGCAGATAGGCCGGGAGCCTTTTCAGAATCATGTTTCTACCTGCATACAGTCACAGAGGATTGCAATGGAAACCAATCGTGCTGAGGTAGAACTGACAAAATATTTTTATAAAAATACAAATTCGGCCCCAGGTAAAGAACCCCTCATTAACATGATCAGACCATTGTGCTGACTAGAAAAGGTTAGCATATATTGGAAGGATTGCTAAGGGTCCTTTCTGCTCTAGGATTGTGGGATTCAAGTTAAGTGTCTGAGGCCTGATTTGAACTCAGGTACTCCTGACTCCAGGGCCAGTGCTCTATCCACGGCACCCCCTAGCTGCCCCGAGCTCACCTTCTATTGGGAGATGACATTGATACCTAGAAGCAGACATTAACTTTGCTTGGGTTTGTTCCTCTGAAATCACCGGGGACTTCCTGTGAGGAAATACCTTACACCAGTGCTCAGTAGCCACTGTTCTTTGAATGTGTTGGAGAGTCTCCTTGGACCCTGAGAGGTCACATGACTTGCCTAGGCTCACCTAGCCAGAGCATTCCAGGGGCGGGATGGAGCTGGGCTGGCTACCATACCCATACTGATCTTCAATTACAGACAAAGTAATTTAGGCAAAGGTGGGTGTGGGAGGCAGTAGTACTGGGAGTGATCAAGGAAGGCTTCCTGGAGGAGGAGGTGGCATTGAGGCTGAGCCTGAGGTCCTAAGAAGGTGGTTGGCTTTGGGGAGGGGAGGGAGCTTGGTCTGGACAAGCAGAGTTAGCAGGTTGGAGCTCAGCAGGCAGAGAGAGGCTGGAGGCCAGTTAGCCCTGGACACACACATTTCAGAATTATCTGTATAGACACGGTTACTAAATTCATGGGAGAATGAGATCATTGTGGGAGAGAGTCCAGAGAAAGCATCTGAGGCAGAGACTCCCGAGTCAAGAAAACTTGGGGAAGAAGAGGAAGAGGAAGAGGCAGCAGTGGCTAAATGAACTCAAGAAAGCTTGGCCAGAGCTGGAGGAAGCCCCACTAGAGATAAGCAGTGGAAACTAGAGGAGAGAGGCTGATGGGGCTGAGCAGCCGGTGGTGAGTGCAAAAGCTGCGACAGGCACGTCCACATCATTAAGAACATTCTCTCTGATACCAATCCGGGTAACTGTGACCCCACAGACAGGCCCCTTCTCCTGTCCTTGCTATCCTGGCTGGCACAGTCAAGTTTAATCAAACTTCAAAGAACTCACCACTGAGGATCTCATTGTTATTGCCCCAAAAATCGGCGAGTTTGGACGGTCGATGGTAGAATTCATCTCTGTTCGCTGCTAGGATGAGTCTAGAAGAAAAAAAGACACAGAAAGAGAAATGGAAGAATCTCTGCTTTGGTCATTGAATCGACAACTGTATCGCCAAGTGGCTGGTTCTTGGAACAGGATCACAAGACAAGGAGGTGGGGCAGGAGAATGGGGAGGGGCATTTATTAAGCTCAGTACCAGGCCCCAGGCTAAGCATTTCACAAACCTCCCAGCAGCCCTGCGAGGTGCTATTATTACCCCAGTTTACAGCTGAGGAAATGGAGGCAGAAAGAGGTGAAGTGACTTGCTCAAGGGTCACACAGGCAGCATCTGTGTGAGGTTGGATTTGAATCTGGCTCTTTCTGATTCCAGGCTCGGCACTGTGTATTATGGCACCACCTAGTGGCCACATCTGGGAAGCGTCAGATGGCTTTCAAACCCAGTTCTTCTGATTCCTAGCGCTCCTTTATTCATCATGCCCCACCGACTCATTGCAAAGCGAATACGGCATAAAATATGCGCACATACACATGTCTTTCTGCTACCGCTTTCTTGTAGGTGGATCCATTTACCCAGAGCAGGCAGGAAAGCCCCTCTCCCAGCCCATGGATGGAAGACTGCTGGGGCATCTATGCAAGATGGAGCTATTGTGGTGCCCACAGACCTAGGCAGAAACCAGTGACTTGGGGCAGCTAGATGGCGCAGTGGATAGAGCACCGGCCCTGGATTCGGGAGGACCTGAGTTCAAATCCGGCCTCAGACACTTGACATTTACTAGCTGTGTGACCCTGGGCAAGTCACTTAACCCCAATTGCCTCACCAGAAAAAAAAAAAAGAAGAAGAAAAGAACCCAGTGACTTGAGCAAAGCAACTGAGCATGGCAGGGACCCACGGCTGGAGCCCTCGGGGGCTGGAGCCCTCGGGGGCTGGAGCCCTCGGGGGCTGTGGGACCGTCGAGGGAGGGCCCACCGCTGGAACAGGCCAACTCTCCGGAGGGATATGCCACAATGGCCGACCAAGGGGCAGAGAAGACAAGATCCCACCGTGCCCATTTTGGGTAATGACACAAACCCTTCTGATTTGGCAGAACCAAATGCCACCTTCAAGGCTCTGCTCCAAGGTGTTTCCTATTCATAGAGTAAAATGGTGCCGGATCCATCGACAGATGGAACAGGGATAACTGTCTGCTGACCCCGAGTGTTATGATAAAGGTGGGCCCAAGACGCAGAGACAAATTCATCAAAGCTATTTGCGGCTGTTGCAGAGAAAGGCTGGTGGGAAGAACAAATGGAGAAGGGCTCCCTCTAGTGGAAGTCCTCCTGATGTTGTTTCCAGATGACATCATGCTGATTATATCTAGCCCCAAAATACTGCAATCACCCCTCCCCCAGAGGTGACACTTGAGTCTTAGAGAAAGAGTTCAGTTTGCCTATCGCTCGTACAAAGGAAACCTAGGACCGTAACATACAGAGGGCTGGACAAGCCGGAGAGCTGACATCCTGTATGGGCACTAGAGACAGACAAGAGTCTCTTCCAGAACAGAGCACGAGGCTCGGGCCAGGCCGGAAGGCACTTGGGAAGGTGGCTGCAGCGCTGACTGTCCTACAAAAGCCCAGCTTCTAGATATCACTGTCCTTTGCATGACACCATCTGAATGCAGGTGACAGTATATTACAGTCTCCAAAGAATTCAGGGAGCAGGTCCCCCAATGTGGCCTGGAGAGGGGTGTGGTGGGCACGGCATGGCAGGCTACAGACATCACCAAAGAAGGGTGTGGTTCTTTTCGGGGGGGAGGGGGCAGTACACACAAGCAAAATTAAAATAAAAGCATCAGAGGCCAGTCAGAGAAGGAGAAAGAGTCAGGCCCCAGCACACAGGGTCGTCTTCCTGCGGAAGATTTACAGTAAGACAGGATGGATCACTAGGGCTTAAGAATTTCAGTTGGGAGAGAACAGAATAGCTTAACATTCACCCTGTGGATATTCTAATAGGTCGACCATTACCCCAGTGGCCACTGAAGGGCCACTGAAGTCCTGAAAACAGGTTCCAACCTGTGGATCTCCAATCAATTGACATTTATTAGGCACCTACTATGTGCCGGGCAATGGGGATAAAAAGACAAAGGTGAGAATGCCCCTGTCCTCAGGGAGCCTACACTTCATTGGTGGAGGATCTATTCAAACAATACACAGTGATTAGGGAAGAGGGCACTCACAACTGGAGGAATCAGGAAAGGCTCCCTGCGGGAAGGGGCACTTGTAGGGAGCTGAGGGCTCTAAGAGGAGCCCCCGAAGAAGAGGAGCATTCTGAGCACGTGGGACAAGCCTGTGCCAAAGCACCAAGGCCCAAGGCAGAAGGTGCAATGTTGGACGGTGTAGAGCCAAGGTGAAATCTAAGATGTCTACTCAGCAGGAAAAGAGCAGTAATCTGAGGGTAGAGGGCATGATGGGGAACAATGTGTCATCAACCAGTCGAGAAAGATACAGGCTAGAGCAAGCCTGGGAGAGCTTTAAATGGCAGAGCGAGGAATTTGCATTCTATCCTAGAGGTTATGGGAAGCCATGGACACTTCTCGGTTAGACAACTGGCCCCTGATCTTTAGGAAAATCAACTGGGTAGCAGTATGGAGGATGGACGAACATGAAATCACTGCCAGGTGAGAAATAACCCTGTGGTACCAGTGGAAAGAAGGGGAGTTTTAAATTCCGTTCAATCTAAATTTTCTTTTTCAAATGCTTCTAACGCTCTGATCCAGTAATTGATCCAATAACTAATGCATGCTTGGTGTGTCACTTAATGAACAGAAATGAGGAAAAATGGACACAACTTGAAACAATCTGATTTCTGACAGAAGAGAAGCAACGGCCATTGAGCAGGAAGATCCTTAAAAGGAAGTGACCCATCCTTGGTCTCTGTCTCTTTCCCCATTTATACCTGAAGTGGGATAAGGGGAGAAGACCCACAGAAATGGTGATTGCTCCCACTTGGGGCTCCTGGCTGCCTTTTCTACTTTCAGTTAGATCCCTTCATGAAACTCAGTGTCCAACCTTGGAGAAAACCTCATGAGTCTGAGATGTCTGGAGAGCCTGGGTCCCCGGGGCGGAACTAGCTGGCTGGTGGCAGCATCAGAGATGACCAGATGAGGACCGAGAACCCTGGTCCTGGTTTGCCAGAAGATGTGGACCTAAAGGGAGTTGCTTGTTCAGTGCAGAGCCAGAGTGAAATACAAGGTGTCTATTCAGCAGTCTGGTTTGATGACTTTGGTCTCAACGTCCTGGAAGAATCTAACAGTAGTGATGTTATTGTATCTCTCTTTTGGGGGGGGCAGGGCAATGGGGGGTTAAGTGACTTGCCCAGGGTCACACAGCCAGTAAGTGTCAAGTGTCTGAGGCCGCATTTGAACTCAGGTCCTCCTGAATCCAGGGCCGGTGCTTTATCCACTGTGCCACCTAGCCGCCCTCTATTGTATCTCATTTTAAGCCTTCTGTTGATCGTGAGAGAACATTGGTGCTTAGCATTTCTTTTTCTTTCCTTTTTTTTTTTTTGGTGAGGCAATTGGGGTTGTGACTTGCCCAGGGTCATATAGCTAGTGTTAAGTGTCTGAGGCTGGATTTGAACTCAGGTTCTCCTGAATCCAGGACTGGTGCTCTATCCCTTAGCATTTATTTTGAGTAAGTGTTCTCCCCCTCCTGCTTTGAAGAGATCCTAGCCAGGAGCCAAACCTAAGCTTTAAATGCTTCTCTGGCACCCCCCTGTCAACGGGTTGCATGGAGTCAGCGTAAGGAGCCAAAATTGTGAGATGAGGAGCTTGACTCTGAGATGGCCAGGCTCGGGGCAGCTAGGTGGCGCAGTGGATAGAGCACCGGCCCTGGAATCAGGAGTACCTGAGTTCAAATCTGGCCTCAGACACTTAACACTTACTAGCTGTGTGACCCTGGGCAAGTCACTTAACCCCAATTGCCTCACTAAAAAAAAAAAAAGTGAGATGGCCAGGTTCCCCCACAACTAAACACAGGGAGACAATTTACTTCAATCTTCAGCCAGGAGGGAACACTTGGGATGGGGAAGAGGGGAAAGGGGCGCACTGGGTGAGGATAAGGGGGAGTAAGGCAATAAGTAAAAGAGTGAAAACTGATGAAATGAAGTCATATCATAATAAATTCAGTGTCTGCATAAAGTTGGGTGGGCATCATTAAATAATTCAGGAATATTAATTGTTGAGTTAGTTTTGAGACAGTTGCAAAAAGAATCCCAGAAAAGAAATCATGGTCTGGCGGAATGGTTTCTAAGCTAACCACTGGTTTTGTTAAAGTAGTCATTCAGAGATAAGTAAATTAAACAAGAGACAAGTCATTCCTCTCCAAATGCAGACACTTGTTTTGCTCCCATTTCAGCAAAAGTACCTTTGCAAACCACAAAGTGCAATAATGACTGGGAAAATGACCAAGAAAGATTTGTGGACGCTCGGCACACACCCAGAAATTAAGTGATGGGAGGAGGAGATGATCAAGATTTTTGGTTGCTGCAATTAATTTTAATTATTTAACTAACTAATCCACTATAAAGTCATTCCCTGGAAACATAAGAACCAGTCCCTGAGTGCTGGACATGACCTTGGGGTGATGTGCTGGGGCTGACTCAGCACGGCCTCATCCTTACCATAAAACTCAGCCCCGAGCATAAGTGACTCCTGCCGGGGTCTGCTAGGGGATGAGAGGGGATCACTGGGACCAGTAGGGACAGACAGACAACTAAACAGATAGCTGCATGGACGGATGGAACACCTACTACGTGCCAGACATTGTACTAGGGG
This sequence comes from Dromiciops gliroides, assembly GCF_019393635.1. Taxonomy (NCBI): domain Eukaryota; kingdom Metazoa; phylum Chordata; class Mammalia; order Microbiotheria; family Microbiotheriidae; genus Dromiciops; species Dromiciops gliroides. The sequence continues at coordinate 4,498,682 of NC_057861.1, forward strand.
CTGAGAGAGAAATAAAAGCAAGTAAGACAGGCTCTTTCCTTGAGGAATGTACAACCAAACGAGGGAGGGAAGATAACGTACAAAGGGGAGCTGGAAGCAGGTAGAGTGGGGCTGGGCTGGGCAAAGATGTCCAAGAAGTGCTGTGGAGGCCTGGGAGAGATAGGGCCAAAGCTGGACTTTAAATGCCCAGCATGGTTCCAGGGGCAGAGGCCAATTTTCAGGTGGGGAGGGGGTAGAGATGATGGCTAGAGCAGAGACTGAAAAAGGGATGGATCAAGGGAGTACCCAGCTACCCTCAGTGCGTTCACATCTATAGATCTAAAGCTGGGAGGGGTCTTAAAGGTTATCTAGCCTGACCCTCCCTGTTACCGTTTACATCTGGGGCACTAAGTAGTACACTGGGGAAAGTGCTGTGCTGGGAGTCAGGGCATCTCACTTGACTTCTGTCTGTAAAACGGGGGTAGTAAGAGCACCCTCCTCCCAGGGTTGTGAGGTTCAAGGAGATGAGAATTGTAAAACACCCACCACAATGCCTTGCACACAGTAAGTACTTCATCGATGTTAGCTCTGATGATGATGTCCCTGCTGTCTCGTCAGTTCCCTCATCCTAGGATTGTTGTGAAGGTGATGAGATAACATTGGTGAAGTGCTCTGTGAATCTTAAAGTGGTGTGCAGAAGATGGGGGACTAGAGGGTGCCACCCAGCTGAATTCTCTCCAGTAAAACCTCCAATCAAATTGTGCAGCAGCAGAACCAGCAAAAGGTAAGGGAGGAACATGTTTCTGGCCTAAGAACACTCAGGAGGTCATGAGAAGAGGTCTATAACAGACCGGGCACTGGCCCGGAGCATAGCAGGAGAGAGCTGCTATGTGATGTTGGAAACAGCAGCTTCAGGAGCTCCCAGCCCAGAGACAATGAGGGGGCTGAACAACTGGTCACAAAGAGATTAAGGGAGACCCTTTGCTGGCACTGACTGACAACTCTATTGCCCATATGCAGTTCTGGGTCACAGTTCTAGTGTGAAATGAGATGTCTGTGGTCAGTAACAAGGGAACAGGAGCCCTTCCTGGGTAAATAGCAGAGTATAGATCAGGAGAGCAGTGACCATACTTCTCCCAGGGTCACACTACCTTAGAATCACCAAAAACTTGCAGATCTCAAGAACTACTTCTGAAAATAGAAGCATGAAAAAGAGATTGTATCTCCCCAAAGCCCAACTTAAACATAAAGTTCAAAGTCAAGAAACAGGCTGGAAAAAATGAGCAAACAATAATAACAACAACAAAACAGTTTGACCATAAAAAGCTGCTATGAGGTAGGGAAGATCAAGACATAAGCTCAGAAGAAGACAAGAATGTGAAAAGAGCTATAAGCAAAAGCCTCAAAGAAAAATGCTAATTGGATCCAAGCCCAATGAGAATTCCTAGAAGAGTTAAAGAAAGAGATGAGTGGTAGAGGAAAAACTGGAAAAAATATTGAGTGATGCAAGAAAATTAACAGCTTGGTAAAAAAAAAAAAGCACAAGAATTTGAAAAAACCCTCTAAATCACTATTGATTAGAGAAATGCAAATTAAAACAATTCTGAGATACCACCTTACACTTGTCAGAAATGATAAATGCTGGGAGGGATGAGGGAAGATAGAGACATTAATGAATTGTTGGTGGAGTCGTGAACTGTTCCAACCATTCTTGAGAATAATCTGAAATTATGCCCAAAGGGCTATAAAACTTTGATCCAGCAAATACCACTACTAGGTCTGTACCCCAAAGAGATCAAAGAACAAGGAAAAGAAACCATATGTACAAAAATATTTATATCAGCTCTTTTGTAGTGGCAAAGAAAGGGAAATCAATAAGATGCTCATCAGTTAAGGAATGGTTGAACTAGTTGTGGTATATGATTTTTTTTTAGTGAGGCAATTGGGGTTAAGTGACTTGCCCAGGGTCACACAGTTAGTAAGTGTTAAGTATCTGAGGCCGGATTTGAACTCAGGTACTCCTGACTCCAGGGCTGGTGCTCTATCCACTGCGCCACCTAGCTGCCCCCTGTGGTATATGATTTTTTTTTTGTTTTTTTTTTTTTAGTGAGGCAATTGGGGTTAAGTGACTTGCCCAGGATCACACAGCTAGTAAGTGTTAAGTGTCTGAGGCCGGATTTGAACTCAGGTACTCCTGACTCCAGGGCCGGTGCTCTATCCACTGCGCCATCTAGCTGCCCCTGTGGTATATGATTTTAATGGAATACTATTGTGCTGTAAGAAATGACAAGGAGGGGGACAGCTAGCTGGCACAGTGGATAAAGCACCAGCCCTGGGTTCAGGAGGACCTGAGTTCAAATCTGGCCTCAGATACTTGACACTTACTAGCTAGCTGTGTGACCCTGGGCAAGTCACTTAACCCCCCTTGCCCCGCAAAAAAAAGAAAAAATGACAAGGAGGGTAGTTTTAGAAAAAAACATAGCAAGACCTATATGAACTGATGCAAAGTGAAGTGAGGCAAACTGAAAGGAGATCACTGTGTACAGCAACAGCGATGTTGAAATGATGATCAACTGTGTTAGACTTAGCTACCCTGATCAGGACAACGATCCAAGATAATTCCAAAGGAACCATGATGAAAAAATGTTATCCACCTCTGCAGAGAGAGAACTGATAAACTCTGAGTGGATATTGAAGTATAATTTTCTCACTTTCTTTTTCTTGCTTCTACAAGTATGGTTAATACAGAAAGATGCTTTGCGCGATTTCACATGTATAATTGATATCATATTGCTTGCTTTCTCAATGGGGGAGAGGGAGAGAACTTGCAATTCAAAATTTTAAAAAGAGAAGAATGTTAGAAATAAATACTGAATGCCTTTGCTGCAGAGACACACAGGAAGAGTTATGTAAATGCTAGCTATTATTATACAAAAGGAAACTGAAGGGGCAGCTAGGTGGCGCAGTGGATAGAGCACCAGCCCTGGAGTCAGGAGTACCTGAGTTCAAATCTGGCCTCAGACACTTAGCACTTACTAGCTGTGTGACCCTGGGCAAGTCACTTAATCCCAATTGCCTCACGAAGAAGAAGAAGAAGAAGAAGAAGAAGAAGAAGAAGAAGAAGAAGAAGAAGAAGAAGAAGAAGAAGAAGAAGAAGAAGAAGAAGAAGAAGAAGAAGAAGAAGAAGAAGAAGAAGAAGAAGAAGGAGAAGAAGAAGAAGAAGAAGAAGAAGAAGGAGAAGAAGAAGAAGAAGAAGAAGAAGAAGAAGAAGAAGAAGAAGAAGGAGAAGAAGAAGAAGAAAATGAGTATGGAAGAACAGGGATCAGACTTGGAATCAAGGGCTTGGAATCAAGAAGACTTAGCTGAAAACGCAGCCTCTGACAGTAGCTAATTGTGTGATAAGTGTCACTAAGCAAGTCATTTCAGAATTCTGGATCTCAGTAAAATGGGGTTAGGGCAGTTAGGTGACACTACAGTGGATAGAGCACTGAGTCAAGAGGACCTGAGTTCAAATCTGCTTCAGACATTCATTAACTGTGTGACCCTAGGCAAGTCACTTAAGTCTGTTTGCCAGTTTCCTCATCTATAAAATGAGATGGAGAAAGAAATGGCAAGCTACTCCAGTATCTCTGCCAAGAAAACCTCAAGGGTCAGTTAGGTGGATAAAGCACTGGGCCCTGGATTCAGGAAGACCTGAGTTCAAATCCAGTCTCAGACACTTGACATTTACTAGCTGTGTGACCCTGGGCAAGTCACTTGACCCTCATTGCCCTGCAAAAAAACAAAAAAAAACAACAAACAAAACCAAAACCCAAATGGGGTCATGGAGAGTCGGACACAACTGAAAAAAATGATTGAACAGTAACAAAAATTACAGTAGCACCAGCTTCCCATTGACAGAGCTTACGAGGATTGGTCGAAAGCCTGGATGGGAAATGCTTTGCAGACTTTCAAGCACTTGATAATGTCAGGCCTGAATGTTGTTGTCTTACAGCCCAGCTGTGGGCTCCTATTAACAAAAGCAAATCATTCAGCAAGAAAGGGTGGCTTCAGCACCTCTTCTGGGGTGTCCCCATCAAGTTTCAGATTGTTTCCTGTCAAAAATGAGACTTTTTTGCTGACTTCTCATTTAGCCTTGTTACCCCAACGTTTAATTAACTGTGAAAAAATGTCTTATACAGTATAATTGTCACTGAAATTTGAACCTTTCTCCTCCCCAGGCAATTTCCCCCAACCTGTGGCATTCCCCCCACATCTTCCCACCTTTAGTCTCTGGAGCAGGCTTTCTTAACTCCTTTCTTTTGCGGGGCTCAGGTATTCTATACCCCTTATGAAAATGTTCTTAAATGCATAACAATCTTAGGATTACAAAGGAAACCAATTATACTAAAATAAGGATGCCATTCTTGCCCCCATCAGAATTCATGGTGCCCAGGTGAAGAATCACTGCTCTAGAGGAAGTCATATGTGGTGGGAAAACACTGGAACTGGAGCCACAGAATCATAGCCTATATGAGATGGAATTCAATTCTAGTGAATTAAAAACAAACACAGCCATTGTGCTGGGTGCTTAGGATCCAAAGCCCCAAATCAAAATAGTCCCTCCCCTCAAAGAGCTTGCATTTTACTGGGGGAGCGGAGAGGTCTACCATATGCTAGGGCGATACACAGCATCTCTGTGCTGGGGGGATAGAGAAGCTGAAAGGCCTTGTGGAGGAAGTGTTCAAAGGAAGCTGACAGTTTAAGAGGTCCAGGGGAGGAGGGAAAATACTCCAAGCAGGGGGGCCGGCTGGTCAGTGCAAAGACAGGGAGGTGGGAGGTGGAACGTTGTGGAAGAAAAACAGCAAAGAAGCCAATTTGGTTGGAATATGAAATATGTTGGGGAAGTAACTGAAGATCAGTCTGGAAAGAGAGATGAGAGTCTAATCATGGAGGGCCAAACAGAGGAGTTTGCTTAATTCAAAAAAGTTAACGGGATATAAGGCATCATTAAGTGAGGTAGAGTATTCAGGAGAAGGAAATAAGGCACATTCACAGAATGCTACTAAAAAATAGAATATGAGGAGACCCCAAATCATCAGGACTTAGGTGATGATAATAAATATCCTGAAATATTCAGGAAAGAAGTTAAGCACTAGAATCAGCAGTGTTTGCTAAGAGACAGATACCGAGTGGGGTGGAGGAAAGGGAGGAGTCAGAGCTGCTGATGACAAGGCAGGAAGCTGGTGGTTCTGGGAAAGATGGTGGCATCAATAATAGAAAAAGGGCAGTGAGGGAGGGCCGACATTTGGTTATCTGAGGGTCATCTTGGGGTCGTTCTCTGCACAGCAAGTATGCTATGGAGGTGGTGTGGTATGGGTTCTTCAAGGGGGCACCATCACTCTTTGCCTTCATCTGGCCTCAATCCCAGCATTATCTAAATTCCATGTACCTCCTCCAGTGTGAAAATAAACAGATTACACTGGCAGAATATACTTACCCCAAAAAGTACTTCTGAGAAAATTTCAGAAAAAAAATGATTCGCCAAGGAAAGCTTGGGGTTCAAGCAGCCATGAGCCTGGGGTTGGGACCCTGAGCGAGCACACCATCAATCTCCTCTTGTGGGAACATGCACTCCCCAGTCATGTCTCATAACCCAAGTCAATGTCATCAAAGCAGGGGTGATCCCTCTGTGGAGACACGACTGCGGCAGTGGGAGGCCTGATCCCTTCATGAGAACAAGCTACCAGCCTTTCCTACCTTCTCCTCAACTTGTCCATGGAGGATCTGCCCAGGTGCTAAGAGACGCTTGTCTCAGGGTGGTCACCAGGGTGGTCTGGGCTCTAATTCAGTACTTATGCCCTTGGTGATGTCTTTGACACCACTTAGTGGAGGCACAAGGCATCATGGGTGACTGTGTACAGCTTCTATATGCCCCTGGCTCTTAGCCCTGTCCCTGGGTCACCACTGGCTGAGGTCCTTCCAAAGTCCTGCTCTTCCATGATTTGTAACTGTGATTCACTGGAGTTTTGTTACTGTTGGTAGCAAATCACCACCAGATTATTTTTCCATATAACTAAAAGTCATTGTGTGTGACCATGCATGGATTAATTATAGACAGAAAGAGAATAACTAACCTTTTAAGCACTAATATCTCAGAAGTTTCAACTTTCTTCAGACAGACAGACAAAAGAGAGTAGTCTGGAAATAGTTGAATTATGAGTAGACGTGGCCGTGAGAGGAGCGAGGGCATTAAAATGAACAACATCTCAATCTCCCTTCAAAAGAACAGAAATTACTCGTTTAAATCAACACTTATAAATATGGGAAATAATACCATCTCTCTGGCTATTAAAACAACACTCCTCATCTAAATCCAATTGATCTGTGGTGGTGATATTGACTGAAGAGATTAGCTTAACCATTTGAACATAAATAAAAACAATTATTCTCTTTCCATTGCAAGTCTTGAGATGGATCAGCAGTGAATCAACGCATTTCCTTATTAAGGATGCTGCCAAACAGAAATGGTCACAGAATGCCAAGGTGCTCTACCGTCCGGGAAAGAAGAAGCCACTTCAAAGTGAAGGTGAGTCGAAGCACACACACTGTCTCACTTTATTTTTTTCATGGTTCTTTTCTCTCATCCTGTTTCTTCTTTCAAACATAACTACTAAAGAAATGTGTTTTACATGACTGCACATACATAACCGATCAAATTGCTTACTGTCTTAAGGAGGGGGTAGTGAGGGAAGAAGGGAGATAATTTGGAACTCAAAATTTAAAAAAAAAGAATGTTAAAAATTCTCTTTACGTGTAATTGAAAAAAATGCTATTAAAGACTGTGAAAAAGAAATTTTCAAAAAGTGATGGTGAAGGACAGTTAGGTGGCACAGTGGATAAAGCACCGGCCCTGGATTCAGGAGGACCTGAGTTCAAATCCAGCCTCAGGCATGACAATTACCAGCTGTGTGACCCTGGGCAAGTCACTTAACCCTCACTGTCCTGCAAATATATATATAAAGGAGGTGCTGGGACACCTACAGCTATGGGGAGGTGGGAGATGAGGAAAAATCATGGCTGGAGATGGAGATTTAGGAAACACCTACAGGGATAGGACACTAGAATGAGTATGAAGATTCATGAGCAAAGGAACAAAGGAGCAGGGCCCTGGGAAAGCTCAGTGGGAACAAGAAAAGGAACAGAGACTTCAAAGGTGGCAGGAGTGATCAAAGAGGACTGAACTGAAGAAGGCAAGTAGATAAGAACAGTGGGGATGGGAAAGTCCTTGCTATTTTCCCAAGAAAAGGAGAGAATGTGCGTGCCAGAAACAGCTCAAGGACATGAGTTTATGTCCCTCTGAAGAATAATCATACTTCCTTATGCCCCCATCTGTTCTCTCAGAAGAGTAATGATGGATTTGGTCCGGGGCTATGAATGTGGCTTCACCCCTGGGCTGAAGGACAAGGTGGGCAGGTGGGAGAGAATGCAGATAGAAGCACCAGACAATATGGGCTGGAGTCAGGAGGAGCAGGGTCAGGAGAGTGGGGGCAGTAAAGGATGAGAGTTTGTCTTTCTGAAATGTGACCTCTGGGAAACCATCGAAATTTCAAAGATGTCACAGTCACATAACCAAGTTGTCACCACGGCCCAAGGCGGCTGCTACATTGCTAGTTTTTCATTAAGAAACCACGGAATGATACTGATAAATCCTCATCCTCCCAGATGGAGATTAACCATTGGTTTGTTCTAGAAATACTGATGTTACCTCGAATATCAAGGCGCACCAGGCACCATTGTGAGCAGAGACCAGTTAAAACCACCCATTCCTCCTACAGATGAGGAAATGGGCCCAGAGAGGGTCACCCAGCTGGCAAGGACAGCGCCGAGAGTCCCACCCGGGTCCTTGGGTTCCATGTCTGCAGCAGCAAATTGGCAACAGGTAATAACTACCAGCATTTACATGGAATGCACTAAGTGCAACCCTGCAAGGTAGCTGCTGTCATCACCCCCATTTTACAGATGAAGAAACTGAGGCAAACAGAGGCTAAGTGACTTGTGCAGGGTCACACAGCTAGTCAGTGTCTGAGGCTGGATTCAAACTCAGATCTCCCTGATTCGGGCCCATTGTACCACCCACTGTCTCAGCTGGCGGCCATGTGACTCAAAGATGCTAAGCAAGAAGGGGCAGCTAGGTGGCGCAGTGGATAAAGCACCAGCCTTGGATTCAGGAGTACCGGAGTTCAAATCTGACCTCAGATACTTGACACTTACTAGCTGTGTGATCCTGGGCAAGTCACTTAACCACCATTGCCCCGCCAAAAAAAAACCAAAACAAAAAACCAAAATCAAACAACAAAAAAAAGATGCTAAGCAAGGCAAAACAATGAAGGAAAACTGACAAGTGCCCCACAACTGAAGGCCTTCGTCTAATCATTAAGAGGAAGTGTTGGGTCTCTGTGGGAACCCTGGTTTTTGCCTGGTTGCTGTTCTTTGTGGAAGAACATTTGCTTGTGATTTTGTGCCCTTTGGGTTCGTTGATAATGCGATGTAAGGGAGGAAGCAGGGGGTAGGAGTGAATGGAGCGTGTGCTAAGCACTGGGACCTGGGTAGAGGAGTCAGCCTGTCCTGGCCCTCCCGGAGCTCACACTCTCACTGGGGAGACAACACTCAGGAAAGGTTTCAGCCACAGGTCCTGTGGAAAGGGCCCCTGGTCCAAAGGGGGCAGCAGCAAAGCAGATGCTCAGGTCCCTTCCTCACATCAATGGCTCTGCCATCGAGCCATCGTACAGGTCTGAGGGCTTTGGAGGCCCATAACTCTCTGTTCTGGGGCTCCCTTAACTGGCTGCAGCCCCTGTGGGAGAGACTGATTTCCAGGATGATGGCTGAGGGCACTGGGCCAGAAGCATCGACGTCCCCAAAGGTCTTGGGTTCAGGGTCCCAGGCTTTCTCCACCTGGGTCTGAAAGGAGATGGCGATCAAGGAGGCGGCAGTGGTTTGAATGTCTGGCCTGGTGTATGCCCCCTCCAGCCTCTCCCCTCCAGGGCCCTGCTGCCTGTTCAAGGCTGGCTCACCTTCCCTGGAGGGCACAGCTTACAGGCTGTGGGGCCAGAGCTGGAGGGCACTGCCACCCTCTCCCTACCCCTGGCCCTTGGAGCAAGAAGCAGCATTGGGCATGGTTTGGTGGGACTGCTGTGAACGCAAACTTTCTGATCAAATGTGTGCAGTACAGGGTGTGGACAGACGAGAGCACAGTATCAGAGACTAGTGCAATGTTAAGAGCTGCACCTTAAAACAAGGGCAGCCAAACAGAACTGGCCACTGCTCCTAATACACCGCCCTTATTCCTTTATTCCCTCTATCCATTTATTTGTTTGGTTTTGGAATATACTTGAGAAGCCACATGACGCAGTGGGAAGTGTGAGGGATTTTGAGCCAGAAGACCTGAGTTTGCATCCTGCCTCTCATACTGTGCAGTTACTCCCTAAGGAGGTAGGATGTGAGGTCAGTCAGTCAACAAGCATCTAACAACACTTACAAGCAAATGAGGGGAAGGTCCTCACTGCCCGTGTGACTTTAGACAAGTGACTTTCCCTCTCTAGGCTGGTCCCCCTCTGGCTGGGCTTATGACTAACAGCTCCTTTCAACTCAACAACCTAAGACTGAGCAGTGGAAGATGGAGAATGTTATCCTTGTCTCCTAGAAAGGGCAGAGAGGAGACCCTGCAAAAGGAGGCTCCATAATTCTAACAACACTCTGGAATGTCGGCTTCACAAATCTCCAGGGACCAATGCAATAAGAAGAGTGATCAGGGCAGCTGGGTGGTGCAGTGGATAGAACACCAGCCCTGGAGTCAGGAGTCCGGCCTTAGACACTTGACACTTACTAGCTGTGTGACCCTGGACAAGTCACTTAATCCCAATTGCCTCACCACCCCCCCCCCAAAAAAGAGTGATCTTCCAAAGACTAGCTAGTCACACTAGCCTAATGGCAATTCCTTCTCTGAGGGTGAGATTAGGCTGGGAGATCAGGGGATGCTTGGTGTGTACCAAGGCTTATGCGCTATGCTTATTGACTCAAGGGAGAATGGAGACCACACAAGACTACAGTTAGGTCCTAGTTATTAGCACAAGTGACTGGTCAGCTCCAAGGCCAGCGCTCAATAGTCTTCCTCCTTCTATCTATCCACCTAAAGAATAGTTATTCGCCACCTAAGGAGCTAATGAGTGAAGTGTCCCAAGGATCTGTCCTTGGTGCTGCTCTGTTCAATAGCTTAGTCAATGATTTAGACTGAATAACAGTCAAGATCTAAAATGATCTCAACAGGCTGAAAAACCCTGAACCAAATCAAATGTGATGAAGTGAAGTAGAGGTAAATGGAATCCTACACTTGCACCCCAAAAGCCCCTTTATAAGTATAAGCTGGGGGCAGCTAGGTGGCGCAGTGGATAAAGCACTGGCCCTGGACTCAGGAGGACCTGAGTTCAAATCTAGCCTCAGACACTTGACACTAGCTGTGTGACCCTGGGCAAGTCACTTAACCCTCATTGCCTCACCAAAAAAATAAAAATTAAAAAAAAATAAGTATAAGCTGGGGGAGATGTGCTGACAGAATTGCTCATGTGACAAAGATCTGAGGATTTTGCTGGACTGAAAGCTCAGAAGGAGTTACGTGTCTACTATAGTATTCAAATGGCTGATGTACCAAGACGGTGTGATGTTGGGGACGGAGAAATGACCTTGGAGTCCAGATAACAGAGAGACCTGGGTTCAAATCCCGCCTCAGACACTAGCTATGTGACTCTGGTGAAATAAATGATCTCCCTATGCCTCAGTTTCTTTATCTGTAAAATAATGGGGCTAGACTGAATGGCCCTGAATGTTCCTTCTGGCTCTAAGTCCATGATAAGACCTGGGTTCAGGTCACACCTTGGCCACACACTGGCTCTGTGACCTGGGCAGATGCCAAGCTGCTTTGGTAGAGGGACTTCCTCTACAGGTGTTTTCTCCACCAATAAAAGAGCAGGGGGTAGAACACCGGCCCTGGATTCAGGAGGACCTGAGTTCAAATCCGACCTCAGACACTTAACTAGCTGTGTGACCCTGGGCAAGTCACTTAACCCCAATTGCCTCACCAAAAAAATAAAATAAAATAAAAGAGCTGGGGCCAGGCCAAGGAAAGGGCAGTAATCACTCCTGAGGCTAAACTGAGAACCAAAGGGTAGGAGAGTCATAACCCCAGCAGTGCTAACAGAGGTGTGCAGGATGGTGAGATATCTTGAGACCAAGCTAGATAGTGAGCATTTCTAGAACATTTTAAGGTTGACAAAGCACTTCACATAGATTATCCCATTTGATCCTTACAACAACTCTGGGAGAGAGGTGCTATTATCAACCCCACTTTACAGAGGAGGAAATAGAGGCCGAGAAGGATGACACAACTTGTTCTGGGTCACACAGAACCTGTAAAACAAAGGAGTTGCACTGACTACAAGGAGAAACTTAGCAAACAGAGATATCCCAGGATGGCCTCTGTCCCCTCTGGAGGCAGTCATGGGTCCGAGGCTGCTGGGGCTCTGGCATTGTGGGCACCCATGACCAGGGAGGACTTTTCCAATTCTTAGGCTCCAGGATCCCATGACTAGATTGCCTCTGGATCCCTGCCAGCTTCATAGTCAAGGATCAAACATCCCCTTCTTCTTTAGAGCAGAGGACAAGTTACTGTGTGGCTACAACCAAGAGCTCCAAACCCAGCGAGGCTCTGGGGTAGTAAGTAAGCCACAAAAAATATTACTTAAAATATATGCACTATTGATTGTAGGAAGAGCTCCCTTAGCAAATGCACTTCCAAATAAATGGGAATGTGATGTGGGGCTGGCACCTTCCTCTCAAGGCCTTATCCAATGGACACATTTGACTTTTGCCAGCAGCAGCAGCAGAAGCAGCAGGAGTGGAAGGCACAGAACAGACGCAGAGCCACTCCCTGAGCAGACCCTGGGACCTTTAAGTGTCCTTTCCCATTATACTGACTCCATAAGAATCTGTTAAAAACAAGTTGTCTCTGTCCATGATTAAAATATCTGTAGCTGGGGGCAGTTAGGTGGCGCAGTGGATAGAGCACCGGCTCTGGAGTCAGGAGGACCTGAGTTCAAATATGACCTCAGACACTTAACACTTACTAGCTGTGTGACCCTGGGCAAGTCACTTAACCCCAATTGCCTCACTAAAAAAACAAAACAAAACAAAACAAAACAAAACATCTGTAGCTCACACTCTTTTTGCTACTTAGACTACCCCATGGTCGAGGGCAATGGATGGAAAGCGATTCCTTGGGTGATGACCACTCTCTAGGAAGGGAGAGGAGCCGTCATTTCTGTGCAAAGACTTGGTGGGGGGAGGTCGAGGAAAGCTCCCTGCTCCCGGTAGTTCTGGTGCCAGTTGCTGCTGCTGCCTGAGATGCACAGACTAACAGAGGCTCACAACTCTTCATCTACGTGAACTAGGTTGGATCCAGGAGGTTCCCACTAACATCTCTCCTTCTGCTCACACGTCCACCCAGTGCTTTTCCCGGGAATGCTAGAATCTGTTTGGAATCCTGAGATCCTGCCCAAGCATCCAGACTAACACCAAACCCAGCACAAGCTTTATTCCACTTGACAGAAAAGTCCACGTTCCCAAACCAGTCAAAACAACTAAGTCTTCCCAGCTCTCCAGGGCTCCTTCACTTCCTCCAGGGACCTATGTATCCATCTCCCCCAAACTCATGGGGCCAGGGGAAAAGGACTGGGATTTGCCTTCACTCCCTGGCTGTATGTGCTTATGCCACAGGATTCAGCTGCCTAGTAACGAGCCAGGGCTGGGTTTGCTCCTTGCCATCCTGGCTCTGGGGCTTGGTCCATGTGCTCAGGATTCGAGTTCAGTTACTTGGCTCTCCACCACTGCTTCTCGCTCCCACTATGTTGGTGGCCAAGTGTTCCTCGATGTTGATGCTGATGGTTCTCCAGAGGGCCTTAAGGGCCATACAGCTATGCAGCCTTTCTTCCGGGGAATCTGAGTCTGCACCTGCCCCTTGGGTTCTCTCTGAGCCTTTTAGCTCCGGCTTTCTCTGTCTTCTCTCCCTTAACTCTATCAATCAGCCCCAAGGTGGGGTCAATGGGCCAAAGTGCTTAGGTCAAGGTGAGCTCACATTCTATAAAGGAAATCTCTCTGTACCAGTGTGAGAAATAATTCATGAGGACCCCTCCTCTATTCCAGTCAGTTTGATGTGATTGTAAGTTCTGCATATCAGGCCCCAGAGCTGTGAACAGCAGATTGTAAGTTCACTTGCTTAGTCACAAGAAGCTACCTAGAGGCCCTCTACCTTGTTTCTCTTGGTCATGGTGACCAGGCCCAGTGTGGTGGAGGTGACTCAATTACATAAGTCCTCCAACTTATTTTTTCTGCCTTTTTTTTTTTTTTTTTTTGGTGAGGCAATTGGGGTTAAGTGACTTGCCCAGGGTCACATAGCTAGTAAGTGTCAAGTACCTGAGGCCGGATTTGAACTCAGGTCCTCCTGACTCCGGGGCTGGTGCTCTATCCACTGTGCCACCTAGCTGCCCCCTCCAACTTATTTTTGTACATCTGGACCACTCTTTCTTGTTCCACATGAGCAAGTGACCATGTTATGACCACTCAGTTGGTGGCAATGCCCCCAAGATTCCCCCTCCCCCTGCTGACATACTATTTCTAGCTGATGCAAGGTCTCTCAACCAGTGGCATTTTGTATTTTGTGAAGCCCCCCTAGAATGTTCAAGTATCACATCTGGTACCTAACCTTATAAAGAGAAGGCCCTGGGAGAAGGGGGCATCTCAGATAGTGAGGAAGACCTGGGGTCTGCTTCATTAGAGGGGACCATGGACCCTTTAATAAAGTGCCATTGGCTCAGAGCTCTGCCTCAGTCTTTTATTGTAGGGTGGACAACTTTAGTTCTCTCTCTTTTTTTTTTTTTTGGTTTGGTTTGGTTTGGTTTGGTTTTGCAGGCAATGGGGGTTAAGTGACTTGCCCAGGGTCACACAGCTAGTAAGTGTCAAGTGTCTGAGGCCAGATTTGAACTCAGGTTTTCCTGAATCCAGGGCTGGTGCTTTAACCACTGTGCCATCTAGCTGCCTCTGACAACTTTAGTTCTCAAACCAGAACAAAGGCTGCTCCCTGTTAATTGTATTTACAAGTTAATTCTGCCGTGGCTAGCTCACAGGAGGTCCACACTGCCCTATACAATAGCAGCACATTAAAGCTGGAAGAGATCTTTGAGGTCAGAAGCCTCATCGTCCTATAAGAACATGTCAGCCTGCCTCCTAAGTGCCCTCTGCCCCTTGGGCACCATTGACAGTGAACGGCCAGGCCAGCCGGCTCTGTGTTTCCCATCTGGCCGCTCTCCATCAGATTCTCCATCATGCTTTGGAGCCTCTCCCACCTCCCACCTGCTTCTCAGCTTCCTTTTGTATGCTGTCTTCCTCCACTAGACTGTAAGCTCTTTGAAGGCAGAGCCTGCCTTTTTTTCCCAGCACTCCTGCCCCAGCACCAGGGTGCTTTCATCATTAACTATTCGTTCTTTAAACTAAGCAGGACACTTACCCTGTGGTTATCTAAGATGCAAATACTTGGGAGTGAGAAAAAGAGGGTGATTTTCCATGGAAAAGGTCAGAGAGAATTCCAAAGAGGAAGTATGCAGGGCTATCATTCGGAATTCTGGTGCCTGAGACAAATTCAGCTGGGTGGGATGCACAGTGTACAGAAGACGTTCTTTACTTCTTCTTCTTCTTCTTTTTTTTTTTTTGGTGAGGCAATTGGGGTTAAGTGACTTGCCCAGGATCACACAGCTAGTACATGTCAAGTGTCTGAGGTCAGATTTGAACTCAGGTCCTCCTGAATCCAGGGCTGGTGCTCTATCCACTGTGCCACCCAGCTGCCCCTGTTCTTTACTTCTTGATTGGGTGTAGTCGTGTCAGAAATTCTCCACGAGGAGGTGAAAGCATGGGAGCTAGAAGATGAGGGGAGATGGGACTCACATAACATTGGGATAGAGGATTCCCATGTGGAAGGGGGTGGGGAGGAAGAGGGGAGAGGCAGAGAGAGGGGAGGACACAATTTCCAGCCACGTGCAACCCAGAGCCAAAATTGTATAATAACCAGAAGCCCTTTAAATGGCTGTGAAGCCTGAAGAACCAATGACTCAGGTTGCTAAGTGGGAACTGAATGGGTACACAAAAGGGGTGGCCTGTCCTATGTCACTCTCCTTTCCTTTTAGTTGGGATTTTTTTTAATGGGGCAATGAGGGTTAAGTGACTTGCCCAGGGTCACACAGCTAGTAAGTGTCAAGTGTCTGAGGCCAGATTTGAACTCAGGTCCTCCTGAATCCAGGGCTGGTGGTTTATCCACTGCGTCACCTAGCTGCCCCCTCTCTTTTCCTTTTTTTTTTTTTTTTTGCTCTTTCAACAAACATTTATTTTATTTTCCATTTACATGTAAGGGTAGTTTTCAAAATTCATTTTCATAAGATTTAGAGTTCCAAGTTTTTCTCCTTCCCTCCCCCTTCCACAAGATTGCAATCAGGTTATATATGTACAATCCACAAGTGTTCTTTTTTTTTTTTTGTGGGGCAATGGGGTTAAGTGACTTGCCCAGGGTCACACAGCTGGTAAGTGTCAAGTGTCTGAGGCCAGATTTGAACTCAGGTACTCCTGAATCCAAGGTTGGTGCTTTATCTGCTGCACCACCTAGCCGTCCCCACAAGTGTTCTTTTTATCAGTTCTTTCTATAGCAGTGCAGAGTAAGCTTCCTCATTAGTTCCTTGGGATTGTCTTGGATCATTGCACTGCTGAGAGTAGTTAAGTCATTCACAATTGCTCATTGAATAATACTGCAGTCACTACGCACAATGTCCTCTCAGCTCTGCTCGCTTTGCTATACATTGATGTTCATTAGTCTTTCAAGGTTTTTCCGGGATCATCCTGTTTGTCATTTCCTGTAGCACAAGACCATTCCACTACAATCATATAACAGCTTTTTCCATCATTCCTCAATTGATGGACATTCCCTTGATTCTCAATTCTTAGCCTCCACCAAGAGTTGCAATAAATATTTTTTGTACAGTTTTCCCCCCTTTTCTCTTTTTCATAATTACTATTGTTAACTGTTTCCTTCTATCCTATTCCCTTCCCCATGACATTTATTCTATTACCCATCTTCTTTCATCCTATCACTCTTCAAAAGGGATTTGCTTCTGTCTGTCCCCTCCCCCACTCTACCCTTCCTTTTTTTGCTCCTCTCTCTTTATCCCTTTCCCCTCCTATTTTCCTGCAGGGTTATAGAGATTACTCCACCCAATTGAATGTGTACATTATTCCCTCCTTGAGCCAATTCTGATGAGATTGAGGTCTTTGAGCCAATTTTGATAAGTGTTAGGCTCATTTACTGCCCAGATTAAATAGATTACTCCACCCAGTTGGGTCTGTCTATTAGTCCCTCCTTGAGGCAGCTCTGATGAGTTTAAGATCTTTGAGCCTTTTCTGATGAGTGTAAAATTCATTTACTGCCCTGCTCCTCTCCCATCTCTTCCCCCACTCCATAAGCCTTTTCCTGTTACTTTCATGTAGGATTTTGCTTCTACCTTTCCCCCTCCCCCAATGAATTCCCTTCACCCCTCAATTTAACCCTAAAGATGTTATCATCTAGCTAAGTGACACAGTGGACAAATCATGACCCCTGGACCCAGGGGGATCCCACCCAAAACCTGGCCTCAGACACAAGACAGTCACCCACTGTATGACCCCAGGTATGTCCCCCAGCTCCAATTTTTTTTTATGGTTCTCTAGGGTCTTGTATTTGAAAGTCAAATTTGCCATTTAGTTCAGGTCTTTTCATCACAAATATCTGAAAGTCTTCTTTTTCATTAAAGTCCCATTTTTTGCTGAAAGATAATGATGATTTTGCTAGGAAGGTGATTCTTGGTTGTAATCCCATTTCCTTTGCCCTTTGGAATATCATATTCCATGCCCTCCAGTTCTTTAATGTAGAAGCTGCTAGATCTTGTGCTATCCTGGCTGGGGCTCCACAGTACTTGAATTAATTCTTTCTTTTTGGCAGCTTGCAATATTTTCTCCTTGACCTGAGAGCTCTGGAATTTGGCTATAATATTCCTAGGAGTTTTCTTTTTGGGATCTCTTTCTGGAGGTGATTGGTGGATTCTTTCAATTTCTATTTTAGCTTCTTCTTCTAGAATTTCAGGGCAATTTCCCCTGAGAATATCTTGGAAGATGATGTGTAAGCTCTTTCCTTGATCATGGTTTTCAGGTAGACCAATAATTTTCAAATGATCTCTCCTGGACCTATTTTCCAGGTCAGCAGTTTTTCCCAGGAGATATTTCACATTGCCCTCTATTTTTTTATTCATTTGGATTTGCTTCATTGTGTCTTGGTTTCTCATAAAGTCACTGGCTTCCATTTGTTCAATCCTAATTCTTAGGCAATTATTTTCATCAGAGAGCTTTTGTACCTCCTTTTCCATTTGACTTTTCAAGCTGTTGACTTTTTTCTCATGTCTTTCCTGCATCACCCTTATTTCTCTTTCCATTTTTTCCTCTACCTCTCTAACTTTATCTTCAAAGTCCTTTTTGAGTTTCTCTATGGCCTGAGACTAATTTGTATTTTTCTTGGAAGCTTTAGCTATAGGGGCCCTGATGTTGACATCTTCCTCTGAGGGTGCCCCTTAGTCTTCCTTGTTACTGAAGAAACTTTCTATGGTCCTCACCTTTCTCTGTCGGCTCATCTTGCCTTTCTTTTACTAGACTTTTAGCTCCTTAAGGTGGGGCACTGTTTCCAGGCTGTAGTATCCCAAGCTTAAGAAGTCCCAGGTGGTATGATTTAAGGAGAATCAGGTTCTTTCCTCGCCTGTCCTGTTTCCTGGTCCTAGATGACCCCAGACCAACTTGCCAATCAACCAGCCTTGTGTGTTGTGGTTGTTAGCTCCAACGAGCCTGTGCCCCTCCCCCACCTGGGCCACTTCTACTCGAGCCTACCTCCTGGTTCTCGGCAGGGGGTGTAAAATCCAAGTTCTGCCTTAGCACCAGCATAGACCCCTGTAGTTTCCCCCCTGCCCAGGGCTCAGCCCACTCACCAGACTGTGAGATTAGTTTCAGACGACACCGGTGCTTCAGCTGATTCAGAGGCTCTGGGGGTCTCCTTCTCTGGTGAGGCCTTCCTGGGACTGGATCTGTGTCAGGGTGACTATGGAGTTGAGCCTGACTCCTGTATCAGCACAGCAGCTCCCTCCTTCTGACCTTCCAAGCCGTTCTTGGTTAGAAGATGATTTCAGCACATTATTCTGTGAGTTTTGCTGCTCCAGGCATTGTCCTATGACCTTATTTGGATGTTTTTTGGAGCGATCGTATCATGAGTTCAGGAGCTCACTGCCTTTCCTCCACCATCTTGGCTCTGCCCCGGAAGTCCTCTCCTTTCCTTTTTTTTTGGGGGGGCAGGGCAATGAGGGTTAAGTGACTTGCCCAGGGTCACACAGCTAGTAAGTATCAAGTGTCTGAGACTAGATTTGAACTCAGGTCCTCCTGAATCCAGGGCTAGTACTTTATCTACTGTGCCACCTAGCTGCCCTCTCTCCTTTCCTTTTAAGGAGACTTTGAGCTAGTCTTGAGGTGGGGTCAGGGAAGGGTGACCACTGTCTTCCATGAGGCCACAGCCTCTTGTGGTGATCATGTTGCTGCCTGTTGTCTCTTTGTCTCTAGTCTTTCCTGATCTTAGAGGAGTGTCCAGGAAACCTTGTGAGGTTGGAAGATCCAGAGTCACATCAGCTGTGGGAGATGAAAGGCCTTGGAGCAGTGGAAATGAGTCGAGACTCCTCAGGGTGGGGAGCAGTGTTGGCTATTGACTCTAGGAAAGCATGTCTTTAGAACCCCCCAGAGAGTTCCAGGAGAACAGCAGGTGCCCCTTTACCACACGTGTGCCTCACTCCTACTGTGCTTCAAGTCTGACCTTGATCTCCATCCACTATGAACTTTGTGTGGATTAATGGGAAAGTGCACCCTAGGTTTTTTTTTTAGGGGGATGATTTGTAACAATTTCTTTTGTCATACATTTGATTAAATAAATGCCTTTGCTAAGAACTGCATCTACTGGCTCCTTGTTGGGGTAGCACACTGGTAGGGGCCTATGAGAGACAGTGCTAGAAACCCAGCTCCCCAAGGTTATCCCTAGAATCCTTGAGGGAGAAGCGGTCAGCCACCCAGAGTCTGGGGACCTTGGCCCACCAAAGTGAGTGACAGTTGGAAAAGAAGCTCTGGAGGGGTTTCTTCAAGTAATTGAGCCACTAGCTGATCATCAAGGGAACCTGGAGAGTAAGTCTAGTCAACCCTCTGGGGTCACAATCTGGGAAGGCAAGTGCTTAGTGGGGAGAGGTAGTCCTGGAGAGGGGTTTTCCCTGGAAGACAACTAGAGCAAGGGAGCTCATCTTCTTGGCATGAACACAGAACGTGTCTTCTATTACACAACGAGCCCTGGGAGTAATTGCAGGCTAGTTCTTCCACAAGAGGTCCCACAAGTCTGTCTGTTTCAGTCTATGAACAAGATCAATTGTGTCCCACAGTGGAGGCCACTAAAAGGAAGCATGCTGGTAGATTTCCACTGTTGCAATACTACAAGATCAAGTCCTAGATTCTACCCTTTCAGAGAAGACAGAAAGATGTGGCCTGAAGGATAGGACATGAAGGGGATTTGGATCCGATTGAACTCCTAAGTCCAAAGAGTGGTTTCTAAGGGATTGACCAGTCAAGAAGCATTTATTGAGCACCTACTATATGCCAGGCAAAGGGCTAAGTTCTGGGGTACCAGAAAGGCAAAAAACAACTGGTCTCTAAGAACTCACAGTTAATGGAAAGACCATAAATTAGAGACAATCTCAGAGGGAAGGCACTAAAATTAAGGAGGGTGTGGCTTTAGGAAGCCAGAGGGCCGAGGTGTAGATGAAGGAGAGGATTCCAGGCACGGGGTCAGCCAGAGAAAACGCCTGGAGTCGGGGGACGAGGAATAGCCAGGAGGCCAGTGTCCCTGGCTCAAAGAGTACATGGTGGGGAGGGAAGTGTAAGAAGAACAGAAAGGTAGGAAGGGGGAGCGAGATTATGGAGGGCTTTAAAAGACAAAAAATGAAACAGAGAAAAAAGCCATCTGACAGGCTGACAACATACACATTTCCAGGCCAGGCCCGGCTACTATAATACACAGCACTGTGCTGCGCCTCCTCCCCGGCTGACGTCACTGCAGTCACTGCGTCCACCTTCCGGTTCTGCTGGCTTGACTCTACATCATTCGGTGTCTTCCCAGGCTGCCCGGAATTCTTCATACTCATCGTTTTCTATTCAGGCACCACCATTTGTTTGGCCACTTCCCCATCAATGGACATTGATTTTGTTTCCAGGCCCGGGCCTTGGGGACCACAAAAAGGCTGCTTCAGATTCTTTGATGTATTTGACACTTTTCTTTCACACGGGGGCTTTTCAGTGGGCAGCACATCAAACAAAGACAATCGACGGGCAGAATCCACCCTGGGGAGGCCTAAGGCCACCTCAAAGCAATCTGAAGCATAGCCTATAGCCAAGTTGCATGCATCATTGGCTGGGAATCGCACCTTTGCCAAGGAAGGCAACCCTAAAAGCCTCGTGAGGAGAACAGGATCTGGCTGAGACTGGGACAAAGGGCGTGAGGAAGAGGAAAGGAT
Source organism: Dromiciops gliroides (assembly GCF_019393635.1). Lineage (NCBI taxonomy): Eukaryota > Metazoa > Chordata > Mammalia > Microbiotheria > Microbiotheriidae > Dromiciops > Dromiciops gliroides. The sequence goes on from NC_057861.1 coordinate 4,519,402, forward strand.
GAGGACAGATGCACAGGGATAGTATTTTGTGTGACAAACATCGCTACAAGAATGAGTATGATTTAGGTGGGCTGGGTTCGGAATGTGTGCTGATCCACTGCCCTGAGGAGCTGCCAATGGAATGGTGACAAGCTATAGCAAATGCTAATGATGAAAATGATGATCTCTGTGTCATAAATGTCCAAGTTATTCTGAAATCTTTGCAACATGACTCTAGGAAAGAAGGAAATGTAACATTCAGCATTTTTCATCATGATGAAAGCTTGGATGCTTGTCACATCCATAAATGACATGAAGCTGTGAAGGATGGATGGCAGAATGCAAAGACCTTAACAAGCCAGAACAATGAACCGAATCTAGTAAGAAGACATTCATAGGGGTAGATGACAAGCTTTATGCTCGGGTCCAAAAAATGAGCCGCACAAAGATGGGAAATGTGCAGCACATGCTCTGGGGTGGCCATCCCAACCCCTTAGTGGCACTCGCTCGCCTAAGTCAGGTCCCCAGAGCATGGTCACCTTATAAGCCCCCACCGGGTGCGCTTCCCATCACCATCATGAACTGTCATTTTGTCAACAAGAATATATTGTTTTTTAGACAGGGGCATTTACCATAAGGTGGTACAATAGAAAGAACAGTGACACAAAACATCGCTCTCTTTTACCAGAATACAGAGTCTGAGGGTGTAATGATTGGAATGACGACACCTACTGGAGACTTGCTGTGGGAAAGCTCCACCATGAGGAAAATGCCTCAAAGGGCAAGGCCATGTGGTTTCTCCTTGGCGTCAGGAAATGACGTTTGCTGATGGGTGCTGTCTATCAAGGATACCAGCCAATCAATTTGAGGGGCCTCCTATTTTCTGGGAGGAGACAGGAAGGAGGAGAGGGAGCCTGCGCAGAGAGCTCTTTCGCTTTTTTTTGGGTTCCTGACTTGGTGGTGGTGGCGGCAGAGGACTTTACAGGAAATTTGAGGAAAGATAGGAATGCCAGGCTGTTGGAATTCTGTTCTCAATCTTTCTCTTTCTATCTTTCAATAAACCCTTAAAAACCTAAACTCATTTTATCAGTGATTTTAGTCAGTTTCCCCCAAAACTGGGGGAACAGATTAGAACCCACATTTAGAATCTTAAATTACACAAGGGGAAGTGGGCTCAAGTTTGGAGAGCACATGTGGCAAAGGGGAACAAACACAAGTTCTGGTTCCTCGAAGTCCCTTTCTCCTCTGCATAGGGTGATCAAGAAGTTCTTATTAGGCATGGTATAGCATTGGATTATTTGGGGGGCTCTCTATGGAGCTGTGAATCTGCCTTCCTGCCCTGCAGCCAGTCTGTCTAAAGTTTCAGTAGCCAGCTGCTGCAGTCATGTGGGATGATGCAGTTAGAGAGGATGATTCTAGGAGGCCAGATGGGAATATGGGAAGTCTTAACCCCTAGTTTGTGGGGTCCTTCTCCAGGCCGCCCCCCCACCCCGCCCCTGCACAGGAGGGGAGGAACTGTCTAATATTCCTTTCTTGGAATCAAGATTATTCTTTCTAATTTCACCACATTCATTTTTGGTTGTTCCTTCTCTTGATGTTGTAGTCATTGTGTGTATCATTTTTCTGGCTCACCACTGTGTGTCTGGACCCTTCTGCAGAAGCTATTCCAATTATTTCCAGACTATTCACTGTTCAATGTCCAAGCAACAGGAGACCATCAAAAGCAGTTTCAGACTTCATTTCATTTCTGTGGGGTTTTTTATGATCTCATTTGGATTTATTTGGAATTATGGGTTTCAAACAAGGTTTCCAGATCCTCTCTTATTTTCTGTATTCTTTAAAAATCAATTTCTTTTTATTTTCAGTTTCAAATTCTCTTCCTCTCCCCATTCCTCCCCATTGAGAAAGCAAGAAATATAAAATCCATTACAAATATGAAGTCATGCAAAACAAATTTATGTATTAGTCATTTTTCAGGGTCGGGGGAAGCAAGAAAAAAAAGAAAAAGGGAAAAATGTTTCAATCTGTACTCTGAGCCCATCAGCTCTCTATCTGGAGGTGGATCACATGTTTCATCTGGAGTCCTTGGGAATTGTGGTGGGTCTTTGCACTGATCTAGTTACTAAATCTTTCACAGTTGATTGTATCTTTACAATATTGTTATTACATAAACTGTCCTCCTGGTTCTTCCCACTTCACTTTGCATCAGATTATATCGGTCTTTCCAGGTTTTTCTGAAGCCATTCCCTTATCATTTCTTATAGCACAACAGTATTGCATCATATTCATATACCACAACTTGTTCAGTCATTTCCCAATTGATGGGCATCCTCTCAGTTTTCAATTCTTTACCACCACAAAAAGAGCTCCTAGAAATATTTTTGTAAACACAGACTCCTTTCCTCTTTCTTTGGTCTCCTTTAGGTAGAGAACTAATTGAACTGCTGGATCAGAGGGTACTCATAGTTTAATAGGTTTTGGGGGGTATATTTCCAAATCATTTCCCAGCATGGTTGGACTAGTACACGGCTCCACTAACAGTGTCTGTTTTCCCATATCCCCTTTAGTATTTGTCATTTTCCTTTTCTATCACCTTAGCCAATCGGATGGGTATGAGATGATCCCATAGAATTAATTTAATTTGGAGTTCTCTATTAGTAATTGTGAACATTTTTCTTAGTTTCTTGCTTTTCCTCTAAGTTGAGCTGCATTGGTTTTGTTTATATAAAGACTTTAAAATTTTATTTATATTTATTTAGCTTGTCAGTTTTATTGGCATACAGTTGGGCAAGATAGCTTTTAATCATTGCTTTTATTTCATTTTCAATGGTTGTGAATTTATCCTTTTAATTTCTGATGTCACTAATTTGGTTTTCTTTCTTCTTAAAAATCAAATCAGTTGATGGTTTATCTATTTTACTGTTTAAAAAACCCAGCTCTAAAAAAACCCTCAAAAACCCCCAAACCCAGCTCTTAGTTTTACTTACTAGTTCAATGATTTACTTTCATTTTTCATCTTTCCTTTGATTTGCAGGATTTCTACATTGGTGTTTAAGTGAGGGGTTTTAATTTATTGCTTTTATAGGTGTTTTTTTTTTAAGAGGCCCAACTCATTGATCTGCTCTTTCTCTTATTGAAGTAAGCATTTAGTGATGTAAATGTTTTCCAAGTACTGCTCTGGAAGTGTCCCACAAATTTTGGTAGGCTATTTCATTGTCATTCTCTTTCATGAGATTATTGTTCCTATGATTTGTCCTTTGACCCACTCATTCTTTAAGATTAGGTCTTTCGTTTCCAACTGATTCTTTTTTTTTTTTTTTTTAGTGAGGCAATTGGGGTTAAGTGACTTGCCCAGGGTCACACAGCTAGTAAGTGTTAAGTGTCTGAGGCCGGATTTGAACTCAGGTACTCCTGACTCCAGGGCCGGTGCTCTATCCACTGCGCCACCTAGCTGCCCCAATAAATTGGGATTTTTTTTTTTTTTTTTTAGGCAATGGGGGTTAAGTGACTTGCCCACGGTCACACAGCTAGTAAGTGTCAAGTGTCTGAGGCCGGATTTGAACTCAGGTACTCCTGAATCCAGGGCCGGTGCTTTAACCACTGCGCCATCTAGCTGCCCTCCAACTGATTCTTAATCTATGTCTCAAAGGCCCTTTATCGAATATAATTTTTATTGCATTATGGTTGGGGAAAATATTCTACTTTTCTGCATTTGTTAGTGAGATTTTTATGCTGGGATACATGGCTAATTTGGGGGAACCATACATACTTCTTTCTATTTCCATTCGATGTTCTCAAGCTCTATCATATGTAACTTTTCTAAAATCCTATTGATCTCCTTAATTTCTTATTTATTTTATGGTTAGATTGATCTAGTTCTAAGAAGGGGTAAATTGAAGCCCCCCACTATTATAATTTTACTGTCTATTTCTTCCTGTAATTCATTTAACTTTTCTTTCAGGAATTTGTATGCTATGCCATTTGGTGCATATATATTCAGTACTAATATGGTACCTTTTAGCAAAATGTAGTTTCCCTGTTTCTCTCTTTTTAATTAGGTCTATTTTTGCTTTTGTTTTGTCTAAAATCACCATTGCCACCCTTGCCTTTTTTTTACTTCAGCTGAAGCAAAATAAATTCTTCTCTAGCCTCTTATTTTAATTCTATGTATACCTTTGTGTTTCAAGTGTGTTTCTTGTAAACAACATATTGGTGGATTCTCCTTTCTAATCTATTCTGCTATCCTCTTTCATTTTATGGATGAGTTCATTCTGTTCACATTTACAATAATTATTGCTAACTGTGTGTTTCCCACCATCTTATTCTCTTATCTTTCTCTTTTTACTCTGTCCTCTCCTCAAGAGTGTGGTGCTTCTGACCATTGCCTCCCTTAGTCTACTTAATCCCTCTTCTCTCTACTGTTCTTTTTCTTTTTCCCTCTTACTTTCTTATGGATTAAGATGAATTTCTATCCCCTCCTGGGTATTTATATGTATTCTTTCCTCCTTGAACCAATTCATATGAGAATGAGGTTCAGGTTTCCCCAGCTCTCCCCATTCTCCCCTATGTTGTATAAATTTTTCCTTGCATGCCCCATTTCTGTGAGAGATTTTTCCTCATTATTCCTCTCCTTTCACTCTTCTCCCAATGCATCCCTCTTTCTTACCTTTCCATTCTTCTTTTGAGATTACCCCAACATAACAGAATCATACCTAGGCTCTCTGTCATTCCAAGACCCCTGCTGATAAAGTTCTGAGGGGGTTACATCTTCTCATATAAGAATGTAAAGAGTTTAACCTTGTTTAATCACTTATGATTTCTCATTCATGTTTACCTTTTTGTGGGGCTTACTATGTGCCAGTCACTGTGCTAAACACTTTACAATATCATTTGATCCTCACAACAACCCTGGGAGGTAAATGTTATTGCTATCCTCATTTTACAGATGAAGAAACTGAGGTAAATAGTGGTGAAGTGACTTGTCCAGGGTCACATAGCTAGTAAGCACTCAGAACAATGTCTAGAACATAGAAGGCACTTAAATGCTTATTGAATTGAATTGAAAGTGTCTGAGGCCTCAGGTCTTCTTGACTCTAGGCCCAGTACTCTATCCACACTGTCACCTAGTATCAGGAATGCTTGAAAGTCCTCTATTTAATTAAATATGCATTTTTACTGGGTAAGTTATTCTTGGTTGTAATGCTAGATGCCTTGCCTTCTGAACCATTAATTTACAAGCCCTCCATTCCTCTACCAGGGTGCTTGAATTCTTTCTTTTTGGCTGCTTACAGGATTTTCTCCTTGACCTAGGAGCTCCAGATTTTGGCTATAATATTCTTGGGAGTTTTCATTTGGGGGTTTCTTTCAGAAGGTGACTAGTGGATTCTTTCAATTTCTACTTTGTCCTCTGATTCTAAGGTGATCTGGGTGGTTTTCTTTTATAATTTCTTGCAATATGATTTCTAGGCTCTTTTTTTAATTCATGATTTTCAGGTTGTCCAATGACTCTTAAATTGCTTCTCCTTGATCTATTTTCTAGGTCAGTTTTTGCTATGAGATTCTTCTTCAATTTCTTCTTCTTTTTTAGGTATTTTCATTTTGTTTTATTGGTTTTTTATTGATGTCTCATAAAGTTATGAGCTTCCTTCAGCCAATTCTTATTTTAAGCCATTATTTTCTTCAATATTTTGTACATCTTTTACCAAACTATTAATTCTCTCATTCTCTCACATTCTCTCTCTCTCTCTCTGTGGGGCAACGAGGGTTAAGTGACTTGCCCAGGGTCACACAACTAGTAAGTGTAGTAAGTGTCAAGTATCTGAGGCTGGATTTCAACTCAGGTCCTCCTGAATCCAGGGCCAGTGGTTTATCCCCTGTGCCACCTAGGTGCCCTTCTAATTCTTTTTTTATAACTCGCTTGCATAGCTCTCATTTCTTTTTCCATTTTTCTCTACCACTCTAATTTAATTCTTAAAATTTTTCTTTGCTCTTTTAAAAATCTTTCTTTAGCTATTCTAGGAATTGTTATTGGCCTTGTGTCTAATGTGCATTTTTCTTTGAGGTTTTGCTTGTAAACTTTTCAAGTTATATTATCTTCTTCTGAGTTTGTGTCTTAAGATTCCCTATCACCACAGTAGATCTTTGTGGTTAGTTCCTTTTCTCTTTGCTCATTTTTCTAGCTTACTTCTTGACCCTTGACTTTATATTAGTGTTGTGCTCTGCTCACTAATGAGGGGGATGTTTGGCTTGAGTTTGTCTTTTTATGTCCTGCTGTTTTCATAGCTCAGTCTGGGAGCCTTTTAAGTCTTCAGTGCTTCCAAAGTGGTATGATCCAGGGGGAGATCTATTTATTGCTTTCCTGGTCTGAGCTCTGTAAGTTCCTGACCCTTACACAGGAGGGGCCCCTGCTCCCTCACAACCAATCCCTCCACCCTAGGATTTGGGAATGAGCTGCCAGATGGCCGCCATTCCTGCTCCCAGTGCAGGTATAAGGGTGCCCCAGGAGCCCTTTATAGCACTAAGCTGCCCTTTGAGGATGTCCGGTCTGCTGTCCAAGAGCCTGGGCTGCCATCTCATGCCTGGACCTAACAACGAGCACTTCTTAGTCTCATAAGAGAAGGGGGGTTGTTGTCAGCCCCCGTTACCAAATTTCCAACCCATCATGTTGTTCCCTGTACCTCGGCGCTGTAACCCATCATTTTGTACTCAGTCCCATGATATCACCTACCCTGTTCTGTTTTTTGTTTTTTACCCCCACAAAAACCTATAAAAAGAGGGGCAGCTAGATGGCGCAGTGGATAAAGCACCGGCCCTGGAGTCAGGAGGACCTGAGTTCAAATCTGGCCTCAGACACTTAACACTTACTAGCTGTGTGACCCCGGGCAAGTCACTTCACCCCAACTGCCTCACTAAAAAAAACAAAAACAAAAACAACCCCTATAAAAAGGAACTTTCTGTCTGCTTGGGGTCTTTGGCACAAATGGTGGAAAGCCATTGACCGTTTATTGACAGGTAGCATGTCCTTGCTAATAAACGTTCTCTTGCATGAAAATCTGACTCAGTTTACCTTTTTGTTCATATTAAAACTACTATGCCAAGAAGCGAGCTCTATGTTCACATAATCTTCTTATCACCAGCATCATGGAAAATGTTCCTACAGAATCCCAACAAAGGGTTCCCTCTTGAAGCTTCTCCAGTTTCTTCTAGAAATTCTTTCACTTAGGGGGCCAAAACAATCGAGTGTGAATGATGAGGACCATGGCACCCCCATGCAGAGGAGAGTTTAACCATGAGTGCAGCTGTGCTGATAGAAGGAGTGATCTGCACATTCACAGGGTTCAGAGGTCAGGTGAGCCCCAGAGGACATAGCAGGGAGGTACAATGCTTGGAGAAATATAACCGATGGACAATGAGGCAGGTCCTGAGTTGAGGAGAAACTACACTCGGATCACACTTGAGAAATCACATGGCACCCCGAACTAGGATCCCGAAGTACTGACAGAAACAAAAGTCCTTATCTTTTTTCTTCAAATATATTATCATTTATTTCATTAATTATTTCTCAATTACATCTACAACTTTATTAAACAAAAAGCCCTGCTTTTAAACACGAAAATTCTGCTTATAACCACATACATTTATATGGCTGTAAATCAAACAACTTGATGAATTTAGAAGAATTTGAGTTATTTGAGCTTTCAAGGTTAATGGGAAGATGCAGGAGAGGTGAAAGTAGACAGTGTTACCTTCCTAACAAATCATCTGCATGTAACAGGAGGAGCAAATGACATATCGGAGGACACCAAGGGTATGTTGGAAAAGGAGGTGGGCCAGTTCTGTAGGGAGAATGAAAGCCCCAACACCCAGATGGCTACCTTTAAGTATGCCACTTCCTCCAAGACACTAAAAGAACAAGAGCTCTGTGGCTCAGTGGAAAGAGAGCTGGGCCTAGAGGCAGGCTGACCTAGTTTTAAATTCTGACACTCACCGTGTGACCGTTGCAAGTTACTTAACCTCTGTTTGCCTCAGTTTCCTCATCTGTAAAATGAAGATAAGAGCCCCTACCTCTTGGGGTTCTCCTGAGGATCAAATGAGATAGTTGCAAAGTACTTGGCAGGTGATATGTAAATGTTAGCTATTATCCTATGGAGATTTTCTTCAGTGAATCTTTGTACCTCTTTTTTCATTTGGTCAGTTCTGCTTTTTAAAGACTCTCTTCACTGGATTTTTGTGCCTCTTTGACCATTTGGCCTCTTCTGTTTTTAAGGTGATTTCTTCATGTGGTGTGTGTGTGTGTGTGTGTGTGTGTGTGTGTGTGTGTGTGTGTGTGTGTGTTCCTGCCTCCTTTATCAAGCTATTGACTTTTTTCATGATTTTCTTGCATCACTCTCATTTCTCTTCCCAATTTTTCTTCCACCTCTCTTCCTTGATGTTTCAAATACTTTTTGAGCTCTTCCATGGCCTGAGACCAATTCATATTTTTCTTTGAGGCTTTGGATGTATCAGTTTTGACTTTGTTGTCTTCTGAGTTTGTATTTTGTTATTCCCTGTGACTATAGTAATTTTCTATAGTCAGGGTCTTTTTCTGCTGTTTGCTCGCTTTCTAGCTTGTTTCTTGACTTTTAACTCTGTGCTAAAGTGGGGCTCTGCTTCCAGAATGGAGGGATCACTGTCCCAAGCTTCAGGTTTTTTTGTATAACTGTTTTTAGAGATAAATGTGGAGACCTCTAAGTTTTTTATTCTTCCAAGGTGGTATGATCTAAGAAGAGGTATGTTTACCTCTTTTCTAGCCTGTGCTTTGGTCTATGAGTGACCACAAGCACTCTTCAATCCAGAACTGTGACCAGGGTCCCTGCTTCCCTGCAGCTGTGGTGTGCTAGTACTCCTCCTTGCCCTGGGACTGAGACTTAGGACTGTGACCCAGATCTAAGTATGGGCAATGCAACAGAGTCCTGCCCCCAGTGTCAGCAAAGAGACCTCTGTCTTCTCCTTCTTTGGAGATTTTCTAGGAAAACTTGGATAATAATCTGCCTGGATGAGGCTTTAGAGAATTCTCAGTGTCACTGCATGGGTAGATGGAATATTCACACCAACGAAGCTGAGAATTCATAAAGCACCAAGAGCCGTGTCTCCAGGAAATTGTTTTCATGAAGAGATTTTTTTTTTGGGGGGGGGGGGTTTGCAGGGCAATGAGGGTTAAGTGACTTGCCCAGGGTCACACAGCTAGTAAGTGTCAAGTGTCTGAGGTCGGATTTGAACTCAGGTCCTCCTGAATCCAGGGCCAGTGCTTTATCCACTGCGCCACCTAGCTGCCCCCATGAATAGATTATTATAATGTATTTCTCTAATGCCCACGATGTTACACATCACAAAACCTCGGTAACCTATGAAAACAAAATATCACTAACAAACCTTTACCACCAATATGAGTTGGAACACCAGGCTCACATAACCTCATAGAAAAAGTCTTGTGAAAACTCACCTCCTAAGCATTAAAATAAGGTCTCTGATACTTAGGTACTATGTGACCACAGGGAAGTCTTTTAGCCATTCTGAGGATGGGGCTAATAATCTTTATAGTAACTATCACCCTGGGTTGTTGTGAAGCTCAAATAAGGGGAAAGAAAGTATGTAATCATACTGGTTATCACTATTTTTATTACTGATAATTACTTTTCTTAAGAAGAGCTCCAAGCACTTTGAATGATGCGATTTGATCTACTTACTCCACCTCCCATCTGACACTGGTTTGAACTCTAGGAGTACATTAGGACAACCCTCCAAGATCACCTGTTTCAAGTTCTTCTTCTTACAGATGAGGAAACTCGGGTCTCAGCTGAGAAGTCACGCAGGGAGCAAGAAGCAGAAACTCTGTCAGTGACCACTGTGTGACAGGGGGTATATCCCTACTCAAGCTCTCTGTAAAAGGAGATTAAACTGGATGGTCTTTACTGGTCCTCTGCAGCTCTGACTTCTTCTTTTTTTTCTTTTTTTTAGTGAGGTAGTTGGGGTTAAGTGACTTGCCCAGGGTCACACAGCTAGTAAGTGTTAAGTGTCTGAGGCAGGATTTGAACTCAGGTCCTCCTGACTCCAGGGCCGGTGCTTATCCACTGTGCCACCTAGCTGCCCCTATCTCTGACTTCTAAGGAGACATCTATCAGTCAGATTGACAGGTACAAAGTCAGTTTACCATCAAATGATGGGGAGAGGGGGGACAAAGAGATTAGCAGAGAAAAGAGCACAGAGCCCAACCAGGGGTTACCTGTATGCATTTTTGGAAACGGGGCGAGGATCAAACTTAAAGAAGATGATACACATCAGGTAGCTGCTTCCTGCAAACACGGCCGATTCAGTCTGTGGGCAGAGGAACAAAAAGGGCTCTGTCAACCAGGGACCCACAAACCAAGTCAGGTCAATAAGCATTCAGGAAAGCCCCTACTATGTGCCTGGCACCAAGCATATCTCCAAGTACACCTCTGGCCTGCAGTTATTCTTTCTGCACTCACTGCAGTGAGGAGCAGTTCAACAAATGAGCGGTCCTACTAAATGTCACTGGGCCTGAGGATGTGGGGCTCTAAGATGCCAGGCACGATTTGATTCGATTGAACTGACATGTTACCAAGTGCCTCCTCTGTGCTAGCAGGGATACAAAAATGGCAGTAGCCCCTGCCCTCAAAGAGCTTATATTCCACCAAAGGAAACATGATAGTCTCTAAAGCCCCATCCAGCTTTCGATCTACATACATGAAAAATACACACTTGTTTTTGGGGCTGGATCTGAGATTTCATTGGTGCAGAAAACTTACCCATTAAGAACCGCTCTCTACCATAGCAGTCTGAGTGTTTACCTGAGGCCTAGCAGGCAGCTAGGTAGAGCCACAGTAGATTAGAGCACCAGACCTGGCATCAGGAGGACCTGAGTTCAAATCTGGCTTCAGACATTTACTAGTTGTGTGATCCTGGGCAAGTCATTTAACCCTGTTTGACTCAGTTTCCTTGTCTGTCAAATGAGCTGGAGAAGGAAATGGCAAACCACTCCAGCATCTCTGCCAAGAAAACCCCCAATGGGATCATGAAGAATTGGACATGACTGAAAAATGACTGACAAACAACAACAACAACAACAAGAAAGCCAGGGAAGTCAACAGTCAGAGCAGAGGAGGAAGAGCATTCCAGGCATGGGGGATAGCCACAGAGAATGTTGAGAGAGGGAGAGATAGAACGTCTTGTTTATGGAGGTCACAGTCACAGGATGGAAGAGTACATTTTGGGCAGGAAGGTGTGAGAAGACTAGAAAGGTAGGAGGGAGCTGGTATCAGCCCCGTACACACTCATTCTCTCTGTCTCTCTCTCCTGTCTTTCCATCTCCTCTCTCTCTTTCTCCATCTGCCATATATAAAATGTCACAGCTAAGAACTGATCTTGGGCCTTGTATACAGGGACCAACTGCTCAATCCAACCTTTTGTTTTGCTTTCTCTGTTTATTAGGGTTTTTATTGCCTGTCAGGAAGAAAACTCCTTGCTTAAATATGTGTGAATCACAGTCCTTCATTTGTAGAAGGATCTAGTCATTCACTGTTTTAATTGTCTTCTTCAGGTAGGAGTTCTTAGCTAAAAGCCAATTAATCTTTCACAGAATTACAAGCAGAGAGAGTCCTAATGACTAAGTTTACTAATGCCTCTTGTTAGCCAATATTCATTTTAACACACCTATCAAGCGAGGATGAATGCCCTAACAGAGTGTTACTCCTTTTGTACTGGGATCTGAAGCGAGTTAATAATTAGCAGTCAGAGAAGTGATGATCATCTTATGAAGCAGTGTATTTCATCCTCTCCGGCCCACAATTCATCTTGGGTGGATCCTACCACCTTGCAGCCTCTTCTCAGAGATAAGTTTCTGCTAAGGCCCGCCTCCTCCAAGATATCTGACCCACAGTCATCCTGGGATATCTTGAGGAGATAGGAGAGCGATCAAAGCCCCCAGTCAAGGATATGAAGGCTCTGCTGCTACTGTCCCATCCAAAGCTTCTGAATGGCATTCACCTTATTGGCCCCCAAGATGGGGCTATCGATGAGGGGGAGGGCTCTCAGAGTCCAGCCAGCAGGGTGGGCTACAAGTGGCCAGTGAGTGACCCGGGCTTTCTACATCTCCATCTGTCTCTAGGGGAGCTGCTAGACACCCCAGCCTTTGGATGCCAGGCATCTAAAGCCCACCCCAAACACATAATCCACTGTTGCAATAAAACTGGTTGCCTAGTAACCCCAAGTTGTGTGTGCACTTTCTTTCCTCAGAATCCTTGAACTCAACAGGGCCCTTAGAGCAGGTCTGACAGAACCTATAGGAAGGTGCCCGGGCTGTGGCTGATGATGCTTTAGAGCCAGCTGATTTGAGAGGGGCAGCGTGCAGCAAGCTGGATGTGCCCTCAGCAGTGCTGGCCTCACCCAATGGTGGTAAAAGGACCTTACCCAACAAGTTCTAAGGCTGCCCGCCTGCCCCCAAGTCACAGGGGCTGCCTCAGGGCCCGGCAGCCACAAGGAGAAGGCACGTCTGGCCGTCTAGTTTTATGGCCTCCAACCACTCCGATCCATGCCAAGCTCTGGTCCTCTTACTCCACAGGTTCCTGACAGGTGATGGGCTTCCTGAAGTCAACACTTCAGCTTCTGCAGCAGGTGCCTGCCTTGAGAATCGCAGAGGCAGGAGGGCATTGGCCTGTCGAAAGCAGCAATCCCTGCCTCCAATAAATATCCCCCCAGACCGACCGCCCAACTTTCCCTTGAAGATGTCCAGAACCTTGAGAGCCGAGGGAACACCCAGCACTGTTCTGATCCAACAGCCGCCTGTCTTGGCATCGGTATCTGCCACTCTTGATGGCAAAGCCCAAAACAACAGATGAATGGACAGGCTGAGAGCGACAGGCACATCTGTGGTGTGGAATGTGTCCCAAGAGAGTTTGATCCTTCCTTCTCCATGCAGTTACACAAGCGCAGGAAGCGCCTCCTGTTCTCAGTGTTCTGATCCACGGCTTATTTTAGAACCTAAATGAGCCTTTCAGGATTTTCTGCATTTGAGTTCCAAGAGAATGCAGACATTTTCCACCACATTTAACACTATTTTGCTCCTAACATCAAAACCAGAGATGCAAGCACCGCATTTATACAGATTTCAAATGAACAGCCTGCCACTAGCTACTTGCTCTGTCAAGCCACGGATCAGCATTACAGGGAGCCGGCTGTCAGGGCCACAGAAAGCCAACTTTCTCCGAGACATTAATGCCAGACAGTCGTCTTCTAAGGCTGCAGGTGAACAAATGGGAGATGGGGAAAACAGGCCATTCAATGTGTGTACCCTCTTCTCCCATTCTCCTCAGCTCCAAAACCCTTGACACTAGCCCTGCATTCTCTCTAACGTTCCTTGGCATGGACAATGAGGTAGCCCTTCTCCTTGACAAGGCCAACCACCCTCCATGTGCACCTCTCCTCTAGCAGAGGAGAGCGCTCGCTGTTTCTCATCTTTAACCTCTCCTCATCTACTGGGTCCTTCCCTGCTACCTACATCACTTGGTCATGCCATTTCCTCAAGCTACCATCTGACATTTCTCCAAATATCCTAGAAAAAAAAATCTGTCCAAACTTGCTATCTTCACACTTTCCTTTTATTTACTCTGTGGTCCTTTGCAACGTGGCTTCCAACCTCATCATTATTACCCTGAAATTGCTCTCTCCAAAGTCACCAATGATCTTGCCAAATTTGCTGGGGCTTTTCCAAACCTCATCTTTCTTGACCTTTCTGTGGCAAGTGTCACTGTTGACTGACCACTTTCTCCTTCTGGCTTATCTTCTTTTTCTTTTTTGGAGGGGCAATGAGGGTTAAGTGACTTGCCCAAGGTCATACAGCTAGTAAGTGTTGTCAGTGTCTGAGTCCACATTTGAACTCAGGTCCTCCTGAATCCAGGGCCGGTGCTTTCTCCAGCTACTTTATTTTTTGTGGGATTTTATGACACTTCTCCACTCTGATTCTCTGACCCATACGATTGTTCCTCTTCAGTCTCCTTTGCTGGTTCATTGCCTAGATCTCCTAATTGTGGGTGTTACCCAGGCCTTTGTCACAGGTCTCCTACTCTGTCTGTCTCTGCCTCTTGTCTGTCTGTCCCTCTCTGTTTCTCTCTCTCTCTCTCTCTCTCTCTCTCTCTCTCTGTGTCTCTCTGTCTCTGTCTGTCTGTCTCTCTCCAGTTCCAATGGATTTAACAATCATTTCTATGCTAATGACTCCTAGTCTCAGACTCCAATGGGTTCCAATCTCACACCACCAACTGCCTATTTCACACTGGAAGTCTCAGAGGCATCTCAAACTTACCATGCCCCAAAGAGAGCCCATTCTCTTTCTCCCCAGACTCTCTTCTTTCCATACTTTCCTAGTTCTCCTATTGGCAGTCCCATTTTTCCAGGCTCCTGGCTTTGTAGCCTTGACGTGCCTGGCTCCTCACTCTCCCCCACCCCACACAGTCACATGTCATTTCTCTCTCTACAACATTTCTTGCATCAAACCCTTCCCTCTAATCACAGAGATGCTAGCTTAGCTCCAGCCCTCATCGTCTCACCTTGACTACTGCAAAAGCCTCAGAAATGGCCTCCTTAGGGGGCTCTCTATTGCCTCTAGAATCAAATCCAAACTCCTCTATGTAGCTTCTAGAGTCTTTCCTAATCTGGCTGCACCTTCCCTATCTTTCTGGCCTCACTGTACATTTGATCCAGTCAAATGGGCCTTCGCTCGGTCCCTCAGACAGGGCATGGCCCCCTCCACTGTTTGTCTGCTCTGATCGGAACGCAGTCTCCTCCTCGCCTCCACTTCCCAGCTCAAACAGCACCTTCTCTGTGAAGCCATTCCTGCCCCACCCCACTCCACTGCCTCCCTTAAAGGACCCTGTATTTATTTGCCTTCTACTTATTCTGCATATGCTTACATATGTCCTTCATTAGAACGTTAAGGTCCTTGCTAGTAGCGACTGTTTGATTTATTGCAATTGTATCCCCCAGTTCCTAGCATGGTGCCTGAAACACAGGAATAAGTCACTTAATAAATATTTGGTGACTGATCGGCTGCCTGAACCAAAATAGTCAATTGCCGTGTTGGAAATGATGAATTGTTTTTGTTTTTAAAGATACCACCTTTTCTTAAAATTCCCTTGGGAAGAAGCTATAACTTATTATTATTTATTTATTATTAACTGAAATTGACAAAGTGACTAGGGGAAGCAGATGAAGGAAATCTATAGGATGATTAAAAATCTGACTATTGGGTCAAATCTTAAAACTGAGGTGAAGTTCCAAAGCAGAGCCTTCCCACCAATGTCCTAGCCTGCTTCTGCTTCCAAGGGCTTCCCTCCTTGGAGGGGAGGGACCAAGAGGCCTCTCAGTTGATGAATCATGTCAAAAGGCAATCACAGAGCCAGGAGACGTGTGTGAAAACCACATTTATTACAAGAGAAATGAACATGCACGGGGAACCCAGTGGGCTCCCAGTTTTTACAGAGGAGTAACAGCAGGACAAAGGGAGGAGGGGATACCAAGAAGGGGCGTGACATGGGAAGGAGGACACTGCAGCAAAGGTGGGGAAAAGGACAAGACCACTCCCCCTGGGGAGGAGCAAGGTGATGGCAAAAGCCTCATTCTTTTCCCTAGGAAGAGGGTCTGCCCATCGGCACAAGCGTTATCCCAGCCTGGCACAGACTGGCTGCCGCCTGTCCTGCCTCCCAAGGACACGCAGGGAATCCAGCTTTGGGTGCAACACCTTGTGTCAGCTCAGGGGAAGCTTCGTCCTGGACACATCTGGGGCCTCCTGCATACTCTGGCTCTAGTGTTTCTGGGAAATGTGACCACTCAAAAAGACAAATCCAGGGGAGCCCTGAACAGTTGACATGCCCTTCAGTGATTTAAGCTAAAGTTTTATTCATGAGAGCCAAGGAGACTTGGGAGTAAACATGAGAACCCACTCCCAAAGTTCTGGATCACCCCAGGATGTCCAGGCACTTGGGCCAGCTTGCTATTTAGTTGCGGTATTCGACCTTCCTCCTCCCGGGGACCCTATACTTCTGACTGAAGGCATATGGAGGCCATCTCTAGGTGCCTCTAGACCTGCTCCATGCACTCCAACCACCTTTCTTCCTGCCACGGTACAAGAACGCTCCCTCCTTGCTACACCGCCCACCCCTTCCACTGCTCTGGCAGGACTGGAAAGTGTGTGCCAATAAATTTTACTATGACCCCAATGACCATCTCAGTAACACCCCAGACCCAAACACTCCTATGCCCTCTCTCCTTGCTTACCTTTTCCTTCTAGGCACTGGCTTTCCTTAGGTGACTATAAGCTCCCTGAGGACAGAGACTGACTTGCTCTTTTATACTGGCATTCCCAGCACCCAGCTTGGGGCCTAGCACATAGTGAACTCTTACTCGATCCTCTTTCATTCATTCACATTCAAAGAATCAGATGGGTCTGCCAGAGCTTCCTGTGGTCACAGAGCCAGTGACGGCACTTCCAGAACCTTCTGACATCCCAGAGCCGGCTGTGACGGCTTTGGAACTATGGAGGGACGATTCAATCCCGTGAGCTGAGCCAGCTCTTTCCACAGAGAACAGCGCTTGAGCCCTGTGCTCCAGAAAAGGCCACATTCTGCTTAAAGGCATTTGGAATGATTCTGATGAAAGCACAAGAGCTGAGTGTCACTATGGGTGTAAACAGGCACAATCGCATTAAAGAGAAAAAAGATCAGACATAGCATCTACTCTGCACTCTGGGGCCGTCAGCAAAACTGAAGGGTTGGGGACTTTACCCCCTATCCATGATACTGAAAATGGCACAATACTGAACACCTGCTACGGTGTGGTGAGTTAAGCTTACGGGTGTGTGTGAGGTGGGTCAGATAGAGTACGGGGGAGCTCTCTCCATCACCATTCATAAGGACTAGGAGGTGGAGTGGATAGAGCACGGAGTTTTCCTGAGTTCCAATCCAGCCTCAGACACTTCCTAGCTGTGTGTCCCTGGGCAAGTCACTTCACCCCATTTGCCTCAGTTTCCTCATCTGTAAAATGAGCCTGGAGAAGGAAATGGCCAACCCCTCCAGTATCTTTGCCAAGAAAACTCCAAATAGAAAGTTCACAGAGAGTTGAACACGACTGAACAACTGACCACTTGTTACTGTGCGGTGAGAAAAGCTTATGTGTGTGTATGTGGGGAGGAGGAGTGGAGAGGAGCTCTCTCCATCATCATTCATAAACAAAATAGAAGAACTGAGGAGTTGAAACCTGCCTAGTCAGTGCAGCTGACGCAGGACTTTTACTTGTCGGGGAGACTGAACCTGCCAAGATAGGCACGGGAGCCCTACAACAACTTCCCGGCCTGCCAGTCGTGGATCCCGTCCATCCCAGTCAGGCCACTGTATGAAGAGGCTAGCCAAGACCAACAGATGCCAACCAACTGCCCCTCACAGGACAGGAAAGCCAGACTAGCTGAAGCAGCCGGGAACCCTGAGGAGGGACGAGAGGCAACAAAGCACCAACATCCCCTTGACCATCATCTCCCCTCACACCTGGATGGAGACAGCCCGAGACCTTCAACCCAACAGCCTTGTTGCCCTCAGCCATTGTCCTGGGAAACAATCTCCATGGAGATACAGCCTGGCAACCACTGCTAAAGGTCCAGAGCAGGGTGTTCTTGCCACCAAAGACCTTGGCTGTGCTCAGAACCAGAAACTGGAACGATTTTATCACTGGAAATAACACTGAAGAAGAGGCAACACCATCTGCTTTGCCACTGTGCCTTAAGGACCATGGGATCTTTCTACCAGATTTGCAGATGAAACCACCCCTATCTGTTGTCTCCCCCATTAGAATATGAGCTCCCGGAGGGCAGGGACTGGCTTACATTTCTCTCTCTCTTTTTTTTTTGTGGGGCAATGGGGGTTAAGTGACTTGCCCAAGGTCACACAGCTAGTAAGTGTCAAGTGTCTGAGGCCGGATTTGAACTCAGGTCCTCCTGAATCCAGGGCCGGTTCTTTATCCATTGCGCCACCTAGCTGCCCCCTCTAGCTTACATTTCTACTTGTATCCCAAGCACTTAGCAGGGTGCCTGGCACATAGTAAGCACTTAAATGCTTCGTCCATCCATCCATCCATCCATCCATGATATGGTAACTGCCATTGGTCTGACAAACAGTAACGTTTCTTCATAAAACAGAACTATTTCTTGGTAAAGAAACTGACTGTGATAGAGCGTCAAAGGTGACCAGCCCCCTAAGGAGAAAGGCCCCTTCTCTGCAGTCTGTAACAGGGTCTAAAATGAGGTCCAAGCCTATCTGGAGCCATTTTAGCAGGGAGATAGCAAATAGAAGAGCTGACAGAATCAGGATCTCTTGACAGAAACTAACAAGATGAAACTTAATAAAGGTAAATGAAAATTCTAAGCTTGGGTTAAAAAAATTAATGTCACAAATACAGGATAGGGGAGACATAATTAGACAGTGGTTTCATGTTAAAAAGATCTGGGTGTTTGGGCGGGTTACAAGTACAAAGTGTGAAGGGGCAGAGGCTCACCTTCTCTTAGACAGCAGTAACAGAATCAAATGAACCCTCAGACCTACCATCCCCTTCCTGACCTCAAATTATTGGTCAGAGACTGCCTGCCCTATCATTGCTCCCCAATATCTACCTGGTCTTCCCATCTGCATGAAGCTGAGCATTCCTGCACCCATTTTCCCCCCTAATGAAAATGGGAGCTCCCAGAGAGCAGAGGATGCCTCGATTTCATACCTGTATCTTTAGCACTTAGCACATTACTTGGTACACAAAACTTGATATTTTCCTATTGGTCCATTAGTCCCCACTTCATCAAGTGGAATTTGACATTTAGAAAAGGCCCAGGGTAGGGGCAGGTAGGTGGCGCAGTGGATAAAGCACTGGCCTTGGATTCAGGGGGACCTGAGTTTAAATGCAGCCTCAGACACTTGACACTGGCTGTGTGACCCTGGGCAAGTCACTTAACCCTCATTGCCCTGCAAAAAAAAAAAAAAAAAAGGCCCAGGGTAACGTGCTGAAGATCTCGGTGGCCTCTCTGAGGGTTAGTCCAAAGTCAGAAGGAAGAGGCAGCTAGGTGGCACAGTGGATAAAGCACTGGCCTTGGATTCAGGAGGACCTGAGTTCAAATCCAGCCTCAGACACTTGACACTTACTAGCTGTGTGACCCTGGGCAAGTCACTTAACCCTCATTGCCCCACAAAACAAAAAACCAAAACAAGACAAAGTCAGAAGGAATCCCAGCACTACGCCAGTGCAGTCATTTTACTAGACCAGCACCTGGCTAGCCCCTGCCTCTGCTTCTCCCCAGCCTGAGGGTTTACTGGCTCAGCTGTTTAACTTTCTCCTGGGGACTGAGCCAGTCACCGCTCCCATGTCCATACAGTCAGACTCCTGGATTTCTTATCCTCACACAATTCAAGCCTGAGAACAGAGGGACTCGGCTAGTGCACTTTGGGGTCAGGGTGCTTACACCTGACCCTATTTCTCTCCTTCATGCTGGTTTAGGAGCTCCATGTAGAAAGCCTTCCCAATGACCCAACAAGTTGTGATACATATTGAATGTAATGCCTTATGACTGTGCATTGAAACGACAGGAACACAGACAAGCCTGAGAAGAACTGACTTAAAGTGAAGTCAGCAAAGCCAAAAAACAAACACAATGACAACGACAGAACCCACAGAACCACTGCCCCCAAACAATCCAAAGTAAACGGGCAAAGATTGTGAAGACTAAGCCAGGTCCCAAAGAAGAAAAAGGAGAAGAGCCTTTCCCTTGTCCTTTGCAGAAATGGGAGAGATGTGAATGTGCAACACTGCCCATATTTTTAAGTTTTTCGATGTATGGACTGGTTTTTCTTATTGTTTTTTCTTTTAAAAATATTCTTTGTTATATGGCATGGTTCTCTGGGAGGGACTAGGAGCCCCCTTCTTCCAGAGGTGGCTCAGCCCACCTCAAGAGAGCTCTAGGGATTGGACATTTCGCTTGACATTGAACCTATACATTCATACTTTGGAAGTGCCCCCCCTCCCCCATCCCTGCAGCCCTTCCCTTTCACTTAAGGAGGGTCCCCAGGCAGGGCCAACTATGCCTTCATTCCTCACCAGGCTGCACTCAGGACTCCTCTAAATGCCCCATCTCCGGGCACCCTCCCTCCCTCCCCTTTCCAGCTTCCTTTTCTGGGCTGTCTTCCTCCATTAGAATGTAACCTCAGGAGCAGCTAGGTGGCGCAGTGGATAGAGCACTAGCCCTGGATTCAGGAGGACCTGAGTTCAAATCTGACCTCAGACACTTAACACTTACTAGCTGTGTGACCCTGGGCAAGTCACTTAACCCCAACTGCCTCACACCAAAAAAAAAAAAAAAAAAAAGAATGTAACCTCGACTAATGATGAAGCCTACTATCCACTGCCAAAGAAAGAACTGATAGTGCCTGAACACAGACTGAAGTATGCCATTTTCCCTTTCTTCCATTTTTTCTTTTATTCAAGTTTTCTTATCCAAAAGGACTAACATGGTGACATTTTGCGTAATTGCACGAGTCAATTGTTTACTGCCCCAGGGAGGGGGGAGGTATAAAATACTTTAAATAAAAATGTATCTTTTTTTTGTTTTTTACTTAATCTTTTTATTTATTTAGAATTTCCCCCACCCTACATGTAAAAACAAATTGTAAGATCAATTTTTAAAACTTTGTGTTCCATATTCTCTCCCTTCCTCCCTATCTCCCATAAGAACTGAAGCAATTCAATATGTTACACATGTGCAGTCATGTAAAACAGCAGGCAAAAAAACTTTAGAAAAAGGAACTAACAACAAGAACAAAATATACTTCCATCTGTATTCAGATACCACCAGTTATTAACCACTCTGTAGATGGACTGCCTTTTTCATAAGTCCTTCAGAATTGTCTTGGATCACTGCATTGCTGAAAATAACTACATCATTCACAGCAGATCACCTCACAATATTGCTATTATTTTGCATACAGTACATTTCACTTTGCATCAGCTGATGTAGGTCTTTCCAAGTTTTTCTGATAGCATCCTGCTCATCTACGTTTATATAGTACTTTAAAGGGAGATTTCCTTACAGAACAGTCATGAAGTTGATTATTGCAACAACAAAAATAGCTATAAAAATGTTTATTTATTTATTTTTTAAGAAGCATTAGGTGGGGCAGCTAGGTGGTGCCCTGGATAAAGCACCAGCCCTGGATTCGGGAGGATCTGAGTTCAAATCCAGCTCAGACATTTGACACTTACTAGCTGTGTGACCCTGGACAAGTCACTTAACCCTCATTGCCCCCCACACAAAAAAGAAGCATTAGGTGAGAGCAAAATGCAAATTAATAAAAGCCACAGAGATTGGGGGGAAAATGCAACATTCTTGAGGGCAGGCAGGGACAGTCTTTCTGTCCTTACTCGAATTCCCAGCACAGGGTAAGCACTGAACAAATACCTGCTCAATAACATTTGACTGCATCAAAATCTGCACCTCTGCACTTTCTATCCAGCTAGGGTGCCTGGGATGCCAGAAACTGACAAACAAAGCGGTGGAGTGGGCAGGGACAACGGAGGGGCTGGGGTGACGGCCTTAATTAATCCCGGGCTCCCCCTTTCCTTGGTAACCCTTGAGGACGGTCCCCAAGGGGCTCTTCTTCACTGTCTTCATTAAATCACACTCTTACGGGCTCTAAAACAGGATGCTCCCTACACTGTTTTATAAACTAAAAGAGCAATTACCTTTCAACGGGAGACATCTCTAACTTGGTAGTCACAGAGCTAGGCACAGCTCAACCACCCACACAACCTTCTCTAGAGACACTGGCTCAGGAACACCACCAGCCACCTGACAGGGGCAATGGTAACGATGACACTAATATTTCTGTATAACTTCTAGGGTTACAAATTGCTTTCCTCCCAACTATTCTGGGGGGTGGGCGAGGCAGGGCAGATAGTATTGAAGTACTACCATTCCCCTTTTACAGATGGGAAGACTAAGGCTCGGAGGCATATACACAGTGCCTGAGCTAGGCCTAGAACTCAGGTCATCTGACAGGAAGCCTGAGCTTCCTAGTGTTAAAGCTGTGCAGACACGTTCTGGTCAGACCAAGTCCTTTCCATCTCACTCGCTTCCCTCTCCCTCGAACTCTCCCAAGGCTCGGCCTGGGTGCTCACTTGGTCTGGTTCTCCCATCTGGATTTCTTTTCTACCCAGATTCCTAATATGAAGCAGGCAGGTTTCTACCTCTCCCTAGTTTGCTATGTCTGAGAGACCTACCTCTCGTCTTAGGAAACGTTTCCTAACAATTTTATTACCATCTCTTCCACGTTGCAACTTTCCCCATCAATGTTCTGACATATTTCAGATTGGCATAAGAAACTAAATGGGAATTTTTTTTGGGGGGGTGGGGGCGGTGTGGAAGCCATAGACAGCATGCGAAAGGCAACCTATGACCAAATCCTTAACCCAAATTTTACAAAAAGATATTGTAAACAACCCATAAAAGAAAAAGAAAAAAAATCAGACTTCTTCTCTGGTATGAAGGGAAGGCCAAAAGATTTCTTGGATTTTCCAGATTGTGGGGGTGCTGTACCCCTAATGCTGGTGATATAGAAGAGATAACTATAGAGACTCTCCCTTCTGATATTATCTCCAATTTATCCTTGACAAAATATTAGGAGAGCCCCTGTTTTCCAAAGCTAAGGCCCAGCAAGCAAGCTGTGCCCTGAGCTTGGCAAAACCATAGTCCTTTGCACCCACCCTCTGGATGATCTCACTCTGGCAAAATCACCTTTGGCCAGCACCAGGTGTTTTCTGAGCTCTGACAAGTACCCATGAAGTCCTGCTATGAGTCAAACTCGTCACATTGTTGCTGCTGCCCCTCATTGTCAGGGCCACAGCTCACTGTGAAGCCACTAGTATAAGTAGTGAGATCTCCCCACACTGCCTCGGGGCCTAGTACATACGTCTATAGCACCTCCTTGGTTTCCCTCACTCTGAAAAGAAAACTTCTATTTAATTCCTGACTCTCCTGTCTTGTTCTACTTTCGCCATTCACAGGTTAGAGGCTGGTTCCCCTGGGGTTGACATCTTGAATATATTTTATTTGTGGGTCGCTAGGTGGCGCCATAGTGCACATAGTGCCAGGCCTGTAGTCAGAAAGACTTCTTTCTAAGCTCAAATCCAGCCTCAGACACTTGACATTCACTAGTTGTGTGACCCTGGCCAAGTCACTTCACCCTGTTTGCCTCAGTTTCCTCATCTGTCAAATGAGCTGGACAAGGAAATGACAAACCATTCCAGTATCTTTGCCAAGAAAACCCCAAATGGGGTCACACAACTGAAAGACAATAACAATTTTGTTTGTGCAGAATTGTTTGCATTTTGTCTCCCCCGTTAAACAATGAGCTCCTTGAGGGCATGCATGGATGGCCATTTTTTTTTAATCATAAAAGTATTTTATTATTTTCCAGTTACATGTAAAGATAATTTTCAACATTTGTTTTCATAGGATGTTTAGTTCCGGATTTTTCTCCCTCTCTCCCCTCCCTTCCCCTTCTCCAAGACAGCAGCAATTTGATATAGGTTATATATGTGCAATCACATGAAACATATTTCTGCGTTAGTCATGTTGTGAAAGAAGAATCAGAGCAAAAGGGAAAAACCTCAAAAAAAAAAAAAAGTAGAGCCAGTCTGGTTCAAGCTGCATCCAGATTCCACAGTTCTTTTTTCTGCATGTGGAGAGCATTTTCCATCGTGAGTCCTTTGGAATTACACGGACTGCCCTTTGCCTTTCTTTGTATTCCCAGAGCTTAGCCCAGGCTAAACACATAGTAGGCACTTAATAGTGGCTGGCACATAGTAGGAACTTAATAAACATCTGTTGACTGGTTGACAGAACAAATTAGCCCTTTCGGCTACCACATCACACTACTGATACATGATAAGCACTATAAACAAACCAAAACCAAAACCCAGCTCCACTAAAAGCACCAGTTCCTTTCCTCCCCTTCAGTTCTTTTCCACAAAAATTGTTGTCTGACCCTATCTTCCCCAGCTCGTACCTATGAAATTGTTGTTTTTGAACCCAAATATAGGACTTTCACACTTACCCCTGCTAAATTTCATCCCTTAAGCTTCAGGCTACCCTTTTGGCCCAGGAAGATCTTTTTTGGAAATTTCCCTCTATTGTATTTATTAAAATCTCAGAGCTGGAAGGGACCTCAGAGGTCATCTTCATTTAATTTAATACAGAAGACCTCCAGGATTGGAAACTCCCTCTTTTCCTGAGGTAATTCATTCCATTTTTAGATCCTTCTACAATTCCTCCTTCTTCTTTCTTCTTTCTTCCTTCTTCTTCTTCTCCTTCTTCTCCTTCTTCTCCTTCTTCTCCTTCTTCTCCTTCTTCTCCTTCTTCTCCTTCTTCTTCTTCTTCTTCTTCTTCTTCTTCTTCTTCTTCTTCTTCTTCTTCTTCTTCTTCTTCTTCTTCGTGAGGCAATTGGGGTTAAGTGACTTGCCCAGGGTCACACAGCTAGTAAGTGTCAAGTATCTGAGGCCAGATTTGAACTCATGTCCTCCTGAATCCAGGGCCAGTGCTCTATCCACTGCACCACCTAGCTGCCCCCCACCCCTCTACAATTCCTTCTTCATCAGAAGTTTGCAGTTCAGACATTCTTTTCTAAGGAAACATACTTCTGGTTTTATATTGGAAATCATCGGAAAAAAAATTCATTTGACAAACACCTTTGTTAGACTCTGTTTTATAAATGGATATCTGCACACAACTCACAATACTTCCAGTGTTTCCTGACTACAATGTTCACTGCCTTCACTTGCTAGGCTTCCAACAGGGAAGCTGATGTGTTTATGACTCTTTCATATTTTAGCTTCCTGGAAAGCTCACCACTCTCAATCAACTTCCATTATCCCATATCTGTTTCAAATTTTATTTTCCTTTTATGTGCCTGTCCTGCCCACTCTCCTTCAGCTCACCATAAAACAGCTACAGTGCTGGATGACTTCCTATAGCTAAATTGCTCTGTATCAGGTATGACCTAGTATTTGAAAGTCTGAAAATATCTCAGGATACCTTGATGAGGGTGGCGCTGGGAAACTGTGACAGAGCTAATGCGGAGCTGATGAAGTTGCTTTGACTGAGGGAGGGAGGGGGAAAAGGAACGGGGTAGAAGTGCAAGAGAAGGAAGGGGGGAGGATTTTCTTGGGCAAAGTGGCTTTCTTAGAAATGCATTGGGTTCAAATCTGGCCTCAGACACTTGATACTTACTAGCCATGTGACCCTGGGCAAGTCACTTAACCCCCATTGCCCCGCAAAAAAAAAAAAAAATGCATTGGGTTAAATACAGAGGATTCAAGATCTACTGTGCTTACTGTATGTTCATTAGGAAAAGGCACCTGATCAGGTAAAGAAAACTGCTGCTTGCCCAGCTCTTTCCCAAAAGGCTGTTCTCCACAATAGCTGGTATTTACATAGCGATTTAAGTCGTGCTTCCTCCAAACAACCCTGGGAGGTAGGTGCTGCTGTTGATATCCTTGTTGAGTCATTTAGTCAGGGCTGACACTTCCTGACCCCATGGACCACTGCAGGTCAATACTGTCCATGAGGTTTTCTTGGCAAAGATACTAGAGTGGTTTGCCATTTCCTTCTCTAGTAGATTAAGGCAAATAGAATTTAAGTGACTTGCCTAGGGTCACACAGCTCTTATGTATCTGAGGTTATATTTGAATTTAGGACTTCCTGACTCCAGGCCCAGCACTCTATCCAATGCACTACCTGGCTGCTTCCATTTTAGAGATTAGGAAACTGAGGCAGACAGAGATTAAGTGAGTTGCCCAGGGTCCCGTCATGGCTGAATTTGAACTCTTGATGATGTCAGGTCCAGAGCTCTAACCACTGTACCACATAGCTGCCTCTATCCATACATTAAAATCATTCAAGATACCTTCAAGATATAATAACAACCTTCTGATCAGAAAAAGGAGTTGAAGCATAAAACTGGGAGAGAAACGTATGTTTGCCCAGTGTGTTCACCACTGTGCTGGAGGAGATATGATTCAGAGAAGAAGGTTCTTCAGATGCTACTAATTGTGTTGGCTGTGACGGTTCCAAAGAGTCTAAATATTGCTTCCTACAAAAAGCCCTTCCTGATCCCCCTTAATGCTAGCTTGAATATCTTCAATTTACACTGTCTACAACTTGTTTGCTTATTGTTTCCACCATTAGACTGGAAGCTCTCTGAGGGCAGGGGCAGTCTTTTGCCTTTCCTTGTACCCCTACTGATTAGCATAGTGCCTGGCACACAATGGGTATGCATATATATGTAAATCTGATATGAAGAGTCCAGAAGAACAGCTGTTAGGAGGTAGCAAAGATATCCTAAAACACATCGCGCAGGTGTCACCCCCTGGAGGATGAGTGGTATAAGGGAGGCTCATATGAATAGGCTGTGATCTGCTTCATTGGTGGGAACTCCCAGATTAATGAGACAACAGAGCCATCTGGGAACTGAGAATGGGCTCAGGTCTATGAACTGAACTCCAGATCATTGGTGGTCCAGAACTTGCTTCATATTTGTTATCCATCACTTGCTTAGGCAAAGTATGATCTGATGAAACTCTGATAAAAATGTTAACTAATTAACCCCTGTGCCTTCTGATAGAAGAAAGGGGGAAGGAACCGAGTATTTGTTAAGTGCCTACTATGCGTCAGACATCATACTAAGCGCTACTAAATTGGAAAGGAGTATAAGGATGGTCTGGTGTGACCCTTTCATTTTACAGATGAAGAAACTGAGACCTAGAGAGATTAATAGACTTATCCCAGGTCATAAGTAAGATGAAACAAATGCCAGAATTGAACTTCTTTGCTTAAGCCCCGAGATGGTGCTCTTTTGGGGTGGTACAGTGGATAAAGCATTGGCCCTGGAGTCAGGAGGACCTGAGTTCAAATCTTACCTCAGACACTTACTAGCTGTGTGACCCTGGGCGAGTCACTTAACCCTGATTGCCTCAAACATCCAAGACCATCTCCATTGATCCTGATCTATATCTTGCCACTGGACCCAGCTGGCTCTGGAGAAGAGAGTGAGGCTGGTGACCTTAAACAGCCCTCCCTCACTTAAATCCAAGTCAGTGCAAGTCATGACTTCACCCCATGTCAGGGTCCTCTTAAGGTGTTCTATTAGTTGCCCAGAGGCATAAAACCAGTAAATGCTGAATCTAGGCTTCAGAGCCAGCTCCCCTTAACAGAAAATCGCTGTTCTTTCCCGTACAAATTAGAAACGAGATGAGTCTGAGAGGTTAAAAGGAGCACTGCTGAAGAGAATCTGATCTAGAAGTCAGTCAGAGAAGCTCCATGCCCAGGTGTTGAGGGCCTCTGTGGGAAGCTTGGGCTCCACCATGCTGGGCTTCAGTGAGCTCAGAGTAGCTGATGGTGGTGTCTCCATTCCTTCACCAAACACCTTCTCACGGCAGGGGCTCATTTCACAGAAGCAAAGGGAGACCAGATCTCAGACTTCACTCCGTGGGAGTATGTGTTGAGGAATTTGAAAAAAGGGGCAGGGGCTGGTTAAGAGTTTGGATAGAATCCCCAAGGAATGGCGGAGACCGAGACGAGAGGGAGGCTTTGCAAAGGTCTGGAAACCGTTACAGAAAGTCTCATTTACGTGTGATGCTATTTTAATAGAAATGCCAGTTTTGGCAAATGAAAGGGAGCTGTAAAGAAGATTTGAAGGATGCTCAGGAGCCTTTTATAGGCTGTTTTATTGAGATTTTGTGTATCCTAATTCATTAATAAAGGGGAAGAGGAGGAATACTGGCTTATTTTATCTCCCACCATTACTCAAGTAGATTGGAACATTTCCCCAATACAGTATGGTGGGAAGAAGCAATGCTGTATCGTCATGACAGCAACAAAATGGGAGCCCCAAGCCCTGGGTTCTAGTCCTGGTTCTCTTCTTAGGTAGCCACATGACCTTGAAGAGTCATTTCTCCTCTGTAGGGCTCGATTCCTTCCTTAAACAAAGAGTACCCCAAAGGTCTCTTGTGAGCTCTTTCAAGGACTCTGATTCTAATTTTGTGGGTAAAAGGACATCCATTTCCCCAGAAAGTGCATTGTAAGGAATGGCCTTGTTTCCATTGGCCCAAGAGAAAGTGCTGGATGCAAACCTCCAGCATGTACCTGGGCCAGTCCCTTCTTCCCTCCAGGCCTCCCTCAGTTTTCTCACCTATAAAATGGGGAGGGGGGCTAGATGAGCTCTGAGGTTGTTTCCAGTTGTAAACTCTATGATCCTCTACTGTAACAGCAGGATCTTATTTATGCAGAGAATCACAAGGCCACAGAAGGACCGAGACCAAGCCAAGTTGTTGGCCTTGTCTGTATAGGAGGTGGTTAGTTACGTAAAGCCAATCAACGCCTTAATGAATTAAATATACTATTTAAATATGGGCTTTACCAATATACTTGATAATGAGCAGAGCAGCTAGGAAAGCAGAACCTTACCCATTTGTTTAGGACAAAGCTGTTCTATGGACCTCAGCATTTTCTTAGATATGATTGGGGGGGGGGGGGGCGGGACAATGGGGGTTATGTGACTTGCCCAGGGTCACACAACTAGTAAGTGTCAAGTGTCTGAGGCTGGATTTGAACTCAGGTCCTCCTGAATCCAGGGCTGGTGTTTTATCCACTGCATCACCTAGCTGCCCCCCTCTTAAATATGATTTTGAGAGGCTGTGGATAGGAAAGCACAATGCCATCATCGTTCAAATGAACAAAAGACTAAATTAAGATTAGAACTCCATGATATCACGTGGTGGCAGGAAAATCTGGGTTTGAACCTCTCCTCTGTCAGACATCTACTCCCATTTGACTGCGGGCAAGTTCCTCGGCCTCCTGGGGCCTCAGTTTCCTCATCTTTAAAATGAAAAGGCTGGATTGTAAACTACCCACCAATCCTCCAGTCTCAGAGTGCATTCTACAAAGGGCAAACAATGTGTATGTTAAAAAGATACAGGAAGTACTGTCGTCAATTCAAATGTATTAATTTTAGAACTAAACTAAATCTCCTATTTGTGGCAGCTAGGTGGCGCCATGGCGCCCTGGGCTTGGTGTCAGTAAGATGCATCTTCCTGAGGTCAGATTCAGCCTCAGACCCTTATTACCTGTGGGACCCTGGGCAAATCACTTAATCCTGTTCATCTGTCAAATGAGCTGGAGAAGGAAACAGCCAACCCCTCCAGTATCTCTGCCAAGAAAACCCCCAAAGAGGTCATGAAGAGTCTGACACAACTGAAAAACTGAGCAACAAATCTCCTATTTATACTCTGATATTTTGAAAGAGGTATTATTTCACGAATGGGGGCATTCACTTCCCTGTACCAGACTGCAACCTTTCCACATTCATAAGTTTTATATATATATATATATATACACACACACATATACATATATATGTGTGTGTATATGCATATATATGTGTGTGTATATGCATGTATATGCATGTATGTATGTATGTATGTATAGCTGTCCGCCCACCTGTCTATCATAAATTCCACATTTCAGGAATCACTATGCTAAAAAATCTGTCATTGGGCCGCTAGCCTTATGGTGACAAGTCTCTAGGAGTGTCTTGGCTGGCCCATGAGTGACAGACACACAGCCCACTGCTGGACCTCTACTAGAAGCCCTTCAGGCTGCTAGCCTAGGGACTCTGTGACCCAAGGAAGCACTGGAGGAAGACTCGAGTCAAGGCTCCTATGTAGAGAGTATGAAAAATAATATGCTTTAAGCAGCACATTTTGAGGTTAGTATATGAGTCTGTAATGGAAAAGAACTGGTCCCTGTCATTGCTTGCTTTTCACCCTCTGATTTCTCAAAAAAAAAAAAAAAGTCCATCTACCTTTACAACCATCACCTTAGCTGGTTTCTATGACATTAAAAAGCCAAGAGCATCAGGAGTTTGCTCTCTTGGACCATCCCTGTCTGAGGAGGCAGAGGTGGGTTTCCTCAGAATTGAGGGTATTCAATTTAATTAAATAAAGATTAAGAGCCGCAGAAAATCAGGGATGGGGTTGGTGTTAGGGTGAGGGTTTCACCATGTGAAAGGCACTGCAGGGAACCAACACCAGAGAAAAGCCAGCTGAGATAAGCCAACTGGCCTGGGGAATTCTGCCCGGCAGCACAGAGAATGGTGGCCCGGTTACAGTGGGAAGCAGGGAACTGGCACCAAAGGAAGGAAGGACAACAGCCTCGGCCTCAGCTTCAGCCAAGGGCTGGGTCCCTCTGGGGACGGAGCTGCCCTCCCAGGCAGAGAAAGGGCTGTGTGCTACCTGAACAGAGGCTCTCTGTCTGCTTCAAACCAACAGAATCAGAAAAACCATAGAGGTCACTTGGTCCAACCTCCCTCCTCCCCTTTTATTTTATTTATTTATTTATTTTCACTTAATAGTATTTTTCCCAATTACATGTAGAGATAGTTTTTAACAGCCATTTTTTCCCTTTTTTTGTTTGTTTGTTTGGTTTTATTTTTTTGCAGGTCAATGGGGGTTAAGTGACTTGCCCAGGGTCATACAGCTAGTAAGTGTCAAGTGTCTGAGGCCGAATTTGAACTCAGGTCCTCCTGAATCCAGGGCCAGCGCTTTAACCACTGCACCATCTAGCTGCGCCCCCCCCCCCTTTTATTTTAGAGGAGGAAATGGAGGCTCATCACAGACTCCATGAATCCAAGGCTATTCTTTAAAATCTTTTCTGGAAGAGTGGAAATTGTCCATTTGCCCTAATGATGAGAATCACAGACCAAAGAATGCACAACATGTTCAATTCAACAAACATTTCTTAAGCATATGTAACATTCAAGGCACTAGGAAGGGATCTTTGAGATCATTTAATCCAACACCTGTTTTTACAGGAGAGAAAACTGATACCCAGAGAAGTAAAATGACTTGTCCAAGGTCACACAGCTAAACAAAATGGAAAGCCAGGACTCAAACGCAGGCCTCCTGACTCCAATGAGAATATTTCTTGAATTAAATTAAAATCTGTACTTGTATGTTGTCAAGGTCAAAATTCATCGCTCCGAACCACTTACAATGAGGAGGGAAGATGAGAGAATGGGGAGAGAGACAGATGCACATAGAGTTCATCCTTTTCTGGCCAGTGGGCCCTATGAACCCTCCTCCCTTCCTTTCTCTGTTCACCACTTGCTTCACAAAATGTGAACTAAGCGCCCACTATGTGCAAGGCCAATGCTACACACTGGGAAGGACCAAGATGGAATAAGACACAGGCCCCTCCCTATATTCTCCCCACACTGAGCCAGGCTAAAATTAGTTTAATCAATTATATATTCAAACTTAGTATTCAAGGCATAGCATGCAATGGTAATAGGCTGAACTTTTATCTTTAAGACATTCTGGGAGTTAAGGCTTCTTGAATTTTATATGCAAAATACAATATGCAAATGTAAAGGACTCTGACACTTTCATTTTGAACCGGACAGCAGCCCTGGAGAGAATCTTCCCCATCTACCCTGTCCCACTCTAATACAAAAATGTCCTCTGGCCAGCAGCTGACAGAAACCATGCTTGGCCAGAAACACCCACTAGTCAAGGCCTATTAAGTATCCTCAGGGCAAATTGGTGGTGCCAAGGTGCACAGAGAGCCAGGCCTGGAGTCAGGAAGATTCATCTTCCTGAGTTCAAATCTGGCCTCAGACGCTGATTAGCTGTGTGACCCTGGGCAAGTCACTTCACCCTATTGGCCTCACTTTCCTCATCTGTCAATGAGCTGGAGAAGGAAATGACAAACCACTCTAGGCCCACTGCCAAGAAAACCCCGAATAGTTATGAAGAGAAGGAATGAAACGACTGAACAACAACAAAAGTGTCTTCTGTTTACTGTAACATTTCCTCCCCTTGATAACCAAGGAGATCCCTAAGGGGATTGACGAATGGAGGAAGCTCTTCAAAGCCAAGTCAGACCCATAACCGTGAAACTGAGATAAAAGGCAATAGAATAACAAAGAATGTCCAACGACACCATCAATGCCCAGGTAATTCAAACCTTGTTTTCAAGTTCTTATGAATGGTGGCACCAGTTGGCACCACCACCATATTGGTGTTTATCTTGGCCAGAGAAGAACTGAAAAAAGCTAAAAGAATTTTCTCTCTGCCCCAAGGCATGACCCCTACCTGTTCAGCCAGGTGTGGTGGGTGGGGCCCCAGATCTGGAGTCAGATCTTGAACCCTAGCTCCACGTGGATGCCCTGTAGGACAGAGCTGAAGTCCTTGGCTTTCTGCCTATATATGCTCAAATGTGGAATGAGAGTGCTGGATTTGGGGTCAGTTGTGGGTTCAAGTTTCAGCTGAGTCACTTTCCGTATAACCTTGAGCAAGTTACCAAGCCTTTTGGGACTCAGCTTCCTCATTTGTAAAACTAAGGGGCCTCACCTAGTTCCAGGTGTTTGACTCTAATGAAAAAGGCCTCAGAAGTGAAATGATGTAACCCCGTGGAACATGGAAGGACTATGGCTGGATGGGAATTTAGAAGATGTTGGCTCTGGTTATGTAGCTATGAGATCTCGAGCAACTCAATTAACTGTACTCTTCTCATCTAAAAAATAAGAGGGTGGGATGACACGATTCCCGGTGTCCTTACCAGCTCTAGAACTTCACGAATACTTCTGATGAGAAGTGGGCGCTGCACATGACAAAGAAAACCACCCATTGGATTTCTCCAACAGTTTCATCTGCCCCGCTCTGAGAAGCAGAGAGGGGAAGCATTGCTCACCCAGGGACTAATTGGCTTCTCTTCCCAAAGAAAAGCTATTCTTCTGATTTCACTTGGAAGCATTTCATTTGCCTTTGAAAACAAGCATGATTACCACAAAGCCCCGAAGTTATTTTTAATGTAGCTTCCTGTAGCTGGGTAGAGACAAAGGGAATGAGATACCAATCAACAAGTGATGGCTCCATTAGAGCTGACTTTGGGAATACATTCCTCTTTGCACATCACTGCGTCTGGGCTGCTCTTCTTTGTCCCACATTCATGCTACGTGATTCACAATGAAAAGAAGAGGCCAAACCCCATGGGCTTGAGGAGAATATGATGGGGGAGCCCAGGAAAATTTGGCAGGATCTGGAGGGAACCAACAGTCCTTCCCCCTTGGGAGAAAAGTATCACTGACTCGAGACTTCTGCACACCAAATGATGGGAAAGCTGTGATGCTGGGATGGAAAGGGTGAGCCTTCGGGTTCTCTACTCATGCCTTTTGGAAAGAGGATGGGAATTATTCCACCTGTGAGTTCAGGAAAGGATGAGAAAATGGGGGAGAGAGATAGACCTGCTGAGGCAGCAAAAGGAGGGACTCCCAAACTCTCAGCAGGCCCTGACCAGGAGGCAGGGTGAGCAAGTCGGAGGTCACTCCAGACTTGGAGTCATGGATGGGAAAACCAGTGGTGTGACTTGTCTGCTTGCAGCCTCTGTCAATGACAGACGGTCTGGCTCCAACATGCTAGGAATCAGTTAGCCTGGAGCATGGAGTATGATAGCATCAACCAGTTGTGACCATTTTACAATACTCTGTAAAGCCTAATGGCTGGCGATGCTCACACATCCCAGATGCTGGGCAGGTTCCCTAAGTGGGCAAGACTTCTAGGACAGCCCGGTCAAGCAAGGACAGGCTCTTTCGCCTCATTAAGTAGTTAGAGGCTCATCACCAGGAGTCGGTTTTAGCCAAAATAACCCAGAAAGCCCCTCTGCTAAGGCATGGAAAGACTGTAATATGGGTAAAGTCAACAAGCATATAGTCAAATCAATAAACAATGATTAAGCCTACTCTGCGCTAAGGATACAAACAAAGATAAGAACAGCCCCTGTTCTAAAGAAGCTCACAGTCTAATGAAAGTGGTACATGCTTATTAAATACCTGTTGATTGATTTATTAATAGAGGTGTATGATTCATGCACAAATAACCAAGCTACAAAATGAGACTTAAGTGGAGAAGACCAACCAATTGCTATGAGCTCTAAGACTTAAGATTCTGGAGAAGACAGGGGTGCTAGTGTGTGATGAGCCAATGTCAGGCTAAAGTTGCACATGGGGTTGCCCTAGTCAGACACAAAAAGCAGACCCATATCTTCCTGCTGCAGTATCCTTGCTGAAGTAAGAAACTTTGGTCAAAAATAAACATTTTTTCTTCCCATAAGGACCAACTTAGCTCTGTGTCAGCTGTGTAGTAGGACTAGTGGGAGAAGTGAACAAATTCTAGTTGGGGTGATGGGTTTTAGGGGATCTGGTGTGAGTGTCTTGTGTCCCACTTTCTTCTTTCATCCTCCATCTCTGTACAAATTCCCATGGCCGGGGCAGCTAGGTGGCGCAGTGGATAAAGCACCGGCCCTGGATTCAGGAGTTCCTGAGTTCAAATCCGGCCTCAGATACTTGACACTTACTAGCTGTGTGACCCTGGGCAAGTCACTTAATCCCCATTGCCCCGCAAAAAAACCCCCAAATTCCCATGGCCCTAAATAGTTCAAACTTTCTTTTCTTTGCCCCAGACTTAAAAAGGTCTTTGCATTAGACCTGAGTTCAAGCCTCAGCTTGGACATGTACAAACTTAGTTTTCTAACCCTGGACAAACTCCTTAACCTCATCAAGTCTGCAGGTGACACAAATCTGGGAAGGGTGACTACTGCCACAAAGCAAAGAAGCATCTGAAGCAGAATTTGAACCAAGGTCTTACTAACTCCAAATTCCATACTCCGTTTTGCCCCTCATGCAATATCCCTGACCTCAAAGATTTTTTTTTTTTTTTGGCAATGGGGGTTAAGTGACTTGCCCAGGGTCACACAGCTAGTAAGTGTCAAGTGTCTGAGGCCGGATTTGAACTCAGGTCCTCCTGAATCCTGGGCCGGTGCTTTAACCACTGCGCCATCTAGCTGCCCCCACCTCATGCAATATCAACAATATAGTCTTGTGAGTTGTTCTTCCTCCCTCCCTCCTCAACCCTCCCTATGAGATCAAGCAATTCCATACGTCATACTGGTGCAGTCATGCAGAACATCTTCATCTTCCTTGAAAGTGTTGTGCTTTTTCCTGCTCTCTCTCCCAATCTGCCCTTTCCTCCTTCCCCTCTTTCCCCCTCCCCTCTTCTCCCTCCCCCCCTCCCCTCAGGGCAAAAAGATATTACTATCCCTACTTGACTATGTAGGTTAGTCCTTCTTTGAGCCAGTTCTGATGAGATTACGTTCACTCACTCCATGTATAACTTATTTTGAATTGCTTGAGTTCTTGTGGGTGGGGGGTGCAAATGGGGGGGGGGGGGAGAGAAGTTGGAACACAAAGTTTTTTAAAAATTGATGTTAAAATTTGGTTTTTACATATATTGTGGAAAATAAAATTCTATTTGAAAATTAAAAAATCCCCAAAACCATAGTCTTCCTCCTCCTAGTGTTTCCCCCTCCAACTTCTCTTCTGGAAAGCTAACATATTAATGTTCCTAAGACTGCCTAATGCCCTGATGCTTCATCACAGCATGGAGATGACCCTGGATTCTTGGAGGTTATAGCAGGGGGAGCATAAACTCTGAGAAATTTCAAACACAAGCCTAGCAAATGACTATGTGCCAGCCAGGCCAAACATGAAGAAATTCAACAGTCTTAGGCTGGCCATTTGGTATTGAATTCTTTGGCTATGACAACCCATGAAATGAAGACAAATACAAAATGGCTCTTGGTCCTGTGTAATCCCTTCTATTTCCACAATGACAAGGGCAGAGAGGCAGAAAAGGGGTAGAGGGTACTAAAAATCACACAGTAAAAATACCATCTCTAAATAATCCTTATCTGGGGGCAGCTAGGTGGCACAGTGGATAAAGCACTGGTCTTGAATTCAGGAAGACCTGAGTTCAAATCCAGCCTCAGACACTTGACAATTACTAGCTGTGTGACCCTGGGCAAGTCACTTAACCCTCATTGCCCTGCCAAAAATTAAAAAAAAGAAAAGAAAAGAAAGAAAATAAGGGCAGCTAGGTGGCGCAGTGGATAGAGCACCAACCCTGGATTCAGGAGGCCCTGAATTCAAATCCAGCCTCAGATACTTGACATACTAGCTGTGTGACCCTGGGCAAGTCACTTTACCCCAGTTGCCACACCAAAAAAAAATTATATATATATATATATATATATATATATATATATATATATATATATATAATCCTTATCTGTTACTACTAAATTGCAATTCTTGTCCAGTGGCCAATGAAGAGACATACTATGAGAAGAACAGAACTGTATCACTCTTGGCATTCATACCATAAACAAAATCAGAAGACAAAAGGAAGATAGGAAGATGCAGCTAGATAAAGGATGAACCATAGCCTCTCCTTGCTGTGACAAATAAGAGAATTGTGGGAATTAGCTTTATTGAGCATCCAAACTGAATAAGAAATAGCATTTCTGGGGACATTTGATCATCATATGTTCTAGTACATATAGGATATATTTGTAAAACAAAACAAAAAACCTACCGTGAAAATGAGAGAAAAGACCCTATTTGGACTCTTCTCAGAGCCCTAAAGGCAGAGAGTGAGTCTGGTTTCAGGCCAACAGCTTTGTGGCCCAAACCTCCCAGCAGGGGGCCGCTCAGCACAGGCGGCTCTGAGGAGCTGAGGCTCCTGGGCCTTAGGCCCGAGCAGGGCCTGAAGAGGGGCCTGGGTTTTGTGGGAGTCTGGCTAGGCTAGGAGTTCACTTTGAGGCACCCAAGGTGATCCCCACGAGACTTGGAGCTCAAGCCCTGACTTGAGTTTTGTTTTGAAAGGTTATGTTTACACAAGCACTGTTTAGTGGGGAATGGGGACATTCTTACTCCAGCACAGGGTTGGGGCCTAAGGCTGCAATCTGATTGGTCAGTAAACGGAGCAATCTGATTGGTCAAACCCCAAGGCAGGTTTTCTTTCTTGAAGAGTTATGTATGTTAAACAGGGTATTGTTGTGAGGAGGAGCTGACACTCTTGTCCAGAATGGGTTATGGCCTGGTATCATAGTTTGTAAAATCTGATTGGTTGACTGGTACCACCTGACTAGTTTCTAGCACTGTGATTGGTCCACTTGGTACAATCTGATTGGTTGTTATTATGCCATATGTTGATAGGGGGAAAGCATGTAAATGAGGAATAGTAAAATGCCTTAATGTGACTGGTCAGAGGGGACCCCTTGAGGGGTATAAATAGAGGTGAGGGACCTCACTTCAGTGCACTGAAGAGTGCCCATCTTCACAAAGATGAATAAAGAAGCCTTCACCCACCAACTGCTGCCTGCTTAGATTCTTTGAGCGGCGACCAGCTAGCAATAGTAGAGCTGCCAACACTCGAGCTGTGCAATACTATTTGAGCTGTTAGCTGCCTTTTTTTTTTTTAGCCACGTTTCTAACAAAAATAATAGTTTATACATCGATATCTGTTACAGTGGATTCAGAAGGACCTGAGTCCAGATCCAACCTCAGACACTTGATACTTACTAGCTGTGTGACCCTGGGCAAGTCACTTGACCCCCACTGCCCCGCAAAAAAAAACCCCAAAACAACAACAACAAAAACCCAATAAACCGAACAGCCTTCCTGTGGCCTGGAGGAGCTGAGCTTGCTCTCTCTTGTCAGTCTTCTTGGTGATAGGTGCCACTCTTGGCCATTTATCCCCCTGCTCAGGACTTCTTAAAATCTAAGTGGGCTGACATACTCCCTGTGCATCCACATTGGCCTCTTTAGGCAATTCCCCTTTTCCCTCCTCATCAAAATGGTTTCTCTTTGTGTTTTCAGAATTTCATTCCTGAGAGTTTCCCCTTTCTTCCTGGGTTTACTTTCCTGCTACGAATTTTCAGTCATGACTTCTTTTTTTTGTTTGTTTGGTTTTTGGTTTTTTTGGTTTGTTTTTTTGTTTTTGGTGGGGCAATGAGGGTTAAGTGACTTGCCCAGGGTCACACAGCCAGCAAGTGTCAAGTGTCTGAGGTCAGATTTGAACTCAGGTCCTCCTGAATCCAGGGCCGGTGCTCTATCCACTGCA
This sequence comes from Dromiciops gliroides, assembly GCF_019393635.1. NCBI lineage: Eukaryota > Metazoa > Chordata > Mammalia > Microbiotheria > Microbiotheriidae > Dromiciops > Dromiciops gliroides. The sequence continues at coordinate 4,557,523 of NC_057861.1, forward strand.
CCACCTAGCTGCCCCCCAGCCATGACTCCTTAATCACCCATTATCTGAAGCACTGGAAATCTGTTCTTCCCCACATCTGGGGCACATATCAAAATGAGCCCAGCTCTTCTCTCCTTCGCTATCACAAATTGTAGGATGGAAGACTAGGGTTAGAAACAGAATGAGTCTCTTTTGGTAAGAATCTTATGTCCAGAATGGAATCTCCATTTGTTGGCTCCTTTACCTTTTTCAGGATGAAATGATCATGAAGGTAAACCAAGGCATTACTAAGGGCTATGCATTTGGCAGAGAAGGAGCTCCACCAGAGATCAGGATGACTAACGGTCCCCACCACTAGTATAGCAGGCTTGGGTTCTATTTCTGAAGTTCCTCACTGGGGATGCCCATCAAATGGGGAATGGCTGAATAGTCGTGGTACGTGATTGTGATGGAATACTATTGTGCTATAAGAAATGACAAGCAAGATGCTTCCAGAAAAATCTGGGGAGACTTACACAAACTGATGCAAAGTGAAGTGAGCAGAACGAGGAGAACATTGTACACAACCACAGCATGACTGAGCTCTTCTCAGCAATACAATGATCCAGGACAATTCCAAAGCACTCATAGTGGAAAATGCTATCTACCTCCAAGAGAAAGAACTGATGAAATCTAAATGCAGATCAAAGCAGACTATGTTTCACTTTCTTTATATTTTTTTCCATTTTTGTTTTTTGTCTTTGTGTTCTATCACAACATGACTAGTCTGGAAATATGTTTTGCATGACTGTTCATGTATAATCTATATAAATATGCTTACTGTATCAGGGTGTAAGGGGCTAAAATTCTAGCTAGTCTGTCTAAAATATCTAATGAGTAGTCGCCAATAAATTATAAGCTTTAGCAAGAGTTAGACTTTTAAGCCTTGATTAAGGAGAATAAGAATTTGGTGAAGAGAGAGAGAGAAAGGCCTACATTCATCTATCTATCAAAGGGAGAGCCCATCTTTAGCTCCGCTCTCCACCAGAATCCCCAGCCTCACCCCCTCTTCCTCCCACAAGCAAAGGTCACTTCCTGAGGCCAAAGAAAAGCCACATGTCTTGCCCTCAGGTGCCTTCTCCTCATGGCGGGGCTTTCCTACAGTAAATCTCCAGCAGGTGGCATCATTCCAATCGTTACAAGGGAGGAATGAGGGAAGGGAAGAAGAGAGAGAATTTGGAACTCAAAATTTTAAAAAATGAATGTCCAAAATTGTTTTAACATGGAAGTTCCTTATCTACTTGGCTCTTTGGGCTCAGTCATCTGAAGAAGGCCCACCGACACCCTTTCTTATACCACTATACTTTTTTTATAGATGAGCCAGTATAGATCCATCACCCTTGCTAGGGAAACAAGCCGAAGTTCAAACTCTACTGAAAGAGAATCGACAGCATTATTTTATACAGACATTTTTATTGTAACCTATGGCCCAGAGCTCTGAGTTCACGTGACCCAGGATCATTCTTGGGAGACCTCTCAACTGTTACCTCTTTAGCTGGGTTTCCCCCAGGAAGACCAGAAGTTGGCTCATGTCTAGGGTTCCATGCGCATGTACACAGTCCTTAGCTTTGCCTAGGAATTCATCCTCTGCATTCAGGTTACTCTGTCCCACCCTACTTCCTCCTCCCACTTTCTGGCTGCCATTCCAAGCCTTCCTGACTTCCTGAAGCTTTCTCCATCTGCAGCCCTGAGGGTTCTCTGCATGGCTCCTGAGGCATTTGGGGCAGGGAGGGAGGGAAGTGAATATATTGTGAAGCAATCTCATGCTGCAAGAACAAAGCCTTTATCCTGAACCTTGGCAAGGGAGTCTCATCATCTTAATGAGATACAAGCTGCACTGAGGAGGGCTTTAAAGGGTGCCTCCTGGGCACACCCGTCACACAGTAAGATACTATTTGTGCTTTCTGGGAATGACCCTCCCCCTCCTCCTAGCCATTCCCATCTTCCCTCCTCTTCCATGTGGCTGTCCCTGATCACCCAGATCTCTCCTTCTCTGAATTCCTCATCTAAGCCTTTCTTCTTGAATGGAGGCTGAGCTGAGTCTTGTTTTGCATGGTTTCTTTTTTTTTTTTTACTGAGGTAATTGGGGTTAAGTGACTTGCCCAGCGTCACACAGCTAGTAAGTGTTAAGTGTCTGAGGCCGGATTTGAACTCAGTTACTCCTGACTCCAGGGCTGGTGCTCTATCCACTGCGCCACCTAGCTGCCCTTTGCATGGTTTCTAATGGTGTCATCTATGTTACTCTGGTCTTCTCACATAGGATCACAGATTCCAGGCTGGAAATGGCCAATCCAAGCCTTTCATCTTACAAATAAAGAAACTGAGGCTCACTGAGGTAAAATAGCCTCTCCAGGTCATTTAGGTAGCAAGTGGCAGGTCAGGATCTGAACCTCCATCAACTGCCTCCACTTTCATCTCTGCCTGCCACACAAGACTCTCTCCCTACAGCCCAAATTCCTTAAGGGCAGGGACCACACACCTTGTCTTTCTCCATCCTTTTGCTCACCCAGGGCCACAAACTTGGAGCCATCCATCCGCGCGACTTTTCACGTTCCCTCAACCTTCAGATCCAATCTGTTGTCAAGTTTCATTGGGTTTCCCCACCACCCCCTTCTCTCTGCTCACACAACCAGCCCCTGTCACTTCTTGCCTGGGCCGCTGCAATAACCTCCTAACTGTCATCAGTCTCCCCTCCCTCCAGCCTCATCTGCACAGGCATGACCAAGGCCCTCCCTCCTCTTGCCTCTCAAGTCAGCTGAAGGCAACTAGCATGAAGTGCCTACTATGTGGCAGGTGTAACGACTGGAATGACGCCACCTGCTGGAGAGCTGCTGTAGGAAAGCTCCGCCATGAGGAGAAGGCGGCTGAGAGCAAGCCATGTGGTCAGGGGTATTGTCTATCAAGGCTACCAGCCAATCACCTTGAGGAGCCTCCCATTTCTGGGAGGAGGACACGAAGTAGGAAGCAGATGCTGGCAGAGGGCTTTTTCCTTTTTTGGTTCCTGATCTTGCCATGGTGGGTCAGATGAGAGGGTCTCTTAGAAATAGGTAGATTTTTACCTTTCTCTCTGATCCTAATGCTCTTTAATAAATACTTAAACACTTAAATACTCTTGCTAAAGCTTATAATTTATTGGCGACCACTCATTAGATTTTAGATAGTATAGCTAGAATTTTAGCCCCTTACACAGGCACATATTCAATTCTAGAGAGGCCAAGAAATGCAAACATCAGGCCTTGCTCCTCAGAGTGTAATGGGGAGATCCCAGGCAAAGAACTCTGCACAATAAGACCAGAGTCAGGAAAAACTGGAGATAATCTTCAAGAGAAGGCCTCAAAAGAAAAGCTTCTTATAAAAGGTGAGAGCTTAGCTGTGGCTTGAAAGAAGCCAGAGAAACAGGGAGGTGGAGGTGAGGAGAGCAAGAGAATTCCAGGCATGGGGACAGTCAGGGAAGTGGCAGGAGTCAGGTGGTGAAGTGTCTTGTGTGTGGAGAACAGAGAGAAGGCCAGAGTCACACGTGGGTGTAAAGTATAAGGAGCCCAGAAAGACAGGAAGAGGCCAGGTTGGGAAGGGCTTTAAAAGTGAGAGGGTTTGGGGCGGCTAGGTGGTGCAGTGGATAGAGCACCAGCCCTGGATTCAGGAGTACCTGAGTTCAAATCCGGCCTCAGACACTTGACACTTACCAGCTGTGTGACCCTGGGCAAGTCACTTAACCCCCATTGCCCCGCAAAAAAAACCCCAAAAAACCAAAAAAAACCCAACAAAAGTGAGAGGGTTTTATGTTTGATCCCAGAGGTGATAGGGAGCCAGTGCAGTTTACTGACTAGAGGGGTGATGTGGTCAGATCTTTAGCTCAGAACAATCAGTTTGACAGCTGAGTGGAAGATGGTCCAGAGGGCAGAGAGACTGGAGGAAGACACTCTCCTACCCCAGCAATTATTACAATAGTCCAGGCATAAGGTGACGAAGGCCTGCACCAGGGTGGGGGCAGCGTCAGAGGAGAGAAGGGAGAGTGTATGAGAGATGCTGTGAAGGTGAAATGAAGGACACGGCAACAGAGAGAGTGAGGAGTTGAGAACCACACCTGGGCCTGGAGCCGGGCTGGATGGAGGTGCCCCTGACAGAAGAACAGAGAGTCAAGATGAGTTCAGCTTTAAATATATGGAGCTACAGAGGGCTCTGGGAGGTGAAGTTCCCCATGTCTGTCCAACGGGCAGCTGAAGATGCAAACCTGGGGGCAGGACAGAAGGGAGGACTGGATAAGTGGATTTATGAGTCATCTGCATAGAGATGAGAATTGATGAAATGTGAATAAAATAAAAGCTTTACTAAGACCTGCGGTGAAAACCCAATGACAGCTTTGGGAGCAAAGCAGGGCCTTGGCTGAGCAGTGCCGAGCTGATGTCACTCCAAGAACTTTGCCAAGAAAACCCCAAACGGGTCACTGAGAGTCAGAAATGGCTGAAACGACTCCACCACAAGACACCTGCCACGCTTGGCCCAGGGGTCAGGGACATAGGGGCCTGGGAAACAGAACAGCCTGGACATAGAAGAGACTTGAGGCAAGGAGAAACCTCAGCAGCCTGGGGGAGAGAAGGGGCATATGGGAGAGAGATTAGAAAGGATGATTCACTAGGTGCACCTTCCTCAAAGCAATTGTAGGTGACAACACTTCTGGCCTGGTCATGGTCTATGATTCGAAGCAATTTCACATGGTTGTGGGTGTCCTTTGAAATTCTGATGAGCTTTGCCAGCCACCTGTGGACAGACCCTTTGAACATTTAGCTGCTCATCAGCCGAGAGGGTTATTTGTCCAGTTTTTGTTCCATTTGGCTCTATGGGGATAACAGATAAAAGGAGAAAGGAAGCTCTTACCAGAAAGGCTTGACATGTAACAACCACTCACACTTGTGTTCACCTGCTCTCCCCAAGCCTGCTCTGCTTTGAAGGGAGTTGCTGTCAAGGTCTCTCCATTTTGCTCATGTGCGCACACACGCACACACGCACACACACAGCACAGGTTACATTTACATCAGGCCTCCTTAGCCCATTGACAATTTCCATCCATTATTTCTCCCTTTGCTCTTGGGGGACAAGCAGAGCAAGTCCAATCCTTCCCCTCTGAGAGGCCTTTGGCTGTTGAGGACAGGAATCATGTCTTCCCTAAGTCTTCTCTCTGGGCTAAACATTGCTAGTTCCTTTTCCATACTGGTCAACATTCTTTAGACAATTTCCAGCTGATCAATAGCTTGTTCACAGCATGGAACTTGAGCATAAATTCCAGGTGTCCATTCCCTTGGGCTGAGGAGGGAACAGTCACTTCCCTTTTCCTAAGAATGCAGTGAGAAGAAGCAAGGCCTACTGGAGAAGGAGGCACATTGAAATAGGGTAGGCCTAAGTTAAAATGTTGCTGACCAATATGGAAATCTGTTCTGCATGATTGCACATGTATAAACTATATTGGGGGGTGGGGGGGTGTGGAATGGAAGGATAGAATTTGGAACTAAAAATTTTTAAATGTTTAAAATTGTCTTTATGTATAAAAAGGGGGAATAAAATATTATTTTTTTAAAAAGAAAAGAAAAGAAGTTGTCCCTGATAAATCCTAGGTGATTCAGGAAACTAATTCTTTAGAAATGACATAGGGGTTGTAGATGGGCATTAGTAGAGGGAATTCCCACACCAGGAAGCCTTTACACAGGTCAAAAGAATGCATTTAATAAAGGGCCCAGTTTCAGAGAAACCTGGGAAGACTTGTATTAACTGATGCAGAGGGAAGTGAAGAGAGCCAGGAAGACAATTTATGCAGTAACAAGAACACTTTCAACATTGTACAGACAAACCACTTTGAAAGCCCATCAGTTCATTGTAGTGAGGAAAGATGGTGCCGTGTGCTACCTGCCTCCAGAGGCAGAGGAAGGCATAGGGTTTTGCTACAGGATACAGACGGAAATTCTTTTTGCTTGAATATGCATATTGGTTACTAGGGTTTCATTTTTTCTTTTTCTTTTCAATGGTTTGTGGGGGCGGGTAGAAGGGAGAGAAAATAGATTTTTGTTTATTCAAAAAAATTATGAATTAAATTAAAGAGTAAAATTGGGTTTTATTAATAATGAACACTAGCATTCATATAGCACTCTGAGGTTTACAAATTACTTTACAAATAAATAATATCTCATTTGAGCCTCACAACCACCCTGGGAAGTAGGAGCTATTATTAGTCCCATTTTATAGTTGAGTAAACTGAGGCCAACTGAGGTGAAATGACTTGTGCAAGGTCCCACAGCTTGTAAATTTCTTGGGTCACATTAGAACTTTCTGACTCCATGCCCAGCACTCTAGCTACTATGCAGAAAACCCCCAAAACAAACCAACAAAACCCCCAACCATTAACTTTCTTCAGTGGCTTTATCATAATCAACTCAGCTTGTGTTGAGGATCCACTAAAGGTCCTCAATCTTTTTCAGATGAACTATGGTATAGTCACGTACCACCTTGTACTTGTCACATTGGTTTTTTTTGGACTCAAGTCTCAGACTTTTCATTTACCCCTGTGAAATTTCAGTTTATCAGGTTTATCCCAACTTTCTAGCCTCTCAAGGCCTTTGGATTCTAACTCTCATCAAACACATTTGCTCTCTCTCCTAACTTTGCATTATGTGAAAATCTGAAAGGACTACATGCCTTTATGCTCTTGGATAAAAGTGAAAAACACCACCAGGCCAAGTGGAGATACCTGTGGCCCTGGACCCGAGACCTCCTTCCAAGCTGGTATCAAACTATTTATGACCCTTGGGGTCCTGTCATCTGTAAAGTAAGGAAGGAAGGGGGGCTGAAGAGGGATAAGGTGGATTAAATAATATCTAAGGATCCTGGTATATCTAAATCCATCCTGTTTTACCACATGAAACACAGTGCTCAGATCACCAGAAGCTGGCTTAGGAGAAATCTGGAGTTTGAAATTAGGCTCTTCTGGGACTTAAGATGGAAAACCACTTCCCACTTGGCACCTCATTTGTTAAGTAGAAACAATATATATGGCACCTCTTTCTGCCTCACTGTCTAAGAGGATAAGAAAATGATAATGCTGCCCCTGGGCCAGTCTGAGAAATAAGGCCACTGACACCCTCCAAAGGTTTACTCAAGTGTTTGGCCTCAGGGCACTCGACTCTCTTTTAAATTATTGAGGACTTGGCCTGGCCCCAGAGCTTTTGTTTATGTGGGTGATATCTGTTGATATTTACCATATCAGAAATTATGATGTCTTAGTATTATGATGCAAATGGGTTTGATCATAGACCCTCTGAAAGGGTCCTGGGAAGCGCTGGGCCCTGCTTTGAGAACTGCGGCCTTACAGTTAACTCAGGTCTCTATACTCAGCAGCTGAGACACTAGGCTAACAGAAACCTTACCCAACAAGTGCACAGGAAGAATAAAATCACTTAACAGTAACAAGGAAAGAAATAAAACATCAAAAATACTGTCAGTAACCATTGCCCAAATGCATGGAGTCTTGCTTGCCTCTTTCTAGCCCCCAGTCTGGGGGGGGGCACATCCCTGTACCCCAAATGGAGAAGACCAGCAGGGCCCCGGGAACCTGGAGCACCTGCTGCTCCCAGCTCGTGGCTACAACACAAGCTGGCAGGCCCTAGAAATGTCTGTGACTTAGCAGCTCACTCAGTTGGCATCATGCTTGCCTCATTCATCCATGCCGTGGCTTGTGCCTCCTTGCAGTCCCCTGAAATGCCTCCATCTCTATGGCCTTCTGCCTTTTTCTTTCTGTGATGCTCCGACCCCCTGCCATGAGGCCTGTGCCTTGGGGCTGTCTTAATATTAACTTTTAGAGAATGTTTCAATTTTTGTTTTTATTATATGTTTCATGCCTAACAACTGGACAATAATTGTAAAATCTCTAAAAGATTCTGAATTTCCTTAGACATGATTCGGAGAACTCTTATTGTTCGATTTGATTATTGGCAAAGCTATTTAAAGTGAAGCTCAATTTTGTAGGAAAACTTCCCCAGCTGATGACCAGTGTCTGAAACACCTGAGCGACTTGACAACTACATGGGAAACTCTCCAGCTGAGACCTGTTGGTTGGTCTTCAGCATCCACACCTGAAAGACTTCCTTTCCACAACCACACCCAGAGGACATCCCAAGAACCATCTGAGAAAAGACTTCCAAAGACTTCGATGGACATTTTCCATTTGTAACGTCCACCTGCTAGAAGGGGAGTGCCCCCTTTAGCCTCTGTCACTGTGCTGCTCAATTTCTTTTCTCTCTTTTCATTCCCTTTACTCTGTCAGTCATAAGCATCTAATGTTATTGCTTCGTTAAGGAAACAATTGTTTCTTAACGAAGCACAGTGGGGAATGTGATAAAATAATGGGATTTGGCAGATGCTTGAGATACTTATTAGCTGTATGACACTGGGCAAGTCACCTTACCTTGTTTACCTCAGTTTCCTCTTCTGTAAAATGAGCCAGAGAAGAAAATGGCCAAACACCAGTAGGTGTCATTATGATGCCTGATCTCTTCTAAGAGGAGTTAAAGGGAGTACAGTCTCCTGTTTCTGGGGGTTAGGTGTGCTTCAGCTCCATGTTAAGGCTTCACACCCAAGGAGGTAATAACTGAGCCCCAAGTTACAGAACAGGACAGGACACTGCTGGTATGCTGTGTTCGGCACCTGTTGTTGGGTGCACCAGGCCCAGTTAACCTACACTGCCTTGTACCTCCTCCTGCATTCTAGAATACCAAGGGGGCTGGCTGGGCCCCTGAGCAACAATGTGGATGACTGATGTCCAGATGCTAATTTGTGTGTGGCTAAGGCCGCCAGCTTCCGGCCCTGCTTTCTTAATTATAATGGGCCTGTTAAAAGACAGGCACCTGTGTTGGGGGCCCTCTGCTCTCACTGGGCCCGGGAAGATTCGGCTGATGGGAAACAAGTCACTGAAGCATCGGAGGCCACCTCTATGTCTCTCAGGAGAGCTAAGTAGAAATTCTGGAAAATTCCCTTTGGTTCCCCTGGCTTATAACCAATGTCTGTCCATTAGCAGAGCAATTGTGGCTGCCGCTTAAAGATAATAAGACCATCTATTCAGTGAATATTTAACGTGCCACAATGAAAACAAATGGACAACGTGCTATAAAATGTGCTGACTTTCCCCCCTTAACTTGGGTGAAAAATGAAACCTTCCACTGCCTGGCTACAAGGGAGAGGGAGGTTATTTATTCATCACATAATGCAGACAAGGAGCCCCTAAGCTGATGCAGGGATTTTCCCCCAAAGAGTCTCTGAGTCACTGGCTCCCCTTCCCAGACTGTGGTGGAGGAAGGACAATCACACTTCCCCATCGAAATGATAATAGCTCACATTTCTCTGGTACTGATCAGTCAGTCAGTCAATGAGCATTTATTTATTAAGGGACTACCATGTGGTATTATCCCTGATGTCCAAAGGAGAGGCCCAGGAAATTGAAATGATGTGGTCATTCCCACTGCCACATCATCTCCTTTGTGACCTCTGGAGTTAGCTCAGTCTCCTAGCTCAGGTAGTAGCCACGCCCAACTGACTTTCCAGCTAGAGAATATTATCTCCCCTGACTTCTTAGGTTTGTCAGTCCTGATATCTACTTGGCCAAGCTAAACTTTAATGGTCCCTTAATTCCTGGATATGTCTGTCCTGTTATCTGGTCACCTTTGGTTTTACTTCTCTTTCTTTCTTTCTTTCTTTTTGTGTGTGTGTGTGTGTGTGTGTGTGTGTGTGAGGCAATTGGGGTTAAGTGACTTGCTCAGCGTCACACAGCTAGTAAGTGTCTGAGGCTGGATTTGAACTCGGGTCCTCCTGAATCCAGGGCTGGTGCTCTATCCACTGTGCCATCCAGCTGCCCTGGTTTTGCTTCTCAAAGGAGAAACTTCTTCTGACTTATCCTAGGCCCATGTCACCACCACGAAGCATCATTCCCTTTGTGACCAACAATCTTTCCCCTGCTTTGGAGTGTAAGCTCCTTGAGATCAGGCTCTGACAGAGGATCATGCCACTGAGAAGTGGAAGGGGCCTAAGAATCTCAGAGCTGACCCCAACTTAGCTCAGACATTTATTAAGTACCTACTGTTGGCCAGAGATGCTTCAGAGCACTAGAGGAGCCAAGGGTGGGGGCGGTTGTTTTGCAGATAACAAAACTGAGGCCCAGGTTTTCCCAAGGTTCTGCAGATGAGAGCCTGCTTCATGGCCTCCATCTTCCCAGTACTCTACACAGGTTCTTGGCGCATCTAACTTCTTGTTTTGCGACCTGCCCCAATGGGGTGCCCCTCCAAAACAAAAACATGCATTCGGGCAGTACTGACCTCACCTCGAGCCGTGCTGCCCTCCAGGGTTCTGGGGGCTCTAGGCCCTCTCCTGGGAACCCACCATTTACGCCTTTGCTTCACTGAGAATACTATGCTCGGTAGGCTACAAACCAAGGGTGTACAGTCGGGCTTTTGAAACACAACCCGCACGTTAACCAGCTGCCATCAAAGTGCCAAGACTGCATATCGGCTAGTCCAAGTGTAAGCTGGGCAAAGACCTTCAGAAGCTTGAGATTAAAAACGACAAAGCCCCCTTGAAACCAGTGAGGACATTGGTGTAGGTATCTACATATCTTAGAGGCCTGTGGAGCCCTCCCTTCCCAAAGCCTGCATTTCCCTGGTTCCACGCCTGCCTTACTGACCCGAAGGTTCATTACCATTAGAACCAGCTCTTTTTGGGACGAAAAAAGCACACTAGCTCACATCCAGGCTTCTTGTATCTCCCTTCCCTTTGACCAGTTTCCTCTAAGATCATAGCTTCGGTTCCTGACATGTCACTTGTTTGGGCCTGGAGCCTGGAGATCAGTTAGAGTGGCCTGCAGTGAAGAGCCCACTGGCCTTGAACCCTGGACCCACCTCAGCACTTACTCTTGGGTGACCAAAGCCCAGGGTCTGAGGGGGCTGAGCCAGACGAGGTCCCTTCTGGCCCTAACATTCTGTGACTCTCACTATCCCAGCCTGTAATGCCCTGGCAGCCGGGTGGTTTGTAACCCTTTTCAGTGTGGGAAGATCTTTCTTTCTCTTTGGGAAATCTCAAGTCAAATGGGAGCTGACTAGTCCTAAGGCAGCACGGAGCCACGGGACTCTTCTTTCTGGCTCACACACAGCTTTTCAAAAGTTCTTTTGTTGTCTTTAACAGCCTCTCTGGGCCCCGGCTTGCCCAGGCCTTGGGCCTTCCTGACACGGCTCTTGCAGGTTCAGCTGTTCTTGTTTTGTCTTTGGTTGGATCCTCCTCCCCTCTTCTTTTGAAGACATCCTTAAAAAACTGGTGCTTATCAGAAAAGGACACTTTGGATCTTCCCCCTTTTGTTCTTCAATGCAATGGTTGGCTAGGAGATGATCAGCAGCAAGTTATTTTAGACCTTCCCATCCCTTCTGAAATCTCTAACCATGGCCCACTCCTATCCTGTCAACACTCAGCCTTGTGAAAGCCAAGGGTATTTGCATGACTCTGCCTGGCAAATGGCAGGGATGGCTCTGAGGGTCAACAAGGTTCTGCTGTAGTGGGTGAGGCCCTCAACAATGCTGTCCTTGGCACAGTGGCTCTCCATTCAATGGTGAATTCAGGGGGAGAGAGGGACCCATTCTGGTCTTTCCAGTAAAGCTGAAGCCTGAATTCTGCCCCATCTGGTGTCAGGGTCTCTCCAGCCCTGACACAGACATGCCCTTGAGAATAGGAGGTCTCAAAAGGTGTTATCCACAATGCAGCTCTAACTAATCTTGACATGCAACCAAAACTCAAAAGTATCTGGAGTTGGGGCACCTCAAAAACCACCTTATTCTTTTACTGAGAAAGAGGCTGGTGAAAGGAAAATGACTTACCCACAGGCACAAGAGAAGTGAGTTGGTGTGTTTGTGTGCATGTGTGTTCAAGACCTGGAGCAGCTGAGCAGCCCCAGGGCCCAAGTCAACACTTCCTACTTCCACACAGATACTCCTGGCACAAGTGACCACAAAGAAACTTAAGGAGTAAGTTCCCCATCATGGGAAGTCTTTCAGTGGATTCTGGATGGTCACTTGCAGGTGCTATTTTAGAGGGAATTCCTGCTCATGTATATATGAGATTAGAAGATACCTCTGAGGTCCCTTCCATTTCTGTAATTTCAGGAAGAATCACCCAGGAACCCCAGAATCCCACAGACTCCCCCCAAGAATTAACTTTCTCCCCACATGGAAGCCATACTCCCCAGCAACATAATGGATCAACCTTGAGCCTGGCAAAAATGGGCCCATTGTCCCAAACTTTGTCTGTTGACCCAAATCAGCTCCAGCATGGATGGGCAGCTCAGGTCTATGAGTAGTGGGTGCCATCTTCCTAACTCAACAGCTCCCATCCCATTCTTCCTTTTGGTCATGGTTTTCAGTAGTCCAATGATTTTCAAATTATCTCTCCTGGATCTATTTTCCAGGTCAGCTGTTTTTCCAAGGAGCTATTTCATATTGCCCTCTATTTTTTAAAAATTCAATTGGATTTGCTTTACCGTTTCTTGGTGTCTCATAAGGTCACTAGCTTCCATTTGTTCAATCCTAATTCTTAGGCAATTATTTTCTTCAGAGAGCTTTTGTATTTCCTTTTCCATTTGGCTTTTCAAGCTATTAACTTTTTTCTCATTTCTCTCATTTCTCTTTCCATTCTTTCCTCCATTTCTCTAAATCTTCCTTCTATCTCTCCTACTTTCTCTTCAAAGTTCCTTTTCAGTGCTTCCGTGGCCTGAGACCAATTCATATATTTCTTGGAAGCTTTGGCTGTAGGGGCCCTGAGGTTGTTATTCTCTCCTGAGGGTGTATTCTGGTCTACCACCACTGGATTCAGCCCACTGGTTCAGAACCAGAGCCCTTCGCCCCAACTCCAGCAGAGACCACAGTCACTTTACCCCGGCCAATCGCCAAACCCCCTCACTGGTCCACGAGCCGAGCCTCAGAAGAAGCAGCTGGTGCCGAAGGCTCTGAGGCGCTGGAGGTGCGGTCCGTTCCCGTCTGGGTCTGGACCTCACGCTGAGCTCCTCTCTCAGCCTGATCAGCAGGTGATCCCAGTTGCCATCTTTGGCTGGAAAATAGTCTCACTCTGTTCTTATTGTGAGTTAGGCTGCTCCGGGTTTTTTTTTTATGGCATTATTTGGGAGCTAGTGGACAGGTTTATTGGGAGCTTGCGGGAGTCACAGCCTCTCCTCTGCCATCTTGGCTCTGCCCCCAAGCCCATTCTTCCTTAACATAAACACCACTGGAGGCATCACACAGTGCAGGGAGGTACCCCTGCTCCTTCTCCCCGAGATGTACATGGAGGCCTCAGAAGCTCTCCATGTCCTGGGAGCTGAGATGATTCCAGATGCTTCGCTCTTACTGAATCAGGCTCCTCTTGAGGAAGTGTTGGGGGGGAGGTGATATCAAGCAGTCACCCCTGACAAATGACCCATTCATACATGGGGCCGGCTCAGTCTTCTGTATAAACAATCAGTGGGTTCAGAAGGAGGAAGAGGGAAGGAGGGGGGCTGCTGCCTCTAAGGCATGTCCTCCCTACTTGGCATGGGGACCGTTTCATTTTACTTCACAACCCTGTTTGAAATGCCAGGGGGCAGGGGGCAGTTTGGGAAAAGAAGAGTCCACGTCTAAAAACACGAGACTCAAAAGGTTAAGAGGCTTCTCAGTAATTCATGTAACTGTGAGTAGAGAGTAAATGTTCCCTTCCAGAACCCCGGCCTGACAGCGTGGGGGTTGGGAGGAGAAGTGGGGAGCTGGAAGGCTGGGCTGTAATTTACAGGGCACTGAGCAATCCAACAAGAAGCATCTATTGGGGGCTACAGTGTGCTGCGAGGCACCGGGAGATCAAAGTGAAGCCAGGCCTGCATTCTGAGTGAGGGGGAGACCAAAGATAGAGAGAGATCTATGAGGAGGGAGGCCCAAGGACAGGCCTTGGGAGGGGAGCAGCCTGGGGATGCTGAACAATCAAAAGCTTTTACAAAGCACTTCCGACATCCCAGGCGCAGAGCTAAGGGCTGAGGACACAAAGAAGGGAACAACAATCCCTGCCCTCTGACAGCTTACATTCCAATGTTAAAAAACTTTTGTTGTTTTTCTGGCTGACTCTTGGTGACCCCATCTGGCATTTTCTTGGCAGAGATACTAGACTGATTTGCCATTTCCTTCCCCAGCTCATTTTAGGAAGAACAACTGAAGCAAACAGGGCTAAGTGACTCGCCCAGGGTCATACAACTAGTATCCAAGGCTGGATTTGATGAGTCTTCTGACTGTAGGCCTTGAAGTCTACCCACTGCACCACCTAGCTGCCCATAAAGGGACTGCAGCAGTCTGTGTATGAATTATGGAGAAAGCAGAAGGAAGGCGTGGGGAAGTCAAGTCAAAGGAGTGAGTACAGAGGACCTTGGGGCCCAGGAAGGGAGGAAGGGAAGAGGCCAGAAAAGGATGTGGGAGAGCGCCAAGGAGAGACTCACCCAAAGGGTCAGTCCTGCACCCAGCATAAAGAGAAGACCTCTTTTTCCTCTGCCCCCATGTCTCCAAACTCAGGCTAGTGCTACACTAAGGCTTTGGGTGCTAGCTGGGAATTGAATCACCACTTAAAATCCTGTTTCTAAGGAGAAATGCTCTCCAAATTCCAAACAGCTAATTTACAAATTAATTTCTGGAACTCAACCCATTGGTAAGTTAGGGACACCAATTACTAAGAAAAATCTATATTTAACGGCATTATGCAAATAAGACAAGAGACTAACTAGGCATGGAAAGAAAAAAGCTTTTTCAAATGCTTAATTGCCACAAAAGAACATTTCAGTTTTCTGAGGAGAGGAGTTAAATAAAAAGTAAATTTCTCCTAATACTTTGAAAAACAGCAGGTGACCGCTCCAAGAAAAACAAAAACCCAAAACATCACCACCACTACCAACAAACACACTTTGCAATTCAATTAACAACTGCCCGAAATCCGAACCAACCCAACTGACCACCTTATTCCCTTCAACAGCACCTGCCCCCCATTGCAAATATTTGAGGTGGGGAGGGCATCAGAGATCAAACCTATAATAGCTCCAAAGGCTTCCCCTTTTGGTTTTCTGCTTTTAAGCTGTGTTGTTTAAAATCTAAATCAACCTTTGTGATTTTAAAAAGTTCAAGAAACATAATTTCTGGGTAATTAGTCATTTCATTAATAATACTCGGGCAGTGGTGTCTCCCTCGAAAAGCTCAGCCTAAGGTCTGAAACACATTTGGAACTTTCCGTGGGGCAGAGAGAGAATATTCTGAGGGATTCCCCTTTGGGAATACTCTGAACAATTGGGCTGTTTGACCATACAAACTTGGAAAAACAATTGGAGTTGTTCTGTGCTAGAGAAAGCCCTCAAAGCCTTAAGACAGATCAGTCCTTCCCACACTGGGAGTGGGCTCTAGTTCGCTATCTCACAGTTGTTAGTTTGTTTGTGTGTCTTATGTGTATGTGTCTATCAAGCACCATACTTGTGTGTCTGGACAGAAAGTTCTTGCTTGTAGTTGAACTATTCAGAATTTGAATCTGGCACTGGAAGGTAAATTCTCTCTCTGCTGGGCATTCATAGCCTTAGATGAACTTGGTAAAAGTTTTTTTAAAGTAATTAATGTTGATGAAGGCTCTCTTAGTCTGTAAATTAACCCCTCCAATCCTACAAGACCACAAGAAGGGTATAATGTTGGGTTTTTTTTGAGAGGCCGAGGGTTAAGTGACTTGCCCAGGGTCACACAGGTAGTAAGTGTCAAGTGTCTGAGGCCGGATTTGAACTCAGGTCCTCCTGAATCCAGTGTCGGGGCTTTATCTACTTTGCCACCTAGCTGCCCCTGCAATTACTTTGAATCAAGGGGGTATTTAGATTTGGACTTCCAAAATGAAATAATCTGGAACCAGGCAAGTAAATCCACTGAAGAGGTGCCCTGAAGCCCCTGCAAATACTAAAATACTATGGGCAATGAACATTGGGATTTTTTTTTTTTTATGATGGACACTGGTGCACAGCTCTTCACTCCTAACTTGAGATCCTGGGGTTCCTGGCTTTTCTCTTGGTGGACCCCCTTTCTTCCTATAGTAATATTGATTCTTGCCGTTGCCTCTTTAACCTCTTGTTAAACGTCTGTCCCATCCAGGATCAAAGCTTTCAACCTCATGGCAGTTACAGCCTGTGCCTATACATCTCGTCCCCCTTCAGACCAGGCCCCTCCTCCCCCTGTGATTTCTTCAACCCCATTCAGCTTGAAGCAGTTGCAGAAAAAGAATCTTCACCCCTTTTCCCCTTATGTGTAGAGAAGTGGGAATGACATGGGGCTTAGGACAGGATAGACGACGTATCAAGGAGTCAAGGGACTATGAAAGTTTAGGTTGGTCAACTAGATATCAATAAGTAAGAGGAGATAAAATTCTATAGCAAGGAAAGTCAGTGACGTGTGGCTACTACCTGAGCTAGGAGACAAATAACTCCAGAGGTCAGGACTATCGTTCCCAAAAAAGAAAATCCCCCTGACTCTCAGGAATCTTTCCCCACCCCACCCCCAAAAGGATCTTTCCATTTTCAGGGGGTCACCCCACCTATCCTCTATAAAACCTTTGGCCTTCCTTCTGTTGTGGGAGGAAAATGTTTCTAAGCTATCTCCTCCCTTCTTGGTCCCTTTCTCTAGTGCCCAATAAAGGATCATTTTAATCCTAATGGGACTGTGTGCCAGAGTGTAATTCTTTAAAGAGGAATACCTAAGGACCCCCACACCTTACCTGACTGCAGGTTATGAGACTATGAACCTATCCCATTTATGGTTTTATTGTCTCCAGCTCTCTCTCAACCCTGGTTGTGGGACTCAGAATCATCCTGTGTTTTGAGAGATCTCCTTATCAAGACATTTCCTTATCAAGTCTTGAACTGCTTATCACCAAGAATACTTTCTGATTTGTGTTTCAAAGGCCACCTCCTGGACCCCTGGAATTCCTCACTACCCTCTCCCCTTGGCAACGGAACCCACTGACTCATTGCTTTGTAAGCCCACCTTTGCCTTCAAACTTTATTAACTGCCTTTGTTTAAAATGTATATCAACTCACACAATCTATTACCTGGTGTCCTATTCAGAATAGGCTGGACAGTACCCATGCAGCATGTCACATTTTTCTTTTCTTCTCTGCTTAATAAAAACCTTTCTTTAATTTTCCAGGCATTGTCTTTTTCTGGTTTCCTTCCCTTTTAGGAAGAAGGGGATTTAAATCTCAAGAACTGGTCTTTGTGTTCTCCATTCTTCCCCTTTGGGGAATGAGAGATCTAAGTTCCATCAAGAGAGGTTTGCCTCAGTTTACACAGATGTTACCTAGATTTCAGGGAAGCACTCAACAATATCATTCTATTGTAGAAAAAAATGGAGAGCTGTGGACTTGTCAATAATGAAATTAGATGCAAGAAATAAGCACTGGTTGAATGACAATGACTAACCTCAGTCCCAGAGGACTGATGATGAACCCTGCGGCTCCCTCTAGACTCCAGAGAAGTGAAGGCCTCAGAATGTGGAGCGAGCCATTTTGTTTGGACTGTTTGGCCAATGTTGGAATTTGTTTTGCTCGATTCCACATGTTTGTAATAGGGTTTTTCTTTTTCTGGCTTTCTCTTGAGGAGTAAGGAGGGAGAGAATGTGGGCCTGAAAATAAACCTGAATTATTACTGGGTTGTTGTTGTTGTTGTTGCTTTTTGTAGGGCAATGGGGGGTAAGTGACTTGCCCAGGGTCACACAGCTAGTAAGTGTCAAGTGTCTGAGGCTGGATTTGAACTCAGGTCCTCCTGAATCCAGGGCTGGTGTTTTATCCACTGTACCACCTAGCTGCCCCGTTTTGTTTTTTTTTAAGAGCCAGTCAAATGGCAGGATTCAAAGGGATTATTAATGGTTCAATGTCTCCTAGGCAGGAGGTCTTCAGAGAAGAACCTCAGGGATCTATGCTCCTTCCTCTTTTTATTAGAGTCTTGGAGGGAAGCATGGACAGCATGCTGACCACATCTGCCAGTGACACCAAAGTGGGAGGGACTGCTAATACACCCAATGCCTGAGTCATGAGCTAAAAAGATCTTGCTGGGCTAGATCACTGAGCTGGATCCAATAAGATGAAATTCAATAGGGATAAATGTAATATCTTAAGCTTGGTTTCCAAAGTCAGCTTTATGTGATGGAGTTAGGGGCAGCTTTTGGGGAAAAACAAACAGATAAAAAGATCTCTGGTTCTGAGTGGACTGCAAGCTCAGCAGGGGTCAGCAGCCAAGAAGGCTGAGGTACTTCAGGGCTGAATTAAGGAGAGAGTTTTTGGACTCTGCCCTAGTCAGCTCATCATCTCTGGAGCCACAGTTTCACTGAAGAGCATCCAGAGAAGGGCAGTCAGGGACCAAAGGAAAAGAGGCCTTGAGCTCACGGAACATGAGGACAGGCTGAAGGAACCGGGGCTATTTCATGGGAAGAAGAGAAGGCAGAGGGGGCCACCACAGCCACATTGCTGTGGGAGGAAGGAACAAGAAGGTAAACTGAGGCGTGACATGAGGAAGCGCTTGCTGAGTGAGGCACAGACCGCCTTGGGAGACAGCGGGAGGCCGAGTGCCTCTTGTCAGACGCACCAGAGCAAGGATTCCCTTCCAGTACACGCCACTGCGCTGCCTTCACCTTTCAGATCAGGCAAGTCGGATCAGTGTGAGGTCCCAGGCCTCTGAACACTCGCAAGTTGGCAGCTCAGTGCGGAGGCTCCGGGAGGTCAGACCCACTGTCACATCACATTAATGCAGGGACCACAGACCGGAGCAAAGAGCCCTTCTACCACAAGGGGCCACCAACGAAGGGCTGGCCGGCCACGTGCCAGCCCCCCTCATCTTGAACACGGTTACCATGTTTCCTCTCCCCCAACCTCCCCATCCCCCCAGTCTTCTCTGCTCCCGGTTAATCATCTTCAGTTCCTTCAGTCCATCCTCTTAGGCCATGACCTCATCCCCTTCCTCTGGCTGGTCTCCCTCTCAGGAAATGGCCCCAAAGGGAAGGAGCTGCTTCATAAGAAGGTGGGAATCCAAAGAGAGAGGAGAGGACCCATTTCAAGCCAACAGACTCCAGTGGATTTGGCAAAGCACCTGGTGCTGCCTGCTGATGTGCCGAGAGCATCAGCACACCTGGACTCCTACCTGGAATTCTACCTGGACGATGAAGACGAGGCCCCGCAGGGCAGAGAGCCCAGGAATGCTGACATTCGCCATTAGCTTACTGGGGGCCTCACCGTCCCCATATGGAAAACAGTGATCAGCTGGTGGTAACAGCTTCTTCCTCCACTTTCCCTGGATCTCTTCTTCACACTTATCTTTTGCACACGCCTCCTGTGATGCCTCAGTGTGGTGCTGGCGATGCTCACTCCTGGCAAACTGGGAAAGGCTGGAATAGTGGCCTGCTCAGGTGAGGAGCTGTGCCACTCAGGGGCCCAAGGACCAGCCTGGATGGGTTCAGAGAAGCTTGTGGGATGGCCTCCTCACCACGGATTCCCACCCACAGAAACACTCCAAGACTAAGGTAGAGAGGGGCTGGGATCTGAATGGGGCAGGGAGTACAATGGACAGCGCAAACACAGCTTTTCAGTGGACCAGCTGGACTCTTCTTGTGTAGCAGCAAGTCAGTGGAGACCGGCTGGCTCCCAGCTGCAGACAAGACTCCAGTTGTGCCTTTCTCTGGGATGAGAGGAGAAGAACCTCCCTGGGGCCTCCCTTTATATTCACAGCCTTTGTCTGGTCAGACGGCAGAGTTCTCTGTCTGCGAGGGGGGGGGGGGGGGGGGGGGGGGGGGGGGGGGGGCTGTCTCCAATGACCTGCTGCCCTTGGACCTCTCTGTGAGTCACTCAGCTCCCCCGTATCACACATATGTAGCTGTTATGAATTCCCCCCATTAGACTGTAAGCATTTTGAGAGGAGAGTCTGCTGTGCCAGGGCTAAACAAGGGTCCTGAACATGGCAGGGACCTGATCAGTGTTGGATGAACAGAATGTAGATTTAACAGCTCAGTTTCATGAATTTGGGAGGCCTCCTTTACAAGTTTGTTGCTCACTGTGAGGCTTGCCAAAACACGAGGGGAACAGTATGGATCATGAGTAGGGCTGGCTATGGTGTTATAACTAGGATGGGGAGAGAGGGGCTTTGCCTCTGGGCAGCAAAATTCAGAGGAATTCTGTCAACACTTTCATTCCCTCAGTAACACAGAAATAAGTGTGATTATCACTGAGTTCATGCAAATTATTACTAGCACCCAAGTATACTTCATCTCAGCCCTGTCCCCCAGTATTGGCCACTAAGACAGACTTTCAGAGTCCTGGGGTCTCTGCTACCTCAGCCTCAAATAAATAGAGGGAGAGTCTCAAGTCCCTCACCCTGGGCTCTTTTTATTACTTGTTGGTGAAAAATTGCTACATAGGATAATGGCTGGCTACATTGTATCCTCATAAGTCCTAGGAAGAATCCCCACCTCCAAGATTAGGGGAAAAGAGGCTGCCACACCCCAAATTTCAACACTGTTTCCTGCCTGCATTCCTTGTGTAAATAGGAAACTATCACAGGTCAAGAAGGGGACGTCTGGGCTGGGTCTATCCTTTGCCAGTGCCTCCCAACCACCTTTATTACCCCCAAATCAGAGGGTAGGTGAAGGGGCAGAAAGAATCACACTGTAGTTACCACCTTTTAGCACCAGGGACTGCATTAGTCTCTGGGAAAAGCTGTATTTAGAACAGCTGCCTGAAGAGCAAAAATCCATAAATAAAATCTAATTTCACAATAAAAGCTTTGTCTTTGGAAGAGAAAATGGCCCCCAAAGTATTTTTGTATTCAAAAAGAGATCAGCCAAGCTTTCTGATTTTAGAGACCTCTGGTGATTTGTGATAACTCAAAATAATGACCAGTTGTGAGTGAAGAGTGCCCTGGCTGCCTTCGAGTCTCTTCCATACCTACCTGGCAGCTCTTAAGACAAAGGAGCACTTAGACACCAGCCCCAAAGGCCATTGGCTCCCAGAATTCTTCTCTCTGGTAGGTTGGCTTGGCACTGTGGGCCGCCCCAGATGTGGGAGCGGGTGTCTTTGTCGATGGGTCTGCAGGCCAATCATGCTGAAGCCCAACAGGGACAATCCCACCACAGGCAGCGATGAAATAAACACGCGGGGCAGCGTATGGAATTGCATTAACTGCGGCCCACGGCCCAGGAGGTGGTAAGTTCTGTCAGGTGAAGCTTCAGGTCACACACAGAGATAGAGAAACAGAAGGGAGGAGTCGCTGGTCTCAAGGAGCTTCCCTTCCACTAGAGGCATATGTGCACATGCAAGAAAGTAAATACAAAGGACAGTCCGCTCTGCTATGATGTGAAAACAGGCATTGGCTCCAACACAGTCGCTATATTGGGTGCATAATGTGAATTCTGTGTTCACATAAGAGTGACTTCATTTGGGAGAGAGGGAGAGAACAACCTTCCCCACACCCACTCCCACAAGCAAACTTCATCACCCTGCTCCCCTCCCCCACTTGCTGCCTTGGCTGGGCCTGTCCAGCCCCTGCCTCCCCCGTGAAGGTTGCCATCTCACGTACAGAAACTGGACTTTGCCAGCCTGAGCCCTATGGAATCTGAGGTACAGGCCAAATAGTAGCCCTAGACCATGGACACAGTCACTATTTATTGTAGTGTGTATGTATTTCTTAACCATTTGCCACATATACAACTGTACTACCATTGTTACTAGGTTATTTTTTGTATATGTCACTGAGGAAGCTTTTGAGAGTTGCCCCCCCAACCCCATTTCCCTCCAAAATCCCCCAGGATTTGACATATCACCGTGATTTTTAGGAACACAGAACTAACTGTATATACAAAGTAACACAAGGGAAACAGGGCAAAGAACTTAAGGGATGGGGAGGTCCAGGAGGAGGTGGGCTTTGGGGAAAGGAAAGGATTCTTGGGAGGCAGGTGGAAAAGCCCACTGCAGACACATGGGAACCCCTGAAACAAAGGCTCTGAGCCAGGAAATGGCTTCAAGTAGAGACCCGACCAGAGACTGCTATTAGCTAATTAAGAGCAGCAAGGCTCAGCAATGGAACGTGTTGGAGCATTGGAGAACAACTCACAAGTGCCATCTAGCAAGGCAAGAGGGGGAGAGGTCACTGTATCAGTAAAAAGACACAGGCCCTTCAAGGACTCGGGCAGGAGGCAGTGTGAGTTAGCGGGAAAAGCATTAGACTGAGAGTCAGAAGACCTGGGTTTAAATCCTGGTCACCAGTGTGACCTTTGGGCCTCTATTTCCTCATGCATAAAATAAAGAGAATAGTTTAAATAATAACTAAGGCCCCTACTAAGTCGAAATCATATGATCTTAAGTATAAGAACAAATGTTTTAATACTGAATTTCTGTAAAGAGTTATAAGGTAAAAATAGGCTGGCAAATTTAATACGGAATTTCCATAAACTTTGAACTAATTGCATGTAAATTATTTAATGCCAATTATACATAAATAGATTACAGTGCTAATAAAAGCTTCATGTTTGTTGAAATAATCACACTGGAAGACGGAACATACATCAATGTCTTGAGATCCTCCCAATTTGCCAAACAAATGGACTGGGGTGTGTGTGTGTGTGTGTGTGTGTGTGTGTGTGTGTGTGTGTGTGTGAGACTTTTAAGCCTTTATATAATACACACAACAAACGTGAACCACTGGCAAAGGCAATGAGCAATCAAGAATCCAGCTCCTCCCTCTATCCGCCATGTTGCATAGATTATGTTCTTGCTCTGCTGAAGTACTGTAATTATAACATGTTGGTCAGCACTCCAAAGGCTGTCCCATTTCATCAAGTGAAATCAGTTTAGACTTGGCTGCTCTTCCAGAAGAGGTAAATATACTTCAGAACACAATGTGACAGCTCTGGACTTGGCCAGGAAAGAGAGGCCTGCTCGGAGTGCCAGGAACATTTTCATGGCCTGGCCCAGCCTCCTCCTACTGACTTACAAACTGGAGTCATTTTTGAATGTTCGGGCTATTGAACGGTCATTTTCACCACAACAAATGTGCCGTGGACTGGACCGGAGGGCCTTGTCGTCCTTTCCGACACGGGACGTCTGTGAATCTGGGACTGATGCTGCAGTTGGAGGATCGCTGTGTTCTAAATCCTTCAAAGTGCTTTAGACACATTGATCAGGCCTCACTGCCTCTGGGAGGTGTTATTGGATCCGAAGGGGGATGGCATAAATAAGGAATGCAATAAGCCTTCATATTGGAGCATAGGCTATTACAAATCTGGGGTGTGTCTGGGCTTCAAGTACCTTGAGATGGAGAACAAGCCTCTCTCCACCTCATCTTAGTGCAGGATTGGATCTATTCCAACTCAGAACAAAGAGAAAAAAAAATTCATTTGTCCTCCTTGACTTTTTTTTTTTTTTTTGCGGGGCAATGGGGGGTTAAGTGACTTGCCCAGGGTCACACAGCTAGTAAGTGTCAAGTGTCTGAGGCTGGATTTGAACTCAGGTACTCCTGAATCCAGGGCCAGTGCTTTATCCACTGCACCACCTAGCAGCCCCTCTCCTTGACTTCTAAAAAATGATATCTTTCCATCTTTTGCCCAGTATTTAAGGGTGAAAGAAAGCCAGTTCAAAGTTAGCATTCTTATTTTGATAGAGCTTCGGAGACTGACTGCTTTTATGTAATCTACCACCCATAGCTGCTCGGTTCACCGGCACGCTCAACACCTCAACCGTATTTTTCAGGGCCAACTTTGTGCTTTAACTTTGACAAATCACACACAGGGCTTTGGCCTTTTGGGAACAGCCACCAATGATGACTGAAACTATTTCATGCATTCAAAACCCTCTTTAGATCCCACCTGTTTTCTGGGAAGCCTTGAAGACCAGAAGGAGTCTTTGCAGATCTTCTCTATTAATACCTATATCCACTCTTTCCCCTCACCTGGGATGATCACATGATGGTGAGCAAATACAATTAGGAGGAAAAAACAAGTAATTTTTAAAAAAAGAGTATCAATACAATTAGTGGGGTTGGAATTCCAAGGCATTGTGGGTTCTGACCCTAGGCATGTGAGCCTAGACAAGTCAGCCTGGTAGGGTGGAAGGAAGATGAAGCTCTAGACTCAAATACTTGATCTGTTTTTTTACTATCTGGGTCGAGTTCTATCCCCTCTGAGCCTCAATTTTCTCATTTGTAAAAGGAGGGGGTTGGACTAAATGATCTCTAGCTCAAAGTCCTATGATTCATTTAACTTTGGTGACTCAGGTCTCACCTGTGAAATGGGTACAATCATTCTTATACGACCTTTCTCATGGGATTGCTGTGGTAAGGAATCTGTTAACCCTCAATTTGCTATTGAATGGGGAGCTGTTGGGGACTACTTGTAAATGTAATGCTGGAGCAGAATTCAGAACACATATAACACCATTCTCAACAGCTCCCAAATGCAGCAGAGGTTTTGGGTAGATTCTCAAACATCATGGAGACACTCAATAAAAAGGTTCCCATGCCAAAGGGGGCCTTTGTGGAATAAAAGCAGTATTCATCAACAGCACAATACACATTTACAATCTACCATCCCGAACTGGTCCCCTTTGAGAATGAAGGATGAACAACAATAATCACACACACAAGACAGCCAAGGGATCCCTGTCCCCAGTCCCTTCTCCCCCACTTCCTTTCTCATTCTGCTTCCAGCTTCTCCCCTCTCTAATCCATCTCCTAAATAACTGCCAATAACTGTCATCCCCCGACTCTGATGGCAGCCAGGTACCCCTGCAAGCCCCTCTGTCTAACTTTTATAGTCCCAACCTGCCTTGGGAACCTTATTACACACACACACACACACACACACACACACACACACACACACACACACACACACACACAGAGTAAAGGTGGTCTTCTCGCTGTTTCTCCCCTAGGTGGCTCCATCTCTCAGGTCAGCACTTGTACACTCACCAGGCTAGCCCCCATCCCTGGAATCCGCCTCCCCCCCCCCCCTTAGGATTCTTTGCATTCCTCAAAGTTGTGCTCAAGCGCCCCTTTCCTCTATACAAAGCCTCTCCTGACCTCCCTGGCTGTTCCTTCAGCCACCCCTAGGAAATATGGTTCATATGTATTCATTTCTGTCCCTGCTGCCCCTCTGAGGGAAAGGATTGGTTCTTTTTTGTTGTTCTATCTCCAGTGCCTGAAACAGTTCCTTGTCAGTACCTACTAGATGCTTGTGGATTGCATGCTGGTTTGATTCCAATCTCCTTAGCCCAGCTCTTCCCCACACACTCAGTCCCCATCGCAGCCCCTGAGGGCGGGCTTCTCTGCTCCTCACTTCTCTTCTCCTGTGCCTGGGGGTCAGGGGCACCTCATCCATGAGAGTTCAGATTCCCATCCTCCTTCCCTTTCAATCTACTTTCTGTGCAGACAGCTGCTTCACGCTCCCGGCAGCCCCCTCTCCCTCCATCAGTCTTACTTCTTGTTCCCTCTGGGAGAGTCTGCTGCCTGGAGCTCTTGGAGACTGCCTGGGCCTCCAATGATTGTTTTTTCCATCTAATTTAACAAATATGGATGAGGTACCAGTATTACAGTAATTACCAATATGAATTAAGTACCACATGCACAGTACTGTGTTAGAAACTCAGAGACATATAACATTTACATCAAGGAGTTTATTTACAGTCTGGCAGGAGATAAGACAGACAGATTCTGTAATATCTGTTTAATGGAACCAAATCCACAAAGACCTACAGTGTGGCATTAAGGTGAACCTAGATTTTTAAAGGCTATTCCAGCAGAGTACAAACTCTGGCAGGTTCTACCATGTGGGAAAGGATTGAAGTACATTCCACAAACATGATACATTTAAAGGATTAAAGACCAACAGTGCCAGCTCTCTGGGGCAGGTCAGCTAGTAGCACAGTTAAGTATAGAGAGGTGCACTGGGGCCATCGACAGCGACAGTGTGCAAAAGGCATTCTACAGGGAGCTCTCCTTCTAAGACCCTCAAACTGAATCAACTTCTCCTTGGGGACGTAAATGCCAGGGTGCACAGCCACAACTTCTTGTTTAAATACTGGTCATGAGTAATAAATGAAAGAGGACAAAGGCCTTGAGACCACCCAGAAGCCTCCTGATTCTATATCATGAATGTTTTCTTCAAGAAAAGAGTAGGGAGATGTTGGGCACGGCAAGCACTGAATAACAGCACAGGAAACAATTGGTCATTTACCAGCCAGTGGTTAGAATGCAGATGAGTACAAGAGAAAATAAAACACAATTAAAACAACTCCAACCTGACCTACAAAAACAAGGAGATTGGTGCTGAACAACGGGAACTGAATAAAAGAACAGACACCGACTCCAACTACCCTCATTTCCCAAGGAAGTTTAATGGATACGAATCAATTGCCATAATAAGGTTAGCCAAAACAACCTAAAGACTCCCTTATCAGCAAATATTTCCTCTTCTCTGCCTGCCAAGAGATGTGGAAGCCAAGGGAGATACCAGCTTCCAATATAAGCTCATTTCTAAAACTTGACACAAGAAGATGATGGAATATCATTACTGGGATCATTTTAGAAACAGCAAGAAATGGCTAAGTTTAAATGCGTATTTCCCCACCACCTTCATTGTCCTTTCCCCTGGGATGCTGCTGGAGCCAGCTGCAGACCCTGAACCCGAGAGTCCAGTGCCCACACCCCTCATCGTGGGTTGCCAGCCTGGGGAGATGCCGCCACATAAACTGAGAGCAGAAAGTTTTTGTCATAAAGGCCTTGACAAAATCAAGAGATTCAATATCAGAAACTGAAATGATTTGGTCAGCAGAAATGGCCTTCCCAAATAGGACTTCCCATCTGCTTTGCCATTCCAGCCTATGGACCGTGGGCCCTTTCTGTCTGACTGCATCTGGATCACCTCCCCCATTAGACGGTAAAGCCCTTGAGAAGAGACTGCCTGACTTTTCTCTCTGTAAGTACTTCACAGTGCTTTGTACAGACTAAGTAAGAAATGCCTCATTCATTCATTCATTCACTTATGATTAACCCAGATCATCCCAAGAGCATTTAAGGATACTTCTACTTCCAATTTCTGGGGGAAAGACTTGTGGAGGACAGGCTAAATTCAGAAGCCTAGAGCAAAAGCAGAAAAAGGATAATTAAGGCAGAAAAAAGACTCCAACAGAAGGGCCCAAGGAAGAGAAGGCAGAAGCAAGCAGAAGGCCTCAGGAAGAAACAAATGCGGAAGAGCAGGAAGAGCAGATAAAGAGCCCAAAGAAGAGGCTGAGAAGGATGAGAAAAGTGAAAAGAGGAGGGCTCAAGCCGAAGGAAGGAAGAAGGGAAGGAGGAGCTGGGAAATAGTGCGGGAAGGGAAAGGAAGCCACGCATGGCTGGCAAGGGATTCCAAAAGGGTGAGTGAGGCGTAACTGTGGAGTGAGCTGCAGGGGCCGGAGCAAACCTCCAGGGGAGCTTCTGACAAGAGAGTGGGAGCCAAGGCTCTCCTAGAACCTTTGAAATGATCTGCACAGAGTACACAATACGGATCTCTCCTGTGCATAAAAACAAGTGGTTTCTACCCATGCTCAAAGTACAAGCCAGTCTCTGTGTGACCCTGGGCAAGTCACTCTAACCCTCATTGCCCCACCAAAAAACCCCCAAAAAAACCCCAAAACCAAAAATGGATGAAGGGATTTGGTGTGAAACCAGGGAGGAAAAACGGACCAGAAGTGGCCAAGTGGGGCTCTCTGACCTGCTCGGGAGGCTGGAGGCTGGAAGATGGTTGCTCCCATGAGAATGAGAAGAGGAAGGTCCACAGAGTCCTTGGCACAAAACTGAGGCTCTCCCGAAAAAGAGGGTTGTCGTCCATGCACAAGAGGAAGCTGCCATACAGGGGCTCACCAGGTGCTAACAGGATCAGAGGAAGAGGCCGGGAAGTGGTAGTTGGGAAGGCTACTGGAACAGCTATCTTATAATAACAAGAGAGGTCTGCTATCTTCTCGGGGCACGCATCCAGATTACATCAGAACCTCCCAAGACTTGTCAAAATGAAAGACTGCTGCTCCCCACTTCTGGCCCACGGCACACTACTAACACATGGGCACACAGGATTCTGACAGCAGGGACCTAGAAAGAAGGCTGAAAGTTTACAAAAGCTTGGGCAAGAAACTGAGGCCCGCCAGGGAACAGGATGTATTTGTGTCACTGCTGTCCTCTGAAGAGAAGAGATTCAAACTGGCCTATTTTGGAAGGGAACAGCTTGTTGAGAGGATGATATCTGAGAACGGGATTCCTGTTTCTAGAGGAAGGCTTAAAATTCAGGATTGACAGGAAAGCAGCCAGGGATGAGGTGAACAGAGCAAGAGCCGATAAGAACGTATTTGCCTGATGTCTGGCTAATCCAGTCAAAAGGATTTTAGAATTATAGCTAATAATAGTGAATGCTTTTGTAGCGCTTGCTTTGTGCCAGGCACCAGGCTAAAACACTTTACATTCATCATCTTTTTCGATCCTCACAACCACCCTGAGAGGTAGGTGCTGTTATTATCCCCATTTTAAAGATGAAGACACTGAGGCATACAGAGGGGAAGTGACTTGCTCAGGGTCACACAGCTAGAAAGGGTCTGAGGGCACATTTGAACACAGAACTACCTGATTCCAGACCCAGTGCTCCATCCACTGCTGAAAATAGCAACAAAGCTAAATATTATAGTTAGAATGTAGGGAGATGTAGAGATACAGTTTGTAAGTAGAAATCATTTCATTCGCTGTATTTGTAATCCCCAATGCAAAATTCAGAGTCTAGCAGGGAGTTAGCCCTTAATAAATGTTTGTTGACGGAACAGTTGACTGAGCTACCCAAGACTTCATAGAAAACAAAATCCTAGCGAGGAGGCATGGTCTTAGATGCCCATCAACAAGTGTACATTATAAGAAACAGGCCAAGTGAAGCAGAGAGCCTAAGTGAAGGAGGCCAACTGAACATCAGAGGTTTCACTGAGACTTGGTAGGATGGGAGGGAACCAGATTAGAACATGGTTCTGAAATGGTTTATCCTGTTCAAAAGAAATGGGCGGCAGGGGGGAATAAGTAGCAAAGGGAAGTGTGGGGGAGCATTCTATATTAAGAAAACAAACTCTTGCAATTCGGGAATGCAAGCAGTAGAGAGAAAAGCATGGTGGCAGTCATTTGGGAGACCATATTGTCCGAGTATATCACAGAGTTCCTGAAGAGAAAGGAGAAAGAGAAAGAAGGCAGGCGTTTGGGGAGGCATCCCCAACTTGGCACGGAAGAGCCATAGTCCGTGGCAATGAGGACACTTCCATAAACCAGACATCTGTGAGGACTCTCAACCAAAAGCAGAGCAGCTAATAACTTCTTGACTCGCTTTAATTAGGATTTCTTCCTTCAAAAGGTAAAGGAGACAACAAATGGGAATTCGATTCTGGATCTGATTCTCACCAACAGGAGGATCTGGCTGTTGGTAAGGAAATGATGGGAACCTCGTGGGCAAGCTACCATTCTATATTGTAATTTGTGAGAGGGAAGCCGATGAAAGCCCAGAATAGTCTGACATGCCCTGTAAATTTGGGGAGAGCAGATTTCAAAGAGTTCAGGAAAAGAACAGACAGTATTGCATGGAATAAAATTCTACAGAGAAGTCATTCAGGGAGGTATGGGAAGCTCTCAGGCATGAAATTCTGAAGGCACAAAGATCCGAGCACAGTAGCAACAATGCCTGGAAACCCAGCTCCTGGGGATCTCTTGAGTTCAGGAGTTCTGAGCAACAGACATAGACTGTTATACTCATTGAGGGTCTTTGAAATTAATCAGGCAAGGCAATCAGGCAACATCAGATAAGTTTGGAGAGCAGGAAGCCATCAGCTTTTGTAAGGAAGGACAGGTCTAGGGTACAAATGGAGAAGGTCAAAGTTCCTGTGTCCATTACAGTAGCAAATTTTTTTTGTATGTTTATCCAATATATCTTTCTTGCAAATTATAAGCATGTGCTAATGTATGAATACATTATGCAGAATTCTAAAAATACAAAAAAAGAGAAATTAAAGGATGATATAAAGAAGGAATAAGCAATAATTTAGGCATTTTATTTTATTTATAAAACAAAAATATTTTTATTCATTTTAAATTATCAATGATAATTTTTGACAAGGGCAATATGATTGAATATCCTTCTTTTTTAAAATCTTGGTTTAGCAAGACTGTTGTTATTGTATAAAAGTAACTGAGAAGTCCTCAAGTCAGCTTATTTTGATATTTGTTTTGAAAGGTTATCACTGCTGAAAAAGATATGTGGCAAAGATACTGCTCCAAAAGTGAAGAGGTGCTGAACCAATCACGCTGCTCATTTTTTTTCATCTCCATCATATTGCAAAAGGTTCTGTTAAAATTGTCTAGTAAATTTCCATCTTCTCTGACATTGATCAACTACTTGTTATTACAAAGAAATTGGCAGCTGTTTCATCTTTATATTCTCTACAAATGGGTTCAAAACCAACTAACATTCATTTGGAAGGTTTTTTGTTTTTTTGTTTGTTTTTGTTTTTTTTAGTGAGGCAGTTGGGGTTAAGTGACTTGCCCAGGGTCACACAGCTAGTAAGTGGTAAGTTTCTGAGGCCGGATTTGAACTCAGGTACTCCTGACTCCAGGGCCGGTGCTCTATCCACTGCGCCACCTAGCTGCCCCTATTTGGAAGGTTTTTAGGAAAAATCAGGTTAGAAAATCCTCTTTTCAAGTGTGAATGTGCTGACAGGACTAAGATCATTTTCTGAAACAAAAGCTTTGTTTTTAAATTCCATGTTGCTTCAAGCTATTGTTAGCTAATAATTCAAGGTACAAAGTGTGAGGGCCATTGTTAATCAAAGTGGATGTAAATCCATATTTTAAATAATCTTGATCATTTCTGATTGTTTTTGCCCAACTTCTTATCTGATCTGATATTTTTATCTCACTGCATGGCTAAGGGCTTGTACTAGGAGGAGAATCATTAGTTCTGCCATTGTTTGTTTGTGTTTGAATTAACAGTATCATTTTCTGTTCCCAATTTTTTTGTAAGAGTCTCTTGAATTCTTCTGCTTATTTTGTGATGGCTACTTCAGTTCAAACTAGATAATATAATTTATAAATCTGCTTGCAGCGGGGCCCTATAATATGGTGAAAGCAAACAAATGAGTGAGGGGGTCCTTGTCAAACTTCCACTCTTCCGGGGCAGCTAGGTAGCACAGTGGATAGAGCACCGGCCCTGAAGTCAGGAGTACCTGAGTTCTGTATGATATGATTATGGATTTGAGTCAGATTAAACTCTGAGGATGGGGTCTGGAAGGTACCCAGCCCTGCCCCAGTATAGTTTGTTTAGAAGTTTATTGCTTGTCAAATTCTCACTGTCTCCTTTAAGTTTTATTGCCAATTAACAGTATTTTTACTTCTGCTCAGTCTCCCCACTTGTCAGCTACATCTTAGTTTTGTCTGCAATCCATCATGTGTCAGAACCCCAGTCAGTGGGTCAGGGAGTTAGCCCACCAATTCAATACTTGGGACTCAAGAAGAAAGGACGGGACTCGGCACAGGATGCAGCAATTGAGTTGAGACCAGATGTTAAGTGATATGTCTCTTTTTCTCAGAGCAGAATCCCCTTGACCCTAGGGTCCCAACAATGGATTATTCTTTTCTTCCCAACATAACCGAAGATAAATTTTAACCCTGTCATCCTTAACAATGCTGAAGCACTTGAGTGACTCTTCCTGTTATTCAGGTTGAATATCTTTAGAGACAGGGGCCTGGAGAGGGGAGTCAGTGGGAACTGTGAGATTTGAAACATCTGACAGTCACTCCCCTGTTTCCTCTTCCTTTGGTTTGACCTTGTTCCCCCTCCCCTTTTCCCCCTTGTTCCTGGAACACGTATGCATGTCTCCATACATTGATCACGAGCTGAACACGCACCCTGGGTGAGACAGGATTGGATGTTAGATTGTGAGCTCATCCACCCTAGGTGTACGTGGGGACAGTCCTTTTCAAGATTACTATAAAAACCTAGAGGATTGGGCATATCTTTGCAAGACTTCAATCTGTAATTGGGTTTTGCCTGTCCTCATGAGGATGTAATAAATCTGTCTCTGCTTGACTTGGTGGTCTCCTCGAGTTATTTGGGTAAACTGAGGCAGTTTGCTCCATACAGTTCAAATCCGGCCTCAGACACTTAACACTTACTAGCTGTGTGACCCTGGGCAAGTCACTTAACCCCAATTGCCTCACTAAAAAGAAAGAAACAAACAAACTTTTACTCTTCCTTCAGGACACCTCACATATTGTAAGGACACAACTCAGAACACAGGGACCAAGTAGCCAATGTCAAGCCAGACACAAAATATTAATAAAACTTAAATTTTTCTAGATTAAAAACTATAAACATGAGGGCCAATATTTTTCCTTCCATCCCCATGGATGATCTTGCAGACTCCATGGGCATGCGCATCCTTTCATTTGGAGACCACTAGTCTAAAGAAAATGATGTAGTTGCACAGGACTCACCAATAACTTAGATTTGAAAGAGATATAGGGGGCAGCTAGGTGGCACAGTGGATAAAGCACCGGCCCTGAATTCAGGAGTACCTGAGTTCAAATCCGGCCTCAGACACTTGACACTTACTAGCTGTGTGACCCTGGGCAAGTCACATAACCCCCATTGCCCTGCAAAAAACGAATAACAAAAACAAACAAAAAAAGAAAGAGATATAGAAAAGACATAAGTAATGCATACATTACAGGGCAGATAATGAAACATTTATACAGAAGCACAGTATATAAGAATATGTGCTTAAGCTCAAAATAAGTGAAGGCTGGTGAATAAAGCGAAGGAATATATAAAAGGTTTGTTTCTTTAAACTAGATTGGGAGAAAAGGAGAATTAAAGAAAGGGTCAGACTGTTGCTTGGGACAAATGGAATACAAGGATGGCAGACACAATGAAGGACTGCTCAGCTCTTAAATTGCTTCTGTTTTCTCTGCCAAGGAAAACATCTTTGGACAGGAAGGGAAGGACAAAAATGGCAAACAGGGTGTTACAATGACAGCCACGATAAGTCAGGAGATAGGAAGGTTGCCCTTGCCAAGTTCAAGGGACTCAGCTAAGATAAACCACACTCTAGAGCAGCCGTGTCAAACACATAGCCCCCACCATCCCCCAGGGGGACCCAAACCAGATTCAAATGCAAATGGAAAATATATCCCAAAATACAGACAATCTTGCATCTTAAAATGAAGTTAATATGTGGCCCAACCAATAGGGATCCTTCTGTATGATTAGTAAGCTGGACAGCCCTGGCCTAGAAAAGTAGAAGTAAAAGGCAGGTGTGATTCCTGAGCCACTGTCACAGAACCTGGAAAGATCATGGAGAACCATAGAGGTGCCAGAGAATCAGAAATGGGCAAAGGGTGTCCGAATATTCATGAAAAAGGCAAAGAATCAAACTACAGGCCCAGGAGCCTGACCTTGGCTCATGGAAAACATCTGATAACTAATTCTGATCATTCTAGATTTTGTCCATTTTGTTTTACCAAGACTAAATGCCAACCAGGCTCCACAGCTCAGCAGCCCAGAGGGAGTCAAAGGAGAAGACACATGGGGAGCCCCTCAAAGCACAACTCGAACCTCCCTGTGGCTTTCAGATCCTGGCTGACTGGGCCCCTGTGCCCAAGCACCTGTGAATATCAGCTGCCCTCTGGCCTTTTTTCTACTCAGCAAAGACCCATGTGGAGAAGGGCTCTAACATACCCCCTCCACCAACTGTCACTGACCCCAGCCTGGCAGCCAAGGCCAAGAAGCTCCAGACCACCAGGCCTCTGGCCCTGCTGCCAGCCCAGCCTGGAGCCATCGGGGGGGGGGGGGGAAGCAACCCTTGGGTGTGCTCCAGGCCCTGGGCCTGAGGACCCCAAAAGGAGTCTCTCATCCAAGTCCTCGGCACCAACACATAGTTCGACATCAGAACTGAAAGTGGTTTTAGACAGGAATGATACCAGCCACGACACCTTCCTGTTGAGAAGCCTCAGGGCTCTTCCATCAGGTTTTTGGCATCTTCCCCAAAGGGAATGTGAGCTCTCTGTGAGCTGGCCTAATCCAACTTCTCTATTTGTATCCACAGCATGTAACACAGTGCTTTGCACACAGTAAGAGCTTAATAAATGCTCATCCACCCATTCATTCATGTTAGCCGACAACTGAGGAGTCTGCCCTGCTATTGTGGTGGCTATGGGGGAGAGGCAAGAGCTAAACAAAACCACAATTAGGTGGCTGGGGAACCGTGAAGGCCTGCACCCAAGAGAAGCCCTTCCCTTGCACCAGGAAGTCTCTGAGAGTGCCTCAGGGACCCGAGCTCTGCTGTAGCTGTGACTGAGCGACTGGCCCTTTTTCTGAATGACCTGGTTAGAGGCACAGAGGGACTGCCTATCGCATTTGCAGATCCTGAGTGCTAGCTGCGACGGCTGGCACAGGTTATGCCCGTCAGGATCCAGAAGGATCTTGGGCTGAAGAGGAGGTACCCTTGAAAAGGAATTACGAGAAAGTCTTAGACTTAGGTTAGAAAAGTGCCTTGAGCAGCAGCAGATGAGGGAGGCCTGGCTAGGGAGGGCAGTTCATCCAAAGAAGCCTTTCCCGGACTCTAAACTCAATGCAGGCGAGGCAGCCAAAAAATCAACCTAATTAAATCTTCAGCTATATTGGGAAGCATCATGGCCAGGGCTGGAGGACAGGGGAAGGGGGGAGAAATAAGCATTTATTAGTCACCTCTATGCTAAGTGCTTCTCACAAATATCCCACTTGATCCTCACAACCTTGGGAGGCAGGTGCTATTATGATTCCCATTTTGCAGCTGAGAAAACTGAGGCCAACAGGGTGAAGTGACTTGCCCATGGTCATACAGTTAAGTGTCTGAGGCTGGATTTGAACTCAGATCTTCCTAATTCCAAGCCCAGCTCTCTATTCACTGTGTACCACTAGCTGACTTGGGGGTGGGGAAGGTGAGGAAGAGAGGGTACAGTAAAACTCGCACTGTCCTCTGCCCTGGTCTGGCCACATATGGAGTACTGTACTCATTTATGGGCATGACGGTTTAGAAAAGACCATCAATAAACTGGACAATGTGCAAAGAGGGCAACTAAGAGGACAAACATTCCAGTGGAGATATTTAATTGGGAGAAGCTAAGACTTGGAAGGGAGGGAGAGGGTGGGGAGATAATGAGGGGTAAAGGGAGGAGGAGGGGAGGAGAGGGGAGGGGAAAAGAAGGGAGGAGAGGGGAGGAGGAAGGGAAGGGGCGGAGCGGAGAAGAAAGGGGAGGGGAGTGGAAAAGAAGGGAGGGGAGGGGAGGAATGGGAGAAGAGGAGGGGAAGGGAGGGAAGGGAAAGGGAGAAGGGAGGAACAGGAGGGGGGAGGGGAGAGAAAGGAGGGAAGGGATAGGGGAGGAGTCTTCAAGGATCTAAAGGGCTGGCCAGTGGAAGAAGGTGAATACTCGCCTTGCTGGGCCCTAGAGAACAGAAGTAGGAAGAATCCAGGGCCTAACAACAGCGTCTCATTCATAGCAATTCAACGGTTTAGTTGAATTGAGCCTGAGTGGGAGTTTAAAAAGGCTGTGGGAGGGGAACCTGCTGGGCTCCCTTCTCAGGCAGGTTTGCAGGCTGGCTGACCACCGAACTGGCTGACCACTGGCTCCCTACATTGTAGTGGGAATTGTCTGTTTAGGGATGAGTTGAACTAGTTGGCCTCAGAGGTCCTTCCACGTGTGGATCCTGTGACTTGCCCAAGGGCAAATGGGCAGAAGTAGCAGCGCCACAATGCAATCCCAGCTGCCCTGGCCTCTCCAGCCTGCACCTGGCCTTGGTATCAACTTACGAGCCAAAGGAGGGAGCCTGGCAAAGTGGCTAGCTAGTGTGCTGGCCTCAAGAATCAAAAGGACCCGGGTTCAAATCTCACCCTGCACTCTTTATTGCCGTAATGACCACGGGTAAGTGCCGGAACCCCTCAAAGCTGATTTCCTCATCACTGAAATAAGAAATGCACCAGGAGCAACTTCCTCACAGGGCTATTACAAGGTTCCGGAGACAACATTTGTAGAGAGCAGTGTAAATATGTCATTCCTGTTACCTCCTGCTTTACCCATTTGTCTGCCAAGATATTTGAATCTCACAAAAACAGCTGAAGTCCATACCACAGGTGTGTTTCTCATTTGAGACAGTGCACACAGCACACTTGAGAAGTTTTCATGACATTTAGTATCACTACATCATGGCACTTCTCCCTGAACCTGTTTCCTCACCTGTGAAGGGGGGCAAACACCTGCGGCAAGTACCCTGAAGGTTGTTGTGAGGCTAATATAAGAGGGTACACGTCAGGCATCATGTCAAAGTCCGTTGTCGGGGTCATTGCTATCAGGATCCTGCAGAAGCTGACTCTTATCTCTTTACCATTACGGGTTCTGGTGTCCATTGGCCAAGCTGACAACAGAACCGCTTTCTGCAGGTGACCATCAGCTGTCCCCACTCATTATTAATTACAGGGAGGCAACATAGCCTAGTGGATAGATTGCAGACCGGGGATTGAGGAAGGCCTGGGTTCAAGCCCCCCTTGGACACACAGATACTGGCGTCAGAGCCACTTAATGCTGGAGGGGACTCTCAGGCCACCTTTCCCAAGTCACATCACAGGGGTGGAGGGAGAGAGGGGCTCCCCAGGCAATGCCACACAGATTCAGACCCTTCCTCCACCCCCCCCTTATCCATTCTGTCCCCTCTCTGTGCCTCAGTTTATCTGTATTATGAGACCATGTAATATAGTATCATAGAGAGCGTCAGTACCCACAATTCCTCCTCCACAAGGCTGTACCCCAATTATCTGATCGCCAGTGAGATAACTGAGGTAAAGGACTTTACAGCACTAGGTACATTTCTATTTCCATCATAACAACGACAGTATCATTCGGGGCAGCTCAGTGGGGAGGTCCCGGGGCTGGAGTCAGGAAGACCCGAGTGCGAATCCGACCTCAGACACTTCCTGACTGTGTGACCCTGGGCAAGTCACTTCACCCAGCCTCAGTTTCCCCTCCTGTAAAGCTGTAATGAGGAAGATGATGACTGCAGCCCCTCGCTCCGGAGGGCCGAGGCAGACGTAGCCGCTGCTATTAGTGGGGCTACCGAGGGAAACAATCCCGGCCCCGCCGGCTCCGGGAGGTCCACAAAGCGCTTTGCACACTTGGAAGCGCCAGGAGGCTTGGCCGGCCTCGGCCGCCCCAGACTCCCCCGGGCCGGCCGCACACACTCACCTCTGCCGCCGCCTCCGCGCAGTCCCCTTCTGTCAAAACCGCGCTGACTTCCGGCCGCCCCCTCCCGGGTGCCCGCCGCTCCCGGGACCGTTCATTGGGACCGCCCCTGGCTCTCTATTGGTGAACCTAAGGAGGAGGCGGGGTCACACACCAGTCTCAGATCTCTATTGGTCGGAGCCTCCGCCGCTCAACCGGCCTCGGACTCCGCCTCCCTGCCCTCTGTACCGAGCCTCGTGCTGGCGGTTGACCCTGGGAGCTTGGAGGGGGCGGAGCGGGGAGAGGGGGCGGGTCCGGAGGGCGGGACGGACAAGGGAGGGGCGGGGCCGGAGAGAGGGAGGAGGAGGAGGAGAAAGGAAATAAGACCCGGCTGTGAGGGAAATCCACCACCTATGAGGGGAAGCCACTCAAGTGTTAGGGGGCAGGGAGATAAAATAAACCGGTGGGAGGGTATTCAGCCCTGCTCTGGGGGGAATAAACCGTAAATGAGGGGAATAAACTCGGTCACGGGAGGAATGAGGAAATACACGCAGCCTGAGGGAAATGAACCGTGATCCGGGGCTGTGTGGGAAACAACCCATTTGGGGGGGATGAACCCCAGATGAGGGGAACCGAACCCGTATGATGGAAATAGTCAACTGTGGGGGGAAATAAATAGAAATGAGATGAATTAACTTGGCCAGGGAAAACCAAACCCTGATGAAGAAGAAAACATGGCGGGGGTGGTGGTGGCGGGAATTACTCCCAGTGAGGGGAATAAACCCAGTTTGGGGAAGATACACCCTATCTGGGGGAAATAAAGCTGACTTTGGGGGAAACAAACCACGTATAAGGGAGATAAACCCATCTGGAGGAGGGGGGTACCAGTAGTGAGGGAAGTAGTGAGTGAAGGAGACACACCCAGATACGGGTACTGGGGTCCTTCTACAAAGGAAATCAAGGGAGGTAATTCCTCTGTGAGAGAAATAAATTCAATAATGGGGGGAGGGGGGCGGCAGGCTTCCTTGTCCTTAAGGGAAATAAACTGAGCCACAAAAGAAATGAATCTGGGAGGACAGATATAGCCATCTGTGGGGGGTGCCCTGTCTATGAAGGGAATGGACCCATTTATAAGGAAAACCATCTTCGAGCTCAATGTCTGAAGGAAATGAACAAGGCTCTGATGCAAACAAAACCCCCTGAAAGGGGTGCTGCTTCTCTGAGGGAAGTCATCTGTGATTCTGTTCACAATCCCAACTGGGAGGGAAATAAACCCATCTACAGGTGAGACACTCTCCCAGCCTATGAGCGCACCCCTCAAAAGAGGCAAATAGATCAACCAGTCTGTGAACCTGGCTTGGCCTTGATTTAAAGAAATGAACCCATCTGTTTATAAGAGAACCTTGACCCTTGGTTAAATAAAGAAATCCTGAACTTATCCCAGCTCGGAATTAGGCCCCGTTTCTGAGGAACTCTGTCTCTAAAGGGATGCCCTGATCTTGAGGGAATCCAGGATAGAGACTTGTCTTTGAAGGATATCTCCTCCTTAAAACCTGTCCCTGGAGGTGCTCTGTCCATGAGGCAAGCGTGCACTCTCTGCAGTATGTCCCATATCAGCTCTGAGGCTCTGGGATGGACAGCTCCTCTCTGAAGTACACTCTGTCTCAACCACTTTTGAGGAGACCTCTGAATGGGTTTCTGAGGTGAGCCCAGGCTTGGAGAAACACACCATCTCTGGAGCAAAGCCTGAGTCCTGTGTCTGAAAGAGCCTGACCCTTATTCCTAAGGGGGAAACATCACTTGGGGAATATTCCTTCCAGCCCCCATGTTAGGGTGTGTGTGTGTGGGGGGGCTTTAGGCAGGAGTGAAAGAGGAATGTGTGCTGAAGGGAAATTGGTAAGGAAACATTTCTAATAAGAGCTGTCCAAAAGTGAAATAGGCTGCCCAGGGAGCTGTGTCTTCTCAAGAGTAGAGGTAAATATAGCTTGTGAGATACGCTTTTGAGTAGACATGTGCCTTCTTGGGGGAGGCAGGCATACAGAAGTGGGGGGAGGCCCTGGTAGCTTCATATGATATGTGCATATATATTTCTGTAAAAAACCATTTTAGCATGTCAAGAACAAACTTTGCCAACTCTGACCCTCCCTTTGCACTGAGAAAGCCTGACTTTAACAGGAGTTTTATAGCATAATGTAATGAGCTCCCAAGGGCCCACGAGGCCTGGAGGAGACCTGGAAGAGAATCCAATGGCAGAAGTCTGAAGTCTTCATGGAAGAAACCTTTTCACTCAACAACCATTTCCCAATGCCTCCCATGTTGCACTGTGTTAGATGATTTGTTGAGAAGGGGGATCAAAGATAACGGTCCTGCCTTCAGGGAGTCTGCGATCTAGTAGGAGTTTCAGTAAGGTCAACTAGGTGGCCCAGTGGATAGAGTGCCAGGCCCAGAGACAGGAAGACTTGAGTTCAAATCCAGCCTCAGATACTTCCTAGCTGTGTGACCCTAGGCAAGTCACTTCACCTTGTGTGCCTCAGTTTTCCCATCTGTCAAATAAGGTGGAGAAAGAAATGGCAAACCACTCCAGTATCTTTGCCAAGAAAAACTCAAAAGGGATCACAAAGAGTTGGACATGACTGAACAGCAGAAGAGGCTTTAAGCAGAATAAGGGTGGTACAAAATGTTATTTCAGAGGAGGAAGAGCCTGAAAGCCCTCCTGTCTGACTGCAGACAGCAAAAGGCTTTATAGAAAATGCATTTGGAGTTGGGGCCACAAGGGGCAGGGCTGCTTTTTGACAGGTGTAGTAGAGGGAGTGGAGATTCCAGGCTGGGGGAGGAGCAGGAAAGAAAGTGGGGATGTGCTAAATGGGACACTCTCCATAAAGAGAACAAGATCTGGGGCGGCTAGGTGGCACAGTGGTTAGAGCACCGGCCCTGGATTCAGGAGGACCTGAGTTCAAATCCGGCCTTAGACACTTGACACTCACTAGCTGTGTGACCCTGGGCAAGTCACTTAACCCTCATTGCCCTGGAGGAAAAAAAAAGGGGGAATAAAATCTACAGTTGGGAGCATCTTTAACCTCAATAACTTCTGTCTCCTAGTGGAGAGGTCACCTCCAGGACCCAGGGTCTCTCTGGAACTTTGGACATTCAGCTGCCTAAGAGCCTTCCAGCAGCTCACCACAAGCCAAGCTTCTGTCCTAAGCCCCTCGTTTAGTTTTAGAACATCCCCTTTAAAAAACAAAAGAAAGAAAGGAAGGAGGGAGGAAGGAAGGAAGGAGGAAAGGAGGGAGGGAGGGAGGGAAGGAAGGAAGGAAGGAAAGAAGGGAGGAAGAAAATCCCCTTCATCTTCCAACAATTATTGACAGCTAAAACTTTTGATATAATTTTTAAAATATCTAATAATAAATGATATTAATCTTACAACACCCTTGGAAGGTAGGTGCTATTACCACCCCCACTTTACAGATGAGGAAACTCAAACAGGCAGGTTAAGTGACTTGCCCAGGGTCACACAGCTAGCAAGTACCCGAGGTAGGATTTTATT
The DNA here is from genome assembly GCF_019393635.1 of Dromiciops gliroides. Classification (NCBI taxonomy): domain Eukaryota; kingdom Metazoa; phylum Chordata; class Mammalia; order Microbiotheria; family Microbiotheriidae; genus Dromiciops; species Dromiciops gliroides. The sequence goes on from NC_057861.1 coordinate 4,598,458, forward strand.
TTGAAGTCCAACAGTCTAGTCACTGTGCCACCCTGCTCCCTTTCAATATGCTTCCAAGGGCTATCTAAATTTCAGATTCTGTGGCTTTTCCCCCTGCTCCTTCTTCTGCCCCACCCCCTCCTCCCCAAGAATCTTTGTATCTCCCATGTAAGTGAAAGGAAGGTGCAGGTAAGGAACAAAAGGAGGCAGGCGCTGCCCCCACCTCTGCCCACCATCTCAGTTGTTGTCGTTCAGTCATGTCCAACTTTTCTTGGCCCCACGTGGGGTTTTCTTGGTAAAGATACTGGAGCGGTTTTTCATTTCTTTCTCCAGTTCATTTTATAGATGAGGAAACTGAGGCAAGAAGGGTTAAGTGGTTTGCCCTGGATCACACACCTGGTCAGTGTCTGAGGCCACATTTGAACTCAGACAGATGAGTCTTTCTGACCCGAGGCCTGAAGCTCTATCCAAGGTTCCTTCCTTCCCCTCCCCTCCCCACCTCCATCTCAGGCTACCTCAATCTTTTGTTTCAAAGTCTGGCCTTTATTATGAAATTGTAGTTGGCAACAAGCTTTCATGTGTATATCACTGACTGTCACACATCTATATATGACTAGACCAGAATATACATATGACAAAAGATGACACTCTAGCATGTGCAGATATCTCTTTTATGGCAGAATGAGGTAAATAATTGGAGAAAACAGAATCAGGAAAAAAAAAAAAGAAAATAGAACTAGGATGTACTGAGAGTCAGTCTCAATGCTGTGTTATCACTGTGCATCAGGGGTGGAAGTTTAAATTCTACCTCTCCTCTGTGGCTCCTGCAGTTCAGGGACTTCTTGAGTCTGGTGTGTGATTATAGAGAAAGAAGCATAGAATTGTCATGGGGAAAATGGGGTAAGGGGGTTAGGGATAGGGGATAAGGGTTTGGGAAAGGGGTAGGTGTTTGGGGTCCTTAGGAATTCCTCTTTAAAGAATTACACCTGGGGGGCAGCTAGGTGGCGTAGTGGATAGAGCACTGGCTCTGGAGTCAGGAGTACCTGAGTTCAAATCTAGCCTCAGACACTTTACACTTACTAGCTGTGTGACCCTGGGCAAGTCACTTAACCCCAATTGCCTCACCAAAAAAAAAAAAAAAAGAATTACACCTGGGGCAGCTAGGTGGCGCAGTGGATAAAGCACTGGCCCTGGATTGGATTCAGGAGGACCTGAGTTCAAATCCGACCTCAGACACTTTACACTTACTAGCTGTGTGACCCTGGGCAAGTCACTTAACCCCAATTGCCTTACCAAAAAAAAAATAATAATTACACCCTCTTGCACACAAAAGCAATTAGAATAAGATAGTTTATTTGGGGGCTGAGGAAGGGAAGGGAAGGGAAACCATGAAAGAAATCCTTGGACTTCTCATGGGGAGAAAGGCATGTCACAGAGAATGGCTGAGATACCAATCTCCTCGAGCAGGAGACAGGCAGGTACTTTTATAGAGGATTTATGGAGGTGACCATCTGACTGTGGAAAGCTCCCTTAGTGAGGGAGGACCATCCCCCACTGGTAGTGGCTGGAGGAGTTGGGTGAGGGATGGCTGCAGATCTCTCAAGCCATCTCCTCAGGACACAAAGGCAGCAGCCACACCTAATCTTATCTCCCCAGGGTTGAGGGAAACTAGAAGGAAGGGTGGAGGTCCTGAAGCTAGCTCAGTCCATCTGGTTCCACTTATCTCTTTAGGTGTGTCTGCCCTTTGGTTTAGCTTCTCAAGGAGAAGGTTCCTTGATGTACCCCAGAAAACTTCTGGGCTGCTCTGAGCCCATAACAGAATGTCTGAACCCCATCATTTGATAGATGATGAAACCAAGATTCAGAGAAGCAGGATGATTTACCTGGCAAGGTCATTCAGCAGAACCAGAACTGACCCAGGATGGAAAAAGAATTCTATTTCCTAGTCCAATGTTTCTTCTATTCTCTAGACAGACAGACAAACAGATGGACAGATGGATAGATAGATTGATGGATAGATGGGTGGATGAATTGATGAGTGGATAGATACATAAGTGAATACATGAGTAAACAGATAGAAGGATGGATGGATGGGTTGATGAGGGCATAGATAGATGAATATATAGATAGACAAATGGACAGATGGATGGATAAATATGAGAGAAATGATTATTAATAACCAAAGATTTGGGGAGATCCAGAGGTTCCCCCCTTTTTCTAAAGTCCTGATTTTAAAAGTTCAGTCTCTTGAAGGACATTGCTGATAATGAGATTGAACTAACTTTCTTTAACTAACTTTTCTTTAAACCCCATGCAGGTAAGGTAGTTACTGTGTTCTGCTCATGCTTGAATAGATTCTTTGAATAGATTATCCAAGACTGGAGTTAACTTAAGAAATAAATGACTTAATCAAAGTTCAGGTCTAGTCCCTCACTGTTATTCAAATTTTCTTGTACAAAATGACTAATATGGTAAAGCAATTCATTCTCTCATTGATTGTTAACCAATCAGGGTTGATGCTCATCCTGAGGAACACCTATGCTTCAAGGGTATATAAACTATGAGCCACTGCCATTATGTCTTTGGTGGTGTGATAAAATGATGGAATTTGGCAGACACTCAGGGGTCCCACCTGAATGACCTAGTACTGTTTGGGAAGCTGGCTAGGGATGATTGGATATGGGCCACACCTGACCTGTCCTGAGTGACATATGCTGCTGATGTCAGCAGGGGAACCACTCTCTGATCCAGCTTGAAGGACCTCTCTTTTGGGGGAGGGAGAGTAAAAGTAGAAAAGGGAACACTTGCTGAGGAGAGGCATTTTTTTCCTGCCTGTGAGTTTCTGGGATCGGACTTCAAAGAGGCTGCACAGCTGTTTCCTATTGAAACTGCTGACCCCAGTTGGTGAGTTAATAAAGACTGAGCTCTTTGAATTAGCTGAGCTGGAAGCAAGTTTGGGGATTGTGTCGGTCTTTTGCTAGAGCCAGGGAGCTTATTCTTTTTTCCTTTTCCCTATTCCCTTGTCCTTGACTTTATTAATTTCACCTTTGCTGTGTATTTTATTCCCATTAATAAAACCTGATTTGTTTGTGGAAAAGATGCTGTTAATCTCCTTTCTTATTAGCTTGGGAGAAATGACTTTAAAAGGCAGTTTGGAGGGGAGGAAACTTTGGACCTAGAGGTCCCTCATTATTTTCTGAACCCCAATATTATGGTGAGCCACCCAATTAACTCTCCCCATATTAAATTTGGTGCCTACAGTTGCATTATTAATAAACCAATTAAATTATGCAGAAATTATGCCTCTTGAACCTTTTTAATCACCACAGTTGGATGATTAGATAGATGGATTGATAAGGGGATAGACTGATAGACAGGTAGGTAGATGGATATATGAGTGGATAGATAGCTGGATTAGATGGATGGATGGATGGATGAATAAGTGGATGGATAAATAAGTATATAGAAAAAAGGTAGATGGATGGATAGATGGTTAGGTAGATAATAGATATAAACAAACAAAGCACTGTGCTAAGAGCTCAAAATACAAACATAAGCAAGAAAGATAGCCTGTGCCCTTAGGAAGTTCACATTCCAATGGGATATAAAAGGAGAGGCTCATAAAGTCAGGGGGTAGAGATGTCCAAGAAGTGGCCTGGAAGCCTGGCTCTGGACAAGAAAACTCCTATTTGTGCCTGGGGCAGAGTCCACGGTTCTGGGGGGAGTGACATGGAGATGAAGGCAAAGTCTGGTTCCTGTCTCTAGTGAAAAGAGTCCCTGGGCAGGGTCAGAATAGGTTTGAGCCCTGGCTCTGCCCTTTACTAGCTACAATACAAACAATACTGCTATACCATATCTCCGAGGGTAGCTGTAAAAGAAGCACTTTGGTAACTGCAAAAGGCTATGGAAATACAACCTATTCTTGTGAAGGAGAAAGAGCTGGCTTGGAGTCAGGAACCTTGGACTCAATGCCTGGTCCTGACTTATATGACCTTGAACAAGTCACCTCCCCTACTCAGCCTCAGTTTATCTCTTCTTGGGCTGCCCTCCAGAACCCTCTCCCATGCCCCAGCTCTTCCTCCTGAAGCCTCATTCCAGCCCTGAAAATCATACATTGGATGTACAATTAGGGTCTGTGGGCTCTCCAGATTGGACAGCTCCTTCCAGATACTCCATCTAAGGAGCATACGACCAGCCATGCCTCATTTCTGTCCAAGTGGCCTTTCTTCTGGGTACCTTTGTCTGTTTCCCCTCCCTCCTTCAGTTTTCTTTTATGTGCCTTATTACCCTATTAGAATATAAGCTCTTTAAGGGCAGGAACTGCCTTTCTTTCTGCTTCTATCACTTAACACAGTGCATAGTATACCCAGAGTTCAGAGGGTGATGAAATAATGGGATTTAGCAGATACTCAAAGACCCACCTGGAGATTAATCTATACTGATTGAATCAATTGAGAGTGATTGACTGCCAATTAAGCCTACTTCAAGTTGACTGGATTGTAATCACACCTGGCTAGCCCTTAAGAAGGTATTGTTCTCAGAAACTAGACTGTGAACTCAACTTGAGAACACCTTCAAAGCCAATGGATTTGGAGGACAGTAACCAATCACCTTGAAGCAGTGTGTAAGGACCGCCTCTGTTCTAGACCTATAAAAAGCTTCCACAATCAGCTTGCTGGGGAGTTCCTGATTAAAGCAGGCTCATGGAGGAGGACTTGAGGAAGAACCCAACCAGGCTGGAACTCTAGGCTAGGTAGGACTTCTTTTTCTTAACTTTCTGAACTCCTTATAAATATCTGTATGCTTTAATAAATGTTTAATGCCCAAAGACTGGTACTGAAGCTTTTTAATTTAAGGCGACCACAATTTAGATTTTAAACATCACAAGAGGAAAGTGGGTTCAGGTTTAGAGTGTGCATGTGGCAAAGGGGTAATTCATCCAAGCTCCCAGCCACTGAAAGTCCTTCATGGAGAGAACTCATGAACCCCCCCCCCCCAGAAGTTATAGCTTTCTCTAGGGTCCATGTAGCTTATCCCTGGTGGCTGTAGTTTGGTTTTGACTCCTGATGGAGATACTGCATAAGCTGTTCCAGGGAAACTACTAGGATTAGAAAAGAGCCAGAAAGTCTATAATTGTCCAACCCTCAAAATTCACAAGGTCTTCCTCTGGTCCATGGCAGGGGCTGGGAGGAGACTAAGACAGGCCTCCTGTTCCCATCCTCCCCTTTCCCCCTACCTTTAACTCCACCAAATGACCATGACCCCTTCTCAAAGTCTTGGCCAAAACTCCTTCCACCACCAAACCAAATATTTGAATGTTTGAGTCCAAACTAGTTTGCTAATTTTCCACAAGTTCTATTGGAAATATCCAAGACTCCTCTACCAATGACAGTGTACTTCTATGCAATGTCACTCCACTTCTCCAATGGCTTTCAAGGACTTCCAAACCAATCAAGGCATGAGAAAATTTGTCTGCAGCAATTCACAAAAACCATCTATTAAACTGGAGAGATGGTGATTTGAATCATTGGAGGGAGCATTCACATTAGAAAAATCATAGCTCCTCCTCCTCCTTCTCCTCATCAATTACTATGCTATGGAAGCATTCTCTTAGGAACAGAGATATCTTTTTTAAAGTAATAAACATTCTTATTCATAGTTTTGAGTTTCAATTTTTATCCCTCCTTTCCTCCCTCCCTGAGGTGGCAAGCAATCAGATATGGGTTATACATGTATCATTATGTAAAGCATGATCATATTAGTCATTTTGTACAAGAAAATTTGAATAAAAGAAAAAAATGAAAGTTTGTGTTCAATCAGTATTAGTCCTTTCTTTGGAAATGGATACTATGTTTCATCAATAGTTCTTTGGGATTGTCTTGGATCATTGTATTGTTGAGAATAGTCAAGTCCTTCACACACAGTTCATCAAACAATCTTGCTGTCTATGGACAACATGGAACAGAGATATCTTCAGGCCTCCTCATCCTCATTCTGAGACTTCTGATTGATCTCTTGAGGCCCTTACAACTGCTGGGTTATGTCCTGTTTCATGGCCTCCCTCTATTCTTCCATGGGCTGCTTGGGCAGGAAATATCTAAATCTTATGTCCATGGGCTGCTGGGGAAGTGGATGGACTGACATGAGGAACGGCAGTAGTCAGCAATGAAGCAAAGAAGCTGGATCCCCCATTGACCACAAGTGAGGGGCAGATTTGCAAATAGTGACCAACTTTGTAACAAGTGACCATGGTTGTAAATCAGGACATGGATAAGCATCATCGATGGTCAGTGGTGCCATCTTGAAATTGAAAGGACAACAATTTAAAAAATATGTAAAATTATAAAGGATATACATGATTAGAAAAAGGTGGGTTGGTATTAGGATAGAGGTATAAGAAAAGGACAAACAGAGGGGTAACCATTAAAGGAACCAGTGCATGACCGTGGGCATCTCAAGGAGAGCCTCTGGAAAATTTGTAGATGAGAAAGCATCCTGGCAGAGACAGGAGGGGGTGACCACATGGGTGAAATCATAGATTCATTGATCTATCTGGGCAAGTAAAAACAATCTTAGATGGGGCAATAATCACTTTTATTAGCAGAAAGGACACATTCTAGGACAGCCTTAACTATATGGCTACAAATATGTAGAGGGGACAATTGTGACATAATGGAGAAAGCCCTTGATTTGGAGTCAGACCAGCCTGAATGTAGGCAACTCATTTATCTGCTCTATGCCTCAGTTTCCCCATCTGTGAAGTGGAGATAATATACCTGTCTCTACTTGGTTGTTGTGAGGGCTCTGTAGGCTTTAAAGAGCTATGCAAATACCAGTTTTGGTGAAAATGCTCATCACAGAAGTCTTGCATCAGATCAATGCTCATTCAAGGAGGTGCATTGATGGACATTCTTTCATTTTAAAGTGTAGCCAGTGGGTCAGTCAGTATGCACATAAAGCAAAAAATGGCTGGAACCAGATTCTTTCCTCTTCTATTAGAAGGGAGGTGGGGGAAGGGTGGGTATAAAGACCAAGAGGACACTGGGTAGCTGAAAGGTCACCGCTGATAGGCTCAGCCCTGCTCCCCGGTTGTGCCCAAGGCAGCTTCTGTTTGCCTTTGCCTGTGAAGGAGCGAAGAGAAATGAATTCCTCTGTGGTATTTTTGTCCTATGCAGCTGCACATGGGATTGGTTAAGCAGCAACACTGCTGTTGGGCCACAGGATCCCCCAGCACTGTCTTTACATGATTTATGAAGGTTAGTTGGGTGTGTGTGTTTTAATGGCGCTATAACTTAGTTATAAAATAACACTGCTCCTTCCAGACTCATTAATCAAGATATCACTGGGTATTTATTGCCCATATTATAATCTGTTTTCATGTTCTTAATTATCATAAAATTACAGCCCCCACCTTCAGGTAATAGTATTCTCTACTTCCTCAGGTATTCTGGGAGCACTCTGCATGACTTTTTCTTTGCCCCAATTATGCCCCACTTTCTATTAAGCTTATGTAGTAAATGTTTCCATAATGCCATTTCATCTCTATGGGGAACCAATGGGTAACAGAATTTGCTAAGGATGAAAAAGAATTGAAAGAGAATTGAGAGACACCAGGAAATAAAGCTGCCTTCTCCCCTCTAGGACAGAGAGAGAACAGGGAAGTTAGTCAATAAACATTTATAAAGGGCCTACTGTGTGCCAGGCTCATGTGGTGTTAGGCAGCTAGGTGGTGCAGTGGATAGGGTGCTGGGCCTAGAGTCAGGAAGACCTGAGTTCAAATCCAGCCTTTTATACTTGCTAGTTGTAAGTCACTTAACCTCAGTCTTTGTTCGTTTTTTCAACTGCAAAATGGGGATAACAGCACCTCCTTCTTAGGCTTGTTGTGAGGATCAAATGAGGTAATTGTAAAGCACTTAGCCTAGTACCAGCATATAGTAGGTGCTTAATAAATTCTTGTTCCCTCCCCTTCTCTTTTCCCCCCACCAAGAGCAGGAGATACAAAAGATGGTGAAAGATAGTCCCTGCCCTCGAAGAGCAACACACAAAAAACCATATGTATGCAGACAGGGAAATCTGGAAGTCATCCTCAGATGGAAGATACTGGAATTACTGGGAAGGCTTCCAGTAGAAGTGGGATTTCAGCTGGGACTTAGAGGAAGTGATGAGACCTGCTTGCAGGTGGTTCCCTTTTCCTCTAGGTTGTTCCTGAGACTCTCCAGGTGCTACAACATGGGGGCACTCAGCAAGCTGTCATTGGCACCAGGGCCTCTGATGACCTGCCGGGTGAGCAGCCTCTGACTTTGGGGTCAGGACTGTCCACAGAACAATGGATTGGGATTATTCCCTCCACACTGAGAGATCTCTGAGGGCTGTGAGAGGAGTTTCAGGAGATAGTTGGGAAAAGAGTTCCATGTAGGAGCACTTACTATTTCTCCTTTCACTTTCCCTATGTTCAATAGAGGAGGAATTGGGGCAGCTAGGTGGTGCAGTGGATAGAGCATTGGCTCTGGATTCAGGAGGACCTGAATTCAAATCCGACCTCAGACCCTTGACACTTACTAGCTGTGTGACCCTGGGCAAGTCACTTAACCCTAATTGCCTCACCCCAAAAATAATAATAATAAAAAAATAGAGGAGGAATTGTCAAGAACCAGACCAGCACTTCTCTGACATACTTGGAGACCAAGACTGGAGAGATCAATTTAGATTAGGGGAGTCAGAAGCTCCAGTGACAGGCAGCTATTGAGAATGCCTTCAGCCAGATAGATGGAGGGGAAGATAACTCCCTCCCAACTCTCCTCTCTTGCTTTCCCTTTGTTCCTGGTCCTCCAGGGAACTCAGGCATTCAACCCATTCTTTAACTGTTTCCCTGACTTGTAAGAGTGAGGAGATGGGACTGCTCCTCTCACATTTGATGGATTTCAGAAGGTAAATGAGAAGAATTTTGGGATTCCCTTGGAGGAGGCGAGTTACATTTAGTAGTCATAAATTTTTTTCCTTTCATTTTCTCCATGATACTAACAATATAATACATAATATATTATATAGTATAATGGAATAAACTATGTCATCACAGAATGCTGAGTACAAGTCTCTCGTAACTGTTGGTGATTATTTGAGAGGAGAAATTCCAGACACAGAGTGGGGTTACATTGTAAGATCCTTGAGAGCAGGGACTATCTGTTATTTCTTTTTGTATCCCCAGTGTTTAGCACAATGACTGGTATTGAATTATTTTTCTTTTTTGGTTTGTTTGTTTTTTTCTGCAGGGCAATGAGGGTTAAATAACTTGCCCAGGGTCACACAGCTATTCAGTGTCAAGTGTCTGAGGTCAGATTGGAACTCAGGTCCTCCTGAATCCAAGGTTGGTGCTTTATCCACTGTGCCACCTAGCTGCCCCCTGGTATTAAATTATTGATAGAGACACATATTTACTATTTTAAAAAATATTCTTGAACAATATTTCATTTCCTAGTTTATATTTTGGACTTCCCCAATACTGCTACTTAAAAGCAAGCAGCTGGGTGGAGGTAGGAGAGGGAAACTTTTTTAGGTATTTGCAGGTTGTTTGGATTCCTTAAGGGCCAAATTGGTAGCTTTTATACCACAAGTTCACCAGAGGAAACGAGGTGCCTGCTGAGCTAGTGGCTCAAGGAAAGTACCATGTAGAAAAGGACCTAAATGTACAAAAATATTTCTAGCAGCTTTTTTTTTTTGTGGTGGCAAGAATTGGAAATTGAGGGGATGCCTGTTAATTTGGGAATGGCTGAACAAGTTGGGGCATATTAATGTAATGAAATACTATAAGAAATACTGTAAGAAGTGATGAGCACGAGGATTTCAGAAAAGCCTGGAGAAACTTACATGAACTTGGTGTGGGGCCAAAGTTCCCCAGAAGCTCTCTGGGGCACATTGAGGAATCTTCTCCTAGAGAAACTAAACCAGAGGAGAGATAGGCATAGAAAGAGAAAAGCGGAACCAAATCGGACTGAGCTAGCTTCATTCTGATCTCCCTTACCCCTGGGGAGATAAATTGGGGTGTGGCTGCAGCCTTTGTGTCCTGAAGAGAGAGATGGCTGGAGAGATCTGTAGCCACCCCTCGCCCAATTCCTCTAGCCACCACCAGTGGGGGATGGTCCTCCCTCACTAAAGGAACTTTCCACCCCATCAGTGCCCTAAAGTACCTGCCGGTCTCCTGCTCGAGGAAATTGGTACCTCAGAGCCACGTGCTTTGTTCCATACCTATTTCCCCATGAGAAGTCCAAGGATTTCTTTCATGGTTTCCCTTCCCTCTCCACTTCCCTTCCCTTGCCCCTAAATAAACTACCATCTTATTCTAACTGCTTTTGTGTGCAAGAGGGTGTAATTCTTTAAAGAGGAATTCCTAAGAACCCCAACCCCTAACCCAACCCGTACCCCATTTTCCCCCATAACAAACTGATGCTGAGTGAAGTGAGCAGAACCAGGAGAACATTGTACACAGGAACAGCTATATTGTTCAATGAAGAACTGTGAATGACTTAGCTCTTCTCAGCAATACAATGATCCAAGACAATTGCAAAAGACTCAAGATGGAAAATGCTCTCCAGGTCCAGAAAAAGAACTATGGGGTCTGAATATAGGTTGAAGTGTAATATTTTTGCTTTCTTTGTTTTTTCATGTTTTTCCCTCTTTTCTTCTGTTTATTCTTTCACAAAACAAATAATGTGGAAATATGTTTAACATAACTACACATGTATAACCTATATTGGATTACTTGCCATCTTGGGGAGGGGGGAGGGAAGGAGAGATCTAAATTTGGAACTCAAAATCTTATAAAAAATGAATGTTGGAAATTGTCTTTACATGTAACTAGAAAAAACCCCAACCTATTTACATTTTTTAAAAAGAAAGTACCATGTAGTAGACAACTCAGATACTATCCTCCCTCATTGGATACCTAGTATAGTGACATACTTCCTTCCTTAGGCTTAAAGAAAGCAGCATATAACACGAATTGGGCTTCTTTACTGAAATGCCATCCTTGTTATGCCCCAAACAATATTCAACAAGCATTTATTAAATGCTTAGATAGTGGGTATCTACCAACATGCAGGGGACTGAGAAAAGCTTCTTGTATAAGGTGAGATTTAAGTGGAGCCTTGAAAGATGCCAGGGAAGTAGAGGTAAGGAGAAAGACTATTCCAGGTGATATGGGGGAAATCGGGTACGGGTTGGGGTTCTTGGGAATTCCTCTTTAAAGAATTACACCCTCTTGCACACAAAACGTAGTTAGAACAAGGTGATAGTTTATTTAGGAGCAAGGGAAGGGAAGGGTGGGGGGAGGGAAACCATGAAAGAAATCCTTGGACTTTTCATGGGGAGATTTGGCATAAAGCACATGGCTCAGAGGTACCAAATCTCCTGGAACAGGAGACCGGAAGGTACTTTTATAGATGACTGATGGGGGTGGACCATCTGCCTGTGGAAAGTTCCTTTAATGAAGGTGGACCATCCCCCACTGGTGGTAGCTGGGGGAATTGGGTGAGGAGTGGAGGACCATCCCCCACTAGTAGTGACTAGAGGAATTGGGTGAGGGGTGGCTATGGATCCCTCCTCAGAACACAAAGGCCAAAGCCACACCCAAACTTATCTCCCCAGGGTAAGGGAGACCAGAATGAAGGGTAGGAATCCCAAGCTAGCTCAGTCCGATTTGGTTCCTCTAGGCGTTATCTGTCCTCTGGTTTAGTTTCTCAAGAAGATTCCTCGGTGTGCCCCAGAGAAATTCTGGGGTGCTCTGCGCCCCATGACACAGGTATGGGGGATGGCTGGTGAAAAGGCATGGAGATGGGAGACAGAGCATCATGTGTGAGGAACAGAAAGAAGGTGACTGTCTCTGTAACACTGGAAAGGTAGAAAGGGGTCAGGAAATTGAGGCAAACAGGGTTAAGTGACTTGCCCATTGTTACACAGCCAAGGCCAGATTTGAACTGAGGTTTTCCTGACTCTAGGCCTATCACCCCATTACTGCACCACCTAGCTGCCCCATAAGATGTCTATAGAACATCCAAATTGGTATGTCCAACAGACTACGGGGCTGGAACTCAAGAGACTGGTTAAGGTTGAATATTTAGACCTGACAATCATCTGCCTAGAGATAATTGAATTCCTAGGAGGCAATTGCATATCTCCTTAGGAGGAGATAGCATTGAAGAAGGCCAAAAACAAAACCTGGGTGGAACACCCAGAATTTAATGAAGATCCAGCAAATGAGACCGAGGAGGAGCAGTCAGACAGGTAGGAAGAAAACCCAGAGAGAATTGAAAATCCAGGAAAAGAGGCTGAAACACAGCCTCTCAAAGGCTGCAGAGAGGTGAAGCAGGATGAGGACTGAGAAAGGGCCATTAGACTTGGCAATTAAGAAATCATTAGTGTGAGAAAATGGGGAGTTGGCTCCTCTCAATGTGGATATAACAGTCAGTCATACTCCTCCTGACCTGTCTGTAGGACAAATCACATGGTTCAAGGAGCCCTGGTCTCAATAAGGTCCGCTCCAGAGTTGTGTTCATATAAGGAAGTATAAGGTCCATTCCTGAGTTATGCCCCTACAATGAAGAGGGGTGGGAATACTGTGTTCTGATTAGCTAGTTTTTGTGAGTAGATTGTAACCCTTGAGTAATCGGACCAGTGATGAAAAAGGGGAGGGTCCATTCGCGTTAGGGACTAGGGTATAAAAGAGAGCCTTCAAGCCCCCTTTCAGGGCACCCACTAGCTGCACACTAGGGTGCCTCCTTCTCATGAGAGAGTTTAGAAGAGATTCAGAGGAAAGGAAAAAAAAAAGAAGAGATTCAGGGGAAAGTAGAGAGCAAAAGAGAGCAATTGTGATCACCTACTGATAGGGGCTGAACAGCTCAGCGTATGGTCCGGATCCAGCCAGCTGGCCTCAGAGTCTTCTTTCTTCTTCTTCTTCTTCTTCTTCTTCTTCTTCTTCTTCTTCTTCTTCTTCTTCTTCTTCTTCTTCTTCTTCTTCTTCTTCTTCTCCTTCTTCTTCTCCTTCTCCTTCTCCTTCTCCTTCTCCTTCTCCTTCTCCTTCTCCTTCTCCTTCTCCTTCTCCTTCTCCTTCTCCTTCTCCTTCTCCTTCTCCTTCTCCTTCTCCTTCTCCTTCTCCTCCTCCTTCTCCTCCTCCTCCTCCTCCTCCTCCTCCTTCTCCCTCTCCCTCTCCCTCTCCCTCTCCCTCTCCCTCTCCCTCTCCCTCTCCCTCTCCCTCTCCTTCTCCTTCTCCTTCTCCTTCTCCTTCTCCTTCTCCTTCTCCTTCTCCTTCTCCTTCTCCTTCTCCTTCTCCTTCTCCTCCTTCTCCTTCTCCTTCTCCTTCTCCTTCTCCTTCTCCTTCTCCTTCTCCTTCTCCTTCTCCTTCTCCTTCTCCTTCCTCCTCCTTCCTCCTCCTACTTCCTTCTCAATTTGTGGACCTGTGAGGGGGTTCAGTGGTAGGCTGGGGTGAAGTGGTGGCAGTCTCTGCTGGAGTTGGGGTGAAGTACCCTGGTTCTGAACCAGTGGGCTAAATTGAATGGTGGTGGCCCAGCTGGGGAGGGGCACAGGCATGCCAAGCTTCCAACCATAAAGAATCAGAGTTCAATCAGACTTCTGTTTCCAAGTCAAAGAGAAAGCGGCTGTGGTTACTCACAGGCCAGGCAGGCTGAGAAGAAGTCCAATCACCCCCTGGGCCACACTATAGCTCGAACAGTGTGTCCTGGAAGCAGCGCTACACTTTAACAAGGAGTTAGAAGCCAAGAAATAGGCAGCCAAGATGAGCAGGCAGTGAATGCAGCAGACTATCAAAAACTTCTTTGGGGGAAAAGGAAGACCAGAATACATCTTCAGAAGAAGATAATAAGAAAGTCAAAGCTCCAACATCCAAAGCTTCCAAGAAAAATATGAATTGGTCTCAGGTCATGGAAGCACTCAAAAGGGACTTCGAAGAGAATGTAGGAGAAATAGAAGGAAGATTTAGAGAGATGGAGGAAAGAATGGAAAGAGAAATGAGAGCAATGCAGGAAAGTCATGAGAAAAAAGTCAACAGTTTGAAAAGCCAAATGGGAAAGGAGATAAAAAAAAACCCTCTCAAGAAAATAATTGCCTAAGAATTAGGATTGAACAAATGGAAGCTAGTGACTTTATGAGAAACCAAGACACAGTAAAGCAAATCCAACTGAATAAAAAAATAGAGGGCGATATGAAATATCTCCTTGGAAAAACAGCTGACCTGGAAAACAGATCCAGGAGAGATAATTTGAAAATCATTGGATTACCTGAAAACCATGACCAAAATAAGAGCTTAGAAGAGATTCAGAGAAAAGTAGAGGTACCAACTACAGACAACTTTTTTTTTTTTTAGTGAGGCAATTGGGGTTAAGTGACTTGCCCAGGGTCACACAGCTTGTAAGTGTTAAGTGTCTGAGGCCAGATTTGAACTCAGGTACTCCTGACTCCAGAGCCGGTGCTCTATCCACTGCACCACCTAGCTGCCCCTACAGACAACTTTTTAAAGGAATTTAGTCCAAAAAGGTATGAGATCTGTGGGATGACAGTTAACAGGATGGATGAATCAAATGAGAGTTTTTTGAGGATTGGGAAATATGGGCATATTTGGGCTGTACATTAATTTTTTTTAAGTGAGGCAATTGGGGTTAAGCGACTTGCCCAGGGTCACACAGCTAGTAAGTGTTAAGTATCTGAGGCTGGATTTGAACTCAGGTACTCCCGACTCCAAGGCCAGTGCTCTATCCACTGCACCACCTAGCTGCCCCATTTGTGCTGTATAAATGTGTATTCCCTTCTTAGCCTTTCCCACATCGATGTTAGCCATTTTTATTAGTGAGAGGTAGGAACAACAGATTGAACCTCCCCCAACCCTCAGCCCTATACTGGTGTCCATGAAATATGAAAAAGGTCCCAAGGAGAGTTTTCTGTGTTTTTGGAAGATTTGTGCAAAGACAGAGACACAGAATGATAAGGAGGCCTGGACTTGCTATACTCTTCACTGGTGAATGGATGAGATTCCAGATCTTTACCAGTATTGGAGTAATTAGGTCATTGTTGTTTTGAAGAAAGTGGAATGGCCCATGAACAAAGATTGTTAATAAATTCCCAATGATGAGGGGAAGGGGTTCCTCAGAAGAATCTTCAGTGACAAAGGAGAGTTAATATTACCACTTGGTCAATTCCCATTGGGACTTAGAATTTCCAAACTGCCCAACATAATAAGACTTGACATGTGATCAGATCCTGATTTCAGGGAACCCAGTATTTGTGCCACTGAGAGAGGCCCCAAGGGAAATATTATGGAAGGATGTGACTGTCTTCCCTGATGTCAATCTTAAAGAACAGACAATTAAACCAGAAGATGAGAACTGATGGACATTCTGGGCTTTAAGGTTCAGAGGGATAAGCATTCTCTCTCATTTCTGAGAATGATAAACTCTGATGATCTCTGGTCAGAAGGTGGGCTTGAGTCATGCCCAGGAGCTTTGAAAAGGACACCCAGTTTCTACTAAAGAATAGACTGAGAGGTAGAGTCTGACACTCCATGAATGGAGCAGCACAGCAGTGGGGGAGATAGCTAAAGAACCATGGCCAGTGGCAGCACAGAGGTAATGGGTGAAGAGAGGAAGGAGGACTGAGCTGTGGTACCCAAGTGAGAGAGATCAAGGTAGGCTGGCAGGTTCTCCTAGGCATCTTGCCAGTCATCACTGCCTCTTTAAGGATGTAGGGAAGCTCCAAATTTATCTTGAACTTCCCCTCCCAGTGCCTATGCTATACTCTTCTGCTTTATCTAAGTGTTTCCTTTGTCTTGATTTGCTTCTTTCTATGTTAAGAACCTCAGGGTTGACCATGAAGGCTTGTACAGCCACTTAGTCTGTGGCTAGAAAAAGGGGAAGGGAGGAAGACGGGGTTAGCTAGGAAAACACAAAACATAAATCAAGACAAAGTTAAAACCCCTGTCTGAATGCTGGGATTTAGCTGAGTGCTCTGAGCTATGATGATTGTATTAACATTGGGGTTTTTTTTTTTTTGATACAAATTCCTAAAATTGCAGAAAATGGGTCCACAAGATTGTGGAGTACACTATGTCAGCACTAGGCTAAAAGCTAGATAATGCTTATAGTAGGGTGGGGCTGATTAACTCTCCAAAGAGGAGGGGGGTAGAGAGGAGAGGGCAATGATATGACTCCCCTTCTTCCTTGCCCTTCTCCCCTCCCCATTTGGTGAGTTTTGGTAAGGATTCAGCTCCCCTCCCCCCCTTTCCAGAAGGGAGGAGGGAACAAAAAGGACTCAGTACCAGGGGGCCAATTCTACTCTCCACAGCAATATCCAGTAGTATTATACAATTAATCTCAAGTGTCCTAGTTTCCATTAGTAACTTGCTATGGTTCTTAAATCATTGAATTTCTCCAAATTTAAAAAATCTCTATTTATATTTCAAGCTCCGACTATTGCTTACAGTAATGAGGTCCATAAGTTTACAACCCATTATATAAAGTAGCACTTTCATTGCTTGGTCTTAAATGTACCACATTCAAATTTCCAGGAGGATTTCAGGCTGTTGCCTCATCCCATGTCCTTCCTAGGGGAGCCCTGTTTCTGTGGGGGTGCTGGAGCCAGGTCAAACCCTTACAAGAGGGTATTGTTACATTTTCTTTCTTCCTTCCTTCCTTTTTTTTTTTTTGTTTGCAGGGCAATGAAGGTTAAGTGACTTGCCCATGGTCACACAGCTAGTAAGTGTCAAGTGTCTGAGGCCAGATTTGAACTCAGCTCCTCCTGAATCCAGGGCTAGTGCTTTATCCACTGTGCCACCTAGCTGCCCCTGTTATATTTTCTGTATGACCATTTATACCTTGAAAATCAGTCACAAATCAAGGCTTGTTTTATTGATCTATTCATTGCCTGGACTTGAGAAAGTGATCTAGAATAGAATAATAGTGCAGATTAAACTTTAAAATGTGTCTTCTGTTTGGAGAGCCAATTGTTAAACATTTACCAGCACAATTGAGGTCACCTGCCTCCTGGCCTGCCCCCAGGGCCTTCCCAGGGTCAGCCTGGATTGAGGCTATCTGCCTAGGGCCTCTGTGCTGCAGAGACTTGTCATCAGCTCCCTAGAGGCCTTTCTCAGACCCACCTTGAACTGCCAGTTCTTAGGGATTCTGAGATGACCTCCTGGCCCTTGCTAGGTATAGCATCGCCCCTGATACCAAGTTGGACCTTAAGGGAAAGTCCTGAACACTAATCCCCTGCTTCCCTTAACTGATCTCTCTCTAGCCACTGATGCTCTAGCTACTTGGATTTATTTTTCAATGATTAGCATATTCCCACCCTCTCATTCTCTCCCCATCCCAGGAATTCTGGTCAGTAGAAGTACAGGCTCCCTTGCCCAATCCCAATTACCCACTCCCTCATTCCCATTCTCACCTACCCACCAAATAATCCACCCCAGAGCCACTTATCCTTTCCACTGAGCTCTCTGGAATGCCTGCTCCATAGGTAACAAATTGGATTCCATTTTCAGCCTTGTCCTTTCTCACTTCTTCCATCTCCTGGTGTTCACTGAGACCAAACCTCCTCCTAGATGACACTGTCTCCTTGACCACTTTTCCCAATATTGGTTGTGTTTTTGCTCATAGCCCTCCACTCAATGGTTGGGGTGGGGGACTTCCTCGATCCCCCCCCCCCCCCACTCCCTCTATGGCCATCACTTAACACACTTCACGGTATTCACATTTATCACCCAATCCAGATCCTGGTGACTGTTATCTATCAACACCCCCCCAGGGTCTCCATCCTTCCTTCATGAGCTTAGCTGGCTAAGTCCTCTCCTCCCCAACTCCTACCCTCAGGAGCCTTACACACACACACACACACACACCCCAGGTCCTCAATCTACTCAGTTGCTAAGACTCCACAATGAGATGGCCACACCCTGGATCTTACCATCACACATCAGTGTCTCACTTCCAGGTTCTTGATCTCTGAAATTCCTTTATTGGATCATATCCTTCTGTCACCTCACCTTTCCCTGAGCCTTAGGATCCCTAACCCTAGTCTTCATCCTCACCATGATCTTGAATCCCTTCACCCTTCAGTTCTTTCCCAGGCAATTCCTCCCATGTTAGCCACACTCTCCTCCCTTCCTTATCTCGACCCGTTGGTGAACCCATTCAACTCAATGCTCTCCTCTCTCCTTGAATCCCTTGTTAGCTTATTCCATGGCTGCTCATGTCTTGCTAAGCCCCTGCCTTGGATTGCTCCCACCAACTATTCATTCATGTGCTGTTAAACAGAGCTGGGGAGAATTACAAAACTAGTGACTGGATCCACTACAAATTTGTTTTACACAATCTCAACTTGGCCACACTACAGCAAAGTGATCCTTTTACACTTGCCTAATCAACTCACTAGCTCACTCACTGCAGGGGTCTTTCTAAACCTTCTCATTCTTCCTCCAGCTTTCCATGACAACCCCTCCATAGCCTCTCAAATGGGGACATTACCTCATACTTTATTTAATTTTTTTATTTTGGGGTTTTTTTTTGGCGGGACAATGGGGGTTAAGTAACTTGCCCAGGGTCACACAGCTAGTAAGTGTCAAGTGTCTGAGGCCGGATTTGAACTCAGGTCCTCCTGAATCCAGGGCCGGTGCTCTATCTACTGCACCACCTAGCTGCCCCCCCTCATACTTTATTTTAAAAATTGAGGCCACTGGGGACAGCTAGGTGGAGCAGTGGATAAAGTACCAGGTCTGTATTCAGATGGACCTGAGTTCAAATCTGGCCTCAGATACTTGATACTTGCTAGCTGTGTGACCCTGGGCAAGTCATTTAACCCTCACTGCCCTGCAAAACAAAAATCGAGGCCATTCCTTCAGGTCTTCCTCTTCTTCAATCTTCCTCATCTCACATCACTCAGATATCTTCCCCCCATCTCCTCCATCACTTCTGTAAAGTTGCTATCTAGCTATACTGTCTAAAAATCTAATGAGTGGTCACCAATAAATTATAAACTTTAGCAAAAGTATTTAAGTATTTATTAGAGAGCATTAGGATCTAATGATCAGAGAGAAAGGTAAAAATCTAACTATTTCTAAGAGACCCCATCATCCGGCCTGTTATAGTGAGATCAGGAACAAAAAGGGCCCAACGCTTCTTTCTTCCTCCCAGAAGCCTCTTGTGAAACTGGAAACATCCCATCTACACGCACACACAACTCCAAGCTAATTGGCTGGTAGCTTTGATTGACAACACACACAAGCAAACGTCACTTCCTGACACCAAGGAACTGACCACATGGCTGGCCCTCAGACGCCTTCTCCTCATGGCAGAGCTTTCCTACAGTAACTCTCCAGCAGGTGGCATCACTCCAATTGTTACACCTCCATCTTTCATAAAGAGTGTGGTCCTTCTCCTTCCTAAGACAAACTCCTCTACATGGATCCTTGATCCCATCCCTTCCCATCTCCTCCAGTAGGTTGCCCCCTCTACTATCTGTCTATTTTTCATTCTCTTCTTATTTACTGCTACTTCCCTGATACTTACTACTGCTCTTATGTCTCCCCCATTAAACAAACAAACAAACAAACAAACAAACAAACAAACAAACAAACAAACCCTCATTTGATCCAATCATCCTTGGTAGCTATTGTCCCATATCTCCCTCCCTTTCATGTCTAAATTTCTTCTTCTTCTTCTTCTTTTGGTGGATAATGAGGGTTAAGTGACTTTCCCAAGGTCACAGAGCTAGTAAGTGTCAAGTGTCTGAGGCCAGATTTGAATTCAGGTCCTCCTGAATCCAGGGCCAGTGCTTTATCCACTCTACCACCTAGCTGCCCCCATGTCTAAACTTCTTAAGAAGGCTGTCTACAATCTAGTGCCTCCACCTCCCTTCCTTTCACCCTCTTCTAAATCTTTGGCTGTCTGGCTTCTGAAAATGCTCTCTCCAAAGTCACCAATTATGTATTAATTGCCAAATAGAATGATCTTTTATCAAGCCTCATCCTTCTTTAACCTCTCTGCAGCCTCCGACACTGTCTCTCACTCTCTTCTCCTGGATCTTCTCTCCATGTTTTTCTCATACTGCTCTTTGCTGATTCTCACTCTACACCTCCGAGACTTCCAGAGTCTTCTTTGCTGGATATTTATCTAGTCACACCTTCTCTTTTTGGGTGTTCCATGAGGCTCTGTCTTTGACCTCTTCACTCCTCCCTTTATACTTTCTTACTTAGGGTAGCTAGGTGGTGCAGTGGTTAGAGTACTGACCCTGGAGTCAGGAGAACCTGAGTTCAAATCCAGCCTCAGACACTTGACACTTACTAGCTGTGTCTCCCCCTCCCCCATTACTCAAACATCTGGGGCTTTCTGATCATGATATCACCTTCTGATGTAATGGTTCTCTTCTAGAACAAAGGGCAAACAACGACAACTATCTTACTTGATGTCATTAGCATCTAGTGGTTTAATTTTCAACTCTATGTAGATGATTCTCTTTCTTGAGTTCCAATCTCACATCATCAACTGCCTATTGAATATATTGAACTGATGCCCTATAGGTATCTCAAACTCAACACTTACAAAATAGAACTCATTGATTCTTCCCTTCTTCCCATTTTTCCTATTACTGTTGAGGGCACCACCATCCTCCCAATCACCTAGCCTTGAAATCTTTGTCTCATGCTCAATTCCTATTTCTCTAAACTCATGGTGCAGTGGACAGAGCTCTGGGTCTAGAGTCAGGAGGACCTGAGTTCAATCTCACCTCAGACACTTACTAGCTGTGTGACCCTGGACAAGTCACTTAACCTCAATTGACTTAAAACATTCAGAGCCATCTCCAGTTGTCCTGATGTACATCTTTCCATTGGACCCAGATGACTCTGGAGGAGAGAGTGACACTGGTGAGACTTTGCGCAGCCCTCCCTCACTTAAATTCAATTCACTGCAAGTCATGACATCACCCTGATGTCATGGTCTTCTTTGAGAATGAAGGATAAACAACAACAACAACAATCCCATAGCCAAACAGTCACCAAATCTTATCATGTCTACCTTTATGAAGTCTCCCTTGTGTGTCCCTTTTTCTCCACTCACACAGTCACCATTTTGGTGTAAGCCCTCATCATCTCTTGCTTGGACTATTGAAAAGATTGGTCTTTCTGCCTCAAATCTCTCCTCACATCAACCCACCCTCTGCCAAAGTCATCTTGCTAAGGCACAGGCATACCATGGTAGTCCCCTACTCAACAAACTCCAGTGGCTTCTGATAACTGCGGGGATTACATAGAAAATTATCTTTTGGGCATTTGCATCCCTTCCCGGCTCGGACCCTTCTTGCCTTTCCAGTCTTCTTACACTTTGCTTATGTCTGTGTATGCCATGCTCCCCAACAATGGCCTTGCTGTAGCTCACACATGATGCTCATCTCCCGCTTTGTACAGGCTTTCTCCCATGCCCAGAAAGTTCTCCCTCTTCACCTCTGTCTTCTTGCTCCTCTCACTCCCTTCAAGACTCAGATCAAAGTCCTCTTTCTGCCTAAGGCATTTCCTGGTTCCACCCCATTTCTAGACCCTTAGCTCTGGGATCGCCTTCCACTAACACTGCATCTATCTTGCACGTATATGGCAGCTTGCCCGTGGTCTTCTCCACAAAAACTGTGAGCTCCTTGAGAGGAGGGGCCATGTTTTTTGCTCTCTTTGTATCTCCGGCTCTAAGCACGGTGCCGGGCCTATTGTTGAGCCATTTTAGTTGTGCCTGAATCTCCATGGCCCTATTTGTGGTTTTCTTGGCAAAGAGATTAGAGTGGTTTGCCCGTCTTTTTCTGTTCATTTTACAGATGAGGAACTGAGGCAAAGAGGGTTAAATGACTTGCCCAGGGTCACAGAACTAGTAAGTATCTGAGGTCAAATCTGAACTCAGGTCCTCCTGATTCCAAGGCCACTGCTCTATCCACTGTACCATCCGTTCCATAGTAGGCGTTTAACAATGCTTGCTGATTGGTTGATTCCTTATCTATAACCAAATTGTAGAATTTGGTGAACTAGTGTAGTTCCCTTATCTCGATCACTGAAGAACACATTTATCTTGAGTTTTTAGTAGTAGCTAACTATGGATGTGGAATGTTGCTGACACTATCAGAATGGGTCACTGTGTTGTTTGGATTTATTTTTCTTTGTTATAGGAAGGGACTTAGTTGTCGGGGAAGTAAAAATCACCAGAATATTAAAATAAAACTTATCAATAAAACTTTTTCTCTAAAATAAAGGAACAAACCAATAACAGTCCTTGCAACCTTCCCCCTGATTTTCTTTAGGTTACTGACTTTTTCAATCTTTCAATGTTTTTTCCTAACCAATGATTTCATTTTGTCATGGTTTCTATGTTTAAAATTAGATGCCTTCCTGATGGGTTTCTTTGTTTCTATGTCCTTAAAACACTTATCTCCTGCCTGGCATGTGGTTATCAGTGTATCCATCCATCCATCAATCAGCAAGCATTTATTAATCATGTAGTATGTCAAGCATACATTGGGGAATGCCAAGAAAGGCAAAAGCACAAAAATAGTGCCTGCCCTTGAGGAAATTACATACTAACAAGAGAGACAACATATAAGTAAACACATATGTACACAATACATTGTTGTTGTTGTTGTTTGTCCTTTGTTCTTGAAGAGAACCATGACAGATGTCATGACTTGTAGTGAAATAGATTTAAGTGAGAGAGGGCTGTGCAGTCACCAGACACACTTTCTTTTCCAGAGCCATCTGGGTCCAGTGGCAAGATATATTTCAGGATGACTGGAGATGACCCTGGATATTTAAGGCAATGGGGGTTGAGTGACTCGCCCAGGTTCACACAGCTAGTAAGTGTCTGAGGTGAGATTTGAACCCAGGTCCTCCTGACTCTAGGGCCAGTGCTCTGTCCACTGTGCTACCTAGCTGCCCTAGTGTACAGAGTAGAAAGTGACCTCAGAGGATAAAGCTTAAGTGGCAGGGGCCCCGATAGCCTCCTGTAGAAGATAATGTTTGAGCTGAGTCTTGAAGGAAGGGAGGAACATCAAGAGGTGGAGGGGAAGAGAGAGAGAGAGACTTCCAGGCATGGAGGATAGCAAGCCCAAAGACACACAGATGGAGGCAAAGCAATGTTTTTGGAACAGCGAGTCAACTGGATACGGCTGGACTAGAGGAGAGGAACGAGTGAGAAGACTGGAAAGGTAGGAAGGCAGTAGTTGTGAAGATCCTTAGATGCCACACAGGCAACTGTATATGCAGTTCTGGAGGTCATAGAGGGCACTGGAGTTTATTGAATAGGGATGAAATGTGGTCAGGCCTATGATGTAGGAAATCACTTTGGAAGCTATGAAGAGGAAGGTTTGATTTTTAATTAATTAATTAATTAATTATTTTTTAGTGAGGCAATTGGGGTTAAGTGACTTTCCCACACAGGATCACACAGCTAGTAAGTGTTAAGTGTCTGAGCCCGGATTTGAACTCAGGTACTCCTGACTCCAGGGCCGGTGCTCTATCCACTGCGCCATCTAGCTGCCCCTATGAGGTGACTAAGACAGGAGCCATATAGCTCTGGGAATCATCTTCTCAGAAGAGATAAAAGCTCAACCCATGGAGGTTGATGAGATCACTACGATAGAGTGTGTAGAGAACAAAAGAGGCCCAGGCCAGGGCCTTAAGGGACTGTTGTGTTATGATGGAAAGAGGGATGGTCTGGGGATCCATTTGGTTCTGGCTGTCACTATCTGTGTGACCTTGGGCAACCACTTCTCTCTTCAATCTTTTTTTTACCTATAAATGAGGTTGGATTAAAAGGTACTTTCCAGGGACAGCTAGGTGGCACAGTGGATAGAGCACTGGCCCTGGAGTCAGGAGGACCTGAGTTCAAATCCAGCCTTAGAGACTTAACACTTATTAGTTGTGTGACTCTGGGCAAGTCACTTAACCCCAATTGCCTCACCAAAAAAAAAAAAAAAAAGGTACCTTCCAGCCATGACTGTCTATGATTCTATTAATCATAACCTTGGAGCCTTAAAAAAATCACTTTTCATTTGTAATGAGGGGCTGGGCTTCTGGACAATCCCTTAGGCTTTCAGAGTCTGTGAGCATTGGTGGGTAATGGTCCCTCCTGGGCTCCTTCTCCAGTCCCACTTAGGATGGCAGGTCAAGTTCCCAGACAGTGACTGACTCCCACCCTCTGGGTTCTGGAGGTAGTCCTGAGGGGCTAGGTTTCTAGTTCTCTCACTCATGAGCCCCCATTGATGTGCTTATTATTGACAAGTAGTCAGGCTTAATTAGCTTTTATCAAAGGTATTTACTAAGATGGTATGGTTGTGACAGAAATTACAAAATTTTTTCCCCAAACTGAGATGCACTCTCCCCTCATGCACAGAAGGTCCCTAGGGAGATTAAGCTGAAATTTATAGTATAAGGTAGTGAGGCAGACATATGTGGCAAAGGGGCACCCCATAGCTCCTGGTTACTACAGGTACATTTCTCCCTTCATAGAGTCCTCATGAAGTTTCGCTTAGGTGTAGCTCTCGGCTATCTAAGAGTTGATCTTTTTGTAAATTCTATATTCTATCTTCTCTTGTGCAAGGTGTCCTGCTTCTTCAAGTCATTCCTTCCTTTGGGGAAACAGGATTATCCTTTATCCATCTACATCCATATTTGGGGCAGCTAGGTGGTACAGTGGATAGAGTGCTGGCCCTGGAGTCAAGAGGACCTGAGTTCAAATCTCACTTCAGACCCTTGCTAGCTGTGTGACGCTGGGCAAGTCACTTAACCCCAATTGCTTCAAACATCCAGGGCTGCCTCAAACCCTGGAGTCAAGAGGACCTGAGTTCAAATCTCACTTCAGACCCTTGCTAGCTGTGTGACGCTGGACAAGTCACTTAACCCCAATTGCTTCAAACATCCAGGGCTGCCTCAAACATCCTGATGTATATCTTGCTACTGGACCCAGATGTCTCTGGAAGAGAGAATGAGGTCGGTGACCTTGCACAGCCCTCACTCACTTAAATCCAATTCAATGCAAGTCATGACATCACCCTGATGTCATGATCCTCTTCAAGAATGAAAGACAACAACATTCATGTTTATCTTTTTGCCTGTGGTGTGTCTCTGCTCTCAATGGGATGCCTTTTAACCCTTTGCTCCCTTCTTTCTAGGGACATAATCAGTGGAAGTGGGGAAGTGGGAGAAAGGTGGAGAAGCTATCTTCCATTCCACCTCCTTTCCCTCTCCCCCAGTCCCCTGAGAAATTTCCACTCAGTGGATTGAAATACTAAGCTCCAGAATTTAGAATCCATTCAATAGATTGGATCCCCACTTGACTTGCTGTTTTTATATATAGCCCAAGAGATGTCACTTGTTTTTTTCTGATCAATTACAAAACATTTCCTATCTGGCATCACCTGGCTTTTATCCAATGGCCCAAAGTCCTAAATTCCATTTAAATTGATGGATGATTTGTCCACATGTTGTGATGAGGTTATAGGAAAATTCCTTCATATCCAGTTGACTCTGTTGATTGATTGATTGAGGTGAGAGTGTCAAACCTTGTACCTTACACTTTGTACACGTTTTATTTCATTTACTAGGCTGTTCATGACTTTTTTTTATCTTTGCAGTTTTCCTATTGCCTAATGTAATGCCTTGCACCATAGTAGGCACTCAATAAATATTTGTTGAGAGAATGAATTAGGTATGAATGAATCTGATGCCAGGTATTTAGTGGTGTTCAGTGGATTTGAGCTCACATTCTGACAACAGATTAGGATATGAACAAATAAATGTTGTACCAATTATTATATAGCAGCTCACTCACAATTACCTCCTGCACTATTTTCTGCTCACTTATCAGGATTAAGTCCACTATTTATTTTTCTTGTGGATTCTACAGCTTCCTATTCCAAAGACCATTTCCTTGCCCTAGTAAAAAAATAAATCCCACTAATTCTTGTCCTAATGGAAGAACCTGACCATTTATTCCTTATTTCAATAGATACAGGATCTTAATGAGAATACTCTCTCTACCACTACAGATAGCACCCCCTCCACAACTCTTCTGATCTGTTAGACTATAAGGTCCTTGAGAACAAGGACCCTCATTTGCCTTCCTTTTGTATTACCAGTGCCAGGCACAGTGCCAGTCAATATATATATTGACTTGACCATATAATTCCTGTTCACATCTTTCTGAAAATCTTCCACAATGATACTCTGCTTCTGCTCTCTGGTTATACCCATTTCCCTCCAAGGTAAGGCATCACTAAGACCTATAGCCTCAATTTGCCTCCAGATCCTGATAATGACTCTAGTGGTACTTGGTTGGGTAGTGAATACAGTATCCTGCACTATGCCCATGTGGACGATCATAGCCTTCATTGGTAACTGCACTGTGATGGCCTATGTGGAGTGAAAAGATCCGTGGATAGTTTGGGCGGTGCAGAGAAGTGGTCAGATATGTTGAAAAGTGCTTAATTCCCTTCTGGTTCTGCTCTAGGACTGGTAAACAAATACAATCTTCCTTGTTACTTTTTTGCTTATGGACCTGCTGGTCTACCTCGATGAGTCCAAGCATGCTCCATATGTAGAGGAAGAATCAAAAACTTGGCTTGGGTTAACACTGAGGGTCTTCTCCATCAATCTAACCTTTCTGGCACTGATCCCTGTGTGTAAGACTGCCCATTGATCTTCCAGGATTTCCATAATCCTCTGATACCTGAAGCTCAGAAATGGGAGTAAGGGTCCTCTCTGTACCTGCACTGGGTGGCTGGAGGGCATTTTATGCCTTTATGCTGGGAGAGGATTATCCATTATATTATATTGTATTATATTATATTAATTATATTTAACTTCTGCCTGACTTGGTTTACTCAAATGTAAAATGGAGATAATAATAGCACCTACCTCCCAAGGTTGTTGTGAGGATCAAATGAGATAATATCTATAAAGTATTTAGCATAGTGCTTGGCACATAGCAGGTGCTTAATAAATGCTTATCACCTTTTTCTTTTGGTTTAAGCTACTCTTTTCTCCCTAACTCAGAATTCTGGGTTTGTAGCTTCCTTGCCTTCTGCCTTCCCTTCTTCCTGTCTCTCTGCACAGAGCTTGCAGGGTTGGGTTTTTTTTGTTTTTAGAAAATAAAGTATGCCTTGTTTAAACAAAGACAAAACCCTTCACAGATGATTTGTCCAAGGTGCCAGAGGCTTTCCTGTGGTTCCCCTTAAAATTTTATGAATACCAGGGCTGCACTCAAGCTGTTCTGACTGCCTGACTGGCCCACAATTCCTTTCTGTTCACACCTGTCCTTGATAATGTTCTAACAACTCTTCCCATATGCAAGTCATTGTTAGTAATCTATTGCTCCCTATTTACCTAAACTCTGTCTTACCATTGCCTTTTACATCCCCTACAATTCTGATCCTATTGGCACATAGTACAGATACTTACACATGCTTTTTTATTCATTCATTCATTCCATTCATTCATCCATCCATCCATCCATCCATCCATCCATTCATTCATTCATTCATTCATTCATTCATTCATTCTGCCTCTGATGATTACTCACTATGTGACCTTGACCAGTCATTTCACCCAAAGAGGCCTCAGTTTCCCCCGTTGTAAAGTGATGGTGCTGGACTAGGTGACCTTTCTAGCCATAGAAGTGTTACCCAAATCTGTGATTGTGTGATTCTTCTAGCTCTGAGCCTGAGAGGCAGGGCAGCCCACTAGAGAGAATAATCAATCAACAAACCAATATTTTTCAAGCATCTATTATGTGTCAGGCATTTTGCTAAGCTCTAGGGATACAAAAAGAGGCAAAAGGCAGTCCTTGTCCTCAAGGAGGGAGACAACATGTAGCCAAATGTGCACAGAGCAAGCTAAATAAATGCACTGGAATTCAGAGGGGCTGAGGAAGGCTTCCTGCCAAGGTAGGGTTTTAGTTGGGACATAAAGGAAGCCAAGGAGGTCAGTAGTGAGAGTGGAGAAGGGAGTGTGTTCTGGGCGTGCTAGAATGAATGTCACCCTTTGTGTCTGGAAGAGTTTAATTCAGATAATACCTCTGATATTTACTACCTGTATGAAGCTGGTCATGTCTCCGGTCCTCTTGCTCTCAAGCTTCTTAATCTGTAAGACCAATAATAGCACTGACTTGTGCTAATTTTAGCCCTGACTCTGAAAGGCAACATGATGTTATTGAGAACTCCCTTTGAAGCCAGAAAGCTCTCTGACCATAGACTGTATGATCCTGGGCAAGTCACTTAACCTCATCCTGCTCTCAGCAACTTTCTTAGACTATGAGTTACCCAGAAAGTGCCCACCTGCAATACCCTTTATCCAAGAATTCTCTAAATCAATAGAATCACAGGTCTAGTTATTCCCTCTACTACTACCTCCTGGGGTTGTTGTGAAGACCAAATGAGGTAATAAAAATTGAAATACGTTGTTTTGTAAACCTTTTAACTGTAACCCTCATAGGATTATTCTAAAATTGTGGTATTCCATGACTTGAAGAGTTCGGTGCCATTAGTGCCTGGATTGCTTAACTAGAGATCAGTGAATCTGGGTTCCAAATTCCACCTTTGACCCTAGCTATATGCCCATGGTCTTCTCTTTTTCTTTGGTTTTCTCATTCTGAGTTGAGCCTCAGTTTCCCCATCTGCAAAATGAGAATAATAATAAACCTATAGTGTCTATCTCTAAGAGTAGTAGTGAGGCTTTAGTGAACTAATACATTTAAAATATTTTGAAAAACTTTGTGTTTATAAATGTCATTTATTATTATTTAAAGTCATATAATATCATTGGACCTAGAGTCAGGAAGATTCATCTTCCTGAGTTCAAATCTGGCCTTAGACACTTACTGTGTCGCTTAACCCTGTTTGCCTCAGTTTCCTCATCTGTGAAATGAGCTGGAGAAGGAAATGGCAAACCACTCCAGTATTTTTACTAAGAAAACCCCATGTGGGGTCACAGAGAGTCAGACACGACTGAGAAAAATGACACAAGAATACCATTGGGAGATGACATCAAAGATCTGTGGTTTTGTTATTGAGGGGGACTTCTGGTGTGGGAAGTCCCTTACCAAAGCAGATTACAACCCACCTATGACTCAGTAGTGAAGTCCTCAGGAGTTCCTTCAGGCTTTGAGAGACGGTGTCACACAACCAGAATGTATCATGCTCCATACACAAACCACCATGCTTTCTCTCCCTGAAATTTTGCAACCCTGCTCCAGCAGCCTTCTCACCTTGGAAGATTCCTCCACACCTGGAGGACCTCCTTCTGATTGGTTGTTTCCTCTGGGGACCTCTCTTTTATGTTTGTTTATTTTTTTGGTGAGGCAATTGGGGTTAAATGACTTGCTCAAGGTCACACAGCTAGTAAGTGTTAAGTGTCTGAGGCTGGATCTGAACTCAGGCCCTCCTGACTCCAGGGCCGGTGCTCTATTCACTGCACCACCTAACTGCCCCATGGGGACCTCTCTTTTAAGGAAGGAGCCTCCAGGCTGGCCATGTTCAAGCCTCCACTCTTCCCTGGGCTCTGTTCCTGAGCCTTCAGACTTCTTTCCCCACCATGCTCTACAGTTACAGCTCCCCTCCCTCCCCCAACCCTTTTCATGTCTCTTTTGTATGTTATCTTCCTCCATTAGAATAGAAACTCCTTGAAGTTAGGGACTGGCTTTCTTTCTTTCTTTTTTTTGTGGGGCAATGAGGGTTAAGTGACTTGCCCAGGGTCACACAGTTAGTGTCAAATGTCTGAGGTCATATTTGAACTCAGGTCCTCCTGAATCCAGGGCTGGTGCTTTATCCACTGAGCCATCTACCTGCTCCCTCTGGCTTTCTTTTTTTTTTTTTTTTTTTTTTTTTTTTTTAGTGAGGCAATTGGGGTTAAGTGACTTGCCCAGGGTCACACAGCTAGTAAGTGTTAAGTGTCTGAGGCCGGATTTGAACTCAGGTACTCCTGACTCCAGGGCCGGTGCTCTATCCACTGTGCCAACTAGCTGCCCCTCTGGCTTTCTTTTTGCTTGCATTTATATCACCAGTACCTTGCACATGGTAAGCACCTAATAAATGCTTGCTAACTTGCACATAGCAAGCATTTAATAAGTGCTTGTTGAGTTGGGAAAACATTGTTTAAAAGCTACACATTTATGGCAGGAAGCATCTGGGGATCATTGTTATCACTGTGTAATTTCTGAAATGTAATTCACTACGATCCTCTCTTATTTAGATCTAGGCTAATAACAATAACAATAATAGCTAATCTTTGTACAGCATTTAAAGGTTTGAGGAAGACTTTATAAATATTATCTCATCTTATTTTCACAAGACTCTTGGGCATTGGATGCTATTATTATCCCCATCATGTACATGAGGAACCTGACGTTTGCCCAGGGTCACATAGTATCTGAGGCTGGATTTGAGTTTAACATTCACTCCAGTTCCAGTGTTCTATTCACTGCCCCTCCTTGCTGTCAAGTGCATTATCCATCTGTAGTGGTACCTGGTCAGAATGTAGATAATGATGGGCTAACTCCCTGGGCTGTCCATTCAAATGGCTGTTTAATCTCTAGTACCTGGGATTCCTTCTTACATGTGAGTTCTCAGAAGGTCACCCTAGGTTTTAGATCCTCTGTATCAGTAGCCATTCAAAACCACACCTCACAAAATCTCGTTAGTAAGTCAACTGAAAAGAACACATTAGTTGAAAGCAAAAGACATTTTAATTAAGTAGCAAATTTAATGCCGAAATACCAGTTGTTCATACCTTTAAGGGCATATGTCACCACTGGAGGAAGCGTACCTGTGCCTCAAATCTATGCATGTGGTCTTGGGAACATACTTGTAGAAAGAGCACCTACAATGAGGACACATGTGGTTAGGGAACACAGGTCACTCTTGTTGTTCAGTTGTGTCTGGGTCTTCTTGGTCCCATGGACCATATCACGCCATGTTTTGCTATCCTCCACTATCTCCCCAAGTTTGTCTAAGCTCACATTTTTGGTTTCCAGGACACAATCTCTCCATCTCACCCACTGCTGTCCCCTTTTCCTTTTGCCTTCAATCTTTCCCAACATCAGGGTCTTTTCTTTTCTTTCTTTTTTTTTAATTAATTAATTTATTTTTCCCTTACATGTAAAGATAGTTCTCAACTTTTGTTTATACAAACTTTCCGATTTCAGATTTTTCTCCCTCCCTCCCCTCCCTCCCCCCTCCCCTAGACAGAAGGTAATCTGATATAGGTTATATTAATGTTATTTTATATATATATATATGTATATATATATATATATAAAAAATAACATTAATCCTGTTTCTGCATTAGTCATGTTATAAGAGAAAAATAAGAGCAATGATGAAAAACCTCAAAATAGAAAAAACAACAGCACCAAAAACAAAAGAAATAGTATGGTTCATTCATCATCTATACTCCACAGTTTTTTCTTGGATTTGGAGATCCTCTTCTATCATGAGTTCCCTGGAACTCTTCTGTACCATTGCATTGGTGAGAAGAATCTAGTCCATCACAGTAGATCAACACTCAATGTCGATGTTACTGTGTACAATGTTCTTCTGGTTCTGCTCATCTCGCTCATCATTAGCCCACACAAGGGTCTTTTCTTTTGTGTCCTGTCTTCTCACTATGTGGCCAAACTCTTTAAGCTTCATCTTCAGTATTTGACCTTCCAGTGAATGGCCTGAATTAATTTCTTTAAGTACTGACAGATTTGACTTCCTCTCCAGCACCACAATTCCGAAGCACTGATTCTGCGGCACTTGACTTTCCTTAAAATCCAACTTTCCAAGGCATACAGTGCTAATGGAAAAGCCATTGCTTTGTCTACACGAGCAAGGTGATGTCTCTGCTTTTTAGTATGCAGGGATCACAGGCAATTAGAGCATTTATGTGGCCACAACAATTCACAACTATAGCTTCAAAGTCACTGATGCCCTCTAGTTATGCCATTCTGCTGTTTTCTGCTGGATATTATAACCATTGTCTGTCCTGGACAGCTATCTCTGTTGATCTTTAGTTGTGGTGTTAATTGAACTACTACTCTCTGCTACCATCTGCTGGTCATCGGCCCCTTCAGGCTATCTACTGCTCTCTGCTACCATCTGCTGAGAGGAAGTGGTTATTAAGCCTCTCCCTTATCAGGAAGAGCTAAAACTGTTAGTCTCTTATCTTCCAAATCCATGACTACTAAATGGGCAGCTAGCAAAACCCAGCAGAAACTCTCAGGAGAAGATTGCTGTTCTTTTGGCTACTTTTCTCCTGCTTGGCCATTTTCAGTTGTGTCCAACACTTTGTGACCCCATTTGAGCATGGTTTTTTTGGGCAAAGATACTGGAGTGGTTTGCCATTTCCTTCTTCAGTTCATTTTACAGATGAGCCCAATGTTCTAGCCTGTCAAAATAATTAATAATCATAATAACTAACATTTATAGGGCTTTAGAGTTTGCAAAGCACTTTACAAATGTTGTTCAGTCATTTTTCAGTCATGTCCAACTCTTCTGTGACCCCATTTGGGGTTTTCTTGGCAAAGATACTGGATTGATTTGCCATTTCCTTCTCCAGTTCATTTTATAGATGAGGAAACTGAGGCAAATGGGGTGAAGTGATTTGCCCAGGGTCACACAGTTAGTAAGTGTCCGAAGCTACATTTGAACTCAGGAAGATGAATCTTCCTAATTACAGACCTGGTACTCTGTCCACTGAGCCATGTAGCTGTTTTTCTCCTGCTGCCTGTAAATTCTCTGTGGTGTAACGATTGGAATGACGCCACCTGCTGGATACTTACTGTAGAAGAGTTCTGCCCATGAAGCAAAGGTCTTTGAGGGCAAGACCAGGCTTCAGGAAGTGACGCGGACTAGTGGGAGGAGGAAGGAAGAGACTGGCGCTCGGTCTCACTCTCTTTCCTCTGGACTCTGGCGGAGAAGGGAGCTAGAAATGTGCTCTCCCTTTAATAGATAGGAATCTAGGCCTTTTTCTCTCTCTTTACCAAATTCTTATTCTCCTTAATAAATGCTTAAAAGTCTAACTCTTGCTAAAGCTTATAATTTATTGGCGACCACTCATTAGATATTTTAGACAGTTTAGCTAGAATTTTAGCCCTTAACAGAGGCCACAGCCAACTTTCTGCATTAGGGTTAGAAAAATCTCTTTTACCACCTGTCAAAGTCCTAATTATCGATCTGTATCCCCTAAAACCATCTTAAACTTCAAAGAAACCACAGAGGACTGGGATATCCTTGCTCTCCTTAACTCCCCTTATTATTCTGGGGATAAGAACAAAAGAACCAGCTGAAGTCAGCTGGGCTATGGGCCTTGTCTTAGAGCTTTCCTTCTCTAGCCTTGCCTTTATTAGGCTTACCAATCAGCAGTAAGTTGATGGTTTTTAGTAATCTTGGCAGCTACAAGCACTCTCACTGGTTTTCTTACATTTCTTTCTTAAAAAAAAAATTAATCCCCTCCTTTCATCTATTATCATATTACATTCAGGCTTGGTTTTGAAATTTTTCCAGTCTCATTGAATAGTTCTTGCTAACTCTCTCTCTCTCTCTCTCTCTCTCTCTCTCTCTCTCTCTCTCTCTCTCTCTCTTCTCTCTCTCTCTCTTCTCTCTCTCCCTCTCTCTCTTTCCTCTCTCTCTCTCTCTTCTCTTTCTTCTCTCTCTCTCTCCTCTCTCTCTCTTCTCTCTCTCTCCTCTCTCTCTCTCTCCCTCTCTCTCCCTCTCTCTCTCCTCTCTCTCTCCTCTCTCTCTCTCTCTCTCTCTCTCTCTCTCTCTCTCTCTCTCTCTCTCCTCTCTCTCTCTCCTCTCTCTCTCTCTCTCTCTCTCTCTCTCTCTCTCTCTCTCTCTCTCTCTCTTCTCTCTCTCCTCTCTCTCTCTCTCCTCTCTCTCTCTCTCTCTCTCTCTCTCCCTCTCTCCTCTCTCTCTTCTCTCTCTCTCTCTCTCTTCTCTCTCTCCTCTCTCTTCTCTCTCTCTCCTCTCTCTCTCTCTCTCTCTCTCTCTCTCTCTCTCTCTCTCTCTCTCCCTCTCTCTCTTTTTAAGGAGGTAAGCAGCAGCAGTGGACATGTCGAGGCAAAGTGATTCCTAGTATATCTCAGTATAGCATATCTGGTAAATCTACATTTTTATTAGTTAACCATCATCACAAAAACTGATTCCATATTTCTTCCTTTGCCAGCAAGGAAGCTATTACTCTCAGTCCTACCATCTGCTGCCATTCCCATGCTTTCTGTAGAGTCCATAATCTAGAAAGCCATGTACCATTGGTTATTTTCTCTCAGAGGCCCACCAAGACAACATCGTCACTTGCCAAGCTTTCCAATTCAATAGTAAAAGACTTCTAGCATTGAATTTCTAGAAAGGAATCAAAGCAATCACATTAAGTAAAAATTAGATATATAATAGACTCCTAAGGAAAAGGGAGGCAGCTGGCTGGTGTAGTAGATAGTGTTGGACTTAGAATGAGGAAGACCTGAGTTGGAATCCTGGTTTAGATATTTACTAGCTGTGTGACTCTGAACAGGCCAGTTAAGCTCTTTGATCCTTAGTTTTCCCATATGTAAAGTGAAGGGGTTGGACTCAATGTTCTCTAAATCCCTCTCCCCATTCCCTAAATCCCTTGCCCATTCCTTCAAGGATGGGTGGATGGATGGAAATTTATGATTCTAGGGTCCTATGACTCCAGGTTTCTTTGTAAGAATTGTTGACAAACTTTAGAGTATTCCTGTCTTCCCTGAAATACAATGCCTCTTTAATGAATTCAATTATTATCACTCCATCGTGAAAATGGCACAAAAGGGATTCTCCATTATCAGTAATGATTTGCTAGTAGATTCTGGGGTCAGCAACTTATTCATCTCCATAAGTTGGCTTCCCAATGGTCATGGACAATCTATGACACTGAGTCCAAGCAAAACATGGAGGAATGAGACACGGAGGACAGATGGGAGGTGCATGGCAGGCTGATGAAAATGACTTTGCTCGTGGCAGCCTGGTTCTACAAACACGTTCTGGTAGGTTACAAACACATTAGACAAAAGAGGAGCATGTTGGTGGTAGGGGAACGGCAGGTGGATGAAAGAGCTTTCTTTGCAGCTGCTGTTTGTAGTTGTCGTGAATCTTCCTGCCAGCTTGAGTGTGGCATGATTTTGACAAATGTACAATGGCGTTATGTTGCTTAGCACTGGCAGCCTTGGTAGGAGAGTAGGTTGCAAGTTCTCTAATCTGATCTGCACAGTTAAGCATAGCTGGACACTGATTAACTTTGGCTTTGCAAGACAGAAACAGCAGACTGGAATGATGTTGTTCTGGGGCTGGAGAATAGAAAGGACGGGCAGTTATTCAGAAAGGCAAACCCCCTGGGGCCAGCATGATTATTTAAAGGTTATTAAATACTGTACATTTAGGCAATCATGAAGAGTCAAAGTTAGACTTAACACTGAGCTTTGAGATAACAGGCACTACCTGCTGGGTCTGGGGATGCTCTGAGCCAAGAATCATTACCTACATCTGGCTTTGTCTCAAGGACCAACTTTTGGTTCTGAGATCAAGCCAGTGTCCTTTGTTGGTCTTGTCTCTGTACTCTTCTCCCACCAGGTCATGGTGGGAGCATCCATAGACATAGACGAATTGCCCATTCCTCCAAGTTGAAGCTTGCCCCATGACCACCCTAGTTAGGAAGGTGAGGAAAAAGGAACAAAAATGACAAGATCACTAGGAGCTTATCAGAAAAGTTCCTGATGGAAGCAAAACCAACTGTCACTCATTATGCCCCCAAATGATCCTAAATTTGAAACTCGAAGAGACTTTCAAGGTCATCAGCTCCAACCTATCATTTTACAGATGGGGAAACTGAGGCCCAAAGAGGAGCAGTGACACCCAATGTCACAGATATAATAATTGACTGTGCTAGGGCAGCTAGGTGGTGCAGTGGATAAAGCACCAGCCCTGCATTCAGGAGTGCTTGAGTTCAAATCCAGCCTCAGACACTTGACAACTTCCTAGCTGTGTGACTCTGGGCGAGTTACTTAACCCCCATTGCCCCACAAAAAACCCCAAAACAAAACAAAAAAAACCCCAAGAAAAGGTAATTGGCTGTGCTAGTACTTTCCCTATCGAATGCATACTTCTTAGTAGCCAAAGGATATAAATGAACAGTTTTCAAAAGAAGAATCATAAACCATCAACAGCTATATGAAAAAGCCCCAAATTGCCAATAATAAGAGAAATGAGAATTAAAACAATGCTGATGTTTCACTTCATATTCAGCAAATTGGAAAAGATGATAAAGGATGGCAATAGTGTTGGAGGGGCTATGGGAACAGCCAGCATACTAATACACTCTCTTTAAAAACTGAATTTTATTTTCACTTCCAAATTTTCTCCCTGCCATCTCTTCTTCCCCAAACCACTGAGAAAAGATAAAACTCAATATAAATATGTGTAAGTCAAGCAAAACAAATCCCCATGTTATATATTTATATATATATGCATATGTGTGCATACATGGGAATATATG
Organism: Dromiciops gliroides; assembly: GCF_019393635.1. Classification (NCBI taxonomy): domain Eukaryota; kingdom Metazoa; phylum Chordata; class Mammalia; order Microbiotheria; family Microbiotheriidae; genus Dromiciops; species Dromiciops gliroides. The sequence continues at coordinate 4,635,002 of NC_057861.1, forward strand.
TATATAGATATAGAAATATTTATAGCTATCCATCTCTATTCATCCATCCATCCATCCATCCATCCATCCATCCATCCATCCATCCATCCATCTATCCATCCATCTTGTTGGTTTTTTGTTTTTGTTTTGTTTTTTAGTGAGGCAGTTGGGGTTAAGTGACTTGCCCAGGGTCACACAGCTAGTAAGTGTTAAGTGTCTGAGGCCAGATTTGAACTCAGGTCCTCCTGACTCCAGGGCTGGTGCTCTATCCATTGCGCCACCTAGCTGCCCCCATCCATCCATCTTGACCTTAATCTGCAACCTGAGTCCATTACCTCTCTACCCAGAGTTGTATGGCATCTTTCATCATGAATCCTCTGGGACTGTGGTTGGCCCCATTGTGTTGATGAGAGTTCCAAAGACTTTCAAAGTTATTTGCCTTTACAATACTCTTGCCATATAAAATGTTCTCCTGTTTTTGCTCACTTTACTTTGTAATAGTTCATGCAATTCTTACCAGGTTTTTCTAAAACCATCTTTTCATCCTTTCTTATAGCACAACAGCATTCCATCACATACATTCAGCACTTATCACAGAGCCTGGTACATAGTAGGTGCTTAATAAATGTTTATTGACTGACTGACATACATATAGCATAACTTGTTCTGCCATTCCCCAACTGATGGGCACTGGCTCAGTTTCCAATTTTTTGCCACCACAAAAAAGCTGCTATAAATAGTTTTGTACATATGGGTCCTTTCCCTCTTTATTTATTCTCTTTGGGGTACAGACTGGTAGTGGTATCAATGGGTCAAAGGTTATGCACAATTTAATAGCTTTTTGGGGGTTGCTCCAAATTTCTTTCCAGAATGACTGGACCAGTTGACAGCTCTATCAAACATCGCATTAATGTACCTGTTTTTCCACAGCCTCCCTAACATCTGTCAATCTCCTTTTTTGTCAGCTTTGTCAATCTGATGGGTGTGAGGTGCTACCTCAGAATTATTTCAATTTGTATTTCTCTAATTATTAGTGATTTTAGAACATTTTTTTTTCAAATGGCTATCAAGAGCTTGGATTTATTCCTCTTAAAACTGTCTATTCATCCCTTTGCCCATTTATCAACTGGAGACTAATGTACTCTTGGTGGAATTGTGACTTGATTTAAACATACTGGAAAACAATTTGGAACTATGCAAGAAAAGTTATTGAATTGTTTATACTCTTGGACTCAGCAATTGCACTAGTGGGCATGTATCCCAAGGAGTTCCAAACCAGAAATTTCCCATATTTATCAAACCATTCACAATTTTTGAGGTAGTAGGGAAATGGAAACAAAGTAAGTGTCCATGTTTTAGTAAATGGTTCAACAAATAATGGTTTTTGGAATTTTGCTTTTGGATGTAATGCGAAATTATTGTATAATTGTATAAGAAATGAAGAATTAAGAGAAACATAGGAAGATTTGTATGAACTGATATTGAGTGAAGAAAGAAGAACAAGGAGAACAGTATTCATAATGATTACAAGAATGTAAATGAAAACGCTAAAGACCCATTTAACTCACATGAAGGACAAAGCTCAATACTGGCCCAGAGGATAGATGATGAAAAACATCTCCTTCCTCTTGGTAAAGAAGTGATCAAAATCACCATCTAATCACACTAAAGGTACGGAATGTTGCATAGGTTATCATATGTACTTGTTGTGCTAATTGGTTTTGCCTCACTTTTTTCTTTGTCACAAGGGAAAGTTCTACAGTGTTAGGGTTTGGGAAACAATAAACAAAAAGGCATTAATAAAATAACAACAACAAAAAAGAAAAATCAGCAGGCTTCTGTTTCATAAAGGAAGAAAAGGATGAAATACAGATATAGACCTGGCTTTGTGGATAGTACATTTGTAAGCCCTGCTCCTCTCTTACAGGAAACCATGTAATCTCCTCCAGGAGAGAAGGAATGGGTGCCAAATGGAGATACAAAGTACCAGAGGAGATTCTGAATGAAGGCAAGGACCTGGGTCAAGCTGGGATCTGGGGAACTGAAATTGAAATATAATAGCACACAAAGCCTGTGGAAGAAGAACATACTTAGTCTTTTTTCTTGACTGGTACTGTGAGTCACATGGACTGTGCAGGTTTGAGGGAAAGCAGAGATGACTCTAGCCAGTTCCAAGAATTTCAAGTTCCCCGTGTAGGTGGTGATCTTCCCATTTTGGAACTATAAGTAAGGAGTAATATGTCTCTGGAAAAGGCAAGACTCACCAGAGGGACATAGTTTGACGATCCCAGATCAATGCTAGACAATCCTTTAACAATCCTAGATTCTTTTCCCCTGTGGAAGTGGCCCTACCCAGGGTAAGACTTAAAGTGTGGAGGACTGTATAGGTCCTAGGGGAAATCAAAGGTCCACCAGAGAGTAAAGAGGAGTTAGCCTGTTTATGGGCTCTGGTGTGAGTCCTTTAGATCATCTGTTTGGTTAAATAAAAAATATCCTAGATTCAACATCATATTAGCCTGAGTGCTTGCATTTGGATAGAAATCCCCCTTTCCTTTTCTTTCTTTCTTTCTTTTTTTTTTTGGGGGGGGTGAGGCAATTGGGGTTAAGTGACTTGCCCAGGGTCACACAGCTAGTAAGTGTCAAGTGTCTGAGGCAGGATTTGAACTCAGGTCCTCCTGAATCCAGGGTCCATGCTCTATCCACTGTGCCACCTAGCTGCCCCACCCCTTTTCCTTTTCACAGAGATCTAGACACAGGAACCAAATTCTGGTGTTCCCAAAGGAAACCCTGGGTTGGAGTATGTTGGAGTTTTAACACAAGTCAGCTATTCTAATTGGGTTGCTATATTTTCTTTTTGTTGTTGTTGTTGTTTGTGGGTTGTTGTTTTTTTTGCTGTTGTTTGTTTGTTTTTTGGGTTTTGGGGTTTTTTTTTGGGGGGGGGGCAGGGCAATGAGGGTTAAATGACTTGCCCAGGGTCACACAGGTAGTAAGTGTCAAGGCTGAGGCTGGATTTGAACTCAGGTCCTCCTGAATCCTAGGTTGGTGCTTTATCCACTGTGCCACCTAGCTGCCCTGGTTGCTATATTTTCATGGGAATATAGCATACATTAGTCAAAGATTGCAAAGTGCTTTACAAATAAAAGTGCATAAATGAGAAATAAAAACCTGATAGCAAAAAGGTACTTAAGCTCTCTCCCGACACCCTCTTCCATAACTCATCACTGATCTTCTCCTCCTCTAGTTAACCCGTTATAGGAAAAACCACATGCCCTCTCTCTGTTGGTCTCTTCAATCTGTTTTCTGTCTGTAGTGGGAAATTCTAGGAGGTGAAGTCAAGCTAGTTTGAGACCATTGGTTCTGTCAGGCTGATGTTTACAAATTATAATTCTGAAATTCTTAGCTAAGGAAAGGATAATTTCAGTTCTTTCTGGGCATTGCTAGAGGTTAGGGTTACTGTTACTTTACTAGGTTTCCTTTTATTTGGTGCAAGGTACCTGGAAAGGGTCCAGTAAGTAACACAGGCTTGCCTCCTGAGGAGGCACCAACTCCTAGGGAGTATTCATCAATCCCAGAGTATCTGAGAGGCCCAATCCTAGGTTTGGAGTCAGTAGATGTGGTCTGTAATACCAGCTCTGTGCCTTATTGCTGTGTGACCTTGGAAAGGTCATGTAGCCTTTCTAGACCTTGCTTCCTTATCTATCTGACTCCAAATCTATGACCCCATGAAGTGCCAACAGTACCTTAGGTATTGTGTTAGGTGAGGGACATAAGAAGTCGAGACCAAAAAAACCCCCACAAAACAACCCCCCCCCAACCAAAAAACCCAGCCAACCAACCAAACGAACAAAAAATGGAAACCACCCCTGTCCTCAGGGAGCTCACATTCTGTGGGGACAAACATTTCAGATTCTCCCTCCCCCCAGTAACGAAGACCATAGAATCATAGATTAAGAGCTTGAAGGTCTCTAGAAATCATTGATTCCAACTCCTCATTGAACAGATGAGTGCCAGCAAGGTTAACTAACTTAACCAAGGTCATTTGCCCAAGCTAGCTGAGCTAGTCAAGTCTCAGGCTAACACACATCGAACAGAGGACAGATTTTATTGAACCAAACGTTTACACACCTGAGCCCTTCCACAGACGGGACGCCTTCCCTTTCCTCTCTAGCGGACTTCTGACTTCCCCAAGGACCAATACAGTGCCCCAGGTCTTCCTGATTCCCAAGAGCAGGACTCTGCCCACCACACCTTGCTGCCTCTTAAAGGGGTTGGGACCTTCCGGCACCCGCTGTGGGTCTCCCCATCACCCACCCCGTCCCGGCTTTTGCACTCTCCACAAATATTTGTTGAATGGATGCAACAACGAATCCATGAATTGCCTGCTTCGGCAGGGGACCAGCATCTCCAGCTTTCTAAACGCTGCCATGACAACGGGACCGAATTGACTGGAGAGAAAGAGGGGAGCGAAAAGCAAAGGGGGAACTTCTTTGTGTAACGGGACCCCCGGATTCCTTCCCCAGCCGAGGGTGCGGGTGGCACCGGGGGTCGGGCTGTAGGTCTGGGGCCAGCCTCCTCAGCTCATCCTTCGTCCCTCCCGCCTTCCCCGGCCTGGAGAGTGCGGGAGCCCCCATCCCCTTCAGTCCAAGAGGGCCTGCGTGCGTGCGTGCGTGCCAGGGAGCGGAGACACCTGCTCGCAGCCAGCTCTTGGCCCGGGCCCCGGCTCCGCGACCGAGGGTGGCACCGCGCCAAGGACAGCCACACAGAGCTCCCCTTCATCGATCCTCGCCCCTCGCCGCCTAATTTGTAACTGGCCGTTCGCCCCGCAGCTCGCTCCGCGAGCCTCCAAGTACCTTACTGGAGGCCGAGGCGTCCGGGATGGACGTTCCCACTGCCCAATGGCGAGTACGAGTCGCCCGAGGATGCGCCAATCGTGCCCGGTTGCTGGGCGTCTCCCTTCCCGCCCGGCCAATGGGAAAATTCGTGCTCCGCCGGGCTGGGGGCTCAGAGAAGGGCCTGGGGAGGCCAGGCGGAGGAGGAGGAGGAGGAGGAGGAGGAGGAGCAGGAGCAGGAGGAGCAGGAGGAGCGGGAGCAGGAGCAGGAGGAGGAGGAGGACTGCGTCGTTTTGTTGTCTGCGCCTGGCGTTCCTGCAGCCCGGGGGAGCGCGGGGCTCGGGAGTCCTGGGCTCGGCACCGGGGGACCCGGGGACGCCACCGCCCTCGACCAGGACCCGGCCGTCCAGTCCCGATGGAAAGTTTGATGAATGGGGCGAGCTAAGCCAGCCCGCGCCGCGGTCCCCCACCCCTGGCCCTGGGAGCCGGTGCCGGCTCCGAGCCCCCCCGAAATCCGGGGAGACACCCCTTGGAATCCCGGCCGCAACCGCCGGGCCCTGGCAGCGGCGTCCAACTTTTAGACGGGAAGGACTCCTCGGTGCCTGGCCCGGGATTCCGTTCCAGAGGCGGAGCGCACTTTGTTATTTTCGGGTTTTAACGTTATCCGGGAGAGGGCAAAGGTGGAGGGCGGGCTGGGACAGACCGCGGGTGGCAGGCGTAGCGGCTTGGGCGCTGAAGAACGGCTGGCGGCCAGGGGCGTGCGGAGGAGGCGGTAAACACACACGCACACCCGGACTCGCACCCTCGGACACACGCGCACTCACGCGCACCCCAGCGCAAGGGCCATCCTTCGGCGAGACCTGTTTAATAATAAATCCCGGAGGGACTGAGCGTGCCGGGGCCGCGCCGCCGCCGAGCAGGTAAACGCCGCGCCCGGAGGCGGGCTGGGAACCCCCTCTCTTGCTCCCCGCCCTGCCTGTCCTCTCCGGGGGATGCCAGCCGGCCGCTAGCTGGGGCTTGCCTCGGGTGGGTGCCCTTTGTGGAAGGAGGGCGAACGAGAGGGACACTGCACTTGGAGAAGGGGCTGGAAGCGAGTGGCACCGAGGTACCCCGCGGCTGCGGGGACACCGGGAACCGGGAGGGGCCGGCATGGGGGCCGGGGCGGCGGAGGGAGAGATGCTGGTCGAAGAGTTGGGGGGAGGGGGGAAGGATTCTCTCCCTTCGTGATTCTGCAAGGCGGGGCGGGGAAAGCGTCTGGGGAGCCGGGAGAACATCAGGCTATCGCTGGGGAAATCGGGGCCGGAGGTGGCGGTGGGAGGGGGGGTGGGGTGGGGATGCTGACTGCCCTGGCCGAGGGAAAGAGGGCGTCTCATCAGCTGCAGCGCCAGGGCTGCCCGCGAACCGGCTTTTCCTTTGTCTTGCCAGGGTGACGGCGGGGGGCTTCCAGATGCCCCGTTCCTAAGGGACTGGGCGCGAAGCTTGGGCGGGGGGTTGGGAGGGTGGGCAGTTGCAAGTTCGGGGCTCCTCAAGGATCCTCCTCTGCCTCTCTGGCTGAGAAAATCTCCCGACCTCAAGTGCCCGACATTGTGTGATAATCCCAGCGGCTGACCGGTTGAGAGGGAGATGGAGGAGAGGCAAGGAAGGAGGGGGCTCGCTGCCCTGGGTATTCGTGGCAAGCCTTGGCTACCCGCCTGCCTAGGTAGGAGCAGAGTTGGCTGCTTCCCCACTGAGCGAGAGCTCCCCTCGGCCGAAGGCAGCAGCCTCGTTCCGCAGCGGCCGCAGCAGCAATCGTAGGCAGCCCAAGTTTCTCGGGCTCCGCGCGCCCTCTCCCTTTGGGAGGTGCAGAGCCTGCAAGAGAGCGCCCACTGGGCAGCTCGGGGCATCGGCCCTTCCCCCTCACCCTCTCCCCCTCCCCAGCTTGGGCTGAGCTGACTCCCCCCAGCCCTCCCCCACTTCGCGTCCCCCCTCCCCCATTGTTTACTTGAAATATACTTGACTGCCCAGTGTGCCCAGGTCCATTTCTTCTGGACAGTTTCAGAGACAATATGTCAATTAGCTCGCCAGACCTTGAGTTAATTGCATTTTCGCATCTCCTTATCCCGCCCCCCCCCCCCCGCCCCTTCCCTAGTGTTTTCTCTTTGCAAAAATCCCAGAACTTTTTTAGCCCTAATTCTACGATGGGAGCCCTTATTTCCGCCCTCGGAAGCCCCCTGCTGCTCCGTGTCTCGGTGTCTCTCTCCCTTCTCTCTCTCTCCCTCTGCCCCTTCTCTCCTTCCACCCTCCCCCCGCCCCCCCGCGGCTCGAATGCTGCAGTCTGCATTCGATGTATTGCCAGGCTGCAAACTTTCATGGAGGAGAGGGAAGTTACTGGCTATGGAGCGAGAACGTGAGAGGGGCCATCATTTCGAGGGCCCCGAGAAGTTAGTGAAGATGCTGGGGGCAATGAGCGCGGTGGGCAATGCCTTCTCCCGAGAGGAGGAAATGGTGATTTCCTTTTCCCTGGAAAAACCGGCCTCTTCTTGCCTCCTGATGACGCCTAGTTCCCACAAAGCCCCGATTTTATGGAAAATTAGCGGGAGAAGGGAGCTTGCAGAGAAAGCAAGAGGGATGGTCAGAACTGACCCACGAGGTAGCCTGGGAGAGAATAGCTCCCGGAAGCAGCTTCACAAATGCTAACTAGCTTTGCATTAATCTACTCTGGGCAAAGGAAGGGTCATGCATTAGGGAAAAAAGGCGGGGGGGACAACCAAAAAAAGGGGGGGGGGAATCACTGGATTTGTATTGAGGAGAGCTGTACTTCAGTCCTGGCCCTGCCTGGCCGCCTAGTAGCGGGGTGACCTTGGACAAGTCTCCTCTCGGGACCTCAGGTTCCTCACCTGTCAAGTGGGAGGTGGGAATAGGCTCCCAGGGCAGCTGGCTCCCATTGATTCGGGGAAAATAGATTTCTGTTGTCTTGGCACCCAGGAATGTTTGTGTGGGTGAGGCTTGGGGAAGGAATCCAGCACCACCGTCTTTTTCTGCCTTGCAGCCCCGTGTTTGTCCGTAAGCCCTGTGGTCAAGCCCCCATCGCGCTGGTCCCTTTCCCTGTGGGCATTTTCGGGGTAAATGCAGGTCTCCGGGGCTCCCCGGTGGAATTCCCTAATTTGCCAGCAGCTGGAAACGAGCTGCTTTTTCTTCCTTTGTCTGGAGTTTCCTTCCCTTTGGTCAATATCCCGGAGGTAGCCATACTTCGGAGAGTGGAGATTCCCCTGGTGAGGGCACTCCCTCCAGAAGCATTGATCGCCAGAGCCATGGAATCACCAACCCCCTCTGGAGCTCCCACTGTGGTCAGACCTCTGTGCCTGCAACTGATGGAGGAACACTGGCTCCCCCTGACCAAAGGGTTTAAGTGAGATGTTGATGGATTGGAGCCTTTATATTATTACATTTTGGATCGGGATCTGGAGCGGGAAGAGACCCCCCAGGCTAGGGCATCCAACCTTCCCATCGACAGAGTAAGAAATTGGGGTTCATGTAAGTTAAGTGACTTATCCAAGGTCATACTGATAGTATGTTTCCGAGGCTGGATCTATCCCCAGGTCCACTGACTCCAGAGTCAGGATCCTTTGCCAATTCTTACCATTCTAAAGCTCACAGTTAATTAGGAGGACAAACCATAAAGGCGGAGTCAATAACAATAATGACTGGCATTAATATAGCACCTACTATATGCCAGGCACTATGCTAAGCCCAGTGAGGTGGGTGCTTCTTCCCATTTTGCCCAAGGTCACACAGCTTAAATGTCTAAGGCAGAATTTGAACTCCGGTTTTCCCAACTCCAGGCCCAGTACTCTATCGATTACACTGCCAGGCTGCCTACCAATTCAGTTCTGTCTAATTCAAAGCCCACTGGATCAAGGGCCTCATGTGTGCTAATAGGCACTAGAGCAAAGCTATACAAAGTATTTCAAAACAGAATAATACAAAGTGACCATTCATAGTGAGTGGATTAGAGAAGGGCAGAAAGAGACAGGGGTGGTGTGGGCTGGAGGTCATTAAATTGTACATCAACCGTGACCTCTTATGGGAGGGTCAACCTCTGAAGGATGGGTAAGAATTAACCAGGGAAAGGAGGAGGGGGAGGCCAATCTAGGCCTAGGGAAGGATGTGAGGCAGAGCAAGGGAGCTGGGAAGCTAATGTTTTCAGAGCCTGGGATGAGGTTTGGCTTGGCTGCTGCATAGAGTGCATTGGGGGATGGGGAGTGGAGGAAGGGGCTTCACTGGGGAGGGCCTCGAAGGCCTGGCAAATATTTGAACTTTTCTTCCTAGGCTGTCCTGAGCCAATAAGAGGCTTTGGCAGAGTGTGACAGAAATAGATCTTTGTTTTAAGGACGCTTATTCTGCTAGCGTGTGTGTGAATGCTGGATTGCATGGAGAAGTGGGAAGACTTGTTAGAAAGGGTTTGCAACAGTCCAGGTGGTTGGTGGGGAGACCAGGGCTACAGTGGAAGTGGGAGGGGAGGAGAAGGTGGAGGAGGGGAAGATGTGGAAGTGGTAAGAACAGCTTGGGAGGGCCACTACTGCACTGGGTGACCATCAGGAGCCCCGAATGGGAAGAGTAATAACAGCAGATTCCTCATGGGGCTGTTGCAAAGATCAAATGAGATATTATTTATAAAGTGTTTCACAAACCCTACAGCCCTCTAAATGTTAGCCATCATCAATTATCTTGGCTATGATCCTCTAATCGTTATAATCAAATATTAATTAAAATAGATTAATTTATTACATTAATACATAATTATATACAAATAAACAATTCTACCTAGAATTATATACAATCTACGATCCTTTATATATTAATATATTAATTAATTTATATTTAATTACAGCTAGTATTTGAGACTGGATTTGAACTCAGGTCTTCCTGACCCCAGCCCTGTGCTCTATCCACTCTGCCTCCTAGCTTCTCTGACACATAATAGCATAATAAATGCTTGCTGCTTGCCTGACAGTTCCATGATCCTCTGCTTTGGTCAGACCCCAGCTGGAGTATTTGTCTGCTTCTGGGCTGCACAGTTTAGATAGGCTATTGATAAACTAGAGTTAGAAACTGCTTTATGAGAACTGAAGGAACTGGAAGTGTTTGGGGTGGAGAAGGGAAGGCTGGGGGTGGAAGAGAACATGGTGGGTGTCTTCAGGCATCTGAAGGGCTGCTGTGGGGAAGAGGGGTTGGCCTCGGGTGGAAGTTGTAAGTAAGGAATTTAGGTTTGATGTCAGGGAAACCTTCCAAAGACACGGAGATGTCCAGATGTAGGCTGGGTGTCCTGTGAGCCTTCAAGCAGAGCCCTGTAATTACTTGTTGCGTCTCTAGTATCTAGGAGATGAACACTGTGACTTACACTGGATGGCTGCTGACGGTCCCTAAAATACTGTGACTTTTGAGAGGGTTAATAGAGTCAAGGCTAAAATCCAAATTCCTCCCCTGCTGGTGACTGAAGACATGGTTGCTAGGACTAGAAAGATTGGAACAGCCATTTAGGGAAGGGAAAGCAGCCCAATGTAGGTCATCTTGCCCCTCCATGCCCTGGTGGCTGGTCTTCTGGAGTTCTTATGGACAAAACATTTCATCCCTGGTGGCCAGATGCCTTGTGCTGACGTTAGCTAAGCTGGTTCTCAGACAGCTGACAGATGGGCCCCTCCTGGAAGCTTTTCCAGGACCTGTGCTCCTCCCCTATGGCCTTAAAAAAAACCTAGGTTCACCTTTGGGCTTCCATGAGGCAATAGGGTAGGACTGAGGAGGCTCAGGGCACAAGGGGGTGTCCGTGATGGTTTTGTGGGGAAGTGGGCTAAAACCTGCTTTGCTTGACCCCCGAGGGCAGAACTGGGAGCATTCAATCCACAAGCATTTATTGAGCATCTACTGCATGCCAGACACTGTACTAGGGATATAAACACCAAAAAAATGTAAGAATGGCTATTACCAAGAAGCATCATATATGCATTTGTAAACATGGAGAATAAGTATATACACAAGATAAATACTGGAGAGTTAAGGAGGGGGTTTCAGGGAAACAAGTAATAAGTCATAATAAACATATAAGGTGATGCTTCAGCTGCAGCTGAAAGAAGGGGATTCTCTGAGGCAGGGGGAGGAGGCAATGCAACCCAGGCAAGAGAAATGGCTGGTACAAAGATTCGGAGATGGGAAATGGACTGGACTGTGTGAAGAACCAAAAGAAGGCCAGTTTGGCTGTATCTTAGGGTGCAGGAAGGGAGAAATGTCTAATGAGGCTTAAAAGCCAGGAGGAAGCCAGGTTGTGAAGGGTTTCAGAAGCTCAATAGAGTAGTTTATATTTTATTTTAGAGGCAATGGGGAACCAATGGAATTGATTGAGTGACAAGGTCAGATATGTGCTTAAGGAAACTCAGGTTGGCAATTGCATGCAAGTTACAAAGGAATATATTTAAGCTCAACATCAGGGAAAACAATTTGTGCTACCACTAAATAGATTGGGATGTCTCAGGAGGGAATAATAATAATAATAATAATAATAATAATAATAATAATAATAAGCAGCTAGGTAGCGCAGTGGATAAAGCACCGGCCCTGGATTCAGGAGGACCTGAGTTCAAATCCAGCCTCAGACACTTGACACTTACTAGCTGCGTGACCCTGGGCAAGTCACTTAACCCCCAATGCCCCACAAAAACAAATAATAATAATAATAGCCAGGGGCTAAATGGCATAGGAGATATTTCACTAGGTCTGAAGTCAGGAAGTTTGTTTTTGTTGTTGTCATTTCAGTCGTGTCTGACTCGTCATGACCCCATTTGGGATTTTCTCGGATAAGATACTGGAGTGGTTTGCCATTGCCTTCTCCAGCTCATTTGACAGATGAGGAACTGAAGCAAACAGGGTTAAATGACTTGGCAGGGCCACACAGCTAGTAAGTGTCTGAGGCCAGATTTGAACTCGTGAAGATGAATCTTCTTGACTCTATCCACTGTGCCATCAACTGAATTCAAATCTAGCCTCTTACTAGCTGTGTGACTCTGGGCAAGTCACTTAACCTGTACCTTCTCCACTGGAGAAGGAAATGCTAGACCATTCCAGTATCTTTGCCAAGAAAACCTCCTGGGCATTGAGTCATGAAGAATTAGACAAAACTGAACAACAATAATAAGGTTTATAAAGAGTTTTGAGGTTTGCAAAACACTTGCAAATGAGGCATTATCACATTTGACCTTTGTAGCAACCCTGGGAGGTAGCTGTTCCCATTTTGCAGATGAGGAAATGAAGGCTGAAGGAGATTAAAGGATGACCAGGATCACACATGTAGTCGGTGTCAGAAGCAGAGTTTGAATTCAGATCTTCCTGAATCTAGGTCCTGTGCTCTACCCACTGAACTGTCTTACCCTAGGGAGCTTTCTCTCTTACTGGAGTTTCTTAAGCAGAGGTTAGAGGGGGCATGTCAGAGAGGGGACTTATTTGTGGGTTAGGGTTTGGACTAGACCAGCCCTGAGGTCCCTTCCATCTCTAAAATTCTATCTTCTATCCCTTTGTGATTATCAAGAAAAATTCCAGGATTCCACTCCCCCATATTTGCTGAAGGAACATAACCAGGAGGACCTGTTGCCGTTGTTCTATGTGTGCTGATCTGTGTGTTTCATAATCTATCACATAAGTCAGGCTTAGATGCAGCACTTCTTCCTTGGTGTTCTTGTTGGTGTAAATATTGTGCAGATCGAAGCCCTGCGCACCTCATTTCATTTGGGGGTGATGGTGGGCACACAAAAGTGCTGAATAAACTTCTTAACAGCCTAGATCATCAGCATCAGAGTTACCAAAGCTTCCTCATGAAATCCAGTTGTAGCAGGCTGGATTTTTTTTTTTTTTGGTTTGCCTTTCCACCTATTTAGTATCACTTCCTGGTCACCATTTCATTCCATGACCATTTTTTCACTACCCAGAGCAGGCAGGTTTTCTCAGACTCCTTGACATCATCGCCCAGTCCCTGATAACAAGGCAACCCTTCTCACTGTCAACATCTTTCATATTCACTTTGATGCTGTCCCTTCTCATCTTTGCCAGCAGATTGTAAATTTTTTTTTTTTTTAGTAAGGCAATTGGGGTTAAGTGACTTGCCCAGGGTCACACAGCTAGTAAGTGTTAAGTGTCTGAGGCCAGATTTGAACTCAGGTACTCCTGACTCCAGGGCCGGTGCTCTATCCATTGCGCCACCTAGCTGCCCCAGATTGTAAATTTAAACATCACCCCCTCACATCTTCAACTTCTCCCTATCGGTTCTTTTCTTGCTGCCTACAAACAGAGTGAAATCTCCTCCATTCTTTTTTTTTTTTTTTAGTGAGGCAATCGGGGTTAAGTGACTTGCCCAGGGTCACACAGCTAGTAAGTGTTAAGTGTCTGAGGCCGGATTTGAACTCAGGTACTCCTGACTCCAGGGCCGGCCCTCTATCCACTGTGCCATCTAGCTGCCCCTTCATTCTTTTTTTTAATATTTAATTTTTTCCCCAATTGCCTAAAAAATTTTAACATTGTTTTTACAAAATTTTGAGTTCTAAATTCTCTCTCTCCTTCCCTTCCCTCTCCTCTTCCTGAGATGGTAAGCAATTTGATATAGGTTATACATGAGCAATTATGCAAAACATATTTCCATATTAGTCATTTTGTGAAAGAAAACTCAGATCTAAAAAAACTCCACACACAAAAAATAAAATGAAAACAGTATGCTTTGATCTGCTTTCAAATACCATCAATTTTGTCTCTGGAGATGAATAGCATTTTTCAACACAAGTCCTTTGGAATTATCTTGGATCACTGTATTCTTAAAAAAAATTCATCAGACCCTGCCATCCCCTCGGGCTATTGTCCTTTACCTCTCTTCCCTTTCTCAGCTAAGCTATTAGGAAAGCTGTCTGTACAGGCAGTCTTCATTTCCTTTCCTCAAACCTACGACTCAACCCTTTCCTTCCAGCCTCATCAATCAAGTGAAACTGCTCTTTCCGAAGTCACAGATCTCTTAATGACAAAATGGGATGGTCTTTTCTCAATGCCCATCCTTTTGGACCTGCTGAAGTCTTTGACACCACCCTAGAGACTCTTGCTTCTCTGGGTTTTTAATAACATTGCTCTCTCCTGCTTCTCCTACCTGTCAGACCATTCTTTCTTAGTCTTTTTTGCTGGCTTGCCATGCAGATCAAGTTGCCTCTCTGTAGGTGTTCCCCAAGCCTCTGTCTTGGATCCTTTTATTTGTCTCTAATGACCTCATCAGCTGCCATGGATTTAATAAGCATCTAGTCCTTCTCTGGCAGCTTTGTGACACAGTGGATAGAGTGCTGAGCTTAGAGTCAAGAACAGTCATGTTTTAGAGTTAAAATCTGGCCTCAGACATGTATTATCTGTGTGACCTTGGGCAAGTCACTTAACCCTGTTTGCCTCCATTTCCTCATCTGTAAAAATGAGCTGAAGATGTGAACTGATCCAACCATTCTGGAGAGCAATTTGGAATTATGCCCAAAGGGCGATAAAGCTGTGCATACCCTTTGACCCAGCAATTCCACTTTTAGGTCTTTTGCCCAAAGAAATCATGGAAGGGGGAAAGGGACCCACATGTACAAAAATATTTATAGCTGCTCTTTACGTGGTAGCAAGGAATTGGAAGTTGAGGGGGTGCCCATCCATTGGGGAATGGCTGGACAAGTTGTGGTATATGAATACAATGGAATACTATTGTGCTGTAAGAAACAATGAGCAGGAAGAGTTCAGAGAAACCTGGAGGGTCTTGCGTGAGCTGATGATGAGTGAGATGAGCAGAACCAGAAGAACATTGTACACAGTATCATCAACACTGAGTGTTGACCTACTGTGATGGACTAGATTCTTCTCACCAATGCAATGGTACAGAAGAGTTCCAGGGAACTCATGATAGAAGAGGATCTCCAAATCCAAGAAAAAAAAAAAAGAACTGTGGAGTATAGATGCTGATTGAACCATACTGTTTCTTTTGTTTTGGGTGCTGTTGTTTTTTTTTTTTTCTATTTTGAGGTTTTGCATCACTGCTCTGATTCTTTCTCTTGTAACAGGATTAATGCAGAAATAGGATTAATGTTATTATGTGTATATATATCTATGTGTATATGTATATAGATATATAGATATAACCTATATCAGATTACCTGCTGTCTAGGGGAGGGGGGAGGGAGGGGAGGGGGGGAGAAAAATCTGAAATTGTAAAGCTTGTATAAACAAAAGTTGAGAACTATCTTTACATGTAACGGAAAAAATAAAATACCTTATACATAAAAAAAAATGAGCTGAAGAAGGAAATGGCAAACCACTCTAGTATCTCCACTGAGAAAACCCCAAATGGGGTCATGAAGAATCGGGAATGACTGAAGTAACTGAGCAACAGCAAAGCTCTCCATGTATAACCTATATCTGAATGCTTACCCCCTCCGGGAGGGGGAGCAGAGGGAGGGAAGAAGGGATAGAATTTGGAACTCCAAACTTTAAATAAAAATGTATATTAAAATTAAAATAAAAAACAACAAGGGGGCAGCTAGGGGGCGCAGTGGATAAAATACTGGCCCTGGGATTCAGGAGGACCTGAGTTCAAATCCAGCCTCAGACACTTAACACTTACTGGCTGTGTGACCCTGGGCAAGTCACTTAACCCCAATTGCCTCACCAAAGAGAAAACAAAAACAACAAAACAAAACAAAACAAAAAACAAAAACAAACAAACAAAAAAAAAACAACAACAAGGGGGCAGCTAGGTGGCGCAGTGGATAAAATACTGGCCCTGGATTCAGGAGGACCTGAGTTCAAATCCAGTTTTAGACACTTGACACTTACTAGCTGTGTGACCCTGGGCAAGTCATTTAGCCCTCATTGCCCTGCAAAACAAAACAAAACACACATACACACAAACAACAACAAAGCCCTTCTCTCTCCCCTGAGCATCGGTCCCACACATAACAATCACTTATTGGGCTTTTCAAGCTAATTATCCCGTAGACATTTTTTTTTTTTTTTGGTGAGACAGTTGGCTTATAAGTGTCAGGCTGGGTTTGAGCTCAGGTCCTCCTGATTCCAGGCCTGATGCTCTATCTGCTGTGCTACTCAGTTGCCTCACTACTATGGCCATCTCTCGCCTAAGTTATTGCAGTGGAGTTCTAGTTGGCTTCTCTGCCTCAAGTCTCTTCATATCATGTAATAATCATGATTAGTATTTAAGGTTTACAAAGTGCTTCACACCTATTCTCATTTGATCCTTGCAACAGCCTTGGGAGGGAGGTGCTATTATTACCCCCATTTTATAGATAAGGAAACTGAGGCAGACAGCGGTAAAGTGACTTGCCCAGGGTCACACAGCTAGTGTGTCAGGCTGGATTTGAATTTGGCTCTCTAATCCGGAGCTCTATCTACTGCATTCTATCCTTCACATTCTTGCCAAAAAGACTTTTCTTGAGTGCAGATGTGACCTTAATCAACTCCAATGTATCCTTGTTACCTTTAGGATAAAATGGAAACTATAGCTTTTAAAGCCTTATGCAGCCTGGTCCTGTCTCATATTTCCAGCCCACTCTCTGTTCTGCACACACTACTCTCCTTGTGCCTGACTGTCCCGAGTGCCTGGAATGCACTCACTCCTCACCTCTAGCTCTGAGTCCTTTCTTTCTTCCAGTCCCATTTCAGGCATCTGTGTTCAATCTTCCCTGATCTCCCCAAGCATACCAAGGGCTTTCCCTCCCAAGTGAATTTACATTTGACTACTTTGTATATGTTTGTTCTCTTTATATTTATTCTATGTATCCTTATCTATACCCTTGTCTTCATTAAAATGTAGACTCCATGTGACTAGGGATTTAAAAACAAAATTGTCCTTGCATCCCCAATACCTAGAACAGTGCCTGGCACACAGTAGGTGCCTAAGAAATGTTTAAAAAATTACAAAAACATTTAGTGAGCACCTGCTATGTGCCAGGCACTGTACTGGGGTGCTAGGGGTGCACAGAACAAACCCAAATGAGTCACTGCCTCCAAGAAGCTTGTATCTTGCCGGGAGGATGCAACATGTTCACAGATGAGCAAATACAGAAACAAATGAGAATCATTTTTAGGAGAGAGCACGAAGGATTGTGGGTCTTATGGACAGCCAGGTGGAGGAGGTGACCAACTGAACCTTAAGCCAACGATTGCAAGGGACAGAAATGAGAAGGGGAAGCATTGAGGGCATGTGGGTCCTCCCGAGCATAGAGGTAAGGGGGAGATGGAATGTCACACGGGAAAGAGAAAGCAGGCAATTTGGACTGGAATGTTGTATTTGTGTATGAAAGCAGTCAAGAAAGATAGATGGTTTGGAGCTAGGATATAGGCCCAAGCAAAAGAGAGTGCTTTAAATGCCCAACAGAGAAGTTTGTGTTTGATCCTGGGTAGTAAGGAGCCATGGGACCTTATTGAGCAGGGGAGTGACACCATGGGACCTGTGTGTTAGGGAAATCACTTTGGTGGCTGTATGGAGGATGGATCAGAGAAAGAGGGAGGAGAGGCACAGAGACCAAAAAATGAAGAGCTGCTTTAAAAAAAGGCACTTATTAATGTATCTGATTATATTTCAAGACTGTCTTGTGATTTCATTGTTCTGGGCACTGTCTTTATTGATACATAGCTCAAATATACCAAACCTAGGCTTGGAGTCAGGAAGACCAGAGTTTAAATCCTGCTCTAGGCACTTACCACCACTGTGAAGCTGAGTGAATTATTTAACAATAACAATAGCTAACATTTATATCCTGCTTATTATGTGCTGGGCTAACATATTTGGTTCTCACAACAACCATGGGAGGTAGCTGTAATTATCCCCATTTTACAGATGAGGAAACTGAGGTAAATAGAGGCAAGTGCCTTACTTACCCAGGGTCACACAAGCTAGGAAGTGTCTGAGCCTGAATTTGAACTCAAGTCTTCCTGACTGTCCACTATACTGTTGTTGTTTGTCCTTTATTGTTGAAGAGGACCATGACATCAGGGTGATATCATGACTTGCCCGGACCAATATTGCCTTCATGCCCATTTGTGCATGAAACATTCCCTTGGTATCTCTAATTTTCTTGTCTTTCTCATTCTATTGTTTTCTTCTACTTCTTTGCATTGCTCATTTAAGAAACCTTCTTAAATATCTGCTATTCTCTGGAATTCTGCATCCAGTTGGGTGTATTTTTCCCTCTCCCCTTTCCCTTTTACTTTCCATCTTTCCTTAGTTATTTGTAAAGTCTCACCAGAAGCCATTCTACTTTCTTTCTCTTCTTTTTCTTTGGAATGTTGTTGTTGTTGTTGTTGCCGCCTTTGGTACATCGTTGTGAACCTCTGTCCATAGTTCTTCAGGCACTCTATCTACCACATCTAATCTCTTAACTCTATTCATCGCTCCAACTTCATATTCATAAGGAATGTTATTTACATCATAACTATGTGGTCTGATGTTTTCCCCTACTTTCTTCAATGTAAGTCTGAATTTTGTAATAAGAAGCTCGTGATCTGATTCACAGTCAGCTCCAGGCCTTGTCTTAACTGACTGTATAGAGCTTTTCCACCTCTGGCCGCAAAGTATGTAATCAGTCTGATTTCTGTATCGGCCATCTGGTGCTAACCTATTTTAGTTTCCTTTTGGGTTGTTGAGAAGGAATGCCTGCTATGACCAGCAAGTTATGTTTGAACAAACTCTCTTAGTTTCTGTCCTGTTTCGTTTTCTCCTCCAAGGCCAAACTTGCCTCTTCTTCCAATTATCTTTTGATTTCCTACTTTAGCATTCCATACCCTGTGATGAATGAGACATTTTTGGGGGTGTTATTTCTAGAAGATACTGTAGGTTTTCATGGGACTAAGCAGCTTTTGCCTCTTTGGCATCAGTGGTTGGAGAATAGATTTGTATTATTGTGATGTTGAATGGTTTGGATTTGAAAAGATATTCTATGATTTGTGAGATTCAACCCCAGGACTGCTTTTCTCAACCTTTCATTAAGTATGAGGACTATCCCATTTCTTCTAAGTGATTATTGCTCACAGTGGTCAATGGAGTGAATTAATTCACTAAGTTAAATTCATTCATTCCTGTCCATCTAAGTTCACGGACACCCAAGATGTCAATGTTTAATCTTTCCTTCTCCTCTTTGGCCACATCCAGTTTACCTTGGCTCATAGAACTTACATTCCAGGATCCTGTACAATATTGTTCTTTTTTTTTTTTTTTTTTGGTAGGGCAATGGGGGTTAAGTGACTTGCCCAGGGTCACACAGCTAATAAGTGTCAAGTGTCTGAGGCCAGATTTGAACTCAGGTCCTCCTGACTCCAGGGCCAGTGCTCTATCCACTGTGCCACCTAGCTGCCCCCATAAATAATAATAATAATAATAATAATAATAATAATAATTATTATTATTATTATTATTATTATTTTGGTGAGGCAATTGGGATTAAGTGACTTGCCCAGGGTCACACAGCTGGTAAGTGTTAAGTGTCTGAGGCTGGATTTGAACTTAGGTCCTCATGAATCCAGGGCCAGTGCTCTATCCACTGCACCACCTAGCTGCCCCTACAATATTGTTCTTTAAAGCATCAGACTGCTTTTGTCACCAGATGCATCTGCAGCTGAGTTTCCTTTGTTTTTTGGGGGGGTTTTGGTTTTTTTTTGGTGAGGCACCTGGGGTTAAGTGACTTGCCCAGGGTCACACAGCTAGTAATTGTCAAGTGTCTGAGGCCGGACCTGAACTCAGGTCCTTCTGAATCCAGGGCTGGTGCTCCATCCACTGCGCCACCTAGCTGCCCCTTCCTTTGGGTTTTGATCCAGCCACTTCACTAGCACTGGAACTACCTGTAGTTGTCCTCTGCTCTTCCCCTGTAGCATATTGGACACCCTCTGGCCTGAGGAGCTTATCTTTCAATGTCATCTCTTTTGTCATCTTAGCACCGTCTGCGGGTTTTCTTGGCAGATCCTAGAGCAGTTGGCCATTTCTCCACCACTCTTCACCATGGCCCTTCTGCCTTGGGTGACCCTGCACAGCCTAGTTCATAGTTTCAATGAGTTACACCGGCCCCTCTGCCACAACAAGGCAGTGATCTGGGACCTAGAGATGGAGCCTCCCCTTCCTCCCTGCATCCCTTAGTGTTTTCAGTTGATCCTCCTATGACATGGACTATATAGGGCCTTCATCTTGCTTGCTTTCCTCTAACCAAAGGTGTCAAACATGGGGCAACAGGTACCAGATTAAATGTACTTGGGAAATAGTTAACAAAATCAATAAAAATACAGTAGAACATAGATAATATTTTATTTTTCCTTTGTTACATTCGAATTCTGAGCTGTTTCCCTCCCTCCTTCCCAACTCCACACTGGAGAAGGCCAACATCTGATATGGACATATGTGTGGAACCATACAATATCCCATATCCACACATCAGTTCTTTCTCTGGAGGTAGACAACATCTTCCTTCATGGGTCCTTTGCAGTTGATTGAAGTATTTATAATACAATAACTTTGTTGTTCACACTTATTGTTCAGAAAATATTGTCACTGTATACAAGTGTTCTCTTGCTTCTGCTCATTTCACTTTTCATTATTTCATGCAAGTTTTTCTGTGTTTTCTAAAATCAACCAGCTCGATATTTCTTCTTTCTTTCTTTCTTTTTTTTTTTTGTGGGGCAATGAGGGTTAAGTGACTTGCCCAGGGTTACATAGCTAGCGTCAAGTATCTGAGGCAGGATTTGAACTCAGGTCCTCTTGAATCCAAGACCAGTGCTTTATCCACTGTGCCACCTAGCTGCCCTTAGCTCAATATTTTTTATAGCATAGTAGTATTCCCTCACAATCATATACCACAACTTATTCAGCCACTCCCCAACTGATGGACATCTCCTCAATTTCCACAAAAAGAGCTGCTGTAATTATTTTAGTAAATGTAAATGCTTTTCTTTTTTCCCCTGATCACCTTGGGAAGCAGACCTGATAGTGGTATTGCTGGATCAAAGCAGTTTAATAACTCTTTGGGCATAATTCCAGATTGCTCTCCAAAATGGTTGAATTAGTTCACAGTTCCACCAACAGTGTATTAGTGTCCCATTTTTCCCCTCTCTAACATATATCATTTTTCCATTCTATCATTTTAGCTAATCTGATAGATGTGAAATGGTATCTCAAAGTTGTTTTAATTTGCATTTCTCTAATCAATAATGATTTAGAGTATTTTTTCATATGACTATATATAGCTTTGATTTCTTCATCAAAAAATTGCCTGTTCATATTCTTTGACCATTTATCAATTGGGGAATGACTCATATTCTTATAAATTTGACAAAGTTCCCCATATATTTGAATTATGAGACTTTTATCCAAGAGACTGTCTATAAAACTTTCCCCCCAATTTTCTGCTTTCCTTCTGATCTTAGCTACATTGGTTTTAATTATGCAGAACCTTTTAAATTTAATGTAATCAGAATTATCCATTTTATATCTTAAAGTGCCCTCTTTTTTGTTTATTCATAAATTCTTCTTCTATCCATAAATCTTATAGGTAATATGTTCCATGTTCTTATAATTTACTTAGATAACATTACCTTTCAAAAAATAAGTCAATATTCAGATCCCAGGCATTCTAAGTCCAGATTAATGGCTCCCCTTTCCTATTTGAATCTGGCACCAGTATTCTAGAAAATTTCCTTGCTAAATTGTGATGCCCAGAACAAATTACAGCACTCCAGATGAGGTCTGACTAGGGCAGAAGAAAGTGGGGGCTCACTCCTCTGTTCCTGGAAGTGAGGCCTCTCTTAAGGCATCCCAAGATCACATCATTTTTTTTTGCTATGACATCACTGTGCTGACTCATATTGGACTTAGGGTCCTCTGAGTTCTCAAGATCTTTTTCAGACCCATTATTGTCAAGTCATTATTTACCCCTTTTCTACTTGTCAAGTTAACTTTTTGACTCCTAGTGTAATTCTTTATATTTATCCTGATTGAAGGTGATCTTATTGGATTTAGCTCAGAGTTTTAGCCTGCTGCGATTATTTTGAATCCTATCCATTATTCAGGGTGGTAACCCAACTTAGCTTTGCATCGCCTGCATATTTGAGTATTGGGCCATCTCTGCCTTTATCCAAGTTGGTGATAAAAATATTAAACAGCACAGGGCCAAGTACACATCCCTGAGGCACCTTCTGCCAATTTGACTTTGAACCATTAACGACTAGGTCACGCAAACACTTCCGGAATGTCTAATTGCATTATTGGGAAACACACATCTCTTCATCTTTACCACAAGTATAGTAGGGGATACTTAATCAATTGCTTCTATAAAACCTAGACAAAAAAATCTGCAGGATACCCCTGATTGATCCGTTTAATAATGCACAAGATCAGTTAAATAACCCTGTCAAAAAAGGGAAATAAGGTTAGTGTGGCATGACTTGTGCTTGCTGAAGCCAGGCTGGCTCTTTGGGGAAAGGGAATCATTGCTTCCTTTTCTAGATGTCTATCAACCATCTCTTTAATGAACCTCCCTAGAATTTCCCCAGGAGTCAAAGTCAAGCTGACTTTCCTAGATTTTGTTAATGCCAACCTCCTCCCTCCCTCCCTCCCTCTCTCTCTCAAATCAGGGCAACATCTGCCCTTGTCCAGTCCTGAAATACCTTGTCCTTTGTCTTCCAGGGGACTCAGACATCCCAGCTGTTTTTGATTTGTTATTTCTAGTGCAAAGATCATTCTCCTTGGCATGGGGGGGGGGGGAAGCCACATAAGAATCAAATAACTTTGTCTTTAGTCAGTCACACTATGAGCATTTATTAAGTGCCTACTGTGTGTCAGGTGCTGAGAATAAAAAGACAAAAATGAAACAGTCCCTGCCCTGGGGAAATTTACATGTTATTGGAGGAAACAACACATACACATGCAAGATAGATAGATGAAACACTTCTTAAGCACTTAAGATGAGCCAGACACTGTGCTAAGTGCTAGAGATACAGAGATAAACATGTGAGTGGTCCTTGTCCAGGGAGATTAAATTCTAATGGGGAGAAGACAGCACAGAAAAGGGAGCTGGAAAGGGGGAGGGCTTGGGAGCACAGACAGGCATGGCATAAGGTAGTGTAAAGGCCTGAACCCCAGCTCACCCATCAGAGCCCAGGATTCCAGGGAGAGTCTGGGTTATCAAGTTGGCATGGTGGCGGTGATGGAACAATAGGAAAGGCATGAGGTGGAGCCTAATGATATCTAAAGTAAATCAAAGATAGGTTTTTAGGGGTTGTAGCAGGGGGGAGGTACTAGCAGTTGGGGGGGATCAGGAACAACTTAATATGGAGGGGAAGTTTGAGTAGGAAACTAGGGATTGTAAGGGACAGTAGTGAGGAAGGAGTGTCAGGTATGGGGTACAATTTATACAAAAGCCTGGAGGGAGAAGATGGAATGTTTTGTATGAGGAACACCAAGCAGGCTGGTTTGACTGGACCATATAGTAGATGAAAGGGAACAGTGGGTAATAAAGATAGAAAAAAGGCTGGAACCAAGTTGTGGAAAACTTAAACTGCTCAGCAGAAGGATTTGCTTTTTATCTTAGAGAAAAGACAGAGTCCCTGAAGCTTTCGGAGTGGCAGAAGTACCTGATCAGACAGTGCTATGGGAAACATTTTAGCCATCCAGAGCGTCTTGTTCTATTCCTTCTTTGATCTGCTTCTGTATCGTAGTGTAGCTTAAAAACCCTACCCAAACCCTTTCTGTAGTCCTTTGCTTTATTCACCAACTTATGTCATGTGTCATTCCTTTGGAAACTATGTTTATCGGACACTACCATGCTTAAATTTTTTTTTCTTATTTTTAAAATTAAAATTTTATTTTTTCTCAGTTACATGTAAACAAAACATTTTTACATCCGTTTTTAAAAATTTTGAGTTCCAGCCCATTGGTTGCCCGGGTCCAGAGCACCGGCTGAAGGATGACAGCCACACGAGGCTTCCGGAGCCTGCAGGGCATGGTTGGCGTGGTGACAGGCGGGGCATCAGGGATGGGCCAGGCCACGATCAGAAGACTGGTTAAGCAAGGGGCCCGGGCTGTCATCGTCGACCTGCCAGAGTCATCCAGTGAAGCGCAGAGCTAGGGTCTTCCTGTGCCTTTGCCCCCGCCGATGTAACCTCTGAAGCAGATATACACGGGGCCCTGACCTTGGCCAGGGGCAAGTTTGGCCGGGTGGACCTTGCCGTTAATTATGCTGGCATAGCTCTGACCTCTAAGACTTACAACTACAAGCAGGATCAGGTGCACTCCCTGGAGGCTTTCCAGAAGGTGACCCAGGTAAACCTAATTGGCACCTTCAACATGATCCGCCTTGCTGCTGTGGAGATGGGGAAGAATGAGCCAGATGAGGGTGGGCACCGGGGCGTTATCATCAACACAGCCAGTGTGGCCGCCTTTGAGGGCCAGGTTGGACAAATTGCATATTCTGCATCCAAGGGGGCCATTGTGGTGATGACCCTGACCGCAGCCCGGGACCTGGCCCCCTTGGGGATCCGGGTGGTCACCATTGCTCCGGGTCTGTTTGAGACACCCCTCCTGTTGGGACTCCCCGAAAAGGTCTGCTCCTTTCTCGCCCTCCAAGTGCCCTTCCCCAGCCGCCTGGGTGATCCTGCAGAATATGCCCACCTTGTGCAGGCTGTGGTGGAAAACCCCTTGCTCAATGGTGAGGTGATCCGTCTAGATGGAGGTATCCGCATGCAGCCCTGATGCTGGAGGCCTTGGTTTTGGGCACCTGCCCTGGCCTCCCTCTGGTAACAGGGGCACCAGGGCCTCTGCCTTCTATGCCCTAACCTCTGGTGCCTAATAAAGGTGGTTTCTCTGGGCTCTGTGGGACAGTAAGACTGAGGAGAAGCACGTGCTAGTGAAAAAAAAATTTGAGTTCCAAATTCTCTCTCTCCCTTCCTTCCCTCTCCTTTCCTTGAGAAGGCAAGCAGTTTGATATGTTATACATATGTAATTATGCAAAACATCCTAGTCATGTTGCAAAAGAAAATGCAGACCAAAAGAATCTCACAAGAACAATAAAGTAAAAATAATCTGCTTGAATCTGCATTCAGACTCTATCGGTTCTCCCTCTGGAGGTGGATGGCATTTTTCGTGAGCCCTTTGGAATTATCTTGGATCGTTGTATTGCTGAGAATAGCTAAGTCATTCACAGTTGTTCCTCATACAATATTGCAGTCACTGTGTACAATGTTCTCCTCCTTCTACTCACTTCACTTTGCATCAATTCATGCAAGTCTTCCCAGGTTTTTCTGAAAAGAAATGATGAGATTGGCATTAAGTGGCACAGCCTTGTAAATATGATATTAAAGCTTATATTTATGTCTGGTCCATGACTGGAAGTTTCCATTAGTTGGGGTCAAAGCCAGTCTGGTGTTTTTTTGGGGGGGGCAGGGCAATGAAGGTTAAGTGACTTGCCCAGGGTCACACAGCTAGTAAGTGTCAAGTGTCTGAGGCTGGATTTGAACTCAGGTCCTCCTGAATCCAGGGCCAGTACTCTATCCACTGCGCCACCTAGCTGCCCCCTTCCCTCCTATGTCTTTGCCATATCTTCCATGAAGTCCCTCTTCATGGCTGCAATCAGAAGTGACCTTGATGCCTTTGTCTACACCACTCTTTTTTTTTTTTTTTTTAGGCAATGGGGGTTAAGTGACTTGCCCAGGGTCACATAGCTAGTAAGTGTCAAGTGTCTGAGGCCAGATTTGAACTCAGGTACTCCTGACTCCAGGGCCGGTGCTTTATCCACTGCGCCACCTAGCCGCCCCATCTACCCCACTCTTAATGCATGTTCTGACTCTGCTCTGGGTTGTACTTACTCGTGTCCACAGCCCAGGTAAGCTCCTCGAAGGCTGTGATGGGGCCTCCTCCTTCTCCACAGTCTCCCTTACCCAAAGCCTCCATCTTTGACAAATGGCAGTGGGATGTGTTGGGTTGGTAAGATATGGCCAAGGACAGTGTCTGCTCTGGAGATCCTTGTCCACAGAACTCCTTAAGTTCAGTCCAGCTTGGAGAACAGTCTGCCGGGCCCTGAAACATTCATCAGCCTCGCTCACACTTCCTAGTATCAGTCAGCCAATCAGTGAGTATTTATTCATTTTTATGAATAGTAGTGACTATTAATTGTTATCATCATCATTCTAGTGATTATGATTACTCTGGGCCAGGCACTGCAGTAGGTGCTGGAGATATAAAGAAAAACCAAAGACAGTCCTTGCTCTGAAGGATCTCAGTCAACGGAGGGGCCAGGGCTGAGGTGATCAAGGGGCTGTGGGTGAGGTTAGCAGGGGCCCTGGGTGAGATCAGGAGGAGGCCATGGGAGAGAGGTTGTCGGGGACTCTAGGTGAGGTGTGCCAGAGACCGTGGGCAAGGTCAGCAGGGGGCCATGGATGAGATGAGGTTATTCTGTAGACCCCGAGTCTGTGACCTCCTTGTACCTACTTGTTCCAACTCCTCCTCTTGTAGTCAGGCTCTCCCATGGTCCTCAAAGTCTTCCATGTTCAGCCACGGGGCTGAACTTCTTCAGTCCTCATCTCCATCCATTTTCTCCCCCCTCCCTCTAAGAAACTTGCCTTATGAACACATCAGTTATGTTTCCCCGCTTTCTCTGAGTCGTTCCAGTTGTAAAGAATTAATTGTTAATTGAGGTTTTTATGCCTCCTGGGGCTCTTCAAACCGCACGGTGCTCCACCCACTGGTTGTAGCCCTTGCCGAGGCACTGGCACCTCACTTCATCACCACTCACTGACGCCTACATGAGCCTGGCAAAATTATAATGACTGGAAGCCTAGTGAGGGCAGTCATGTGACTGTCAGAGCGGCCATCCCATTGGCTGGGGCAGTATGGGGTTTTCTGGAATTGGGGGAGGAGAATTGGGCATTCTAGGTGGAAGCTGGAAAGTGACAGACTCTCTGCTGCATATTTTCAGCAGATTCCTGGGCGGTGGTATTTTTTCAGGTATTATAATTTCCCTTTCCCCATTTTATTTCCTTTCCCTTGATCCTACTTATCCTGTTTGTGTTTTTTTTTAAGTTCATTCTTGTTAAAATAAATCCTGTTCTGTTTTGAGGGAGGCTCCTTCCTTGTCCCAATATTGCGGCGAACCACTTAGCTAACACTCCCCAATTAAAAATTGGTCCCCACACAATAGTCAGGGCTACATGTAGGGGGTGGCGCAGGATGTGATGTTGCTTTAGAAAGGAAGTTTAGCAGTTTGGGGAGGGGGTAATCCATTGAGACTTTGTTTTTGTTTTGTTTTGTTTTTGCGGGGCAGTGAGGGTTAAGTGACTTGCCCAGGGTCACACAGCTAGTAAGTGTCAAGTGTCTGAGGCTGGATTTGAACTCAGGTCCTTCTGAATGCAGGGCTGGTGCTCTATCCACTGCACCACTTAGCTGCCCCATCCATTGAGACTTTAATAAATATTTCCTCAGTGCTGAGCTCTGGGTAGGGCTTGGGAGTATGATACATAGCCCACCATCCCTATCCTAGTGTTCGGGTATCACAGGATTACAGACAGCAGGAACCATTCAGTCCCATCTACCTATTTTATAGATGAGTAAGCTGGGGTTTATAGTTGTGAAATGACCTGCCTTGGTCACACAGCTACGCAGTGGGATCCTCTGACTCTAGAAGCAGGGGGCTTTCCACTGTAATGTGATGTGTGTGAACAAATATTCATCATTTTTCCCAAAGGGAAGGGACGTTAAATTTGGGTCTGGAAGACTTGGCAAGAAAGTGTAAGTTCCTGAAGCTGGCTCCTGGGGAACACTAGGATTTCCCTGTCTTTGTCGGGGTGGGGTGGGGTAGAAAAGGCTTCTTCAGGGCCTCTGGGGGGAGGGGGGGCTCTAGCCATCTGCTCTGTGGCGGGTGTTACACTTTCATAGGAGGTGCGACTGTCAGGTCATGAGGCTGGGTGTTTAACACGCAGGGTCCCCTGACTTCTAGCAGCGGTATGCCCAGGAGGGTAAGGGAGGCTCCAAGCTGTCGTTTAAGGGGCTAACCTGGTGACCAGGAATCATCACCATCCGGCCCTTTGGTGTGAGGACCTGCGGGGTCTCTTCTCCCTCTGAGATCCTCCAATTCCCATCCTATGCCCTTGGCACACTCTGCCAGTGTGCCAATCATTCCTTCAGGAACATATGAGAGAGGAAAATACAACCACAGACCCAAGGGGAAACCGAGCCCAGTAACCGGACTCCCCAGAGCTGCTCTGCCACAGTCGTCTCACCTGGCTCTCTCGCCCTCCCTCCTGTCATCATCCTCACCTCAGAACACATACAGGAGCATAGGGGTCAGCTTAGGAACACCTGCCCAGTGGCCTGGGCTTCCCCTGCTTTCAAATGGACAGAGGTGGGGGGTCATTGAGGACATCAGCTGCCTCTAGTTCTCCCATCCTAATTTCTCTGTGCCCCAACGCCGTTGAGAAAACACTTGCAGAGACGTTAAGAGCCGGACAGATCCCTTGCTTTCTTTACTTCTCTTTTTTCTCCTTAGTTTCTTTATTTCAAATCAAATCTTGTTTTTGAGGCAAAAATGATATTACTCAGCTTGGTTTCCTACCTTATTCACCAGATGTAGCTTCCTGTGGTTTGTTGCTGTTCCTGAAATGTAAACCCATTCTGCAGGATGAAGCCCAAGGTATTACAGACTCAAAACTGGAGAGCAGGAAGGGACCCCGGACTCTGACTTAACGAACTCTTCTGGCTCTTGAGTTGTTGGGGAAATCAGTGGTGTTGACTGATGGTCATGGCCAGTCAGCAGAGGTTGCTCCTAGGCCCAGGCTCAGGGGAACCCATGTGCTAGGCCTTTCAAGGTGTCTGCTGCGGTGCAAGGCCAGGGGTTCTCAGCTTGGGGTGCACGAACTGGTTCCTTTGTTTAATATTTATTAATATGTTAATATTTGTTTAATATTTTGATAACTCTATTTCAATATAGTTATTTCCTTTGGAATCTGTGTGCTTTACTTTATGCATTAAGAAACATAATTCTGAGATGGTCCTTGGGCTTTCCCAGACTGCCAAAGAAGGACATGGTCAACCAATCAATAGCTAATCAATAAACATTTATTAAGCACCTACTATGTGCCAGGCACTGTGTTATAGGTGAAGAATTCCTGTTCTGTGATGTGTTCCAGGATCATCTTGCCCATTGTGGATCCTGGGGTGTCATCAGTGATAATGAAGTCAGGAATTATAAGGAACTTTTCCTTTGTTAGGATAGGGTCAGCTTCCCTCTATTTGTAGCATAATACTTTAGAACTAGGAGGAGTCTTAGAGACCAGAGAAGTTAAGCAACTACCCAGAGTCATCCAGCTTATAAGTGTCAGAGGCAGGATTTGAACCCATGTCATATATGCATGTTCTGACACTGCTCTGGGTCTTTGTTACAATTCTAGCACACTATCCACATATAAATCACAAAGGGGCCTCCTTATTGGCTCTAGTTGAGAAAAAAATAGAGTGAAATGAGCAAATGCCTATAACAGTGTTTTGAAAGTCTGGGCTACTGGATGGATATAAGGAATTTGTATTATTCTTAGTGTTAACACAGTTAGGAAGACAGCACAGCTGAACCACAGGGATGGGAATGAAGCAAGTGTAGTTAGTCAGAAGGAAGAGCATAAAGCAATGGATAGGGCACTGTACCTGGAGTCAGGAAGACACTTCCTAGCTACGTGACCCTAGGCAAGCCAGTTCACCTCTGTCTGCTTCAGTTTTCTCATATGTAAAATGGGGATGATAATAATAGCACCTCCTTCTCATGTTTATTGTGAGAATCAAATGAGATAATAATTGTAAGGTGCTTAGCACAGTGTCTGATACCTAGTAAGTTTTATATATATATATATATATATATGTGTGTGTGTGTGTGTGTGTGTGTGAGCTATTATTATATGTCAGCTATTATTTATATATATATATATATATATATATATATAGTCAGCTATTATTAGTTGTTGTACCAATAGTAATGACAACAATGTGAATAACAGCTCATTATCATTGGTGAAATTCTTCTGGCACATTTATGATCTGCTTTAAATTTAACAGAGTGTTTTGCATACATTATCCAGTTTGACCCTCACAACATCTCTGAGAGGTCTAGCTAGGTGAGAAAACGGAGGGAGGTTGATGACTAGCTTATGATCATGCAGTTATTAAGTATCAGGGGCAGGATTTGAACCTTGGTAATGTAAGCATTGCTAATGTGCTTGAGATCAGTCCTTTACAATTCAGACAACAGAGAATAATAGAGTGAGAGGCAAGAGGACAGACTTATACCAGCACAGGACTGTAGGTTTCCCAGGGCTGTTTTTTATTTGGGGGATGCAGGGAGATGGTTTTTATGATCTGCCAAGACTGACCCCCCCATCCCCCTAACTGGGAAGGCCAACAGAATGTGTCTCATCTGCATCCACTCGATCATCTCACACATCTACCTTGTTGCTAACCCACCTTGAGATCTGGAGAGTAGCTGGTGCCTCAGGACTGGCTGCAATTAGTTGTGCTTTCAGCTCAGCGGAAACCATGCAGTTGTCTTGACCAGTGTGTCCCGAAGCCCCTTTTGTTGCCAATGGACACTATTAAAGTGATACTTAGGGACTGTTGACGTCTTGCCCGTGGCCTGTGTGTCCTGGTTCATTGTAAGTCACTCGTAAGCATCGTGGCTACAGTAATTTCATCCTGTCTCTTGAGTGATCTAACCCTACAAAGCTCTTCTCTCTTCTGTCTCTAGCAGTGAGGTCCTATTCTTTTGGACATCAGGTTCAACTCCTCCTGAGTGCTAGGATGAGGGAAGGGCCATTATCTTCTTATGTCTGGGGCTCTCAGACCACCCCTGAGGTTGATGGGGGCAGGATCTCAGACAGAGGCACATTAGAAATACTGTCCCAGGCTATCTGAAAAAAAAAAAAAAAGCTCTTTTCATCACAGATTCTCCTAATAGCAAAAGAGCGACCCCGAAGACCACAGGAGGAGGAATAAGCAAAGCAGCAGGCAGGAAGACCAGACAGGGAGGAGACGCAGACACACTAGGCTCCTGTAGTCACATTGCTGGTAGTCCTGGGGGAGACAGATGTGGCTTTATCAGGGAAGGTTCCTGGGGATCCATCTGAGTGACACAGACACATCTTTCTCCGATCCCGGAGGCTTACCTGGGTCTGAAACATTCTTCAAAAGCCCCCAGTTCTGTACTAGACATCCATCAGCGGAGTCCACAGCTAGACGTGGTTAGATCCATTTCCTACATTCCCCGCATTATGGCCACCGAGCCTCTCTCAAATGCACACAGTTCGATAGATCATAGTGAGCAATGTTACTGACTTAGCTGACATTTCTCAGGCTTCCATGGCCTGGGTGCCGATGCAGGGGGGCAGAACCTATACGCTTCTTCTTGGGCAGCCCTAATTATTAGAAAGGGCAGCAAGGTGGCCCAGTGGATAGAGTGCTGGTGAGACTCATCGTGTTCCTGAGTTCAAATCCGGCCTCAGACACTTCCCAGCTGGGTGACCTTGGGCAAGTCACTTCACCCTGTTTGCCTCAGTTTCCTCATCTTTCAAATGAGCTGGAGAAGGAAATGGCGAACCGCTTTAGTACTACCAAGGAAACCCTACTAGGGGTCATGAAGAGTTGGGTGTGACTCAAACAATAGAACAACAACTTGTTAGGAAGCTTTTCCTCTTAGGATAGGGCACTCCCAGAGGAGCAAAATCCCTCTACCAATGCAGGGTGGTACCTTCTCTGTTACTTCGTTTGAGTGAGTTGCCCAGAGCATTAGGAGACTGATGACTTGTCCAGGGTCACTCAGCCTGTAGGTGCCAGACCCAGGCCTGCCCATTGTTGCTGATTCTGCCCTCTGGGACCCAGGGGAGCAGTGTAATCCTTCTTCCCTGTGCTTGTGTCTCCAGCACCTAGGACAGTGCCTGACATACAGTAGGTGCTCAATAAATGCAGCCCTTCAGATGCTTGATGGTGGTGATCACAGTCCTGAGTCTCTCCTTTGAATCGCTCACCTCTCTTGTGACACTCACTTCTTTCTGTCATTCTGTCTGTGGCTCGTCTTCCCCGCTGTGGGGTGAGCTCCTCCAGGGCAGGTACCAGCCCTCTCCATCCCTGAATTCCCCCTTCCCTCCAGCACCGGTGTGGGGCTTAGTAATAGGTCCCAGCCAGGGCTTTCTTCTTCTTCTTTTTTTTTTTTAGTGAGGCAGTTGGGGTTAAGTGACTTGCCCAGGGTCACACAGCTAGTAAGTGTTCAGTGTCTGAGGCTGGTTTTGAACTCAGGTCCTCCTGACTCCAGGGCCGGTGCTCTATCCACTGCACCACCTAGCTGCCCCCAGGGCTTTCTTCTTAAAAGGCCCTCCCAAGTCAGACTTGCTTCCCCCACAACCAGTCCTGATCTGCAAGGCCTCCCCTCTGCCAACACGGAAAGAGGAAGCCCCATGTGGCCTGTGATGCTGGGGACAGGGAGCTACCCTCACACCAGCCTGTCCCGCCTCTCTCCTCCTGCTTAATTACATATTTGCTAATGTCTGTGCTTTCTGGGGAGCCAGGGAGTGTGTCTACTTAGTCGTGCTGTGAATGCCTCCCGAGTGCTCACCCCAGCTCCTTGTGCATTTAGCATCATTGAGGCTCAGAGAGATGTGACTCTGCTTCTGCAGCTGGGCTGGGAGAAAGTGCTGATTCTGTGTCCTCTGCTCTCAGAAAGGGAATGGTGTGCCCCTCATCTCCTCCTGTGTCAACTGGGAGTATCCAGCTGGGATGAGAGACTCCTAGCCTGGGTCAGAGGGCCCCTGGATCTGGAGCTGGCAGGGGTCCTCCGGTCCAACCCTGTCATTTTATTAGAGAAACAGGCCCCACAAGGTTCACAGCTTGTGGGTGTAGAATTGGAAAGGCTCTCAAAGGTAATCTCATCCACGATCTTGTTTTATAGAGTAGTAAACTGCCTACTAGCTCCTTCCCTGCTGATCACAAACACCGCCAACTCGTGCCCATCTTGACAAAGCCCTCCCTGGATCTCCCCATCCATCCTTGCCAACTGTGGTCTTATCCTCTCCTTCCTTTGTTAGCCCGACTCCTTGAAAAAGCTCTCGGCACCAGGGTACCTTCACTCCTCTCTTGTTGATTTCTTCTCTGCCCTTTGCAGGCTGGCTTCTGAACTCGGCACCCCTCGAATCTGCTCCCTCCAATATGGCCAGTGATCTTTAAATCACTCTGTAGCATTTGATAGCCATGGCTGCATTCTTCTCCTGGATAATCCCTCTTTCCTGTATTTCTGTGACACTGCCCTCTCTTGGGTCTCCTATACCCGCCAGCTGTGAGATCTTGGGCAAGTCATCTTACTTCCTGGGGCCTCACTTTCCTCATCTGTAGAATGAGGGTGTGGGATTGGGTGAGCTCTAAGCCCCTTCCAGCTCTGAAGCTGGGAGCCTGGAACTCCCGTATGACATATCCAACTTGAGTCTCTTTTGATACATTTTGACTCATTCCTCGGCACCCTAGGATGACTCTGCCATCCAGCCAGATGGGCACACTCACTGTTCTATACCTGGGAACCCCAGGCCTTTGTCCTAGCTGACCCTCCTTCCCTCAGCCTTCTGGAGTTCATGCCTTCCATTGAGTGCCAATGCTGCCTTTTCCAGGAAACCTCTCCTGGTCCTGACCATCTCTAGTGCCTCCCCTCCATTGGATTCCTCTGCCCTGTCCATATCTTGTTTGTACATACTTATGTCCACATTGTCCCTCCAATTAGTCTTCAAGCTCCTTGAGAGAAGGGACTATCTCTTGTTCTTTCCTTGTGTTTGGTATACAATAGGTGCCCGGTATACAGTAGGTGCTTAATAACTACTAATTGGCTCACTGACTAACTCCAAAACTACCTTGTATTCTTAGTGTATATGTTTTTGTATACTTGGAGAGACAGTGTCAGGTAGTATATAAAGAGCCAGTCTCAAAGTCGAGAAGACCGGGATTCAAATCTTGCTTCTGAAGTAGATTGTCTGTTTGACCCTGCACAAGTCAGCTTACTCCTTGCCATGTCCTCACATGAGCATCCTGGCTGTTCCTAAGACAAAACCCTTCTTCTCTCAGCACTTAGCATTCTTTTTGATTGTCCCCCATGCTGGAAATGCTGTTTCTCCTTCGTCCACTCAGACTTACTGACCTTACTGTACACTCCAGCTACTCACTTCTTCTTTTTACAGGAAGTCAGAACTTTAGAATTTAGGAGTCAGGCCTGGAGTCAGGAAGACTCATCTTTCTGAGTTCAAATCCAGCTTCAGATACTTCCTAGCTGTGTGACCCTAGGCAAGTCACTTCACCCCGTTTGCCTCAGTTTCCTCCTCTGTCAAATGAACTGGAGAAGGAAATGGCAGAGCACTTCAGTATCTTTGCCAAGAAAACCCCAAATGGGGTCCCAAAGACTTGGACATTCCCGAAGTCACACAACACAGATTGGGGTTTGATTTATTCTTTTATTGATCGCCTAGACTTAACAAAGCCACAGAGAAAATGTTTATGATGGAAAACAAATGGAAAAGCGTGTCCTGCTGTTTGGAGAGCAGGTCGTTAAACGTTTGCCTGCAAACCTCAGGGCTGTGCTTAATTTCACTGAATTCACCAAGCCTTAGCTAAGTTCCTGCAGTGAGCGTGGTTCTGTCCTTGGTGCTGGAATTTAAACCACACGGATAGAGTTACAGACCACAGTTCAGGTCCTCAAGGAGCTTGCTGTCTAGTAAGCTCACAAGTACCTGTGATGGGAGGGAGGGGGAGAGAATAGGAAAGGAGCAGGGGGCGTGGCCTAGAAGACAGTTGAGAAGGGAGATTCCTTGGGGCCAATTGAGGAAAGCACACAGCTGTTTTTCCATCGATGCTGGAGAGATTTTGCACTAACCTCATCAGTCCCAGTTGCTACGTTTTAAAACTTATTTTAACGTGCAGATTAGCACAACGGCAAAGAAAGGCTGTTGCCCACTATATTTTCTTGCCTGCAGAAGGCCCTTGTCCCAGTGTGTTGGAACTGGAGTGAGGGTAGTCAGGGGGAGCCCCACAAGTCTTCTCTCATCCATCCCTTGCCCTGACTACAAGACTGGGTTATCTCCTTTTCTGGTCCCACGCCTCTTCAATTATATATATTTGTTTTGTTTTTTAAAGTGAGGCAATTGGGGTTAAGTGACTTGCCCAGGGTCACACAGCTAGTAAGTGTTAAGTGTCTGAGGCCAGATTTGAACTCAGGTCTTCCTGAATCCAGGGCCGGTGCTTTATCGACTGCACCACCTAGCTGCCCCTTCAATTATATTTTTTATCCTGTGTCCCATGGATGTCCCTTATCATAGCAGCTCATGCTCACTAGGCACCTCTCCATTGTCTTCTGGGTGATGCATAATTTTAAGTCTCCAAAGATACCGTGCTTCCCAGACATATGACATCCTCACAAGAATTCTGATGTGAAAAAGATTTCAGAGATAAGAAGGGGAGGCAGGTTTTTTTTTTTGAGGGGCAATAAAGGTTAAGTGACTTGCCCAGGGTCACACAGCTAGTAAGTGTTAAGTGTCTGAGGCCGGATTTGAACTCAGGTACTCCTGAATCCAGGGCCAGTGCTTTAACCACTGCGCCACCTAGCTGCCCTGGGGAGGCAGTTATTAAAAGTCTTAACAAAAAAACAAAACAAAACAAAAAAGGGGCAGCTAGATGGCGCAGTGGTTAAAGCACTGGCCCTGGATTCGGGAGTACCTGAGTTCAAATCCGGCCTCAGACACTTAACACTTACTAGCTGTGTGACCCTGGGCAAGTCACTTAACCCCCATTGCCCTGCAAAAAAAACCAAAAAATAAAAAAATAAAAAAATAAAATAAAAGTCTTGCAGCATTTTCTCATCAATGTCCTAGTCTATACTGGGCCCGGTTTAGTGCTCATGTGTAGTATTTGTCCAAAATATACACACTAGTGCCCCAGTCCATTATAGACTGTCCCTCTAGCTGGACCTGGAGTTAGAAAGACCTGAGTTCAAATCTGGACTCAGATACTTATTAGCTGTGTGAGCCTGGGTAAGTCATTAAACCATTACTTGCCTCAGTTTCCTCTACTGTAAAATGAGGATTCTAACAGCACTTACTCCCTAGAGTGGTTTGTGGGGGTAAAATGAGATATTTGTCAAATATTTTGCAAACTTTAAAATGATGTATAAATTCTAGTTATTATTATTTGTTATTGTTTTAGGTTGCACATCAGTCGCAATAGGCATTTCTTCATCCATTTGGTTTTTCCCTCGTGGATGGTTAGATTAAGCTCTTTTGAATGATTACGGATTTAGTTTCAGAGTGTACTTATGTATTGTTCCAGTGCTTCACGCTTTCCACATCAGAGAGAGGAGAGGGTTTAACCGACTCTAGGGGGATCCCTTTTTGACTTGGACCTTGAGCTTGATTTCCCTCATGTCAGGGACAGGCACCTCCAGTGGGGGAGGGTCTTCCTGTACTATATCCCCCACTTGATATTAACAGTCAGATGGTCTCTGGTTTAAGGAGGCTCAGGATTGTGCCCGATGGGGACTGCCTGGCTGGAAGAGGGTCTTGGAGGTGACATTTTCTTCTGTTGAGTTGAAGGATCCTTTAGAGTCAGCACTTGGGACTCAGGAAAGCACAGTGGGATCTGGCATTCTCTGCACATTTCAGTGGATCCATGGTTGACTGTGGAATGTTATTTGTGAAAGCCGGCTCTCACAGGGGACAAAGAAAACCATTCGTGCTGCACTCTTCACCCGAATGGGGGGGGGGGCGGGGTTTCACAAAAGCATAGTTTTGGTCCAAAGGAAGGCCAGGGTGGAGGCTGTGTGAGCCATACAGATGCATTGTTAGGGAGTTAGGGGACATATGCAATGCCTGGACACAGGGAAAAGAGAAAAGACCTGCATATAGTGTCAGAGGGCCCGGGTTCAAATCCTGCTCCCCTCAGATAATATTTTAGTGTATAATGGGACTGATAAAGATCACCCCCTTCTCACAGGGTTGTTGGGAAGTTTCAATGAGATAGTCAGCTGTCAGACAATTATTAAGTGCTTCTTGTGTGCCAAGCAGGGTGCTAAGTTCTGGGGCTACAAACCCAACAATATATGTCAATCTTTCGCAGATCCTGAGGTGCTCAATAAAAATGCAAGCTGTTGTTGTGTCATTGTTATTTTTTTCCTAATCATAAAAGTATTTTATTATTTTCTAGTTACATGTAGAGATAGCAGGACAGCTAGGTGGTGCAGTGGATAAAGCACCAGCCTTGGATTCAGGAGGACCTGAGTTCAAATCCGGCCTCAGACACTTGACACTTACTAGCTGTGTGACCTTGGGCAAATCACTTAACCCTCAATTTCCCACAAAAAACCAAAAACAAAAACATTTAGAGATAGTTTTCTTTTCTTTTTTCGGGGGGGGGGCAGGTCAATGAGGGTTAAGTGACTTTCCCAAGGTCACACAGCTAGTAAGTGTCAAGTGTCTGAGGCCGGATTTGAACTCAGGTCCTCCTGAATCCAGGGCCAGTGCTTTATCCACTGTACCACCTAGCTGCCCCCGGAATAGTTTTCAACATTTGTTTTTATAAAATTTCTAGTTTTAAATTTTTCTCCCTCCCTCCCTTCTCTCCCCCTCCCCAAGATAGCAAGCAATATGATACAGGTTATATATGTACAATCACATTAAACATATTTCTGCATTAGTCATGCTGTGAAAGAAGAACCAGAGCAAAAGGGAAAAACCTCAAAAAAGATAAACAAAAAAAGTAGAAATAGTATGGTTCAATCTGCATCTAGACTCCACAGTTCTTTTTTTCTGGATTTGGAAAGCATTTTCCATCATGAGTCCTTTGGAACTATCTTGTAACGTTGTATTGCTGAGAAGAGTCAAGTCTTTCACAGTTGATCAACACACAATGTTGTTGATACTATGTACAATGTTCGCCTGGTTCTGCTCATCTCACTCATTATCAGTTCATGCAAGTGCTTCCAGCTTTCTCTGAACTCCTCCTGCTCATCATTTCTTACAGCACAATAGTATTCCATTATATTCATATACCACAACTTGTTCAGCCATTCCCCAATTGATGGGCAGACCCTCAATTTCCAATTCCTTGCCACCACAAAAAGAGCAGCTATAAATATGTTTGTACATGTGGGTCCTTTTCCTTTTTTATGATCTCTTTGGGAAAAAGACCCAATAGTGGTATTGCTGGGTCAAAGGGTATGCAGAACTTTATAGCCCTTTGGGCATAGTTCCAAATTGTTCTCCAGAATGGTAGGATCAGTTCATTACTCCACCAACAGTGCATTAGTGTTTCAATTTTTCCACAGCTTCTCCAACATTTATTATTTTCCTTTTTTTGTCTTATTAGCCAATCTGATAGGTGTCAGGTGATACCTCAGAGTTGTTTTAATTTTCATTTCTCTAATCAATAGTGATTTAGAGCATTTTTTCACATGGCAATAGATAGCTTTGATTTCTTCATCAGAAAACTACCTCTTTATATCCGGTGTGTGTCATTGTTATTACTTGTTCATTTGATCAGAGGAAGAAACAGAGACAAACCCTTGTTAGAGAAACTTGTATTTCTTGGGAATCCCCCACTGCCTGCTCTAGAAACTCTCCTGGGCTTTACTGTCAATTAATCAGTCAATCAACAAGCATTTACTAAACACTGCTAATGCCAAGGATTCAATGAAAGTCCAATCCCTGCCCTCAGGGAGTTTATAGTCTAATGGGGGAGACAACAGGTGAACAGCTCTGCCCATACAAGATATCTCCAGGCTTCCACAGAAGGTAATCTCAGAGGGGAGGGCACTAGCAGCTGGAGGGACCAGGGAAAGCCTCCTGCAGAAGCTGAGACTTAAAGGTGTGAGAAAATAACGGGGTTTGGGGACTCTCAGAGACCCCCTTACTTGAGGACCTAACTAACTGCCTAACCTTTTAAGACTGGCCCAGAGTCAACCAAGTGGGACCTGGGACTGTGAATGGGGATTAAAACACACCCACCTGTAAACCTTGTTCCGGCCAGAGGCCCTGGAACTTGGTGAAAGCAGTCACAGCCCACTGTGGGTCCCCATTATCTCTCTCTCCTAGCTGGCTTTCCTATCTTTCAGAGCCATGTGCGCTCTCTTTACTAATATATTTTTTTTTTTAGTGAGGCAATTGGGGTTAAGTGACTTGCCCAGGGTCACACAGCTAGTAAGTGTTAAGTGTCTGAGGCCAGATTTGAACTCAGGTACTCCTGACTCCAGGGCTGGTGCTCTATCCACTGCGCCACCTAGCTGCCCCTCTTTACTAATAGTTAATATGCTTTAATAAATGCTTAATGTCCCCAAACTGGTGCAGTGGCCTCTAATTTCTAAGTAACATATATATGATAACCCCCAACTATGTACCCTAAACTTGGGACAGAAATAATGCGATCCACATATAATTTTACTCTCCACAAAGGAAACTAGGGAGGGTGGCATTGAGAGGGGTGGTACCCCAAGTGTAGGAGGTGAACAGTGCAAAGGCTTGGAGTCGGGACATGACGTGTCATGTGAGGAACAGCAAATAGGCCAGTGTCACTGGGCCAGAGAGCGTATGGGAAAGAGTCATGTGTTAGAAGACTGGAAAGAGAGGCAGCAGAGAAGGGCTTTGAATGCCAGGCAGTGGATGGGAAGCTCACAGAGGCCCCTGACCCTGACCCTCACTCTACCTCTGCGTATCATGAATGACCCTTGCTTCTTCTGCAGCCTGGCTGGCTGACCTCTGCTGCTTCCCCTCACCCGCTAACTGCATCAGCCAGTTTGCAAATGCTGTTTGAAGATGAATTATTGGGGGCATTATTGTTATTCTCCCCTTTGCCCCCTTCCAGGGCCAGGGAGCTGACCTCTCCTCTGATTAGAGCGCAGTCCCATCTTTGGTCGCTCTCTTTTTCTCTTATTTGATATTTTCCCCACAATTTGAACCATTTCCTGTGCAGCCAGCCCTTCCCAGGGGCCTCCTGCCCATCAGCTAGTGTTTGCAATTCTCTATTTCATTTTGTTTCTCTGGGCCGGGTGTCTCCCTGAATGGGGGTGAATGATAGTCTATATATCGTCTCTTGTAGACAGCCACAGTCTGGGGCTGTTATTTTCGCATTCAGGGAGAGATGTCTGGTGTCTGAAAAGAGCAATGTGATTGTCCCACTTTCCTCTGCCCTGGTCAGACCCCATCTAGAGAGTCAGGCCTGGTTCTGGGCATTCTATTTTATGAGGGAAGGCGATGAGCTGGAGGGTGACTAGGATGGCGAAGGGTCACACATTGGAGCTGGAAGGCCCCTTCGATGGACGCCCTCCATCCCGTTCAGCCAGAGCTCACCAGGGGATCAAACAAGAGTTTAACCCAAGTGATCAGACTCCAGAGGCCGCCATGTTGGTCTCACAGTGAGGTGGGCTTCCTGGGAAGGCTGGGAGTCCTTCACCCACAGAGGCATTTATGCAGAAGCTGGTGCCTCCCTGTTGGGGTTGTCATCTTGGTTTTTATTCAGAAGTGTTTAGAATAGAATTTCCCAGAGCTCCTGGGACCCTGCAGGCCAGGTACTGAAGGACCAGATTGGATCCAATCTTATCTCTCAGAACAAACCAGTTGGATGATGTGACCTTGGAAGCAGGAAGTTATACGTTGAAATCCGGCCTCAGTCACTCATTATCCATGTGACCTTGGGGGCAGGTCTTGTGATCTCTATGAGCCTCAGTTTCTTCATCTGCAGAATGGGAGTGAGGGTAGCTATTGTCATCCCACACAGAGATATTAAGCATTGAATGAGATGAAATATACCTTCAGGAAGGGGCAGATGTCTGCAATGAGGGTGCTCCCTGGTCAGTTTGGCTCCAGATGTTGCATTTGAGTGCTGACCAGATGGGGAAGAGCCCAGCCTGTGCCACGTGGGGAACTGTTAAAAGAACTGGGGACATTTGTCCTGGAGGAGAGAAGGAGCCATTGTTAAGTATTGGAAGAGGGCTTGGCCAGCCTCCTTCTGCTTGGCCCCAGGGGCTGACTAGGGAACCAGGGGGGAACCTTAGAAAGAAAGGAGCAAACTTCCTTCCAACGAGAGCTACCCAAAGTGGGAAGAAGATCCCAGGGGAGGGAATGGGTTCCCCTTCATGGGCCGCCAAGCAAAGACTGGCTGAGCCCTTGTTGCATAGGTGGGAGAGAGGACTTTTTGTAATGTACAGTTTATTCTAGGTGGCTGCGGAGATCTTTTGCAGGCTCTAGAATTGTGTGATTCTGTGTCTTGCACATAGTGGGGTTACATATCAAACCGGTGTTTATATATATACATGCAAAGTAAGTTACTACAGTAGCCAGGTCTCCCCCCACCCCACCCCAACAAAAAAAATAAAAGCAAGAAAAAGAAAGTTAAGAAAATCTGTTTCACTCTGCACCCTCAATCCATCAGCTCTCTCTCTGGAGGGAAGTGGTATGTTTCATCATGAGTCCTTTGGAGGGTGTGCGTGGGGGTCATTGTGTGTAGCAGAGCTCTTAGGTTTTTCATGGTTAATGATCTTTGATCAGTGTTTAAGTTGCTTTCCTGGTTTTGGTCATCTCTGCATCAGTTCATGTAAGTCTTCCTAGGATTCTTTGAAACCTCCCCTTCATTATTTTTTCAACACAACAGTATTCCAGCACATTCATCAATTAGAACTCGTTCAGCCATTTCCCAGTTGATGGGCAGCCTGCCCTCGGTTTACAATTCTTTGCCATCACAAAAAGAGCAGCTATGAGTATTTTTGCACAGCTGTGTCCTTTTCCTCCTTCTTCGATCTCTCTGGATTGTGGCATTAGTAGTGGTATCACTGGGTCAGAGGTATGCCCAGTTTAATAGCTTTTTGGGCAGAGCTCCAAATGGTTTTCCAGAATGGTTGGACCATTTAATAAATGTTTGTTGTTG
Organism: Dromiciops gliroides; assembly: GCF_019393635.1. Lineage (NCBI taxonomy): Eukaryota > Metazoa > Chordata > Mammalia > Microbiotheria > Microbiotheriidae > Dromiciops > Dromiciops gliroides. The sequence continues at coordinate 4,676,789 of NC_057861.1, forward strand.
CTTTTATTGTTTTGTAAATGTTTATTGTTTATTGAATTGATATGGGCTGTGGCCAGGTCCACAAGGCACCTAAGCAGCTGGCCACATCTGTTACCAATTCTGTTGAACATCTGGATGTTTTGTTCAATGATGGACAACTCAGCTTTAGATTTATATTTTTACAGAATTGATTGGATGAGTTAAGATATGGATATTATGTCTGTGCTGTCTTGTCTCTCAGACTGACAGCTCCAACCTGGAACATCCGGCAGATTTCAGGAGAAAGAAATCAGGCCAAGTGTTGGACAGGGGGAGGTATCAGGCTGAGCCTCAGATAGAAATCTGTAGGACCAGGCTCCGAGCACTCTTTTCCTCATAACTCCCTAACTTTGGGCAAGATGCTTCCCATCTCTGAGGTTCAGTTTCCATGTCTGTAAAATGTGGAAGTTCAATTAGATATCCTCTGGAGGGCCCTCCCACCTCTGACCTTTTGTGTTCTAAGGTCCTTCCCAGCCCTGACATCCCCTGTTCTAAGGTCCCTCCCAACTCTGACATTTCCTGTTCTAAGGGCCCTCCCAACTCTGACATTCTCTATTCTAAGACCCTTCCCAGCTCTGACATCCCCTGTTCTGACATCCTTCCTAGCTCTGACCTTCTGTATCTAAGGTCATTTCCAGCCCTGACATCCCCTGTTCTGAGGTCCCTCCTACTTCTGTCATCCCCTGTTCTGAAGTCTTTCCCATCTCTGACTTTCTATGTCTTAGGTCATTTCCAGCCCCGACATCCCCTGTTCTGAGGTCCCTCTAGTCCTGAAATCCCCTGTTCTAAGGCCACACCCAGCCCTTAGATCCCCTGTTCTAAGGTCTCTCCAGCTCTGACTTTCCTTGTTTTGCAGTTCCTCATAGTCTGACATTCCGTGCTTGGGATCATAGGGTCATTGCTTTAGGGCTGGTGGTCCCCTCATTTGATTGATAAGGGCAGTTCACAGAGGTTAATAAGTGGCATTCTAGTCCTGGGACTCCAGCTTCAACCTTCTTTCCAGTGTACCCATGGAGGTCCATCCTAGCTCTGGCATTCGATGTCGCAGGTTCCCTTCCATTCCTGATATTCTATGTTCTAAGGCCCCTCTCACATGTGACATTCTTTGCTCTGTGTTGTAAGCTCCAGCCCAGCCCCAAGCTCTGACAGTTGGTGGGCTACCTAGCTTTGCTTCCAAAATAATTGGCTAAGTTACTAAATATGACTGCTCTTGCCTCCTATGTAGCCCTGGTCTAATAGCTAGGGAATACCATCTTGTAGACTCTGCAGGGACAGGGAAGACTGCTCCACTCATGGCCCGTTGTTACTTCCCATAAATTGCCAGGTGAATTTGCACCAGGACCCTTGGGCCTGAGGGGCCTCCGGGGTAGCTGCTGCCAAATAGCAGATCTTGGGATGGGGCTTCATTGCATTCTGGGCACACCCGGCCTCTCCTCACCGGCCTTCACTGAGCTAGGGGCTTCTGATGTCAGTGACAGTTGTACAAGATGCTACATATCTAAACAAAATGCTTTCCCTTATGTTTCAGGACTCTGGATAAATAACTAAAAACCTCTGTCACCCTCCAAGGAAGCGTTGGCTCCTTTGATTCATCAGTCCTCGTGGGAGAACAAGGCCCTCTGGGACAAACAGATTTTCCAGGTAACTGAAGCTTCACCTTTAAATTGTCCAAACTGAAGGGGAAAACCCTGCATTTTGGAGGAGAGAGAACCTTCCACAGTGCAATCCGTGCTTGCTTCCCTGCCTTCTTCAGTACACTGGGCATAATTTACATTTTTGTTAATGCCCTGAGGGGTTTTTAGGTCATGAATTTCAGGTCACAGTATCCCAGAGCTGGAGGGGACCTCAGAGACCATTTTACAGAGGAAGACACTGAGGTTCAGGGACTTGCACATACCAGGGGCTGGATTTGAACCCAGGGCCTCTGACTTCTGAGTCAGTGCCTCCTATTTCCACACTACTACCTTTCTGTGGTAATGCCCTCCAAGATTCTGTCCTTGGCTGCTCCTAATCTGCCAGAGGCTCATTGACTTCAGAGTCACAAGGTGAAGCCCACCCTCTGGTGAGATCAGACTGTGTCCCCATTTGTGTGGGTCTCTGGTCCTCCATCAGAGCATGTTGTGAATAAACGCTGTGGTCCAGCAGGTATATACTGAGTGGCTAATAGGTGCAGGGAACTTGGGGAGGCCCTGACTTACAAAGGCAAAATTCCGATAGGGGACAAACCAAACACCTCCCAACCAGCGCCTGTCTTCAGGGAGCTTACACTTGACCTGGAGAGATATTACCCATAAACAAGTACTTGTATGAATACCTGATAATTTGAGGACAATGGAACATCAGGAAGGGCTTCCTGTAGGCAGTGGCCTCAGCTGAGCCTGGAAGGTCTTCAGGGGTTCAAAGAGGTAGCAGTGAGAAAGGGGAGCAATGCAATAGAAAGTAGGTCAGCTTGCCTGGAAGGAAGAACGAAGGAAATGGCTGGAAAGGTAGACTGGAGGGGGGTGATGCTAGATATAGGAGTTTGTGTTTCATCCCAGAGGAAGTAGGGAGCCATTGAGGGTTCATGAGCAGGGAAGTGCTGTGGTCAGGCCTGTGCTTTAAGAAAACTTGTGTGGAAGATGCATCAGAGAGGAGAGAGAGGAGAGCCAAGAGTCCAAGTGAGGTGTGATAAAGGCCCTCCCTCCTGATCCTCTGCAATCAATAACACACAGGAAACTATCAGAAGATAACTTTAGCAATTAGATGCTGTACTCCCATATTTTGTTGTTCAGTTGTTTCAGTCATGTCTGACTTTTTGGGTTTTCTTGGCAAAGATGCTAGAGTAGTTTGCCATGTCCTATTCCAGCTTATTTATACAGATGAGGAAATGGAGGCAAATAGGGCTAAATGACTTGACCAGGGTCACACAGCTAGTAAGAATCTGAGGCCAGAATGAACATAGGAAGATGAGGCTTCCTGACTCCAGGTCTGACATTGACACTATCCCCTGCAGCGCCACCTAGCTGCCCCCATCTTTACATTATATTTATTTTGTATGTACATACTTATATACATTTTGCCAGTAGATTGTAGGCTCCCTGAGGGCATGCCCTTCCTTCTTTTTCTCCCTAGCATCAAGCATCCCTGGTCCATGACTGATGCCTAATACAGGCTGGCTGATGGATTACTTTCTTGAATCATACTGTTCATTCCAGAAGATTAGTTTATTGCAGGCTTCATGGAGGAGGTGAGACTCGAAGGATGAGGAGGGTTTGGGTTGGGGACAGAGCAGCACAGGAGGGGAAATAACAGCAGCCAGACCACAGGTAGGAAGGGATGTTTGTGGGATGGGGAGGAGAGTGGCCCCAGCCTCAGCTTACTTACCTGTAAAATAAGGCTGTTTTTGTTTTTGTTTTTTGTGAGGCAATTGGGGTTAAGTGACTTGCCCAGGGTCACACAGCTAGTAAGTGTCAAGTGTCTGATGCTGGATTTGAACTCAGGTACTCCTGACTCCAGGGCCGGTGCTCTATCCACTGCACCATCTAGCTGCTCCAATAAGGCACAGTTTTAAAGGAATTTCTGGCTATAAATCTGGTGAAAAAAATTTTTTTTCAATCTGGTCCAGACCCAGGATTTCATTGACTTGAGGACCTCCCAGTGAGGGAATTCCCTCCATCACTGCCAATCAGCTGCTATTCTGTCAGATAGAATCATTAGTGGGGACGGCGCATTCCTAGCATTAGTCCTTCTCACACTCTCCTTAGAGGGCTACGCCATGGTTTCACATTCATTCTGCCTCCTTCCCTTGTTCCCACCTCCTGTGAGTGCCTTTTTAAAGTCCAAATTTGCTTGGAAGTTCTTCAGGCGTCCACATCTGTCTCTTTGGAGAGCTTCCTCTCAGATTCCTCCTTGGAACAGTTTCCCCCCGTGTCTCATTGCCAGGAGCTTCCCGTCCCCCCATCCTGTGCTGATTTCCTCTGTGGAGCTCCAGGCCATGGGATCCCCCTTCGCTTTTCTCTGAAACCTTGGAAATCGGCTCTTTCCCCAATCCAGCTCCACAGTGGACTATGCCTGGCCTTCTTCTCATTCTCTGTTATAAATTTTAAAAGAGAAGTAACTTCTTTCAAAGCTTCCCACTGTTTCTACTCTCCCAACCAGTGCTTCCTTGTGGGCAAGGAACAGGTTAATCAATCAATGAATCAAGAAGCATTCATTAAGCACCTACTATGTGCTAGGCACCAGAGATGCAAAGGCAAAGGTGACATAGTCCCTGCTCTCAAGGAGTTTACACTCTTTTGGGGATCTAGTATAGACCTATATAGGTATAGAGTAAATATATTTAATTAATAAAGAAACACTTATTAAGTACCTAGTATGTGTCAGGTACTGGATATGCAAAGGCAAAGGTGACATAGTCCTTACCTTCAAGGAGTTTACATTCTATTGGGGAGCCAGTATGGACCTATATAGTTTATTTGTTTTGTTTTGTTTTTACCTATATATATTTTTGGGGGGGCAGGGCAATAAGGGTTAAGTGACTTGCCCATGGTCACACAGCTAGTAAGTGCCAAGTGTCTGAGGCCAGATTTGAACTCAGGTCCTCCTGAATCCAGGGCCGGTGCTTTATCCACTGTGCCACCTAGCCACCCCTCCAACCTATATAATTTTAAAGCAAATGTTGTTCAGTTGTTTTTCAGTTGTATCCAACTCTCTGAGACCCCATTTGGGATTTTCTTGGCAAAGATGCTGGAGTGGTTTGCCATTTCCTTCTTATATTCAATCAATCAAGAAGTCTTTATTAAGTACCTACTAAGTGCTAGACACTGGAGATAGGCAAAAGTGCAGTAGTACCCTGAGTGCTTCTCAAGAGGTTACTGGGGAGAAACTATATATACTGATACAGATATGTATATATATTTAATCAATTATTTGCAGAGAGGAGATGGGTGACAAATAGACAGTTTCCTTGCTCTATCCGCACACTAAAAGATGCCCTTACAAGTGGCCCCATCAGCTAGGGGGCACCCTAGGGTACAGAATGCTGGATCTGAGGTCAGGAAGACTTGAGTTCAAATCCATCCTTAGACACTTTCTAGCAGCGTGACCATGGAAAAGTCACCTAACCTCATTTCGCCTCCATTTCCTCCACCATAGTATAGAGAGTAATAGCACCTACTTCCCAGGGTTATTGTAAGGATAAAATAAAATGAACTAATATGTGTGAAACACTTAGCACAATGTATGACACATAGTAGGTGCTTTGTAACTGTTAGTAGTGATGATGATTATGACCTTTTTGACCTTGGGCAAGTCACCTGTGTAGGACGGGGGTGGGGTGGGATGGGGCTGAACTAGATAACCTCTTAGGTCTCTTACAACTACAAACAGAAATCTCTGGGGAACCTCACCATTGCTAGGAAATCCCTCATCTATTTTGGATGTCTTTCATGATGGTGGCCAACACCTTTGGGAAGCATATCTTCCTCTAGTGTGCCGTGCTAGATTTTGACAATTGGAAGGTTGTTAGATTGTTTTCCTTCTAGTTTCATTTATCAAGGAATCATCCTGTATGATAACATATACTTGACAGGGACTTTCTCATTAAAACGAATCACACAGTAGGAACTTACATTGAGCTGTGTGACTGTGAGAGTGTGTGCTATGGAAAACTTTGTAAAAGCCTTCTGTTTCCTTCTCAAATTTTCATCAAGGATGCCTTTGGTGTTCATGTACAGATCATTCTCATACAAATTTTATAGAGCTGTGTGTATTTATTGATGAGTAAGATCACAGTAAAAAAGAAAATTCAAAAACATAGAAAGGAAGTGTGACCTAGGCTTACCTAGACTGGATCTGATCCTGTAGGCTGGCTCTTAGAGGAGCCATGGATGGAAGGAGGAAAAGAAGGGAAGGAGGGAGGGAGAGAAGGAAGGACAAAAAAGAAGGAAAGGGAAGGAAGGAAAGAAGGGAGGAAGGGAGGAAGGGAAGGAAGAAATGAAGGGAAGGAGAGAGGGAGGGAGAGAGGGAGTGAAGGGTGAAACTGAGGGAAGGAGGGAGGGAGAGAAGGAAGGAAGAAAAAGAAGGAAAGAGAAGGAAGGAAGGGAAGGAGAGAGGGAAAAAAGGTAGGGAGGGAGGGAAGGAAGGGAAGGACACAGGGAGTTAAGGGTGGGATTGAGGGAAGAAGGGAGAGAAGGAAAGAAGGAAGAAAAAGGGGAAGGAAAGGAAGGAAGGAAAAGAGGGAGGGAGGAAAGAAGGAAGGAAACAAACATTTATTAAGCATCTACTATATGTCAGGCACTATGCTAAGTGCTTTACAAATATTAACTCATTTGATCCTCACAACATTCCTATGAGGTAGATGCTATGATTACCCCCCCCATTTTGCAGTTGAGAAAACTGAGGCAAACAGAAGTTAAGTGACTTGTCAGGGTCATACAGCTAGCTAATAAGTGTCTGAGGCTGGGTTTCTACTCAGGTCTTCCTGACTCCGGTCCTGGTGCTCTGTGCCCTATGGTCACTGAATCACAGAATTTGAGAGGTGGAAGGGATGTCAGCTGCCATCTACTCCAAGCCATACACCAGTGGAGTCACCTGTAACATCAGATCCCTGGGGGGCAGCTAGGGGGCGCAGTGGATAGAGCACTGGCCCTGGATTCAGGAGGACCTGAGTTCAAATCCGGCCTCAGACACTTGACACTTACTAGCTGTGTGACCCTGGGCAAGTCACTTAACTCTCATTGCCCCACCAAAAAACAAACAAACAGAACAAATAGTCATCTGGTCTCTGCTTGAAGACCTCCAGGAGTGGAGAGCCCGCCATATCTCAAGGCCGTCACCTCCATTTGGGAACAGCACTGATCAATAAAAAGTTTTTCCTCACACTAAGCCTTGGTTTCCGTTTTGACAACTTGTCTCCTGGGTCTGCCCTCCAGGGCCACGTCACACCAGTAAATCAAGGAGCATTTTTTAAGCAATGACTAAGGAGAGCACGGTTAATGCCACCTCCACACAGACCTGCAGATATCAGAACACAGCCATCGGGTCTGCCCTGAATCTTCTCTTCTCCAGACTGAGCATCCCTGCTTCCTTCACCTGGTCCTCGTATGAAATGGATGCAGAGACCTTCACAGTCCTGGTATCAGACTCCAGAGGCCAGAGGCCAATGAGACGATCTCTTTGCCCATTTCTGGAAGCACTGACCCACTGGATGTAGCCCATTGGCTATTTTGGCTTCCACATCAAATTATTGGTTCATATTGAGCCCTCAGTCCACTAAATTCTATGTCTTTCCCATCTTACTGTTAAGGGCTAAAATTCTAGCTAAACTGTCTAAAATATCTAATGAGTGGTCGCCAATAAATTATAAGCTTTAGCAAGAGTTAGACTTTTAAGCATTTATTAAGGAAAACAAGAATTTGGTAAAGAGAGAGAGAAAGGCCTAGATTTCTATCTATTAAAGGGAGAGCACATTTTTAGCTCCCTTCTCCGCCAGCGTCCTCAGGAAAGAGAGCGAGACTGAGCGCCAGTCTCTTCCTTCCTCCTCCCACTAGCCCGCGTCACTTCCTGACTCCTGGTCTTGCCCTCAAAGACCTTCCCTTCATGGGCAGAACTCCTCTACAGTAAGTATCCAGCAGGTGGCGTTATTCCAATCGTTACAGTCCCCCCTGTTGTTCCTCAAGAAACAAAATGTTTCCTTGACGGAACAGTAAAACAATATGATAACTATTGCTAACTAATAATATGTGAACAACAATATAGAAAAGGAAGAGAGGAAAGTTTTGTCCAGAGGGGCGATTTTTTTTGTCCTCATGAACCGACGCTTTGACATTAGTCTTGCAAAGGGAGGGCCTCTGCAGAGAATACATGTTACAGATGGTGTATATTATAACAGAAAGAGAAAAAAAACCAACAAAAAGAACAAATCAAAACTGTTCATTTAAAGTCTCTGAAAGTCTTTTCTCAGATGTCCTCTAGGTGTAGTCGTAGAATGGAAGTCTTTTCAGGGGTTGATGTGTGGATGCTGGTAATCAGCCAGGAAAACTTCCTACAAAATTGAGCTTAACACAACTTTAAAATAGCTTTGTCAATAATCAAATCAAACAATGAAAGTTCTCAAAAACATGTCTAAGGGAATACAGAATCTTAGTTGTTACACATGAAACATATAATAAAACAAAAATTGAAACATTCTTTAAAATTATAATCTTACTATAGTCCCCCCTTATGGAGGGTAATTGAGAAGACAATTGCTGCGATATTAATTTTTAAAAATAATTTTTATCTTTGTTTCATCACTTTTTGCATCATCTGCCTAATTATCCTCATGCCATTATGAGAAATTAAAAAATCTAATATAATTGGTAACAGGTGTCAAGGCCAAATTCAACACTGTATTTATCATGACACCTGAGATAATTATGGGGGTTACCATAAAAGAACAGAGAAATGATGGGATATGAGCATTCCCACACTTGAGCAATATGTACTGCCCATACAGTATGCCAGGCTTAAAATAGGTGGATGGAATATATGTCCATGCCACCGAACATATTGGAAGAAACTGAGTCAGACTTAATCAGATGCATGGGATTGAGATGTCCATGGCATCAGGCATATAGGAGGGAGCATAGAAGCCAGGTGTAGAAGTGAGATGGGTGGGATGAATACTTCCAGCCATCTGTACAATATTGTGGGGAAAAAGAGAATAAAATATTAAACCAAGAGAATCCAACCTCAACATTTGTCAAAAGCCGTTCCCTCGGCCATACCTTGACTTCATGCATGTCTCCCCTCATGTGACAGTTCAGTGTCTGCTCTTGCATGTATTCCTCTTGTGATTGGATGGCATCTTGGCCAACTGGCATCTGATAACTCAGAATAAAGGCAATTAATGTCTTAAATGATAAGTTCCCATAATCCAAGTCTCATATGGATTTAAAATTGAGGATAATAAATGATTGCAAAAAATGTAAATACATCTTGACTCAAAATATAATACATAATTATGCAACAATTTCAAATAATACCCTTTTTTTTACTTAGTATACAATTACTTTTGTGAAAAATCAGAACATACTTAAATACAAGTTAAAGCACAACAGAATCTCAAAGAACTTTTTTTTGAAAAAAGAAAACTTTTACAAATGTTCCCCTCTTTTTTTTTTTTTTTTGAATATGCTTATCAAAAATAATACTTCTTTACACTTGCCATGGCAACCAATTTGCCAGGGAAATGCTTCAAAGAGTTTGATCAAATAATCAGTTGAGAAAAAATAACAAAAACAAACAACTCAGAATATGGGAGCACAATACTCCTAGAATTAACATTGTATTATGAAATCAAAACCATGTTTCAAAATTAGATAGATGAATGAATAGAAGAAAATACACATGGAACAATAAAATACAGTGAAATTCAAACTAAGGAAATCTAAATGAATATGAACTTAATATCAATAAGAGTATTATAAAATATAAACTTGATCACATGACTATAAAAAGCTTTTACAAATATTCTCCTTGTTTTAGAAACTAAGTATAAGACACAATCTCAAAAGCATGAAAATCTCTATGAAAATAAACCCATTACCATTAATTTCAAAATGTAGATGTAATAGCATAGAAATCCTATGTAACCTCTGAACTGATACAATTACTCTGAGTGAATTCAGAACACTTTTGATTCCGATATCTAAAATCCCCAATACTCATATCAATACCTTGCTGCATACTTCTACATTTCTGTAAAATATATACCCTTCCATGGCAAAAGAAGCGGAGTCTTGAACTATGGTGATGATTGTCATTCTTATTCAGCTTAAGTTTTTCTTCTTTAACCCCTCTATATTGTCTGTCAGTCTTTTCACCATACAAATGCTTTATAAGATTACTAATTAAAGACAAAAGCAGGTTAGCAAAATTATGAACAAAACGAGCATATCTGGAATTTAAAGGGTTTTCTAAGGTTGTCTCAGAAGCACAGCCAGGCTGGGGAAGGGCTGAGCCTGAAGCTGCAAATGTAGTTAGAGAAAGTTGAGCATGCGCATTAGATCTTTGGACTTCCCGGGCAGGGGAAGCAAAGGGCTTGGCCATGGGGGGAGTAGAGGGTGGGGTCTGGAGAGGAGGGGAGGGACCAGCACAATTTGAATCAGACTTGATTTTGAACTCAGGCCTGGATTCCTCTTCCCCCACTTTGCCTCCAGGTGCTAGGGGATTAAAAACTTCTAGAGGGTGGGTCATTGCCTCCAGGCATGCAAAATTAGAGCAACAATTAGTGTTAGAATTGGGAAAAGCTGCAGGAATCTCTTCAGGTTTCTCTGAAAAAGCATGGTTGGGAGAGGGAGTGATATTTCCTTGTGTGAGTAAGTTGCTGGCTCTTTTAACAAAAATAAAAAGAAAAATAGAAAATCCACAAAAACAAAGCATTAACATGATCTTATCCCCCATTTGTCTGGTTAAACAGACTAAAATCAAAAATAGGATAATTAGGGAGTTTAAAAGGTCCATTCGAAAAAATTTAAAGGAAAACACAGCCAGTACGCCAGTACTTAGCAGTTAAAGGGAGAGGGAGGGGAAATTTCTTACCCAACCAGAAGATCAGAAGACTGAAGTTTAGCTTTCCTCTTCGTGGTCAGCCATCTGTTAAGGGCTAAAATTCTAGCTAAACTGTCTAAAATATCTAATGAGTGGTCGCCAATAAATTATAAGCTTTAGCAAGAGTTAGACTTTTAAGCATTTATTAAGGAAAACAAGAATTTGGTAAAGAGAGAGAGAAAGGCCTAGATTTCTATCTATTAAAGGGAGAGCACATTTTTAGCTCCCTTCTCCGCCAGCGTCCTCAGGAAAGAGAGCGAGACTGAGCGCCAGTCTCTTCCTTCCTCCTCCCACTAGCCCGCGTCACTTCCTGACTCCTGGTCTTGCCCTCAAAGACCTTCCCTTCATGGGCAGAACTCCTCTACAGTAAGTATCCAGCAGGTGGCGTTATTCCAATCGTTACATTACCCTTGTGAAATTGATTTTTTGTACCCATGTGCAAGACTTCACATTTACCTCACTAAATTTCATCTGGTGTTCTAGCCTGTCAGGGTCCTTTTGGACTTAGACTTTGTCACCATTATGTTAGCTGTCTTTCCTACCTTTGGGTCTTGCGAACATTTGTTGAGCATGCCTATCCATGTCCATTGACATCTACTCTGTGTCTGGCCATCCACCCCCTTCTAGATCCATCTGATTGAATGATCATTTAACCCACATCTCTCTTCTTTGCAGAAAGAGTATAAGATATTTTATCAAAAATTTGACTAAATCTAAGTAAATTCTCCATAGCTTCCCATCATCTATTAGTTTGCTAAACCTACAAAAAAGGCTAATTTGGCCAAAGTCATGTTAGTTCTTTGTAATCGTCGCTTCCCTTTCTAGAAGTTCACCAACCATCCCCTTAATGATCTGTTATAGAATTTTCTGAGGATTTGACATCAAAATTCCTTGGCCTAGAGTTTGTAGACTGTTCTTTTCCCTTTTTTTGAAAATCAGGAGAGATGTAGCCTTCTTCAGCTTCATAATGCCTCTCCATCTTTGATGATCTTTCAGATATCACTGACGATGACTCAGTGGTCACTTCTGGCAATTTTTTCAGGACCTATGATGCAGTTTGGTTGGGCCAGGGGACTTGAGTTGAGCATCTTCTCTCTTTGGCTCATTGCCTGCACCTGGAGTTTTTCCAGGAAAATCCCATATTCTCATGGTATAGAGGCAGCATTAGAATCAAGAAATCCTGCCTCTGATGCACACTGTCTGTGTGACCCTGGAAAAGTCGTTCAATCTCTTAGTGACTTTCTGAGACAACTCTTTAAAAATTTTTTTTTGAGGCAACTCTTTAAGACCATCCTGCAGAGCAGTGCCAGTTCACATTGGTGCAGGGAGTTTCCTCATCTGGGAGTTCTGTATAACAGTGACTTCATAGGTCAGTCCAAAAATAGCCCATGTTTCGGTTTTTACAATTGTGGGAAAAGGGGGCCTGGGTTCTTGTGCTGTCACTTGGAAAATGTACATCACGCATGGGACAGCCTTTATTTCATCTCCACAAAAACAAAGATGAGACCAAGGGCTCCTAGGAACCCCTCAACAGATACAGAAACACCCACAGGAGCGGGAATAGAACATCCATTTTCTGTGAAAGTGCGCTGACCTTTGAGGTTACTATTGAGACAGCCCTTTGGCATTCTTAAGAGTTCCTCTTTCCCACAGAGCACATTTCTCCCAAGATGCATCGTACCACCCTGTGCTTTAGGTTTCCCCAGGAGGGGGCTGCTGAACAAGGACCTTCACAATCAGAGCAAATCATGGGAAGAGAAGGGGTTGGCGCCCCTTCAGTCATAAGTCATGACGGTTTCCTTCTCCAAGAGTTGCACTGTGGAGGACATTTCTCTTTTGCTGGTCAGTGCCTGAACTTGTGAATTTGAGAACTGGACCTCAGCTTGAGTGGACATGGACATGTCTCTTTCTGCCATGGGCTTCTTCTAAAAAATTAATATTTATTTCCCCCCAATTACATATAGAAACAGTTTTTAACATTCTTTTTTTCACTTAATAGTATTTTATTTTTTCCCAATTACATGGGAAACATTACATGTACAAACACTATAATTTTAATTTTTTTTGGTTTGTTTTTGGCAAGGCAATGAGCGTTAAGTGACTTGCCCAGGGTCACACAGCTAGTAAGTGTCAAGTGTCTGAGGCCGGATTTGAAACACTACAATTTTCAACATTCATCTTTGTAAGATTTTGAGTTCAAAATTTTTCTCCCTCCCCTCCCCTTCTCTTTTCCTCCTTCATTCCTCCTCTCCCTCTGTCTTCCTCCCCTCCCCTCCCCTCTCCTCTCACCCCCTCCCCTCCCCTCCCCTCTCCTCTCCTCCCCTCCCCTCTCTCTCCTCCCCTCTCCTCTCTTCCCCTCCCCTCTCCTCTCCCCTCCTCTCCTCTCCTCTCCTCCCCTCCCCTCTCCTCTCCTCTCCCCTCCCCTCCTCTCCTCTCTCCTCCCCTCTCCTCCCTCTCTCTTCCCCTCCCCTCTCCTCCCCTCCCCTCCCCTCTCTCTCCTCCCCTCTCCTCCCCTCCCCTCTCCTCTCCCCTCCTCTCCTCTCCTCTCTCCTCCCCTCTCCTCTCCTCTCCCCTCCCCTCCTCTCCTCTCTCCTCCCCTCCCCTCCCTCTCTCTTCCCCTCCCCTCTCCTCTCCTCCCCTCCCCTCTCCTCTCCTCTCTCCTCCCCTCCCCTCCCTCTCTCTTCCCCTCCCCTCTCCTCCCCTCCCCTCCCCTCTCTCTCCTCCCCTCTCCTCCCCTCCCCTCTCCTCTCCCCTCCTCTCCTCTCCTCTCTCCTCCCCTCTCCTCTCCTCTCCCCTCCCCTCCTCTCCTCTCTCCTCCCCTCCCCTCCCTCTCTCTTCCCCTCCCCTCCCCTCTCTCTCCTCCCCTCTCTTCCCCTCCCCTTTCCTCTCCCCTCCTCTCCTCTCCTCTCCCCTCCTCTCCTCTCCTCTCCCCTCCCCTCCTCTCCTCTCTCCTCCCCTCCCCTCCCTCTCTCTTCCCCTCCCCTCCCCTCCCCTCCCCTCTCTCTCCTCCCCTCTCTTCCCCTCCCCTCTCCTCTCCCCTCCTCTCCTCTCCTCTCTCCTCCCCTCCCCTCCCTCTCTCTTCCCCTCCCCTCTCCTCTCCCCTCCTCTCCTCTCCTCTCTCCTCCCCTCCCCTCCCTCTCTCTTCCCCTCCCCTCCCCTCCCCTCCCCTCCCCTCCCCTCCCCTCTCTCTCCTCCCCTCTCCTCTCCTCCCCTCTCCTCTCCTCTCCCCTCCTCTCCTCTCCTCTCTCCTCCTCTCCCCTCCCCACCTTTCCCCTCCCCTCCCTTCTTCTCCCCTCCCCTCTCCTCTCCTCTCCCCTCCCCTCCCCTTTTTTTCCTCCTCCCTTCTACCTCCTCTCTCTCCCTCTCTGTCTGGCTTCTCTTCTTTCTCTCCCTCCCTGCTTCCTTCCCTCCCCCTCTCTCTGTAATATGTTTCTATCATGGCACATAATTAAGCAATCCCATGATTAATAGAAATGATTGAAGGAAGCCAGGTGAATGCCAACCATCCTGTCTTGCATTGTGCCTGATTCAAGATGCACGAATGGGAACAAAAAGCTGTCAGAATGAGAAACTAGAAGGGATCCTGGCTCTTCATGCCCTGCCCCCACGTGCAAAATACCAAACAGAAACATCGGAGAGAAAAGGAAAAGCTTAAAAAAAAGAAAAGAAAAGCCAACCAATATGAAAAATGAAGGAGGAGGGGGCCACTGACAGGATAAAACACCGTGAGTAACTTTACCAGGTAGAGCACCAAGAACAACAGAGAACCAGAGAAAGCTCACACAGCATCTTGAGATACGTCCTTCAATGGAACAGCGATGCATTCAAAGAAATAAGGCAAGGATTGACAATGCTAAGGAAAGCATGAGACCAAAGAGAGGAAGAACTTAGAAATGGGAAGAAATCCTATGAGGAAATTGTGAGAATTAAAAGATATGAAAAAAGAATGAGAGAAGATAATGATGCCATCCCCAATGCCCTATGTACAAGACAGAGCTAGTTATCTCCCCTACTCCCACACTTCCCTCTTCCAAGCTTCTGCATTACTGTTGAAGGTTCCACCACCCTCCCTGTCCCTGAGGCTGGCATCCCAGGTGCCATCTTGGACTTCCATCTCTTTCTTACCTGCCCTCCCCTACATCTAGTCTTTTGACAAGTCTTGTCTTTTCTAAAACAAGTGACTTGCCCAAGGTCACACAGCTAGAAAGTGTCTGAGGCTGGATTTGAACTCAGGTCCTCATGCCTCCAAGGCTGGCACTCTATCCACTGTACCACTTAGCTGCCCATCTCTCTGAGATTATCATCTACCTACATTGTATAGATCTTATATGTACAAATTTTTGTTTATCATGTCCCTCAGAAAATATGGACTCCTTGATGGGCATGTTTTTACCTCTCTTTGTGTTCCCATAACTTTGCTTAGCACAGTACCTAGCATACCATAAGCACTTAATAAATGCATGTTAACACTGACAAAAATGAATAAGATGAAAAGTACAGTATGAAACTTAAAAGAAAAAAATCCACAGAAGCAATAAACAAACAATAGGCTCCCTGCAATGGAAAATGGAGCATCACAGGATGCAGACGAGAAGACCAGATGAAAATACAGACAGATGATACCTGTGAATTGTCTGAACTCTTGGGAAACAAACAAACTCAGGCAACGTACCTGGAATTTAGATTGTGATGCAGCAATCTCGGGATCCCGCATGTCCCAGAGAGCTTAGAAAAATAGAAGAATCTCAACACTGCATTTTCAGAGAATTGTCAAAGAAAAATTCCCAGAACTGTTGAAAACAAGTGGTGAAATACAAATAGACAGAATCTATAGGATTCTGGCAAAGAGGAACCCAAGATTTATCACCCCAAACATAATTAACCTCCACTACTATAGTGATAACGGACAAAATTGTTTTAATTTTCTGGAACAAGTGCAGAAATCAATTTTCGAGGAGCAATAATTATGCTTCCAGTGAATTTTTCAAGGAGGACAGAGAGAGATGGCTGAATTAGGCCACTTACAAAATTAAAAGCAAGGGCCATGACCTCGCTATTTATCCATATAGTAGGACTCAATACATCCAGTGAAGAGAGGTGGCTCATTGAGAAGTAAAGAGCGTTTGAAAAGTTTGCAGAGAAGTAGACATTTCCACTTCTACTTCAAGGAAGCCTTCATACAATAGACAAGACTTTCAGCGTTCCCATCCCCGCAAAGTGTTGAAAACAACCAAGATAAAACAATTTCAAACAAAATATGAGAATCCGCAGAGCACTTTATTGGCTAAATCCAGAAATGTTTCATAGGAAGAGAGGAAAAAATAGAAAAAAACTCCAGAGATAGGAGCATCACTTTGGAATTCCTCTTCTTGCTATAGATCTTTAGATCATCCATGTTAGAGTAACCTACATAGTTATTTATGTAAGGCAGAGGATTTTTTGTTTAGACTGGTTCTATTAAACTTGGATTAATAATAGAAATCAGAATAAGAAAGCATATATTCCCTTCTGATGACATGATTGAAGAAAAGGCACACTTAATAATTGTGATACTAAATGAAAATGGGCCAAGTTCCCCCATTTTAATGTGCAAGTCACAGAGTGACTTAAAAAGCAGATCCCAACAATATGTTGCTTGTAGAAATACCTTTAATCCAAAAGGGTCTAAATAGATTTTCAAGATACTGATCTAAAATAAACTCTGCCCTGGGGCAGCTAGATGGCGCAGTGGATAAAGCACCGGCCCTGGATTCAGGAGGACCTGAGTTCAAATTCGGCCTCAGACACTAAACACTTACTAGCTGTGTGACTCTGGGCAAGTCACTTAACCCCAATTGCCTCACAAAAAAAAAAAAAAAAAAAGAATGTGGTCTCTTTGAGACCAGGGAATATAAAATAAACTCTGTTCTACTGCTGGATCACAAGAAGTAGGCTTGGCACTAATAATATTAGAAAACCTGGATTCAAATCAGAGTGTATTGAGAGAGAGAAAAAGGGAAGTTATAGTATGCTAAAGGGTTCTATTCAAAATGAGAATACTTTTTGTTCTTCAGTAGTTTCAGTTGTGAATGACTCTGTGATCCCATTTGGGGTTTTCTTGGCAAAGATACTGGAGTAGTTTGCCATTTCCTTCTCCAGCTCATCTTACAGATGAGGAAACTGAGGCAATTAGGGTTAATTGACTTGCCAGCATCACACAGCTAGTAAGTGTCAAGTGTCTGAAGCCACATTTGAACCCAGGTCCTCCTAGTGTTCCATCCACTGTGCTACCTAGCTGTCCCCATTTTCCCCCTTTCAATAGTATTACATTTTATTTTTTCCAGTTACACGTAAAGATAGTTTTCGACATTCATTTTTGTTATATTTTGAGTTCCAAATTTTTCTCCCTCCCTTCCCTCCCCCTTCCCCAGGAGGGGAACAAGCAATCTGATACAGGTTATATATGTACAATCATGGAAACTAATTTTTTTAACCAAAGTACCAGACTTGACATTTATTCACATTAACTTAAGTCTTCTTAGATCCAGCCTCGAGTTCTAGCCTGTCAAGATCTTTTTGGATCTATCCTGTGGGGTGGGGAGTCCCTCCCAGCTTGGGGTCCCCTGTAGCATCTGTAAGCATACTGTGTAGTCTGTTAGCTAGCACGGAGCCAGGCATGGGTTCTAGGGGCTCTCCACTGGAGACCTTGCCACATTGGCATCGAAGAATCAATCCATGACAAGTCTTTAAATGCTTGGTGAAAATCTGGGGAAATTCTTTGTCTAGAATTGGTTTAGTGAACTTGTCAAAAGAAGGAAGCAAGGTTAGTCGGGGATGACCTTTTCTTTGAAGGAACCACTCCGACTTCTTGTGGTCACCATTTCCTTTCTGGGTATTAACTAACCATTTAACCATCCCTTTAATTAGATACTTTAGAATTTTGCCAGGAATTGAAGTCAAGGTCACTGGCCTAGAGTTTGCTGACTGCATTCTCTGCCTTTTTGGGAAAATCAGAACATTTGCTCTTTTCTTCTCCAATTTTGTGGTGCCTCTCCCCATTCTCCACAATCTTTTCTGACTTTTCCAAGGTTATGTAGGTAGTATAGGGCAGCTAGATGGTGCAGTGGATACTGGAATCAGGAAGGCCTGAATTCAAATCCAGTTGCAGACACTAGCTTTGTGACCCAGCATAAGTCACTTAACCCTGTTTGCCTCAGTTTTCTCATCTGTAAAATGAACTGGAGAAGGAAATGGCAGATCATTCCAGTATCTCTGCCAAGAAATCCCCAAATGGGGCCATGAAGAGTCAGACATGGACAAAACCACTGAACAGCAACAAGGATTTGAACCCAGGCTGTTTGGCTCCCAGTCCTGTATCCTTTTCCACTGAACCCTGTTGCCTTATAATGACAAAAACCTTGGAAATAGCCTCTCTGTCCAACAGCTGAATCACTTAGGGTGTATTAATGGAATGGAATGTTATAGTGTCATAAAAGTGACAAGAAACATTCAAGGAAATATGGAAACATCTTTGCAGAGATGCTGCAGGGAGGAATTGTTGGAAACTAAACCTGCGTACACCCTGCCTGCCACACGACTCAGAAAGTAGGAAATGAAAGGGAGAAGGAAGGAAGAAAGGCAGGGTTAAAAGTCACAGGCTTTGGAGGAGGTCGAGAAGGCCTATGGGAGCAAAGGCCATATTGTTGTTTTGGGCTCCATGTGAATTCTTTTGGTTACAGCTGAGGTCGTGGTGGGGGGAGTGTTGTGAAAGATTTCCTCCTTGTTTTTGCATGTATGTTTGGTTTTTGTTGTTGGTGACTGTCGGGTCGATAACTGAAAATCTGAGTGGCCTGGAGCAGAAAATTCAGATTTTATGAAATGTTCATTTTTCTCCTTTCAAACAGACAAACAAACAACATCTTTTAAAATCTATGACTGGGGGCAGCTAGATGGCGCAGTGGATAGAGCACTGGCCCTGGATTCAGGAGTACCTGAGTTCAAATCCGGCCTCAGACACTTAACATTTACTAGCTGTGTGATCCTGGGCAAGTCACTTAACCCCAATTGCCTTACTAAAAACAAAAAACAAAAAACAAACAAATAAAATCTATGACTGTAGCATCTTGACTACCATGAATCTTTGGTGCCTCATGGATGGGATCCTGGGATGGTGAGGGCTCTGCCTAGCTAGGAGACAAGCTCCGAGGGTTTTACTGGGCCAGAAGGGCTTGGAGCATGGGTCTCTGGGTGGGGCGTGCCTGGCATCTGTCAGAGAACGTTCTTTGCTAAGTTTTAGAGGCTCAGCACCAGGTTGCCCTGGAGTTTTTGTTCTCAGCAAACATGAAGACCCTCAGACTGAGGAAATCATAAAAACAAAACTCAAGAGAATCTTGGTGGCCATCTCACCTAACCCCTTTATTTTACAGATGAGGAAGGAGCTAGGTGGCTCAGTGGATAGAACACTGGCCCTGAGGTTTGGAAGATCTGAATTCAAATCTCACCTCAGACATTTACTATGTGACCCTAGGCAAGTCACTTAACCCCAATTGCCTTGCAAAAAAAAAAAAAAAAGAAGATTGAAGTACAAACAACAACAACAGATGAGGAGACTGGGGCCCAGCTAGGGAAGTGAGCTGCCCAAGGTGCTAGAGATAACAGCTGGCAGAGCCCAGCTGATAAGTAATAATCTGCATGGATATGATGCTCTAAGATTTGCAAAGATGCATGTGCCTTTTCTCATTTGATCTTCACAATTGTCCTGTGAGATAGGTGGGCAATATGCATTTATTAAGTGCTCACTGTTTGCCAGGCGTTGTGCTCAATGCAGGGCTGACTAATACAAGCAGAAAGAAAGATGGTCCCTGCCCACAAGGAGCTTACTTTCTTAAGTGTCGACCTCTAGTCCTCAGCTAACAACTCTCCTTTCCCCATACCTTTTCCTCCTTCTTGACTCCTATCCATGTTCTCCCATGTATCCACTCCACAGAGGGTCTAACCCAGGAGCTGATTGTACTACACAAACATCAGTGGAACCCACATGCCTGTCATTGCGGTATACACGAACAGCTGGTGCTTCCCCCTCCCCCTTCTCCCTTTCCCTTATCTTTCTTTGTATCTATATTGGCAGCACATAGACTGTCCTACTTGGGAGTCCGGAGCACCTGAGCTCCATATAGTCTGACTCCCACCTGTATCTCCCCTCTAATTTCCTATCACTTTTCTTCCTGCCCACCAGATTTCAGCCATTGGACAGGAAACTTATCCCCGAGTGCTGCATTCTATCTCTACCTCAAGCTTCTCTGACTGAAATGCACTGTGGGCTCATCTCCACCTTTTTCTCCCTTAGAAGCTAATTCCAGGTGTCACCTCCTCCAAGTAACCTTCCCTGATGACTCCACACCTCCTTGCAGCTAAAATTGTTTCCCCTCCCTTTGTTTCTTCTTAGGTTATTTTGTCTGATCTCTCCTTTGCCTGCATTTCTCCTCTCACTTATCTGTGCACCCAGCATAGACTATCTTGTAGAATGTAAGCCCCTTGAGGGCAGGGACTGGGTCATTTCTATCTTTGGATCCCCAGTGCCTTAAACACATACACCCTGCACTTCATAACTCTTTGTCGAATTGTTTTTTGAATATGGTTGGAGTTGGTGTGATAATTCTTCTTCTGCCGACCTCACTTGGCATTTACTCCTATATATGTCTTTCCATAGCTCTTTGTGTTCTTCATGCTTGTCATTTTTATGGCAGAGTAGTATTCCATTACACTAATGTCCCTTAATTTATTCATCCATTTCCCAGTTATTGAACACAGGGGTTTTTTAAAAAGTTTTTTTCACTATTACAAATAAAGCAGCAATGAATATTTTAGGGGCAGATGCTTTCTTCTCCTGCTTTTAATAACAGCACCAGGAAATTGGTGCCAAGCAGAAATATTGCTGGGCCAAAGGGTATAATCTGTTTGGAGTCTCTCCTCTTATCTAGGTGGCCAGTTTGCTTTCTAGAAAGCTTCCACCAATCCATGGCCCCACCCATAACGTATAGAGTGCCTGTTTCTTCCTTGTCCCGTCAACATCACACTTTATCATCTTAAGTATTAGTTTTTCCCCTTGTACAATCACCAGAAGTTTCTTTAGCAGTTTCTTTTTTTAAAATTATTTTGTTTTATTCTGAACTTAAATGCCAAGAATTCCATAGTTAGAACAGAAATCGAGGATTGTCTTAGCTCTGCAACAATGAATATTGTGCTCTTCCCTCTAAGTTGGAAATGGTTTCAAAATGTCCCACTGTCTGCTTTCTCCTTGCCTTCCTTCTGTTCTCGTCTCTACATTTTTAGAGTGCTTCATTGACCCTCTTTTCTTATTTTTCATCTTTCCCTTTTTAATTTCAGTAAATTTATAGTTAGGACTACCTCCCCACCTCCCACCATGTCATCGAAAGAAAAACAAAATGCTTGTTGTGTACGATATACATAACCTAGCAAAACAGATCCTTGCATCAAATCCCTGTTGAAAAATAACACACTAGGGGCAGCTGGGTGGCACAGTGGATAGAGCACTGGCCCTGGAATCAGGAGGACCCGAGTTCAAATACAGCCTCAGCCACTTGACACTTACTAGCTGTGTGACCCTGGGCAAGTCACTTAACCCTCATTGCCCCACAAAAAAAGGAAAAGAAAAATAACACACTTATCATCTGGGCACATGCCAGGTCTTTCCTTGTAGAGTGTAAGCTCCCTGAGGACAGGTGTTCTAACCATTTTATACTTTGTATCCTAAGTTGATACATCTCATTCTGCAGATTTTAAGTTCATCACCTTGCCACTTGGAGGTTAGAAAGATGTTTCATCCCTAATCTCTTTCTTTTATAGTTTACCTGTAGATAATTCTGTGTTTTTAAAGTGTTCTAATTCTTTCAGGTCTCTTGGTCTGGGATTTGAAGGAAATTTGGCTGAATCCAAGTTCCCTGAGTCTCCTTCCCCTCCTCTGTAAGAAGAGGGGGTTGGATTAGAATAGCCTGTGTTCCCAAATGAAATCAGGAAGCTGTCCAAGAAGAATTTCTCCCAAAATTAAAAACGTGTCTCTCTGCTCTGAAACTGTATGTCTCAGAAGTGACAGATGGCCTGGCCCTCCATGTGCTGTCACTATGACTTTGATGATCAGGGAAGGACATTGGGGGAGGTGGGGATACCCCGGATGTGGTTTTGCAAGGTTAGAGAAAGCTGACTCGTTGGATATCAATCATTGGTTAGCAGCTCTGAGGCAAGGCTTTTATCTTGTTCCCCTTGTTACCTCCAAGCAAACCACCTGAGAAGATTTCTTCTCTTTCCCACACAGAGCTGTAGCTAGGAATTTTGGTGCCCAGGGCAGGTAACACAAACCATGCCTAAGCAAGCAGCATGAAGCAAGTCCACAGCTAGGAGAAGGTACCACCTCAGTGAGAGGAGACAGAGGCTCCAAGCCTCTTGGTGGAAGGCCACTGCTGTCAAAGCCTTGGTGGTGGGGGTAAAGGGCAGGGCAGGGGCCCAACTCTACCTGCTACCTGGTAACCTCTTACCATAACCAAGTGTTCTGGCTGCTTTGTCTATACTTTGTTGTTTCTCTGCTGTTGATGTACAACCAAGTGCTTGGTATCACCACCCTAGGGGTCCTTCCCACCTCTACCCTAGTTATGGGTTGCCCCACAGTTGGTTTCCCTCAGGCCAGGATGGAGAGGGGAGACAAGCGTTTTAAAAGAACTGCCCGAGGGCAGCTAGGTGGTGCAGTGGATAAAGCACTGGCCCTGGATTCAGGAGGACCTGAGGTCAAATCCAACCTCAGACACTTGACACTTACTAGTTGTGTGACCCTGGGCAAGTCACTTAACTCTCATTGCCCCGCAAAAAAAAAAAAGAAGAAGAAGAAAAAGAACTGCTCCATACTGAACCCCTTGGACTATTGAATGTTCAGGACAAAAAGATCCCCAAAGGTTAAAACAGAACCTGGGGGTTTGGGGGATGATCTCATAGTTCTGGTATGCCCACAGTGCATGGCTGGTGAGCAGTTTATAGACTTGTAGAAGATTAGCACTAAGTGGGTGCTTGGGGATTACCCAGACCAGGGCTGCTTACCTGGGAGGCTATAATTTTTAAAATGTTGTTATTTTAATATAATGGGCTTCCTTTGTAATCCAATGTATTTTGTTTTATACATTTATAACCTTATTCTGAGAAGGGACCTGAAGGTTTTCCCATGCAGCCCAAGGGGTCCATTAAGAGCCCTGATCTAGGCTGATTCCTTCATTTTCTAGGGGAGCAAACCAGAAGGCTACACAGCCAGCAACACCAATCATTTCTATTTTTGTGGAGATTGATTATTGACAAATTCTTCTCCATGCAATATTCCTGAGAGGTGGGTGGTGTGATTTTTCCCATTTCACAGCTGAGTAAACTGAGGCAGGGTAACAGCCCCATAGCTGGTCATTGTCAGAGCCCTCATTTCTCGTTC
Organism: Dromiciops gliroides; assembly: GCF_019393635.1. Classification (NCBI taxonomy): domain Eukaryota; kingdom Metazoa; phylum Chordata; class Mammalia; order Microbiotheria; family Microbiotheriidae; genus Dromiciops; species Dromiciops gliroides. Next base: position 4,699,839 of record NC_057861.1, read on the forward strand.
TTTTCCCCCTAGGTCGTACTGTCCCCGGAAGAGGCTTCCTTGAAACAGTACTGTGGGGTAAGTGACTTGAAGGTTATTGTCTGTATTACAGATCCAAGACAGATATATTATCAAAATTGACACAGTGGCATTCCGACTGAAGCCTGAGGGAGGAGAGGATTACTACAGGCTTCCTGGAGGAGGCTGCATTTGAGTTGACCCTGAGAGGTTGGATAGGAATTCAGTAGACAAAGATGGAGCAAGGAGGGCATTCTAGGTTCAGGGAACCATGTGAGCAAAGGCTTGGAGGTATAAGAAAAGGCTTAGAGATTTCTGCACCTGATGTGAGGGCGGATGTTGAAGGAGGAGGAAACAATCCTGGGAAGGAGCAGGTACAGTTGTCTTGGGGTGATGGGTGGTGCAGGGAGCAGCGCTGTGGGCCTACTCTCTTTGCTCTAGAGAAAAGCCCCTATTTCCCCGTCCTAGTTATGTCTGGGAGCGAGTGTATTGGGAGGGGGGATTTTAGGCTGTGAGCTCCTCTTAAGCAGGGACTGTCTTTTGCCTTTCTCTGTATCCCCAACACTTAGCACAATGCCTGGAACATAGTGGGGGCTTAATAAAGGGACTGACTGGAGTGTGTAGAGGGGAGTAACCTGAAATAAGGAGGGGAGGGCGGAGCCGGGAGGATGCAGAAGAATCTGTGCTTTGTTCAGTGACGACGGGGGTGCTTCTGACTGCGGTGCCATTGCTGCTGATGGTGGCAGTGGTGAGGCTGCCAGTGCTGACGATGAAGAAGGATGAAGATAGGAGGCAACATGGTATCGAGCTGACTTTGATGCTGAGAAGACATGGGTTCAAGTCTTACCTTTGGTTCATTCCATCTCTGTGACCCCGGGCAAGCCCTGTGTCCTCTCAGGGCCCCCAAGCAGCTTTGTAAGGCCTTGGAGGTACAGAGCAGGGATAGAAAGAGGTTCCTCACTCACACGTTCCCTCTTCCTATGAAACCTCCAGTCCTGTAGGAGCATGGGTGTGGAATACTGAGTGTTCCTTCAGACTTTTCAGCGTACTGGCTTGTTCTGCAGAATTTTCTTTTCTTTCTTCCTCTTTTTTCTTGTTCATTTTTTCTAAGGGCTGGTTCCTTGGGAGGGCTTGGGGGAGGAACGTGAGGGAAATGTAGGTATATCAAAGCGGAAGAGACCCATAAAAAATTATTCTCAAAGGTAAAAGTAACCAGCATTTTCACAAGGCTTTGAGGTTGGCAAAGTGCTTTCCAGACATGAGCTCATCTGATCCTCTCACAGTCACCTTGGGAGGTAGGAAATGCAGGCATTAGGCTTCCCATTTTATATAAGAGGAAGCAGAGGCAGGGGTTAAGTGACTTGCCCGGGGTCACACGGCCAGTACATGCTAGAGCCAAGCCTCGTTCAGTGATGATGATGGTGGAGATGATGCTGGGGCTGGTAGTGATGATGGTGGTGGTGGTGGTGGTGGTGGCAGCAGTGGTGGTGGCAGCAGTGGTGATGGTGGTAGTGATGGTGGTGGCAGTGGTGATGGTGGTGGTGGTGGTGGTGGCGGCAGTGGTGATGGTGATGGTGGCGTGGTGGTGGCAGTGGTGATGGTGGTGGTGGTGGTGGCAGTGGTGATGGTGGCGTGGTGGTGGCAGTGGTGATGGTGGCGTGGTGGTGGCAGTGGTGATGGTGGTGGTGGTGGTGGCAGTGGTGATGGTGGTGGTGGTGGTGGCAGTGGTGATGGTGGTGGTGGTGGTGGTGGTGGCGGTGGTGATGGTGGTGGTGGTGGTGGTGGCAGTGGTGATGGTGGTGGTGGTGGTGGCAGTGGTGATGGTGGCGTGGTGGTGGCAGTGGTGATGGTGGCATAGTGGTGGCAGTGGTGATGGTGGTGGTGATGGTTGTGGCAGTGGTGATGGTGGTGGTGGTGGCAGCAGTGGTGGTGGCAGCAGTGGTGATGGTGGTAGTGATGGTGGCGGCAGTGGTGATGGTGGCGTGGTGGTGGTGGCAGTGGTGATGGTGGTGGTGGTGGTGGTGGCAGTGGTGATGGTGGCGTGGTGGTGGCAGTGGTGATGGTGGTGGTGGTGGTGGTGGCAGTGGTGATGGTGGCGTGGTGGTGGCAGTGGTGATGGTGGTGGTGGTGGTGGTGGCAGTGGTGATGGTGGTGGTGGTGGCAGTGGTGGTGGTGGTGGTGGTGGTGATGGTGGCGTGGTGGTGGCGGTGATGGTGGCGTGGTGGTGGCAGTGGTGATGGTGGCGTGGTGGTGGCAGTGGTGATGGTGGTGGTAGTGGTGGCAGTGGTGATGGTGGTGTGGTGGTGGCAGTGGTGATGGTGGTGGTGGTGGTGGTGGCAGTGGTGATGGTGGTGGTGGTGGTGGTGGCGGTGGTGATGGTGGTGGTGGTGGTGGCAGTGGTGATGGTGGCGTGGTGGTGGCAGTGGTGATGGTGGCGTGGTGGTGGCAGTGGTGATGGTGGTGGTAGTGGTGGCAGTGGTGATGGTGGCGTGGTGGTGGCAGTGGTGATGGTGGTGGTGGTGGTGGTGGTGGTGGCGGTGATGGTGGTAGTGGTGGTGGCAGTGGTGATGGTGGCGTGGTGGTGGCAGTGGTGATGGTGGCATGGTGGTGGCAGTGGTGATGGTGGTGGTGGTGGTTGTGGCAGTGGTGATGGTGGTGGTGGTGGCAGTGGTGATGGTGGTGGTGGTGGTGGTGGCAGTGGTGATGGTGGCGTGGTGGTGATGATGACGATGAGGATGAGCATGAGGTCATGACGAATTTGAGGTCCATAGGGAGCCACAGGAGATTTTGAAGCAGAAGAGTGACTTGATTACACCTGCATAAGGTTATTAGGTCAGCAGTGTTCTGGATGGGTCTGAGGGACAGAAGGAGCCATCAGTAGGTGATCCACGCTAGTTTGCCCAGGGAGTTCTAGGACCTCTACCAGGGTGGTGGAAAGGGGAGGAGAAAGGAGGGGATGAATTGTTAGAGAGGGTATGGAGGGGGCAAACACCAGGATATGGGACTCAATGGGTTGTGGGGTCCTGAGCTCCAAGGACTAAGGCAATGATGGTATCATGGCCAGGTGAAGACAGAGCCTGAGACTGTGACCTTGAGCCTCTGCTGAATCGTTCCCTAGTCTTTCCTTAACCTCTGGACTCTGAGCCTCCAGGTTCTCCTGCCTCTAATTTATCCTTGATGCAGCTGTCAAATGAATCTGCATTAGGTGTAGGTCTACACCACTCCCCTGCTCAAAAACCTCCATTGGCTCCCTCTTACCTCTAGGATCAAATGCAGGTTTCTCTGTCTGGCTTTTAAAGCTTTCTGCGATCTGTCTTCAGATTCCAGGCTCATCCCGTTGCTCTGCTTCACTCACTATCTATCCTAGCAAGGCTGGCCTATCTATAATGCTTTATCTCCCACCTCTGGCCCAGTTGGGACTGGAAGGCTCATGGGGGAACATCCCCCAGGCCTGGCCTGCACTCTCTCCTCACTGCCACCTTTCTGAAGCCCAGCTTTCTGCAAAGTTCAGCTCACATGCCTTCCTGAGGGCTTACCTCTCTCCTCTGTCTCAGAACCAGAGCTCTTGGGAGGAAGACTTCAATGAAGACTTGTAAAAAGTTATTCTGGTCCTCCAGTGGCTCTGCAATTTCATCTCTCCAGAGATACTGATTGCAGCCCTTCTGTTTCTCTATCCATGTCTCCCCAACAGCTCACCACTGAGGGGGGCACCCAGTATACCTGTTTTCTTCTGACATCCATCACGAGGGCAGCAGTGATGGCTGTCTTGGCCTGACCCATTGGTTACCTATGGCTCTTCCCACACATCTCCCCCATTTTCTGTCCTTCATTCCTTTGAGATCCTCCTTTATGCCACTTTTCTTAAATAAATCCTTGTTTTGGGCGAGTTTCAGCCTGTCCAGGGCCCCCTGTCCCTCCCCGCTGCCCCTTACTCTGAAAATAAAACCATCTGCAGAACAGGGTTGGCCTTTGAAGGGCACTGAGGTCCCTCTTTGTGGATGGAAGAAATCACTGACTGTAGTTGCCCCTTCTTAATAGGAGAGGCTCCCGCGCTGCCTGCTCTAGGGAGATCCTTGGTGCTGTGTTTAGCTGCATATTTCCCCATTTCTTTGTTTCCTTACCTGAGTAAGCAGAGTCCCAGGAGTGAGAGTCTAAGGCACATCTTGGGAATGATAAGCTGTCTGGTTTGGCCAGAGGGTAGCCCATATGAAGGCAGAGTCACGTGAGGCCAGACTAGGAAGGGCCTTGAATGCCTGGCTAAGGAGGTGGGAACCGATGAACATTTCTAAGCAGGGCAGTGATGCAATCAAAGCTGTGAATGAAGAAAATTACTCTGACAGCCTGTGCAGGACGAATTGGGTAGGAGGTGGGAGGAGATTGGAGCTGAGGGGACTCCCAGGTGAGAGGTAGTAAGGGAACCTGTATCTAGAGAAGCTTTCAGGACATGCATTACTTTCCTTTCATTGAAGAGGTGGGGGACTATGGGTATAGAATACCCAATACAGGGAGAGGTTAAGCTTCTTTTCTCTTATTTATGGGCTTTTTCTACACCAGAACCCCTGCCCTGGATTAGCTTTTAGCTCATATCTATGGTTTCCCCAAAGTGGGCGAGTATGAAGGTACTCATTGTGCACTGTAAATCGGGTATAGGACAGCTATTAATCTCTTCTACACAAAAGAAATGCTTAACACACAAAAGACCCACAAGTCCACATTGATGGAAAAACTTCAACAAGAAGCAGTTACAGTTGTGATTTTATTCTCCTGGGAGGCTGATACTTAAAAAATCAAGCCACATGGGGCAGCTAGATGGTGCAGTGGATAGAACACTGGCCCTGGATTCAGGAGGACCTGAGTTCAAATCCGGCCTCAGACACTTAACACTTACTAGCTGTGTGACCCTGGGCAAGTCACTTAACCCCAATTGCCTCAGTAAAAAAAAAAAAATCAAGCCACAATGCTGTTTGAAGGACTGCAGAATAGACATTTTACATTTCACCTTGGCTCTGCACTGTCCAAACAATTTCTTCCTTAGCAAGCCAAGCCAGGAATTGAGTGTTTCCTCTTGTGGTCAGCCATCTTCTTTGATACAGCCTTTTTTTTTTTTTTTTTAAGTGAGGTAATTGGGGTTAAGTGACTTGCCCAGGGTCACACAGCTAGTAAGTGTTAAGTGTCTGAGGCCAGATTTGAACCCAGGTACTCCTGACTCCAGGGCCAGTGCTCTATCCACTGCGCCACCTAGCTGCCCCTTGATACAGCTTTAAATCATGTATAGACTGAGGAGCTTGTGAGTCAACAAGCATTTATTCAATGATTTTACGTGCCTGGCACTGTGCTAAGTGTCAGGAATACAAATGAAGCACAATCTCTGCCCTCAAGGAGCCAATATTCTAGTGGTATGTGAAAGGGAGCTGAAAAGGGGGAGAGAGAAGGTAACCTCTAGGGGGTGTGATGTCAGACTCTGGAGAGGCAAGAGATGGGGCAGGGAAGGAATGATGGATGACCAGCCTAGGCACTTCCTCTCACAGATGGAACCAATGGAAGGAACTTAACCAGTGGGAGGAGGAGAAGGGGTGCAAGGATCTAGCACGGTGAGAAGGTCATTAAGGGGTGATGACAAAGGGCTGAGGGCAGGAGGGGAGCTGGGAAAGGAGAGGACTCCCACTACAGATCGGGATCTATTCCCCAGTGTCTGGTCTTAGAGCTGCCAGACCCTTGAGAGGTTCATCGACTTGCCGTGGGTCACACAGCTATGGTCAGAGGTAGGACTTGAACCCAGGCCCTCCTAGTGGCAAGGCCTATTCTCTGTTTCCTTTTCCATGCTGCCTCTCTGTGAGCCTCATGAATTAACTCTGAGATAACACTATGTCTCCTTCCTGAGACCCAGCCAGCAGCCCGGATCCTTGGAGGGGTCACTGAACTAGCCCACTGCCCACTTCCTTTCTTGGGGATGATTTCTCCTGTTTTCCCTCATATGGAGGTTAGATTCTCCAAGCGATGACATCCATGGCCGCCCCCTGCCAGCCCGTGGTTGGCCGACCATCCAAAACAATAACAGTCCCTTGTCACTGCTGAACTGCCAGTGAGCATGAGGGTCGAGGTTGAGGAAATAGACAAGAAAACTGGCCTTTTGGCCAAGGACACAGCAAAAGCATTGGGAGAGGAAGTGCGGCCCAGCAGCCTCCTTGAGAGGTCAGCTGGTGAATTCTGAACACAGGAGGCAGAGAATTTCCTCACCAGCCTAAATCAAGTCAGCAAATCCTTATTAAGCTTCTACTAAGCCATGGGGTTTTCTTGGCAAAGATATTAGAGTGGTTGGACATCTTTTTCCATCGGATTAGGGCAAACAGAGGTCAAGTGACTTGCCCAGGGTCATACAACAAATTTGAACTCAGGTCTTCCTGACTCCAGACCCAATGTTCTATCTGCTGGGCTCAGTGTGACCCTGGGCAAGTCATTTCACTTTGCCTCAGTTTCCTCATCAAGAAGACTCATCTTTATGAGTTCAGATCTGGGCTCAGACAATAGTAGCTGTGTGACCCTGAGCAAGTCACTTAACCCTGTTTGCCTTGGTTTCCTCGTCTGTAAAATGAGGTAGAGAAGGAAAAGACAAACCCCTCCAGTGTCTTTGCCAAGAAAACCCCACATGGGGTCACACAGAGTCGGACGCGACTGAAACGCCCCAACAACAACACGCCCCATCCCTGAGGCGGTCTGATGCCCTGGAAAGAGCACTGAGGTTGGAGTCCAAATTGAATCCTCGGGTTCGAGGTCTACAGCTGGCAAGGATTGCAGAGGTCGTCTGGTCCAGCCCCCACGGGGTGCAGAGGAGGAAGCTGGTGCTCACATAGGTGAAGGGACCTCACAGGTGGCAGCTCTATGGGCCCAGCACCTCCATTTTACAGATGAAGAAACTGAGGCTCAGGGAGACAGAAGTGCTCACAGTCACGCAGGCAGGATTTGAATCCAGGGCCTTGGAGCAGAGCCCACACTCTGCTTGGCAGGGAGTTTGACCCCTCTGGTCTAGAGGAAGCCTGCTTAGAGGGCCGGGCTTGGGGTCAGGAAGACCTGGGCCGGAGTCTTGCCGCAGACACTTCCTACCTGTACCCAAACCCCTTAGATCTCTCAGACCCCCAGCTTCATTTATAAAATGCGGGGTCAGACTCCACAGCCTCTGAGGGACCTTACAGCTCTCAGTGCACCATCCTGTGACCTTGGCCAAGTCACTTCACCTCTGGCCCTTCTGTAAAATGAGGCCTCTAAGGTCCTGCCCAGCTCCAGGGATGGGATCCTCTGGGTCTTCTCCTCTTACAAATGAGGAAACTGGCCCAGAGAGGGTGACTTGGCTAGTCGGAAAGGAAGGGTGTTTTGTGTAATCCTGCCTCCAGGCAGGGCGGGAGAAGGAAGTCTTCCCCCTCCTGCCTTTTGTTGTCTTATTCTCCCCTCCTCCCCACTCCCGCCATCTCTCCTTGGTCCTTTGAATTCTCCCCTCATCTGGGTTCTCTTCTTTCTCTCACCAGGAGAAGCATTCAAGGACTCGGTTCCCCTGCAAGAGCCGGACAGGCAGCCTGGCGCCCAGGTGACATGGTAGGTCCATCCACTAAGGAAAGACTTGGCGGGTGCCTGGGTTGACTCTCCCAGCCTGGGAAGTGTCCATGGCAGGGCTTTCCTTCAGCCGCCCCAGTGCTGGTCCTCCCTGCCCAGGTTGAATTCTGGATAGCTGGGGATGGAAGAGTTGAGGCATGACTCCTAACTCCTGAGGGAGCTCCCCACTGCTTGGAGGGCCTGGCAGCTGTAATTACTCTTGGTTACCAGCTGGAGGGTCTGGTGCTCCTACAACGAAGGGGGTGGATACCTAGTAATTAGCTCTGCCAGGCTAGGCTCGTTCAGTGGATAACAATTGTGGCAGACATCCATCACGTGTGTGTTGATGCAGGATGCTTGGCAGCCCTGGCCCACTCCCTCGTTGGCCGGCTGCTATTGGAATCATCTGGTGATGGGGGTGCTGTGTGGTGTGGCAGGTGGAGCCCTTGATTTGGAGTCTGGGAGTCCTTACTTCATGGGATGGAAGGTTTGAGCTGGGAGGCATCCCAGAGGCCAGCAAAACCAATCCCTTATTTTAGAGAGAAGGAAACCAAGGCGCAGACAGTTAAAAGGCTTGCCTGTGGCTAGCCAGTATCTAGGGTCAGGATTTGAACTCAGGCCTTCTAGGCTCCTGTGCCCAATGGGCAACATCGTGATACCTTTCAAATTCTATCTTTGGATGGACCATGTGACCATGACCTGCAGAGGGAGGGGGGTGGGGTGGAGTAAGGAAGGGAATGAGCATTCAGTAATCACTTACTGTGTGCCAGGCATTGTGCTAAGTGCTTTACAAATACTATCTCATGGGCAAATAATGTAGCCCTCTGACCCTTGGACATCTCTGCTAACCCAGAGACAGGTTGCAGTCCGTTGATGGAAGGAATTCCCGTGCTGGGAGTTCTTCACACTGACTGCTTCACACAGTAGCTGGGTAGTGCAGCGGCTAGAGCATTGGACCCAGCATCAGGAGGACCTGAGCAAGAGTCTTACCTCAGACCCTTCCTAGCTGTGTGACCCTGGGCATGTCACTTCACTTCTGTCTGCCTCGGTGTCTTCATCTTTAAAATTGGCACCTACCTTGCAGGGTTCTTGTGAGGAACAATTGAGATGCTGTATTAAGGGCAGGCTGGGCTCTCCCCATGGCATGGCTGGTGCCAGCTGCCCCAAGATGTCTGATGGGCAGCCCTGGCACCTAATCAGGATTTTTAGAGGGAAAAGGGATCTCCTGGGGAGGTAGAGTCAGGGGCAGCTGGGGGGGGCCTTAAGAACCCCCACAGTGCTGTGGGGATGTGGCCTCGACAGGGGCTCTTGCAAGAGGGCCTGTGCTTGCTTTCCCATGTTTTCTTTGTGGTATTCGTGGCCCGGCAGTTTCTCCTGCTCCTTCCCAGATTACCTTTCTCTTTGCCCATATTGCCAGGGCTTCGTTCCTTCCTTTGCTTTTCCGCAATCTACAAGGTTTATCTGCCTCTGTTTCTCAGTGGTGAAGACTCCCCCTTTAGGGTAGGAAAGCACTAGGAAGCCCTCCTCAGTCCCTCCCAGAGCTAACACCTTCCCCTCTGAGATAGCCTTCCATTGACTCTGGGTATCTTGGCTGTACCTAGTTATTTACTGGCGGTCCCTGCTGTTAGCATGTGGGCCCCTTGAGTGGTGGGTGAGAAGCTTTATTGCCCAGCAGTCCGCCTGGTGGTCAGGGGTGTTTGCACCTACTGAGGCTGGTCCTGAGACCACAGATGCCCAGGTCAGTGGCAGACCTTTGTCTCTTGGTGGAATGTTGCTGTCTCATTGGCTGGGTCTCAGGGCATGGCCCTGGAGAAGCCAGACATCCCTCCGGGATTCAGTGAGGCATCCAGGGACTAGCAGAGGTGATGTTTCCTTAGACAATGATCTCCCCTGTAAGTAGGGATTTCTAGGGGTTTGCCCCAATCCATCTGAATAGGATTGGAGACTAGCTGGAGAGCAGACACTTTTTTTTTTTGGTGAGGCAATTGGGGTTAAGTGACTTGCCCAGGGTTATACAGCTAGTAAGTGTTAAGTGTCTGAGGTCAGATTTGAACTCAGGTCCTCCTGACTTCAGGGCCGGTGCTCTATCCACTGTACCACCTAGCTGCCCCAGGAGCAGACACTTTTGAGGGGCCTCACCTAGGCCTGGCTGCCAAGGGCATGGACGGGTGTTGCAGAGCATGGATGTAGACTGGGGCGATCCCAAGGCCTCACAGGTCCGCTCGCTCCAGAGCCAGTCAGTGCTCTTTCCTCGCACATATGAAGTAAATCCAAAGTTGTTTGGCAGAAGAGCCACTAGAAACTGAAGGAAATCAGGGAAGCCTTCCTACAGGATGTGATGCTTGAGTGACACTTTAAAGCAGGCTGGGAATTTTAAAGGGTGGCTGTGAGGAGGGACAGCATCCGGGGCACTGGGCACGCTTGTGCAAAGGCATGGAGGGGACCTGGACTGGGGTGTGTGAGGGACAGTGAGTAGATCTTCCTGCCTGGGACTCTGTTTCCTTAGCAGGAAGAGTTGGACTGGAGGAGCTGATCTCTGAATTCAGGCTTCCCTAGGGTTGTTTTTTTGTTTTTCCTCCTCGACAAGAAACCTGGGAGCTCGGTCAGCAGGTGGCCCCTGTTCTGGCTGCTTTCTCAGCAAAGATCGAGATACAGAGACAGAAGCCTCAGCCACTCATGGCAGGATTTCACTGGCATGAGGAACAACCAGGTGAGGGAGCTCCCTCCACCAATGCAGGCAGCCACCTCCTCAGTAGTCTTACAGAGCTGGCTAGAACTTTGAGAGCCGCAGCGGCTTGCCTGGGGTCACGAAGCCTGGGTGGGCCGCTGCAGGGTGTATTGACTCTCCTTGCAGCCTCCATGATGCCAATTATAGATAATTATCATCTCTGTTACACACAGAGGTCTGTGAGAGGCAGCAGAGAGGCCTGAAGAGCCCTCACGCCTTTGGCAGGGGGCAGACCCTACAGCTGAAACTAAGCCCACGTCTTCAGATTTCCCTTTGCCTCCAGTTGGGCCCCTTGCCCCCTTTGCTTCCATTGAGGGGTGAGGCAGACGAGCTGGAGGGACCCTGGCTCACGAGGTAGCAGGGATTCCTTTCACGTTCTATAGGTGCATCCTGTGCATCACCTATATTTTACATTTTAAGACTGGCAATGAACTTTCTTCACTAGGTTGGTCCTCACCTGGAGGTAGCCAGGTGGGGCTGCAATTTAGAGTTGCCTGGGGGGCAGGGGGGCCCCCAGTCACACAGGCAGTATGGGTAAGAGGCAGGACCGGAACCCAGGTCTTACTGGCTTCCAGAGCAGCTTGCTTTCTCTCCACTATTCCACATTGCCTCTGTTATATAAATTATGTAAATAGAATTATTATATAAATCCTCTAAATATTATTCTATAAATTATGCATATTCTATAAATTATGTAGACAGTCTATAAATTATGTATAATTATTATATAAATTATGTAGATTACAAGAATTTTTTAGAGAGGCAGGAGAGCATAGTGTGGTAGCCCTCAAAATGTTGGCAGGGGGTAGACCCTTTCAATCTAAACAAAATTTGGGCAGACCCTTGTTGTAAATTGCTTTAAAATGGTTCTTTTTTATGCCTGATATCAAACAACATCAAGCTCATCTAAAATTACCTAGAGGCGCTCCAGGCTTCCTTGGAGATGCACTGGCATAGTGGGTAAGGGGCCAGCCTCTGCTCAGTCCTAGCTGAGTGGGGGGTTGGTTCTGGGCAAGTGAGTGGTGCCCCCGGTGACCCCAGACACTCTCCGACAATTATAGTTAAAGAAGATAGGCACCTGATTCCCCTAGTCTCTACTGTCCTCCTTGCTGGTCCTCACACAATACTCTTCATCTCCAGACCCCTTCCCCGCTCCTCACCTCTGCCTCCTGCCTTCCCTTTTTCTTTAAGATTCTTTTCAGATTCCACCCCCTGGAGGACCTTCCTTGTTGCCAGGGTCTTTGTTTCCGGGGTGATTTCATATCATGGTGAATGTCTTGTATGTTCCTATTTAGTGGAGAGAGAGCTGGCCTTTGGGTTAGGAAGCCCAGGGTTCAAGTCTCTTGCCTGACACACCCTGGGCAGGTCTTTTCACTTCTCATTGCCCTGGGGACTCATTGGTTGCAGAGAAGGGACCAACCTGAATAACAGAGGGAGTTCCCTATACGATAACATCAGAGCCCGTCCCCACCCCCTCTTCCACAGAGACATTTTGTCTCCCATTTGAATGTCAGATCCTTGAAGGCAGGCATGGGTGCCCCTCTGCCTTTCATGACCAGTGCCTTGCCCAGCCCCTGGCTCAGGGTGTGGGGGTGAACTGCAGCAAGCAGAGATGGGGAAGGCCAAGTTGCTCAGGGACAGAGACCTGAGTGGGAGCAGCACAGGGAGTTCTCAGTGAAGGGAAAATCAGAGGTCACTCACACATGAGCCCCTGCAGGGTTCCCAGAAGCCCCTCACCCATCTTTTGTGTTCTCTAGCACCCCCCCCCATCCCCTGTGTCCCATCCTCTGCACACGGGCTCAAGGGCCCATGGGGACAGAGGAGGAGAAAAGAGGGGAACACCAGCCTGGGGCCCCCAAACCAAAGCTCGTAGCTTACAGGCCCACTGACATCACTCAATCTTCTGTCATCCATCACAGCCCTGGGAGGGAGGGTGACAAGGCTTATCAACCCCACTGTACAGATGAGGGAAGCTGCAGGGCTGGAGGATTCAACTGGACCCCAGGGCTGCTGGTGCCAAATCTGTGTAAGCCCCTTGGGGACAGTCACTGGTGATTCTTGTGACCCCAGCGTAGACCAGAGTCTATGAGGATGCTCTTCTTCCCAATAGGAATGTCAGCTCCTGGAGGGCAGGGATGGTTTCAGTTCTGGCTTGGCATCTCCAGTAGCCAGAACACTGCCTGGCACACAGTAGGCTCTTCATAAATGCTTATTGATAGACTGACTGGTCCCATTCCTTGGCACACATTAGGCTCTTCATAAATAGTTATTGACAGACTGGCTTGTCACAGTCCCTCTTCATAAATGGTTATTGATAGACTAGACTGGCTTAGCATAGTGCCCGACACACAGTAGGATCTTCCTAAATGCTTATTGACAGTCTGCCTGGCACACAGTAGGTGCTTTACAAATGTTTGTTGACTGACTGGTTGATTTCTGCTATGCTGTGTGTCTCTTTTTGCAGCACCACTTGAACACACCCTGAAAAGTCAGCTTGTAGTTGGCTGGTACCCCCCTCTGCTGCCCCCCACCCCCTCTGGCTCAGACTTACCCCAACCCCCTTCCTGGAGAGAGGGACCGCAGCCAGCCAAGGTCTGGCTTTCGATCCAGAGCATAGGTGAGGCAGTGGCCACTCTCCTCCCAGAATCCTCTATTCTGCTGCCAGAGGAAGTCAGGTTTCTTATGCTTGGCAGATCCTCCTTCATGCTCCACTTTGATCCCTAAGGCCTGAGAAACCGAACCCTGCCTTATGTAGAGTTTGGCGGCTGCCAGAGATTCCTGTGAGGTTAGAGACTGAACCAGCCCCCTCAGCCCTAAGTTCCTCTCCCCTGGGCCCCACCCCAGACGCAAGCCCAGGTTGATGTGTAGCCTCCTTGTGTTATTGTTCACAAGAAGCAGCAGTGTGGTCCGTGCCTTGGACAGAGCTCTGGACTCGGGTTCAAACCTGAACTCTGCTATTTGCGTGACCCTGGGCAAGTCCTTTCCCCTCCACAGCTCTTGTAAAATGTGGGGTTTGGACTCATTAGCCTGAGGACCTTTTAGCTCCAACGCTGCGATCCTATGAGAACAACTCATTGCTTTATGGAGGTTTAAGGTGTATCTCCTGATGACAAATCTACGAGACAGGGAGTGCTAGGGTGATTGTCCTAATTCTGTAGGTGAGGAAACAGAGAGGTTAAGAACTGGCCATGATCACACAGCCTGGCAGGGTCAGAGCTGCCGCTCGAAGCCAGGACTTCGGAACACTTGCAAGGCCAGTGCTCTCCCCATTACACAGTGATTTATGGGGCAGGACTAGACTGTGGAGGCACTGAGTCCCCCAGTTATGACAGAGCCCCATTACTTCACTGTTTGCCTTGCCAAGACCCCCTCCCCCGTACTGTGTGAGTGGTCATCTGGCCTCTGTGAGAAGACTTTATGTGAGGGGATGCCCACCTCCTCTCCCACTTTGGGACCACTCTCTCTGTTAGGCTGTTCTTCCTGGCACTGAGCCTCAGTCTACCTCTTTGCACCTTTGTCCCTTGCCCCTGATTCTGCCCTCCAGGGCTAAGTAGGACAAGAATTCCTCTACCCTGTGACAGCCCCTCAAATTATTTCATCTCTGGGTTGTTTTTTAGTCAGTCAGCTTGCCTCTGCTCTTGTCTTTTTCCTAACCTTTCTCCGTCTCGTCTTTGCCAGGCTAAACATGGCTATTTCCTTTAACTGACCTTTTGTGGGGTGAAGTCGAGGTCCTTCACCATCCTGGTTGCTTCTGCCTCCCCTCTGTGATGCTCTCTGAAGTCTTCCATTCAGTTGTGGGTCTGCTGAAGTTTAGCCTATAGAAATGGAAGAGACCTAGAATCTGTATCTAGAATCTAGAGCAGGGGCAGGAGTTGGGGTTCTCTGTTTCAGATGAGTTTGGCTTTCCAGGAAACCTCCCTAAAGCCACAGCTTCCAGCATCTAGAGCTGGAAGGGACCTCAGAGGCCATTGTTCAACCTCCTCTTTGTACAGAAGGGAAACTGAGACCCATAGAGGAGAAAGGACTTGCTTGAAGGTAGGTAGATAGTAAGTGATAGAGGCAGGATTTGAATCCAGGACCTCAGACTTCAGAATCCATGCTCTTCCTTCTGTACCATGCTCCCTCTCAGTTCCTCAGGACTGAAAGCCAGCTATCTCTTTGATTATCTCAATCAGTGACCACCAACATCTAACTGTCAAGAGAATCATTCAAATTATGTCCCAATTCAGACTCATTATCTTTTCCCCAGACACCCTTCCCTCCTTCTCTATAGTGTGTAGCACCATTCTCCCAGTGCCTTAGGCTCCCAACCCAGGCGACAGCTCTGATTCCTTACTTTCTTTCAACCCCTGCCCCACCCCTCACTTAAGCTGTTGCCAAATTCTGTCAGTTTCACCTATGCCATATCTCTTGTGAAACATCTCTTGTAGATTTCACTTGTGCAATATCTCTTGTGAATTTCACCTGTGCAACATCTGGTTATAGATTTTTTTTCTGTGCAGCATTTTTTGTAGATTTCATCTCTACAACATCCCTCCAATCCGCCCCCTTCTCTCCTCTGACATTCCCCCCAACTTTGAGGGTGCAGGCTCTCATCATCTCACACCCAGACCATTGCCATAGATGGATCTGCCTGCTTCCAATCTCTCCCCACTGCAGACCATCCTCCACTCAGCCACCAAAGTGATTTTCCTAAAGCTCAGATCTGACCATGTCACCCCCTATTCAGTATACTCCAGTGGCTCCCTATTGCCTCCAGGATCAAATATTAAGTCTTCTATTTGACATTCACAGCCTCTCATCACCTGGCTCAGGCTCCATTATTCTTACCCTTTATTCTCTTCCACCCACTCCATGCTGACCAACTTGCAGTTCCTCAATTAGCCTGTCCCCTGTGATTGTAATGCACTCCCTCCCCTCCATTTTTAGAATCCCTGGTTGCCTTCAAGACTAAAGTCAATGCCACCTTCCACAGGAAGCATTTCCTAGTTCCTCTATCTCCTTGCACCTTCTCCACTGAGATTACTTTCCATCTAGTCTATCTCATCTTTACATAGTTGTATCAACCATTAGATTGAGCTCCTTGAGGGCAGGGACTAACTGTTTTTATTCCTTTCTTTGTATCCCTAAGTGCTTAGTGAAATATCTGATAAGTAATAGCTGTCTAATAAATGCTTGTTGATTGTTGGATAATAAAGTCATGGATCTGGAAGGGACCTTGGGAGTCAACTCCTTTCCTCTCCCCATTTTGTAGATGAGGAAAGTGAGGCAAAAAGAAATTAAGTCACTAGGGGCAGCTAGGTGGTGCAGTGGATAAAGCACTGGCCCTGGATTCAGGAGGACCTGAGTTCAAATGCGGCCTCAGACACTTGACAATTACTGGCTATGTGACCCTGGGCAGGTCACTTAACCCCCATTGCCCCACAAAAAAAGGAAATTAAGTCACTTGCCTATGATCCCACTATTGTGGTACCCCACAATTGTGGTATCTTCAGTAGAATCAGGAAAGTTCAGATGAAGGGTAGGTTTGAGGAAAAGAAAGTGGTATGTAACTGAGACCTGCAGCATCACCCTCTCCTGTTCTCTCTATTTGGAAACACCTTTTTAATTCAGTGTTTGTCCAGTTTGGAATGAAAATAAATAAATAAAACCAGCAGCAACAGAAAGAGCTGTTCAGAGCTGTCTCAAAGTGGAATGAGCTACCTATCTCAGAAAGGGGTGAGTTCCTCATCAGTGAAAGTCTTCAAGTGGGGACCTCTAGTTGGAGATGTTGTGAAAAGGGATTCCTGTCGGTATAAAATATTACAAATAATTGCATTTCTATAGCACCTTAAGGTTTGCAAAGTGCTTTACAAATTGTATTTCATTTTATCCCCATAGCAACAGTGGGAGGTAGGTGCTATTATTATCCCCAAAAGGGGAAACTGAGGCAGGCAGCGTTTCAGTGAACTAGATGACCTTTGACTAAGATTATATGAGAATCAGAATCCGAGGCCCAGAGAACCCTTGTTGCCCAAGGTCACACAGCTGGCTGGTGAAGAGGCAGTGCGGTTCTGTCTCCACTCTGCCACACGGGGTCTCTGGGGGGCCCCATATATTCACTTCTAGTCTTGGAGCACTGCAGCTAACTCATGGCAAATCATCAAAGCAAACAGACCTTGAGGGGCCCAGAAGTGGCCGGGAGAGCTGCCAGGAGTTTGTCTTTACTTGCAATTAAGAGTTTCCCCAAATAGCTCAGGGATCCTGCCTTCCTCCCTTGGAAGAGCTGCCTGTTCCTCTGGGTGCTGCTCCTCGTCCTCATGGGTGGGAGCTGGAGCAGGGCTGGCTGGGAGGACGGAACCTTCCCCATCCTGCTGCAGCCTCTACCAGCTCATCTGTGGGGTCCTTCATGGGGCCTGCACACTGGCCCCCAGCCCCTGCTTTCAGCTGCCTTTTATGTGATATCTTCCCCCTTAGAGTGGAAGTTTCCTGAGGACCAGAACTTTGGGCTTTTTGCTGGTATTTGTGCTCCTAGCATTAGCACATGGTAAACACTTAATCAGTGCTTCTTATCTACCTGCCCACCTTCCTCATTGGAGCACTTCCTGTCCCTTAAACACAACATTTCCCCACCTTTGCACTGGCTCTCCCCACACCCAGAATGCTCTGCTTCCCATCTTCACCTCCTAGCACCCGAGGATTCCTTCCAAACTGAGCCCAGCCCCGTCCTTCTACAGCAGGCCTTTGGTGGTCCTCCCTCCCCCACAATGCCTTCTTCCTTCTCCCCTCCATTTGTATCTTGTTTGTACCCAGTTATTTGCCTGTTGTCTCTGCCTCTGTGAGGGTAGGGCCCTTTCCTGCCTTTCTTTATGTGACAGAGGTATTGACAGAGCAAACTGACCAAGTCACCCCATCCCACTCAGAGATAGAGCTAAGGTGCCCTGATAATTGGAATAGGTGAAACAAGTCCCCACCCACCGATCAACCAAACATCTTAGATTAAGTGTGATATGCTGGCATGCTGTTGACCAGCTGAGGAGATGTAGTCTCCAGCCGAGGGGAATCTAGAGGCCACTCCAGAACCCAGGCATCTGGCAGACCTTTGGATTCTAGGGAGCGGCTAAACTGCATCCGAGCCGAAGGAATCAGAGATACGGAATCCAACCTATAATGGAAAATTCCCTCTGTAACATCCCTGACCGGTACCACCTGGCTTTTCTCCCATTGACGGACATCATTCGCAGTTTGCTCATCTGTACAATGGGCATGATGATGTTTGCGTGGCTTTGATACTTGGAAGGTCTGTGATCACCTGGTGTTGAGACTTTCCCCACTGGTGGGTCTCATTCTCTGGCTCCTCTGTGTGATAAAGATGGCCCAGTTATGTGATCTTAAGCTGAGAAGAGATTCAAAAACTCTGGTGTGTGTGTGTGAGGAGGCCCCTTAAGAGGGGGCCCGGGGTGTGGGGGGGCAGGCCCCACCCCCTCAGGCTCTCCTCTCAGGAGGCTTTTAGGTGGTCCCACCACCCCCTTTAGCCAGGGAGCGTCAGACAAAGCCTGCATTTATGGCCCTGTTGACTTAATAGGCCTCTTCTCTCCCCTATATTAATAGTTTTATGATAAATTAAGTTGACAGGTTCAAAACACCCATTGTCCATAGCCCTTTCCGTAGGCTAGCTCTGCTTGACCCTCATTCCTGAGGTCCCTCTTTCCTCTTCCCTGCGAAGCTGAGGAGTGTTTAGCTCTAAGTGGGGCGCTCTCTGCCTGGCCTGAAGAAGCTGGAGTGGATTAGGAAGGCCTAGAAATGAGCCCCCCCACCCAGCAGGAGATGGGCCTTTGGATGTCCTGCTGAGCCGTGCAGGAAGCTGAATGAGACATGGCTTTTAAAGGATTCTGAAGGGCAGAAGCCTCAAGGCTTGGGAAGTGGAGGGAACTTTTTTCTGCTTTGTCTCTTCAGTGAAAAAGAAAGATAAATAACTTCAAGTAGTGGTGGGGGGAGTGAGGTGGGGGTATGGGGTGAGGGGCAGGGCCCCGAGAGCTGGAGGCAGCATCTGCATGGCTCCAGCTGCTCAGTGTTATGTCTGAAGCGCCCAGACACAGCCCAGGCTAGCTGGGGCGTGGGCAAGGCTCTGAGTGCTGCTGTCTCCAGGCTGCTGCCCCAGGAAGGCCTCATCATCACAGACTCAGCCCAGGCACCGGGAGGGAGCCGGATCCAGACACCCAGACCAGTCAGCCTGGTCAAGTCTCAGCTCTGCCGCTCACTACCCAGGGGACCTTGGGCATGTCCCTAAAGCCCTCTGGGTCTCGGGGCCCTCTGGGCAAAATGAGGTGGCTGGACCATATCATCTCACGACCTTGAAGATCCATCCTCTTCTCTGCCTGTGAATCTCTGATCCCGTGTCCAGGGGGAGGGAAAATACAGGAGCCACATGTGGCTGCCCTCCTAGGAGAGGCTCGCTTGTGGAGACTCATGTGGGTGCTCTTCATGGAGGCGTTCACATGGCTTCCTCTGGTAGAGTGTAAGCTCCCTGAGAGCAGGCCTATTTCAGTCTTTGTATCCAGGGTCTAACAGTGCTTTGTCCATGGAAAGCAATCAACAAGGGTTTATTAGACACCACCACCACCACCACCACCACATTACTATGACAACAATTACACTATTGCCTATCAGACCTGCTGCTGCTACCATTACTACCACTACTACTACTACTACTGTTGCTGCTGCTGCTAGCTAACACTTGCTGCATGCCAGGCAGAGTGGTAGGCACTGGGGACAAAACCAGAAGAGCCCCTGCCCTCAAGAAACTTACATTCTAATAGGAGAGACAACCAGTACAGTTATCCACACATACAGAATCGATCAGGAGAATGAATATGAAGAAATAGGGAGTAGGTGCTTAATCCATGCTTGCTGATTGATCCATTGATTGTCCCCCACTCTAGCGGGAAAGGCTTCTGGAGATCCCCAACAATGCTGCCATATGCCTTTAGTGTCCCCGGAAGCTCAGCCAGATTGGAATCACTCTCTCCAAGCAGCCACATCGGCCCCAAAGCTCCAAGCTTCGTCCACCTCTCACATTCCTTAAGCCTGCCGTGCCCAGGGGGCATAGACAAAAAGGGTGTTTTGCCCTCTGGGGGCTTATGCTTTACCTGGCCAGAGTGGTGGCCACTCTGACCTTCACAAGCAGCAGAAAGTGGTGTTCTACC
This sequence comes from Dromiciops gliroides, assembly GCF_019393635.1. Taxonomy (NCBI): domain Eukaryota; kingdom Metazoa; phylum Chordata; class Mammalia; order Microbiotheria; family Microbiotheriidae; genus Dromiciops; species Dromiciops gliroides. The sequence continues at coordinate 4,719,333 of NC_057861.1, forward strand.
CTCCTTATGCCCTCTAACTACACACTGCCCTTGCCCACCCACCACCGGGGTCACTGGCTTTATCCAAGTCCATGGAACCAACTTTGCTGCTGTCTCTGGCCGTGGTGCTGATGGCCAGAGTTGTAGGAGCGGGTCTTTCAGCTTGTTGGAGACCAGATATCTCCCCTAAGTGTCAGGCCAAGGAAGGTCCAGACAGGATGACACCAGGAAACCACCTCTGCCCCAAGCTGTCATGTGACATGGGCCAAATTTTGCCCAGACTCATAGAAAAGGAGGGACCTCAGGGACTAGAGCTCTTATGATGCAGACAAGGAAACCGAGTCCCCGAGGATGGATGAGACTTGTCAGGGTCACACAACTTTTTGTTGGAGTTGTGAGGCGGGCCATGTTTACAACTCACCTGTAAAGGGCTCTGACCTAAATACCCTGCCTCACTTTGAAAGCTACATGTTGAAGTGATCATCTGCTGAGGGGGAAAAGTGATATTGACCATTTACCAGTAGGGAGAGCCCTGGGTTTGGAGGCAGAAGACTTGTGTTCAAATCCTGGCTGTACCACTTACTACCCCTTTGACCTTGCTCAAGTCTCTTCTCCTTGTAGAGTCTCATCTTTTGGGAAAATACAGATGGCAGACAAGATGGTCTCTGAGGTCCTCTCTAGGTAGGAGGCCCTGGTGAGGGAGGCAGGGTTGGGCTAATCGCCATCGGAGTTGTTATGAGAACCAAAGGAGATAATATATGTAAAGTGTTCTGCAAATCTTAGTGTTATTTAAGTGCTAACTCTCATCATTATAATTAATTACACCACCACCACTACCACCACCACTGCTACTACTACTACTACTACTACTACTTCTACTACTTCTACTACTGCTACTACTACTACTACTACTTCTACTACTTCTACTGCTGCTGCTACTACTGCTACTACTGCTACTACTACTACTGCTACTACTACTACTACTACTGCTACTACTACTACTACTACTACTTCTACTGCTGCTGCTACTACTACTTCTACTTCTACTACTTCTACTACTACTACTACTTCTACTGCTGCTACTACTACTACTGCTGCTACTACTGCTGCTACTACTACTTCTACTACTACTGCTTCTACTACTACTACTACTTCTACTACTACTACTACTACTTCTACTGCTGCTGCTACTACTACTACTTCTACTTCTACTACTACTACTACTACTTCTACTACTACTGCTACTACTGCTGCTACTACTACTTCTACTTCTACTTCTACTACTTCTACTTCTACTACTTCTACTACTACTACTACTTCTGCTGCTACTACTGCTGCTACTGCTGCTACTACTACTTCTACTACTACTACTACTGCTGCTACTACTGCTACTACTACTTCTTCTACTTCTACTACTACTACTTCTACTACTACTTCTACTGCTGCTACTACTGCTACTACTGCTACTACTACAATAATAATTATTCCTTCCCCATCCCCTCCTACCCCTCCAGTGCTAGCCTAGATGATAATAAGCTTTGCAATGTGAGCTGCCGGGGCTGAGCCGGTCCTGCATCTCATTTGGCAATGCCTCCTAGGAGAGGGCCTGTCTCAGGGCCCGGCCTTGTGTTTGCTTCCATGGTTTTCTTTTTTTAATCGCAAGAATGCGTGTAGTTCACCCAGGCTCCACGCTTCCAGGGCTGATGGGCCGATAGTGAAGGCAAACAGATGGGTCGGTAACTGGACGGGAAGAGCCTGGCTGCCAAGGCCTGGGGGTAGAGGATTCCTGGAAGGGCGAACGTATCAGACCCCCTTGGAAAGGTCTTTGGGAAAGAGCCATTTTCGACTTCAGAAGGATAATCATCACCAGCCGCCTTGTTTGATGCATTGAAAGGAACCAGTAGAGCAGAGTGGAGAAGATGCTCTACTTGTGATCGGGAAGACCCGGGTGCAAACCTCGCCTTGGTTCAGGGGCGCAGTGGGTAGAGTGCTGGGCCTGGAATTGGGAAGGCTGAAGTTCAGATCCAGCCTCAGACACTTCCTAGCTCTGTGGCCCCAGACAAAGAGCTTCATCTCTCTTGGACCCAGTTTTCTCATCTGTAAAATGGGGATTATAAGAGCCCCTACTTCCCAGGGCTATTCTGAGGATCAAATGAGGTCATATTTGGGAAGCACTTTGCAACCCTCCAAGTACTATTTTTCAGTCATGTCTGACTCCTCATTGACTCCCATTGGGGTTTTCTTGGCAGAGATACTAGAAGGGTTTGACATTTTCTTCTCCAGCTCATTTGACAGATGAAGAAACTGAAGCAAACACGGTGAAGTGACTTACCCAGGGTCCCACGGCTAGTACTAGTGTCTGAGGTCACATTTGAACTTGGGTCTTCCTCACTCCAGGTCAGGCCCTCTATCCACGGCACCGCTTAGCAGCCAATTGAAGTACAGGCTATTGTAATATCCATGTAATGGCTCCCCCTTCCTCAAGCTCCGCCCTCCCCAGTTGCCTCAGTGACTTCCCTAAAGAGCAGGTCGGACTGTGTCACACACCCTCCCTCTTTCTTCTCCTAAACTCCAGTGGCTCCATATTGCCTCCAAGAGCAAATACAAAATGCTTTGGTTGGTATTGGAAGCCCTCCCTAACCTGCCCCCTCCAGCCTTCTTCCGCCTCACTCCCCCGCACGTCCTCCATTTCTCAGCTCTGCGCATTCTCTCTGGCCAAGCTCTCCCTCCTCATCTCCCATACGTTCCTTTAAGACTTAGCTCAGAGCCCCTTCTGCAGCAGATCCTCTCCTATTCAGCCCCACTCCTGATACCTCCCCTCAGAGGCTGCCTTCTGTCTGCTCTGTAGTTGTCAATGTACAGTGCTTAGGGCGTGAGCGCCTTGGGGGGCTTTCTTTGTATCATTAATACAACATAATGTCCAGCATCGTCAGCACTTAAATGCTTGTTGACAGACTGTCTGGCCATCTTGGGCATGGATGGCTAAATTTGTGAGGGGCTGTGTTGGGGGCCAGGGGGCCAAGAACCAGACAGGTCAGCAGAAAACCCAAGGAAGATGGGGCCTGGAGGCAGGCAACAGTCCACAGCCTGGAAGGGTAGGTTAGTAATGAGGCCCAAGAGGTGGTTTGGAAAGAGTCCAAAGCCTGATTATTCTTCAAAGACAGCAGTGTCAGAAAAGGTCTTAGCTGGACCCAAAAGTGTACCTTTGTTCCCTTTGATTTAAGAATCTTCAAGCTGGAACCTAGTCCGATGCAGACCTAACCCAGAATCCACTCCACACCAATCACCACACCAAGTGGACATCTAGCCTCTGCTTGGAGATTTCTGGGGCCAGGGTGGGGATGGGAAGGCTCACCACCTCAGCCCGCTCCACTTGTGGACACCTCTCATGGTTAGGAAGTTTTTCTTTACTCTGATCCTGAGTGCTAATTCTGTCCTCCTCATTCCACCGAATAACCTTGGCCTGTGGATGCTTGGAGATGGCCTGTTTTATGTGAGAGGTGGCAAGTTGGCTGGGGAATTGAGTGTGGAAAGATAGGTTGGAACCCGATGATAAAGGGCCTTGAATGCCAAGTTGAGGAATCTGTTGGATCCTAGTGGCAATAGGGAGTCACCGGAGTTCATTGAGTGAGTGACAGGTTTTAGCTTGTCCCTTAGGAATATCTCTTTGTGTGGAGGATGGATTCAGGATCACACAAGTCAAGGCCTAGCTGGGATTACTGTGTTATGATTTATTTTTCCATCTGTGTGACCTGCCTCTTTTGCTGATTACAAATCCCTGATTCCAGGCCTCTTTGAGACCACAGCTCCTCAAAAGCTTATGAGCCCCCACCCGTGTGTTCAGCTGATCTCTAGTGTTTCAGAGGATCTGGTTAGTTTAGGGCAGTGAGGAAGCATGCTAAGAACAAACAGAAATAAATCATCCCCCCCATAAATCCAGCCACACACTCTCCCACAGATACATACCTGCCATCAGTAGTGAGAGTGCGTACTTGGGGATCACACTGAGGGATGTATGCATGGGAAATACACAGATACAAACAGGCAACTCATGTTTCTAAATCTGTAGGACCACAGATGTCTTTTGGTGATGTTATGATGTTCTCAGTGGGCCTGGACCACACTGGGTATGATAGCTCCCTTGGGCATTCCCTGTTCTAAGGCCCTCCCAGCTCTGGCATCCCCTGTTCTAAGGCCCTTCCAGCTCTGACATCCCCTGTTCTAAGGCCCTTCCAGCTCTGACCTTCCCTTTTCTAAGGCCCCTCCCAGCCCTGACATTCTCTGTTCTCAGGCCTCTCCCAGCCCTGACATTCCCTGTTTTAAAGGCTCTTCCAGTCCTGACATCCCCTTTCTAGGGCCCCTCTAAACTCTGACATCCCCTCTTCTAAAGCCCTTCCACCTCTGACATCCCCTCTTCTAAGGCCCTTCCAGCTCTGCCCTTCCCTCTTCTAAGGCCCTTCCCAGCCCTGAGTCTCTGTTCTCAGGCCTCTCCCAGCTCTGACATCCCTTATTCTAAGGCCTCTCCCAGCTCTGATATTCCCTGTTCTAAGGCCCTCCCAGCTCTGACATCCTCTGTTCTAAGGCCCTTCCAGCTCTGATATTCTCCAGCCCATGAAGCTCTGCTCTCCAGCCCCTTCTTTGGCCTTTCTGCCTCTGGGAGCTGACCAGGGCCTTGGAAGAGTCTGGTACATGGTTATTACTCTCTCCACAGGCCAGGCCTAAGACTCCTGAACCAACTGTTCCCAGCCCATAGGGTGGATTGTTGTGCCACAGCTTGAGGTCAGACCTCTCCTTATTTTTCCATTCCTGACTCCTGCCCACTGGGGCCTGGTGGGGTGGGGCGTGTCAGCCATTCCTGTTACCGGCGGGTGGGGCTCATCCCATCTCCCTGGGAGCCCTTGGCCTTGGAGATGCTGCTGGGTGAAGCTGGGTGGGGCTGGGGGGAGTTGCTGCAGTTTTCTCTGGGTGTTTCTCCTACATCCTGGGCTTGTAGTATTTATAGGATTCTAGTATTTACAGCTGGGAGGGACCTGAGAGAAGCCTCTAGTTCAATCCTTCTTTTTACAGAGGAAGAAACTGAGGCTTAAAGTAGTTGAGGGACAGGCCCAAGGGGTCAACCAGTAGATGAAGGAGCCAGGATCTGGGCCCGGGCCTTCTGGCCCCCCTCCCTGCAGGGCTGACTTTCTTCTTGTGTCCTTCCAGTCATGTTCATGACCCCGTTTGGGTTTTTTTGGCCAAGACACTGGAGTGATTTCCTTCTCTAGCTGATTTTGCAGGTGATGAAACTGAGGCAAATAGGGTGAAGTGACTTAGCCAGGGTCACACTGCTAGCAAGTATCTGAGGTTGGATTTGAACTCATATCTTCCTGACTCCAGGCCTAGTCCTCTCTCCACTGCAATGCCTAACTGCCCTCTTGGGTTGTGTTTGGGGAAAATTGGAGCCTGCCCTTCCCCAGGGCCTGCCTTGGGTTGGGTGGCCAGTGTCAGGACTCCTCTGAGTAGACAGTCTGGGGGAGGAAGGTTAAAGGGGTGAAGGCCCAGGCCCATTCCTTGGAAGTGTTAGGCTTGGGGCTGTCCCTTGGGAGGTGGGGCATCCTGAGTGGTAGTGTAGTACAGTGGGCAGAACACTGAGTTTGGACTCAGAGGACCTTAGCTGTGCCACTTAAGTCTTGTGTTATGTGGGGCAAACTCCCTACCCTCTCTGGGCCTCAGTTTCCTTATCTGTCAAATGAGAGGGTTGGATGATCTGCCTCTGATGTCCTTGTCAGTTTTAGAATTAGGTTCCTGTAAAATCCTAGCTGTGTGACCTTGGGTGAGTCCTTTCCTCTCCCTGCGCTTCATATGAAAAATGAGGGGTGGGTCTTCTGTAGCTCTGGGAGCCTTCAGCTGGCTGCCCCCTCCCCGCATTGCCGGCATCACTCACAAGCCGCATTCCTGGGTGAAGCCTGGGCCACAGCGGGCCACACCTCACCTCCCATGCCCGTCAGGAACATTCTGGCCTGGATGCCGATGCCGATGGCGACATCTCTCAGTGGGTTGTAGGGCCTGGCTCCAAAATGTGGGCTCATTCTTCCCCGTGGGGACGCAGGAATGTCGGGCTGGGGCCGAGACAGCCTCGCATCGTTGCATTGTGGCTGCTCTGTGGGGCACGCATTCTCTCCTACTGTTCATGGAAAAAAAAAAAAGGGAGAAAAGCAAATTCTTGGACCTTTTCCCCTTCCTGAGTCAGAGGGGCTCAGCTCCTTTTCTGGGAATCCTGCTTGTGGCTTTCCTTGGGAACAATGGGCCCATTCTGCCGCAAAGGGGCCGACCCACAGAGCCAGGCCCAGTTTGCTGCCCTTTGCTCCTGTTCTTAGAAGATTCTAGGAAAACAAATGCCTGACGACTCAGGATGCCAGCCAGCTGAGCCCATTACCTGGAGCATCGGCTTGGCTGGGCCCAGTTGGCTTTGGACCCTGGGATCCGGAGAGGAGGCCCCCTTCTCCCGCTCTCCCAGCCATCTCAGCTGAAAGACTTTTGTCCCTCCGCTGCCTGGGCTCCCTCCTGAGGGAGGCCCTGGGGCTTCTCATCCCTTGGGCCTGTGAGGCCCAGGACCCCCAGTGACAGAGACGGCCTGAGCAGAGGCTGACAACTCTGTAGAAAGGAGTGCTTGGGCTGCAGGAAGTTGGGGTGGTGCCTAGAGAGGAAACAGAAGAGAATCCCAGAGTATGCCAGTGGTGAGGGACCTCAGAGACCATTTCCCTAGCACTCTGCCCTGCCTGACCATTTGTTAGGTGTCTCAGCTTGAAGCCCTCCAAGCACAGGGAGCTCACCACCTCCTGGGCAGCCCATTCCTTTGTGTACCATTAGTAGGTAATCAGAGTCAATCCCACCAGATTTATTAAGCAACTACTGTGTGCCAGGCCCCAGACTAGGTACTAGGATAGCCATAGTGGCTAGAGTCCTGGACCTGGAGTCAGGAGGACCTGGGTTCAAATCCTGTCTGAGACGTTTAGTTATGTGACCTTAGCCAAGTCACTTCTCCTTGAAACTCAGTTTCCTCCTGTGTAAAATGGGAATCACAACACTTGTAATCCCTTTCTGATTAAGTGGTCATGAGGCCCAAATGAGATAATGTGTGCAAAGGGAACCTTAGAGGTCATCTAGTATAATCCCTTCATCTTAATAAATGGGGAAACTGAGGCTCAGGAAGGCTTGTAGGGTCACAGCTCTCAAAGGTCATTTCATCTCACTCTTACTTAACAGATGAGAAAGCTGAGTCTGAGAGAGGCCAAGTGAAAGAGGGTCCTCGGTCTATAGAGCACGAGCTGGAAGAGAACTCCAAGGGGAGAAGGGTGGGGAATTTGGGGACTGGACTAAGATCGAAAACCATAGGTGGCCAAATTGGAGCCTGGGCACAGGAACACCAAATATGCCCTAAAGGTAACTGTGGGAGGCAGGGGTGGAGATCCTTAGCACACAGCAAGGGCATAATACTTGCTTTGTTGACTGACTGAGTGGTCATTAGCCTGCTCTCTAGACGGCCCACCTTCAGGATGGGGGTCCTGGTAGAGAGACTCTCTTCCTGTCCTTAGTGTGTGGGCTGTCATCTCCTCCTCTTCCTCTTCTCCTTTTCCTCTTCCTTCTTCTCTCCCCCCTCCTCCTCTTGCCACCCTCCCATACATTATGGTTTCTATCCCAGACTTCTCCTAGTTGCTCTCTTTCTGGGACCCTTTTCCTTCTCATTCCCAGCTCATTGGCCAAGCCAAGATGGGAGTTGGGTACATGGGACTTTGCCACAGTCCTGTGACCTGGGAGACTGAAACACCTCAGGAGGGAAGATCGGGCCAGCAAATTGCTGTCCAAGGTACATCTTCTGCTGAGCTCATGATCCCCAAGGTGTTCTCTGAACTCTAGACCTCAGCACAGATCAGCACATACGACTCCCTGGGGAAAACACCCACCCACAGACCCAAACAAAGAGACCAAGAATCATCTGTCCCCAAAATGGCACCAGTCCACCAGACCGAGTCTCGCTCACTTCGCTCCTTCATAGTCCTGAGCAATGGGAACATGAGGGTCAGTCTCATCGGCCAACCCTTTGTCCATCAGTGTCAGGTAAAGCCAGGGTGTGAGTGGGGCGAGGCGAGTGCCCTCCTCGGGGCTGTAGGCGGCACCTACCACCTTCCTAGCCCCATTGCCCTTCTTGTGTAGAAGGATGTTTGCAATGGGCCTCACGCAAATGACCCTTATATCTGATGCCTCTTCCATGTGACAGGCTTCAGACACCCCAGAACAGTCATATTGGCCTCTCCTCCTCCGAGACTTTTCTTCTCCAAAATGCTCAGTTCCTTCCATTGCTTCTCACAGGGCAGGAATGCAAGGCAGATGACCCAGTTTTCTCCTGGATGCTTGCCACCTTGTGATACTTTTATTGTGGGTATGAATCGGACATGACTGAGTTGCCTCTAACCCTTCAAAGCTACCAGTCTCTGAATAGTAGTGTCTTTCTTCAACCGTGGCATCCATAGCTAGATCCAATACACTTTTTTTTTTTTTGGTGGGGCAATGAGGGTTAAGTGACTTGCCCAGGGTCACACAGCTAGTAAGTGTCAAGTGTCTGAGGCTGGATTTGAACTCAGGTCCTCCTGAATCCAAGGCTGGTGCTTTATCCACTGTGCCACCTAGCTGCCCTAGACCCAGTACTCTTTCTGTGGCTCAGCCAGGAGAGGAGAGACTAGCATTATCTCCCACCTGGTCCTGGACTCTTCCTTTTGTGAGGCAGCCCAAGGTCTCCTGACATATGACGACTCCCACTCTGCAAATACTTGTTCCCCATCCACTACTCTTCTCCCAACTCCATTCTTTTGCACTGGCTGTACCCCATGCCTGGATTTCCATCCCCTCCCCCCTTGCCTCTACCTCTCAGAATCCCTGGTTTCTCTCAAAATTCAGACAGAGGACTGTCACCTTCTACATGAAGCCTGTCTTGATCCCCCTGACCCTCCCCCTCCCCAAACCCCAACAATAACCTGGTGACTGGTTAGGCCAGAACCACTCCAGGGAGCTTTCAGCTACTGGAAGAGGGAGAGAGGTTTGTAGATCTAGATCCGGAAGAGACCTTAGAGGTCATTGAGTCCAACCCCCTTATTTTACAGAAGGGGAAACTGAGGCCCAGAGAAGTTCAAAGACTTGCTCCCAGGGTCACCCAGATTAAAAAAAAAATCCATAGGGTCTTAGATCTAGGAACTGGAAGGGACCTTAAAGGTCATTGAGTCTATTTCCTTCATTTTACAGATAAGGAAACTGAGGCACAGAGAGGGTCAGAGTCTTGCCCAGCATCACCCAGGGAATAAGTCCTTCTGCTCTGCATCCAGCCCTCTTCCCCATATCACGTTGCTGCTCCCGTCTCACTCATGCAGCTTCCAGAATGACCAGATGAGTTGCCCAAAGGACACCATGGTCCCCCACTCATGTAGCCCCCTGTTAAGGGTTAAAATTCTAGCTAAACTGTCTAAAATATCTAATGAGTGGTCGCCAATAAATTATAAGCTTTAGCAAGAGTTAGACTTTTAAGCATTTATTAAGGAGAATAAGAATTTGGTAAAGAGAGAGAAAAAGGCCTAGATTTCTATCTATTAAAGGGAGAGCACATTTCTAGCTCCCTTCTCCACCAGAGTCCAGAGGAAAAGAGCGCGAGCCTCTTCCTTCCTCCTCCCACTAGCCCGCGTCACTTCCTGACTCCTGGTCTTGCCCTCAAAGACCTTCCCTTCATGGGCAGAACTCTTCTATAGTAAGTATCCAGCAGGTGGCGTTATTCCAATCGTTACACCCCTATTGCCTCAAGGAGAAAATGCAGATTCTTCTACTTATTGACATTTCGAGTCCCTCACCATCTGGTCCTCGCTGGCCCTTCCAGGCTTCTTGCACATTACCCACCTTCATAAACTCTGTGGTCCAGCCAAACCAGGCCACTTTCTATTCTCTAAGCTTGTTGCCCACCTCCATGCCTTTGCCAAGCTCTCCTCCATGCCTAGAGCACCTTTCCATCTCTTTTGAGAACCTATCAAGCTCCGTGCATGCTGGCTCACCTCTTCTGTCTGCCCTCCAATGACCATGCATGTGCTTTTTGCTTAACAGCTTAGATCTAGAGTTCAGAGTTATCTCACAGACCATCCAGTCTGACCCTCTCATTCTGTTGGCAAGGAATCTGAGGCCCAGAGAGTAAATGGCTTGCTTATAGTCATACAGGTAATAATTGTCGGAGGTAGGATTTGAACCCAGGACCCCTGACTCCATAGCCATGCTCTTCCCATTCTGCCATCTTGTTGTAAGCTGCCAATAGAATGTAAGCTCCTTGAGGGCAAGAATTGTTTCCTTTGTATCTTTCTATCTCCCTGCCTAGCACTGTACCTGGTGTGTAACTGCAGGTACTTTAATAGGTGCTTCTCAAGTTGGATTGGACCAGCAGACAAAGGATGGGTCTAGGACCTGGAGAAGCCTATGTCCTGGCTCCCTGAGGATGAACTTTGGGTCTCAGTATTGAAATTTTAGGCCTGCTAGGCCCAGATACCAGGGCTGAGTGTAAAGGCCCCAAATCAGTATTCTCTTTTTTTCTATATAAATATTTTATTATTTTCCAGTCACATGTAGAGATAGTTTTCAACATTTGTTTTTATAAGATTTCTAGTTCCAAATTTTTCTCCCTCCCTCCCCCCTCCCCAAGACACCAAGTAATCTGATATAGGTTATATATGTACAATCACATTAAACATATTTCTGCATTAGTCATGTTATGAGAGAAGAATTGGAACAAAAGGGGAAAACCTCAAAAAAGAAAAACAACAACAACAAAAAACAATAGAAATAGTATGGTTCGATCAGCATCTGGATTCCATAGTTCTTTTTTTTTTTTTTTTTGGTGAGGCAATTGGGGTTAAATGACTTGCCCAGGGCCACACAGCTAGTAAATGTTAAGTGTCTGAGGCTGGATTTGAACTCAGGTCCTCCTGTATTCAGGGCTGGTGCTCTATCCACTGTACCACCTAGTTGCCCCTATAGTTGTTTTTTTCCTGGATTTGGAGAACATTTTCCATCATGAGTCTTTTGGAACTATCTTGGACCATTGTATTACTGAGAAGAGTTAAGTCTATCACAGCTGATCATCACACAGTGTTGTTGATACTGTGTACAATGTTCTCCTGGTTCTGCTCATCTCACTCATCATTAGTTCATGCAAGTCTTTCCAGGTTTCTCTGAAATCCTCCTGCTCATGGTTTCTTACAGCACAATAGTATTCCATTACATTCATATACCACAACTTGTCCCCAATTGATGGGCAGCCCCTCAGTTTCCAATTCCTTGCCACCACAAAAAGAGCAGCTATAAATATTCTTGTACATGTGGGTCCTTTTCTTTTTTCCATGATCTCCCTGGGAAAAAGACCTAATAGTGTATTGCTGGGTCAAAGGGTATGCACAGCTTTATAGCCCTTTGGGCATAGTACCAAACTTCTCTCCAGAATGATTGGATCAGTTCACAGCTCCACCAACAATGTATTAGTGTTCCAATTTTTCCACAACTTCTCCAACATTTATTATTTTCCTTTTTTGTCATATTAGCCAATCTGAAAGGTGTCAGGTGGTACCTCAGAGTTGTTTTAATTTGCATTTCTCGAATCAATAGTTATTTAGAGCATTTTTTCATATGGCAATAGATAGCTTTGATTTCTTCATCTGAAAACTGCCTGTTCATATGCTTTGACTATTTCTTAGTTGGAGAATAACTCAGATTCTTATAAATTTGATTTAGTTTCCAAATATATTTTAGAAATGAGGCCTTTATCAGGAGTACTGGCTATAAAAATTGTTTCCCATCTTTCTGCCTCCCTTCTAATTTTGGATGCATTGCTTCTGTTTGTGCAAAAATTTTTTAATTTAATGTAGTCAAAATCATCCATTTTGCATTTCATAATATCCTCTATCTCTTGTTTGGTCATAAACTGTTCTCCTTTCCAAAGATCTGAGAGGTAAACTATTCCTTCCTCTCTTAATTTACCTATGGTATCACCTTTTATGTCTAAATCATGTACCCACTAAAATTAGTATTCTTAACCCTGGATCCACAGGCTTCTCAAGGGGTCTGCAGCTATATTTCATGAACTTAGATGAGAAGAATAATTTATTTTCATTAACCTCTAACTGAACTTCAATTATTTAAAACCATTATTCTGGGGGCAGCTAGGTGGCACAGTGGATAAAGCACTTGTCCAGCCTCAGACACGACACTTACTAGCTGTGTGACCCTGGGAAAGTCACTTAACCCTCATTGCCCCACAAAAAACCAACCAAACAAACAATAAAACCATTATTCTGAGAAAGGGACCCTTGACTTCATTAGACTGACTCCCATAAGTCCATGATATAGAGAAAGTAAAGAACCCATGAACCCAAAAGAGTTGAATAGGCTAGGGTGATGTAATGAATCTAATATGAAAGGTGATTGGGATAAATGTAAAGTTCTACATTGGGGACCAAAAAATCAACTAAGAGAATGGCAGAAGTGTAGCTAGTCATGTTGATGGCAAGCTCTCTCTGAGGCACATATATGGACGGCAGCCAAAGGGAAGCAGAAGAGGGTGTGTCTTGATCATGGATGGATTGGATAAGATGCCCTCAGATCCCTATTAATTCAGAAAGTCCATGATTCCAGGCTTGCTGAGGATGAACGGACCATGGGGTTGGGGATTGAACTCCTTGGCCCACTGAGGAGGGACTCAAAATTCTGCTAAGGAGAGAGCTTACAACTCAGATTCAGCAAGGATGGCTCCCAGGTTTAAGCATCAGGGTTCTAGCCTTGTTGAAGGGTCCTGGGTTCCAAGATCAAATGAGGTTCTTGAGCTGATGAGGATGGATGTTCAGAAGTTAGAAAGTATTTACCTGGAAGGTCAAATCATGACCTCTGAAGACTTAGGGGATTTTCCTGTGACATTGCCATCACTATAAGGGTCTTTGATTCATTCAACAAACATTGGTTACAAGCCAAACCCTTCTAGACAAAGATCTGATCTAATGTTTAGATATAAGACACACCCTCTGCCCTCATGGAAATTATGGTGTAGCAGGTCTACAAAGGTTCTACTGTATGGTGTTGGGTTCTGGACACTACACTTTATGGGAAACATCTGATAGACAAAAGGTCTTGAGTACATGCCATCTAGGAGTCAGTTGTATGTGAGAAATCAGGTGAAAGAATTAGGCATGTTTAGCTTGGTAGAAAGACCAAGGGTGGTCTTGAGAGCTGAGTTCAAGTATTTGAAGGACTGTCAGTTGGCAGAGGGGTTAGCTTTATTCTGCTTGGCCCTAGAAGGCAGAACCAGGAGCAATGGGTGCAGGTTTCAAAGAGGAGACTTTAGATTTGATTTCAGGAGAACCTTCCCAACAATGAGAGTTGTGCTGAAGAAGGATGCGCTGCCCCAAGAGGTACCAAGGGTTCCCCCTCACTAGAGGCCTTCCAGCTTGTCTGTATGAGCACTACTCAGGGATGGAATAGAGGAAATTTTCTCCTATAGCTCCGATTCCTTCAGTTCAGACATTTTGTGATTCTGTGCGGTTTCCATAGCATAGCATGGGTCTGTAGAGTTTAGGGGAAAAAGGAAGTCTGGTTTTAGGCTGTCAAGAAACCACAGTTGTAGGGTAGCCAGAGCTCAAGGGACCCTCTGCTTGGCTGTTTAACATTGGATCATCCATCTGTCTTCTTTGGGCCCAGTTTCCCCTCCAATCAAATGAGGAAGTTGGTCTTGATAGTAAGGCACTTAAAAAAGACCCAGGTAAAAGTAAAATGACCAGGAAGAGAATAACACCTCAATTTCTGGCATATTCCTCCATTAGACCCTGGGGAGACCTTGTAGAAGCGAGGGAAAAGTGCAGGGACCAGATAATGGGGGATAGGGATCAACTTGTCATCTCTCCTTATAAGGATTCAGTCTTGGAGCTGGCTCTGAAAGCCTTTGGAAGGATAAATATTTCCGTTTCCTTGGGAGACTAAATATGTCGGTCTGTCAGCCCAAGTTCAATATTAACCGAGCTGGGTAAATAGCATCTATTCCTCTCCGGTTTCCTTTAGCAGGCGTCTGGCTTGAGCAGAAGCCAATCATTTTCTCTATTCATGCAGAATTCCAGGTGTAGGGGGAAAATTAAATTCTCAAGGCTTATGTTGTATTTTGGAGGTAAACCCTCGTGGGCAACCAGAGACTTTGGTGATCAGTTCAGGTAGGAACTGAATTTCACTGGTGAATGCCGAATCCAAAGTCAGCTGGACCATTCTGCCTGACTGCTCTGATCTCTGGGCTTAAGCTATTTTCCAAATGATTCCTTTCTTCTTGTAAGTACAGTGTCAAGCTATTAGTGAGATTTGGAGAAGCCTTGGGAATTCTGTAGGCAAAGACATTGAGGCATGTAGTCACGTGGAAGAGGGATTAGCTTTGTTCTACTTGGCCTCAAAGGGGACAACTAAGAGCAGTGGCAGGAGGCGGGGTGTGAGGAGAGGAGAAGTTGCCAGATTTAGGTTTAATGTCAAGAAAAAAAATCTTTTAAAATGTTTAAATATTTAATTTTTTATAATTACATGTAATAACAATTTTTAACATTTCTTTGTCACAATTTTGAGTTCCAAATTCTTTCCTTCCCTCCCTCCTTCTTGAGAAGGCCAGCAATTTTGGACAGATTATACATGTACTGTCATGCAAAACATTTCCATATTACCCATGTTGTGAAAGAAAACACAGACCAAAAAAAACCCCCAGAAAAATAAAGGAAGTAAAAAAGTATGCTTTGATCTGTATTCGGATGCCATCAGTTCTTTTTCCAGAAGTGGAGAGCATTTTTCATTATAAGTCCTTCAGAATTGTCTTGGATCATTGTATTGCTGAGAAGAGCTAAGTCATTCACAGTTGATTGTCACAATATTGCTGTTGATGTGTACAATGTTCTCCTGGTTCTGCTCACTTCACTTTGCATCAGTTCATATGAGTCTTCCCACATTCAAGAAAA
Source organism: Dromiciops gliroides (assembly GCF_019393635.1). Lineage (NCBI taxonomy): Eukaryota > Metazoa > Chordata > Mammalia > Microbiotheria > Microbiotheriidae > Dromiciops > Dromiciops gliroides. The sequence continues at coordinate 4,734,341 of NC_057861.1, forward strand.
ACTTCCTAACTATGAGAGTGGATTGGGCTGCCTGAGAAGAGCAAGGTCCATAGCCTGGTGGTATCCAAGACCCCTCAGTAGCCTATCTTGCCATTTCTACCTTCACCATCTCACATGGTCCCTTCTCCACTTGAACAGCTGACCATCCTGGCTTGGGCCCCTCATCATCTCTTGCCAGAATAACTGCAATAGCCTCTTGTTGGGTCCCCCCACCTCCAGTCTTTTCCCCACTCCAATCCATCCTTCCCTCAGCTGTCAAACTGATTTTTAAGAAGTCTGACCATGCTCAATAATCTCCTTTGGCTTCCTATTATCTCCAGGATCAAATATAAAGTTCTCTGGTTTTTAAGCCCTTCACAGTCTATGTCTGTCTTAGCTTTCTGGTCTTCTTACACTGTAAAGTATAAAGCTCCTCACACACAGGCCTCCATCTTAATGCCTAAAGTACTCTCCCTTCTCACCTCCACCTGACTTTTTTCAAGACTTGGTTCACAGACTCCCTTATGCAGGAAGGTGTTCTTGGTTTTCCCACCTCTGACACCTTGTTCTCCAAGTCGAGTCTGTATACATTTTGCACCCAGTTGTTCTCCTGGAAGTCAGGGATTCTGCCCTTTCTTTGCATCTTCAGTATTTTAGCAAAGTGCCTGACACCCAGTAGGCCTGACTAGGTGGACTTCCACTTCCCACTCTCTCTAGTTGTGTGACCAGTGATAAGTCTCTTAACCTCCATAAACTTCGATTTCCCCATCTGTAAAGTGGAAGTAATAATAATCCTTGCCTCTCAGGGCTGTGGTGGGGCTCACAGGAGAATATATGTAGCATACAGCAGCTGTGTTTTAGTAGCCTCCCTGGCTCTGTTTCTCCAACCAATGGCGGTTCAGCAGTGGACAGCTCCTGGATGCTGACAGTGAAACAGCTAAGTCAGCAGAAAGGGACCACAGTCTTCCCTAGGAGCTGATGGAGCAAGAATTGTAGGCTACGTGTGACCACTGGGTCCTTTCAGCTGGGAATGTACTAGAAGGGGCAGCCACTGCCTTCATTGGGATTGGTCAGATATAGAGTGGAAGCTTCCTGAGGGGCTCTTTCACTTTTGTATTTTTTTTTTTTTTGGTGAGGCAATTGGGGTTAAGTGACTTGCCTAGGGTCACACAGCTAGTAAGTGATAAGTGTCTGAGGCCAGATTTGAACTCAGGTCCTCCTGAATCCAGGGCTGGTGCTCTATTCACTGTGCCACCTAGCTGCCTCCACTTTTGTATTTGTATCCCCAGGTGCATAGTAGGTGGTACTTGATACATGGACTGAAGTCCGCTCTCACAGGTCTCTGGGTGAAGCCCCACCACCAATTAGGCTGTGAGAGCAGAGTTCAGTCAGGTAGCCAGTAAACGTGTATTAGGCACCTACTATGCACCAGGCAGGTGCTAAGTTCCTTGCAGTCACTAGCTACTATACAACCCCATCTTCCCACAGACCAACCAGGGCTTTGTGAAGTCTTTTTGTGCTCCAGCGTTCTGTGTTCTTTGTTTCATTTAGGACTAAATAAATTACTGTTCTCTCCCCACCGTCAGAAACCTGCCCTGCATTGGGAATCAATAATGACAGCACTGGAGATTCTCCCACTAGTTCATTATCTGATCAATGTAACCCTTCGTGGGCCTGATGGCCACCTCCCCAGAGGGGGCCCCCACCTCCCATGACTCACTCTGGCCATGAGGCTCCTGGGTGTGATAGATAGAGCCCTGGGTCAGACTCAGGAAACCCCACCTCTGACAACGATTACCTTGGTGACTTCTAGAAAGCCACTTAACCACTGCTTGCCTCAGTTACCTCTTTTATAAAAATGGGGATAATAAGAGCACCTACCTTCTGGGATTGTTGTGAGGCTCAATCGAGATATCATATGTAAAGTACGTTGAAAGCCTTAGAGCTCTGTGTAAATGTTAGCTGAACTGATTACATTGTCAGTGTGAGGATGAGAGCTTCAGATATCAGCCTCACCTGGCAGTGCCTTAGAACCTCAGACCTCTTGGAGATCGAAGGAACCCTAGAATGGTTCTAGAGCAGATTCCCAGAAAAGTCAGGCAGCTTCTCCGGGTAGAAAAGAATTAAATCCTGTTGGGAAATGGCAGATTCTCTTCCGGGAAGTCATCTTCTGTGATTCTTTTCTACTCAGGCTTGCTTTCGTCCTGATTGTCTAACCCATTTCTTGGAAGGATGAGAAGAGTTCTGCACCTGCTCAGGGGACTGGCCTTTAGTCATGGCCTCAGAAAGTAGCTCATTTGGTTACTAGGAAAAACAGGTCACAGAACTTGGCCTTATGCCCCCTCCCCCTTTCTGGGTCTGGGCCCTGTCCCAGACAGAATACTCTACTAGGAAGAGACTGGAGCCTGTGCCCCACATGGCCTGTGCCCCACGTGGCCTGGATGGTTGGAGCTACCTGAGTGGGGAGGGGATTTGGCCTGAAGGAGAAAAGGCTCTGGGTGCCCATGAGAACTGTTTTCAGGGATCTGCAGGGTCCTCATATGCAGGAAGGCTTAGCCTCTTGGCCCCAGAGGGGCATAAGTGGAAGCAATGGGAGGCAAGTAGCAAAGAGACCAATTTAGGCTCAATATGAGGAAAAACTCCTCCTGAAGAAGAATGGGCTTCCTAGGGAGGTAGTGAGCTCTCCATCACTAGAGGTATTCCAGGGAAGGCCAGAGGACCATGGCTTGGGAGATGGAGAAGAGGGAATTCCTGCTAATTGGACTAGATGCCTTCAAGGGTCCCTTCTGGCTTCGGGATTCTGTGGTTCTGTGAGGCAGATCCCGATACCGGACGTTGCTGTAGTATTTGGTCATTTGGGCATGCCTTGTCTCATTTCAGCCTGACCATAGCCCTGTAAAGCAGCTGCTACATGTATGAGAGAGACTGAGGCCCAGGGGCGCCCCGCAGCTAGTAACTGTCAGGCTGGATTTGAACCTCGGTCTTTCCGATCGTTAGCTTAGCACCCTACCCACAATTCCCTGTTGGGAGGGTCTCACCCCCTCCAACTCCCTGTGTTGGTTCCCTGGCCCACCTCCTCTGAGCTCTGGGAGTTCATCCTGAGGGGCTTCTCTGGGTCTCCCAGGCTGGCTCTGTCTGCTGGCCCAGGCTGCTCTGCACTGGGAAGCCCAGGTGCCTCATCTTACCTCGCCCGGCCTCAGCCTTGGCCTTCCCCTCCAGGCTGGGCTGTTATGTCTCAAGCTCCTGACATTAAGTTTATGCTGTAAATGGACGTGGATTCATTGCTTTGGTTCTGGACCATTAGGCTCAGTCGGCCCTTGCCTGTTGTGTCTCTTTCCCCTTCTCAGATGTATGACTCCTAGACACGAGCAGGGCCAGGGAGGCGAGCCTGCCATCCCACCTGCTCTCCAGCCATGTGACCCCTCCAGACCTCTGACCTCAGACACCCCAGCCCCCCACCCCCTCCACCACCATGTTCTCTCTGGCCTCCTGTCTGTTCCTCGCAGCAGACCTCCCATCTCCGGACTCTGGGCATTTGCACCAGCTGTCCCCCATGCCTGGTGCTCTCTCCCTCCTCTGCTTCCTAGCTGCCCGGGCTTCTTTCAGCTCAAGTTCCACTTTAGCATTTTCTTTCTTTTTTCTTTTTTTTTTTTTTTTTTTGCTGGGCTATTGGGGTTAAGTGACTTGCCCAGGGTCACACAGCTAGTAAGTGTTAAGTGTCTGAGGTCCGATTTGAACTCGGGTACTCCTGACTCCAGGGCCGGTGCTCTATCCGCTGCACCACCTAGCTGCCCCTAGCATTTTCTAATGAACCCTCCTTCATGCTACTATCTTCTCTCTGGTGATTATCTCAGCTTTACCTCATCTGTAGCTTCTTGGACACTTGCTAGCTGTGTGATCCTGGGCAAGTCACTTAACCCCAACTGCCTCAAACATCCAGGACCATCTCCAGTCATCCTGATATCTATCTTGCCACTGGACCCACATGTCTCTGGAGGAGAGAGTAAGGCTGGTGGCCTTGCACAGCCTCCCTCACTGAAATCCAATTTAGAAGGAAAGACAAACAACAATTCCTTTGCCCATAGATGTTTGCACTCTGTCTCTTCCATTAGAATGTGAGCCCTCTGGGGACAAGGGTAGTGTCTGACCTATCTTTCCATCCCCAGCCTTGGCATACAGAAGGTGCTTAATAAATGCTTGTCACCTGACTGATTCCCCTCTGAGCCTCAGTTCCTTCATCTGTAAAATGGGATTGATCATACCTGCTTTTTATCTTGGGGGCATTTTGAGCATTAAGTGGATTAGGGGATGCAAAGCCCTTGACATCGGTTGCTGCCCAGTGATCTCACCAGAGAAGTGGGCGGTGACCATCTCCTTAAGTGCACCCACTCCCCCCACTGCCCATCATGCCCTGGGACCTAGTCTGCAGCCCATAGATCCTCTGGAGGCCCCTCCCAGACTCCTGGCAGGGGATTGGGGGAGGCAGTTCTCCAGGGTCTGTGACATTCCACAGTCCCCTGTGACCAGCCCACTTCCTTTTAGACTGTGCTTTCTTGGGTGATGTCTCTCCTGCCCCTCCCAGAGCACAGAACGCGTCAGAACACGTGAACCTTTGAGTGTGAATGCCGGTCATTCTGGGGTTCGGTTATTAGAACCTCACAATAACCTTGGGAGGTAGGTGCTGTTATTATCCCCATATTACAGGTGGGGAAACTGAGGCAGGCCCAAGGGAAGTGACTAGCCCAGGGTCCCCTAGATGGGAAGTTTGTGGATAAAAAGAAGGCCAGGTTCAAAATCAGGTTTTCCTAATTCCAAGGTTAGCTGTGTCCCCCATCCCCCGGATCCCCCAGATCCTCCAGGCACCCCTAAAAAGAGCTCTGGATCTGGCATGGCCTTTGTGACCTTGGCAAGTCACTTCTCCTCTGTCTGCCTCAGCTTCCTCAAATGGGACATGAGGAGAATAATAGCACCCACTTCCCAGGGTTGTTGTGAGGGTCAGGCGAAATATTTGCAAAAAGCACTTGGCACAGTCTGTGCCTACATAGAGTAGGTGCTTAATAAATATTTCTCCCCCTTCCCCAGCAATGAGGCTTCAGCAGTGGCCTCCTGGGAAAGGAAGGCCTGGGATCCCTTCAGGACTTTGGTTCCTGTGAGAGGTGGAGATGGGTGAGGAGCTCACAAAGACCCTCCCCCCCCAAAAAAAAAGAATCAGAGCTGAGCCAACTGGGCTTCAGAAGTGCTCTTTGTTTGTTTATTTTTTTTAAGTGAGGCAGTTGGGGTTAAGTGACTTGCCCAGGGTCACACAGCTAGTAAGTGTTAAGTGTCTGAGGCTGGATTTGAACTCAGGTCCTCCTGACTCCAGGGCCGGTGTTCTATCCACCTAGCTGCCCCAGTGCTCTTTAATCATTATGCAGCTGTCTAAATCTGAGTGCTGGAAGGTATGTGTGTGCATGCATGAGTGGGTGTGTGCTTGTGTGTGTGTACCCGTGTCTATGTATGTGTGCATGCCTCTTTGTGTGCGTGCATGAGTGTGTGTTTGCGTGCATGTGTCTGTATGTATATGTGCATGTGTATGTGCATGCGCGTGTGTGCATGAGGCCCAATGAGGCAGGTTCCAGGTGCCCTTTTCCCTTCTCCCTGGGAAGTGGGGGCGGGGAGGAAGTTCCTGATGGCAAACCCCAGAAATGTCACCTTTTGCGCTGCCTGCCAGAGAGAGCTGGAATTATCCCTCTGAGTTCTATTAATACTCAAGCAAAGGTAACACCTCATGGCTTGTTTCCAGCTGGGCATTTACAGAATGTGATGGAGTAAAGGAAAGGGTGTGTGTGTGTGTGTGTGTGTGTGTGTGTGTGTGTGTGTGTGTGTGTTTATGGGGAGGGGGGAGATGCTGCTGCTGGCAGGCTCCTACCCAGGCTGTGTCTGCACACTCCCTAAATGGGGGGCAGAGGCAGGGTCCCCTGAGTGACTAGGAATTCCTGAGGGCCCCCGATGAGGGAAGGGGGCTATCGTTGTACTTAACGCTATAGAATGATGCTTGGGGGAGGGGGCCCTCTCTTCCAGTCAACTTAACAGACTCTTATCAATGAATTAGTCAACCAACAAGCATTTATTAAGCCCCTCCTGTGTACCCTGCACTGTGCTAGGCACCGGGGGATACAGAAAGGAAAGAATGAAAGACCCTACCTTTTCTCAAGGACCAGCTGCGTTCAGAGCTCTGTGCCCAGTGCTGAGTGGGAGGGAGGGAGAGATGGAAATAGGAGCAGGAGTCAGCTTCTTTTCCCTGCTTAAGAATACTATGGGGTTGGGACGGCTGGGTGGTGCAGTGGGTAGAGCACCAGCCCTGGATTCAGGAGGACCCGAGTTCAAATCTGGCTTCAGACCCTTGACAATTATTAGCTGTGTGACTCTGGGCAAGTCACTTAACCCCAATTGCCTCACAAAAAAAAAAAAAGAATACTATGGGGCAGCTACGTGGCGCAGTGGATAAAGCACCAGCCCTGGATTCAGGAGGACCTGAGTTCAAATATGGCCTCAGACACTTGACATTAGCTTTGTGACCCTGGACGAGTCACTTAACCTTCATTGCCCTACAAAAGAAAGAAAGAGAGAAAGGAAGTAAGAGAGAGAGAGAGAGAAAGGAAGGAAGATAGATGGATTTCTAGCATCCTAAGCAAATATGATCTTATTTGATCTTCACAGCCAGGCTGGGAGGTAGGTGCTGTTATTAGAGAAAACTGAGGCAGATCAGAGGTCAAGTGACCTGCCTAGCTAGTATATGTCTGAGGCTGGATTTGAACGAGGGCCACCCTGACCCCAGGCCCAGCACTCCATTCACTGTGTCGCCTAGATTCCTCTACCGTCTTGTTCTGATTATAGGCAGCAAGCCTAGAACGAGATCCCTTGGAATATATATTTCAGAGAGTATATACTTTCAAAAGGATCTCATTTTGGTGGTGGTTGTTCATTCATTCATTCATTCTTTTCAGTTGTATCTGACCCCATTTAGGGTTTTCTTGGCAAAGAGATTGGAGTGGTTTGCCATTTCCTTCTCCAGCTCATTTTACAATCAAGGAAACTGAGGTAAATGGGGTTAAGTGACTTATCTAGGGTCACGCAGCTAGTAATGTCTGAAGAGTCTGTATTTGAACTCAGGTCTTTCTGACTGTAGGCCCAGGACTCTATCCATTGCATCACCTAGCTGCCATTTTAGGAGGTTTCTGCTTAATTGTTTGGCAAACATAGATACCAATGGGATGGCCTTCCTGTACCCAAGGTTACCCACATAATATCAGAAGAGGAAGTGGACCTAACCATAGACTTCCTCAAAATTTTTAAAAATATAAAATACTTTCAAAAAGGTAATTGATAAATATTTATGAATATCAAACCACGTATTAATCTGTTCCCCATGCCCAGGATAGCCCTCCAAATATTGGAAGTGAGTTTTCTTTTTTCCAAATTATGATCTCCAGTTGGGTTAAAAAAACCAACCCTACCACTACCATTTTGAGGTGAGAAGCATGGCTAGACAATAATGTGTATGAAAAATGTAGGGGGGGTATCTTATATAAATACAGTTACAAAGCAATTTTCACCCTAATAAATGAAGCCCATGTCCATGGTTGGGCCTTACCAATAATATAGTGAAAATAGTGAAATGACCAGATTTGGTATTATAGCATTCGAATTGGCTAAGGGATGATTGATAGAATTAGGTAAAAATAATAACAAAATTTGCTTGGAGTGATATGAAGTCAAGAATATAAAGAACGAGTGATGAAAAGTAGGAAAGGGAGGGCATGGTACTTTTAGATCTCAAACTATACTACAGAGAAATATTTATCAAAACTATCTGGTCCTGGATAAAAACTAGAAAATAGGTCATTGGTGCCCACCCCCCCAAAGAGGGGCAAAGGATCTATTTGTACAAAAATATTTCTAGCAGCTTTTTTGTGGTAACAAAGAATCGGACATTGAGGGAGATGCCCATCAAATGGTGAATGGCTGAACAAGTTTTGGCATATGATTGCGATGGAATACTATTGTGCTATAAGAAATGACAAGCAGGAAGATTTCTGAAAAACCTGGAAGAGCTTACATGAACTGACGCATAGTGAAGTGAGCAGAACCAGGAGAATGTTGTGCACAGTGACAGCAGTATTGTTGAATGAAGAACTGTGAATGACTTAACTACTCTCAACAATACAATGATCCAAGACAATCCCAAAGGACTAATGATGAAGCATACTATCCACCTCCAGAGAAAGAACTGATGTTGACTGAACACAAACTGAAGCATGTTATTTTTCACTTTCTTTCACTCTTTTTCTTTTATTTGAGTCTCCTTATGGTGTCATAGAGGCCAGCTCTAGGGCAATGGTAGTTGTGTCCTCTGCCTTTATCAGACCACATTTGGAGTGTTGTGTTCAGTTTGGGGCATCACATTTTAAGGAGCGACATCTGCAGACTAGATTGGGTCCCAAGGGGGGCAGTCATGATGGTGAGGAGACCGGGTGGCATTCCCTCAAAGGAACTGAGCATTTGGGGCTGGAAGAAGGGAAGACTCAGGAATCACAGAATTTGAGATTTGGAAGGGAGCCCAGTGGCCACTCGGAAGGAATCCCTTTTGTGACATCCCCAAATTGGAAGTGGTCACCCCGCTCCACTTGAATACCTCAAATGAGGGAGAACCTATTCCCCCTCCCTCCCAAGGCAGCTCATTTGCTTTGGGACAGCTCTCATGGTGAGGACATTTCCCCTAATATCAACCCTCAATTGTTCTCTTTACAACCTTTTCCCAGGGTTCCTGGTTCTCAGCATCTTTGGCCCAATGGCCCAAGTCTAATCCCTCATCCACATGACAGCCCTTTGTACCTGAAGACAGCTACTGTTTCCCCCTGGAGTTTTCTCAAGGCTGAAAATCACCCATCCACATATGACAGGGACTGAAGGCCCTTCACCATGCTGATTGCCCTCCTCTGGGCCTTCTACAGCTTGTCAAAGTTGTTACTAAACTGTGGTGCCCAGATCTCAGCTCAGTACTAGTCTGGATGTGGTCTGAAAAGGGTAGAGGACAATGGAAATGTCATCTCCCTCTTCTGAAAGCCAGTGCTATTTAATGCAGCTCAAGATCCCATTCACTTTTTTACCTGACAGATCAAGCTCATATTGAGTTTGTAGTCCACTTAGACCCCTCAGATCTTTCTCAGAAAAAACAACTATCTATCCCTTTTGTACTTCTGAAGTTAAATTTTTGCACCCAAGCATAAGAATTTACATTTATCCTTGTTGCATTATATATTTTTTTCTTTTTTGGTGACGCAATTGGGGTTAAGTGACTTGCCCAGGGTCACACAGCTAGTAAATGTCAAGTGTCTGAGGCCGGATTTGAACTCAGGTCCTCCTGAATCCAGGGCTGGTGCTCTATCCACTGTGCCACCTAGCTGCCCTGAATTAGATTTTTAAAAAAGAATTGGCATAATGCCTTAATTTGTCAAATTTTTGAATCTTAAATCAGTTATCCAGTTTGTTATCTATGTGTCCTGTGTGTCATCTTGCAAATTTGATGAGCATACCACATTATTCAAGTCATTAATGAAAATATTAAATAGCACAAAGCCCAGTACAGATCCTTGGAGTGCCCCACTGGAGACCTTCTGCCAAGTTGAAGCAGGTAGGTTGCCCAGTGGATAGAGCGCTGGGAATTAGAGTCAGGATGATCTGAGTTCAAATTCAGTCTCAGACATTTATTAGCTCTATGACCCTGGGCAAGTCTCTTAGCCTGTGCTCTGCCTCAGTTTCCTCAACCATAAAAAAAGGAATGATAATATTACCTGTCTTGTAGGGTTATTGTGAAGATCAAATGAGATGATATTTGTAAAGCACTTAGCACAGTAGTAGGCACTACAGACATGCTAGCAATTATAATTATTATTACAATACCTCAGTTTACCTTTTATTTACTCTGTGTATCTTGGGTGCACAGACATATTTTCAGGTTATCTCCCTGTTTAGACTGTGAGTTCTTTGAAGGACTAAGCAATAGTATGAGATGATTTATCAAAAGCTTTGCTAAAATCCAGGCAAACTATCCATGTCATTCTCTTCATCCTCTCAAATTAGTAATCCTGTCAAAAAAAAAAAGCCAATGATGCTCATCCTCCAGAACCTGAGCTTGTTGAGGTCAAGCTGGCTGTTGGTAATCACCACTTCCCTTTCTAGGTTTCCATTAACCATCCCTTTAATGATCCCTTCTAGTTTTCCTAGCGGTTGCATCTCCTTTTCTAAAATTGAGGTGCCCTTTGCCTTTATCGAATCTCAGGGTGCCTCCCCCATCCTCCAAGACCTTCCAGATGTGCAGAGAGGGGCTCAAGAGGAGCTTGGCAGATGTACACTCTCATTCTGAAGGGCTGTCTTGGTGATGAGGGATCCAACTTGTTCTCTTTGGCCCCCAGGGATAAAAAGAGGCTGGCTTTTCTTCTCTTGGATAAGCATTCCCTGAGGGCAGATTTTTGGTTCTGAAAAACTTCCTTACAGATGAAAGCTTCACAGAGTTGGAGTGGCCTGTTGTTGGAGTCCATGAGGTTCTCGTTCCCTCTTGGTAGGGTTGAAATGGAGGCTGAATGACCCTCTGGGTCCCCTTAGGGACTCGAGTATAGATTGGAATACCTAACCCCCGAGGTCTCTTCCAGCTCTTAGAGTCTCTTTTTATTCTCCCCAACTGAATCTAAGATCCCTCTTTTGGGGAGTTAGGCAACAGGCTGGAGGATGAACCCAGAGAATCCTCCTGAGACGTGGCTCCTCCTGGGAGCCAGGCCGGGAGTTCAGAGATGCCTTTGATAGAAGCAGCTAGCTGCCTTTCACAGGCTGTCTTTGAACTATCTTAAATCACAGCGATTTCTTTCCCTCTGCCCCCCTTGGAAGCCTCCTGGCTATTTAACTCCAAGGAAATGCAGGCTATATTTGGGACAGCACCCAGGGAATTGGCCTCTGTTACCAGACAGGTTCAATGTCGAGATCAATAAGATCACTCCAGGAATCCTCCCCCCCCTTTCGAGTAGGCTGAGGACGGGGGAGTCGGTTTGAAGGTTGGGGAGGGCAATGAGGCAACCCTCTCATTGTGGGGTGGGGGGGATGCCTGCGCAGGCTCCTGGGGGTCTTGACTTGGGATAGCTTATTTCTGGAGCACAGCCAGAGGCTGCCTGCCGACAAGGTGGGGCCTTTGATTTGGTAGTTTTGGATCTCGCTGCTGTATGAGAATGAGTATGCTTGGTGGATAAGAGGAAGGCTTGAGGTATGTCCCCTGTGTTTGGTAACCACAGACATCCCCCCCCCCCCCACCTCTGGCCATTCAGGCCTTGGGAAGTAAGAAGGAGGAAGGGGGAGATGGGAAATGAGCCATGATGTTTACTCTTCCGGGAGGGAGGTTGGGAGGTTGGATGGAGGCTTGGCAACTTCCTTAGCAAGGACAGAGACAAGCTGTGGCACCTGCAGAAGGGGGCGCAGGACTTGACGCAGAGAAGGTTCCTAATAAATGCTCTTTGGATTGATCGACAGTCAAGGGCGAAGGTGGTTTGGAGGTCATTTCCCCAGCTCCTGCCTAACCGCCGATCTCCAATGTGCTCATCCCCCAAAGGACTCATCCAGCATTTGCTTGAAGATCTGGAGTGATAGGAGTATCAGCACCCCCTATTTACAGATCGGAGAAACTGAGTTTCAGAGGAATCAAATGACTTTCCCAGTTTTCGGGATCAGGACCTGCTTGAGGGCTGACCCATATTCTTACCACATCATGTCCTGAAAAATCCCCTGGCCAACCTTATTCATCCATCACCAGAGGCTGGGTGACCACCTACCCCCAATGTTGTAGGGAGGTGCGTGCGTGCGTGCATGCGTGTGTGTGTGTGTGTGTGTGTGTGTGTGTGTGTTGGGCTAGATGACCACTGGGGTCCTTTCCAGCCCCGAGACTGCATGATTCTGGGATCCTCGTTTCTCTAGGAAATAAATTCACTCCAGGAGTGAATTTGCCCCAGCCCCAGCCCCAGTGCTAGTATCAGTCCCTGGGACATAGTTGGGTCCTTCTGAACAAGGGGCATGGGTTTTGTGAGTTTGTTAGTCAACAAACATTTATTAAGTGCCTACTATGTGCCAGGCTCTGTGCTAAGCACCAGAATACTGGAATGGTGCCAATGTTAGGAACCTTAAAGATCATGTAATTTTCACTCTTCCACACCTGTTTTTACAAATAAGGAAACCAAGGCACAGAGAGGTAAAATTTCTTGACTAGAATCATACATCTAAGTCACAGAGGCAAACCCAGGACCAGGACTTTTGATCCAAAGTTCAGTATATCATTTCTTCTATGTCACAAAATCTCCAGTATTTCAAAGAAAAAAAAAGATTTTAATTCCTTGGGTATTTTAATTCCAATCAGCCAATCAGTTAACAGACATATACACAGTACCTGCTTTGTGCCAAGCACCATGTTGACTGCTAGGGAGACGGAAACAAAAAAACACAACAATCCTTGTCCTCACGGAGCTTACATTGAATGGGGGGGGGAATACAGCATGTTCAGAATTTCAGACAATAGCTAACATTTATATAGTGCTCACTATATACTAGGCACTGTGCTAAGCACTTTACAATTATTATCTCAATTGTTCCTCACAACCACCTTGGGAGGAAAGTGTTATTATCCTATTTTATATTTGAGAAAACTGAGGCAAACCTAAGTGAAGTGATTTGCTCAGGGTCCACAGCTAGTAAGTATCTGAGGCAGGATTCAAACTCAGGTCCTTTTGATTCTAGGCCCAGTGCTCTAGGATACACAGTAAGCACAATGTAATTCGTGGGAGACACTTGGGGGAAGAGGAAAAGCTTCTGAAACAGTTTTGCTTTTTTCGTTCCTTTCTCTTCTTCTAGACTGTTCTTCACTTCTGTATATTTGCACTCCCAATCTCTTGTTCTCTCTTTTGTTTCTTTTGTGAGACTCGCCATCATGGATTCATGTTTTTCTGTTTTGCCAGTTATTTCTATAGTGTGGGCCATAAATTCTGCTTTCACAATTCTTATTTCTCTTTTAAACCATCCAGGAACCTCATGCTGCGATTCCATGCTCTCTTGGGAATCAGCAGGGTCCCCTATCTCATTAGACATTGATTTATTTTCCTTTGTCTATCTTGCTATATATATATAGTCTTGCAATATTTATTATAGATGTCTGTACTATTTTTACCTGATGGAAATACTATATTCTCTTTTGTTATTACTCTCTTCCCTATTGATTTTTCTGTGTATGGTGAGTTTTCTTCCTTCTGATATTTTTGGTAATGCCAGTCTTTTTTCCCTTGTTTTTCCCTATTTCTCACTTTCTGACTCCTTCCCCTCTGATAGTGGTTTCTAAGTGAGATAGTCCTAAAAGCTATTTCAGCCTCCTTCCAAATTGGGGAAGTCATGTTTCACTGATCTCTCTCTCTGCCCAGGTAACTTCTGGAAAACAGAACTTTCCCCAGGTGACTACTGTTACCTTTGCTTTAGGTATGCTGGGGGGATTCACACACATGTTCCCCTCCTACCTCAGTTCCCTCTGTTCAGTTCTTTAGCTGAGCACTGTTACAGCACAGGGTGCTGCCATGAGACAGTATCAGCCAGAGAAAGCTTCTAATTTTGTATTTTCTGAAGCAAAGGTGGTGGTATTGCAGAGCTGAATTTTTTAAGCTCATAGACTCTGCCAAAGTGAAGTTGGCAGAAGGTAGGAGGTGTTGAGTAAGTATGGGTTGTGGTTTTTTTTTTTTTTTGGTTGGGTTTGTTTGTTTGTTTTTTGCAGGGCAATGAGGGTTAAGTGACTTGCCCAGGGTCACACAGCTAGTAAGTGCAAAGTATGTGAGGTCAGATTTGAAGTCAGGTACTCCTGAATCTGGGGCCAGTGCTTTATCCACTGCACCACCTAGCTGTCTCACTGTGCCACCTAGCTGTCCCACTGAGTTAGTATGTTAATGATTAGGGATTAGCCTTCTCTGCCCTTAGTTCATTGGGTTGTTGCCTCTTGGGGTTAGTGGTAACTTAGACCACGCAGGCAGCTGAATTGGATTCTTCTTGCACGTAATTCCCATTTTGGAGAGCTTTGAGAAGTTATAAGGATTGGACATGTGTCTAGTGATCCAGACGTCTCTTGAGCTGAACTTTGAAGGGAATTGGGGGTTTCAGGAAGCCGAGCTGAGGAGGGAGAGCATTCAGGCGCAGGAGCAAAGGTGTATAGGCAGGAAATGAAATGTGGTCTGTGGGGAACAGCAAGAGTAGGGGAGGGAGAGTCACGCACACTGAGCCTGAAGGAGAGGCTTTTGCCAGCTCATGAAGGATGTTTAAGTGGCAAGGAGAGGTATCTGTGTATCGTCCCAGAAGAAGTGGGGAGCCTGGAAAACCACTTTCTTCAGTGATGAGGACTGAAAACCTTCCTCCTTCTGTGGCCGACCCTGGCGCTGAGCCTCAGCATGCTGTCCATCCCTGGGTCTGCACTCAAGGCCTTTTTGTCTCAGCCGGCCCTACCAGAGACCCGTGTGGGCCAGCAGGGCCTTCAGCAGCCCCAGGGAGTCTACTCTACACCTTCGGGGAAGGATGCCAGCAGAGGCGTTTAGCATGGGTCTCCTGAATAAAGTTAAAAGTGGCAGTTAGAACCAGAACCCTCACCGCCCCCATGTGCATACAGGTGCACACAATCATTATTTGATTGGGCCTCCATTAGCTAATTAACAGAAAGCCTCAGGAAGTCCTTAGTCTTTGCTGCAACCTTTTCATCTCCATAAATTGCTGGTGAGCTCAGCCCACTCCATCTTGCCATTAATCCCCAGGCTCCCCACTCTAGCCTGGCTCCATGGTGATTTACAAGGAATGGGGAGCTCTTGGAGAGGGTCCTGCCAGATGCTGAGCAATTATCATGAGGAGGGGTGGAGATGGGGGGAGGACTGGGGACCTGTCTGTCCTGTCCCTCAGGGCCTTCTGTGCTCAGGGCTGGGGTCATGGAGGCCCCTGGGATCTGGGAGAGCAGGCCAGGGGCTGGAGGAGCCTGGGCAGTGATGGGAAGGGGCTTGAGCTTCTGCTCTTTCAACTTAAGCAAGGGAGGAAAGGAAGATATGGCAAGCGCTCAAGTTTAATGGAGTCATAGAATGTCAGAGGTGGAAGGGGCCTCAGAACAGGGGATGTCAGAGGTGGAAGGGGCCTTATAACAGGGGATGTCAGAGCTGGGAGGGGCCCTGGAACATGGGATGTCAGAGGTGGGAGGGGCCCTAGAACAGGGGATGTCAGAGCTGGGAGGGGCCTCAGAACAGGAGATGTCAGAGCTGGGAGGGGCCCTGGAACAGGGGATGTCAGATCTGGGAGGGGCCTTAGAACAGGTCATATCAGGGCTGAGAAGGACCTGAGAACAGGGGATGTCAGAGCTGGGAGGGGCCTTAGAACAGGTCATATCAGGGCTGAGAAGGACCTGAGAACAGGGGATGTCAGAGCTGGGAGGGGCCTTAGAACTGAAGGTCATAGCCCAGCCCTTTCAACATCTCATAGCTTGTCAGTATCCCAGACAAGACCATTACCCCTTGCTTCCCCATTGGCTCACAAACATGTAGTTCCATCATTGTTATTACAAGTGGAAGCAGGCTTGCTGGAAGGCATTCTAGCACGCATCTTCAGGCAGTTAGGTCAGAGTCCCTGAGTTTCTGTGCTGGGCAGGGCCTCGGACCCATGTAGGCCAAGCTGTCCCTGAGCAGGATTCCCCCCTACATCACCCTGCAGGCAGAGACAGCTCTGACTGTTCAGTTCTTCCTTGCCCCAGGAAGGAGCCCAAGGCCCTGGGTTTGAGTCCCAGAGCAGATTCTTGTGACCTTGGGCAGGTCACATTCCCTCTGATGCCTCACTGTGGTCCCTGGGTAACCCAAGGTCATTGCAATTGGCCATGGCCTCTTAGGATCCCTCCAAAACTTCAGCCATAGAGTCAGTTTTCTCATCTATAAAATGGGGTTTATAAGAGCCCCTACATCCTAGGGCTGTTCTGAGGATCAAATGAGGTCATATTTGGAAAGCATTTTGCAAACCTCAAAGTACTATTCTTGTTGTCGTTGTTGAAGTCATTTTTCAGTCGTGTCTGACTCCTCTCGACTCCCCTTGGAGTTTTCTTGGCAGAGATACCACAGTACTTTGCCATTTTCTTCTCCAGCTCATTTGACAGATGAGGAAACTGAGGTAAACAGGGTTAAGTGACTTGCCCAGGGTTACAAGCTAGTACTAGTGTCTGAGGTCAGATTTGAACTCGGGTCTTCCTGACTCCAGGTCTGGCCCTCTATCCGCTGCACCCCTTAGCTGCTCATCAAAGTATAGGCTAGCTGTTACTATTGTAACATCTATCACGTGTGTCTTACCATATCTCACATTCAAAGCTCCGTTGGTCACAAGCTGCCGACTTCTCTCACCCTCCCACTCTCTCTCTCCGGGGTCTTCTGGTGTCCTTGGTTGAATTCTCTCTGGAGGATGGGGATCCTGAATCCATAGCCCTGCTGCATCACCCAGAGAATGCCTCTGCTGGCAGTTTCATTATCTCGACAAAATGCAAAGTGCAGCAATTACATTCAAATGGGATGAATGCCGTAATTAGGATTTCAGGAAGAAGTGAAAATATTTTGAAAGGGAAGAGTTCAACCACATGGAAACACAAAAACTCTGGGCAGACCCTGATCTCCGGCAAAACCCGTCAGCTTGACAAGATTAGAATCAGAGGCCCCATGGCTTGTGGCCAGAGGGGAGGGTTGGGCTTCACCATGAGGTCCTGGCCTCAGTTTTCCTCCCTCGGAAAAGGGAGCGTACAAAAAGGAACAAATGAATCCAACCTGTTTTCTTCAATCCAATTCCATTATCTTTGGAGTGTCTAATAATAATACTATTATTATTATTAATTATTATTATCCCCGTAGGGCAGCTAGGTGGCACCATAGCGTCTGGAGCACCAGGCCTGGATCCTGAGTTCAAATGTGGACCGAGCCACTTATTAGCTGGGTGACCCTGGGCAAGTCACTTCAGCCTGTTTGTTTCAATGACCTCATCTGTCAAATGAACTGGAGAAGGAAATGGCAACTCCCCTCCCCCAGTATCTCTGCCAAGAAAACCCCAAATGGGGTCAGGAAGAGTCGTACACGACTGAAATGACTCAACAGCAACAAACACAATAATGGTAATAGTGATAATAACCAGCATTTATTTAACATCTTAAGGTTTGCAAAGTGCTTTAGTGTTTTCTGTGTATCAGCCACAGTGCTAAATATAGAGGATACAGAAACAAAACTTCCTGTTCTCGAGAAGGTGACGCTCTACCAGAGAGAGAGGACATGATCACAGATAAGTGAATACGAAATAACTTCAAGAGGTAGAGATTGCCAATAAGAATGATAACACCTAGCATTTCTATGATACCTTAACAACCCTGGGAAGTAGGCACTATTATTATCCCCATTTGACAGATGAGGAAACTGAGGTAAACAGGGTTAAGTGACTTGCCCAAGGTCACGCAGCTAGTAAGTGTCTGAGGCCAGATTTAAATTCAGGTCTTCCTGACTCCAGGCCTATGGCTTTATCCACTGCACCAGCTAAGCTGCCTTGTCCTAATAATTTAAGATTTAGACAGGAGGGAGGAGTTCGACCTGTGTTTTGAAGGAAGCTGGGAGGCACGGGAGACTGCTTGTGTATAGGCCCTGAGATAGGAGATGGGCTGTCTTGCTCAAGGAACAGCACATGGGCTCGTGTGACTGGAAAGAGTTTGAGAAAGGGAGGAGAGTGGATTTGGGAAGGAAAGGGGCGAGGGAGTCAGTTCATGCTCGTGGGGAATACGAGGTACCCATCATCTTACCAGCACAGGTGTGCAGCCCTTTGGGAGATGCTAGTTATGAAAGTCCAATCTTGCAAACAGGTAAATGAGGTGCTGACAGTTTGCATTGCAAAAACACCTGCCACACGGTGCTTCCCTATGCAGGCCCTCTTGTGCATTCAGAATTAGATTTGATTTATAGGGAAGTGGCGGGCCTGCAGCCTGCCCAGCTGCTGTGTGCGGGCAGGACCGATGGAGGATCTGAGTTCAAATTGTTTACTCTGGGTGTCGCTGGGGACACAAAGAAAGGCACAAAGCAGCCTCTGCCCTGGGAGGGGGCTCACAGCCTAAGGAGGGAGACAACCCTCAGTCAATACAGGTTAGATTGGGGGTAATCCCACAGAAGCTCAATCTTCCCAATCTCACTTAGCTTTCTTTTGTCCCCCTGGAATGCTAACGCTATCCTCTCCTGAGTTTACTGGGCTGGGTAGGGCAGGCATGTGGTAAGGGGGTGGGAGGTTGAAAGAGACCTGTAGCAGCAGCATGGGGGGTGGGGAGGACAGAGGGAAAATCATAATAAAGAGTAGCAATTCTCATGTCTAAAGCACTTATACAAGGAAAGGCGGCAGAGCCAGGAAGACCTGGGTTCAAATCCCACCTGCCTCTGGCCCATACTGGCTGTGTGAATTACTCCAGCAGAGAAGGGACCAAACTGCATTGGTAGAGAGTTTCCTCATGTGGGAGTTCCTTATAATCACTGTGAGGATTGGAATTGCAAACCCTACTGGAAAGATACTTTAGGGAAGCTCTGCCATGAGGAGAAGCCATGTGAGGACAAGCCAGGTGACATTAGCATCTGGAAGCCGGCCGGCTTACAGCTGTAGAACCGCCTGTTAGTTCTGTCAATCGGGGCTTCCAACCAGTTAGCTTGGAGCTGTGTATGTGGATGGCCCTGTTTCCTGTTTCACAAGAGGCTTCTGGGAGGAGGAAGGGGTGAGGGTCTCTCTTTGGCCAGGACCTCAGTTTGAGTGGAATGGAGATGCTGGCTCCCTGAGATAGATAGATGAAGGAATCTTGGCCTCTTTCTCCTCTCCAAATTCTTATGCTCCTTAATAAATACTTCAAAGTCTAAACTCTTGCTAAAGCTTCTAATTTATGGCAACCACTCAATAGATTTTTAGCCACCGTACAGATAGCAACTTTACATCACCAAAATCCCAGGCTCCCTCCTTATGCCTGTCACCTTTAAGACTCCCAAAGTGCTTCTCTCTAACAGTCCTGTGTGGTCCTTGAACTGTCATCACTCGTGAGGGATTATCACTCAGAGGAGTGAGGTGATTTGCCTAAGGTCACATGGCAAATAAGTGCCAAATTCAGAATTCAAACCCAGATCTTCTGTCTCTAAACTTGGACTCTTTCCACTACACTATAATAAAAATTGCTAGCGTGTCTATAGTCTGTTTTGTTGTTGGGCTTTTTTTTGGGGGGGGGGTGTTGCCAGGCAATGAGGGTTAAATGAAGTGCCCAGGGTCACACAGCTAGTAAGTGTCTGAGGTTGGATTTGAACTCAGTTCCTCCTGAATCCAGAGCCAGTGATTTATCCACTAGAGTGCCACCTAGTGGCCCCCATTTCTATTGTCTTTTACATTATTTCATTTGCTCTTCACAGCAACCCTTGGAGGGGGCTGCTGTTATTATTCCCATTTCACAAATGAGGAAACTGAGTCTGGGACAGTTGTAAATGACATGGAAATCACGCAGCTAGTGTCTCAGGTAGAATTTGACCTCAGGTCTTCCTTACTCACTCTGCATTCTGCCCAGAGAGTATTTCTACCTCCCTCTTGAATTTGGCAAATTTGAGTCAATTGCCTTTATTGATGGGAGTTGGGAATTTCCGTCTTTCCATCTCCTGTTCCCTCCTGGTGACTAATATAGTAGAAAGAACATTGGGCTTGGAATCAGGAGACTTGGGGTTGGTCCCTGGATTCCCAGAAATAAAGACATGTTAGAAAATCCTGCTGTCCCAGTATAGAAGAAGCATCCTCCCCTCCCCCTCATTTCATCAATTGTAAAATGAGGATAATAATAAGACCTACCTTGCAGGGTCATTGTGAGTAAAGTACTTAGCGCATTGCCTGGCACATAGTAGGTGCTGTAGAAATGCTTATCCCCTTCCCTTTGCCTTCATTGGTTTCCTGTAGGCATCTATGTCAGCCAGAGGTGGGAAAAATAATTCAGAGTGAATGCATTTAATGAAATAGCATAGTAATAAAATTGATAATAAAACAAATCTGGGTCACGCTGTCCCACAAATACAGATACTGGCAGTGGGAAGAGGGTCTGCAAATCCACACCAGAAGTGAACATGTGTGGCTAGAATGCGCCAATGGAGGTCAATTCATTGCCCTGATGTTGCAGGGCTATAAGTGTCTTCTGTTAATGCCAGTGAATTGCTGCTGTCTCTGGGTGATGCTTTGTGTTACCAGCTTCTGGGCTTCCTCTCTGTAGCCATCAGTTTCACTCTGCCAGAATGTGATGACTAGAAGCCTCTCCCTGATATTGGCAAACTGAGGGCGCTTCGGTCAGAGCCACAGCAACTAAGCAAAGTTAGGTAGAGGGCTCCCAGGCTAAAATTAAGTCTTTTCTTCTCAACTCCTGTATCTGGGCAGGTGTGGCTTTCCTCTTTCTCAGATAACTCTCTAATTTAGGATTAGGAACTCCCTAGATCTTCTCTGGCTTAACAACCAAATTAATTGGTCAGAAAATTAGAAGGAAAGGCAAAGGGGCGGCTAGGTCGTGAAGTGGATAGAGCACTGGCCCTGGATTCAGGAGTACCTGAGTTCAAATCCAGCCTCAGACACTTGACACTTACTAGCTGTGTGACCCTGGGCAAGTCACTTAACCCCAATTGCCGCACTAAAAAAAAAAAAAAGAAGGAAAGGCAAAGCAAGATAATAGTTTTCAACTCACTTTGTTCACATTCTTTACTTTATTATGTATATTGGTCATCATTTTGCAAGTGAAAAAGTTGATCTCTCTCTCTAGATCTTTGTACTCACAGCACCTTGCACATAGTCAGTGCTTAATAAATCTTTGTTGTATTGAATAATGTTTAATAAACACTTGTTGCATTGACTCGATGAGTCAGATGCTACAGAGAGGTTAAGGAATGAACAGAAGCCATTTCCTTTTTTGGTGCCTAACTTTGTACTCTGCACACAGTAGGTGCTTAATAAATATCTGTGATATATTTGTATAAAAATATTGTATAAATAAATATTTGTGATATTATTCAATGTTTAATTCGGTGTTTAGTAAACACTATTCAATGCTTGATAAATGTTTACTATATTGAATTGGGAGTCAGAAGCTACAGAGAGGTTGAGGATTGTTTGGAAGCCATTGTCTTTTCTAGGGCCTAACTTAGTTCTCTGCACACAGTAGGTGATTACTAAATGTCTGTTGTGCTTATGGTGATAGTGTCTAAAGGTCAGGGGTGGGGTCACTGAATTTAACCCCTAAAAGGCATCAGGATGATTTAGAGTCACCAAATGGGTGGTGAGATTCCTTCACTTTCCCTTCTACCCAACACCAAATCTAGCTCTGAAGGGGAAGGAAGGGTCCCTCTCAGTGGCACTGTGATCAGAGTTCCCTGTTGTGAGAAAATGGACCCAATTTGTAGCTGTCGGCTTTAGGGAACGTTAATGAGCTCATTCCTTTGGGAAGCCAAATGGGAAATGATGGGCTCCTCAGAGGTATGGATGCAGTAATCTGCCGCCATGACGCTGAGTGGACCCTGAGAGCCCCCTCGAGGCTGTCCGTACATTCATTCTCTGGAATGTCAGCGTGGAAGGCAGAGCATGGAGAGCCCAGCAGGTATGATTAGTGCTTCCATAACCGAGCTCTCTGGGCAGGCTAGGGCCTGGATAAAGCCCTGCCAGTGGGTGGGGACAGTTCAATGGGTGGGGACATGAAACCCCCAATTCTGGATCAATCCATAGGATGGAGACAAGTTCAGATGTAATATTGTCAGACAGATGGATGGGGAAGCCACTCAGTGTCTATTATCTCCACACAGAATGGCAGAATCGAGAGGCAGAGTGGAAGGAGGAAGAAAGGAAGGAGGGAAGAAAGGGAGAAGGGAGGAGAGAAGGAAAGGGGGAAGGAAAGGGGAAGGAAGGGGGAAGAAAGAAAGGTAAAAAGAGGAGAGGAAAAAAGAGGGAAGGAAGGAGGGGAAAAGGTAGCAAGGAGGAGAGAAGGAAAGAGGGAAGGAAGGAAGAAAAAGGTAGAAAGAAGGAGAGAAGGAAAGAAGGAAGGTAGAAGAAAGAGGGAAGAAAGAAAGGTAGAAAGGAAGAGAGAAGGAAAGAGGGAAAGAAGGAGGGAAGAAAGAAAGGTAGAAAGGAGGAGAGAAGGAAAGAGGAGAGGAAGGAGGGAAGAAAGAAAGATGGAAGGGAGGAGGGACAGAAAGACAGGAGGAGAGAGGGAAGAAAGGGAGGAGGGAAAAAAGAGAAGGAAACAAGGCTTTATTAAGTAACTGCTATGTGCTGGTCATTGTGCTTACTAAATATTACTAAATATTGAGCTCACTTTACAAATACCATCTCATTTGATCCTCACAACAATCCTGGGAGGTAAGTGCTATTATTTTCCCTGTTGTTCAGTTAAGGAAACTGAGGCAGCCAGAGGTGAAGTGTCTTGCCCACAAGTGTCTGAGGCTGGATTTGAATTTAGCTCTTCCTGACTCCAGGCCTAGTGCTGTATTACTGTACCACCTAGAGTCAAAGGACCTGGGTTGAAATTTCAGTTCTGCCACATACTATTGGTGTGACCTTGGGTAAATCACTTTACTTCTGTGGGCCTCAGTTTCCCCATCTGGCCATCTCTAGGTCTAGAATCCTTTGATCCCTGCTAAGTCAGCAGATGCTAAGAGATTGGCGGGAGGGTTGGAGCCTGCAGTTGGAGCCTGTGCTTGCAGTGCTGGGTTAGGCGTGGCCCATGCCTCCGAGTCGTGGGCCACTTGTCTGCCAGAACACTCCAGAAGGAACTGCAGCCCTGGCAGCCTCGGAAGAGCTGGGAAAAGTCACCATGTTCCTCCTGTCCAGCCACCCCTCTCTCTGCCCATGGAGTGGGTCCTTACTTATCATGAGAAGCAGTGCCAGTGGATGGAGGCCACTCTGGTTTAAGACCCATGAGACCCGAGTTCAAGCCCCAGCTCCTTTACTTACAAGCTAGATGACTTTGGGCGAGTCATTTGCTTCCTTAGGTTTCAGTTTCCTCCTCCCTCAAATGAAGAGGTTGGACCAGATGATGTTCCTTCCAGCTCTTAATGCTACCAGTTAATTATCAATAGAGACTAGATCTGTGGTTTCAGGGAGGGCCAGCCTGTTCTGTGGTGCTACCTGTTGGTTCATCAGATGTTCCCCTTCCTTGTCCCAAGGGCCTCCCTTGGCTCAGCTGATAGAATTCCGCTCTGCATAGCAGACTGTGCTGGGGCCCCTAGGTTGTCATCATTAGCTCCTGAGAACCCAAATGTTCCTCTCCCTCCACACGGCCTTTGCCCTCCAAGGAACCTCCCCCTAATTCTTGTACTCTGTTCTACCACCATCCCTGTTTCTCCTCGAAAGCTAGTCCCATTCATCAGCTACTCTCCTGACTTTCTAGTGGCCCAAAGTAGCCCTGGGGAATTTCAGTCTGCTCCTCCCCTCCTTGGTGTTGGGCTCTGTGAGTGGAAGCACCTGTGTACCACCTGCAGAGCCCCTATCTCCCGATGCTCATGATGAGCTCCCCATTGGGCATTTGGGCCAGGAGAGGGAGGGAAGCAGCCTGAGCTCGCCTCACCCAGTGTTCTGCGGAGTGATCTGCACAATTCCTCAGTGTGATCACACATCAACCTAACGGCCCACACTGGGGAAGGTCAAGGGAAACAGATGTACTAGGGGCTGTTTATCGCATGAGAAGGCACTGGGTCCATCTTGTATCCCAGCTGATGGATCATGCATGGCATGGGTGGCCTCACTGACAGGCTGCCTCCCAGGAGCTCCTAAATAGCTCACAGGGACCTTGGTGCCCTGAGCCAGGGGCCCTGTTGTTTGGGCAGAGCTGCTGATGGTCATTGGGATTTTGTGCAGGCTTCCCAGACCTGCCGGGCTGCCCTCAGCTGGTGATCGGGGCGAATCACAGGGCCCAAGGGAGAAGGCTTCCTGGGAGGAGAGGATGCTCTAAGACACAGCTGTCCAAGTGTCCCCTCTCTTGCCCCAAGTGTCGTATCAGGCCAGAGTCTCTAGGGTGACTAGAACCACCGGGTAGTCAGGGGCTAGGCAGAAGTCAGAGCTGCTGGCCAAGGTTGAGGGAAGTCCCACGGCTGGACAGGGACTTCAATGATCTCCTCTCCAACGCCCCCCAAATCATCATCTTTTTATTGAAGGTGAAGTGATTTCCTTCGGAGGCTCCCCATCCCAGTTATGAGCCTCTCTCCTGGTTTGGAAGCCCCTCCTCATGTTAAACCTGAGTCCGCCTCTCCGCAGCTTCTGCGCCACTCCCAGCTCTGCCCTCGTGGGCCACAGAGAGCAGCTCCAGTCTCTTCACTCTAGCAGCCTTTCGCATCGCTGAAGGCAGCCGCCAGGTTCTCATGGGACCCTTCTCCCCAAGTTAAACACGGCCCTTTCCTTTCATGGCTCCTTGTCCCATGTGAATTCAGTTCTGTATTCTCCGGCTTAGTGAGTGGGCCCTTTCTAAAATGTGGCACCAGGCCTGGGGGTTCTCTGTGTGTTCTGAGGAGGCTAGAGGTCAGCGGCACAATCACCTTCCTCGTCCTAGACCTAGCGCCTCTTCATGTTAGCCTTCCTGGCTAGTGATTGGTGCTGGGCGCGTGGTTCACCAAGCTCTTTTTCAGACCAGTTGCTGCCCCGCCACATTAGCCCAACTCGTAAGGTGGATGTTTTTACTCGAGTCTAAAACTTCATCCCCCGTCAGATTGCATCTGGGTTGGTTGCCAGTCCAGATCTTTTGGGATTCTGAACTCACTGAGTTTAGCTCTCCGTCCCTGTTTTGGGCTGCCTCCAGATTCGATAAGCCTGTCAGTTTGGCCTTTACCTGGGTCACTGATAAAAATGTTAAAGAGCAGAGTCGAGGACAGATCCCTAGGGCTTTCCACTGGGGGCTTCCTTCCAAATGGACACTGATGCCAGGCATGGACGTGGATGTGTGTGTCACCTTGGCTGCCGGGGACAGGGGAGTCTGGCGGATGGAGTACTGAGCTGCACGAGGGCTAAAGCAAATTGGGGGTCCCCACTAAGTCTGACACCAATCTGGTGAGAGTCCCCAAGAGTGGAGGGCTATCAGGCTGTCTAAGGAGGAGCTGCTTGGCTCAGGTTGGAACCTTGGAATAGGTTCAAGCTTCCATGCCAATCAGTATTGGGCCGGGATGGCTGTTACGAGCGACTGCACTTCCAGACCCAGTCACACACACAAACATAAACTGACATCGACCCCTTAATGACCATTCCTTGGGTCTGGCTCTTCACTGGTTCTGAGTTCAAGGAAGCTTTGCTACCATCTAGACCATGTTGCCATTTCTGGCCATGGATCTTATATGAAAGGCTCTTCTAAATATTCTCAGTAAAAATCTGAAAAGATGATGAGGTTAATCGGCCAAGTTCCCTTCTTGTAGTCAGGCTGGCCCAGACCGTTGCTTCCTTTTCGATGTTTTCGGTTAACCTTCCCTTTAATATCATATTGTGTCCTAGACCTGTGACAGTGTAAGGCTTGCTGTTCTAAACTGTGCCTATCCCCTTCTCTTAGAAAATCAGGAGAGCAGCTGTGCTTCTCCCATCCAGAGACCCCTCTCACCTTCTCCCTGAGCTTTCAGATATCACTGGTCTGTGGCTCAGCAGTCGCCTCGGCCGGCTCCTTTCAGGCCCCGAGGGTCCTGGGCCAGGGACTTGAGCTCATCAAAAATCACCAGTCTCTTCTGGCTCCTTATCTTGAGTAGCTGCCCCCAAATTCATTTCCCATGGAAAGGTCATTCTCCTGGGTAGAAATAACTGAAGCAAGATGAGAATCGAGCAGCTCCTCCTTCTTTCCCCACTGTCAGTTTTCATCACCCTCTCCACCCCAAGCTGTCCTTTCTCTGAGAACGCTCTTTTCTCCAATCTAAGCACAGCCCTTTTTATTGTCTTCAGCTGTTCTTACCAACGTCTCTCCTCCCTCTGCTTTTTTTTCCTGGGATTTCACCCTGCACTGACATTATTCTTTCAGGATCACGTATTTAGCTCTTGTTACCTGTTTTCGTCTTCTATACATGTCGCCAGAAAAAAACTCAAAGTGGCTGGTGAGTGTCCTGGGTCTCCACTCCTCTTTTTCCTTTTCTTTAGAATTATTTTTGTGACTTCCAAATTTCATGCTTGAGAGTTTCCCATCCCTCTTCATCTGAGCATCTGTACGGTTTGGGGCCCTGGCATTCATATGAGTCTCTTCTAACCCTTTCAATTCTGCTCTCCCCAAATCTCCAGGGCTTTCTTCTCATCTTCCACAAACTCTCAAAAAGGTACGGTCAACTTCATTTCCTATCCAGTGACCAGATACTCCTTGTTGGTGAAAACTGGGTTATAGAATTGTCCCATTTTGGTTCCTCCACCTATTGCAGGATGAAATGATCCCTAAGGCAAGATAAATGTTGAGATGTTCCACCTTGGGCAGAGAGAGTATACTGCTGGACGTCCCTGCCCCTGCTGTACCATGTGCCAAGCTTGGGATCTGTTTTTCCCGATTTCTTACCTATGCCCTTTTTCTGTCTCAGCGGTCTGTAGAACACTCAGATTAACAAATCGTTTTTGATTCTTTCTGTGTGAATTTCCCCTCTACTCCCCCACTCTGGTTCCTAGATTTGGTCATGTAGAAATAGACGCTGCTCTCTCATCTTCCCCTACCCCTTTCCCTCAGTGACCTTTCCTCTCTGTTTTGAATAAGATATAGCCTTTCAGAGCTGTGTCCCAGTCCTGAGCCTTATCTTTTTGCCACCAATGATGGTCAGTTCTGGTCTCTGGTTCATTGGCTTCTCCCTGAATATCTTTTCCCCATGCAGAGATGGCTCGCAGTCACAATTAGGTGGGTTGGACATTCTAGTTTTTGTCAAGGCTTTTCATCACCCTCCTCATGTGCTGAGATCTCCTCTTGGGGATTGGCACTAGGACTCCAAACCACCCACCTTCTCTGTTTTCTGGAATGCCTGTTCCTTCCTTAGCCTAGAACAACACACTCACAATTCAGGATTTATTCTGAGCATGTATTATCTGAGGGACCATACTTAGATACCTCCCTCCACCTCATCCCTGGGATTCCTCATGGCCCAATGACTTCCCTGGGCTCTGTGATGCCTTTACATCACTCCTTCTCCCTCTGAACCCTCTTTGTGACTAAGCAAAACAATCAAGTAGAAACACCTAAGAGGGGCAGCTAGGTGGCGCAGTGGATAAAGCACCGGCCCTGGAGTCAGGAGGACCTGAGTTCAAATCCAGCCTCAGACACTTAACACTTACTAGCTGTGTGACCCTAGGCAAGTCACTTAACCCCAACTGCCTCACCAAAAAAAAAAACAAAAAACACCTAGGTGAGTGACTTCATCTAACAGTGTGGAAAACCTTTTGTTCTCTTGGTCCACCATACGTTTCACTCTCTGTCCTTTGGGACCTCCATTTTAATGACCTCATCAGTTGTATTGTTGTAGCCACCATGCATGGTATTCTCTTGGTCCTCACTAGGATGCATGCCATCATATTGCTTGCTTCCCTCCTTACTTTTTCCTCTCTTCTCTTGCATCAATTCATACCAATCTTCTCAGGTTTCTCTGAATTACTCATTTGTCATTTCCTAGACAGCTGAGTGGTACAATTCACTTACTGGCTATGTGACCTTAGGTAAGTGACCTCTCTAACCATCAGTTTGTAAAATGTTGTTCAGTCGTGTCCTGTTCTTTGTGACCCCATTTGGGTTTTTGGCAGAGATGCTGGAGTGGTTTGTCATTTCCTTCTCAAGCTCATTTTACAGATGAGCAAACTGAGGTAAGCAGGGATAAGTGCCCAGGGTCACACAGCTAGTAAGTGTGCAGGGCTATAATTGAACTCAGGAGGATGAGTCTTCCCGACTCCGGGCCTGGGGTGCTCTATCTAATGCAGCGCCCCCTAGCTGCCCTTCTGTAAAATGAGGGTGATAATAACTACTTCACAGAGCTGTGAGGATCAAATGAAATCATCTATGTAAAGCACTTCATAAACCTTGAATTAGCTAGCTTATTACATAATAATATTCTGTTACACTCATATTCTGTGGGTTTTTTAAACCATTTGTCAATTGATGGCATCTCATTTCTGAATGCTGATATTGATGGATCAACAAACATTTATTAGAAGCTTATTATGTTCCAGATGTTGTACTAAGTTCTGGGGATACATTGTGGGGCAACTAGGTGGTGCCATGTATAAAGCACTAGCCCTGAAGTTGGGAGGACCTGAGTTCAAATCTCACCTCAGACACTAGCTGTATGACCCTGGGCAAGTCACTTAACCCCAATTGCCTTAAAACATCAGGGCACATCTCTGGTCGTCCTGATATATATATCAGGACTATATATATAGACACTGAATCCAGATGACTCTGGAGGACAAAGTGAAGTTGGTGACCTTGAACAGCCCTCCCTCACTTAAATCTAATTCAATGACATCACCCTGATGTCATTGTCCTCTTTGGGAATGAATAATAACAATAATGTGGGGATACATGGGCAAAAAAAAAAAATAAAACTTTAAGGCTATGGATATTTTGTGTCCAGGGCCTTTCTTTTCTTTAATTTCCTTGAGATAGATGCCCAGTGATGGAATTACCAGGTCTAAGAACAATTCAGTCCTTTTTAATGCATCCTCCCAAAGTGATATTCAGAATGGTTGGACTTTTTCGCAGCTCCACCAACAATGCTTCAGCGTGCCTGTCTTTTCGGAACCCCTTCCAGTGCTGAGTACTTCATGTTGCCACTTTGCGTGGTATGTTATTTCAGTTATTTTCATTTCCATTTCTCTTACTGCCAATGAGGTGGAGCATGTTTTTGAGTGGTAATTGATAGCTTGGAATTCTTTTGAAAACCATTTGTTCCTATTCTTTGATTACTTATCTATAGCTCTTGATCTTACATATTTTTGTCAGTTTCCTGTATATTTTGGCTGGGATAGGTACAGACCCATGGTTTCATTGGTATGGGGAATTGCTGTAGTAATACAGGTCAACACTTTCTCTGCAAATTTATGATCTTAGAGATTCCCCTGCAGCAGAGAGAGTCGAAATGACTTGCCCAGGGTCACACAAGGCAATAGGTGCCAGAAGCAGGCTTGGACCCAGATATTCCTGATATCAGGGCCAATTCTCTCTAATCCCTCCTTCATATTGCTGCTCTGATATTTTGGTTGCCATTTTCTTTGGAGATCTGTTTTCTCTTTCTCTAAACTCACATTCTGTTTCACTTGCTCAACAACTGTTCGCACCCCCATCCTAAACACCCAGGGGCCAGATCTCACAGCACCATGCCAGACAAGAGTCAAGAGAATAGCTTGATGACTCTGCTCTATGCCCAGGGGGTGAATTTTCTTCCCCACACAGCTGTCTGCTTT
The DNA here is from genome assembly GCF_019393635.1 of Dromiciops gliroides. Classification (NCBI taxonomy): domain Eukaryota; kingdom Metazoa; phylum Chordata; class Mammalia; order Microbiotheria; family Microbiotheriidae; genus Dromiciops; species Dromiciops gliroides. The sequence continues at coordinate 4,763,819 of NC_057861.1, forward strand.
TCTTTCTTCTTCTCAGTCCTAACAGGAAGGAACTTTAAATAAAGTTAGATTGTGTTTTGATAGTCAAGGACAAGACCTTTGTATAGTAAAAATCAATCAGTGCATCAACCACTCACTAATTTATGAATTGATTTATTAAATAAATTTATTTATTAAACACCTACTGTATACAGTCACAGTACCACATGCCAGGGATACAAAGATGAGACATGGCCAGCCTCCGGTTATTTGGTGACTTTAGAAGTCACTTTTCCCCTCTTCGGTTTTTTCCTTTATAAAACGAGGTTGGACTAGGTAATAATAATGAGCGTTTACATAGTATTTTCTGTACTAATTTATCTCAATTGAGCTTCATAACAGTCCCGTGAAGGAGCCACTATTGTTTCCAATGAAATAAGCAAAGGGAGCTTGGGTGATCTGACTGTGATCAGCAGCTGGCGACGTGGCGGGGGTGGGATTGAGCTCAGATCTGTTTCTCCCTCTAAGTGTGGTGCTCTATCCACTGGGCCACACTGCTTCTGTCACCCCCCCCCCCCCCCGCTCATTCTGTGAATGAATGGATAAAACATTTATTCTATGTGCAAACCAGCTCACATTCCTATGGGGGGGGGGACAACCCATCAGGAAGGTTTTGACTGCAAGTCAGGGGGAAAGCTCTCAGGTCCTTAGGGTACAGTGGAGGCCGGTGATGCCTTTTCTTTCCACTGATGCATGGATGGCTATTTCTTTTCTTTCTTTCTTTCTTTCTTTTTTTTGTGAGGCAATTGGGGTTAAGTGACTTGTGCAGAGTCACACAACTAGTAATTGTCAAGTATCTGAGGCCGGATTTGAACTCAGGTTCTCCTGAATCCAGGGCCAGTTCTCTATCCACTGTACCACCTAGCTGCCCCCTTGGATGGCTATTTCTGATGGTGAAACATTTGACAGGGCCAAACACCTGGGTGGCCAGATCTTAAAGTATGATGAGACCCACATCTCCCTTTTGTCTGTTCTTATTGTAACTATGAGGAGGAGGGGGCATTTGAACAGGCCTTTGAAAGAAGCTAAGGGGCTGTAGAGGTACGGGGGAGAAGGAAGGGCAGTCCTGGCAGACCTTTGTCTTTGCAAAAGTGTGGAAGTGGGAGATGGAGCATCTTGTGGGAGGAGGAACAAGTTGACTGGAACATAGCATGTAAGGATAAGTCTTGCAAGAAGCCCAGTGGAGCTGTGTCTTCCCCACCAGTAGCCAGCCATCCCCCCTCTGCTCTGAGATAGCATCAGGAAGGACATTTTTCCTTACAGCAGCCTTAATCTTCTCACTGCTCCTGGTGCCGTCCTTGGGGGCCAAGACGAAGGCGTCTAATCCCCCTTCCCCATGACAGCTTGGCAAGGACCTGAAATGATGCTCATGCATCCCTGGAGTCTTCCCTTCTCCAGCTTGTAAAGAAATCCCACTTCCATTAGACATTCAGGCAGGCCTTGTCCCATCCCTCTTGGGATGGTTGGGTCTCTTCTGAAGGCTCTGCAGCTTCCTCCCCGCTCAGAAGCTCCCAGAATCCCTTGTAGGACCAGAGCCAGACGGGCCTTCAAGCCGGTGCCGTCACCCACAGGCATTCTGCCCTCAGCTTCCTGAACTTGACCTGGTGTCTTTCCCCCTCTCCCTCTGCCTCCCAACCTCTGACCCTGGTGACCTCTCCTCCCTCCACCCTTGTTCCCTCCCAGGCCATCACCCCTGCACTGGCTGCATCTCTCTTCAGTCCTGACCCCTTGGTGAACCAGCCCAACTCCATGCTCTACTCCCATGCCTCTTAGCCCATCGCCCATCTCGCCATCCCAAGCCCCACCCCCAGATCACTCCCACCATCTGCTGCTTTTGCTCCTGTTCACATGCTGCTAAATGGGGCCGGAGGAAATCACGAAACTGGGCTGCCGGGGCTCCTTCTAATCTATGTCACATCATCTTGGCGGGCCCTCCCAGCATTCTTTCCCACCTCCCCAAGTGATTTGCTTCCCCCTTCAACACAGCAGCTCCTCCAGCCTCTCCTGGCTCATCCTTGCCCCGTCCTCTCAGCCAAACACCTGGATTTGTGTTCATTAGAGCCATTTCCCAAGATCCCCCACTTCCCTCTGGCTCATCTCACATCAGACATCTCACCCCATGATCTTCTTCCCTTCTGCCTATAAACACGCCCACATCTTTGCCATCCTTAGGAAACCTTCACTTGAGCCGACCGTCTGTAAGTTAATGCTCTGTGTCTTTCTCCCTTTCACAGATAAACCCTGGCGAAGCCTGGCAACAATCGATACCCCCATTTCCTTTCCTCCCACTCCCTTCTTAACTCTCTACAGTCTGGCTTCTGACCTCATCACTCCACGGCACGCCAGGCCTCTGTCCAAATCTGCCCTGATCTTAATCACCAGATCTAATGGCCTTGCCTCAGCCCTCATCCTTCCTGACCTCTCTGAAGCCCTTGGCACTGACTGACGATCCCCCCTTCTGCTGAATACTCTCCTTTCCAGTTTACCAGGACATGGGTTTCCTCTGGATTCTCCTCTTCTCTGGCTGTCTACCTTCTTTGTCATTCTCCTCTGCTGGGCTTTCATCCCCATCCCCCAGGGCTCTGCCTGGGCCCCCTTCTCTTCTCCTTCTATATGATCTCACTCATCAGCTCCCATGAATTGAACGATCATCTCAATGCAGGTGATCATCAGACCCAGACCTCTCTCCCGAGCTAGGGTCTCACATCTTCATCTGCCTATTGGGCCTCTCGAACGTGATGTCCAATAGATAGCATAAGCTCAGCATGTCCCAAACTGAACTCGTGATCTTTACCCTAGTCCCTTCCTACTTAATGCCCTATTCCTGTTGAAGGAACCACCCTTCTCCCAGTCTCTCAGGCTCCGGCTTAGGAGTCATCCTTGACATCTCACTACCTCTCACCCTGCCATATCCAAGCTGTTGCCAAGGCCCGTCACCTTCCCAGCAACTCTCCTTCTCTCCTCTGGCATTGCCCCCACTCTGGTGTAGATCTGCATCACCTCACACCTAGACTACTATGAGAGCTACTGCCTCAAGTCTCTTCCCCCTCCAGTCCACCCTCCATTCAGCCACCAAAGGGATTTTCCTAAAGCACAGGTCTGGTCATGTCACTCCCCTACTCCGTAAACTGCAGTGGCTCCCTATTGCCTCCAGGAGCAAGTGCAAAAAACTGGGTTTGGCCTTCAAAGCCCTGTGTCACCTGCCCCCTCCTGCCTTTCCGGTCTTTTTATACCTCACTCCCCACCACGTACTCTTCCATCCCACAGCACTGGCCACAAACAGGACCCTCCATCCCTGGGCTCTGGGCATTTTCTCTGACTCTCCCCATGGCTGGGACACTGCCCTTCCTCCACTCTATCCACTGAGCTCCCTGGCTTCCCTTGAGTCCCATCCCACCTTCCATAAGAAACCTTCTCCAAAGCCCCTTAGTTCCAGTGCCTTCCCCCTGATGTTACCTTCTGTTTGCAGAGGCCCTTAGTGGAGGGAGGGTGGGGCAGAGAGCCAAGAAGACCTGAATTCAAATCCAGACTTGGATACTTTGCGAGTCACTTCACCTCTATTCCCTCAACTATAAAATGGGATAAGAATAGCCCCTCCCTCATGAGGCTGATGGGAGGATCAAATGAGATATTGGTAAAGCCCTTCACTGCTTGGCATATAGTAGGTGCCTGACAAATAGTAGGCCCTTAATAGAGGCTCGTTGACTTGGTCACAAGGCAAAGGAACGTGTAAGATGTCTACTGGATAAATGGGGGAAAAGCAAGGTGGAGACTGAGTCTGGCAGAGGGTCAGTTGTCTCCCAAGATCATCCAGAAGCAGGATGGGAGCTGACCTCAAGCCCAGTGTTCTGCCCACTGGGCTACCCAGCTACCTTCCATTCTTCCTTCCCGTTCAGCTCCACACCCCCCTTCCCCAGCCTAATGGAAGAGAAAAGCCAGTGTAGTAAAGCCCTGCTAAGCATTCACACCTTGTCACCCCTTGTGAGCAAGAGGTAGGAAAAGATCAGGTCTGATACCATTGGAGGGCAGCCAAGCCCTAAATTGAGGGGGTTAATGAGAAGGCTTTGGGGTAGCTGGTTAACGTAAGAGTGCACTGGACTACTTACACCCTGCTGTAGCCGGGACATGAGCAAGGAGAGCAGGTGCCCTCTGTCTGCTCACCTCCAGAGGCTCTGGGCTCCCAGGGTACCTGAGGCTGGCAGGCAGAGTGCACTTGATGCCTTCTGGGCGTAAAGCCGTCGTCACTTTGGCCCATGTGATCCTGGTGGGGAATAAAGGGAAAGGGAATCAGGGCAAGCTTCCCAGAGGAGGTGACACCGGCTTAGTCTGGAGGAGGTGATAGCTATGGTCGAAGTCTCTGAAGGCTGTCACCTGGAATAGGTGTTGGGCCTCAAAGGGCAGAACAGGAGCCTCAAGAGGATTTTCCAAAGGACAGGGATTTGGGATAGATGGCAGGGAAGATGTGGTTCCTCATCATCCGGCCTGGCTGGGCCTAGAGGTGCTCTATCCCCCTTCTTCCTAGACGCTCCCTTCTCTCAGGGTGGCCTGAGCTCACACGAGCTCTCTTGGCCTCTGTGCCACACTGCCGGCTCCCACTGAGCTACAACCCACTCCAACCCCCAGGCATTTTCTCAGGCAAGACAAGCATGTCATAAGCACCTACTATGTGCAAGGTATCATGCTGAGCCCTGAGGATACAAAGAAAGGTAAAAGAGAGCTCACAGTTGAACAGAGAAGTCAACATGTAAACAACTTGGTACAAACAGGATACAGACAGGACTCAATGAGGGTTCTTGGAGGGAAGGCGTTAGCACGGGGCTGGGAAAGGGCGTCCTGAAGGAAGACAAGTCCCCACTCAGCCACAGTCTCATCATCTCATACTGGGGAGGCTGATTTCTTGAGCCCAATGAAAGGCTGCTCCTCTGGGGAGTAGTAGGAGATAAGAAAGCTCTTTTTTGTTGTTGTTGTTGAGGCAATTGGGGTTAAGTGACTTGCCCAGGGTCACACAGCTAGTAAGTGTTAAGTGTCTGAGGCTGGATTTGAACTCAGGTCCTCCTGAATCCAGGGCCTGTGCTTTATCCACTGTGCCACTAGCTGCCCCCTTCCAATTCTTAATCTTTGATCTTATGAGTGAATTGACTTGTCCAAGATTACATAGGTGGAAAGTTAGTCAGAATTTGAACCCAGATCCTCTGTCTCCAATTTGGTTTTCTCCCCAGAGCCTACTCCTATTATTTGTTTCTCTCAAGATCCCTTCCTTTTGGTGTCCATTTTCTTTCTTTTTTTTTTTTTTTGCAGGACAGTGGGGGTTAAGTGACTTGTGCAGGGTCACACAACTAGTAAGTGTCAAGTTTCTGAGGCCGGATTTGAACTCGGGTCCTCCTGACTCCAGGGTCAGTGCTATATCCACTGCGCCACCTTGCCGCCTCCTTGGTGTCCATTTTCTTTCAAGACTGGTAATTACAAGGGGCTTACATGGCTAATTTCTTTTGTAAACCCAAATCTTAGTGGTGTGTGGCGTGTTCTTAATGTCTGGTTTGGGTAATCAAACTCTGAATTATTAAAGACAGATTTCAGCAGCAGAGAAGGATCTGGGATGATAATTAGATCTAAGTACTTAATTACTTGGATTCACAGCAAGTGAAATGATGATTTATTCGGCTTATAAAATTCACAGTTTAAAATGAGTCTTGCCTTTCCTGGAAGGAAGTCTCACAATGGCAATTACTAACCCCTGGGGTATTCCCCACACTGGTGGTTTTGTGCAGAAAGAAGACTGACTCCCACTTGGGGTGTGGCCAAGCTGTCCTTCTTACCTGGCACGGGATGGGAAGGGATGGGCTGGAGGAGGGCGGAGTCTTTCACAGGGGCACCACCAGGTACCAAGTGGGCCCAAAGTCTCCTTTAGCTCTGCTGGTCTCTTCCAAGGTATCATCATAGATTTAGAACTGAAAGTATATTTAATGGGGGCAGCTAGGTGGCGCAGTGGATAGAGCACCGATCCTGGAGTCAGGAGTACCTGAGTTCAAATCTGGCCTCAGACGCTTAACACTTACTAGTTGTGTGACCCTGGGCAAGTCACTTAACCCCAACTGCCTCACTTAAAAAAAAAAAAGTATATTTAATGCCTACCCAGTATAGCCCTCTTATTTAACAGGAGTAGAAACTGAGGCCTAGAGAAAGGTGATTGGCCTAGGTTCACATAACAAGTATGTGTCAGAGGCAGCAAGGATTTGAACTTGGGTCTTCTTGGTTCTGGTGCCTTTCTTTCTATAAGCCTTGAATTGGAAAAGAGAGGAGAGATTTTTAGTTCCTCTGGGGAGTCGACTCTCCTAGAGATGGGGAGGGGGAGCCATCTTCTCTCCTACAGATGTGGGTGAAAGGAGGGGCCTTCTCTCCTACAGATGTGCAGGTGCCAGGAGCATCCCTCTCACGTGTTTACTGCCGGTGTCCAACTATTCAGAAGGGGGCGACGGGCTCTCCCCCCAACCTCGGCAGTCACAAACATCCCCATGCGGAAAGTGAGGACAGCATGTGGAGCACCAGTGGGGACACAGATGTGGTCTGCCCTTAAATGAGTAAATTAGTCTTGCTTTAGTTGAAAGCCAAATAATTATGAGGCAATTTTATGGCTCGTGGATCCTAGATAGGGATGTTTGGGTCCGAGAACTGTATGTCTCTGGCTGGCTGGCCCCTCGCCATCCAGACCTGATCCCTCTGGGAATCTCACTTGGAGCTGTCACCCAGTAACTGCCCCGTTGGTGAGTGTGAGCAGCTTTCTCTGCTGTTGGGGCAGCTAGAAGGCCTGGCGGCTTTGGGTTTCTTTCCTTGCAGGCCTAGAATCTCTCAGCTCGAAGCCTGGAAATTGGGAGAACCAGACTTTGGTCTGAGTGTTCAGGGGCAGGGTGGGCTTTCTCCATCTTGTGAGGCCAGTAGAGAATAACTCTCCAAGCTAACACATGAAGAGAATGAATATAATCCACTGCCCTGTTTCTCCTCCTTTCTGTGACCATCCTCCCCCTGCCTCTTACCTCAGCTTCCCCCTGAATGGAATAGGACCACAGAGGTGCCCTGGCCCAGTTACTAGGAGCCAGCCAGCCTGGGGAGCTCTCAGCAGAAGAATGAAAGGGTAAACCTTCAAGGAAGCCTGTCTGCTGGAGCAGAATCTATGACACTTCAGCTGAAGTGAAAAAAGGCAGGGGTAGCAGTCATGTCCTCAGATGAAGCAAAAGCAAAAACGGAACCAATTAAAAGAATTAAGCAGGGAAACAACATCTTGATAAAAGGTACCATAGACAATGAAGTAATATCAAAAATTTCACAGCAAGTTTCTCTGGGAAAGGCCTCTTTTTTCAAATATGTAGGAAATGGAGTCAAATTTATAAAAATAAGAGCCATTCCCCAGTTGATAAATGGTCAAAGAATATGAAGAGGCTGTTTTCAGAAGAAGAAATCAAAATTATCAAAAGTCAAATAAAAAATGCTCTAAATCACGCTGGTTAGAGAAACGCACATTGAACTGATTCTGAAGTACTACCTCACACTTATCAGAAATGACAAATGTTGGAGGGGCAGGGTCAGCTAGGTGGCACAGTGGATAGCGCACTGGCCCTGGATTCAGGAGGACCTGAGTTCAAATTCGGCCTCAGACCCTTGATACTTACTAGTTGTATGACCCTGGGCAAGTCACTTAACCCCAATTGCCTCACAAAAACAAAAACAAAATGCTGGAGGGGGTGTGGAAAAAGTGGAACACTAATCCACTGTCAGTGGAGTTGTGAACTGGTCCAACCATTCTATAGAGCAATTTGGAATCATGCCCAAAAGGCTATAAAACTGTGCATACCCTTTGACCCAGCAATAGTGCTGCTAGGTCTATATCCCAAAGACATCCCCAAAAAGAGAAAAAGACACATTTGTACAAAAATTTTTCTAGCAGCTCTTTTTGTGGTGGCAAAGAATTGGACATTGAGGGGATGCCCATCCATTGGGGAATGGCTGAACAAAGCTGAGGTATGTAATTGTGATGGAATATTATTGTGCTATAAGAAATGACTGGGGGTGTGGTTTGGACTTATATGAGCAGAACCAGGAGATCATTGTGCACAATAACAGCAATGTTGCAATGATGATCAACAGTGAATGACTTGGCTGCTCTGATCAACGCAGTGATCTGAGACAGTTCCAAAGGTCTCATGATGAAAAAATGCTCTCCATCTCCAGAGAGAAAACTGGTGAACTCTGAGTACAAATTGAAGTATAATTTTCTTACTTTCTTTGTTTTTCTTGCTTTTTTGTGATGTGGATAATACGGAAATATGTTTTGCATGATTTCCCACATATAATTGATAACACATTGTTTGGCTTCTCAGTGGGCAGAGGAGGGCAGAAGGGTGGGAGAGACTTTGGAACTCAAAACATTTTTGAAAGGATGTTAAAATAATAAATATATTTTTAATAAAAGAAAGTCCATTTCCTCAGACATATTAGCCTTTCGCTGACACTTCAGCTATGCAATCTACTCACCAAACTTTTACACACACCTGCCATGTGTCAGGTACCGTGTGAGGGTCTGGGGAAATACAGGCCCAAGCAAAACTGTCTCTGCCTTTAAGGGGCTTAGCGTCTACACACCTCATTTCCCACAGCACAATAATATTCCATCCCAATCATATGCGACAACTTGTTCTGCCATTCCCCAGTGGATGGGCATCCTCTCGATTTCCAGTTCTTTGCCACCACAAAGAGAGCTTCTATCAATAGTTTTGTACATATCGGTCCTTTTCCTTTTCCTTTGATCTCTGGGGGACACAGACTTAATGAGGCTAGAGTCAAAGGGTATAATCAGCGTGAAAACAGATAAGTAAACAATAGTTTAAATAAACAAATAACAAGAAAACAGATAAGGTAATTTTAGTAGGGAGAGATGGGTGACGACTGGGGCCACCAGGGAAGATTTTAGCAGGAGGCTTGAGCCCTGAGCTCAGCCATAAGAGGCAGATATGAAGAAGAAATGTGTTATAGGCTGGGATGTGTTATAGGTGGCTGGTAGCTCCATGGATAGAGTGTGGGGCCTGGAGTCAGGAAGACCTGAGTTCAAATCTAGCCTCAGATACATACTACCTGTGTGACCCTGGGCAAATCACTTAACCTCTGTTTGCCTTAGTTTCTTCAACTATAAAATTGGGTTAATAATAGCAACTACCTCCCAGGATTGTTGTGCCTGGAACATAGTAGGTATGTTTATCCTCCCTTTATCCCAACCCTCACAGCACAGCATATAAAGACATGGGAGATGGAAGGTTGAATTCACAGAATTTGCTCATAGTCCAATTTAGTTGGAACATAAACTGCATGAAAGAGAAGTGGGAGCTAGCTTGACTGCCAGGTGGAATGATTTTTTTGTTTGTTTGTTTGTTTGCGGGGCAATGGGGGTTAAGTGACTTGCCCAGGGTCACACAGCTAGTAAGTGTCAAGTGTCTGAGGCCGGATTTGAACTCAGGTACTACTGACTCCAGGGCCGGTGCTTTATCCACTGCGCCACCTAGCCGCCCCCAGGTGGAATAATTTATCCTTTATATTACTAGAACAGTGGAGCAACATCAGTCAACAAGCATTTATTAAGCACCTACAATGTGCAAACAATGGAGTGACAGTCAGCAAATGTTTATTAAGCACCTACAATGTGCCCTGCACTGTGCTAAGCTCTGGTCAGCCTCTTATTATTAACTCAGCAATGGTATAGAAGACAGGAGAGAGGAGAGGATGACTAGAATTGGGGTGACCAGTTAGGAGCCAGTCGTCGTGAGAGGCGATGAGGGTCTGAACCAGTGGGGGCTGTGGAGATAGGAAAAAAGCTCCCCTCGTAGAAAATGTTCTGGAAGCAAACTTGCTAAGACTTGACAGTGATTGGACATGGGCAGAGGGGGTGAGGGTGGAGAAGGCAGAGCAAACTCGGGGGCCAGAAGAATGGTGATGCTCTCTCCTGAAACAGGGAATTCAGGAGGAAGGGCAGGTTTTAGGGGGTGATTGAGTTCAGTTTGGGGCGTGCTGACCTTGAGATGTGCATGGGGCATCATCCAGTCCAAAACGGAGAAAGGTCAGTTGCTGCTGCGGGTCCGAAGCTCGGGGGGCTGAACGTATAGATCTGGGCATCATTTTCAGAGAAACGATGCAACTGCTGAGATCACGGACAGAGCCTCCCCTGCATCAGGCTGCCTGAGGGTGAGGGAGGGACATAGGCCTCTATTGCAAGTTCTTCAGGTATGGGCCAGAAGCCCATGGATTTGGGGGGATTGAGCACAAGACAACACCACGCCCCCCCCACTCTCTCCCCAGTGACCAGGCAGGAGTGATGGGGCCTTTTCTATCTGCCCAGCTCCATCACAGGTGGCTTGGCCCAGCATATCAGGGCCTCCCAGGTCATCCTTGGTCACAAAGTCTCCTCTTGGACAGATGTATAAGACTGGAATGGAGAGAGGCCCATCTCATACAGATGTAGAGGAGAGAAAGGGCCCTTTTCTTAATACTTCTCTGAAAGTGAGAAAGGGTAGGGGCAGCTAGGTGGCACAGTGGATAAAGCGCCAGCCCTGGATTCAGGAGGACCTGAGTTCAAATCTGGCCTCACTTGACACTTACTAGTTGTGTGACCCTGGGCAAGTCACTTAACCCTCAGTGCCTCCAGAAAAAAAAAAAGCAAAGAAAAGAAAGTGAGAGAGGGAGAAGTGTTTGATACAGATGTGGTGAGAGAGGAACCTTCTCTGATAAAGATGGGGGAGAGACCATTGCTCTCTGAGGTCCATATCAAGGGGGAAAGATGGGCCTTCTGTTAGAAAGGGATTTAAACAGAGAGAAAAAGAGAGCAGCTCAGTAAAAGTATTGACCGAGCAGCTGAATCTGATAGTGTATGCAGTATTCTGCACCCATGGCCCCCCACCTCTGCAAAGAAGGAAAAGAGGTCTGTTTTCTCAGCACGGTGTGGTAGGTAGAGCTCTGGACTTGTAGTTAGGAAAACCTGTTTTCAGATTCCTCCTTGGACACAGATTACCTGTGTGGCTTTAAGCAGGTCTCTTAGCCTTGCTGGAACTCAGTTTCATTGTGGGTAAATGAGGGGTTTGGACTCACTGCTCCAAGTTCCCTTCCACCTCTAAATCAATGATTATAATTAGGTGGTATTTAGTCTTTGTTCTTTCCATTTCTGTTGTTGCTGTTACTGAGTAAAGTGTCCTCCTGGCTCTGTTTACTTCAGTCCATATAAATCTTCCCAGACATCTCTGAATTTGTCATAATAGCCAGTGTTTATATAGGACTTTAATGTTTGCAAAGTACTTTACAAATATTATTTCATTTGATCATCACAACAGCCCTGAGAGTCAGGGACCATCACTACCCCCATTTTACAGATAAGGAAAAACTGAGGCAAGCAGGGTTAAGTGACTCGCCCAGGGTCACACAGCTAGAATGCTTCTGAGACCAGATTTGAACTCAGGTCTTTGTGACTCCAGGCCCAGCAATCTGTGAACCAAGCAGCAATAAGATTCTATGACTTCACTGTCCTCCCTTTGGCTTCTCCCCTCATCCATCCACAGGGATAGCTCTCTTTTAAAGAGTGGTGATGTGGCCAAGATGAGAGCAGCTGAAGAGATAGCCAAGTGGGAAGGACGTTGGGCTTGGTGACATCTGAGGCCCTTCTGACTCTGAGATTCTGGGCTAGTCCCTCCCCCTTGCTGAGCCTCAGTGTCCCCCCCCTGTAAAACAAAGGGCTTGGGTCAGATGGCCTCACAAGTCTCTGTCTGCTCTACAGATCTCGAATTCAGTGATTTATGGAATTCCAATCTCCTAACTACATTACAGTATAACTGAACACCGCCGTCAATATTCCGATGACCCCTGATTTCATCGGCTTGGGCACCCTCTCCACTGATGCGTAGCCTAACCTCTCCATGCCTTATTAGGCAGTCTGGGATTGGCCCTGGTCAAACATTACTGTATCTTTATAGAAATGCTCCAATTTATGCTCATCGATCCATGATCTCATTGATGCAGCTGTTGCTTCCACCCACACAGGTCACAACCCATCTTTGCCTATTCGCTCTATGGGATTTGGGGCCTTGTCTTCCCATAAGTGCATGGCAGGGGTCCACCTAGCATGACTAGCGGCCTCCCTCACGTTCTCCTGGAAGCATGACTGCAGGTGGGGACAGGGGAGGGCAGGGGAAGGGCCGTCATCATTTGTTCCTCCAGCTCACTCCTTGGCCTTGGCCATCCTGTCCTCTAGCCGTGCATTTCTTTGGTGATGTCGTTTAAGCTGCTTCTCCACTGGCTCTTGGGCTGGGTCGCAGCCTTCCATCGGCTTGTGGCTGAATCTTAACGTCTATTCTTTAGAGACTCCAATATTCCAGGATTCAGAGTCATTCCGTATCGCTGGAAGGGTTGGAATAGGATAGGGCCAGACCTGTGATTTCCCTGGTTCGAGGGACCTCTCGGGTGAGGAGGCTCCTTGTGTGGTGACTGAGCCCTGCAGGTGGATGGAATGTTGGCAATGGAGACAGGAAGACCTGAAATCCAATACTGCTTTGCACAGTATTTGTGTAACTCTGGGCATGTACTCAGTATCTCATCTGTAAACTGAAGGGGATGGACTCAGTACCCTCCCGGGTCCCCTCTAGCTCTGAATCTATCCTCCTGTGGTCTGCTACAGTCAGTATTCTCAGAGAGCTCCCTGGGGGCACTGAAAAGTTAGGCAGTTTGCCCAGGGTCACACAGCAGGGATGGGTCAGGTAGGACTTGATCCCAGGTCCTCCTTACTCCAAGGCCAGCCCTCTACTGGCTACACCATGCTGGAAGAACATGGAGATAAAAATCTTTCCCTTTGTTTCAATGAGAAAGATTGGGGTCATTAAAAGTTTCCCAAAGAAAAGCCAAGCCTGCTCCCCTACACCCATTCAATTCTGGGCAGTGTCTATACAAGATTTTGTACACACACACACACACACACACACACACACACACACACACACGCACGCAGACAGAGGCACAGAGATGGACCTGCATTGTCTATGCAAATGCATATCATGGTATCGTGGTCTGGATAATAGGCCTTCATCATCCGCTTGGTTTTTCCAAGGTGGATGGTTTGTTGTTCAGTGATTTCAGTCATGTCTGACACTCTGTGACTCCACATGTAGTTTTTTTTTATTTTGGCAAAGATCCTGGAGCGGTTTGCCATTTCCTTCTCCAGCTCATTTGACAGATGAAGAAACTGAGGCAAACAGGGTGAAGTGACTTTGCCTAGAGTTACAGCTAGGAAGTGTCTGAGGCTGGATTTGAACTCAGGAAGCTGAGTCTTCTTGATGCCAGGTCTGATACTCTGTGCAGTACAACAACTACATGGTTAGGCCACCTCTTTGGAGAGATGATGAATCTTTTACCAAAGACTCTGGGGCTCGATGCTATCCTTCAGTAGAGCATTTTTCTTAAAGAAAGACAAAATGAAATAATATATTGTCAGGGTGGAGGTGGGCTTATCATGTGGCTAAAGTCCGGGGGAGGGGGCATAGAGAAGAGGAAGCTCTCAGTGGGGGGTGTGAAGAAAATGCACCAGAGATGACAAATATTCTTTTTTGGAGTCCTATGACTGACAGACCTTTAAGTGAACCATGCTTGCAGCACATAATGATCCGTGCTTGCTTAATCGCATATCTTGGCCCATCATACTTATTAAAAATATGTTTTGGGAATGGCTGTATCCACACAGCCCCCTGACGTGATGACTTCCCGGTCTCTTCTCTCTCTTTCACAAATAACTTCTGTTTCCTAGTTTTATCCACTGGTTTTTCGATAAGATGTGTCTTTTCCTGGTCAGGTTCATTTGTTAATGAAAATGCTTGATCCTCTTGCCGATTCTTCTGGTTGCCTTCTTAAGGTCACTGTAACATCCTCACTTTCACAAATAACACGATCTCACCTCGACCCAAGTTCACGGAAGCCAGCAGCGCCCTAAGACCATTTTCTAAGGTTCTCTGGCAGCAGCTCAGTAATGCCGTTAGCGCTAGTCACCAGCCTGACCCAGAAAGCCTGAGCTACTTCTATTAAAGGCTGCAGAAATGAGGGGAGATGGAGAGGTGATCAAGAAAAGAGGATGGAGACACACTGGGGAAGAAGAAAGGGATGGAGGGGAGGAGAGAAGGGGACGCGGGGCTTGCTGGCTTTTCCTATGGTCTCTACCTCAGGGCCCCCCAGCCACCTTATCTCCACCCTCTGCTGCTCCACTGGGCAATCCCTCGGCCCTGCTCACACCACATTTGGGCTGTTGCACCCAGTCCTTGGTGTTATGGTTTAGGAATGATCAGCCAATCAGCAGATCTTATCCACATGCTAGATACTAAAGCCACAAAGCAAAAATTAAATAATTTCTCCTCTCCAGCGGTGAGGTGGACAGTGTTGGATCTGAAGTTAGGAAGACCCAAGTTCAAATTCTGCCTCAGACATCTACTGGCTGTATGGCCATAGGCAAGGCAATCTCAATTTCATCTATAAAATGGGGGTAATAATCTCCCTGCCTCCCAGAGCTGTTGTGAGGATCAAATGAGATCATTTCTGTAGAGTTGTCTGTGAACCTTAATGTTTCCTACATCTGTTTGGTTGTTGTTTGTCCTTCCTTCTTCTTCTTTTTTTTTTTTTTTGAGGCAATTGGGGTTAAGTGACTTGCCCAGGGTCACATAGCTAATAAGTGTCAAGGGTCTGAGGCCGGATTTGAACTCAGGTCCTCCTGAATCCAGGGCTGGTGCTCTATCCACTGCACCACCTATCTGCCCCTGTTGTCCTTCCTTCTTTTTGTGTGTTTTGTTTTGGTTTTTTGGTGAGGCAATTGGGGTTAAGTGACTTGCCCAGGGTCACACAGCTAGTAAGTGTCAAGGGTCTGAGGACAGATTTGAACTCGGGTCCTCCTGACTCCAGGACCAGTGCTCTATCCACTGCACCACCTAGCTGTCTGACATACATTTTCCCGGAAAGCCAGAGACAAGTGGAGGTGGGGGTTAGGGGTGAGTGGGGGCTGGCAGCCAAGATGGGGGTGGGGGGACACCTGAGATTTTGTCATAAGAAGATCCATTCAAGTGGCTGTTCTCACACCTTTTGAGACTCAACACCACTTTCCAATCTTAAGAATGATTGCAGGCCTTCCAAAGAGCTTTCACTTATGTGGGTTATATCTGTCAACATTCACCAGGTTAGAAAGTAAATGTCTTAGTTGTCTTATGGAAAGAGTTTTGACCTGTGGACCCCCTGGAAGGGTCCTAGGAAGCGCACACCTCCAGATCTGCTCAGGAAAAGGGAGTGCAGAAGAATGGGGTATGAGGTATGGGGAGGGCGGGTTTGGGTGGCTCCGGATTCAAAGGATTCGAGCAGTCCCAGAGAGCAGAACTGGGAGCACTGGGGTGGGGTGCAGACAGTTCAGCCCAGACTCGATGCCAGGGATGAGAGCTGCCCCAAGGGGAAATGGGCTGCCCAGGAGGCGGGGTTTGGGGGCTGGGGCAGAAGCTGGAGGCTCCACTTGGTGGCCATAGCAGAGGGGATTCCCGTGGACTGGACTGGATGGCCCATTGCACCCCTTCCAGCTGGGAGAGGGCATGATGCTGAGAATTCCCCTGCCTGTGAAACATCTGACTTCCTCCAAGAGTGACTTGGGTTTCGTGTGTCAGGCAGCCCAGGACTGCCGAGGGATTTTATCTGTCTGTAGCCTCATCAAAATCGCCAAGGTATTCTGGGCACTCCTATTTTTAGCTGCGGCCCTGAGTGATGGAGGAGGTGATTAATGATCCAATCTCTGCCCTGCCTTGGCCCGGAGAGGCCGTCATGCAGAACGAGTCCCAGAGCGGCTTTTCTCAGGCAGCCGAATGGGCTTGGGAAGGTTTTATTTAACAATGGGGTGGTGCTGGGGGCACAAAAAACACTTGCTTTGGGGTCTTCCTGGCATCGTTTACGGGCATGGGCTGGATGGGCTGAATTCTAGGATAAAGGGAAGGGACTGGAGGAATAGAGACGGGAAGAGAGGAGAGACAGAGAGGGAAATGAGAGGAAAGAGGGAGAAGGAGATGAGGCAGAATAGAAAGGAGGGGGAAAGAGCAGAAGGTGAGAGAGAAGTGGGGGAGAGAAGATAGAAGGGTAGATGAGAAGGGGGAAATTTGTCCCCTAGGGCATCTCTCTGAAGATGAAAGTGATGAATTGTGGTGGGAGTGGGAGGTCACAGGATCTGAGTGTGAATCCTGACCATGTCACTACCTACCTGTCAAGGCCTCTGTTTTCCCATCTACAAAATGGGCAGATGCCTCTGGGGTCTCTTCCAGCCCTAGACTTATGATTCCAAGATTTAAAAAAACTATAATTCTATTCTGAAAACCTTCTCAGGGAGGGGCCCAAGAGAGTGAATTGCTCGTGTCCTTTGGAGGCCTCCTAGAATGGATTAGCCTAGTCCTGTTCTAAGGACCAGACCCTGAGAAAAGCCGTACTTAGCCAGGCAGTTATACCTGCACCCACCACCAGAGGGCGTGTGGGCGGGCAGGTGGCCTGCAGGTGGGTACCGGGAAGCTCTCTAGGATGCTCAGAGGGAGAACAGGGGCTGCTCCCCTGTTGTGGGTAGTGTGCTTGGTCTGGGGCATAGTCCCTGTGTGTTTGTCCAAATAGGCCCATCAAAACACAGCACTAGGGGAGGAAGACAGAGCGTTTCCAGTGGGTAGGGGGCGTCAGCCAAGGAAGACTCACTGGCTGTCCAAATCTTCTCATATTTCTCTGTATTCTGCATAACGAGGATGTTCCTTATGGGCCAGTAACATGCCACTATTATGCAGCATAATTCGTTTGACCTTTCAACAATCCAGAGGTTGTTAACTCCTGGTGAACTTTAAAAAAAAGTTTTGATAACTCATACTTGAATATGATTGGTTTCTTTTCTAATCCTAGAATATTATTTTCAACATTTAAATAAACAGAATTCTGAGAAGCGATCACTAGACTTCACCAAATGAGGTAGAAGGTTTTTGGTCTTACTGATGGGCACCTGCTTTGCTTATAGCCTTACTGCATGTCTGGCACTAGGTTCGGGATGGTGCAGGAAATTTGAACCCAGGTCAGACTTGTGGTTTTTTTGTTTCTCTGTGTTATGCTGCCTCTGATTGTTGAGTTGAAGGGAGTAGAGTTAAATGGGATTTTTTTCTCTGCCTTTAATTTGGATTCATCTGAATTGGAATTAAATTGTCATCCTTGGTTCTTGATTAATGAGTGCTTTAGGTGTGGTCTGCTCCCATCTGGGGGGGGGGTCGTCCCCCTCAGTCTCTGGCCATTTTCTGTCTTTCTACTGGATTCTTGTCATCTCTTTTCTTCTCTCTTCCCTCATCTTCTTAGTTTAGATCCATAGTCAAACCCATACCGCCATTGTTACTGGAAGGGGTGTGTCACTGTCTTCCCCTGTGACCCCACTCACCATCACAGTAACTTTCCAAACCAAAGTTGCTTGGCACCTTGCCACTCCAGCCTCGCTGAAGTAATTGATTGCATTGGGAGACACTAATATTTGACTCCTGATTCATGGAGTAAGCCAGCACTTCTGCACACGCATTAATTTCTGCAGCGATATTCTTGGAATGACTGCGGGAGATTCCCTGTCCAGAGATAAGGCCAAGAATTCTGGATTTAGCCTCCTGAGCTCCTCCTAAGAGGCTGGGAATCCTTGGCCCCTGAGTTAGGACTGGCCAGGGCCCAGGATCTCTTGTCTGTCTGGAGGTCAGATAACTTGGTACTGGGAGGGGCGTTCGAGATCCACCTTAGCTACTTCCTGGTTGTGTGTCCCTGGGCAATTGTGGAATTTTTCTGAGCCTCAGGGCCCATTTCAGTAACATGGGGCGAACCTGAACCCAGGACTCCTGATTTTCATTTAGACCTTAGAGATAACCTCCTAATTAGTCACACTGCCTCCTCCTGTCTATTCTTTCTTCAATTCATTCTCCACACAGCTACCATATTGGTATTGCTAAAATCATGTTGGGGCAGCTAGGTGGCACAGTGGATGGATAGAGCATGGCCCTGTATTCAGGAGGACCTGAGTTCAAATCTGGCCTCAGACACTTGACACTTACTAGCTGTGTGACCCTGGGCAAGTCGCTTAACCCCAATTGCCCCACAAAAAAATCATGTCACTACCCTTCTCCCTCTGGCCTCTGGGATCTATTGGTCAGTTATTAAACAAGCATTTCTTGATTATGCACTCTCGGGGATACATAGGAAGGCTAAAAGACGCTCCTTGCTTCCTCAGAGCCCCCATCCTAAGGGGAGCGAGGAGATAAGCAAACCCCTATACAGAGAGGGTGAGTTGGAGAGAAGCTCAGAGGTAGACCCCATAGTGGGAGTGAGCAGGGGTGGGATTTTCACTGAGTCTCAGAGGCAGAGGTGAGGAGGGAGAGCGTTCTAGTCCTGAGGGATGACCAGGGAAAGGGCACAGTATCAGGAAGGAGTGGTATGTGTGAGGAACAGTTCAGAGGCTGGTATCTGAGCATCACTGGGCTTTCAGAGGGCAGTCGGTGTCAAAGACTGGAAGGGTCAGAGGGCACAGGTTAGAGAGTGTTTTAAAAGCCAGGATTGTGTATTTAATCCTGGGGGGATTGGGAGCCAAGGGAGTTAATTGAGTGGTCAGATCTGGGCATAAGGGAAGATCGGAGTGGAGGCAGCTGAGTGTAGGATGGATTGGAATAGGGAAAGACTGGAGGCTGGTAGGCCCATGCCCGGCTACTGCAATAGTCCAGGTGTGAGGTGGGGGGGAGGCAGAAGAGAGATGCTACAGAGGGGAAATCAGCCATGGCACCACATTGGATATGGGGCGGGTGCGGTGAGAGATAGGGAGGAGTCCAGGATGACTCCGGGGTTGGGAGTCTGAGGGATTGGAGGAGGCTGGTGTCCCCCACAGTGCAAGGGAAGGTTTAGGGGAAAGAGAACTGAGGTCCATTTTGGACGTGTTGAGTTGAAGATGTCTGAAAAGCAGTTGGAGATGGGAGATTGGAGGGGAGCAGAGAGGTTGGGGCAGGAAGGCTGGGTTTGAGAGTCATCAGCATAGAGATGATAATTGCATCCATGGGAGCTGATGACACCATCCGGTGAAGGAGTGCAGAGGACCCAGGACAGAACCCTGAGGGCCACCCATCCTCAGAGGGCCTGACCTGGACAAAGATCTAGCAAAGGAGGCTGGGAAGGAGAGAACCAGCAGAGAGCAATGTATTGAAAACCTAGAGGAGGGAGTAGGCAGATGAGGGGGATCCCATACAAACCAGGGGCTGTTTGGGGCTGTTAGCCCTTCCCCATCTGGCTCTAGCCTGCCTTTCCTGACCCAGGGCACACTGCTCCCCTACAGCACTAGATGGCATCCCATCTCTCACCTCTCTGCCTTTGCCTAGGCTGTCCCTCATGCCTAGTACACCCTCCCTCTTCACTGCCACCTCTTAGAAACAGTTCCCTGCCAGGCTCAACTCAGCTCCTGCATTAAGCCCTTCCTGATGCCCCCATTTCTTACCCATTATCCCTCCATTACCTTTTTTTTTTTTTTTAGTGAGGCAATTGGGGTTAAGTGACTTGCCCAGGTTCACACAGCTAGTAAGTGTCAAGGGTCTGAGGACAGATTTGAACTCAGGTACTCCTGACTCCAGGACTGGTGCTCTATCCACTGCGCCACCTAGCTGTCACCCCGTCCATTACCTCTTAAATTTAGTTTGTGCATATTTGGCATTCGAGACCCAGTGAGGCAGAGTAGAGAGGGACCTCAAAGCCGGGGAGCCCAGAGTTCAGAGGCATTCTCTGACCTATCCTGGCCCTGGGATCCTGGAAAAATCACTCTTAGTGACCAGACGTCGAGTTTCCCTGATGGAGGGAGCTTCCTCAGCTGTACCCAAGAAAGCCAGGTCCCTGGCCCATTCAAGAATGGATGGTAGCACTTCCTTATCCTTTTCCTGAGGGTAGGGGCCAGGCACAAGGTCAGTGTTTACTAAAATTGGAATTGAAATCCTCCCTGGTGCTAAATGGCCCCTGGTCCCACTGAAACCTCCTTCCTGACCCTCCCCCAAGGTCTAGCCTCTCTCTTCTGGGCCTCAGTTTCCCAGACACGAAATGGAGGGTGAGGCTAGATGCTCTTGAAGGCCCTTATCAGCAACTCAAAAGACTACCCACCTCCCCTTCTCCTCTCTCCCCTCTCCGAAGGGAGTCGTCAACAAGCCGTCAGGCAATGGCATTTGGGCCCAGCAGGGGCCCCCCTCTCCTGAGCCAGAGGGGGCAATCGCTGGCTCCCTCCTTTCTCCTTCCAAGGGATCCTCATTTGCATATAAAAGGAGGAGGGTAATTGACACTGTATCATATTTATTGTTGCTTCCTGAGTCCTGTTGCTATAGTTACTGCCCAGCAGGCAGAAATAGTCGGCTGGTTTCAAAGTTATGCTAATGGACGGATCCTTGGAGGGAGGGATGCTCTCTGGGAAGATGGTAAACAATCCATCGGCAGGCCGAGAACTTGACTGGGACTGTCGTTAGGAGGGGGAGGGAGGCGGCGGGGGAGGCCTGGCCCGGGGAGGGGGCATGGCCGAGGCCCCTCGGAGTTTTGTTGTCTTTTGTTTGGGAGAAGCTGGGATTGTGGCCCGGGAACAGACTCTGGTCCTGGTGTTAGCCTCCCTCCGCTCCCCCAGCCCCTGAGAAAGCCAGATCCCGCATCCCTGGTGAGGCAGGGCGGGGAAACTGAGGCAGGGAGCCGGAGAGACCCTGTATAGAGCAGGGTTGGGTGTACCTGACATGCTCTCTCCCTCTCTGACTGTGAACTCCTGGAGAGCAGAGGCTGGTTTTTGCCTTTGTATCCTGAGAGCTTAGCCCAGTGTCAGGCACCTAGCAGGCAGGGAAGGAGATGGAGAGAAAGAAACAAAGAGGCTCCCACCTCCTCCGGAAACCTGGAAGTTTTCTGGAAATGCTTGGAGACTCCCAGAGGAGGGCCCTGCCCCCTGGGCCCGTCTGAGAGGGGAAGGCTTTGTTTGTGGATAGATCCTGTGAGCTACACAGACTCCCAGAGGTCTGAAGGATGCTGGGACCTTCAGGGTGGGGAGCCTTTGCCTCCCTCTCCCTCCCCTTCCCCTCTCTCTCTGTGTCTGTTTCTGACCCTGTCTCTTTCCTTCTCTCAGAGGGTCAGCCTTGCAGCCAGCAAGACCTGGGTTCTAGTCCAGCCTCTGACACAGACTGGCCACAGGATAAGATCCTGGATCATGAGCTCATCCAGTCTAAACCCCTCATTACAGATGAGGAAACTGAGGCCCGGTGAGACCTCCAGTGACTTGCCCAAGGTCACACAGCTAGTATGTATCTCAGGCTGGATTTGAACTCAGGTCTTCCAGACTCCAGTCCCAGCGCTCTGTGCAACACATCCGATAGGATCATAGATTGAGAGCTAAAAGGCACCTGGAGGCCCTGAGTCCAACACCCTCCTCTTATCTGGGGGAAACTGAGGCCTGTAGAGTGGAGTTGACTTGTCCAAAGTCCCGCAGGTGAACTGGGGGACTTGAGCTCATGTCCTCAGACACAGGGATCTTTCCACGGTGTCTTGCAGCCTCCACCATTCTCCTATACTGTGGCTTTCTCTCCCCCAGCAGAACAGGTGCTCCTGGAAGGTTGGACATGGTTGCATTTCCTCATAGGATTTCAGCTACATGCTTCATAGGGTGCCTGGCATACAGGAGGCGCTTAATAAAGGCTGTCTACACTGAGGCAGTGCAGTGCGGGGGTTGGGGGGAGGCGCATTGTACCACAGAGCCAGAAGGGACCTCAGGGATAGTGGGGGGCAGTGCCCCCAGATCACAGAGGAAGACTGCGAAGGTAGAAGTCATGAGACCACCTGTTCCAGTGGTCTCATTGGACAATTGAGGAAACTGAGGCCCAGAATGGAAAAGGGACCTTCCCCAGGTCAGAGAGTTAGTAGCAGCTCAGCCCCAGGATCTAGGTCTCTCCACTCTTCTTTCTCCACCACCTCAGCTCTATCTCTGTGTGTCTCTGTCTCTGTCCCTTCTCTGTCTCTGTCTCTCTGTCTCTCTCTGTCTCTTTCTGTCTCTCGGTCTCTTTCTTTGTCTCTCTCTGTCTCTGTATATCTGTCTCTTTCTGTCTCTTTCCCTTTCTTTGTCTCTCTGTCTCTTTCTGTCTCTCTGTCTTTCTGTCTCTGTCTCTTTCTCTTTGTCTCTCTGTCACTCTGTCTCTTTCCCTTTCCTTGTCTCTCTGTCACTCTGTCTATGTCTCTGTCCCTTCTCTGTCTCTGTCTCTCTCTGTCTTTCTCTCTGTCTCTCTGTCACTCTGTCTCTGTCACTGTCTCTCTCTCTCTGTCTCTGTCACTGTCTCTCTCTCTCTGTCTCTGTCTCTCTCTCTCTGTCTTTCTGTCACTCTGTCTGTCTCTCTCTCACGGGCACACACACACACAGAGCTGCCTCCTCCCTCACACAGGAGGCTTCATGAGGTGCGTCTCTCAGAGCCCCCTGGGACTCCCGCCTGCCGAGCCAGGGCTGTCCTTGAGGGAAAATGTCATGTTTGTGTCTATGGTTTAATTTAAAAATGGAAACCACGGAGCTGGCTGATGATTTTCATGAATTCATTCCCAGCCAGCTCACACTCTGCTTCCTCCTCCAGGGTCACGGGCCTGCCAAACTCCCCTTTTGGCTCAGCCTCTCACTCTGGTTTCCAGTAGCAAATTCCCTTCTTCCCATTTCCGAGCTGGCCTATAAGTACATTTCCAGGGCCTCTGGGGTCTACAGGAGGCAACACTGGGACTCTGACTGGCCGTTGTCCTGATGCTGCTGTCGTGGTCATGGAGGAGGGCGAGGCGTCTATCACAGAGGGGCACAGCAGTGCCTGATTGGGAGTGTGAGGGTCGGGGTTCAAATCCTAGCTCCGTCATTTACTACTCTTATGACATTGGGTGGATCACACCTTGAGCCACTATGCCGGTGTACGGGACTGCGGGGCCTTGTCATCTGCCCCAGCCTGAACCCTAAGGCCCTCTGGGCTCTTCTGCGCTTTGTGGGCCAATTGCCAGAGGTGCCTTCACTGCCTTTCCTCTCCATCTCCCCCTGACCCCTTATGATCCAACTATCATTTTGCCAAAAATGTGCTTTCCAAAGTCACCAATGAACCTTCTTCTCTTAGCTGCCAAATCCAGTGGCCTTTTCTCAGCCCTCCTCCGCGGCCCCTGTGCAGCCTCCGGCACTGTCAGTCATTCCTTCCTTCCTGAGCTTCTTTTCTCTCTGGGTTTTCAGTGTTCTCTCTCTGTCTCTCTGCCGCTCCCTCCCTCTCCCTCTGTGTGTGTGTGCGTGTGTGTGTGTGTGTGTGTGTGTGTCTCTCTCTCTCTCTCTCTCCCTCCCTCTCCCTCTGTGTGTGTGTCTCTCTCTCTCTGTGTCTCTCCCTCCCTCTCTCTCTCTCTGTCTCTGCCTCTCCCTCCCTCTGTGTCTCTGTCTCTCTCTGTCTCTTTGTCTCTGTCTGTCTGTCTCTCTGCCTCTCCCTCCCTCTCCCTCTGTGTGTGTGTGTGTGTGTCTCTCTCTGTCCCTCCCTCCCTCCCTCCCTCCCTCTCTCTCTCTCTCTCTCTCTCTCTGTCTCTCTGCCGCTCCCTCCCTCTCTGTGTGTGTGTGTGTCTCTCTCTCTGTGTCTCTCCCTCCCCCCCCCTCTCTCTCTGTCTCTACCTCTCCCTCCCTCTGTGTCTCTGTCTCTCTCTCTCTGTCTCTTTGTCTCTGTCTGTCTCTCTGCTTCTCCCTCCCTCTCCCTCTGTGTGTGTGTGTCTCTCTCTCTGTGTCTCTCCCTCCCTCTCTCTCTCTCTGTCTCTGCCTCTCCCTCCCTCTCTGTCTCTGTCTCTCTCTGTCTCTTTGTCTCTGTCTCTCTCTGTCTCTTTGTCTCTGTCTCTCTCTGCCTCTCCCTCTGTGTGTGTGTGTGTGTGTCTCTGTCCCTCCCTCCCTCTCTCTGTCTCTGCCTCTCCCTCCCTCTCTCTCTGTCTCTGTCTCTCTTTCCTTCTCTTTCTCTGTCTCTCTCTGTCTCTGTCTCTGTCTTCTCTGTCTCTCTCTGTCTCTGTCTCTCCTTCCCTCTGTCTCTCTCTGTCTCTCTCTGCCTCTCCCTCCCTCTCTCTCTGTCTCTCTGTCTATCTCTGTCTCTGTCTCTCTTTCCTTCTCTCTCTGTCTCTCTGTCTTTCTGTCCCTGTCTCTCTGCCTTTCTCTCCCTCTCTCTCTCTGTCTCTCCCTCCCCGCCCCCGATTCTCCTCCTCCATCTCTGACTGCTCCTTCTCTGTCTCCTTTGCTGGATCCTCCTCCAGACTCCCTCAAGGTTCTGTTCTGTAGACCTTGAATCTAAAGACCATCTCTTTGCTGGTAATTCTCCGATCTCTTTCCTGCCTGAATCTCTCTGCTGACTTCCAGTCTCACATCTCCAATGGCCTTTCAGACAGCTTGAACTGGGTGTCCAGCAGACATATTTTCCTCAGTATGTCCAAAACAGAACTCATTACCTTTCCCCCTGCACTGTCCTCCCATCCTACCTTCCCTATTACTGTAGAGGGCCACCTCATCTTCCCAGTCCCCCAGGCTCACAACCTCGGGCTCATCCTGGACTCCTCACTATCTCTCATCCCATATCCAATATGGTGCCAAGGCTTGTCAATGTCTCCTTCACGGCATCCCTCCAATCTGCCCCCTCCTCTCCTCTGACACTGCCCCCACTCTGGTGCGGACCCTCATCGCCTCCCACCGGCACCACTGCAGTAGCTCCTGGGGGGATCTGCCTCCAGTCTCTCCCTGCTCCCATCCATCCCCTGTTCAGCCACTAAAGATTTTCATAAATGGAGATCCAACCATATCACCCCACCACACCCCCCTAAAAACTCCAGTGGTTCCCTCCAGGAGCAAACAAAACCCCATTTGACATTCAGAGCCTTTCGTAGGCCGGTCCCCTCGGCCTCCTGGCTGTTGCATGAACCAGACCCTTCCATATCTGGACTCTGGACATTCCCTGGGGCTGTCCCCTGTCCCCAGAATTCTTTCCCTCCACTACTCACCTCCCTGGTTTCCTCTTAAGTCCCAACTAAACTCCCACCTTCTACAGGAAGGTAGCCTTCCATCTGTTAGTTATTTCCTCTTTCTCCTGCATAGAACTTGTTTGCACACGTTTGTTTGCTTGTTGTCTCCTCCTTGTTGTCTCCATTGTGAGCTTCTTGAGGGCAAGTCTGTCTTTTGTTCCTTTATGTATCCTCAGTATTTAGCACACAGTAGGTGCTTAATAAAAGTTTGTTGATGGATCCATCAGCCCTGAACCCTGAGGCCCGCTGGGCCTAGTCTTGGCCCTCCCATTGGGTCCTCCCATCTATGTTGTCTTCCCCATTCAAATGTCAGCTCCTGGAAGTCTAGTATTTCTACCCCCATATCTTAGCGCGATGCCTGGGACACATAAATGAATCATATGAAGTGCTTCATTCCTCAAGTCTCCATTTCCTCTTCTGTAAAATGAAAGGTTGAACTCGGCGACCTCAGATTTCCCTTCCTGCCCTAGATCTTGGTAAGTTTGTGACCCCGTGATCCCAGGACAATAGAATTAAATAGCAGTGCTCTGAGGGCCTTTAATGGTGCACGGCCCCCTCCCAAGGATGCCCACCATGGGCTTCCCTCCTGCTATCTTTGCCATTTCCTCTTTTCCCTCAGGGAAGCTGCCAAAGACCCAAACCACCTTGGCTGCCAGGGCTTCATATCCCAGCTCCCCAAATGTGTGTGCTGACTCTCTTGGGGGCAGAGAATTAGGACTCAGTCTTTTTTGAGCTGAGACAAGGTAGCACCATGGAAAGAACCCAGAGGGTCTGGGTTCTAATCACACACTTGATGCTTACTGCCTTTGGGACCTCGGGCAAGTGACTTAAACTTCCCGGGCCTCAGTTTCCTCATCTGTAAAAAGGGGACATTCGACGAGATGGCTGCTCCCGATCTCGGATCTTGGGACTTGGGACTCTTCCTTCTGTGCTCAGCTCTTCTTCTCAAATGCTTCCCTACTCCCTAAGGAGAGAGTAGCCCAGGGCCTGAGCCTTCTAGCCCTCCCCCACCCCATACCCCTCCTCCCTCAAACGTTATCCAGGAACCTGCAGCCAAGCACCCCTTCCTTACTGACTCCCACCCTGTTCACACCATCACCGGCTCCCACCCTGGGAATCCTCCTTGAGCATCCTTCTGCACAGAACGCCTTATGTTCCAGTCTCGCCACCCGCCCGAGCTAGACCTCACGGCCAACCACTGGATCCCCCGCACAGAAAGGAACATATTGACAGCCTCAGAATAGCCCAGGGGGGATTATTAATGATTGTAGACAGCTGTGCAAACACTGTGTCATCCCTGCGTGGCTGGCTCGCTGCCTGGTCCCACGACTCTGGCCTGATCACTTAGCACCAACATGAGCCCAGGAAAAACAGAAAAAACACCGCCCAGATCTTTCGAGTGCTTTCCCCCCTTCCTCCAGGGAGTGATGATGTCCTCTATTCCTTCTCATTTCCTTGTAGGTCTTGTTGCCTGTAGCAGTCAATAGACGCGCCCGTGACTGAGAGTGGTTACCCTGTCCAAGAGGCCGCCATCTCCTTTGAGGAAGATGGAACTTCAATTGGATTTCTGAGTCAGGTAAGGCTCTCTCTGATCACTCCCATTTCTGAGTGGTGAATCGAAGTCACCTCGGCCAACAGGGGTGGATTGACAGGGGACGTGAGCGACTGTGATTATAGAGAATTGTGTAGACCTCCGATAGAGGATGATTCTTCTTGGCTGGGGACGCACTGGTCTTCCAACTCAAATGGAAATTCAAGGGGCTGTCTGTCTCCTAGCTCCCAGTGTATGGTGGTGTGAATGCAGATAATCTGATCTCCATGGTGCAGTTAAGCAGTCAGCATATTTAAAATGTTTGTCATGTGCCAAGCACTGTGCCAACGTTTAGGGGTCCAGAGCTAAAAGTGAAACCATTTCTGCCATCTGGGCGCTTAGACAGTGTAGACACATGTAATCAATCAATCATCAAGCATTTATTGTTGTTCGGCCTTCCTTCTCGAAGCGGGCCGATGACATCTTGAGTATGATGTCTTGACTTGTGTGTGAAGCGGATTTGAAGGAGGCAGAACTGCACAAAGTCACCAAGCACCTAGTCAAAGTCAGTGCCAAGCACTTTTCTAAAGTGCTAGAGATACAAAGAAGGCATCTAGGTAGTGCAGTAGATGAAGGGCTGGGCCAGGAGTCAGGAAGACTCATCTTCCTGAGTTCAAATCCAGCCTCAGATACTTCCTAGCTGTGTGATCCTGGACAAGTCACTTCACCCAGTTTTCCTCAGTTTCTTCATCTGTAAAATGAGATGGAGAAGGAAATGGCAAACCGCTCCAGTGTCTCTGCCAATGGAAGCAGATCCCAAACAAGCAAGAAATACATTCTAGTAGGGGAGATAAGAGGTGTCCAATCTCTGAGTGTTACTTCGAAAGATGGGATTGACTAAGGAGTGGGGAGCTCTTCCCAAGACGCCTGAGACACAGAATTGTCCCATTGGCTAAAGGCTAAAGTCTCAACTCCCATGTTGGTGGTGGTGGTGGTGGTGTTTGTCTTTCATTCTTGAAGAGGAGCATGATATTAGGTGATGTCACAACTTGCACTGAATTCAATTTAAGTGAGGGAGGGCTGTGAAGTCACCAGCCTCACTCTCTCCTCCAGAGCCATCTGGGTCCAGTGACAAGATCTACATCAGGATGACTGGAGATGGCCCTGGATGTTTAAGGCAGTCAGGGTTAAGTGACTTGTCCAGGGTCACACAGAAAATGAAAGGCTTTGTGATGATTCCCCATCACAAGGTCTGTGTCCTTTGGCAAGGCCTCCCCTCTTCTGCAGCCAGAGATCAGGGGACCCCGATGTCTCCACAAAGGGAGAGTCCTGCCCATGTCCTGTGAGCTCCTCAGGCCCTCACCTTGGCTGCCCCTTCCCATTCCCATAGATCATGCTGCTCCTATCTGCATCAAGAGACTCAGAGCTCATCCTAAAATCTTGGGGGGCCAAGAGCCCTTGGCTTCTCTGCTTTCTGGGTCCTACAGCTTGCCAGCTCCTCCCTCTGGGGCAGGCTTTGGGTGGTCATCACCCCCTTTTCCAGTTTATTCTGTTCCACCCTGGTGCTGGTGGCTGGGGGAGAGAGTCAATCGGCGAGCATTTATTAAGCACCTGCTGGGTGTTTCTTGGCCGTGACCTTAGAGCTGGAAGGGGCTTTTGAGACCATCTTATCCAATGCTCCCATTTTACAGATGATGGATCTGAGGCCCAGAGACATCAAGGGCCTTGCCCAGAGTCTCACAGCTCCTAAGGGTCCCCTGTAGGGTCTGACAGTCATGTCCCCCTCACGGTCCCCCCGGTGGTACTAGTGAGGAGAGAGTGAGCTCAGCTGATGAAGTCAGGCCTACGGCCCTGAAGATGAATCTTGCAACAACTCACACAGTTCCCCCCCTTGGAGGAGGGGGTGTTAATTGGTTGAAATAACCAGAGATATTTAGCCTGGAGAGGAAAAGACCGAGGCAAAGGCTGAACCCTCTTCATGTACTGAGGGCTATTGGAGGGTCAGAAGGGATTCTTCTTCTGCTTGGCCAGATTCAGTGAGAGATGCTGAGAGAGAGAGATTATGAATCAGGGGAAGCAACATTTTCCTAGTCAGAGATACCCCGAAATGGGATGGTCTGCCAAAGTAGAGAGTGAGTTTCTTAGCGCTAGGAAATAGGGAAGATCTGAGTTCAAATCCAGTCTCAGACACTTCCTAGCTATGTGGCCCCGGACAAGTCACTTTACTGCTGTCTGCCTCAGTGTCCTCATCTTTAAAATGGTGATAATAATAGCACCTTCCTCCCAGGGTTATTGTGAGGATCAAATGAGATAATATTTGTTAAGCGCTTAGTATACAGTAGGTGCTCTATAAATGCTTATTTCTTACCCCCATAAGTTCAGAATTTTTAAAATAGAACGGTCTCTGGTCTCTGAATTTATATTCCTCTCTTTCATGCTCTCTGTGCTCTGGCTCTGCCTCTCTACTACTCTCTGTAGTCAGCATCCCATTCCTCACCTCCAAGCCTAGAATGCATTTCTTCCTCACCTCCCTGTACTCAGGGGCAGCTAGGTGGCACAGTTGATAGAGTTCTGGCCCTGGAGTCAGGAAGACACATTCAAATCTGGCCTCAGGCACTAGCTGTGTGACCCTGGGCAAGTCACTTCACTCTGTTTGCCTCAGTTTCCTCATCTGTAGAATGAAGTGGAGAAGGAAATGCAAACCACTCCAGTATCTTTGCCAAGAAAACCCCAACAGGGGACATGAAGAATTGGACACAAGCAAAACAATTTAACAAAAAATCAGGGGCTTGTTGTTATTGTTTGCTCTTTGTTCTCAAAGAGGTCCATGACATGGGGGAGGTGATGTCATGACTTGCAGTGAATCAGATTTCAGTGAGGGGAGTTGGGCAAGGTTACCAGCCTCACTCTGTCCTCCAGAGCCATCTGGGTTCAGTGGTAAGATACATCAAGAAGACTGGACACGGCCCCAGATGTTTGAGGCAATCAAGCTAAATGACTTGCCCAGGGTCACACAGCTAGTAAGTGTCTATGGTTAGATTTGAACTCAGGTCCTCCCAACTTCAGGGCCCGTGCTCTGTCCACTGCACCACCTAGCTGCCCTAATTCAGGGGCTACCTCCTAAGGGAAGCCTTTCTTCTTCCTCCTATTTGTTGGTGCTCATTCCTCGCTCAAGTTATCTGGAGTGCATCTATCTGTATAAATATTCTATCTCCCCCAGCCACCCCCCCCCCCAAACACACACTCAGATGGGATAGAATGGAGCTTCTTGAAGGCAGGGATTTTTTTATTTACTACAGGCCAGTGCCCAGCACAGGCTTTGCATGCACCAGGTGCCTAATCAATACTTAGTCCTCAGGGGTAGCTTCAGAAGAAAAGTAAACTCTTGTAGAAGAGAAATATCTACAGTCTTGGTCGGATCCTGTGCATGAGTGAGTATGGGGCAGGCGAGGACAAGGTTAGCATTTTTCTTTGGATTCCTCGGGAAACTCACCACCCCCACAGGCCGTTCTGTTAGCATGCTGATGGTCAGAAGGCTGACCCACCCCTGCCCTCAGCACCAGGACAGAAAGCTAATTTACAACGATGCCCAGGGAATGGGGCATTAGCTCCCTGGTGATGCCAGCTACAGGCTTCTGGGGAATGGAAAAGCTGCTGATTTGTACCTTCCACTCCCCAGATCCGTGGGTAAAGATGGCAGACACTTGGCCCCTGGCCCTTTGTCAAGGTTTCCTGGGCTTATTCCCAGGAGAGTGATGAGGCCCAGGGGAGCAGCCGTTGGCAAGGAGCTATGTGACTGCAGAGGTGAGGAAGGCCTATGTTTGTGGCCTGGGGGAGGGGGGTGGCAGGCTGGAGGAATGACTCAGCCTCCCCCTCCCAGGCCTCTCCCCTCTCCAATCCATCCTCTGCATAGCCATCAAAGAGACGTCTGACCATTTGATCTTCTCCCCTCCTCAGTCAACTCCAGTAGCTCCCTATTACCTCCGGAATCAATTATAAATGCCTCTGCCTGGCATTCAGGGCCCTCCACATTCTGGCCCCTTCCTACCTTTTCAGCTTTTTGGTGCTTTGCTCCCCTCTATGCACTCTCTGATTCTGCTAACTGTCTGTCTGTACTTATACGGGCTGTCTTCCCTGTAAAGTCCTTAGAGACAGGAGTTGCTTCACTTGTCACTAAGACACAGTGGCTGGCACATAGTTGGTGCTTAATAAATGTCTGAGTGATTGATGGCCTAGAGGTGACAAGGAGGAGTCTGTCTGTAGCACATGACAGCACATGGTGACTTTGGGTGGGGGTGGGACAGAAGAACCGTAGTGGTGAGAAGGATGCTCTCCCAAGTGCAGAGGGGTGGGCTTAGGGACCCGGGAAAGGCTGGCTTTCTGTGGCCTGAAGGGTTACTGGCTATCTGTGGTGCTGAGCCCTGTGGCTGTTGTGGCTGGGAGGGAGGCCGGCAGGCTGCCCCCCTTTGCCCCTCCCCCCAGATTGTGGATGGGGGAGAAGATATTGTCCGTGGTCCTGAACCTGGCAGTTTCAGACAGAAGGGAAGCAGGCAGCCTCACCCCCAAGTGACAGGTGGTAGGCAGCAGGCTGCCCTTGGTAGGTGCTGAATTGTGTGGCTCCAGACAGGGAGGAGACTCCATTCTGTGGCCCCGGGGGAATGGGGGTGGCTGGGAGGTAGCTGTCTGTGGTGCTGAGATCTATGGCTCTGGGCAGGAAGGAGGCAGGCTGTCTGTCCTGGAAGAACAAGGGGTATTGGAGCCTCTGGCAGGGAAGGAGCTGCCCATGCTGCTGAGGGGTGGTGCAGGGAGGGCTGTGGTCCTGGGAGAGGAGAAGGGGGCATGCTGCCTCTGCTATTAAGCTGTCTGGCTCCGAACAGGAAGGGGGCCAACTTCAGGCCACCTCTGAATGTTTCTGTGACTGTCTCTTATAGTACTTTTCCCACTTTCATACCTGGGTATTGAGCGCCATATTGAAAATGACAGACTCATGAATAGAAAACAACATGTTTGGCTATTGAAATACTCCTAGGTTTCCATTCATTTATTATGGACCTGCTCTGTGCAAAGCAGTCCCTGCCCTCAGGTTAGTTTACATTCTTTTTTTTTTTTTTTTTTTGAGCGGGGAGTATTCCACATATACTAATAAGAAGACCTAAATACAGACTATGTGACCCTGAAAAAGTCACTTAAACTCTTTTGTGCCTCAGTTTCCTCATCTATAAAATAAGAGGGATGGACTCTGGGTCCTCTAAGGTCCTGTCCAGCTCTGCAAGGAATCCTGTCACAGACACCTACTACACCTGTGACCTTGGATTGGCCATTGACTGTTTTGTTCCTTTTGGATCTGATTTGTGATTTGGTTGGTTGGTAGAGATCCTCTCTAGTGTGGAAACTTGCTTTACCAACGCTGACTCACGACTCATTGGTACAGTATCAGCTCAGAGAATTGTCTGGGGCAGTGAGAGGTTTAGAGATTTTCTCAGGATTACACAGTCAGTATATGGCAGCAGTTGGATTTGAACCCAGATTTTTCCTGAGTCACCACCAGCTATGCCCTGTGTATCCCACTACCACTGCCTCATGAATCACTTAATAGGAAGAGACTACACCTGGGATTTTACTGGGAAAGGGAGTTCGCAGGTGAGGAAAGACCCCTTATCAATGCAGGCTAGCACCTTCAGCAAGTTCTAGTCATGGACAGTTGCCCAGAGCACCACGGGCTGAAGTTGACTATCCCCAAGTCACCCAAGCCATTGAATGTTCAAGGTAGGACTTGAACTTGGGTCCTTTTGATTCTGAAGGTTGCTTTCCATCCACTATCCCATGATGCCTCAAAGTCATTCAGTAACACCCAAGTCATAATATCAACACCCTCACTGACTTCTTTAAGGATCAGATGAGATAATGAATATTTTAAAGTGTTTCACAAACTTATAAGGTGCTACAGAAATGTCAGTTATTATTTTCAGAATAATTTCATTTTCAATTTTTTTTTGGGGGGGTGAGGGTGGATTTCATGTAGGAAAGATCTGAGGATGAGTTCCTAACCTGCTATTTTTTTTTTATATTTGACGTGACTTATTTGTTATTTATTGCTGGTATTGTTAGCATTAGTGAGGGTGACTAAAGAGCTAGCCTTGAAGCCAGGGAAATGTGGGTTCAAATCTTGCCTCTGACAAATACTGGCTATGACGTGCACAATAGAGCATCCAAGGGACGAAGGTGAGACCCCGGATTAAGAGCCCCAGGGAAGTTTGAGGGGGAGGGAATCTCTGCTCTTGTGGGGGGCGGGGAGGGGAGAGGAGATGGACCAGGAAGTGGGAGTCAGATGGTATCTGAGCTAAGCTTCCAAGGTGGCCAGGTGAGCAGGGAGTTGGCTGTGGGCCTGGGGAACAGATGGGGCGAATTCGAAGGGGCAGCAGAGGGCCTAGCGGGTTTAGAGCACGGCCACTTATCTAGTTTGGCTCAAAGGCAGTGATGGGTGAGGCACTTGAGAAACAGGCACTTGAGGACCGGGAGAGAAACTGATGGTCTGCCAGTTTCCATTGGCGGGCTCTGTGTGTCCTCCTTGGAAAGCCCCACTGGAGGCCTGCAGCAAGCCCCTTCCCTCCCTCACCGAATCCATCTATGGTTCATCCTTAACACCTATTGATTGGCAATTCATTTCAGTGAGATTGTTTGGTATGGCGATTAGCATTTCAAGATTCCTACAGTCGGAGCACTTCAGGAATTCCAAATGAAGGCCCCATATCTTCCACAGAGGAAAGTTCATCACGGCTCCAGGTTCACAGCTACCCCGGGCTCCATTTAAGTCATGGTGAAGAGACCCAGAACATTTGTGGCTTGGTGGGGGATAGCATCTCTTGGTGGGCAGATCCCAGGCTCCATGGAGGTGCCACACTACCCATCAGGCCTCACCCCTGGAAATGATCCACTGAGTCACAGAATTAGAATTTGAAAGTTGTGAGGGACCTAAGAGTCCAACCTATACACTGAAGTCATCCTCATTACAGTCTGCTTGGAGACCTCCAATAATGGGGAGCTTACTACCTCCCAAGGCAGCCCATTCTATTTTTCAATAGGGCTCATTGTTGGGAAATTGTTTGTTTGTTTGTTTTGCAGGAAAATGAGGGTTAAGTGACTTGCCCAGGGTCATACAGCTTGTAAGTATCAAGTGTCTGAGGATGGATTTGAACTCAGGTCCTCCTGAATCCAGGGTAGATGCTTTATCCACTGTGTCACCTACCTGCCCCCAGGAAGTTGTTTTCATAACATCAAGCTCATACCTCCCTCTCTGCCCCTTTCCCCCATTGCTCCTGCCTTTAACCTTCTAAGGCCAAGCAGAACAATTATAATCCCTTCTCCACATGACAGCCTACCCCACCCCCAGTCTTCTCTTCTCCAGCTAAACATACCCAGTTACTTTGCCTGATCATCATGTGTGATGAATTTGAGGCACTTCCTCAATCTGGTAGCCTCCTCTGGATACTCTAGCTTATCAGTGCCCTTCTTAAACTTTAGTGTAGAAAACTATATTCTGATGAGATCTGAAAAGGAGAGAGGAGAGTGGGACCATCACCTCCGTATTCCTAGAGGCTCCACCCCCTCAGTGAAGTCCAAGATACCATCATCTATTTGAGCTGTCACAGCGCCTACTAACTCACAAGGATTTTGAGGTCCCCTAAGACCCCCAGAGCTTTTTCATAACAACTGCTGTCTCTCCTGGCCTCCGCCATCTTGTATTGGTGCAATTGACTTTTTATA
This sequence comes from Dromiciops gliroides, assembly GCF_019393635.1. Classification (NCBI taxonomy): domain Eukaryota; kingdom Metazoa; phylum Chordata; class Mammalia; order Microbiotheria; family Microbiotheriidae; genus Dromiciops; species Dromiciops gliroides. Next base: position 4,798,239 of record NC_057861.1, read on the forward strand.
CCCAAGTGTAAAACTTTGCATTTGTTGCTACTGAATTTCATCTTATTAGATTCTTCCCAACGCTCCAGCTTGTCAGTATCTCTTTGGAGCCTGACTGTCATTAAGTAGGTCAGCTACCCACCTTCCCAGCTTTGTGTCATCTAGAAATGTGATGAGCAGAGCAGCTAAGTCCTTGACTAGGGCCCTCCCCTGGGAACCTTCTGCCATGGTGACGCTGAACCATTAAGAAGTCTTCTTTGAGACTGGCTGTCCAAATAGCTCTACTTCTGTCTGGTTGTATTTATCATCTAATCTGTAGTCCTCCATCTTTTCCTCAAGAATAGCATAAGATGGGGCAGCTAGGTGGTGCAGTGGGTGAAGCACCAGCCCTGGATTCAGGAGGACCTGAGTTCAAATGCAGCTTCAAACACTTGATACTTACTAGCTGTGTGACCCCAGGAAAGTCACTTAACCCTCATTGCCCCACAAAAAAAGAATAGTATAAGATACTTTATCAGAAGCTTTGCTAAAATCAAGAAAAACCACACTCATGGCACTCACCTTGTCAGCTAGTTTAAACTGGGGTTGGCTGAGCACAGGGCTGGGCAGAGCTCCAAAGGTCTGTTAGTGGCAGCCCATGCAGAGAGTCCTTCTGTGTATGGAATTGTGGAGTCCAGTGCCCAAAACTAGTAGCAAGGACTTAGCGGCCAGGTCAGTGAGCTGGAAAGGGTGCAGAGCCACCAGACGTGTGAGAGATAGAACCGTGGCCCAGACTGGAAATCCATAGAAAGAGCCAAGAGAGGAGCTGGTGAGAGACGGGCCTGGAGCCAGACAGAGAATGCCACTTGCCGGACACCATGGGTTCCATGGGAGCTTTAAGCTTGGCCCCGGATCATTCTGATTCCTGTCATATGTTGTAATTCCCCACCCACCCCCTTTTGTGAATGAAAAGTGCATTTATTAAGTGCTTGCTGTGTGCTTTGAAAAGTCACTGGTTCTCAAGGAGCAGGATGGGAGAGACTACACACGTGGAAGGTTTCAGCCTCAGGCCAGAGGGAAAGGTCCCCTAATCCTTAGGGGGCAGTAGCGGAGCGGATGATCAGGCCTCTCCCTGAATGACATTTCCACTGGTAAAATCAGATCAGTTTGTGATGCTGAACTATTCAACAGCCCCAAGGACTTGGGAGGGGAGAACTTTCTTTTCTGGGCTATCCTTAGTTATGGCTAAATAACTAGCCCCTGTAGGAAGAAACAGGACTGGGATGCCTCTCCACGGGGCCGCTTCCCAGGCTGATGCTTGAGGACACTGGGCTGTAAGCATGGCTGCCTCTGAGGCTCTTGGGTCAAGGTCCTAGGCTGTCTCCATCGATGTCTGAGAGGACGTTGTGATCAGGGTGATGGCCGTGGTTTGATTTGCCTGGCAGCACACACTGCCTCGGCATCTCCCGCAAGGGGCCTGGCTGCTTCTGCTAGGCTGGCTTGCCTGACTCAGGTGGTGGGGAGTCTGCAGTTAGTAGGGATGACTGCCTTCATCTCAGGACTGTGGGTCTGGAGGCTGCTTCCCCTTAGTATTTGCATGGGAAGTACCAAAGAATCTGTTCCAGTGACATCATGGCAGCAGAAATAGGTGCTATGGAGTATTTCAAGTTTGGTCGGACACCAAGGTCATCCACTGCATGCCAGGCCACCTTGACTTTGGTCCTGCCACTGGACCTTGGATGAGTCTGGAAGAGAGAGTAAGGCTGATGGCATTGTGTACCTCAGCCTCCCTTCAATCCAATTCACTCTTAAGTCAATATATCACCCATGATGTCACTGGTTCTCTTTAAAGGACAAACAATCACCACAAGTTTGTGTTGGATCTCCCATTAGAATGTAAGCTCCTCCCAGGAAGGGCGCGTTTCCCTTCATTCTGTGCATCCTCAGCTTCTAGCAGAGTCCCTGGCAAAGAATCAACACTTGACAGATAGTTCTTGATTGAGTGATTCAACGGTTGACCCCTTTCCTCCACTATCTTTGTCTTTTGAGGTCCCTCCCTTATTTCAGGTGTCCTATTCTCAATAGAATCTAGTCTGGCCCCTCTCATACTACCCCACCCCCAGCTCAAAATGGCCCCCCTTCAGATGTCTCCCAGCACTCTTCCTGTACCTTTCCCATGTTTTTCTCACTTTCCCTCATATCCTTTCTAAGCAAGGGCATGGTTTATGCTCATCCTCTTCCAGTTAGGGGTTATCTTCTCCCCTGAGAAGGTGAGGAGAGAGTGCATTCCAGGCATGGGGGACAGCCTATGCAAAGGTCCTGAGGCTGGAGACCAAATGTGGAGTTCAAGGAGCAACAAATAGGTCAGTATGGCTGGGATGTAGAGTTTATTTGAGGGAGTAATGTGTAAAATAAGTCTTCAGGGGTGGAGACTGGAGCCAGTCTGGGAAGAGCTTTAGATATCAGGCAAAGGAGTTTCTATTTAATCCTAGAGGAAAGAGGAAGCCACTAAAGTTGTCTGATGATGTTGTTGGGCAGGGGGAGTGACATGTTCAGATATCTTTTAGGGATATTAGTTTGGTAACTATATGGATGGTAGATCAGATGGGGGAGATATTTGAAGTTGAGGGACCCATTAAGAAGTTTTATAGTAGTACAAGTGAGATAAGGGCCTGAACTTGGGATGTTGTGTTGCAAGTTGAGAGAAAGAAGCCGATGTGGAGATGTCAGGATTATGGAACTGACAAGACTTGGCAACTGATCATTGATGTGTGTTGAAGTAGAGGAAAGACCGGAAAATAACTTCAGGGTATTTTGGAAACCCCGGAAACTAAAAGGACGGGGTATTCTTGACAGAAAAAAAGTAAAATATAAAATATCCCAGACAGCACAGGGAGGCTGCTTTAAATTCATATTAATTCTGTTGCATTTAGCAAACATTTCTTAATCACTTCCTATGTATTCAGAAATCCCATGCTTGGCAATGGAGCACAACAGAGGTTAGAATAAGGGACAATCCTTGCCTTCGTGGAGCTTCCAGTCAGTCTGCTTTGCTCAAGATGAGAGATTTGAGCCAGGCGATGCTCCTTTACTTTTCTAATTTTGTTTAATTTGTTCATTTTTTGCTCAAGAGTAGCAGAAGGCATTTCTCTTCTCAGAGAGTGTATGTTTTAAGAAATGACAGTCTTGGAATACTTTGTTTCTGTAAAAGATAATTCCTCTTCCCTGTGCATGGAGTAGTTGGAATGCAGCTACTGCCAGAGGGGTTGTACTGATTGAGAGAGTGATATCCCAAGGAAGAGAAGGCATGTTGGAGTTCAGCAGGATGCAGCAAGCCTGAGCTAATCTGCTTTATAGCTCCCCATCTTTTGCCCCTGACTTAAAACCATAGAGAGTCAGGCAGTGTCAGAAGTGGAAAGGAACTTAGAACAGAGAATGTCAGAGGTGGAAGAGGCCTTAGAACAGAGATGGTTAGAACATAAAATGTCAGAGCAAAAAAGGACTTGAGAACATGGAATGTCAGAACTTGGAGGGGCCTGAGAACAGGGAATGTCAGAGCTGGGAGAGGCCTTAGAACAGTGAATGTCAGAAGTGGGAGGGGCCTTAGAATGTGAAGATTAAAAAGGTTTGAGAGACATAGTTTCTGGGTAATTTAATCATTTTTTATTAGTAAGGTCAACACATTATTAATAAAGGGATGGTAATTTGGCCATATCTCTTAGACCAAAGGTAATCATAGCAGCCGTTCACAGTGTATATACCCTTCCAAGAGTAAGGTGTTCAATGAGGGGCAGGGAGTGACATCATGTAGACAAAGAGATATGTCTCCACCCAAACTTGAAGGGAACAGGTGGGCTTCCCCACCTTAGATTTAATTCCTTGTAGGTTGGGTGGGGTGTGACCAAGATTAGGAGAGGGAGTTCAATCTCATTATCAGTAGTAATGTCCTTGAAGAGACTGAACTTAAAATCAGGACTTTGGAAGAAGGGGAGAGTTCTTAATTTCCCCAAGATATTGGTTATTAATCATCGTTTCTCTCAAGAATATAGAATGTTAGAACTGGGAGGGCCATTGGAAACCATTTAGTCCAACCTTTTCATTTAATAGATGTAGAAATCGGGGTCCAGGGTGCCCTAACTTCCCTACAATGAAAAGCCTCTCAAAGTTATGTGGCTTGCCTTGGGAGGAAGTAGGTCCTTCTTTAGTGTATATCACTGGGTTGAGGCTGGATGACAAATTCCTGGGATTTCCATTGAGGGCCTTCTTGGTTCAGTCTGGGTTGAACATGATGTCTTTGAGGTCTCTGCTGGCTCTGGGAAGCCCATGCTTTTGGAAGGCTAAGGACTGCTTGGTCAGTAGGAGAGTTAGGGTGTCAGGCCCGATTCACCTTCAAGGGCTCCTCCAGTAATCAGGCTGGACACCTCCTCCCCTCGGCCAGAGACCCATCCCCGGTGTAAGGGCCAAATTTAATATATGGAGAGTTAATTGGGTGGCTCGCCGAAATACTGGGGTCCTGGAAACAATGAGGGACCTCTAGGTTCAAAGCTCCCTCCCCTCTGAACTGCCTTTTTAGATATTTCTCCCAGGCCAATAAGAAAGGAGCCTGACAGCCTCTCTTCTGCAAATGGATGAGATTTTATTAATTGGGAATAAAATAAACAGCAAAGGTGAAATTAATAAAAATCAAAGATAAGGGAATAGGGGAAAAAATACAGATAATCTTCCTAGCTCTAACCCAAGGCTATACAATCCCCAACTTGCTTCCAGTTAAACTAATTCAAAAGAAAGCAGGGCTTCTGTGTTAACTCACCACCTGAACGTTTACTCCTGCTGCTCACACCACCGGAAAAGAAACTCCCAAAGAGACTCAGACTCCCCTCAGGGAGTGTCTAATCTGGGGAGGTCCTTCAAAAATTGCCTATGGAGAGAGGTTTTCTCCTTCCCACATCAGATGACAGGTATGGCCCCTCCCAATGAGTCAGCCAAATTCCAATAATCTTACCACACCAGGGAGACTGCCCTGAGACCAGGCTGCTTGGTCAGGAGAGACCAAGGCTCAGATAATCACACTGTCCATTGCCCCCTCCCCCAGCACCTTTGAGTACCCTGCCCTTCTGAAGGAATCCTTGCTCAGGATGCCACCTCCCACTTTCTAGTGCCTGAAGTCTTCCTAAGTACCTTCCTCACAGTGCCTAGAGGGAGAGAGAGAAAGTGGTTAGAATTATTCCCAATTTACAGATGAATAATTTGCCTGAGGTCCCACAGCTGGTCAGGAGCAGAGCTAGGATTCAGACTTGTACCCTCTGACCCCAACATTGCCACTTCTCCCCGTGCCACCCTTCCCAAGTTAGTATGTATCTGAGGCAGGATTTGAACCCAGGTCTTCCTGACTTCACAACCACTGTCTCACACTTTGGATATGTATTCAGATCCCTCCCCTTTCACTTGCTACTTGTGACCTTGGGTATATCACTTCTCTCTAAGCCTCCCTTTTTTGTACAGTGAAGGGATTGGATTTGTCCTCCTGGGTCCCCTCCTGCTCTAAGCCCCAAACCCTATGATCTAGTTAGTATGTTTATGCCTTACAGATGTTCTCACTTATAAAATAGAGACCATCAACTCAGAGCAAAAAGGAGCCATTTAGTTTCACTCTGTCATTTTACATGTGGGGAAACTGAGGCCCAGAGAAGTTTAGTAAATTGCCCTCTTCCTACAGATAGTAAGTTTCAGGGGCAGGACTTGAACCCAGGCCCCATGAATCCAGTTCCTGAGCTCTTGCTACCTCTGCCTTTTACCAGCAGACATCATCTTCCCCCACTTCCCCAACACTTCCCCATTGCTGTCAAGGGCACCAGCATCCTTCCACTGTCTCCATAGTAATCATCCTTGTCCTCCTTCCCTCCTGGAGTTGTCTGGAGTAAAGTTCTCTGCAAAGCTCAAAGCAACAGGGAAATGTGAGGGTGATAAATTGAGCTCTGGCTTCCTATCCTCCAGCTGTAGGAGGAGAAACCCACCCTTGGAGAGCAATCAGGCCCTGGGCCGGACTCCGGCTGCCTTTCAAAGGTCTTGTCTGTTTTTCTAACTGCTGTGCTTACTGTGAACTTGGGAAATGTCCTCACTTCAGATTAATTATAAAATTAATTTAGAATTAGCAGTGACTTGCAGAGACCCTGGTTAATTTATGGCAATCATTAACAAGGACGATTTCTCACAGTGGCCTGCCCATGTAGAGGTTGGAATTTACACTGAACAATTGATAGGACTGAGCTAAATGCTCACCCATTAGTGGGTTGTCTCCAGAGGGCCAACCTGGCAACAAAGACACAACTAGGCTGGACCATCAAGCATTTGCCCTCAGGGTACCAACATTTAGAACACTCAGGCAGCTCACATTCTCCTTGAGCAGTTTAGAAATCATTGGACTCAGCCCCAAGTTAATAAGAATGATTCATTAAAATAGGAAGCTACAGGGTGCTTTCTTCCTTAACCATATGCACCCACTTCACCTAAGGGGAGCATCTTTCTGGTTAGAAAGGGAAGCCCAGTTGTACTGGGAAAGAACAATGGCTCTGGAGTCAGAGGATCTGAATTCAAATCCTACCTCTGTGATCTTAACCTCCTTGGTTCTTGGTTTCCTCATCTGTAAAGTGAGGGATTGAACTAGGTGATCTTTAAGGGTCCTTTTAATTCTGAAGTTCTATGATCTTTTCAGCTGGATTTGTCTTAAAATGTTGATTGGAGCACGCCATTCATTGTAGGTGTGATAATAGATGGGAAAAGATCTGGAGGTTTTAGTGAGTTACACGTTCAGAACAACAAGACATAGCTGCTCCCAAAAGCTCTTCTCAGGGCATGGTCAGACACATGTAGAGTACAGGAGAGGAAGGTATATAAGTCACTTAAGGAAAAGTTTGGGACTTGACTTTTTGTGCCTGAGATATGGGGGCGAGGATATGCCCAAATCGCAGTCACTGACTGAGTCACTGAGAGACAAAGATGCGAACATATCTGTAGAAAAGGCAGGGTACACCCATGAATTGGGGGTACAGTCTGGGGCTCAGGGAGGTAGAGGCAGAGGTAGAAGGAGGAAAATCAACTCTGCAAGAGATAGCTCCCAACCTGGCACCTGGGTAATGCCAAATTCTTGCTTTCTCCTAGTTTGATGTGGGAACATCTGACCTTTCCCCTGCCAAGAATAGGCCAACCCTAGAGAATCTCACTCTGGACCTCCGGCCCATCAGATTGGTTTCCTGTTCCTGATGCCATGAGTAGAGGGACACTAGGAGTGGGGTCCTTTGAGACAGGGAAGCTACTAGGCAGGTGTGGGCAGGTTACCCAAAAGGGGAATCCCATGAGCACCAGGTAGAAGAATGGGGTGAATCCAAGACAGATACCACCTGTCCCAAGGAAGGCCAGGCCCAGAAAACCGACCAAACCAAGCCAGGTGTTTTAGAAGGGACTTTTGGCCAGGTACAAGTTGTATTAGATTTCTCTAAAGGTCTTTCCAGCTCTTAGACTATAAGTCTATGGAACATTGTGTAATTGGAGACTGGGAATAGAACTGAAGGGGATGTCAGAACTGGGAGAGGCCTTAGAGCAGGGGATGTCAGAACCGGGAGGGACTTTAGAACAGGGGATGTCAGTTATGCAGGACTTTGGAGAAAATTTTGTCCAACCCCCTTATTCCCAGATGGGCAAACTGTGGAAGGACCTTCCTTCCATCTTGCCAAGGCCCAGTTCATGACCCAGCTGGGGTGAGCCCAGGTCCCTTGGTTCCCTCGCTCTTCCCTATGGCCTACCCTCTGCTCCGAGCACACTTGGGAAGCTCGTTCCCTTTGCCAAAGTCTGGCTGGGCGTGTCGGCCTTTGCCTGGGCGTGTCTGACTCATGCACTGGGGTTGTTTTGTATACCAGCTGTGCCCCAGGTAAATAGTTTACTCCCTTTTTTGATTTTCTAGCTAGCCATGTGCCCGGCTACGTGTGCACGTGTGTGAGAGCTGTAGGTGTGTGCTTCAGATTGTCTGTCTGTGTCTATATCCAGTTCAGCAGGTCTTATGAAACTTGTATTTTGTTCCAGACGCTGGTTTCAGCGGTGACCTGGGATGTCATTGGGCTGTCCAGCTCTCAGGTGAGAAAGCTCCCTGGCCAGTACAAGCTGGCCCCTGCCTTTCAGCTTATAGACTTAAAGACAGACCTGGAACCTTGAGAGATTAAGTGATTAGCCCAGGGTCACACAGTTAGTACGTGTCTGAGGTCAGATTTGAACTCGGGTCTTCCTGACTTAGGCCCAGTCCTCTATCCACTGAGCCACTTGGCGGCCTTCAGAAGGGACCGGTGAGGTGCAATAGATAGGTGGCCACTGAGACCTCATCCAGTTCTTAAATTCTGTGACTCGGTGGAGTCCCTTTTACTCCCTGGGACTCATTTTTCCCATCTGGAACATGCAGGAGTTGGGCAAGACAATCGACTTAAGGTCCCTTCAAGCTTTACGTTTTTTTGGGTGTGTGTGTGTGTGTGTGTGTGTGTATGTGTTTGTATTTTTAATTCACAAGATCATGGAGCTTGGAAAGGACCCAAGATGTTATCTAGTTCAACTTCCTCATTTTACAGATGAGGAAACTGAGGCTCCAGGAGCTTTTGACTTGCCCAAGGTCACGCAACTGGTAGGCATCAGTGGTGGGATTTGAACCAGGGTCTTTGCACTTAGTATCCAGTGCTCTTTTCACTGTCCCACGGATCTGATGACCTGTAACCTCATGACCTCATCCGTACCTGTGTCTCTGTTCTCTGATCAAGTATAAGCCCTTTGAGGGAAGAGACCGTTCCTGCCTTTCTTGGTCTCCCCAGGGCCTAGCACATAGTAGGCACTAAATAAATGCTTTTCAATAAGAGTGGTTAGATGGCGTGTGGAAGGTTGGTGGCACAGGCTGGGCTCGTGAGGAACACCCAGTCCTCATCTGTGTGCAGATCATCACACCAGGTGTCCAAGGGTCCCCTTAAATGAAAATGACTCCACAGACATCTACACTACCAGCACGTGTGCATGCGGCTATGGTTGGCTGCACACCATGGGTCTCACTGTAGACCTCGGCCAAGCCCTTTGGCCGCTTGCTCTGTGTGGCCTCAAGCACAGGATCGGTAGGAGCACAGATGAAGGGCCACAGGGTCCCCAGGGACCATCAAGTCCAGTCCCCAGAGCAGAGGGGTCATTTGCCCAGGGTCTCAGCCTCAGTTTCCTTATCTGTAAAAGGACCTGTGGGTCTGCTCTCCCTGGCCTGTGATCATATAGGTCATCTCTCAGTGCCGCTCATCTAGAGCTTCTCAGGTCTGCTGAGCACCCTTAGGCAATGCCTCAATTTTTAGCAGTCCCCCAGGCCAGCCCCAGCCAACCCCTTTCCTGGATCTGAGTTGGCCCCATTTTCTCCCCTGCAGCTGTGTTGACTCTTGGATAGAATTATCCCACAGGGTGGGTGCGGGGGTGACACTCAGAGGGGCTGGGGACTTGGCTGGGCCCTCGGCCTCAACAGATGGGACGTTAAGCAGGCATCTCGGAAAGCGGACAGGCCGGCCAAAGCTGGTGGCCGGAACAGGAACACAGCCTGCCCTGTTCTAGAACACAGAGAAAACCTTTGGAAACCGTGTGAATTTGAGGTGACTTTTTGCCCTTTCTGTAATAAGGGAAAATAGCTTCCTTCTGCGATTCCAGACCAGGCTTTGGAATTGTACCAGGCTGGGGGGGGAGGGGGGGGCAAAGGGCCAACAAGACCTCAGAGAATGTCCTCCAGTGACGTTAATTCCTTAAAAGAGACAATTAAGTTCGGCAGAGAACATTGATTTTGACTCTGTGGGAACCAGAGTTTTGGGGCGGGGGGGCACGTCCCACCAGCCAGTGTTGTGCCTTCTGAGAAGTTCAGGGTCACAGACCTGTGGAAAACTTTGAAATTTCTGCAGAAGCAGCATTTTAGAAGCCAGGCCTCTGCCCTAGGGGAGGAGGAGGCCTCAGGCTGGGTGGAGGCTCTCTGAGGGGCAGGGGATGCCAAGCAGACCAGGCGAATCCCCCAGGTCCCTGTGCCAGCTCCATCTGTGGCAGCCCTAGCCACCTCCTTCTCTAGGGAACCTTGAATTTCTGCCCTTGTGTCCCTGGCATAGTGCTAGGAACCCAGGAGGGCCTAATGGTTGCTTATTGATTGAACAGATGTGTTCAGCTCAAGAGGTGCAGAAAACACTCATGCATTGACGGGTAAATCCTCCGCTTTCCAAGATTCCCAGAATCAGGGCATTTTGGGGCAGCCACTGGGGCTCACCCAGGCTTGAGCAGGAATTTCCCCCATGACTGGACCTGCATGCATTTCTCCTGCTCCTTAACTGTGTGCCCTCAGGCAAATCCCTGCCCCTCTCTGAACCTCCTTTTCTTAATCAGTAAAATTGAGTGGGTACCTTTGGTTCTAAAATGTAGGATCAGAGACATAGAAATGGAAAGGATATTGGAAACCCCTGATCCGACCCCCTCATCCCACAGATGAGGAACCTGGGGCTCAGAGTAACCTTTCTCAGGTCATTGTTCTTTTTATTTTTTAACCATAAAAGGATTTTTATTATTTTCCAGTTACATGTAAAGAGAGTTTTCAACATTTTTTTCCATAAGATTTTTAGTTCCAATTTTTTCTCCCTCCCTCCCTTCCCTCCGCCCTCCCCAAGACAGAAAGCAATCTGATACAGGTTATATATGTATAATCACATTAAACATATTTCTGCGTTAGTCATGTTGTGAAAGAAGAATCAGAACAAAAGGGGAAAACCTCAAAAAACAAAACAAAAAAAAAAGTAGAAATGGTTCAATCTGCATCTAGATTCCATAATTCTTTTTTTTTTTTTTTTAAGTGAGGCAATGGGGGTTAAGCAACTTGCCCAGGGTCACACAGCTAGTAAGTGTTAAGTGTCTGAGGCCGGATTTGAACTCAGGTACTCCTGACTCCAGGGCCGGTGCTTTATCCATTGCACCACCTAGCTGCCCCTCACAATTCTTTTTTTCTGGATGTGGAGAACATTTTCCATCATGAGTCCTTTGGAGTTGCCTTGGATCATTGTATTGCCGAGGAGTTAAGTCTATCGTAACTGATCATTACACAACATTGCTGTTACTGTGTACAATGTTCTCCAGGTTCTGTTCACTTCACTCAGCATCAGTCCATTTAAGTCTTTCCAGGTTTCTCTGAAATCTGCCTGCTCATCATTTCTTACAACACAGTAGTATTCCATTACATTCATATACCACAACTTGCTCAGCCATTCCCCAATTGATGGGCATCCTCTTAATTTCCATTTCTTTTCTACCACAAAAAGAGCCGCTATAAATATTTTTGTACATGTGAGTTCTTTTTCCTTTTTTTATGATCTTTTTGGGATACAGACCTAGTAGTGGTATTACTGGATCAAAGGGTATGCATGTCCCCATAGCCCTTTGGGCATAGTTCCAAATTGCTCTCCAGAATGGTTGGATCAGTTCACAACTCCACCAACAATGCATTAAGTGTTCCAATTTTCCCACAGCTTCTCCAACATTGATTATTTTCTTTTCTTTTTCTTTTTTTGGTCATCTTAGCCAATCTGATAGGTGTGAGATAATACCTCAGAGTTGTTTTAATTTGCATTTCTCTAGTCAACAGTGATTTAGAGCATTTTTCACATGGCAATAGATAGCTTTGATTTCTTTGTCTGAAAACTGCCTGCTCATATCCTTTGACCATTTCTCGATTGAGGAATGACTTCTTCCTTTTCCAAGAGGACCAGTGACATCATGGGGTGATCTCTTGACTTGCTAGTGACTTGGATTTTTTCCTAAGGTCACACAGGTATTAGGTGCTGGGATAGGATTTGAACCAGGCCTGTGAACTTCTTTCACCATCTAAGTAACTACTTCTTCCTTCTTGTAAGGGAGAAGGAGAAAAGGACCCCAAACACTATATTCCCCCAAGAGTTTTCCCTTCACCCAGATAAAAGGATAATTTTTCCCAGGTCCAGTTCCTACCTAGTACTTATAAAAGACATTTTCTGAATGATATAGGGTATAGGGAACATTGGCACATGGAGGATTGAGGAACCAAGGCCTAGATGTTCTGCTAAATGAGGGTAACACTAATGCTGGAAGGGCCCTTAGCAGCCACCTCTTCCAATCACTTCTTCTTACAGATAAAGAAACCGAGTCCCAGACAGGGGAAGGGACTTCTCCAGGATCACTAAGGTCTAAGTAGCCAAGCCAGGATTTGAACCTGGGGCCTCGTCCTCAGCATTCCAAATGGCAGCCTCTAAGTGGCTGGAGAGTTGGGGAAGAGAGAGAAGGAGATGCCTGCTTGGCAGCAGCCCCATCCCCAGCAGGGCCAGGCAGGCCTGCTGGGAGCCAGCCTGTCTCTGTGGGGCATGTAGGACATCCTACGTGTGTGGGAGAGAAAGGTGGCAGCATGACTTGGGGACTGAATCTCCCAGAGCCAGGAGAAAGTCTTGAGCTTCCTCCTACTCTCCCTTCTGACTATAGAGTGTGAGGGGGGCGGGCTCTGAGGCCAGGCTGGGGTTCCCCATGGCACACAGGGCTTTCTGTCCGTCCATAGGCAGGCTGCCAATGCGGCAGAAAGAGATCTGGATTTAAAATCAGACTTGAGCGAATTATCCCCCACTAGAAGCCTTGATCTCATAATCTGCATAATGGGTTTCAGAACACCTGCTCTCATAATGTCTCGCTGTGAGGGACTTTGAAGGCCACGTGGTCCAGGGCCCTTACTTGTAGATGAGGAAACAGGCTCCGGAGGTGATTTGCCCAGGTCCCCCAGCTTACACGGGCTGAGCCAGGATTCACACCTGCGTCTTCAGGTTCCAGGTTTGTCCCCTGGCGTCTCCCTGTTGTCATGTGGCTGAAATGAGCCAATAACGTAGGGAATCAGCTGCTCGCTCTGATGTCAAAAGCTTTGTCAATGCCAGTGTTTGTGCATCTGCCGGCTGGTTTTGGCTGAGGGGATCCCCAGGCAAAGACCATGTGTCGCCTCACACGGCCCCCAGCCCCTTGTTGGGCAAAAGTCCAAATCCAAGCAAGGAAGAGCAGGTGGTCTTAGTAGTCTTTTTTTTTTTAATTTTTTTTTTTTTTTAGTGAGGCAATGGGGGTTAAGTGACTTGCCCAGGGTCACACAGCTAGTAAGTGTTAAGTGTCTGAGGCTGGATTTGAACTCAGGTCTTCCTGAATCCAGGGCTGGTGCTCTATCCACTGTGCCACCTAGCCGCCCCCAGTCATTTTTAAAAAAATTTATTTAAATTTATTTATTTTTTTACATATAAGGTATTTTATTTTTTCCATTACATGTAAAGATAGTTCTCAACTTATGTTGATACAAGCTTTACAATTTCAGATTTTTCTCTCTCCCTCCCCCTCCCCTAGACAGCAGGTAATCTGATATAGGTTATATCTATATACATATAGATATAAATATATATCTATACACACACATATATACACATAATAACATTAATCCTATTTCTGCATTAGTCATGTTATAAGAGAAAAAAAATCAGAGCAATGATGGAAAACCTCAAAATAGAAAAAAAAGCCATCAGCACCAAAACCAAAAGAAATAGTATGGTTCATTCAGCATCTATACTCCGCAGTTCTTTCTTTTTTTTTTTTTTCCTGGATTTGGAGATCCTCTTCTATCATGAGTTCCCTGGAACTCTTCTGTACCATTGCATTGGTGAGAAGAATCTAGTCCATCACAGTAGATCAACACTCAATGTTGATGATACTGTGTACAATGTTCTTCTGGTTCTGCTCATCTCACTCATCATCAGCCCACACAAGACCCTCCAGGTTTCTCTGAACTCCTCCTGCTCATTGTTTCTTACAGCACAATAGTATTCCATTGTATTCATATACCACAACTTGTCCAGCCATTCCCCAATGGATGGGCACCCCCTCAACTTCCAATTCCTTGCCACCACAAAGAGCAGCTATAAATATTTTTGTACATGTGGGTCCCTTTCCCCTTTCCATGATTTCTTTGGGAAAAAGACCTAAAAGTGGAATTGCTGGGTCAAAGGGTATGCACAGCTTTATCACCCTTTGGGCATAATTCCAAATTGCTCTCCAGAACAGTTGGATCAGTTCACAGCTCCACCAACAATGCATTAGTGTTCCAATTTTCCCACAGCTTCTCCAACATTTATTATTTTCCTTTTTTGTCATTTTAGCCAATCTGATAGGTGTCAGGTGGTACCTCAGAGTTGTTTTAATTTGCATTTCTCTAATCATTAGAGATTTAGCGCATTTTTTCATATGGGAATAGATACTTAGCAGTCATTTTATGAGAAAGAGGAAGAAACCAAGGGGATGTCACTTGACCAAGGTCACAAAGTGGTGAGTGCCTGAGGCAGGTGCCAACTCAGGTCGTTCTGACTCCAAGTCCCCTGGGCCACCTAGCTGCCCCATCTTGGAGGGGCCTCATCCCATATGGGAGGGGCCTCATCCTATGTGGGGGCTTCCTCCCATGTGGAGGGGCCTCTCATGTGGGGGGGGCCTCATCCTATGTGGAAGGGGTCTCATCCTATATGGGGGAAGCTTTCTTCCTTCTCTTCACACCAGGAGGGCACCACGGGAGCACGTGGGCTGCCCTTGGGCAGTGGTACCTGGCCCATCTTCTTCATCAGGGGAACATTTCTTCGATATCCCTCCCCACCCCTTCGGTGCTGCTGTCGCCTGCCCACACCCAGCAGGCACCTCTCCATCCCCCTCTGGGCCATCCTCAGCTTCAAATCTCTGTTCCGTGACTCAGCCATATGGTGAGGAGGCCTGATGTGAAGACACAGATAAACACAATACAAATTAGGAGAGGCAGAGAATTCTAGGTCAGATCTGGAAAAAAACATTAGACAACCATCAAATGGCAGAGCTGAGAGGGCCCTTAGAACATAAAGCTGTGTTGGATCTGGGATGGGTCTTAGAACAGAAGGTCAGGGCTGGGAGGGACCTTAGAACAGGGGATGTCAGAGCTGGGAGGGGCCTTAGAACAGGGGATGTCAGAGCTGGGAGGGGCCTTAGAACAGGGGGTGTCAGAGCTGGGAAGGGTTTTAGAACAGGGGGTGTCAGAGCTGGGAAGGGTTTTAGAACAGGATTTGTCAGGGCTGGGAGGGGCCTTAGAACAGGAGATGTCAGGGCTGGGAGGGGCCTTAGAACAGGAGATGTCAGGGCTGGGAGGGGGCTTAGAAAAGGGGATGTCAGAGCTGGGAGGGGCCTGAGAACAGGGGATGTCAGGGCTGGGAGGGGCCTGAGAACACAGAACAAAGAATGTCAGAGATGGGAAGGCCTCTAGAACGTGAGATCTGGGAGTCCCTTGGTTGATCTCCGAGAGGTTTGAAGGGCCTTGGGGAAGAGAAACAAAAGGATTGTCAGGTCCACATTGCCTACCCCAACTGCCCTCCCGCTCCCTTCCTGCAGCTTGGACCATTTCCAAGCCAGGCCCTCCCTGGTGGATGTCGTGCTAGCCCCCGGTCAGGCCTCCCCTTCCCTGCTCCCTTGGCTCCACCCCTGGTAAACTCCCTCCTCCCACGCTCAGTCCCTGCCCCCATCCTCCCACACTGATTCCTGCTGGCGGCCGGGATATCACATCTCTACTGGCTTCTGCTCTACAGCCCCAAGAAGCTATTGGTGCTCCCCTCCCCCACAGCATAAAAAACTAATGAAGATGCTTTTAAAAATTAATACGGAAATGAAATCGTTGGTTATTTGCCAGACCTCTTGCTGGCTAATAGTGACCCAGGAGCCCAACAGGAGTCAACAGTGTTGGGTAACAGCCAAAAAAATGAACTTGACCTTAGGCAGGTGTGAACAATCATCGCTGATTGAGGCCTCTTTCAGGTTTGCAAAGTACCTTTACATATATTATTAGCTCATCTGATCCGCCCGCAACTTGTAAGATGACTGTGGCACTTGGGAAAGTCATTTCGCCTCTGTGTGCCTCAGTTTCCTTATCTGTAAAATGAGGGATTTGAATCTGATGGCCCATTGGGTGCTTTCCGGCTCTCAAGTGATAATCCATTAATCTCTACCCTGTTCCACAAAAGAGGAAGCTGAGGCTCAGACAGATGAAAGCAGCTGCCCCTTGGTCACCAGCTAGGAGACGTCAGAGGTAGGATTGATGCAGGTCCCCGCTGGCTCTGAGGGCTGCAGTGCCTCTCAGAACAGAAGGCTTTAGGGGGATTCCTGTTCAGGTGTGGGTTAGATTACCTGAGGTCATTTCTGGCACAGACATTCTGAAATCCTAAGAATTTGGGCTGTGGAGGACAGATATTACTTGCTGGATTCCCACCATCCACCTCTTCTCTTGCCCTTTGTGACTGAGGGGAAGCAGGAGAATCACAGACTCTGAGGGACCAGGGCCGGGTGGAACACGAGGATCTTGGGACCCTCGGTCCCAAGGCCCGGGTCAGTGTGTCCCCACCTCTCTCCCTTCTGGATCTCTGGGCTTGCTGTTATTGATTGGGAATGTAGTTTGATCCCACTAACATGGGGCTCTGGTGAGAAATCGAGCTGACTTCTTGTACTGGGCGTCTGAGTCCGTCATGCAGGGAGCCCTGGCATCCAGCCCTTTGGGCAGCTAGGACAGCATGGTTAATGAGCCGGCGCTCTGCCGCTGTGACTAATTGGCATCAGCCTGAATGTCTGACTCACCTGGGCGAGAGGGGTTGATCTCTCCTCACACTGGTCCTGCAGATCCTGATTGCCCTAAGGAAGCAGTTTGTGACTAAGAATTAAAGAGATATGTTCAAGGAGTTCCAGGTCATTTCAGTCCCTAATGGGCAGGATGTCTGGGGCTCGAGCTTTGATCCAGAACAGCAGCCTGGTGAGTGTTATGTTAAGAGCCCTGGCCCTTGAGTACTGGGTTCAAATCTTGGCTCTGAAACTTGTTAGCTGTGTCCCTGGACAAGTTGCTCCACCCCCTATCAGCCTCATGGTAGAATGGGGATGCTAGTAACAGTGGTCTCACAGGATTGTTGAGAAGCTCAAATGAACTGATATCCATAAAGTGCTTCCCAAACCTTAAAATACTTTTGATACATATTATGTTAAAAACGGGGCTGCTAGGTAGCGCCACAGTGGCTAGAGCACTGAGCCTGGAGTCAGAAAAACTCATTTTCCTGAATTCAAATTTGACCCCAGATACTTCCTAGCTAAGTGACCCTGGACAACCCACTTAACCCTCTTTACCTCAGTTTCCTCATGTATAAAATGAGCTGGAGAAGGAAATGGCAAATCACCCCAGTATCTTTACCAAGAAAACCCCAAATAGCGTCATGGAGAGTTGGACAGAACTGAAAAATGTTAAATGACAAATGTTAGATTCATTCAGCCTGTCGTAGCCTATGAAGAGATGTAGGGGCCTCTGTCATCATCCATAAAAAATAAAACACGCATTAAACATTTGGAAGGGTCTCATCCATGTGCTACATGGTGGAGGGCACAGGGGGCACTAGGAAATATGAGAAGCTGCTTGATGTATGTGAATTGATACATAGTAAAGTAGCATTAGATACAATAATATCAATAATGTACATGAAAAGAGCAACAATAACAAAACAGTTGAAACTCAAGTTATAATGGACGTTTGGCCCCAGAGTAGAGATAGAAGACACCTCTCCCTGCTTTTTAGCAGAGGAGGGGGCTAGGACTGTGAAGCATTGCATTATGACTTTTTGGATAAACTGGTTTTCTTCCCTTTTTTCTTTCCTTTTCCTAGGAACGGCTCTTTGGGAGGGGATGTGGGAAAGGACACATTGGGAAAATGTAGATGAGATAAAAGGGATCAATAAAAATTTAATTTAAAAAAGAGGGGGCAGTTGCCTTCATGGAGCTTACAAACCAGTAAGAGGAGATCCCACCTTTGGATCAGTGGACTATATAAGCTTTCATGCTAAATGTTTTATCAGAGAGGGACAAAATACAATGAAACTGGGGGCAGGACCATTGCCAGATCATTATCATTATGGTGATGGAAAGAGAAGAGAGAAGAGCGGACAGCTCTGAGTCATGGTGGAGGTGAAATTGACCAGACTTGGTAATTGACAGAATCTGGCAGAGAGGGCCAATCCAATCCAATCCACATTTATCAAGCTCATACAATGAGCCAGGCACTGTGTTAAGAGCTAGGAATGCAGTTAATAAAAAGAAAGACAGTCCTTCAAGGAGCTTGCAGTTTAATGGAGAGAGACAACACACCAACTGAGTCAGTAAAAGGGGTGGGGGGAAGGTAGGTGGCACAGTGGATAAGGCACCAACCCTCGATTCAGGAGGACCTGAGTTCAAACCCAGTCTCAGACATTTGACACTTACTAGCTGTGTGACCCTGGGCAAGTCACTTAACCCTCATTGCCCTGCTAAAAAAAAAGGGGGTGGGGTTCTTGTTCCATGAAGTTGAAACTTTCTGCTATAAAGGAAGGCATTGGGAGGAGTTTCATACTCCTCCGTCCAGCCCTCCAGTCAGTCAGAGGAGAGAGGAGGCTGAGGTGGTGTCAGTCAAGGCTTGAGTTTGATGCATGGTGGTAAGATTAGGGAGGAAGGGGAGCAATCCAAGTGACCCTTGCCACTATGGGTGTGGGAGATGATTGGTGGGACCTTGGAGCTCCAGTTCTTGCTTACGTGCAGACGGATGATGCCAGTGTCCAGGGTCCTCAGTGCTGTGCTGAGGGACGTGACAAGGGTGAACATCCCCAGGGTAGCAAAGAGCAGGGAACAGAGCAGGACTGTGGGGCTGGGCTTTGTACAGCTTTTCTGAGCCCTGACCTCTTCCCTCTGTGACCTCAGGGCCTGCCTCATGTGTGAGAAAGTTCCTCCCTCTCAGCTGCCTACAATTGCTGACATTGTCCACTGGGCAGGTGGAGGAGGGGGGGTGGGGAACTGTGCTCAGAAATTCAGCCAGCCCTCGTTATTCAGGGGCCAGCCACCCTTGAGGGTAGGGAGTTTTCCAGGCTTTTGTCCTTCCTTTTCCTCTTCTCACATCTGCTTCTTTGCTGGACCACTGCTCCGGACCAGACAGAGGCCAAGCTGGACACATTTCCTCTGGCAAAACTTTAGATGGGGAGCTCACTAGCTTAAGAGATGTCTTTGGAGCCTTGAGAAGCTCAGCTCAGTCCTGCCTGGTCCTTCTTCCCTACTGGACTTGAGGGATTGATTCCTCATAGACTCAAAGAATGCCAAATCCAGTATGCATTTATTAAGTGCCTGCTGTGTGCAGAGTACAGTGCTAGATGCCAAAGATATGGAAGCAGAAATGACACCATCTCTGTTCCCAAGGAGTTTATATTCCGATAGGGGTGAAGGCGAAATAGAAAACACCGAGATAAGCAGAGACAAAGTAAACTGAGGGAGGGAGAATGAAGAACTGAAGGAATCAGGGAAGGCTTCTCAGGGGAGGTGGCCCCTGGGCTGTGAAGGAAGATGAGCTTGTGAGAGGGGGAGTGAATTCCAGGCATGTTGAGTTTGGATGGGGGTGGGGTGGAGGAAGAAACAAAATTAACAGACCAGTTTGGCCAGAATATAGAATGTACCGAGGGAAAGGATATGAAATAGTAGCAAATTGACAACCAATCTACAAGACTTATCAATCAGCAGATGCTGTCCTGGGTGCTGGAGATTTAATGAGAAAAAGGGGGGGGCACCTGCCCTCAAGGGGCTTACATTCTAATGGGAGAGACAACAAGAAGACAACATATAAGTAAATCTAGAATAAATATAAAGAATAAAAAAACCTAAATATGGCGTCATTGGGAGGACACTAGCAGTTAGGGGGATCAGGAACAACTTCTTGTAGAACATGGAGGTGAGGATGGAGTGCACGGAGGAAGGCCAGTGTAAAGGCCCAGAGCTGGGAGATGAAATGCTCTATGTCAGGAGCAGGGACTCGGTCAGTAAACCTGTTTGATGTGCCAGGCACGTGCTCAGTTCTAGTTTGGCCAAATCGCAGTATGCAGAGGAATAATAGTGCCCAGTAGTCCTGGACAGATCAGCTGGGGTCAAGTTGTGAAGGGTGTTAAAACTAAATGGGGGAGGGGGCAGCTAGGTGACGCAGTAGATAGAGCACTGGCCCTGGAGTCAGGAGGACCTGAGTTCAAATGTGGCCTCAGACACTTAACACTTACTAGCTGTGTGGCCCTGGGCAAGTCACTTAACCCCAATTATCTCACTAAAAAAACAAAAAAACAAAATGGGGGAGTTTAAGTTATATCTCAGAGGCAGTAGGGAGGGTGACATGGTCAGATCTGTGGGTAAGGAAGCATGGGCTGGAACCAGAGTGTGGAGGCACTTAAATTCCAGATTGAAGACTTGTATTTGGTTTTAAAGACACTAATGAGCCTTTGAAGGTTCTTGAGCAGGTGAATGACATGATCAGGCTTGTGGCGGAGGGAAATTATTTTGGAGGATGGATTATCTGGAGGAGAAGGTACTCATGCAGGTGTCAAGGCACCTGGAACAGTAGAAGATACTCATGGTTGATTCTGTAAAATATAGGATTTGGGATTGTACTACAGACTACCTGGACAGAAGGAGGCAATAGCTGAGAAGTCTGGAAACAGATCACAAGCCTGGTATGATATGATGGTGATGGGAGACTACAATGATCTAGATATCTCCTGGAACTCTTTCTGCATACCAAAAGCAAAAAAGCTAATAACTTACTGACTTTTCTTAAAGGTCATCTCATCCTTTAAAAGGTAAAGAAACCAACAGGAGGGAATTCTTTTCTAGATCTTATTCTCACTAATAAGGGAGACCTAGTGCTAAGGTATTATGATGGAAACCTAGGAAGGGAGGAGGGCAGGGAAGTGGCCACTTGGGTGAGAAAGAAGAAGAGTAGAGGTGAGAATAGTCCCTTGGATTTAGAAAGAGAAGAGGGAGGAGGGCTGTGACCTAAAGTTCTGTAGGGAATGGCAGCCCAAGATGGATGAGAAGCTCTCAAAAAATGAAATTCTGAAGACACAAAGAGGAGTAGTTCTGATTGGAAGGAAAAAGAAGAGTTGCTTAAAGAGTTGGTTGTTGGGGCAGCTAGGTGGTGCAGTGGATAAAGCATCAGCCCTGGATTCAGAAGGACCTGGGTTCAAATCTGGACTCAGACACTTACTAGCTGTGTGACCCTGGGCAAGTCACTTAACCTTCATTGCCCCACAAAAAAACAAACAAAAACCCCCCCAAAATTTTTTTTTAATTTTAAAAAAGAGTTGGTTGTTGCCACATAAGGGACTCACCAACTAACTTTGTTTTTTAAGAGGAGTTCACAGAAGATGGAAGCAAGGGCTGGCATTAGAAAATTAATTATGTGGCATGGTTCTGTGAGGACTGTGTTGAATGCTAAAGTGCTGAGCATGGAATAAGCCAAGGTTGGAGAAAACATTTCAGATACTGAAAAAAGAACACCCCCCCCCCAACTTCTTTAGCTCTCTTGGGCAAAAAGAGAAGGCTCAAGAAATAGGGCAGCTGCTCAGGGAGGATAGGATGAGGATAATCGAAAATGGAAAGAAGCTGAGCAGCTAGACTTTTTTTGCTCCTATTTTCTCTGCTGAGGAAAATGATCTTGGAACTGGAGAGACAGAAAATGGCTAATGGAGAATTGATGAATACAGAGATAGAAGGGGAGCTTCTGGCTGCTCTTGATGAGTTCATGTCACCAAGACTAGATGAGTGACGTGCTTGGGTACTGAGAGAATTGGAAGAAGTGATTGCTGAGCCATATAGTTCATGACATCTGAAAGATCAGGGAGAATGGAAGGGGCACTCCAGCTACAGAGAAGGACAAATGGGATCTATATTTTCAAAGAAGGGAAGAGGAAGGAGTGGCACCTGCAGTCCCAGAGAGCTCAGTTTTGATCTCTGGCAAAATCCTAGCTGGTATTATTAAAAGGAAGGTTAGTGAACTTTTGGAGAAGGAAGTAGCACTTACAAAGAGCTAGCCTGACTTCATCAACAACAGGTCATGCCAGACTAACCTTACTCCCATTTTCTGGACAGGATTGTTAAACTGGTGGGTCCGGGGAATGCTGTAGATAAGAGTTTATCTGGATATTAGCAAGGGATTTGAAGTCTCCTTGCTGGCCTTTTGAGGAAAATGGGGAGATATAGGCTAGAAAATCATATAGTCGATTAAAATGCAGAGAGACATACATTTTCAGGCATTGCCCGTGTGGGAATTTGTTGTGATATACTATGCATGCTTATGATGAGGGTAATTTGCTGTTGCAGTTCAGCTAGGTCTGGGGGAGTAGTGAAAGGGACAGCTTAGAAATGCATTGAAATATAAATAAATCATTTTCAAAAGATCCGAGAGTTAAATAGATTTGGAATGAGTTGCATGCCTGTACCTAAAGAGTGATCATAAATGATTTGGTATCACTTTCATATATTAATATTCAATTATTAATGCCTCAGTTGGTCTCCCTTGTGTTTTGAACCAATTCGATGTTTTTAAAGTGCCTGTTAATAAGCAAGGCCCTGTATTTGTGACTGGGGGTAGAGAAGATTTTAAAGATGAAAAAAATGACACAAATCCCTGCCTTCAGGAAGCTTAGAATCCAATAAGGGGGAAAAGCTGAAGAAATTGAGGCAGACAGTGGTTCAGTGACTTGCCTAGGGTCACACAGCTAGTAGAATCTCTGACTCCAGATTCAGCTCTCATTTGACTACATTAAGCTGTTGCATCAGTGGAGAGAATTGTCCACACTGAAGAGTTTCTACACCACTGAAATCACAGGTCCCTCCCCAACCCCCCTCATAGATTTTTGAAGCGATTTGCATATGTTGTGTCTTTTGATTCCTATGGTTGCCCTGGAGGAGGGGTCGTCCCGGCATTTGGATCATAGCTGAGAGCTGAGGGGGCCCTCAGAGGTCCTTTAGTTTGACTCTTCACTTTCCAGACTTCCCCACCTTCTGCCCAGAAGCCTTCTCACCCTGGAGACAACTCCACCCTGTGGCCCTTCTCTCATTGCCGAGTCCCTGGCTTGAGCCACCATCCCTTGAGGCTCAGGGCTGTGATGCTTCTACTCCCAGACCCAATCATTTTCTAAAATTCTCTGCCTTGCCCAAAGCAAGCATCCTCTCCCATTTACAGCTCTCATTTATGCTTCGTCTCTCCTCATTAAAATGTAAACTCCATGAGATGTTCATTTGCCGCTATTTGTATCCCTAGCACATAGCAAGGTGCCAATAATCGATTTCTTTTTTAAAAATTTAAATAATATTTTCCCCAATTGTGTGTAAAGACAATTTTTCATTTATTTTTCTTAAATTTTGAATGCTGAATTTTCTCCCTCCCTCTCTCTCCTCCCCCCAGATGATAAGCAATTTGATGTAGGTTATACAAGTGCAATCATGCAAAACATATTTCCATATTAGTCATGTTGTGAGAGAAGACACCAACCCAAAGGAAAAAAAAAACATGAAAAAGATAAGTAAAGTAAAAATAGTCTGCTTTGATCTGCATTCAGACTCATCAGTTCTTCCTCTGGAAGATGAGAACATTTTTCATCATGAGTCCTTTGGAATTGTCTTGGATCATTGTATTCCTGAGATGAGCTAAGTCAGTCACAGTTGATTATTGTACAATGTCATTGTTACTATGTACCATGTTCTCCTGATTCTGCTCACTTCACTCAGCATCAGTTCATGTAAGTCTTTCCAGGTTTCTCTGAAATCCTCCTGTTCATTTCTTACAGCACAATAGTATTCCATTACATTCATATACTACAACTTGTTCAACCATTTCCCAACTGATGGGTATTCCCTCGATTTCCAATTCTTAGTCACCACAAAAAGAGCTGCTATAAATATTTTTGTACAAATAGGTCCTTTTCCCTTTAGTAAGTAAATTCTTAATAAATGTGCATCTCTCTACCTCTTTCTCTCCTTCTCTCTCCCTCTCCCCTTCTTTGTCTCTCCTTTTTCCCTCTCTCTGTCTCTCTCTGTGTGTCTCTGCATGAGCTTAGGGCTCATGCAGCTACTAGGTAGCCAGGCTGGCACCCCCACCAGGCCCTGTGGTCCTGCACTCCTTGCCCTGCCTTGCCTTTTCCTGGGAGGGAGTTGCCCTGTCCAGAGCTGGCCACCTTCACTGCTTCCCTGTGGCTGTTTCTGAGCCCTGGGAGGGAGTGACTCACTACGTGCTCCTGCCTAAGTTGCCCGGATGGGGCCTCAAAGGTGGCATCCACTCCCGCACCCCTCAGTCCTGGTGGGCCGCCCTGCTGCTGCCACTGCAGCTGTCCTTGGGACTTCATGTGCAGGACCTCGCTGCTGCTGCTTGTTGCAGAGCTGTCTGGGAGGAATTCAGCTCCCACTTCAGGCTCAGAAACCCCCTGGGGGAGACAGCTCAGCAATGCAACGCCTCCTGAATGTAGAAGCCCTCGGGTGTGATGAGCCTGGAACATTTCAGGTCAGGAAGGAGAAAGTGATGATGGCAGCTCTACCAGGGGCTCCCTGGGGAGTTACCCGCCCCCCCCCCCCCCCCGTCCCCATGAGATCTTCAGGGGTCTTTGGCCGAGAAGGTTCTGAAGTCGGTGGGGGGGGGGAGGTATCAGCTCATTCTCTGCCTCACACCCTCCTCTCCCCCCAGCCCCTCCTGCACACCTTGGCAGGAGCAGGAGGCTTGTGGGGGTAGGAGATGGTGGAAGCATTACTTCCCTGGTTTTGGAGACTGAGGACCTGGCTGGGGTTCTAGGTCTGCTGCATTCTGCCTGTAAGACCCTGGGTAAGTCACAGAATCGGTGAGCCAGTGTGGCAGGGTTGGAAGGACCTCTGAAGTCCCCATCCAGACCTGAACACCTCCCACACAAGCAGCGTCTGGCCTCCTCCACGGAGGGGCTTCCCAAGGCAGCCCACACCCTCCCAAGGCAGCTCATGTGACCTTGGGACATCTCTAATTATGAGGAAATTCCAGCCTAAAGTGACATCTTTACAACTCCCCCCATCCCCACCCTCCCCCTCCTTGCTCCTGGCTGTGCCTCTTGGGACCAAGTTTATTCCTTTTTTTTTTTTTGGTGGGACAGTGAGGGTTAAGTGACTTGCCCAGGGTCACACAGCTAGTAAGAGTCTGAGGCCAGATTTGAACTCAGGTCCTCCTGACTCCAGGGCCGGTGTTTTATCCACTGAGCCACCTAGCTGCCCCAGCTATTACCTCTTTGATGGGATGTGGCATCCCTTCACATATTCAGGGACAGGAGTTGTTCCTGTCCCCCTTCCCCAGCCCCCACCCCCATGTGTAGACAGGATCATTTGAAGAGGAAGAGAGCACCAGCAACTCACAGAATCAGGGAAAGCTTCCTGTAGATGTTCCTAAAGGAAGCTGAAGATTCTAAGGAGTTTGAGTGAGCAGGGAGCAGACTTCATGTCTAGGGGACAACTATGGCAGCAGGAGATAGAATGCCAGGTGTGGTCAGCAGCAAATAAGCCAGTTTAGATGCGGTGTAGACGAAGGAGGGAAAGGTCCACTGGGCCACACAAAGGAATTTCTGTTTTATCCTGTGGGCAGTAGGGAGCCACTGACATTTCTCGAGGAGGGGAGTGACTTGGTCAGTCGCCCTTCAAGACTATGTACTTTCTGGGGCAGCTAGAGGTGCAGTGGATAAAGCACTGGCCCTGGATTCAGGAGAACCTGAATTCAAATCCAGTCTCAGACACTTGTCACTTGCTAGCTGTGTGACCCTAGGCAAGTCACTTAACCCTCAATGCCCTGCAAAAATTTTTTAAAAAAGAAAGAAAAAAAGACAAAAGAAGACTATGTACTTTCTGCACCAAGAATAGAATAGATTTTGGTGATGAGGGAAGTAGGCCTCAGGCTCCTAGGGTTTTGTAAGGAAATCTCTGTGACCCCAAAGGCCTGCTGGCCCCCTGACAGTGGGAGCTGTTGCCTGTTGGCGTTCTCCTGCTGGGGGCAGGGTTGGCCCCCAGAATGTGACTATATGAGCTGAGGACTAGTCTGTGCTGGCATTGCCCCCTCCCTCATTTCAGCTTTCCCAAGCTGAGGGGACCAGGTGGCCCATGGCAGGGAGAGGGGCAGGGCTGCCACACACTTGGCCTGTTTTCAGGGGCTCCCCCCACACCAGCCCTTTGGAAGGTGCCCAGAACCAGCTCCTTGTGAGCAGCAGCAGTGGTGGCGGGGGCCCTGGGTGCAGGAATGTCCCCCAGCTTGCTCGGGAGATTACACTGGGCACACAAGGCCGGACGGAGGCCCTGTTGGCCGGCTCCCCACATACTTCTCCTGGGCTCGGGAAACCGAGCCCGAGATCAAAGGGACTCTGCGGGCATTAGCTACGCTCTGGGGGATTTGGGCCCAGAGCCTCCCAGGCTGTGGCATTAACAACACAGGCTGTTGTGAGCGCCTGCTGTCAGGCTTGGAACTTAGTGTCCAGAAAAAGCCTGAGAATGCGCCCCCCCCCCCAATTGCCAAGGGCCCTGGGGAGGGGGCAGGAGCTTGGCCGGGTTCCTTGCTTTCCCCTGGGCCTCCTGGGTCGGCCCCTCCCACAGACAGGGCCCCAGGGCTGGAGGGGGCCTCAGACACTGTCAGGTTTGAGGAGGAGCTGAGGCCTAGAGAGGTGAAGACACAAGTTCAGTGTCAGTCGCCCCTGGTCCAGGACGGGCCTTCTCCGCCCCTCCCACCAACCAACCTCTCTTAGGGCCAGGCGGAGAGGCTGCTGGTCAGCGCCGGCTGTGCAGAGTCAGGAAGGCCTGGTCTGAGCCCACCTGGGAGGCCTGTGGAGCCACTGGGAAGGGGCCCCAGGACCTTTGGCTCAATCCCATTCACGTGCCTTCAATGCCAGAACCTCAAAAGCAGAGCTCCCAGGGACGTGCTTTGGTCTGGGTACATGAAAGAGCCTACTATGTGCCAGGCCTGCTGCCCTCAAGGAGCTGCCCCTCCATAGGTGGTAATGTAACTACTAGTTATTGGGGGGGGGGCGGGTTGTTGGAGTTGGGACTCTAAGAGCCGGAGGTGTGGAAGGCATGCATTCCGGCATGAGGGACTGCCTGTGTAAGGCCCAGGAGATGGGAGATAAGCCTACTATGTGAGGACTAGCAGGAAGGGCCAGTTAGCTGGGCCACAGAAAAGATGGTGCAGTGGACAAAGTGCCGGACCTGGAGTCAGGAAGACTCTTCTTCCTGAGTTCAAATCCAGCCTCAGACACTTGCTGTCTGTGTGAGCCTGGGCAAATCCCTTCACCCTGCATGCCTCAGTTTCCTCATCTCTGCCAAGAAAACCCCAGATAGGATCACAGAGAGTCAGGCATGACTGAAATGACTGAGCAACAACAGTGGTTAAGGGGTATGAAGGAGGGGGAGGAGATGAGGACAGCAGCCAGGGTGTGCGTGACCAGGAGCATGGGAGGAAGAGGGGGACGATGATGATGAGTTCAGCTTGGACGAGTTGAGTCCGGATCATCAGATTAGAGCTGGGAGGGGCCTTGGAGGCTACAGGCTCTGACCCCCAGCCCAGAGAATCTGAGGTAGCCCTGAATCCAGGCCCCTCTGACTCCAGTGACAGTGCCCTGGCCTCTCTGCCAAGCTCCTATGGGACATCCAGTGTTTGGAATGCCCGGGAGGCAGATGCTGGTGTGGGGCTGGGCTCAGGAGAGAGTCTGGGGCTGGGTGTTCTGATGTGAGACTTGTGGGTATACAGCCAAGGATTAGAACAGGGGATGTCAGGGCTGGGAGGGGCCTGAGAACAGGGGATGTCAGGGCTGGGAGGGGCCTGAGAACAGGGGATGTCAGGGCTGGGAGGGGCCTTAGAACAGAGAATGTCAGGGCTGGGAGGGGCCTTAGAACAGGGGATGTCAAGGCTGAGAGGGGCCTGAGAACAGGGGATGTCAGGGCTGGGAGGGGCCTGAGAACAGGGGATGATAGGGCTGGAGGGGCCTTGGTGGTTATATCTCTGACCCTTGTCATTCTATGCATGAGCTGAGGTCCTTAGAAGGGAAGTGACTTCCTCAAGGTCACACAGCAGTTGCATTACTGCAGGGCTAAGAGTCAGACCCAGGTCTCCCAGCCCCCAGCCCCTGACCACCCCCTTTCAGTGCTTCCGTTCCCATGGGTGGGGCATTGATTAGCTTGTGTTTAGTCTGCTTGGGGGAAGCTGAAGTTGCCCCTTGGGGTGTCATCTGGATGTGGAATTCTGGGTAATTAGTGTTTATTGTTCTGTGCAGGAAGCCTGGGCTGCAGCGCCAGCAGAGGGGGAAGTGGGACAGAGGGCGGGCAGAAGTAGAATGGGTGGCTTCTCTTCAGACTCAGGCAGGAGGATGGCTTGCCCAGGGTCACACAGCCGGTGAGTGTCTGAAGCCAGATTTGAACCCAGGAAAAGGAATCTTCAGGCCCAGTGCACTGTCCACGGCGCCACCCTGCTGCCTTCAAAAATTTGAAGTTTGGTCCTCGTTCAATCTGGTCTCAGAGGGTGGAACCAGGAGTCATGGGGAAAGTTGAAGAGAGCCCAGTTTTGGCTAACGATGAGAGCCATCCCATAGTGGAGGATGCTGCCTTGGGAGGTGATGAGTTCCCCATCACTGGAGGTCCTTGTGCAGAAGCCGGGTGCCCACTTCTTGGCTAGGGTGCAGACAGAATTCCTGGGCCGATCAGAGGAGACCCCACAGGCCCTTGGCAAACCTCATGGGGCTCCAGAAACGCTAGCTACCTGTGGCATGAGCTGGCCTCTGAGGCCCTTCACAACTTTGTGATTGTCCCATACTGTGGCTCAGGCTAAGGCCCAGGGTCAGCCTCCCCAGGGCCCAGATAGTGGGGTATCAGGATAGGTGTAAGCCAGCCCCTCATGGGGTTCTGCCTCCCCAAGGACCCGGAAGCTGGGAAACACAAGCATCCTTATACCCCTGTTATAGAGGAAGAGACTGAGGGTCCCGGATGGGAAAGGGTCTGCCCAAGGCCAGAAAGCCAATCATTTCCAGAAGTGGGACTAGGACTTGGGGCTCCTGACTTCTAGGCCAGGGATCTGTTCCCCCCCCCCCAGCCCAGCAGCCATGATCAGCTCTGGCTGTGTTGCTGGGACTGTTTGGACAGCTGCGGTTTTTAGAAGCTACTGAGATAAAGTGGGAGGAAGAAGCCTGGGAGACACACACACACACACACACACTCACACCCTCTGTCTCTGTCTCTGTTTCTCTGTCTCTGTCTCTGTTTCTCTGTCTCTGTCTGTCTGTCTCTCTGTTTCTGTCTGTCTGTCTCTGTTTCTGTTTTTCTCTGTCTCTGTCTCTGTCTGTCTGTCACTCTCTCTGTCTCTCTCCTCCTCATCTCTCTTGACTTGCACCAACTGTGATGCTGAGAAAACCCCATAACTTCTCTGGGCCTCAATTTCCCCAACTGTAAAATGAAAGGCTAGGCTATCCCTTCTCGCTCTAACCATAACAACGATAGGAATAATGATACAATAATAGCTGCATTTTCTGTAGATAGCATTCTCAGGTTTGGGAAAACACTTTTTATATAGCATCTCATTGGGGCTTCTGGGAAATAAGTCCCATCATCCCCATTTTGTAGATGAGGAAATTGAGGCATGTGCTATTTAAGGAAGCAGGTTCACACAGCTAGGAAGTGTCTGAGGCAGGATTCGAACAGTGATTTCAAGTCCTGTCCTCTTCACCACCCCACCTGGCTTCCTCCCAAATGCACATTATTCTATCAGAGGTGGGCAGAGAATGTGCCCCATGTGAAGTCTGAGGGAAGAAAGGAGGTGGGGAATAGTCAGGAGAGGCTGCCTGGAGGAGGTGTGGTGTCTGAGTTGGCCTTTAAAGGATGGGTGGGAATTCAGCAGAAATCAGGGCAGGACGGCACTGCGGGCACAGGGCCCCGTAGCGGCAAAGGTTTGGAAGATGGCTGCCAGGGCTTTCCGGGGCTCCAGCGTCGAGTGGCCCTGGCTCCTCCGCAGCTCCCAGTATATAAATAACACTGAGCTCAGCGCTGTCCAGGAAAGGGGCCTGGCTTCCAGGCCATGGGCTGCTCTAATTGCAGGAAGGCGAGGAAAAGCGCGGCTTTCTCCTGATTGGGCCCAGTGATTGTATCTGGGGATCTTTCCTCTTTGGAAGGAAGTGTCCCGGGACCCAGCCCCTTCCAAGGAGCATCTGAAGGGACCTCAGCTCCCCACTCCCAGAATCCTCAGCTTGAAAGCTCATCCTCCCTTCTTGAGACCCTCGAGCTGGCTGGGACTGTACTCCCAAGGACCTTGGGCTCTGCTGGCCGGCCCTGCTGCCCCTCAGCAAACTCTCCCTCTCTCGGTGACTCCCGCTTGGGGCTCCTGGTTCTGGCTTCGGCGCCAAGCGGGCTCAGCCGATTCCTCTGCTCTAGTTGGCAAGGCGTGAGCCCCTTAAGATTTCTCTCCTTCAGAGTAAACATTCTCATGTCCTCGGCCCTGCACAGCGTGTGCTATTTTTGTCTTCTGAGCTCTGTCTACCAGCCCTGGAACTTTCCAGCCCCACCGAGTCCTCCCGGGCCGCTCCTCCCCGATATAGGAGCTGGCTCTCCTTTTAGAAGAGTTAGGGTGAGGGCAGGGTTAGAACTGTCTTCCCTTGTCTTCCCCAGCACTTGGTACAGTTCTTCAGACAAAAGAAATCAGACTTATTTAGTAGAGCAGTTAGTTAGTAAGTAAGAGTTATTAGTAAGTAGTAAATACTTTCACATTCATTCATTCCTTGACTCATTCACCCTCTTCCCTTCCCTTTTTACAGATGGGGAAACTGAGGCCCAATGTTGGACAGCTCTGAGTTCCTTCTATGGAGCCAAAGTCTAAATCCCTGTAACTGTAAATTCCCTTGTTCCTCGTTCATCTCTCTGGGGTCAGGCAGGATGAGGATGATTCTGCGGGAGGGACCCTTGGCTGATATTTGGTTACAGATGGGGAAACTGAGGCACATAGTATTTAAGAAAGCCATGTCTGAGGTGGTATTTGAACCCTGATTTTAAGTCCTATCCTCTCCACCACCCCATCTGGCTTCCTCCCAATATTTGGAGGCAAATAGAGCTCTGAGCCCCAACATCTTCTTCAGGCTGCCTCCCTAGTTCTTTTGACCTGTTCCTGGGGTAGTATGTGTGCTCATCCCCCTTCTCATTCATCTCCAGCCCCTGGCTGTCTCTATGTTGCCTTCATTTCCTGTGCTTTTATTTATTTGTTTGTTTATTTGCTTGTTTAATTTTTTGGTAAGGCAATTGGGGTTAAGTGACTTGCCCAGGGTCACACAGCTAATAAGTATCAAGTGTCTGAGGCCGTATTTGAACTCAGGTTCTCCTGAATCCAGGGCCGGTGCTTTATTCACTGCGCCACCTAGCTGCCCCCCATTTCCTGTCCTTTTAAAAGATAATCCTACACTTTTATTTCCATCCTTTCTTTATTTGGTAACACCTCTATGGGATCCTTCCCCTTAGCCCTTCCCAGAGAGCCATCCCTCACCAGAAAGGATTTCTTTTAAAAAGAGCAGATGGGGGCAGCTAGGTGGTGCAGTGGATAAAGCACCAGCCCTGGATTCAGGAGGACCTGAGTTCAAATCTGGACTCAGAAACTTGACACTTACTAGTTATGTGACCCTGGGCAAGTCACTTAACCCCAATTGCCCCACCAAAAAAAAAAAAGCAGACAGAAAAAAAAAAAAAGGCCACCTGACATAGCCCCAAAGTGGGCTGTTATAGTCAGTATTCCTCACCCATGGCCCCCCACCTTTGCAAAGAAAGGGTGAGGGGGGTCTTCTCCAATCTCTTCCCTGGGGCCACACTTGGTCATTATGGTTTCTAGGTATTCAGTTCTTCCTTTAGGCCTTGATTGTGGAAGCTGCTTGTGGGGATGCTTGCCTATAATTCTATTGCTGGGGATACCAAGGCTGGTGGATTGTTGTAGGTTGAGGTTCGAATGCCACCACAAACTAGCTCTGTGTGACCCTGGGTGAAACACTTAATCTTTTGGTGTCTGAGATTCCTTCGCCATAAACCGAGGGGGCCTCTGGTTCCTTAGGCTCCTTCTGGCTCCAAGTCTCTGAAATGATGGCCTTGGGCCTGCCTCGTTCTGTCTCCTCCCACCTCAGGGTCTACCTTGGACAAAGCCTTTCCAGGACTAAGGGAGGCTCCGAGGGCTCCTCAGAGCAGGTGGGGTTGTTTGCCTAAAAGCCTCTGTGGAGGGCCTTGTCTTGGCAGGAAGGGGTGGCACCCAACTGGTGAGACTGAGAAATGTTCCCTGGTGTAGATAGCAGGTGCTGGGAGTGAGATCACACGGGGCTGCTGCTGCGGCCACGCCTGCATCATCTAATTGGGGGGACCTGGGGTCAAGGCCAGGACACAGTGACAGATGGGTTCATGCGAAGGAGCTAGCAGGTGGACAGGGAAAAAGAGAGGCCAAGAGGGGAGGGCCCTGGGGCCCTCAGAGAACCTTGGAGAGGAGGCGCTCTCCCTGACCCTGGGCTTCACCTTTAGACCTCTGTGCACCCCCCAAAATGAGGGGAACTAAGCCAGATAAGCTCTCAGGCCCTTCCCAGCTCTGTCCTTCTCTGTTCTCAGGCCCCTCCCAGCTCTGACATCCCCTGTTCTAAGCCCCCTCCCATCTCTGACATCCCCTGTTCTCAAGCCCCTCCCAGCCCTGACATCCCCTGTTCTCAGACCCCTCCCAGCCCTGACATCCCCTGTTCTCAGGCCCCTCCCAGCCCTGACATCCCCTGTTCTCAGGCCCCTCCCAGCCCTGACATCCCCTGTTCTCAGGCCCTCCCAGCTCTGGATGCTTTTATGGTCCTCCAGGGGCTGCCAGACATTCTGTGCATGAGCCTGAGGGCTCTCCTCTAGTCCTCAGGGCCTGTCTGGAGGGCTCCTGGTGGGTGTTGGAGGGGCTCCCCATTAGGAATGTCACTAAGTGGCCAATTCTCTTTGTCCTGATCCGTGGTCAGACTTCTTACTCTGTCCAGTCAGTCATCAAGCATGTATTAAGCAGTACTAAAGGTTACACACACACACTCGCACACACATTCACACACACTCACAAACACACTGGTGCACACACACTCACTCACAAACACTTGTGCACACACTTACACACACACAACCTTCCCCACTATCACACTCACTCCCCCCCATGCACACACGCACGCACACACACACATGCACACACTTACACACACACATGGAGCCGCTGGACTGGCCTGGCCTCTGGGTCCCCCACCGGTTCAGTTCACGCTCTGGGCCTGTGCCTCTCCCAGCCTGGCTCACTCACAGTTCACTAGCTCCCTGTGTGGCCTTGAACACGGAACTTCCCTGACCAGAGCCTCCGTGTTTTCCTCCGACCAGGGCTTGGAGCCTTGGCCCAGCTGGTCTCCTGGGGCCCTCCCAGCCCTGGTACTTCATGCAAACCCTCCGGAAGCCTGCTGGCATTTTCTGTTTATGAAGCTGGAGGGAAGGTCTCAATCTCACTCCCAGCTCCCTGGCATTGCCCGCAAAGGTTAATTTCCAATAATAAATCCTCTGTGGGGTGAGGGCTTTTGTTTGTTCTTCTCACGCAGATCCGACCGCTCAGCTTAATATTTTAGCAAATTAAAACATAAATCTTCATCTTCTCCCTTGTGATGCTCCTGGCCTGTCTCTGTGCCCCCACTCAGGCCATCCCTGGCACCTGGAGTAGACTCCCTGCCCCTCTTCCTCTCTGGACTCATGTCTTGTCCTTCAGGGCTCAGCTAAGCCTCCGCCCCGCCCCAATCCTGGGACCGGA
This sequence comes from Dromiciops gliroides, assembly GCF_019393635.1. NCBI lineage: Eukaryota > Metazoa > Chordata > Mammalia > Microbiotheria > Microbiotheriidae > Dromiciops > Dromiciops gliroides. The sequence continues at coordinate 4,831,930 of NC_057861.1, forward strand.
CCCAGACCAATCCTCGGTTAGGTGAAAGGTGTCTGTGTTTCTTCCTCCTCCCCCCACCCAGCTCTGTGCTCGTTCTTGCCTCTTAATAGATTTATGCATCTTCCAGCCTGTGCCCCCACTCACTATTATAGGATTCCAGAATGCCAGAGGAGGGGAGGGGAGGGGGTGTGGAGCTCAGACACCATCCAGTCGGTCCCTGAAGGATGGGGCGGTGCTCAGGGATTACCTGGGGCCAAGTACTTCCACTGGCACTAGTTGTGTGACTTTGGGGGCATCGTGTAACTTTCCCCCTGCCTCAGTTTCCTCCTCTGTAAAATGAGAGAGGGACTCAGTGACTTATAAGTTGCCTTTGGCCCTAAATCTACGGTCCTATGAGCTCCCTTTGCCAGGGTAGATGGGAACCTTTTCAGCAATTTCCAGTCTGAGAGAGGTGCCTGGGGCACAAAGAGGCCAAATGACTGTCTCATGGTTACACAGCCGGGATGGGTGGCAGACTGGAACCCAGGTCTTGGGTCCCCTCGGGCGGGCTCTCTCCGCCCATGCAATGCTTTCTTGCCCTTGAGGACACTTAGTAAATGTCGAATGGGGATTTGAATGTGGCTCTTAGCTGGACCCCCTCTTCTCTGTGGAAGAAGGGCCAGACTCCTTCTAGAGAGTGCGTCTAGTGTAGATTACAGCCATGATCTCCTTGGGCAGGAGGGCTTTGAGATCCTGGCTGAGGGGGGGGGTCTACCCTGACAGGCAGAGCATGGGGGCCGGCCTGGAGCAGAGGCTGCTGGGAGGTGACCTTGGAAGCAGGCGGAAAGGCAACGGGCCGTCATGGGGAGGGATTTCTGACTGATCGGCTGCAGGCGGCTCAGAGCACCCAGTCTGGTACTGTGGGCCATGCCAGCCGCCTCTGCCCCCTGCCCCCCATTCAGGGCCGGGATCTCTCCTCCAACAGGCCCAAGCAGTGACTCAGTCCTTGCGGGAGGACATCCTGAAGTAGGCCCTGCCGGCTGTCTCCTCCTGACTCTCATGGAAATGGGAGAGTTGCAGCTCCTGGGGATGCACCAGCATGGCTTCCTCTCCAGGCTGCTCCATTGGTCATCCTTCCCATGAGGAGCCTGCCCTGGGCTGGGCTTTCTGCCCCCAGAGAGCTTACACTCTGTTGGGGGAGACAGCAAAAATACAGCCCAAGTATTGGCAAAGTGCAGGAATGATGGGGATCCCATGGGTTCTGAACCCCCTCTGCCAATGTGGCCTTCCCTGCATGGGACACTTTCCCAGAGACCCAGAGGCAGGAGGAGGAATGACATGAACTAGGACAAGGGAGTCCTGGAGAGGAAGGTGGACTGAGATAGAGTGGCCACCTGGGCCCCAGGGGGAGGGTGGGGCTTTGAGTGCTCATTCTGGATGCTGTTGGGACCCACTGGAGCTGTCTGGGCACTCCCGCTCCTCTCTGCCCCCACCTCCCCCACCCTTGCTCCCACCTGCTATAGATCTTGCCTCTCACTTCCCTAAGAAAGGCGAGGCCAATGGCTCTGAGCCCCCATCTCTCTAGATCATCCCCCACTCCCTCATCCTGGACAAGACTACGCCCCTCTGTATGCACCTGGCCGGGCCCTTCTCATCTTCCCAAACATAACTGTACCTTCGGCCACACCCTTCTCACCTCTTCAGTCTCTCCCTAGCTAGTGCTTCCTTTCCTGCTCTCTGCCAACATGCCCACGATTCCCCCTCCTCACAAACCTTTGCTGCACCCCGTCACCCCTCCAGCTGTCATCTGCCATCTCTCCTCCTGTTCTCCACCAAACTCCTGGAAAAAATGATTTCTGCTTCTTCAATTCTTTTTTTTAATGTAATAAACATCTTTATTTGTAGTTTGGGCTTCCAGTTTTTTATCCCTCCTCCCTCCCTGAGGAAGCAAGGAATCCATTCTTTTTTTTAAAGAAATTTTTGACATTCCTCAATTCTTTATAATCCTGCCCTTGCATCTTCCCCTAGCGTCCTCTCCCTGGCTCCTCAGCCTCTAGGTCAGGGCCTCCTGGGCCATGTCTCTTGTCCCTGGGGGCCGCCCCTTGCAGAGAGGACGTCTGGGAGGCGAGCTGAGCAGGGATGGTGGCCTGCAGATTCATCCTGGGAGTTTCTCCTGGTGAGCTCAGGCCCCCATTGCTAGGAAGGGGCACCCAGCAGGGGGGCATCAGAACGGGGCCTGACCTTATGCTCACCTCCCAGTCACTGACCTGCGGGCACCTGGCCTTGGCCCAGATGTGACCGACTTCATCCTGGGAGCAGGTAGGGGTCAGTTGTAGGTATTTGTATTGTTTGTAAGAAGTGGACTCAGCGGTAGCAGTGCGGCCCCCAGAGAGCCAGCTAGCCCTGACCCCTGCCTTCCCACCCTTTTGGGTCCCCAGACCCTTAGGATCAGAGCGTGGTTTCTCATAGCCGCACCGCAGAGGTGGGAGGAACACGGTGGGGCTTACGAGCCAGGCAGCCATAGCCGAAGGAGCCGGAGCCAGGACCTCTGCTGTGCCCAGCTGGAATGGTGGCGATCCCAGCACCTGACGGTGCTCGAGGGCTGTTCCCAGTGGTCACGGCGAGAGGAAGGCCTGCTCACTCCAGAGAAGCCACATCTCCCTGATGGCCGGCCCAGAGGCCCAGGTTCCTCTTCTGATTGACAGATAAAAAACCTCTTTCCTCCCTGGGCCTCAGTGTGAACTATTCATCCTCTTCCAAAAGCTTTCCTTTGCAGGGATGTTAATGCCTGGGCCCATATGGGGCCTCCTCATCTCATGCCCCCATGCCCAGGTCCCCCCATCCATGTATTGGGGGCCAGCCTCAGTATCTCTTGCTAGGGATAGGAGCCTTCCCCCCGCACCCTGCCCCGGGAGCCCTCCCTGCGTGACCCCCTGGGACTTTGGAGGTCAGACATTTCCCTGGGGATGGATAGCCGTTCACCTTTTCCCCTGCCTAATTCCCTGTCTAATATGTCACCACTTGGCCCAGGCCACCGAGGCCGGCAGTGCCTGCCTCTCCATTGTCAGTCAATCCCTTGGGGATTAGTATTCTGTGACTCACAACCAAACAACACCCCAGGAAAAACACTGGTGTGAGCCTTGGTGTGAATCTGCCTTGTTCAGTCTTTTCTCATCTTCCTCTTTTTTTTCCCCTTCTTTAAGAAAATTTTTTTTGGATGGAGAAGGGATAGATTTCTGGGAGGGAAGAGGTGGTGAATCAGTCAGTAAACATTTAATTAAGCACCTACTATGTGCCAGGCACTCTGCTAAGTTCTGGGGATGCAAAGAGAGGCAAAAGGATATCCCCGACTCCCAAAGATCCACCAGAGTAGGTCGCGTCAGATTTGGAGTTAGGACCTGAGTTCAAATCCCGACTCAGACACCTGATAAGTTGGGTGACTCCAATGACTTCCCATTGATTAGCCTCAGTCTTTTCATCTGTAAAATGGGGGTATTGCCCACCCTCCGGGGTTGCTGTCAGTCAGCCAACAAACATTGAATAAGCCGCTGTTGTATACCAGGCACTGCCCCAAGGGCTAGGGAGGTACAAGGCCCAGCAAAGAGAGAGACAATCACTGCTTATGTTCTGATAGGCAAAGAACCGCACCAGAGGTGCTGGAATGAGTGACTGCAGATCCCTAAGTCATGTGTAAATGCTGTCTGTGACACTGGTGCTGGCAGGGGGAATAGAGGTGATGGGAAGTGAAAATCCCCACTTCCCTGGCCCGGGCCCTCGTCGGCTAGAGCCAGGACTGTTGGTGGGCCTGCCCCAGTCTAGCCTTCATTCAGCCACCAAAGGGACTTTGCTAAAGCTCACGTCCCACCGTGCCACTCCCTACTCTGTAAACTTCAGTAGCTCCCTATGGCCTCCAGGATCCGATAAAAATGCTCTGCTTGGCCTTCAAAGCCCCCCACAGCAGATAAGCAGGAGGGGGGCCTCTGCACAGGGGAGAATTTAAAATCTCCAATCTGCCTTCTCACACCTCCCTCTCCTATACATGCTCTTCCTTCCAGGGCCCCTGGCCTCCTGGCTCTTCTACCCATCAGACCCTTCACCCCTCCACTCTGGGCATTCTCTCTGGCTGTCTCCCCATACCTGGAAGGCTCTCTCTCCTCTGCTCTGACCACTGACCTCCCTGGCTTCCTTGAAGTCCCAACTAAAATTCACCTCCTCCAGGAAGCCCTCCCCCATCCCTGCCCTCTGTAGATTATCTCCTGATATATCTTGTTGTATATATGGACCTAGTTGTTTGCTTGTTGTCTCCCCATTAGACTGTAAGCTTCTTGAGGGCAGGAACTGTCTTTGTCCTTCTTTGTATCCCTAGTGCTTACTTAGTACTGATACATGCGGATTGACTCACTGACTATTTTAAGATGGAGCTGTTTGGGGGCAGCCACATGGCACAGTGGATAAAGCACTGGTCTTGGATTCAGGAGGACCTGAGTTCAAATCTGACCTCAGACACTTGACACTTACTAGCTGTGTGACCCTGGGCAAGTCACTTAACCCTCCTTGCACCACCCAAAAAATCAATTTAATAAACAAACAAATAAATAAATGAATAAGTAAGTAAATGATGAATGAATGAATGAATAAATAAATAAATCGAGAAGCTTAGGGTCAGTAAAAGGACTATAGAGTTTCCCAGCAATCATGAACCCTGTCTGCTTGTTCCTGCCATTCAATTCCAGCCACAGTTTGTTGTCCAGAAATCATCTCTCCCATTTTACAGATGAGAAAATGGAGACTCGGCACTGGGAAGTGACTTGTTCAAGGTCACTTAGCTAGTAAGTCAATGGGTGACCAGGACTTGAAACCAGATTTGCTGACTCTGAAGTGAGAGATCTCCCCTGTCTCCCCTCCCCAGCCCCTGCATCTATGCACTTTCTGCCTCCTACCTGGGACTACCAGGGGGCTACAAGACTTGGGGGACCAGGGCAGACAGCAACCTGCTCCATAATGGTGGAGAAAGGGCCCTGGGCTTGCACACAGAGAACCTGGGCTTGAAGTTGTCTGTTCTAAGGCCCTCCCAGCCCTGCCATCCCCTGTTCTAAGGCCCTCCCAGCCCTGCCATCCCCTGTTCTAAGGCCCTCCCAGCCCTGACATCCCCTGTTCTAAGGCCCTCCCAGCCCTGACATCCCCTGTTCTAAGGCCCTCCCAGCCCTGACATCCCCTGTTCTAAGGCCCCTCCCAGCCCTGCCATCCCCTGTTCTAAGGCCCTCCCAGTCCTGACATCCCCTGTTCTAAGGCCCCTCCCAGCCCTGACATCCCCTGTTCTAAGGCCCTCCCAGCCCTGACATCCCCTGTTCTAAGGCCCTCCCAGCCCTGACATCCCCTGTTCTAAGGCCCCTCCCAGCCCTGCCATCCCCTGTTCTAAGGCCCTCCCAGCTCTCACATTCTCTGTTCTGTGTTCCTTCCTGCATTTGCCATTCCCATTCTGGGCTCCATGACCTCCTCCATCGCTGGGCTGGTGTAGCTTTCCCAGGATCCTCTGTGAGGGTGTGTCTGTGGTCAGAGTTACTACTTCCCCACCTGTCAGCCTTGGGCCTCTGTTAATTGCTGAGCTATCTCCTGAACTCCAGAACAGGTGATTAGCCTTCTGCCAGGCCAGCCATCTCGCCAGTGTCTCTGTCTGAGGTCTGACCTGCCCACTGGTGTCCTAGGCTTGGCCGCCAGCCAGGCAGAGGACCACAAAGATGGGGAGCCCTGGGGGCAGCTGTTTTCTCCGGACCCCTCCATGGAAGCTGCTCTCAGTTTGCGGAGAAGGTCAGCGTGGCCTTGGGGAAGTTGGCAGGGGTGGCTCATTCATTCAACAGACATTGCCTGGGTAAGTGTGGCAGTTACTAGGTTCAGTCTCAGCTGGGTGATTAGGACAGGTAAGGATTGATGAAGCTTTGCAGTTAGAGGTGAGGCCCAGCTCCAACACAGACCCAACTGTGAGTCCTTGGGCAAATCACTTAATTTCTCTGAAATTCATGTCACAAAGTAGTATGATATTAGCTCTAGCGCTGGAGGGGACCTTCAGTTAAGTGACTTGCCCAGGGTCACGCAGCTAGGACCTCTCTGAAGCCAGATTGGAGCTCAGGTTTTCCTAACTCCAGTCCCAATGCTCCATACATTGCACCTGATAACTGCCTACTCTAATGGGGGAAGCAATACTTACAGGGGAGTGGTGGCCAGGGAAGTGAGGCCAGAAGGGAGTAGATTGACACAGCCCAGCCAGGAACAGTGACACAGTGGGTTTGATCATGGTTTCTGGTTCCAAGTCAGGAGGATCAGGAAAGAAAGGATCCACAGGGGCTGTCAGGGGACTGTCAAGGAGGCTCAGGAGGCGGGGCCAGGAGTCACAGCTGATAAGTCTCTGAGGCAGAAAATGAGCTCAGGTTTCCCTGAACACTATCCATTATACTAGCTGCTTTCATCTGTGAAATGGGGACGATAATCGACAGTCTGGTACAGGGAAAAAAGCATTCTCCCTTGAGTCAGAGGATCTGAGTTCAAATCAAGCTGCTGAGACTTACTACCTGTGTGAGCCTCAGTTTCCCCATCTGTAAAGTGAGAGGATTGGCCCCAGTGGCTTCTCAGGACCTTCCAGCTCTGTATCCTGTGAGGATGTTTGAGGATGTGATGCCAACAAGTGTTTATTTAGCAGGGATTCTTTCATCTTTGTCTTAGGTCCCCAGTACCTAGTGCTTAACACGTTTGTTGTTGGATCGAGCAATTGACGTGACAGTCCTGTCCATTCTGCAGTCCCAGACTCACAACCAGCTGGTCATGTGAGGATCCTCTGGATCCAGGCAGAGAAGCTCCGGCCACACTCTGGAACTCTTATATGCCTGAGGAGCTGGGATCTCCCTCATGGAGGCATTCCCTCCCAGAATACAGATTGTAGCCCATCCACATCTGCTCACCCTCCTCTCCACCAGGTCTTTAAAACCTTAATGCCAGATGATAACAATTGAGGAGGTAGGGTGGCACAGTGGGAAGAATACTGATTCTAGAGTCAGAGGCCCGGGGTTCAAATCCCACTTCCCACACTAGCTGTATGACCGCTGGGCAAGTCACTTAAGCTGCCTGGTCTCATTTTCCCCATCCACAAAATGAAGGTGCTGGATTCGATTGGGCCCCTTTGGGCTTTAAATCGACAAGCCTGTGATCTGCCAGTAAGCCTTTCCCATGGGGTCCATCCACCTAGCTAGCTGATAGCCTTCCCTTGGGTCTCTTGACATTGAGATCCCCAGAGAGTCCTCAGGCCGTCCCTCCTTCCCAGGACGTGGCTAGGCCAGCAATTTTCTTACACTGTTTTTAGTGCATAACAAATCACAGCCAGATCACACCCACCGTACCCTTTTCCTTGAGTGACCCTCAACCTCAGACTCTATTTATTATTCACATTATATAGTCATAGCTTGGGCACTCCCATCAGAAGGGACCCCTCCACAGCGGATAAGCAGGAGGGGGGCCTCTGCACGGGGGAGAATTTAAAATCTCCAATCTCCCATCTTGGGATCTGTAATGAACTGGATGGCCAATGAGCCCATTCATCAAGGCAAGTAAATGAAATTCAATATTGGCTTGTAAGCCTGAAAAATTCCTTTCGATTTGCACGGGAGGTGACCGTGTCCCCCTTTCAATTTAATCGAGGCTGGGGAACCTTTATGTCAGGTTATAAAAGTTCAATTCCATCTCCCCCCTCTCTCCAGTGGACATTTTTCAGTCCAATCTCCCGGCTAAATAAAGGCCGTTGGCAGTTGGGTGGACAGCAGGAATCGCTTTCATTTTTGCTGTTATCTGAGTCCGAGAAGCCTCTGTGTGTGGAGGTCAGCTCGTCGCGGGCTCCCTGTTTGTATAAAGGTCACATTCTGGAACCTCATTCCAACCTCGGAGGCCTTGAGGTGGTGGCATGGGAAGGATACTAGACCTGAATCCAGAGAAGTACTGGATGTGTGACCTTGGACAGGTCACTCGCCTCTTCTTTGGGCTGCAAGTTCCTCATCTGAAAAATAAGGGGACCCGACCAGTGGCTTTCTCAGCTTTAAGCCTGTGAGATGCTAAAATAAACTTGCTTCCCCTGCTGAGAACCTCAGTTCCCTCATCCTTAGGAAGGGGCTGCTGTGGATGGGAGGGGCTGCTAAACAAGTCCCAGAACGTGAATATGATGTAAGCTTCTGCAGAGTGGGGGTAGTGTCATTCCCCTGCACCTAGCACAGTCAGTCCCGGCACATAGTAGGTCTTTTAAAGAAATTCAGATTGATTGTGTTTCTCCTTTTTCTCCATTGTTATGAAGGATGGCTGGGAGAGGGAGGGTAGAGAAATGTGTTCGGAAGGTGTCACAACAAAGGAGATTGATAAAAATGTAAATTAAAGAAGCAGGGTTAGGCCCTCTCTAAAGTAATTTGATAGCTGTAAATTCAGTGATCCTGGAATGTGCTCTGTTCCATCAACATAATGGTGTGAAGATGCTGGCATATAGATGAGTGAAGAGTTCTGGTATAAGGTGTGCGTGCGCGCGCACGTGCACGTGCACCAGGGGGCATGTATGTAGGAATGATAAACACATTCTATGCCTTGAAGAAGCAACATATGGCTGGGTGAGTGTGAACACACTCGCGAGTGAACACACCTACCTAGTGGGGTGGGAATGCCCTCGGCAGCTAGGTGACCCAGTATGGAAGAAGACATATTCAAGTCCAACCTCGGACACTTACTAGCTGTGTGACCCTGGGCGAGCTACTGTCTGCCTCAGTTTCCTCATCCATAAAAGAGGGATGATAAGAGCCTAACTCCCAGAATCCTGTGAGATAAAAAAGTGCTTGGCGAATCCTAAAGCGCTTCTAGAAGGGAGAGTCGTGGATGCAGATGGAAAGGGTGTGACCACACCAGGGCGTGTAAGCCTTGCTGTATTCCTGGGGGTGGGAAGTCTCTCAGGTGGCGGTGTGTTTGATAGATGACCCTCTTAGAACAACTTGGGTGAGATTTCAGGCTGGATGGGTTGGCTGGTGCTTTAAAAGCCGGGCTGTGGTTGACAGCACGTATGGGTGGATCCGGACGTCTTTACTTCCCCTCTCGTGTAATATTGGTGGACAATTTCCTGGCACCAGCTTCTCAGCCATGGCGTCCATTGATGAACAGACCTGTCTCCACTACCAAGGTCTCTGCTGGGGGAGAGGGTTGGGGGCGGGGGAGGGGGGAAGCCATTTGTGAAGATGGCCTTGGCGCACGTCCAACACCGCTTTATCTCTTCCTTTGGGGAAGACGTGTGGGCTTGTTTGCAGAGCTGGGCATGTGAGAGATCCGAGCAGTCTACCCTAATCCTCTAGAGATGCCTCCCTCCCTCCCTCCTCCTTCAGCAAGTGTCCCTCCTCCCCATTTTCTAGGTTGTGTCTCTCCAGGGGAGGGCTGGAATGTTTCGTTTTCATTTTTTTCTAACCCTGGCACCAACACAGAGCCTGGGCACATAGGGGGCAGTTAGCAAATGCTTGTTGGATTGAATTGAGCTGGACTGGCCCCCCTCACTTCCCCTCCCAGGTCCTCGGTTTCTCCATGTGTACAATGAAGGAATTGGGCTGTGTCGTCACACAGGCCCCTTATAGCTCTTCATTTTGTGGCTCAATGATTTCCTTTCTTTGGTCTGAACCCCACAGTCCTTCACTTGGTCATACACTGTCTTTTCTACATCTTAAAATCTATGAACGGATGCATGGGTGAGTGGGTGGGTGGGGATGGCGTGGATGGATGGATGATGAGATGCATGGATGGATGGATGAATAGATAGAGAAGTGAGTGGATAGATGAAGTGATTTGGCAGACAGCTGATTGGATGGGTGGAAGGATGGATGTAGGTGATGGCAATTCGTCGTGAGAGGCAGTGTAGTACAATGAATAGCAAGCTGGCTTTGGAGTCAGGAAGCTCTGTCTTTCTGATATTTCACAGCTGGGTAGCAATGGGCAAATTATTCTACCTCTTAGCACCCCCAGACAGCTCCCTAAAGCTGTGTTACAGTTGAAATGCCAGTCTACAACAAGGAAGGTTGTTTACTCTCTAGGACTTCCCACGTGAATGGCGCCATAGACTGTTCTTCCCATCCTGACAGTGTCAGCATTTCCAAAGTGCCTTCACATTCAAGGCTGAATCATTTTGGGGGAGGGGTGCTTTGTATCCCCAACACTAGCTCAGGTCCTAGCAGAGAGTAGGTGAGGATGGAGGCCAATCTTTCTCCCTTCCATTTTCCCCATTTTCACGGCAAACCCTTTCCTGAGATAACAATAGAACCAGCTCCTGTTTTTCTAAGGCTTGAAAGCCAACCCCTTAACCCCTGTGTGCCACTGGGCAGCTCTTTGAGACTGTAAGTTGCAGAGAAGGAAGGTGTTCACCTGCATTGGTGGATGGAATTTGCTAACCTGGGAATTCCATATGACAGACAATAAAATCACAATTCAAGTCCCTGTCCTTATGCCTCCTCACATCAGCCCTGGGAAGAAGAGGATGTATTTATGTACATTTTATAGAGGAAGGAACTGAGTCACGGAGAGGCATGACTTACCTAGATCAGTCAGTCATATTAGGCACCTACTGTGTGGCAAGTCCTGTCCTAGGCTCTGGGAATACAAATAAAACCACTGAAACAATCCCTACTCACAGGGAGCTCGTCACTTCCGAAGGGGAAAACAGCAAGTCTATGTGTACATGTAATGAACTGTTGAAGCAGAAAGAGAATAAAAAGAAATGCACTTAAATTTGGTAGTTGCCAGGTGGTTTGGCGGTTGGGGGGATCCGGAAAGGCTGTGTGTTGAAGGGGCTGCTTGAGCTCAGACATGAAGGAAGGGAGGAAGTTGGAGAGGTGGGCTGAGGCAAGAACACATCTAGAAGATAAGGAGCTTGGACCAGACCACCTCCCAGGCCGTTCTCACCCTAGGGGTGCATTGATCCTTGGAGTCAATCTGGAAAATTCACAGGTGGAACGAATCCAAGAGGCTCTTGTCTTCATTGTCAGGCAAACCACAGGCACTTAATAAATGCTCCTTGATTGACTGATAGTAGCCAGAAGGCAGGCTTCAACTAGCCCACTGTCTGTGTTCTTCTTCCTTCTTACCCTCATCACATTGTGTCCTGTTCCTCACAGTTCCTCCCCCATCTACCCCTCAATCCCACAGCTAGGACTTGTTGGAGCAATCTTTGTCTGCCCCATTAAAATGGGAGCTACTGGAGGGCAGGAACCATGTTCTTGCCTCTCTTTCTGTCTCCAGAGCTTAGCTCAGTGCCTGCATACAGTAGGTATTTAATCAATGCTTGTTGACTTCTTGACTTAACTCGGTACCCACTGTGACCAAAGCCTTGAGTTCTGTGCCATAGATAGAGGTTCTTTCATCACCCAGACAAACATTTGGCAGCTTCCTTTTTGCCCTGCCTGAAATCTCCCCAGCTTTCCCTGGGCAGAAGGTGGGGCTCCCCTTCCTGTGTGGCTAACTGCAAGGGCCAGGCTAGTGTCTGTGTCAGATTGGAAAGCTGGACCGAGGATGGCATTGCCCAGCTCAGAGGGAGGCAGGTCTGCTCGTCCTGACATCCAAGTAGCCGGCTCTTTCTGGCCACAGCTGGTGACTTGACTTCTTGTCCGGTCTGTTCAGCCACCAGGTTCAGAGATCAGAAGAGTTTGGGGGAAGGGTGCTGGAGCCCAGGGTTCTAGGCCTAGGGTCACCCTGAACCAAAGGAGTGGCTTGAATGGGAGTGGAGTTTCTCAGAGGTTGGTCTGAGGATTCCCGGGGGTCCCTGAGGCCCTGTCAGGGAGTCTGAGACATCAGAACTATTTTCATCATCATTCTAAGGCGTTATTTGCTTACTAAAACACTCCTCCCTCTTTTGCTACATATCTGTGTGCAGCTGGGTTTTCTTCATACAATTCAATCAGAACAATACATTGCAACAGGTTGAAGAAACAGGAGCTGATTAGGAGAACCCTGCTGCCTTCTTGTAATCAGACATTAAAGACATTTGCAAAAATATGTTGCGCAATTACTCTCCTCACTAATTATTTTTGTGTGTTGGAAAATGTAGTTGTTTTTCATCAAAATTGGTTATTTGTGTGAACACGTGATGGGTCCTGGTTGTTCTAAAAGGAATGAATAAAATATGGATTTTCAATTTGATCAGTTTTCATTTTTATTATGGTAAATATCAATAGAGCCAAGTCACAGAAGCAAAAGTTCTTTAGGATCATCAATAATTTGTTCATACTTCTGTGCGTGTTATATTTCTATCCAGCCATGTTCTTAGTAGTTCCTCTGCCAATCGTTTTTGTTTGTTTGTTTTTTTAGTGAGGCAATTGGGGTTAAGTGACTTGCCCAGGGTCACACAGCTAGTAAGTGTTAAGTGTCCGAGGCAGGATTTGAACTCAGGTCCTCCTGACTCCAGGGCCGGTGCTCTATCCACTGCCACCTAGCTGCCCCCAATCATTGTTTTTAATAAACATTTTTATTCCTAGTTTCGGGTTTCAATTTTTATCCCTCCTTCTTTCCCTCCCTCCCCTCCCCCCTCCCTGAGGCAGTATGCAATCAGATATGGGTTATACATGTACGATTATGTAAAACATGACTATATTAGTCATTTTATATAAGAAAAATTGAATAAAAGAAAAAAATGAAAGAAAGTGAAAAATCGCCTTCTTCAGTCTGTGTTCCATCAATATCAGTTCTTGGGGCAGCTAGGTGGCGCAGTGGATAGATCACTGGCCCTGGATTCAGGAGTACCCGAGTTCAAATCCGGCCTCAGACACTTGACACTTACTAGCTGTGTGACCCTGGGCAAGTCACTTAACCCCCATTGCCTAGCAAAAATATATATATATATATATATATATATATATATATATATATATATCAGTTCTTTCTTTGGAGGTGGATGGTATGTTTCATCAATAGTCCTTTGGGATTGTCTTGGATCATTGTATTGCTGAGAAGAGTTAAGTCATTCACAGCTCTTCATCAAACTGCATTGCTGTCTCTGTGCAGTGTTCTGGTTCTGCTCACTTCACAATACATCAGTTCATACAAGTCTTTCCAGGCCTTTCTGAAGTCATCCTGCTTGTCATTTCTTAGAGCACAATAATATTCCATCACCATCATATACCACTGCTTGTTTAGCCATCTTCCAATGGATAGGCATTCCTTTGATTTCCAATTCTTAGCCACCACAAAAAGAGCTGCCAGAAATATTTTTGTACAGATAGGTCTTTTTCTCTCTCTTTTTTTGGGGAATCATTAATAATTTTTAAGAATATAAAGGGATGGGGCAGCTAGGTGGCGCAGTGGATAGAGCACTGGCCCTGGGGTCAGGAGTACCTGAGTTCAAATCCGGCCTCAGATACTTAACACTTACTAGCTGTGTGACCCTGGGCAAGTCAGTTAACCCCAATTGCCTCACTAAAAAAAAAAAAAAAGAATATAAAGGGATCCTGAAACCAAAAAGTTTGAGAACTGTTGGGCTAGATGATTTAAAAGGCCCTCCCAGCCCTGACCTTCCCTGTTCTAAGTAGACAACACCCCCAGCCCTGACATGCCCTGTTCTAGGGCCCCTCCCAGCCCTGACTTTCTCTGTTCTAAAGCCCCTTCCAGCTCTAACATTCCCTTTTCTAAGGCCCCTCCCAGCTCAAATATTCCCTCTTCTAAGGCCCTTCCCCTCACCCCCCAGCCCAGACATTGCACATTCTAAGCCCTCCCCCTCGCCCCCCAGCCTTCCCTGTTCTAGGGTCCCTTCCAGCGCAGACATTCCCTGTTCTAAGGTTTCTACCCCAACCGGTGGTGACCCTCCAGGCCTTTGTCTGTCTGCAAATCCCACAAGTATTTACTTTCTCTGGGATCCCGGACTGATCCCCGGACAGATGAGACAAGGCTGCTTTCTGAACCTGTGGTTTCTTTTCTCCTCCAGATTTCTTCTCTTAAGTAAACATGTCTGCTTCCTTTTTCCTGACTGAATGTGGTTTTTTTCCTCTCTCCCTTTTCTTTGACAGAGCCCTCCCTTGACCAGCCAGAAGTCCTCCGGATTGAAGGCCAGCGGAGGGAAATCATTGATTCTCCAGCATCCCCCGGGAGGGAAAAGTCAATTGGGAAAGGTATTGTCTGCTTCTGCTTAATTCCCCAGCAGGGCCCCTCCCTTCCTGTGGCTCTGGCCCTGGCCACCACAGTCCTTCTCCCTCCTCCCCCTCAGCTGCCCAGGGCTGCACACCCCCCCGCCCGCGGCATTCATTAGGCTGTGGTACCAGGGGCACTGGAGCAAACGCCCAGGGTCCTCACTGTTCTTACTGCAGGAGTAAACAAGCCCTCCTGACCCTGGGAAGGAGGGGGGACAGGGCCGAAGGTTGGGGCTGAGCTGCATTGGCTGGCCTCAGAAACACCACCGGGCATTGGGATCTGGTGCCAGCCATGCTCAGCTGCTGGGGCAGGGGGGCGGGGGTCTATGGGAAGCAGCCAAACAGCCGCACATTTGAGTGCCAGACCCAGGGATGCAGGCACCGGGAGGATGGATAGAAGGGTGAGGGCATTCTCACCTGTTGTTTTTCTAAACAGGGCCATAGAGGGCAAGTGTAGACACATCCAGCTTTTAAATGTGTGGGGAAGATTCACTTCCCCAAGCTTCAGGTTTCAGAGTCATCCTGAGATGGGTGATTGAGGAAAGTGTTGGTAAAAGTGTTTCTTACGGCTTCTTGTGGGAAACTGGGGGGGGGGGGGCATGGTCTGGGAAAAGCTTCCTGGACAGACTCCCTCATAACTAGGGCCTTCACTGGCCGGATCCTCTGAGTAAAGCCAAGAAGGAGGCAATTCACTTGGAGAAATGGCTACCCAACACGTTCTCTGTTTAAGGAGTTTGAGTCCTTGGGGACTTGACTTCTCAGGGAGCTTGAATTCTGTCAGGGGGGTTGTCCTCAGTTTCCCTGTTTATAAAATGAAGGATTGGAGTCGATGATCTCTAAGGTTCCAGTTCAGGACTCTGTATGTCCTGGCCAAGGTCAGGTGGAGAACATGAGTCGTCTAAATAAGAAATCTGGTACCAGGATGTGGTACCCACGTGATCTCCCCGCTTCCTCATGGTTATTAGTACTCTCTACCTCCTCCTCAAATTAGCATTCATTCGCCTGTTTACATGTTGTGTCCGAATGTAAGCTTCTTGAGGGCAGGCACTGGTTGGGGGTTTTTGTTTGTTTTCCTTTTAGCTCAGTATCCCACATCTTTCTTCCTTTGGACCCTTGATTTCATTAGTTTGGGGAATGCGGAAGCTCCCCCCACAGATTCAGGTCAGCAATTGTTCGGCAGCTTAGGGAGTGATTTCTTGGGGACACTGAGAAGTTAGGTCACTTGCCCAGGGTCCCTCAGGCAATATGCGGCAGAGGGGGGACTTGAATTGGAATCTTGACTCCTGCTCTCTTCTCACTGTGGTAGGCTGCCTCGGTGGCCTGGTGCAAAGTAGGTGCTTAATCCCTGCCTCTTGACTTGGATGAGCTTGTGTGGCCCTTGGAACGATCTCTGTGGTCAGACGTTGGTGGTGATGACTCTTCCCATTTCCACGTTCACAAGCACAGGCCCTCTGTGGTTTGAAATAGAGTGTATAGGGGGCAGCCAGGTGGTGCAGTGGATAGAGCACCGGCCCCGAATTCCAGAGGACCTGAGTTCAAATCCGGCTTCAGACACTTGACACTTACTAGCTATGTGACCCTGGGCAAGTCACTTAACCCCAATTGCCTAAATAAATAAATAAAATAGAGAGTATAGCTTTGAGCAAAGATTGGGAGGCTCCCCACGGGGGTAGCCAGGGGAAATGCCTGTTGGTGGGAGATGGAATGTCTTGTGTGAGGAACAGACAGGAAGCCAGTGTTACTGGATCCAAGAGTTACACGGGGCCAATAAGGTGGAACTAAACTGGAAAAGTAGGAGAGAGCCAGGCTGTGAAGGCCTTTCAGAGGCAAACAAAGGATTTTCCATTTGATCTTGGAGGTACTAGGGAGCCAAAGGAGGTTATTGATATGGGATGGGGAGGAGACAAGATGATCAGATGGGCCTGGAGGCAGATTAAGGGCCTCCAGTTTGAAGAGGGAGGGGCTCATCACCAGGGCACTGACCACCAGAGGAAGATGTTTTTGGCCACAGAAGCCCACCATGTCTGGAAGCAATTGAAATAGGAATTGGGCCTGGCCTGTCATCCAGCCAAGGCAGGCCTCCCTTCTGGAGCATCCCTGACAGAGGGATATCTAGCCTCGGCTTGCACACTTCCAATGACAGGGAACTCATTACTCTCAAGAAACCCATTTTATTTTTGTATAGCTCTCACTATCAACAATTTCTTCCCTGTAGCACAAATCTGTGTCCCTGAAACTTCTACTCACTGGTCCCAATTCTCCTTCTGGGTCCAGTCAGAACCACCCTAATCCTTCTTCCACGGAACAGCCCTTCAAATATCTGAAGGCCACATGTGTATTTATCTGCTCCATCCCAATCTGCCCTTCCCTGAGGTCAGCATTCTCAGTTCCTTCAAACATTCTTCACATGAATTCAAGTTTTTTCTTTTAAATTTAATATTTTTTTCTTCCCTAATTACAGGGATGCAAAACAATTCTCTCCAAATCATCCTGAGGGTAAAGACTGTTTCCTTTTGGTCAGAGGTGGCTAGCTAGCCCTGTGGATAGAACATGAAACCTTGAGGCAAGAAGGCAGGAAGAGCTGAATAAAATCTGACTCCAGACATTCACCCAGTAATTGTGTGACTCTGAGAAAGTCACTTAATTTGCCTCACCCCTACCCCTTCTTCCTTTCCCCCCTTTCATATATCACAGCTTCCCTTGGAAATGAAAAGTTAGGGTAGCTAGGTGGCTCAGTGGATAAAGCACTGGCCCTGGATTCAGGAGGACCTGAGTTCAAATCTAGCCTCAGACACTTGACACTTACTAGCTGTGTGACCCTGGGCAAGTCACTTGACCCCCATTGCCCCACAAAAAAAAAAAAAGAAATGAAAAGTTATATGACATTAAATTTCTTCAGACACTCACAAAGACACCACTTAACTTCTTTCTACCTCAATTTCCTCATCTGTAAAGTGGATATAATAGTAACACCTACCTCCCTATGTTGTTGTGAGGAGACAATAAGTTATTATTTGTAAAGCACTATATAGATGCTATTATTATTTTTTTTGTGAGGCATTTGGGGTTAAGTGATTTGCCCAAGGTCACACAGCTAGTAAGTGTCAAGTGTCTGAGGCTGGATTTGAACTCAGGTCCTCCTGAATCCAGGGCCAGTACTCTATCCACTGTGCCACCTAGCTGACCCCGTAGATGCTATTATTATTGATCTTTCTATCCTGCCTGATACTTAACAAATACTTGTTGATCAATTTATCTGGTCACCCTGCCCCAGCCTGCTCTGCTTTGACCACCATCTCTCTTCAGATGCAGGACTCAGAGCTGAGCACAGGAGTGACCCAACCAGGGCAGAGAATGACCATTACCTAAGAGCTATCATAGGCCCTTTCCAATGTCACCTGCCCCTTAGAAAGCTCAGACCCTGAGAGAGGAGAAACAGAAGGGAGAGAGCTTCCTGGGAGGCCGGAAGGTCTGAGGAAGGTCACACCTTATGGACATCCTCAGGGTAAGGAATGAGTTTCCATGGAATACCCCCGTGGCCTGAAATTGGAAGCAAAGTTGAAGATGGGTCCCCAGAGTTGGGGTTGGCAGGAAAGGAGGGAGAAGGAAAGGACAATTGCCTTTTCAAGTGATGGTCAAGTCAAGTCAACAAGCATTTATTAAGCACCTTCTATATACCATGCACTGTGCTAAGGGCTGGAAATACAAAGAAAGGTAAAAGATAGGTCCTGCCCTCAAGATGCTCACAGTATAATGGGGAGACAACATGCAGAGAACTAGGCATAGAGAAGAAGCAAGAGACAAAATTAAATGGAGATAATCTACAGAGGAAGGTGGAGATCTGTGGGCAATTCTAGCCCTAGAGGCAGCCAGGTTAACAGTAGGTAGAAACGGGGCAGCTAGGTGGCACAGTGGATAGAGCACTGGCCCTGGAGTCAGGAGGACCTGAGTTCAAATCCAGCCTCAGATACTTAACACTTACTAGCTGTGTGACCCTAGGCAAGTCACTTAACCCCAATTGCCTCACCAAAAAACAGTAGATAGAAACAACAAAACAAAACAAACAAACAAAAACAGTAGAGAGCTCTGGACCTGAAGTCAGAAAACCTGAGTTCCAATCCAGCTTCAGATACTTACTAGGGAAGGCACTTAACCCTATCTAAGTAGGGCTTATTAATTCATGCTGACTCCAATGGCTGGGCCTGGCCACAGACCAGGGAGAGGATGGACGATGGGCAGAGATTCTGGATGGGTAGTGTTTGCTCCAACTTTAGGAAGCCATCAGTAGCAGAGGCATTAGTCCAGAAGAGTGTGGGAGGACTCAGGTGTAGACAAGGGGTGAGTCAGCTCAGGGGGCGGGAGTGCAGATAAAGACTTTCAGTGGGCCAGAAAAACATAGCAGCGATGCTGATTATCTGAGCACCTGCCAACCCTTAGGTCCCTCACCCTGCAACATGAGCTCCTGGCTTTTCAACATTGTTGTTGCCTCCTTGGAGCTGATTCATCGATACGTTTCAATGGCCACTGAGGAGAGGCCAAGGTCAGGACCTGGGGAAAGGCTTTCTCTTTCTCCATTGTAGCCTGAAAAATGCTGTGAGTATCAGCAGGTGCTGACAATAGCTCTCAGAGGCCAAGGTCACGTCATGAGCAAAGCCTGAAAAATGCGATGAGAACCCGCAGGCGCTGATTGTTCTCAGAGGCCAAGTTTGGGGCCCAAAGAAAAAATCCTTGGGTTTTCTTGGTATAACATAAAAAATGCCCAATAGCCCATCAGAGAAAGAGGTAAAGAGACCCTAATGGCCGGTCTCCTTGTTTTCAGTTTATTGGCTTGTAGAGTAGAGATTTAATCGCACCTTCCACTTTGGGGACATTACTACTCTGGTGATGGCCTTCCTAATGGGGAGAGTTGTAATGCTAGTTCATATAGCTGAGCAGAATTCCACAGGGCCACTAATAAACCTACTTTCTGGCCTTCTAGTGTCACCATTCAAGGTCTGGGTAATCTTGCCCAGGGGCCTGTGCCCAAGAAGTATCTTGTGCTGTCCAGCCAAGTTGCTGGAGTCACTTCTGGGAGGTTGAAGAAGGCCTAGAAAGTGTTATTATTTCATGAAGCCTTTCTCCAGGGCTGAGGGAGTGCTTAAGAAAGGAGCTTATTTAAAAAAAAAGAAAAGAAAAAAGAAAGATGCTTATTTCCACTCAACTGATATTCTTGAAAGGAGGGATAGATTGTCGGGGCTTGTCTTTTCACACCAGCGTCCTCCACAACTATATTACTCCCCTACACACAGCGGGGTTTCCTTCAGGAGGCGAACAGTAGGTTCTGTTTCCTCTTTGCCTTCTGGGTCTAAAAGATCTGAGCAGTTGTTTTTTTTTTAAGATTTCTTGAAATATGCTTTTTAGGCTCTCTCCTCTTCTCTCTCTGTCTCTGTCTCTTTGTGTCTCTCTGTGTTTCTTCCCTCTTCCTTCTTCTCTCTCTCTTTCTCTCTGTGTTTCTCTGTCTCCGTCTCTCTCTCTCCCCTCTTCTCCCTCTCCTTCTCTCTCTCTGTCTCTCTGTCTTGCTCTCTCTCTCTGTCTCTCTCTCTTTCTCTCTCTGTCTGTCTCTTCCCTCTTCTCTCTTTCTGTCTCTCTCTCTGTCATAGTAGTAGTAGTCAGGTAGTCTAATGATTGTTAAATTATTTTTTTTCCTGAAATCTGACAAAGGTGCCAACTGACACTGGTTATGGCATCCTTTACAAGGTCAAGGTACTCCAGTGTGGGTCTGGGGGTGTCTCAGTATGGGTTTGTGACCTCCTTTTGCCACAGCACACAGCTTCTCCTTGGTCTCCTGGAGTGCTCTGCATGGTGAACTATCCAGGGTCACCCAGCTAGTCAAGGGTGTAAGGCAGGATTCACACTTGGTTTTCCTGACTCTGTTCTGTGCTATCCATACTGGGCCAGCTTAGAGACATTCTGGCCAGATTGCAACACTTAATAGGACCTGGATGACCTTGGATGAGGCCCTTTCTCTCTGTGACCCCCAGAGGCTGAGCATTCAGGGACTTTTCTTCCTAAAGAATGGGGACTTCCTGAACCAGGTTCCTCCTGGAGAAATACAAGGATCCCTCTTTTGGCCCCTTCGATCCAGGAACCATGAAGGGACCCCATGGCTTGGGGACGTAAGGGAGAGTTGTGCCCCCCCCCTTCCCTGAAAGCTTACAGTGAGTGATTCAAATAGCGCAGGTTCAGTGGGACGCGCTGTTGCTTGTTCAGCAGCAACAAAATATGATTGTTTCCTGGGAGATGTTTATGGGCCATTTGAATGCTTTATGTGTTTTCTATATCAGCTTATGAGTTCCTTTGAGTCCTTTGCATCTTTCTGCATTTCCTGTGGGGTGAGACAAAGCCTGTCCTACCTGGTACATCTTTATTACCTTGAGTGCTTGTATGGGAGTTTAAGGACCCTTTTACGTACATTTAGAGTATACCCTAGCACAAACTTCAGGTCGGGGTAACTCGCCAAAGAAAGAATGTTGAGAGAGAGAGAGAGAGAGGTGGGGGGAAGAGAATATTGATCCTTTTAGTTCTAGCCCCCAGGAGGAAGGGAACATTTTGGAAACACCTACTATGTGCTAGGCACTGTGCCGGGTGCTTTGTCAATATTATTTCATTTCATCTTCACAATCTTTGGGAGGTAGGCGCTATCATTGCCCCTATTTTACAGATGAGGAAACTGAGGCAAACACAGGTGAAATGACTTGTGCAGGCTAGGCAGTGTCTGAGGCCAGATTACGAGGAATTCCCCTAATATCTATCCCACTCCATTCCCATCTAAATCAGGTCTGGCCAGGACCTTCCAACTGTGAGATCCCGTGATTCTTTTACCTATGTAGCCATCTCTCAAGCATCCGACCATATGAACTGGTTTCCTTCTTTGTAAGAGGAGGTGATTGGAGCCCTTTCCTGGGCTGACATTATATGGACACGGTCCCTGACCCTATTCCCATGTTCTGTGACTCAGCCTTGGCCTCACTCTCCAGGCATCCTTGGCCTCCCTGACCCAGCCTTCCTCAGGCTGGCCTGCTCCATTGCCTGCTCAACCTTTGTTGACTGTAGCTGCTGGTGTCGGAACACATTCGGGTTATAATGGATTGATGCCCGTGGCAGAGAGGCTGGTACCATTTCTCTCTTCAGATTAGAGATTGTGGATCCAAATCTTCCCTCTAGGCTTAACAATGAAATTAAGGACAAAAAATTTGGATTCTCTGCTCCAGAGACAGAGGAACAGTCTGATACTCCCTAGGCCACCTTGGGCAACAGTTTCCTTCTCTGTTAAAGGAGAGGGTTGGACTAGATGGCATCTGAGGTCCCTTTGAACTCTCAGGCTGTGAACCCTTGAGCTCCCTTCTCTTGGAAGCAGGAACTCCCCCAGGCAGAACCTTCCAAGAGAGAAGGTTCCAACCATCTCAGGCCAGTCAGGAGAAGGACTGTTTTATGGCAGCATAACTTCAGTACCAGACTCTCACACCACACACAGGCTCAGAGGTGCTTTCCCCAGAAAGTCCCACTTAGAGATTTCTCTGGGACTGATCTCACTGGGGTCTGCACAGTGGCCTCGCCTCCCTTTCCTGTGGACCAAGCCTCATTAAGCTGTCATCCAGCTTTAGGAAGTACCATTTCTTTTTTTTTTTAATTAATAAAGTATTTTTTTCCATTACATGTAAAGATAGTTCTCAACTTTTGTTTATACAAGCTTTACAATTTCAGATTTTTCTCCCTCCCTCCCCCCTCCCCTAGATAGCAGGTAATCTGATATAGGTTTTATATATATATATATATATATATATATATATACATATATATATACATATATATATATATATATACACATGATAACATTAAACATATTTCTGCATTAGTCATGTTATAAGAGAAGAATCAGAGCACTGATGAAAAACCTCAAAATAGAAAAAAACAGCAGCACCAAAAACAAAAGAAATAGTATGGTTCATTTAGCATCTATACTCCGCAGTTCTTTTTTTTTTTTCCTTGGATTTGGAGATCCTCTTCCATCACGAGTCCCCTGGAACTCTTCTGTGCCCTTGCATTGGTGAGAAGAATATAGTCCATCACAGTAGGTCAACAGTCAATGTTGATGATAAGGAAGGACCATTTCTGAAAACATGAAAAGGGGGGAAAGACCGCCTGCCACCAAATCTATTTAGTCCCCAATTATTCTTATTTCAATACTCCAAAGAGCCATGGTTTTATGGTTTATAGATTTAGAGCTAGAAGGGACTTCAGAAGCCATCTGGTCCCTCAATTTACAGAGGAGGAAACTGGGCACAGGGAAGGGAAGTGACTTGTCTAAGGTCACACAAAATATCAGAAGTAGATCTAGAATCTAAGATGTCTGACTCCAGCGCCAGAGCTCTTTCCACTGTGACCCACCATTCAGTTCCTGTGGGCTGATGTAGAAATTGTCTCTCCTCAACCGGGCCTCAGCAGATGATTTCATCAGTGAGTCTGACCCATCACAGTGATAACAAAATAACCCTAGTTAGGAAGTCTTTCCCACCTGTTAGGATGGACCAGCACTATCTCATAGGCTTTGCTCCACCACACCACGGCCAAGTGTTAGCAGAGGTCCTTCGTAAAGGCTCAGCTGTCACAGAGAAGATCATCCCCACTTCTTGGAATCCTGATGGCTTCACTGGGGAGTGTCAAAGCCGGACCTGGGCTTGGAAGATGAAAATTCATAGCTGCATCTACCTGTGTGCGTAATTTCTATATTTAGTACCAATTAACTTCTCATCATTAGGAGAAGTCATTTGACACATCTGCTGAGGAGATCAGGTATTCACCGGTGTGTGGTTTGCTCCAAGGGAAGTGTAAAATTGACAACAGCTTCTTCTTCCCCAGCCTCCAGCCCGATGCTTCAAGATCACTGGGGCGTTTTTGATTTGGTTTTATGTCCTATACTTGGCTCCGGTGACTTGATGGGGTCATTATTGGGCAGTGGCTTCATTAGGGATCTTCATGCACTGATGGCCCCTGCCTCATTCTGGATTCTTGGAAACCCTCCAGCTCATACCCACTCCTGTGGGTGGACCCGCTAGTGCCCAATGATCCTGGGATTTGGCAGGGGGCCGGTGAGGCAGCAGGGTCAACATGCCAACCAGAAAAAGGCATCTAAGCCTTCAGGATAAAAGGTGCCTCTGGGTAGAGGGCAGCAGAAGGAAACAAGCAAGCTTTGGGAAGTCCCAGGAGAATGGAGGAATGGTGGGAGAAGTTGTTTAGGCAGGCACATATGGGGTGGGCTGGTGTTTGGGGAGTAGACTTGAGGAAGACCAAGTTCACCCTCCCTACACCGTGGGCCCTCCTCCATGAGCATCAACCACTAGTGTTGGGACAGAGAATTAACTCTTTCATGGTGGACTCCCTTGGTTTGAGTCCAGTGGCCAGCCCACCATCACTCCCGTGGGTAGAAATGCCCCCTCAATGACTCTGGTAACTTAGCTGATTGTCACATCTCTCCCCACCTAGAGTCTTGTCTTCTCTGCCCTAGGCAACAATTATCTTTCCTCCTCCCTGGAGGCTTCCCCACTGGCACCAGCAACCCTGCCTCGGGCAGCACATGACACTCAGCCCCTTGTGGAGTGGCACAAGCTAGGCGGGCACCTTTCTTGGGGTGAGACATAGGGGAAGGGAATCATCTCCAAGATGAGCCATTGGGAGCCTTCCCTTTGCCCCTGCCTCTTGGCTGGAGACTGTGGCCAGACCTAGTGATTTACTACAAACATTTTGCTCACAGTTTAGAAATGGCCTCAGGCTGTGATAATAATGATGTTGTTTTTAAATAGTCCTCCCTCCACTTCACCCCCTCCCCTTCACACACAATTGATGTTACTTCTGAACTGGGGTTGTAGGAAGGCTTGGGTCAACTACGGGTCTAATTGATCCAAATTTGTTTTAATTGCCCGAGGCGCCATTGTTCTCCATCCTGGGCCCCCAGCGTGTCAGTATTTAATTCTCAGTGTCAGCCACAGAGATTTGGGTAATAAAAAGCTCTCTAGCCCTAAGTACCCAACTGGAAAGATTGGATAAAGCTGTATTACTGCCTGTGAGTGGAAAGTGAGGGACTGCTGGCCCGAGGGGAGAGGAGGAGGGTTCCATTGACCAGATTTCCAGCCCATCCCCTAAGCAGGGTCAGGGGGAAGAGGACAGGGGCAAGCTTTCCTCTGACCGCCCTGGCTGACTCTTCCCTGGGCATATGGAAAAGGGGCTCTGGTTGGCAAACTCCTCTGGCCTGAACTTTCTCCATCTGCCTCCCTTTAAAGCAGGGGTTCTCCACCAGAGACCCATGAACTTGGGTTTGTTTGGGGTTTTTTTAGTATATATTTTGAAAACTGTATTTCCCAATAATTAGCTTCCTTTTGTAATCTTATTTATTTTATGCATTTAAAAATATTATTCTGAAAAGAAGTTCATGGGCTTCATGAAATTGCCAAAAGAGTACCAGACAGAGGATTGCTTTAAAGGGGGCTGTTTTTACAGAAATGCTTAAGTAATTCCGGAACTGAGGAGTTAACAGGCATATCAACTAATACTTATTGATCAGCTGCCCTGTGTCAAAAGTGTGGGGGAGGAAGGAGAGGGGAATGCCATTCAAAGAATTTATTTATTCATCATCTTCCCACCACCCCCAACTCCAGGTTTAGATACAATAAAACAGGAACTGGTGTTAGCACACCAGGGTTGGCAGTGCAGCAGCTGGTGTTAGCACACCATGGGGTGGCAGTGCAGCAGAGTCAATGGCACACAAAGGTGGTAGGAGGTATGGGGGTTTCTACCAAGACATTGCCTGCATTTCCACCTCTGCCAAACTTTTGTGCAGGCATTAGGCTATAAGCTCCCTTAGAGCAGGGACTGGTTGACTTTTTTTTGTTGTATCCCCTAGGCCTAGCACAACGCCTACACATATCAGGTGCCTAATGTGATTGCTTGTTGAACTGAAAATGATGAGATGCTTTCTGGAATAGAGTGCTGGGCTTGGAGTCGGGAAGATCTGAGTTCAAATCTGGATGGCTATGTGACCCTGGGCATGTCACTTCACCTCTGTCTCCCTCGGTTTCCCCAATTGTAAAATGAGGATAACAATACCACCTACCTTGCAGAATTGTTGTGAAGATCAAGTGAGATAATATTTGAAAAACACCTAATACAATACCTGGGTTAGTAGGTGCTTAATCAATGCTTGGGCTCCCACCCTTGGCCAGAGTTATCTAACCTCCTTGAGCCTTAGTATTTGCATCAGTAAAATGAGCAGCCTGAACTAAAAGCCCTCTAGGGTCCCTACTAGACCCATTAAATCTATGATCCCAACTTGGAGACTGAAGAGAACTAGAGATCATCTCTTCCACTGTACCTCCTCAGGCTCTAGTTGGGGAGGGAAAGGATTTCCCAGGGACAGCCGCCAGGAAGCAGCCAGACCGGGAGGCAGATTCAGGTCCCCGCCACCTGCCCCATGCGCCAGTCTTTCTGTTTGGTTTTTTCCATTCTCAACAACAGCCTTCTCTCTGCAGGGCCACCCTTCACATCTGAAACTGGGAGGAGAACTGATATGTTTAAATCTTAGCCTTAAATCGCTCATCTTTCAGAAAGTGAGGTTTTTGTTGTTTTTGATCTGGGAAATTACCTTGAATCCCTAATAAAAAGACAGGTAAAGAAACCAAAGCAATGGGGATTTTGAGGTGGATAGAGTGGAAAGGCTCAGAGCTCTCTCTGGGGTTCAAGGATTGACCAGGGGGAAGCTTAATCAGATTTTTAAACCAACTTGTGCAAAGGAGCAGGCCTCTGTGGGAACAGTGATGGCTTGGGGCTGACGTAGAGGGGCGGAGGTGAGTGGCATGTTAATGAAGTGGGCTAGAGGGGACCAGAATGGGAGGTGTGGGGGTGTTAACATCACCGAGGAGAGTGTGAAATCCCAGCTAAGAAAAGAAGGGAGAGAGAGGAAGAAAATCATCACACTGGTCTGCGTCTCGGCCTGCTTCCGCCTAATACCACCTGTCCAGAGAGGCTGCAGCGGGCTTTGGGGCCAACTGATGGACGGAGCCCCCTTGCCCACCTTGGCTCACCGATCCAAGCCCTGACTGTTCTGCTGAGCAGAGCTGTGGCCCAAGGATTGGTACAGATGGGGCAAAATAGAATTAAACAATCTCGGGGTATAGAAAATGTTGAAAATAGCAAGACTTCTGGGATCTGTGAATATTAGGAGTGGGAGGGGTCCCAGGGACCACCTAGTCCAACCACTCCCTAAAGCAGGAGCCTTTTCTACTTCACCACTGAAATGTTTGTCTAGCCCCCCCTTCAAGACCCCCAGGATAGGGGACTGAGGGAAGAAGCCTACTATGTGCCAGCCATATTTTATAATTGTTATCCCATTTGATCCTCACAAAAACCCTGAGAGGTAGGTGCTATTGTTATCTTCATTTTATAGTTGGGGAAACTGAGGCAAACAGTTGTAAATGACCATCCTAGGGTCACACAGCTAATGAGTGGCTAAGACGGATTTGAACTTGGGTCTTCCTGAGTGCTTCCTCAGACACTCAGACAAATTGAAGGCTTCATAAAAACCTCTGACAAGTCAGTCTCTATATGAAGCAGCACGAATACCTCCAGGCCCCACACTTTAGGAGGGACGTGGGCAAGTTGGAACTTGCGGATGGGGAGGGAGCCGGCACGCTCAGCCTGGAGAAGCAAAGACTCGGGGGTTGATGGCTATCTTGGAGTATTTGGAGAGTGTCTTCGGAGGAGAGGTCGGGCTTCTCCCTGGCCCCCAAAGACTGAGAACAAAGACCAGAGAAAGGCAGGTTTGGGCTCAGGGTAAGCAAAAGCTTCCCAACAAAGCTGCCCCAAAGTGTCCTGCCATGGGAGGGGGCCTAGAGGCAGCTCACACCGGCTTACAGTGCCAGGACTTAAGAAGGCGATGGGGGAAGTGTGACTAATGCAGTTCCAGCTTCAGGGTGTGTCTTGCGTACATTCCACCATGGCCCCTGGGTTGCTGAACATCTACCAGCCCATGGGAGGAGGGGCTGGGAACAAACTCCCCATCCTTGAACATCTTCAAAGAGAAGCTGGAACAGCTTCCAGGGTTGTTGTCACTCAGCCTCCAGGACCTCAGGCATCAATGAGGAGGGGGAGGGTTGGCTTCCAAGGCCCCACCTCGTGCACCCAGCAAACAGCGGCAGTGGATGGCCTCTGAGGGCCCCTTGGACTCTGAAAATGGAGGTGGCGGGTCTTACAGGATGAGACGGGCTGGCATTGCACCTCTGGAGTGGGGGCAGAGAGAAGGAGCTGGTGGAGGAGTGTGAGCAGAGGCAGAGGTGGCCGGGAGACCCGCCCATAGTCAGGCATGGCTAAGCGGAGCAGGGCAGGGGAGAGCCTACTGTTACCACATAAAAGTCAGAGCTCTGGGGGGCCACTGCTCCCCAGTGAGATGATCAGACCTGAGCTTTAGTGGCTGATAGAGAATGGCCTGGAGGGGGGAGAGATTGGAGGCAGGCAGAGACCCCTACCCCAGCAGCTATTTTGTTAATCTTAGTGTGAGATGATGAGGGCCGGGGCGGGGGCAGCGTCAGAGGAGAGGAGGGGCATCGCTGGGAGATGTGCAGAAGTGAAATTGACAGGCCTCGGCACCATATTGGATGTGGGGGGTGAGAGATAGTGGGGACTCCTGGATGGCTCCTAGGTTGGGAGCCTGGGGGGCTGGGAGAAGGGCGTGGCCTTCCATAGTAATAGGGAATCTGGTAGTAGGGGGAGATTTTGAGGGGAAAGATGAGTTCAGTTTTGGCCATGTTGTGTTTAAGACATCTACTGGACATCTTGTTTAAACAGCCTAAGAGTTGTTGGAAATTCGAAACTGGAGGTCAGCAGAGAGGTTAGGCGTAGCTAAGTATATTTGACATTCTATTAAGAGAGATGATTGAATTCACTAGAGCAGATGAGATCGCCAGGCTAACTAGCGTAGAGGAAGAAGAGGGCCCAGGACACCCCCAGTTGGGTGAGCGTGACCCGGATGAGGGTCCAGCAAAGGAGAGTGAGGAGCCAAATAGGTAAGAAGAGAACCTGGAGAGAGTGATGTCACTAAAACTAAGGGAGGAAAGAGGACCAAGGAGATGACAGTCACATCTGCAGAAGCTACAGAGAAGTCAAGAAGGATGAGGACAGATGTTCTGAGGGCCTTTTACCAACTTGTAAATAGAACCTGGAGTCAGGAAGACCTGAGTTCAAATTCAGCCTCAGACACTACCTGTATGACCTTGGGCAAGTCACTTAACCCTGTTTGCCTCAGTTTCCTCATCTACCTAATAAGCTAAGAAGGACATGGCAAACTACTCCGGGATCTTTGCCAAGAAAATCCCTGATGAGGCCATGAAGAGTCTCACTCAACTGAAAATCAACTGAACAGCAACAAATAATTGGAGGAGCGGGCAGCTTGGGCCTGTGCCCTGGGAGTCCTCCAATGGGGGGAAGATGTCCCAAGGCTCTGGGGCAGTGATTGTCCTGGGCAGTGCCTTCCAGGTTGGAAAAGTGGGTGTTCTCCAGTCATTCCCTAAGCGCGTTGTCCCTCCTCAGAGACTGCTCTTAGGGCCTCTGGAGATACTGGGTGATGATGCATTGGTGATACGGGTGATTGGAGACTGAGCTTTGATCTCCCTGTTGTGTACAAGAAAATTAGGTTAATTCAGACCCAACAAATCCATTTATTCAGACACAGAGCCACTTACATACACGTAGCCATTCATACGCTACCATTGACCATCCATAACATATCTTTTGGCTTCTCTCCAGACGCTCTTTCTTTCTGAGTACAGATGAGTGGGGGCTCTGAGCTGTTCCATTCCTGTGCCCCCACCAGTCAGAACTGAGCTGTCAGGGCTTTCTCTGTAGGGATCACTCCTCATTCAGTGTCTGGACTTGAAGCACCAGCAGGGCCTGCCCACCCCTCCCTAGCCCCAGTAGCCACTCTCTTCCCATTGCCCAGACTCTGCAGAAATCCTCAAGTTGCCCATGGCTTCCCAGGCAATGCACACTCCAGCTCACTTCCATGAACTGTTCCATCCACAGGCTCATCACCAGCTAATCACTTTCTCCCTGATTTTCCCCATGAATCACCCCTAGCCCAGCACTAACACTCCATCCCTCATTGTGATTGCCACCCACTTTGCGTTTTCATCTTGAAATGCTCCATCACAAACAACCAAGGGCCGACTTTGGACCATGGTTACTCTACACATTACCTGTGACAGGAGAGTGTCCCTGAGCTCTTTTCAAGTCAGGAAGAAACTTCATTACATTGGACAATTAAGAATCTTCCTCAGGGCAGCGAGATGATGCAGTGGAGAGAGCACCAGCCCTGGATTCAGAAGGACCTGAGTTCAAATCTGGCCTCGACACTTGACACTTACTAGTTGTGTGACCCTGGGCAAGTCACTTAAC
Source organism: Dromiciops gliroides (assembly GCF_019393635.1). Taxonomy (NCBI): domain Eukaryota; kingdom Metazoa; phylum Chordata; class Mammalia; order Microbiotheria; family Microbiotheriidae; genus Dromiciops; species Dromiciops gliroides. The sequence goes on from NC_057861.1 coordinate 4,861,530, forward strand.
CCCAATTGCCCCACCAAAACCAAGCCAAAACAAACCATAAAACAAACAAACAAACAAAAAGAATCTTCCTCAAAGTCCCTGCTGGTACGGGAAGCCATTCTCCATCTCCCTCCATGCTTAGTGCCTTCCCTCTGAGCATTGCCTCCATCCATCCTGTCTATACCTTGTCTACACCTTTGTACTAGGGTAGTGGTTATGCAAGTAGAGGGGAAGGGAGGGGTGTGAGCCTCCCCTGACGTCTACCCCTGTGTCATAGGTGAAGAAAGGTCTTGCCCAGCAGTGGGTGATCTGAACAGGATTGCAGGGACAGTTTTTAAACTGCCATCAGGAAGAGTTTTAAGGACTTTAATGGAGTTCATTTACATGTGATGCTTCTCTTTCTGGGTGTGTGAGTAGGCACTTTAGAAGCCAGCAGGAGGTATCTGGCTTTGGAGGGTCAGGGAGGACATTTTCACAGTTTGCTAGCTTCCAAAGCTCCTGCTGACCTTGGGCCAAGGCAGAAGGCCGGCCTCTGAGGGGTCTCTCCAATGGGTTAATGTTGCCAGTGATGGGTCTCTCCAGTGGGTTAATGTTGCCAGTGACGAGTCTCTCCAGTGGGTTAATATTGTCCATGACGGGTCTCTCCAGTGGGTTAATGTTGCCAGTGATGGGTCTCTCCAATGGGTTAATGTTGCCAGTGACGGGTCTCTCCAGTGGGTTGATGTGGCTACCAATGATGGTGTCTAGAGGGGGCCTAAATCTCGGTGTAGGAAGCCAGGAGACCCAGCTCTAGGCCTGCCTTTGTTTCTTCATGAATTTGGCCAAATCACTTCTCTCATAGCCTCCATTTATCTGCTCTGTGGAATGGGAATGGTCACGTCTTCCCTGACTATCCCAGAGGGCTTTGAGGAGCATCCCATGGGACCTTTCCTGGCCACTGGGCCCTTGAATGAAAGCTCTGGCAAACTGACCGAGTCACCTTCAGCAGGTCACTCACTCTCCCCCGGCCTCAGTTTCCTCCCCTGTAAAATGAGGGAGTGGCCTGGTTGGGGCCCCTCAACTCCGCTGCTCTCCCCGTCTGTCTTCAGGTCGGCAAACCCAGACTGAGCAGAGCTGCTACCAAGCTCTGGACTGGCTTCTGGGAAGGTGTCTGGGCCCCCGCAGCTTGCAGGGTAGCAGAGTGACGTGGGGCTCAAGCCAGGGCTCTGGGGGTGGCAGTGGGGCTGGGGGCGGGGGAGCCACCCATCTCACTAACTTAGCACTGACTTCTCTCTCCTCCCTCTTGTTACAGCTGCTGTCCTGCTTTCTCTAGTAGTGGGCCATGGTCTGCCAGGGCTAACTCTCTGTCCTCTCTCACCTCCCCTCCTAGGTGGGTATGGCTCCCTCTGTACCGCATGTTTTATCTCTCTGCATGCCACCCCCAACTGGCCCCAAGGGGCACACCTGCAGGGTGGGCACCTGCCTGGGGGTTCTGGGTATGGGCACCTGCCTGGGGGCTCTGCAGCCGACTTTTGGGAGGGGAAGCAGGAAGCGGGCATGCCTGGGCAGTGGGTAGAGGACTGGCGTGGAGTCAGACTTTGTACTGACTCTGTGGGCGTGGCAAGTCTTTTCCCCCTGAGCCTCAGTTTCTTCATGTGTAAAGTGACTAGATGGTGCTTTTTTTTTCTCCCTTCAGGGTAATTGGGGTTAAGTGACTTGCCCAGGGTCACACAGCTAGTAAGTGTAAAGTGTCTGAGGCTGGATTTGAACTCAGGTCCTCCCGAATCCAGGACCAGTGCTCTATCCACTGCACCACCTAGCTGCCCCATAGATGGTATTTTTGAAGCTTTGAAAGAAACCCTAGAAGTGGCTTGGTTGACACATGGTGCACTGGACTTGGAGCTAGGAAGATCTGAGTTCAAATCTACCTGTAGACACTTAACTAGCTGTATGACTGTGGGCAAACACCTCACCTCTGTTTGCCTCAGTTTCCTCATCTCTAAAATGAGCACAATCATAGCACCTCCCTCCCAGGGTTACTGGCAGGATCCCATGGGGTAACAGGTTGAAAGCTCTTGGCAAAGCTTAAAAGGGATTATTGTTCTTAGAGGTCATTGGTCCACCCTCTTCATTTTATAAATGAGGAAACTGAGGCCCACGGAAGAGAAGCAGCTTGTCTGAGGAACAAATGGGGGGCAGGATTTGAATCTGGGGTCCTCAAAAACAGGACTTTGCTGTCTCTGTCTCTCTCTCCCTCTCCCTCTGCCTTTCACTTTCTTTCTCTTCCTCCCCTCCCTTTCTCCTCTCCCCTTTCCTCCCTGTCCTCCTCCTCCTCTCCCTCCTCCCTCTCCCTTCCTCTCTCTCTCTCCCTCCCCCCCCTTGCCCTGAGTCCTGGAATCACACTGTGATTCAGCCATGTGGTCTCGTCTCACCCCACTGCGTTTATCCGCCAGGGTTTACATGCTCCAATTTATTTTGAAAGGCTGAGGAGCAGATGAAGAGAGGCAGGCCTGGGGACTTCCTGAGCCAGGGTGTTCCTCACTCGGGCGGGGCCAATGCCCTTGCAGGATCCCTGGGAAAATAATTGGAGATGTGGTCAATGGTCAGCCAGTACCCCGCCCCGCCCCCCCCCAAACTGGGCCGTTCTTTCTTTCTCTCTTGGTCCAGCATCAAGCTCAGCTCAGCCTCATATATTTACTGGTTGTGTGACCCTGGGCCAGTCACTTAACTCCTTCCTAGTCTCAGTTTCTTCATCTATAAAATGAGGACGATGACGTCACCTGCCTTGCAGAGTTGTTGCAAACATCAGGAGAGATGGGTAAAGTGCTTTGTGAGCCTTCACATGCCTTAGAAATGCCCATTATTACTCTGATCTACTCCCCCTCATGGGCTCTGGGGCCCAGCCCCTCATCTGTGGTCTGTGCCAGTGTTTCCGCAGCATCTCTAGCACACCGTCCCTGCCCTCCGAGCTCCATCACACACATTCCCTGCCCAAGACCTCAAACAGCTCAGCAGCCGGGCCGCAGGGACCCCCAACCCAGACACATGCAGGCAGCCAGACTCCCCAGGGCCCACCCAGGGCTCTCTTTTCCTTCTTCTTGTCAAAATGCTCAGGGCTTTGGCCATAGTGTGCAGGTACCTCAGGACAGAAGAAAGGCCGGTGCCCTTGGTGGAGTGATTGGCAGCAGCTGCTGCTGGGCCGGTCCTGCCTCCCTGAGAGTGCTCTGAGGCCAGCATCCTGGCCCCCACCCCCCCCACCCCCCCCCCCCCCCCCCCCCCCCCGCCTCTGACTGCTTCTACAGAGGAAGCCAGCCCCAGGAATGAAGATGGAAGCATTTGGTCCCATACATTTCCAGAGGTGGGCCCAATCACTCGCTTTTCATCTGGCCACCAGCCTCCTGGGCCTACTTAGGTGGACCATCCTCCTGGGATTCTGTGTACACCAGGTGCCTGAAGATGGACTTTAGTGGGTGAGGGGGCAGTTACCGAGACCCAGGACAAGCTCGTGATGTGCCCCCTCCCCCTGGGAATATGTGGGCACACTCCGGAGGAGGAGACTGTCTGCTGGGCATGGCCAGTCTGGGCCCCAGGAGGTCCCTAGGCATCTCATTCATTGGAATAACTAAAGAGCCAGTCCTTTGGGAGCAAGTCCGTACCATCTCCTTGGCCACCAGAGCATGTTCTGGCTTTGGGCTGCTCATTACACATTCCACCTGCTGCTGATTCTGCTCCAGCAAATCAAGGCAGAAGGCATGGGATGGTGAGATGATCCTTGGGGAATTAGGGAGCATCACTGAGCTGGGTGGAGTTCCTGGATCTCCAACAGCCCTCACAAGTGGCCACCATCCCCGAGACCCCCAGTGAAGGGAAACCCACTTGCCTTGGCCCCTCTCTGACCCCCCAGGCTGCCCACAGCTCTAGTGATGAAAAACTTACCTTATTAAGCCCAAACCTGCCTGTCTGTAATTACCCCCCCACTCCTGGGTCTGCCCTCTGGGCCAAGCAAAGGAGCCTCATCTCTCTTCCAGCTGAAGGCCCTTCACATCATCCCAACAGTGCACATTTATTTCTCTAACACCAAAGTTAGCCAAGTACTTTGCCCAGATGGGTCCTCACAACAGCCCGGGGAGGCGGGTGCTATCATCATCCCCATTTGACAGATGAAGAAATTGGCCCTAAGGTGGATCGAGTGACTTGCCTATGGTTACACAACTAGTGAAGGTCTGAGATAGAATTTGAACTCAGATCTTCTTGTCTCCAAATCTGGCCTTCTGTCCACTGTTCTGCTCCGCTACCTCCCAGGGGCTAACTGCCGTGTCCTGTCCTTCTAAAAATCCCTAGATCCTTCAGTGGCCTGTCATATGGCCTGGCTTCCACCCACTCCCCATGCGGGCCCCCTCCTCTGAATGTGTCTGCCCTTCCGATACAGTCTGCTAAGGCGGAAGAGCTCTAGACCGGCACCTCTCTGGGCTAGACTCAGCTCTTTTCTTAGCCTCGCAGTCTCAGATCTCATTGGTCTTTTTAGCTGCCGAACCACACTGCCGACTCAGCTTAAGTTTTCAGTCCACTAAGACAGCCGGCTCCTTTTCACTTGGCCTATCTTTTTTGGCAGTGGTGGGAAGTCATTAACCCTCTCTGAGGTTTTGTTTCCTTCTTTGTAAAATGAAGGGCTTGAAATAGATGGCGGCCAAGGTCTTTTCCAATTCCAAGTCTATGATATGATACAATGCACTCCTCCTCCATTCTCACCATTTTTATCCGACCCAGCAGCACCTCCTGACATTTCTCCCCAGACCAGGCCATCTGGAGTGCTGGGCCCTCCCTTCCTCCTGTTGGGATCTTAGCGTCCTCTTTAGACCCATTAAACAAGGCTCCTGATTTGCTCAGTGATGTGGGCTTAGGCGGCAGCTTGAAGTCTGTCTCTTTGGCTGCTTTGCTTTTGTAAGGGATCGAAGGCATTAGCTGTGATTCTGCACAATGCAGGCCTGTTTTCCATCAGCCCTGGATTAATTACTTTAAATTTAAAATTTAATCAATGGACAAAAATGGAGCTGCTCTCAAGGGGGCCTGGATTTTTATCTCAGAGTGAGGGTTGTATCGAGCTGTGTCCGTGTGTGTGCGCGCGCGGGCTCTTGTGTACATGGGTGCCCGTGTGGGTGAATCTGTGTGGGGAGGTGGTGGGGGCTCAGCCCCCTCCTCTAACCTCTGCTCTGCCCTGGGCAGCTGCCAGGCCGGAGCCGCCATGGATGACTACGACATCAGGTCGGCTGCCAGCATCTTGGCCTCTGTCAAGGAGCAGGAGGCCCGCTTCGAGCGCCTTACTCGGGCCCTGGAAGAAGAGCGTCGAAATGTCTCCCTGCAGCTGGAGAGGGCTCACCAGCCCTGTGAGCAGCCGCGGGCCAGCACGTGCACCATTGGCAATGGGCAGCCCCTGGCCACCGCATGGCAGCAGCTGGTCCTGCAGGTAACGCGCCCCTGCATGTCCCCAGCATGGCTCCGGGATCACTGGCCTGCCCTCAGAGCTGGGGTTTGGGCTGGGAATGAGACTTAGATCTGGAGTCCCTCCCGGTGAGGCTGGGCTCATGCAGGGAGCAGGCCCTGCAAGGGTCCTCACTCATGTCTCTGCATCCGTGCCGGCCTAAGGCCCACAGCAGGTATTCTTGGTATTTCCTGTGTCTGGCACGATGAGGTAGTTCTTCAGGGGGACTGAAAACCAGCTGCTTCTTCCCAATGTGTCCGCATGCATAAGAGTGCGCGCATGCTCACCTCTGTGTATGGGGGTCTCTGCATGTATGGGAGTATGAGGGCCTCAGGGTCTGGGCCTATCTCGGGGTCGCCTTGTGTTTTGGGAGTTTTGTGCATCAATGAGGACAATGCCAAGGTCAGGAGCCCTCTTGGGGCAGGTGGCCCCTTGTACTGTGTCATCTGTGACAGAGCTGGATGTTAGAGGCTCAAGGCTGAAGGAGGCCAGGGCCCCAGGCCCACCATGTGCCTGGGACTAGACCGGTCAGTGCTTGTTGAATTGGCAGGCATTCCTGGAGGTGACCCCGCTGGGAGGTGGCCAGGGTAGGCCGGGCCAAAGCTACCAGGGTCAATTTCATAGGTCAGGGCCCGAGGGTTACTGGGCCTGGCCACAATTTCACCAGCCAGTGGCAGAGCAAGGACTGGAACCCAGTCACTTCTCTACGTCTGAAGTGCAGGGCTTTTCCCACAGGACTGAGCTGCCTTTCTGTTGACCCTGTGAAGCCATCTGGGGGACTAGGTTATTCAGATGGACAGCGGGGGTCTCTGCCTGGCCACAAACAGGCCTGGGATACATTGCTTATTTTGCCTTTCTCAAAGGTGTGAATAGATAATGCAGCCAGAGTCATCGAGGGCTTTGTACTGGGGGGAGAGAGATACTCTAGGAAATGACCCTGAGCCCAAGGGAAGGGCATATAGCAGGGCTTCTTCACCTGAAGTCCATCAACCTACTTTGTTCCTATGTCAATAGAATGGATTTCCATGGTCATTTTGTCTTTTATATTACGCACTGAGAAGCATCATTATGAGAAGGGAGCCATAGGCTTCTCTAGATGACCACCAAAGGGGGTCCGGGACACAAAACAGATAAAGAAGCCTGGTATAAAGGATCCTAGATCTAGAGCTTATGGGAAACTTGGTGGGCTTGGGATCATGGATCTAGGGCTAAAGGAAGTTTAGAGATTATCCAGTTCTGCTATATCCTCTCCTTTCATGGGGGAGGAAACTATAGCCCTGCCAGGTCACAGAGCGAGTGAGAGCCAGAGTTTGTGCTCCAAAGCTATGACTCCCAATTCTTATTGTACATGTTAGTAACATTCCTTTCTAAAAGCTTCTTACGGTGAAGTGATTCTTGTGTGTGTGTGTGTGTGTGTGAGGCAGTTGGGGTTAAGTGACTTGCCCAGGGTCACACAGTAAGTGTCAAGTGTCTGAGGCTGGATTTGAACTCAGGTACTCTTGAATCCAGGGCCTTTATCCACTGCGCCACCTAGCTGCCCCGGTGCAGTGATTCTTAACGGATAATCTTGGGGGAAGCCGCTGGTGGGGGCTCAAGCTGATGGCACTAGAGAATTACTCCCAACTCCTCAGGTGTACCCCTAGAACCTTGATGGGGAGTGGAGCCCTGACTCGTCAGGAGGCATGTGAGCTGACAGAAGGATGCCCCAAGAGTTCCATCACATGCCCGTTGTCCCTGCGGTCTCCAGACAGCCGTCATACCAAGATGAGCCAGACCCAATGCTGATTAGCTTCCAAGATCAGATGAGAGCAGGCACATTTACGGCACATTCTCTTGGCACCTTGGCCTGTGCCTGGCACATGTTAAGTGCCTCATAGTGTCCAATTGATTGATGGATGGCAGCAATGTGTCTGTGGCCCCCAAGCCAGGGGCCTCCTGGAAATAGGATCCAGCTTTTCTGAAACAAGGCCTGTCTGTCTCAGGGGACACCAAGACCACGGGATTTGATGCTCAGGAATCACCCAGGGTTCTGCCAAGGCGTGTGCCATCTCTCTTCCTAGGTGTGCCATCTCTGTTCCTAGGTCTGCTCTCCAGGGTCACCCCTTCAGGCTCCTTGGGCAAGGGGCATCTTGGGAAAAGAAAACAAGTGAACCTGAGCCAGGATGTCCTGCTGCCCAGAGAGGCCAGACTTCCTCCTGGTCACCAGGTGGTCCCAGCCCCTCCCAGGCAGGGCTTGACCACTGTTTTTTTTTTTTTGTCAGTGCCTTATTGCAGCTTACCTGAAATAAACCAGCCCTGCCTCCCTCCCAGGCACACGTGGGGTTCCCCTGGTCCCTGCCTGGCAGTGCCTTGTTACTAAGCTGGGGTTTGGGGGTGTGTTTTGAAAGGGAATTCTGGGGTTTGTTTTCTGAAGAAGAATAAAGTAAAGAAAAGAAACCAAGACCCAAAGGCTCCAGACAGGTTCAGAAAAGAGCTGGTGGCCGCCTCATTGTACATTCTGAGCCAGGTCCCTCTAACCCTCCTTCTTTCCTCTGAAGGGGGACCCGCACCCAGACTGCCTGGGCTGGGAAGACTTGACATCCCAGTGCTTAGTGCACAGTGGGCGCTTGATAAGCTCGAGCTGACTGACGTGAGATGGTGGAGAAAGGCCTCTGGTCCAAAGAAGCCAATGGGGCAGAGCGCAGAGTGGGGGAGCTCCCTGATGTGAAGGGTCCTTCCCAACAGTTGTCCCAACAGCTGCGTGAAGGCCTCTGCTCCCTTCCCTACTGAGGCAACTCAGGATTCCCTCCCTTAGCTATGACGACCCAGCCGTGCTACGCCCTGATCCCTGAACGAACCATCCTCATGAGGCTTACTGTCTGCTGGGGAGGACACGTCCACCCATAATGTGTAGCGGCAGCCCGGTCTATTGGGTAGAAGGCTGGTCTTGGAGGCAGGGAGACCTTGCTTCCAACTCACCCCAATACTAACCCGCTTTGAGCAAGACCATTTCCCACACAACTCCCTGGGACCCACTAGCAGCAGTTGCCTCAACAGCTGTCCCGGGTTTCTGCTGCCTTTTTTACTAGGTCAGCTCAGAACTCCCATCTCAGCCAACTGGACCTGCCTAGTGTTAAAATTAATTATCTAAAATAAAAAGAAACTGAGGTACAAAATTACTGAGCAAATAGATCACTATTTAAGAGCAAGGCTAGCAAATTACATTAAATCAGGCCAACCAATTCCTTAGTAATTAGTGACAAAGGAGCAATTTACAGGGTTATTTTTTTAATAACAGAAAAGAGGAATAAAAAATAGGAAGCTTGTTTTGAACATGATTCTATTGGACAAGACAGATCATCTGATGGGTGTGCTTCTCCCAGGCTTCCTTCAGCCAACAGTAATGTGGACGTGTCAGAGTGAGATTATCCCAGAAGTCCTTGCCCTACAGGTGGTGCCTTTTGTAACCTGAAAGCTTACTGGAAAAGAGGAACTTGGGGGTCTGGAGTTAGCAGGCACCCCCACCATCTTCCAACTGCCAACCTTAGAAGATCCCATTATTCAACTTCACCTCTAGCTCAAGAAAAAAAGGGGCTTATCCGCTAAGACTGCAAAGCGGAACTTAGCCTTTCTCCAGCTACCAGAAAGGGCAATTCTATGATTATTTTATTCTTACAAAGACCTATCTCTTACTCTAAATCATTTGCCACTAAATGATAAAATCTTATCCATCTATCAAGCCACTGAATCGATAGGTAATCCAGACTTAAGAGAATGCTTCTGTTAGCCTGGCTTAGTGTTGGGGCTGGCTTAATCCTACAACCAAACAAAAAAGAAATCCAAGTGATCAATACCAACTGATTTCCTTTTCACCATCTCCTCTGGATTAGGAGTTGGTTTTTATGACCTTTTGGGGGGGGGGTCATAGACTCCTTTGGCTCCAGTCCAGTGAAGCCTGTGGGTGACGTCTCAGAATAATACATGAAAAGTAAAATACATAGAATTACAAAGGAAACCCATTGTATTGACTATAGTTATTGAACTTAAAAAAAAAAAAGCTCAGGGACCTCAGGTTAAGAACCCCTGGTCTAGACAGAAAAGACTTTTGTTAATGTATGACCAGGCATCTTTATTGCTAAGTCACGGGTGGGCTGCTATCTGTGTCAGCAGATAAAGCAGCCACACAGGGAATTCCCAACACTAAAAGCACAGCTTTTCCTGATATTCCCATAATGTCACAAGGGAGAGTTGGATTGGTGCAGAGCAGCAGACTGGGCAAAGAAAGTATAAGAGGAATTGCCATCACTTCTAGCTGAGGAAAGGGAAAGTAGGAGAAGAAACCTATACCAGGCATGGGGGACAATGTAAGAAAAAAAGGCTGGAGTTAGCAGGGTCTTGTCAGGTTGGCCAGCATTTATTAAGCACCTACTGAGTGCTGAGCATTGCACTAAGCATTGGACGTGAAGACATCCAGCTTGGCTGGAGCAATGAAGAAGAAGAGTATGAGATGAGGTCACAAAGGTATGCTGGACAGAGACTTGTGACAGAGAGCCTTGAAGGCCGACATCGGAATGATGTTTAATCCTACAGGCAGGGGGAACCCACAGAAGTTTTGTGAACAGGCAGGTGACATGGCCAGACCTGTGCCTTAGGAAGGCCATGCAAGCAGCTGATGAAGGACCGACAGGAGAAGGGGGAGAGTGGAGGCAGGGAGGCCAGGAAGGAGACATCTTTTTCTTTTTTCAATTTCTAAACCAACTTCCGTTTCCAGCATTTAGTGTAGTGCCTGGCCCTAATAAGTGCTTGTTGATTGATTGACTAATAGTGGGTTCCCTGGTGACCATTTCCAGGGCAGAAGCTTCATGCTACTTTCCTCTCATCGCCTCAGCACCTTCAAACAACACGGAGACCCAGAGGCGGAACTGAAAACCAGGAGGGGGAAAGGGGGGGGCGACATCATCCCTGTGCTCCCAGAGACATCCTCAGGACCCTCTTGGAAGCCCACAGCAGCTGAGCTGACACCCCAGGGTGTTGATTCAGTCACCAAAAGCATTTCTTTTTTGTTTTTTGTTTTTGTTTTTGCAGAGCAATGATGGTTAAGTGACTTACCCAGAGTCACACAGCTAGTAAGTGTCACGTGTCTGAGGCCAGATTCAAACTCAGATCCTCCTGAATCCAGGGCAGGTGCTTTATCCACTGCGCCACCTAGCTGCCCCCCAAAAGCATTTCTTTTAGTCAGGTGTGCAGTAGACATCAGGATATCACATGTAGAAGAACAATAGGAAGATCAGTTCAGCAACCAAATCACATTAATTAAGCACCTACTATGTGCCAGGTAGTGATAAACTCTATTGAAAGGTTGAGAACTCCATAACAGTCGCTAACATTATTGTCTCACTTCATATGTACATTATCCCATTTGATCCTCAGGACTTAATGAAGAAGGTACCAAGATTATCTCCATTTTACAGTTAAGAAAACTGAGTCCTAGATTCGGAGCTGAATAGAACCTCCGGCCATCTTTAGTCTAACCTCATTTTTACAAATGGGTCACAGCCCAAGGTCACAAGTCAGCAAGCATGGATTAAGCCCCTGTTGTGTTCCAGGCACTGTGCTAAGCACTGAGGGTCCAAAGAAAGGCAGAGCCAATCCCTGCCTTCAAGTTGCTCCCAATCTAATGCCAGTAAGGTCAGAGGTGGGATTTGAACTCAGAGCCGATGACTGTGGATCTTTCCTATGGGAGTTGGGCTAGACCATTTCTGTTACCCCTTTCAGCTCGGAATCCCATGACCTCAGATCCACTTTTCTGGTTGGCCCAGGGCCTGGCCCCAGGGGGGAGGCAGCCATGGGGGCAGGAAGGAGGGCTCGGACACACTGGGTCTCCGCCTGAGCACTGGGCTGCTCCTGGCTCTCTAGCCCCCCCAGCTGAGTCAGCCCCAGGCTTTCCGCTGTGTGGGGTGTTTGGGGGGGCAGGCTCAGCAGAGCTGCCCCCCAGCCGGGCTGGCCGGATCTGTTTCACCTCCTGGCCCCCCTCGAGAGCTGGGGAGGGGCCCCAAGGTGTCGGGAAGAGATAGGACTTGGCACCGGCCAGATGTGCCTGAACAGAACAGAGTAAACAAAATCAGGGAACAGTGATGACCTCACTGCTTACCAACCAGAGCCCTGCTCCCTCCCCAGCCCAGCCAGCCCCTCCCTCACTCTTGTGAGCTGGCTGCTTGACAGGCTGGGATCCTCAAAGCTGGAAGGGAGGGGCCCCAGCCGGAACGAGGACCCCCCTGGAGAGACCCCCCCACCCCCGTTCATCTGCTTGGATACCTCCAGAGAGGGGGAGCTCACCACCTCCCGAGGCTACTGCAGCTCTCACTGGGTGGAACCCCATCCCGGTATCCAGCTTGCACTGGCCTCTTTGTTCCTTCCTCCCACTGCTCTGGAACCAAGGAGAGCGGGTCTGGGCCCCTTCTGTGTGGGAGTCCTTCCAGTATTTGAGCAGTGGTCACATCCCCTCTGAGTCCTGTCCTTCTGTGGGTATAACAAAGCAGGCGTGGAGGGGGGCGAGGAGTGGAGGGAGTCCTCAGCGTTTGAGATGCAGGTTCATAGATCTGTTCTAGAGCTATGTTCTAGACCTTAGAGGCCATGAACTCTAACCCCCTCATTTTATTCATGAGAAAACTGAGACGCAAAGGTTTCCCAGGGGAGTTCAATGGGTGGGATTTGAATCCAGGCCCTCTGCCTCCAGAGCCAGGGAGTTTTCACTCTATGACCCAGATCTCAGAGCTGGGCGGAGCCTCGGAGGCAGAGTCCCATCTATACTGAGTTGGAATCCCCTTCAAAGCATCCCTGATGAGTAGCCACCCAGCCCCTGCAGGGCGACCTCCGGATAGGAGCAGCCCTTTGGGCCAGCTCCAATGGTCAGGGTGTTTTTCTTCCTCCTGAATCCTCCAGAATCTGCCTCTCCGTAGCTCCCCCCTCCCCCCTCCCAACTGCTCCCCTCAGGGGCTGGATGGAACAAGAGTAATCCCTCTTCCACATGACAGTTCTTCAAATATTTGAGATCTGTGATGCGTCTCCTCTGAGTCTCTGCTCTTTTCCTGGCTGAATATCCCTAGTGGTCTTTCAACTGATCTTCAGATCAATGCTGTAACCAGGGTGGGACAACCAAGACTTTGTCCCAAAGCAGCAAAATTTAGAGGATGCTGACAGCACCATGCCAGGGGTTGCTTCTTCAATGAGCATCAGCAAGCATTTGTTCAGAACCTACTGTGTGCTGGCCACTGAGCTGGCCACTGGAGATAGACATCCAAAGGGTGAAACAGTTCTTCCTCTCAGTGGCCAGCTCCCAGGCCTCCCACCTCCCCAGAGACTACCTCCAGCCAACCTTCAGCAGCATAGAAACCTCCCAGTCTCCTGGGGCATGCTGACTTTCACTTAACAGCCGTAATGGAGCTGAACTTCTTATCTAACCTCCCCCTGTCTCCCCCTTGTTCAAGGTGCTAAAATTCCTAGTTAACAGCTCTGCCTCTCTGGGTCACCTTCCTCTGGACACACTCCAGATTTTTTATCAACGTCCTTCCTGAAACGAGGCTCTGAGACTTACTACAATACTCTGGATGTGGCAGGGTTTCAAGCCACACAGGCTCCCCAGCCCTCCTCCCCCGGCACGCCTCATTCCCGGTCACCCTCCTCTGCACCCACTGCAGCTTGTCAGGATTCCAGCACTTGGAAGCATATCTCACTTCCTGTGTGGGTCCCTTCATCCACTAAGTCAGGTTGAGACCCTTCCCTGCCTTAGCAGACAGATGAGCTTGAGGAATAGCTGTGACTTAAAAAAAAAAAAGGTATTACCCCTGGTCTCCCTTCTGGTGAGGACCTTTATTTACTTAGTCCACAGAGCCCATTGCAGGGGCGCTCCACAAAAAAGCTTCCTAGATTGAGCTTGGTCCAAGGGTCTGCTTGATCTTGCAATAGACAGACAGACAGACAGACAGAGGGAGATCGATATGTAGGTAGATGATAGATTTGATGTATGGATGAATGAATGGATAGATGGATGGATGGATAGAGAGGGAGATGTTTGTTTTAGGGAGAGAGATGATAGAGCTAGGATGGATGGATGGATGGATGGATGGATGGATGGATGGATGGATGGATGGAGAGAGGCATTTGTTTGTTTTAGGGAGAGAGAGATGTTAGAGATATGATGGATGGATATATAGAGAGATAGGTAGATAGAAATAGATGATAAGGAACTAGATACAGAGAGAGTAGGGAGAGAGAGAGAGACAGACAGACAGAGACTGAGATTCATTCTTTCTCCAACAGTAGCCCATAGGCAGGGGTGTGCTGAAGGCCGTTAATGCCCCCTTGAGAGATGATGGTTAAATTTTCAGTATGAGCTCTTATGCCTCAGAAATCAGTAAGAACTCTACAAATCAGAACTTGATTCTCTTGTTGGTTGTTGACTGTGATGGACAAAATGTTAATCGTGCAGATTAATCTTGTAACTGGTCGTTAAGTGTTTCCAGGCATACCCTGTAGGTGCGTGTGTAGACATGAAATATTTATGAAATGTTGACCATGTGCCAGACACTGTGCTAAGAGATGAGAATACAAGCAGTGCCTCCCCTCCAAGAGCTGTGTTCTAGTGGGAGAAGAGAACCCCTAGAGGGGAGCTGGGAAGGGGTGGGGAGGGGGAGAGAGGGCCAGGAAACAGCACCAAGAGGAAACAAAGCACACCTATCAGGACCTTGGGGCTCTGGGTTGGAGTCCAAAGCAGGGGTGCGGTGAGGAGGAGGGTGATGGAATATAAGGGAACAAACATTTATTAAGCACTTACTATATGCCGGGCACTCTCCCAGGCACTAGAACCTCACAACTGCCCTATGAGGTAGATGCATATCATCCCTGATTTACAGATGAGGAAACAGGTAGACACAGGTGAAGTGACTTGCCCAGGGTCACACCACCTGTTAGTGTCCAAGGCAGGTCTTCCTGACTCCAGCCACTGAGCCCTGTGAGATGACTAGGAAGAAAACTCGGGGTCACCTCCAAGCCACCACGAGTCATCAGAGTGGAATGCTAGGCCAACATCCTTCCTCTGACAGGATGATGTGATACCGTGATACCCAGAAATGAGCACAGGATACAAGGGCCTCTCTCAGAGCAGCCCAGTATCACTTGTCGTGATTTTTAAAACGACGTTATAGGGTCTTCCATCCTGTGGGGAGAGCTTCCAAGGCATGGAGCTAGGAGTGGTGAGGTCGATTCAGAGAGGGAGAAGGCTGGCAGGGCAGATGGAGTGTGGGCTATCAAATCCTGACTCTGCTCTGGCTGTGTGACCCCAGGGAGGATGTTTGGCCTCCTGGACCTCAGTTACTTTAACTCTAAAGTAGGAGGAGTCACCACTGTAGCCAGCACCTAGCTCACCTGGCAGCAGGTAAGCTCAGGGAGGTCACATCTGTGATGGAAACTCCTTGAGGAGAGGCCCACTTTCATTGTTGGTAGTGTATCTCCTGCTCCTAACACAATGCCTAGGCCTCTATTAATCGATGGATGGATTGATTGAGTGCTGTTGTTGTTGTTGTTATTATTATTATTATTATTGCAGGGCAGTGAGGGTTAAGTGACTTGCCCAGGGTCACACAGCTAGTAAGTGTCAATTTTCTGAGCCTGGATTTGAACCCAGGTCTTCTCAACTTCAGGCCCAGGTCTCCATCCACAGCACCTTCCCCCTGGCACATGCATGAACTAATCAGCACGCATTTGTGGGGCACTTACTATGTTCCAGGCCCTGTGTTATGTGCAGAGGAGTTTACACTGGGGTTTAGGGGAAGTCAGCATGCACAGCGTGGCCTCTCTAGGCACTGTCCCCCCATTTCCCAAGTGCTCACTGTAGCATGGTCCGCAGAGAGCTGTGTAGATGGACCGTGTCTCTGAGGAGGCCCAGGGTCGGCCCCGGCTCTGGACACAGATGGGCCCTGTGAGTCCTGGGTTGAGGGCCTTTGATGTCCCAAGAAGACAAAGTATCCTTTAAGAGGGCTTTTGGGTGAGGGAGTGGCCTTGGTTCCTGGGCGGGGCGGGTAGCCCCACAGCCCCCCAACCCTCACCCTGACCACTTCCACCATGAGCATCCTTCCCCCCTTGGGAAAGCCCCTCCCAGCCCGCTCTCCCAAGTCTGCTGGGGGAGGACAAAGGCATCCCAGATGATATTAAAGCTCTGGGATTTTACTTCTTCCTAAAGTACCATCAAGGGGCCTCCCTCACTGCAGAGTCCACTGAGGTCAGCCTTGGAAGGACTGATTCAGTGATGGGAGGGACCTTAGGAATCACTGAGCCCAACCCCATCACTTTACAGATGGGGAAACTGAGGCCTGGGGGAAGTCGACTGATTGATGGGTAGATTGTTAAGTGATTTGCTCAAGACCACAAAGGGAGTAAATGAGAGACAAGATTCAGACTCAGGTCCCTTGCTCCAGGTTCAATTGTCTAAATTCAGAGTTCTTTCTATTGTTCTGCACTGTCTCCCTCTAGAGCTGGAAGGGCTGTCAGAGGTATGGGGTCAAGCCCTTCATTTGGGGGCACTTGTCAACCATACTCAGGGTAGGAGACCACAGGAAGCTGTGCCCTCAGGGGGGTTGAGAGTGGAGAATGGCAGGAAAGGTCAGGGACACAACTCAGCTGAGATAATACAAGTGCTAAACCCTCTAAATGGGATGCCCTGGGCTGGAGTCCCATTGGCCTACCTTGGTTATAGCGCTCTGACCTTTGACAAGTTATAGCAAATCAGAATAAGAGGACTGGAAAGTGCTTTGGAGCCTCGATTCTCCCTGATTTTATAGATGAGGAAACGGAGTGCAAGAGAAGGGATCACACAGTTACTATGGCGCTCAAATCATACTCAAGCCCGGGTCTCTGTCTCCAAACACAATAGTCTTTCTTTTTACAACATGGTATTAAATCTTTTTTTTATTATTACTAGCTGTGTGACCCTGGGCAAGTCACTTAACCCCCATTGTCCCGCAAAAAAAAAAAAAAAAAAAGGAAAAAAAATAAATTGTTCTCCCACCAAGCACTGTTTGGGTACATTTGCCAAGGCATAGTGAGGGTCAGAGCAGGGACTCCGACCTAGCACTTGCTCTGGAGCCAGAGAAACTAGAGCAGCTGGGTAACACAGTGGATAGAGCACCAGGTTTGGAGTCAATGAGACCTGAGTTCAAGTTTGGCCTTAGATACTTCCTATGTAACCCTGGACAAATCACTTTGTTTGCCTCAGTTTCTTCTTCTGAAAAATGGAGATAATATTAGCACCCACCTCCCAGCATGGTGGTGAAGAATCAAAGGAGATACTATTTATAAAGTGTTTAGCACAGCGTCTAGCACATAGTAGGTACTTTATCAATGTTTGCTATTATTATTCAATTTTGGCTATCTATGTGACTTTGGGCAAGACCCTTCACCTCCCTTGCCTTCATTTTCTTCATCTGTATCCTAGGGGGGTTGGCCTAGGTGGCCTCTGGGTCCAGAGTGTCCTGGTCCTGATATTGATGAACTTAGAGAAGTCAGAACCAGATTCATCCTAGATAAGTTCTGGGTGAGAGCTGAGTTCAAATCTCCTTCCTGGTTGGTCTCTGCTGGAGGTTTCTTTGCTTTGGGACTGGGAGGCCGGCCTGTTGAGCCGCCGCCCTGTTGGTTTCCCTTCTGTCTGACGGAGCAGGACAGCAGGTTTTGCCCTCCCTCAGAGTCACATCCAGAGAGAGCACCTCGGAGGGGTGGAAGAAGCATGAGACTAGTGAGAATCAAATCCAGGAGGCGGGTGATGCTCGTCTTCCTCTTACGGCTGGGCGAGGGAAGCGCCGGCAGGGAAAGGCTGGCTGGTCGCAGAAATGGGACTCTGTCTAGGGTGCTGCATGGACTTAGAGGACCTGGGGCCTGTGGACTTAAGATCCATCGGAAGGGTTCCCAATTCCCAGCTTCTCCTTCCTCACCATGAAGAAATGGAGTCTTGGCCAGTAGGGGCGATCTCTAGCAGACCATCCACACTCTGCCACCTGGCCATCCTTAGGAGCAATGGGCAGCATCTATCTGTGGGCCTTGGTGGGGTCAAGGACCTCCAAGTCTTAGAATCCTCTGGCTGGAAGTGATCCCAGGGGTCCCTTCATGTCCCCTTGAAGGCCTGAAGCCCCTTACGGGATCTGTGTCCAAATGTCCTCCAGATTCCGCTTTAAGGTGTCTAGGGATGGGGAGCTCACCACCTCCCAAGATGTCCCATTCTACTAAAGTACTATTCTAGTAACTAGGAAGTTCTCCCTCATATTGAGCTGAAATGGACTTTCCAGAAGCCAATGACCAGCCTGTTACCATGGGGACCTTGGGTGTGGGAAACAGAACCTCTGGGAAGACAGAGCCGGAGAACCCACAACCTAAAGCGGATACATTTGCCCGTGGCTTGGGAGGCAAGGCATATAGTCTGTGACCTGGGAGACAGAACCAAGGTGACGGGCCTAAGAGGCAAAACCCGGGCCGGTGACCTAGGATACAGAAGCTCATCTCCCTGGCCTGGGAGACACAAATGGAGGGCCTTTGACCTGAGAGCCAGAAGCAGGCCTGCATGGGCTGGGAGACAGAATGAGGGGCCCCATGACCTAGGAGACAAAACCTTGGGGCCTTTGACCTGAGGCCTGGGAGCCAGGGCTCAGCATTCAGGTGTCTGTGCATTTTGCCCCAGAACCCTTGGCCTCGGGCTTGGCAGGCCTGCAGGGTTGGAATGTTGTCCGGACTGGGAGAGTTGTGTCAGGCTCCTGTTTGGCAGTCACTGGCTCCAAATCAGGTCATTTGAAAAAGTGAAACTCAGCAAACGGGGTAATCCATGACCAGCTGGCCTAATTGCTGCTGGTATTTGGGGAAAGGACGAGAAGCAGCTGAAATAATGAAGCTCTGGCGGGCAGGCGAGGAGCAAGCGGCCTGTGGGGTCCTGGGGCTGTCTGAGGGTCCGCAGGCGCCCTCCAAGGGCACGCTCCAAATTCAAATCATGCAGGGGAGGGGAGCCCCGCCCCTCGGGGCTTGGAGGAAGTCTAATTAATGGAAAAATGCTTGAGTTTGGGCTGGGCCAAGCCTTGAACTCTCCGATCAGGAGAATCTGCAAAGGGAATCATTCCACCCCACCCCCTTTCCCCCTGCTCCTTATTAAACCTCTATTTACCCATGGAAATGTGTGCTTCAGGGCATAAAGAGGACGGCTGCCCATCAAAGGATGGGGAGAGGGCTGGGCGGGGCACAGATCCTAGGGACCAGATAGAGGAGCCTGAGCCTGGGAAGCTGAGGCCCCAGAACACGGGGAGGGAGGGAGCCAGGGACTTTCCAAGGCAGGGGGCAAACAATAGCTTTCGCCCCAGTGTTCTCAGTCATAGGGAAGGAGAGATGGAAAGATACCCGCGATAAAACCAACCAGATATGTGCCTGCCCATCTCTCTGTCCCCCCCCCTCTCTTTCTATGTCTCTGTCTGCCTCTCTGTCCCTTCTCTTTCTGTGTCTTTCTGTCTCTGTCTCTCTGTCTCTGTCGCTTTCTGTCTCTTTTTCTCCCTCTTTCTTATAGTTACTGAGAAAAGCCCAGAGATGGAACTATTCATTCTCACACACACGTAGACACATTCCTAGAGGTTTGCTGTCACAGGGAGAGACAGAGTGAGAAGGGAAGGAGAATGAAACAGAATGGGGAGAGGAGAGGAGAGAAGAGTCAGAGAGAATGCTGGGGAGAACGGGGTCTCTGAAGTCGTGACACTTTCCTTCAAGCTGGAGAGCTTCTGAGCCCATGAGAGAGACCCAACTGTTCTCAGATGAGGTATTGAGAGCCAGAGCCTCAGCTACCAAGGAAAGGTCCATCCAGTGATGCGACCTCTGCCACTCGTGGCTTGGGAAAGGTCATTCCTCTCCTAATCTGTAACATGGGGAGAAGGTCTTTCTCTACTTGCCTCAATTTAGTTAAATTCAAGAAGCTGGGGCGGCTGGGTGGTGCAGTGGATAGAGCACCGACCCTGGATTCAGGAGGACCTGAGTTTGAATCCAGTCTCAAACACTTGACAATTACTAGCTGTGTGACCCTGGGCAAGTCACTTAACCCTCATTGCCCTGCAAAAAAAAAAAAAAATTCAAGAAGCTGCCTCATCCTTTGGACGCTGGGTGAGATGCCCATTTGGGATCAAGCCTGGTAGGAGTCAGAGACTCATGGACTCATGGTCTTGGGCTGGAAGAGGCCTCAGAAGCCTTCTCTGAGGCCCGGCCTCTCATTTTATAAATGAGGAGATTGTTCTGGTAGTGATCCCTGGAAGGGGCCCTGGAGTTCTGTTTTGAGCTTTAGAATGATAAAGGTAAGGGCAATGACCTGAAGTCCTCTGGGGCCTCCTTAGCTGGCCAGAGGCCCAGGAGCTGGGTGGTCAGGCTGGGTCCAGGGAAACAGCAGGGAATGCTCCTAGTGTCTGGAGCCAGGAATAGGAGCAAAAGGCACAGGGGCCGGGGGCGGAGGGATGCTCCAGCAGGCCTGATTTGGTTGGTGGCCCCAGCTTCTGGCTGTCTCCCCTCCCCCAACCCATCAGATTTCCTGGGGAATCTCTAATGGGGTCTCATTTGGCCACCTCCAATTAACCTTGTCCAGGGGATGTATCAACACATCCCTGAGGACCTCATGGAGTGGGGGTAGGCAAGAAAGGAGGAGGGAGGTCCTGTGGGGAAAATAACAGGCAGTATTTGTGAGAGATCTTGTCCAATTCCTCCCAGCCCTGACATTCCCTGTTCTAAGGCCCCTCCAGCCCTGACATTCCCTGTTCTAAGGCCCCTCCGGCTCTGATAGTCCCTGTTCTAAGGCCCCTCCAGCCCTGACATTCTCTGTTCTAGGAGCCCTTCTTCCCAGCTCTGACATCCTAGGTCCTAAAGCCCCTCTCACCTCCAAACCAGATGATTCCCGGGGATCCCAAGCTTGGATCTCGGTCTCCCTTTCCTCCTTGGGCCTCTCTTCTGACACCCCCAGGGAGCTCTAGTGTAGACCTCTCTGACCCAGTTTCCAGAGCAACTTTTACTGCTGAGTCGGTGAGTGTGGTCCAAGGGCCTCTGGCCAGGTCACTGCTGTCAGGGCCTTCTCTTGTCTCTCCCGCCTCATTTTGCTGCCTCCGCTGTGTAAAACCAAAGAGGTTTCCAAAGTGCTTTTCTCAGGCCAGCCTTGTGTGGGAGGAAGGGTCAGGATCGTTCAGCGAAATCCAAGTCAAGTCCACAAGCTTTTCTTAAAGGCCTCCTGTGCCCCAGGTGTGGGCACAAGATCTGGACATACAGAGGTCCTTGCCCTCCAAGGAGCCCCCAGTCTAATGGGGAAGCTGTACCTAAGGGCATACCTGCATCTAGGGATGGTGTGTGTGTGGGGGGGAGGGGGCTCCTGCAGAGCAGAGAATTGGAGCTGGGTCTTGAAGGAAGTCTGAAAAGCCCCAGGTGATGGTGCAGACAGAGAATGCCCGGCTTTAACAAAGACATGGAGGTAGGAGATGGAGGATCTGCAAACAGGCAGGCCTGTGTTCTAGAACACCCAGAGCATGTAAAAAGGTGTAAAAAGACTGGAAAGGTAGGAGGGGGGCAGGTTACAAAGAGCTATCAATGCCCAAGGGTTTTCTGTTGGATCCCAGAGGTAATAGGGAGCCCAGGGAGTTCCTGGAGCTGGAGAATGCCTCGGGCAGAACTATGAAACTCTAGAAGCATCACCTAGGCGGCTTCAGGAAGGATGAGACTCAAGGCCAGGAGATGAGTTTGAAGACCATGTGCCATCCCTAGTCTAGGCAGGACCAGGCTTGACTGGGACTACAGAGACAAAAAAGAAAAAAACTAACCTTTTTCTAACTTCTAGGATCTTACATTCCACCTAAAGGAGGGGAGGAGTGAGTGCATTCCAGGTGTAGGGATCTGCCCGTGCACATGCAGGGAGGCAGGACATGGAAGAGCCTGTGTACTTGGTGGGTGAACAGGAGTATTGCGAGATTAGAACTGTTTTCTATTTGTCATTGTATTCCTGAGGCATGATACAGAGTATGATGCTTTTGTACTGTCGGTGCTTAAGAAATGCTTGTTGACTGATTGGTAGAGCTGGAAAAGTGGAGCCAAACTGGGGGTGGGATTGTAGAGCCCACATTTTATCCTGGAGGCCACCGGGAGCCCCTGAAGGGCTCTGAGCCTGAGGATGATGTGGTTAGACTTCCAGCAGCTGTTCAGTAAATGGATTGGAGAGCTGAGAGCTAGCCTGGAGGCAGAGAGCAGATAGTTCAGGTGAGAGGCAGATGGGGGGGGGGGGCGTGAGAAAAGGCCCCAATTGGACTGAAGGCCAGGAGGTAGAATCAAGGAGATCTGGAAACTGATTGGGGTGGGGTGTGTAAGGAGAGGGGAGAGCACAGACTTCGTGTAAAGCTGGTAACTTGGCTGCCTACAAAGATGCTGTAACCTTGGAAAGGGCGACTTCCAGGCTGAGCTAGTGGGGGGCCCCCTCCATCTAGTGGGGATGAGTGCTCAGGGTGGCTCAGGAACCTGCCTACAGGACGGGGTCTGGTCTAGATGATAAATCTGGAGGAGCCCCTCAGATAAATCGTCCTCTTCTCCCTTTCCCCTTCCTTCCCCACCCCTCACACTTTACCTAAATCACCCGTCATCTATCCATTCATTTATTCTGCATGCACTTATGAAGCAACTCCTGTATGCCAAATATTGTTCTCTGAGTTGGAGGAGATGCAAGATTTAGATATTGTTCCTGGCAGAGCTGCCAACCTGTGCCTGATTGGTACTGTACCCTGGAAGGAGGGTAGGCACGGGGCAGTCGAGAGTCACCGCATTTTAGACCTGGACCTTAGAGATTTTCCAGCCCCTCATTTGAGAGGTGGAAAAACTGAAGCCCAGAGAGGGAAACGGATTTTCCCGAAGTCAAAAAGTGACAGCAGCTGCCCCCCACACACATTGGGCACTTCTCCGGAAGCCATCCTCTGCGGGATGCCCATCACCCGGCGCCCTGCTCCCAGTCCACCGCTACCGGCCGCCCCAGCCCCTCTCCTCCCCTTCTCCCCCCTTCATCCCCACCCTAACGCTGCGCCGCCCTGCCCTTCTCTTCTCTCCCTCTTTCTTGCCTCTCTCTCCTCTCCCAGTGTCTCCCCTTCTCCCCCTCCCTCGCCCTCCTCCTTCCTCTCTCTCTCTCTTCCCCCTCCCTCTCCTCCCTCCTCCCTCGCTGTCCCCCTCCTGGTCTCCCCCCTCCCTCTCCCAGCCTCCCTCTCCCAGCCTCCCTCCTCTCCCCCTCCCTCTCCCCGCCCCCCGCCCCCCGTCTCTCTCCCCGCTGGGTGTGTCCAGCGGCCGCTTTATTGGTTCCTCCAGCTGTGAGTGTCTGTCAGTTTCCGCCCCCAAAGGGGACCGAGTTTGCTGAGCCGGGAGAGAGAAGGAAAGAGACAGAGACAGAGAGAGAGCAGGAGGGAGAGGAGAGCGAGAGGAGAGCGGGCGCGGGGCTGGCCGGAGCCGGAGCCGGAGCCCGGGAGCCGAGCGGAGCCCAGGAGGAGCCGAGCGGAGCCGGGCGGCGGCCACCGGGGGCCGGGGCAGGGCTGGCCAGGGCAGCCCGGCCGGGCCGCTCCCCTCCCGTCCCCCCGCTCGGAGGAGCGGGCGGGCGCGCCCGTGCCAGCCCGGCCCGGGGGCCGATCGCGGCCTCCCCAGCCCCAGCCCGGCCAGCCCCGCCGCCTCGGCCCCCGCCACCGTCGTTGCGGGCCGGAGCCCGGCCCCGGCGCTCGCCCCGATGCCGGCCGAACTCACACAGGTTGGTGGCAAGTTCCCGGGCTGCGCCCCGGCCGCGCCCCCGCGCCTGGGCCCGAGCCCACCCCGCCCAGCCCCCCTCGGCGCCCCGCCCCTCGCCCCTCCCGCCCCCTCGGCGCTCGCCCCCATTCCGGACCCCAGCTTCTCGGAGCCCCAGCCCGAGCCTCCTGCTCTCCGGGTTCCGGGGCCCCCTTTGTCCCCGCTGGTGCTTTTCCCTCCGAAAGCGGAATCCCCCGAGGAGGCTATTGTGTGCCTCGGAGCCCCCCTAGCCCGCCTGCCCGCCAGGCACCTCCCCGGCCCGGGGAAGGGAGGGGGGAGAGCTCGGGCTGCGCCCCACCCCTGGCCCGGAGCGCTGCGCTCCCCCAGCAGCCTGCCCGGGAAGGCTGCCCCCGAGATCTGGGCCCGGGAGGCTGGGCAGGGGCGGGCTGGGCCAGCCCCCCAGGGGGTGACTTCATCCTCCTCCTTCTCCTCTTGGGGGTGGCGGCTCGTAGGCGCTGCTAGCTGGGGCCGATGCCCTCAGCATCCCCCGGCCCAGCTCCTCACCCCCCTTTCCGCCCCCCCCCGTAAGTGCCTCTGTGTTGGGGCCCCACCGGGCCGGGGGTCCTAGCCGGGGGGGGGCGGAAACTCGGCAGAGCCCCCTTTCTTAGCTCCCCACGCCGGGCCTCGGAATGCCCGGAAAGCCAGGGCGGCCCTTGGCTCTGGGGCAAACGCGGGGGGAGAGCGAGCCTTGGCCCCAGGAAGCCTCGCTGTCTGTCGAGACTGCATCGCCCGCGGAATTAAGTGGGGAGGGAGGAAAACGGGGCTCCCTCCCCGAGTGGGGGTGGTCCTACAGCCCAGCCAGTCTGGCCCAAAGTTGGGAGAAGGGCCCCTGTCCGGGGGCCCTGCCCTGTCTGGGCCGGGGCATCCAGGAATAGCCCCCCCACCCCCGCCACTGACTCGGACAAAGGCCTTGGGGGTGGAGGGAGGTTGTCGAAGGAGGAGGATGGCATGCTGGTCCCTTGGCTATTTCCGCTCGATTGCACTAAATAGGTTTTCCCAGGAAGGATAGCAGGTGTGTTGTGCTGACGGTCGGTCATCTTGGTCTGGGTGCCCAGGAGCCCTAAGCTCTTCCTGCCCCCCCTCCACCCATGGGCTTGTCCTGAGGCTCTGCCCCCAACTCCTGGGAGGGCAGAATCTGGCTCTCAGAATCTCAGAACCGGCAGCTGAAGGGAACCGGGTGCCTGCCTGTGTAGCTCGGGAGAGTAAACCAGGAGTGAAGCCCCCCCCCAGGCCCCACAGCGCCCCCCCAGCTGCCCAGGACCACCCAGTGCCCTCCACAACACCCCTGATGGGGCAGCCTCTGCTTGGAGACCACAGATGGGCCACTCACATCTCCCCTGGCAACCAGTCGCACTTTGGGGCAGCTTTCAGAGTTGAGAAGTTTTGTGTTTGTTCCTGGTAATCAGCTCTCCAAAGCTGAGCCAGATCCAGCAGGGCAGCAAAGGCTGGGCAGCTGGGCCCAGCGAGCCCTGAGGAGCCTGCAATCTGCTCAGCGCCAGGCAGCTTCAGGCTCTCTAAGAATCCGATTTCTCTTCACAGATTTCCCTGCCCAGAGGGTCGCAAGGTTCATTTCTCAAAGACCCTCTAGGTAGTAGGAGTTTTGGGGGTAGAGAAGTGACTATTCAGAGGGTGTGGAGCAGGGACTGTCCTCGGCCGATGATGCATTGGTCTGGTATTCCCCAGCGAGGTCCTGGCTCTAGATAACCGGCTGTGTGACTGACTGGGCAGGCGAGGAGGCCAGGTAAGGCCCCCTCCAGTCCTTTTGGCCTGTGATGCTCCCCTACTGTGGGGAGAAGTTGGGGAGCTGGCTTCCCAGCCAGGGAGACCTGGCCCATACAGCTTGTGGACTCTGGCAGGGGTGACGTAGTGCCCCCAACAACTGAGAAGGTGCCCACCTGCATCCACAGAGGAGCTCTCTCCACAGATGAAATTATGGCTCTGCTTTAAGAACCCAGACTGTGTGATGGCAGGAGAGGCCGTTAGCTTTTCTGGGCCTCAGGTTACCCTTCTGTAAATCAGGGATAGAATCCCCCGCCCAAAAGGGGCCTCGGCATCCTCGGCATCTGCGGCACTGGCACTGGCTGACTGCTGGGCTGGGAGTGAGGGGAGCCGGGGGTTGAATTCTGCCTCCGGCCTCTGTGAGCTGCTTGGCCACAGGCAAGCGGATGCCCGGGCTTGTGCTCACCCAGTGGGGAGTGTTAGGGGGCTCGAATGAGCTCATGCAGGCCAGACGTTTGGGTGTAAATGTCAGCTCTTCTCCCAAGCTCTCGGAAATGTGCCTGATTGAAGTGGGTTATGATGTCATCCCACCCACACCTGAACCCCTGGTGCAACATTCCTAAGAGATGGGCATCCCTTCTGTGACGGGCACTCACTTCCTTTTAAGGCAACCCCTCTCATTCAGGGTCAGCTCTGAGGGGTGAGAGGCTTCTTCCTTCAAAGTTTGTCTCTCTAGGGCTTCCTTCCACTCATTGCTTTGAGTTCTTGTCTTGGGAACCAAGCAAGGTGAGTTTTCAATTTCAACGTCTTGGAGTGAGCTGAACAAGGTTAGACCTCTGGGTCACAGATTACCCACTGGGCTTCAGGCTGCAAGGACCAAGAGCTGGACAGTCCTGCCTGTCTGTGAGCAGGCATCTCCCTTCCCAGTCCTCTGCAAGTGGCTGCCCAGCCTCCACTTGGATATCAGCAGAGACAGGAGGCTCCATACCTGTCTCTCAGAGCAGCTCGTCCCACTTTGGGACAGCTGGGGTCAATTGAAGATTATTTGTGGGTAGAACTGAAATCCAGAGATGAGGAGGAGGACAGAGACAGAGACAGAAGAGAGGGAGAAGAGACAGAGACAGAGACAGAGACAGAGGAGAGAGACACATACACAGAGAAGGGGAGAAAGAGATACAGGGAGAGAGACAGAGAGGGGAGGGAGAGGAAGAGAGGAAGAGGGAGGAGACAGGCAGAGAAACGGGTGCGGAGACAGGCAGATGGTGGGAGTGAAGAGAAGGCCCCGGGAGGGCCCACCTGGGGCTTTCTAAGAGCCAAGTGTGGCCTGTGCTCTGGCCCATGTCTGGGGGACCCGCTGTCCTGGTGCTCCGAAATGCCTCGCGGACACTTCTTCAAAGCTTGTTGATTGATTGCCTTGGACTCCAAACAGACACTGAGTTGTTTTCCTAAAATTATAGATTCAGAGCTGGAAGGTTATCTAGTCTGGCCCCTCATTTTCTAGATGAGGAAAACCTTCAAGCTTAAGTGACTTGCCCAAGATCACAAAATTAGTAGGTGGCCAGAGGTGGAATTTGAACCCGGGTCTTCCTGACTCCCAGGGCAGTTTTCATTTATACTCTTCACTTTCTGGTTCTTTTGGGCGGGGGATGAAAATCAGGGAAACAAGTGGCCTTGTTCACTTGACCAAGACCTTCCGCTCAGTCAGGGGTCAGGGGGTAGGGCCTGCTGCTGTCCCTGGTGCCCCCTGCCTGCCATGGTGCCCTGGAGCTGGCAGCCTTGGGTCCAGTGTTAGACCCTAGTGTCTCATGGAAGTCAGTGGTGTGGGGAGGTGGGGGCAGGGAGGATCTTGAACTGAGACTTGGAGTGGAGGTCTCACCCCCTGCTCTAGCGGGTTTGCTGTGTGACCTCAGACCTGTGCCGTCCCCTCTCTAGGCTTCAGTTTCCCATTGTTATTTTTAAAGTGGAAACTGATGCCTCTTAGCTCCAAGCCCCCTGATCCTAGCATGTCTCATGTTTCCAGTGGGGCTTTAAAGTTTACAAGACGCAGGTGTTAACTCGCCCTATTTTACAGGTAAGGATCCTGAGGCCCGGTGTGGGGAAAAGACTGGACCAACCAAGGTCACACATCTAGGAAGTGTCAGAGACAGGATTCGAACCAGCATTTTCTGATTTCAAAGCCAATGCTTTTTCTGGGTTGATACTGGTCTGGCCAAGTGGGAGGAGTGCCGTAGTTCTTCCCCTGACTATATCCCTGTGACCTTGGGCAAATCACTTTTCTTTCCAGGGCCTCAGTTTACCGTTCTAAAATGATGGGGGTTGGACCAGATGGCCTCAGAGGCCCCACCCAGCTCCAGATCTAGGCTCCTTGGTATAATCTTATGCAAGTCACTTCTCTGAACTCTCTGTGCCTCAATTTACTGCTCTGTAAAATGAGGGGGTTGAGCTGAGCGTCCTCGGAGTTCTAACCCTAGGACCCTCTCCTCCCACTAAAGTCCCTTTCACCTTCTCAGGGCAGAGATCTCCATCTGTTTTCCCTGTCCCTCCCCCACCCTCAAGGTGTTGTGCAACAGTGGCAGGTTGGGGGTGGGGATGGGGAGAGAGCTGAAACCATCTATTGTCAGAAATCGCACACCCTGCCAAGCCATTGGCTTTTCCCATTCACTGTGTACTCTGGGGCTGGGCCAGCCCAGGGCAGGCTGGAACAAGGGCTCAGGGGCTCCAGGAACCAGCGGGGCAGGCCTGGTCACCAGGGAAAAGGAAGTTGGGGACCGACAGCTTTCCAGGGAAGGCCGGGCCCACCCTTGGCGATTCCTGTCCCCCGATCCAGCCCTCAGCTCAGCCCTCAGCTCAGCCCTAGAGAGAGGGCAGGGAAGAATCAGGATGTAGCATGAATGCAGAGTCGGGAGACTTGAGGCCTGTCTCTGCCACTAACAAGGCGTGTGACCTTGGTCAGGTCCCCTGTCCTCTCTGGGCCTCAGCATCCTCATTCGAATCTGTTCCCTTGTTCTAGGACAGACAAGTGCAGGGGTTTGGAGTTGGAAGGTTCTCAGATATAAACCGGTCCCATTTTACAGAGGAGGAAACTGAGGCCCAGAGAGTGGGATTGACTTCCTTGAGGCCACACAGGCAGTGGAAGCAGAGCTGGTCGTGGCCGTGAGGAGTTCCCGCATAGGCGGCCTGAGAGTTCTAACATTCTGCCCGTCCAAGGCCCGTCTGACAGGCCCCTGAATCACAAGCACAGGGAGGGAAGGTGGAAGCCAGCGCCGCATGTTGGCGGGACTGGGGTAAGCAGGGCAGCCTAGAAAGACCCACTCCCTGGCTTTGGTGGCTTCCAAGGTGGACCTGCCATGTCTCATCTTCTTCCCTATTCACAGGCTCTCCTCTCCAGGTAAAGGGGACACGGGTCCGCCCTGTCTTTGCATCCTCCCTCCCCACCACCATCCCTTGTACCTAGAATGGATCTCCTTCATCTCCATCTACTGAAGTCCTTTTCTCCCTTCCTTTAAGGCCGAGTTTGAGCATCGCCTCCTCCAGGAAGCCTTCCCTGAGGACAAGGGAGGGAGGGGAGCAGAACGTAAGGTGCCAAGGGCATAGTGGGAAGAGGGATCGGCCCCTCTCTGCTTGGCCCCGGGGGGCAGGACCAGGAACAGGGAGCAGGAAGAAGTGGCACAGGGGCTAGATTAGATGTCTGTGGATGGTTTCTTCCCCACAGGGAGAGCTGCCCCAAAGTGGAGGCGGAGTGAGCTTCCTATCCCTGGAGGACTTCAGTTGGAGGCTGGGGGGTGCTTTGTCATGGATGGTGACCTCTGAGGCCCCTCCCTAGATGCCGGGATTCCCACGGCATCTGATCTTGGCCACTGCATGTTTGGGGGATCGTGGGTCGCCGTTTGCTTGGGTCGGCTCCGAGAAAGGTGTTGGATTCCAGCCGGATCATATTTCCTTTAATCACACTGAAACATACAGATTACATTTCTAAATTCAGAGATTACCCAGATGGTAAATTCGGTTTTTTTACATCCACCCTCATACGTATGTAGGGAAATTAATCTCTCCTTTGTAGCCAAACAGGCCTCCAGTTTTCAAGACGCTGAGATGCTGTCCTTTTGTGATTTGGCCAGGGACCTGAGCTGTGAGGAACGGCTGAACACCACCCACTGCGCCGCTGCTGAGCCGCTGCCTTGAGTGTCTTGGGAGAGGGTGTTATATCTGAGGCTGCCATTTTCTCTTCCCAGACAGGCTGGGAAAACAGAGTCTGGAAGATACGGGTTCTAATCCCACCTATGACACTGGCCTCACCTTTTCTTCATCTGGGGAGTGGGGATCCTAGCTGTTCCTTGGCCTTGTTCGGTTGGATGGAGCCTAGGAGACAAGTGTGAGATGAGCTATTGACTAACTGTTCACCACTGACAAGGGCAGGCCTGTGATCAGCAGGGATTCCCAAAGGGTCAGGACATTTTACAGATGGGCAAACTGAGGATGAGTGATAGCCTCAGGGTTACAAAGTGGCTTTGGTTTCCAGACTCTCCAGCACCCTCACCCTGTGCCAGGCTAATTCTCCCCCCTCTCTCTGCTGACCCTCCTTTGGCCTTAGGGCCCTGGCTCTAGAAATGGCTCAGGAGCCGGCTGGAGGCCGCAATTCGATCTGGAGCGGCCAAGGACCCGCAGGCTGCCCCCTTCCTCTCATTGGAAGATCGGCTCAAGTGAAGTCAGAGTCCATTTTTAGATCCCGTGAAGTCACAGATGGGCCTCCGAGCTCTCTCCGTGGCCGCCGCGTGGGATCGCACAGCGTCTATTTGTGTGCTTGTGATGAACACGCTTTTCAGGCAGAGGCTTCATCCTCCCAGGTGGGGGGTGGGGGCAGAGCCTCAGCCCCTTTGTCACTTGGTCCCTGCTGGGCTGGGGCCCACGGGATTCTGGGATCCTCAGCATTCATGGCCCCAGGGATTACACCTCTTACTATTATCTTACCCATCCATCCCCTCCTCATCCCTCAGGCCTCCAGCTCAGGTCAGATGCCATCACCTCAGGCCTGGGTTATTCCTAGAACCACAGGATTTAGAGTTGGGAGGGTCCTTAGAACAGGGGATGTCAGGGCTGGAGGGGCCTTAGCTGTGACAGACCTTATCACCATTAACAGTTGAGGAAACAGGGGGAAGCTAGGTGGCGCAGCGGATAAAGCACTGGCCCTGGAGTCAGGAGGACCTGAGTTCAAATTCAACCTCAGACACTTGACACTTACTAGCTGTGTGACCCTGGGCAAGTCACTTAACCCTCATTGCCCTGCAAAACAAACAAACAAACAAATAAACAAAAACCAGTTGAGGAGACAGACTGAGAGAGTTTAAGTGACTTGCCCAGAGTTACACAGCTTGTAGGTGCCTGAGGCAGGATTGGAACTCAGATCTTCCTGACTCTGAGCCCAGCACCTCATTGGTGTCTCATAGTTCTGTGAGCCTGTGAATATCCCAGCTGAGAGTCACCTTAGAGACCACCTGGTCCTGCCTGTATCTGACTGCAGCACCCTCTACCAGCAGACCGTCCTGCTTCTGCTTGAACACCTCCAGTAATGAGGAGCTCACCACCTACAGGAGAACCCCCATTGTTAGGAAGGTTTTGCCAGCTTCAAGCTCCTTGCTCCTGGTTCTGCTTTCTGGGCCCAGGCGGAACAAGGCTCATCCCTTTTCTACGTGAATGAATAAATGAATGAAATAATGGTCTTGGTAATATACCCCGAGCCCCGCACCTCCAGCCAACACTTTTTGGGAGTTCTGAAGCATTTCATTTTTCTGGGAGAGTCTTTATGGGGGGGCGGGGCTGTAGGATGATGGGAAGAGAGGGAAGACCTGGGTTCCAATTCTGACTTGGCAACTTACAGGATTGTAGCTTCAGGAACTTGAACTGATCTGAATCTATGAAATGGGTAGAATGATCCTTGCCCTGGTCACTGGTGTTTTAAGAATTTAAAAGTGCTCTCACACAAATGGAATCCCATTTTATCCTCTCAGCCATCCTAGGAGGTAGGTGCTAGGGTTGTCTCCACTTTACAGATCAGGAAACTGAGGTGGGCAGAGGTTGGGTGACTTGCCAGGCCTGCACAGCCAGTAAATGTCTGAGGCAAGATTTGAATTCAGATCTTCTTGACTCTAGGCCCTGGGCTCTATTCCACCAAGCTACCTTGCTGGATGACTCAGTTTCCTCACCTGTAAAATAGAGCTAATTATAGGGTTGTTGTAAGTCTCAAATGAGACCGCCTTTGCCAACCTTAAAGCACTATAGAAATGTCCGTTGTGGTTATTGTAGTGCATTTGGCAGACATCCATTTTGCCTTCATTGTTTGCTAGTTAACTGTTACTGTTAGTACATGCTCGTTGGTGGGTTATTACTTTTGGTTTTTTTAGTGAGGCAATTGGGGTTAAGTGACTTGCCCAGGGTCACACAGCTAGTAAGTGTCAAGTGTCTGAGGCCAGATTTGAACTCAGGTCCTCCTGACTCCAGGGCCGGTGCTCTATCCACTGCGCCCCCTAGCGGCCCCTTAACAAATATTTCTGGGACTTGACACACTCAGCTGAAATTAATTCAAGAAAAACCCTGAGACAGAGACTAGGCCGGATTATTTTTCCCATTTTGCACATGAGGAAACTGAGGATGGGAGGTGGAGTCTCTTCTCTCAAGGGGCCCAGCAAACCTGTTCTTTGTCTTCATATGGACCACTTTCTGGTCCCCTGACCTTTGTCAGACCCCCGGACCTCTGAGACAGGGATAGGTCTAAGTATGTCTTCCACTTGTAGGGTATTGTTCTGTTGTTGTTATTATCATCATCTTCCTCCTGGGGCAAGACACATTTGGGGAAGGGTGTGTTCCCCACTTAGTGGGTATTTGTCCAGTTAGGGCCAGCACAGGGTGAGGGGCTTCAGTAGCAGATGTCAGGTCAGTCACCCATGACAGAAAATGCCCGTGGGTTTGACCTGGCCTGTGGTGAGAAGGAGAGATGACAGATGGACAAGCCCAGTGAATCAGTGGTATGACCCCGGGGTTTGGGAAGACCCTGGGGGATGCAGCGTGGGGTATGGGGAGGGGGTGGGATGGGTTAGCTCTGGAAGGCCTGGGGAGGAGAATGAATAGTACGGCATAACCCCTTGGTTGTATGCGCCATGTTGTCCCTCCTCTCTGGCCCCCACCTTGAAATGTTAGCTCTGTGAGGCCAGGGACTGTGTCGCTTTTCTGGCCTCAACCCTTGGCACATAAAAGCTCCTTGTGCAGAGATCCCCTGCGTCCTATGGGACTTCCAAAGGCCTCTAGGAAAATGTAACGCGGAAACACACATTTCACCCTCTTTCTCCTTCTCACCCTCCCCCCAAATCAGGAAAGGCTGCTGGCAACTGAGGGGAGCCCTGAAGGGAGGGAAAGATTCTAACAGTTGGAGCCAGAGGGGAAGACTTGTATTCCCAGCGTGGGGAATGGCCTGGGCTGGACAGGTGAGCCCAGGGAAGCGCTGGTCCAGCCTGGCCGGAATGTTGAGTATAGGAAGGAGAACAAACAGGAAAGAGGAACATGGCAGATAGATCTAGGTCAGGGAGGCCTTTAAATTCTGGACAGGCCAAAGACTATTTTATCCCAGAGGCTCGGTAGGGATCCACTGCGGGGAGGCTGTGGGGCGTCGTGGGAACGTTATTTTGGGAACTTTGTGGTGGACGTATTGGGGAGGGGAGAGGCAGAAGGCAGGGCTGGACAGGGGGACACGTGGGGCTGGGGATGAGGCCGAGGTCAGGCCTGGAGAGGGGGGAGGCCTCTGTCTAGAGGCCATCAGGGAGCCCTTGGGACTTGACCAGATCACAGAGCTGTGGGTGCCACCCACACCCCAGGACTGGGGAGATGGTACGGGAACCGGCAAAGCCGAATGAGGCGTACTCTGGGAACGTGGATTGTGAACTGGAAGAGGGCACCTTTGGGGTCACCGAGCCTCAGGGTCATAGCACTTGAGAGCTGGAAGGTGTCTCAGTGGCTGTGTAATCCAGCCTATACACAAAGGAATCCCCACTGTAACATAGGCCCTTGTTTTACAGATGGGGAAACTGAGGCAGGCAGAGGTTAAGTGACCTGCCTGAGTGTCTGAGGCAGGATCACCACAGTCCCAAGAGATGTCGCACTAAGGAGAGGAGAAGAGAAACAGACAGATTGAGGAGAGAGATAGTGACAGAGAGATGAATGAAGAAGGAAGAAAGAAGGAGAGAGAGACACGGAGAGACAGAAACAGAGGAAAAGAGAGAGAATAAAGGGAAAGAAGGAAGGAAGGAAGCCTTCCAGCAAGGGGGGGACAAGGCCCAAGAACAGACATTTGGCTCCAGTACTTGCGATGTCACTGGTAACCTTGGACAGAGCCAGTTTCCACCAAGTTTTGAAATTCCAAAGGGCGGGGGTGGTGATGGCAGTGGGGGCGGGCAGTGTAGACCACTTTAACCCCAGGAATTTAATGAAAAAATGACAGCGTCCCAAGAAGATGCTAGCATTGTTTTTGTTTGTTTGTGTAGACAGCCGGAAAGGAGCCAGTAGCTAGGGAGAGGTGGAAGGGGAGAAGGAGGGGGGATGATGGAAGAGGCTGACTCCCGGAGGAGGAGAGGGCGGAGGGGGTCCAGGGTGCACCAGAGAGGCGGCTTTAGCAGAGAAATAGTGAGGACTGGGCGCAGTATGGAGGGGGAGAGATGGAGAGACCCCCAGGGCTGCTCTTGGTGCCGCTTTGATGCTGCACCAGGCAGGGCCTTCCTTCCGTGCCTCAGCACGTGGGGGTCCAGAGGACCCAGACTGGGAATCAGGTGCACTGGGTTCCAGGCTCTGCTCTGCAGCTGAGCAGCCTTGGCCAAGTTCCTTGCCTTGCGTGGGCCTCAGTTTCTCTTTTGGTACATGAAGGGATGGGACCTGCAGATCTCTGTGGTAAGGACCCTGCCCACTCCAGGTTCTATGATTGGGTCCAGTTTCTTTTTAATAAAATGATTCCCAAGCTTGTGTCACGTTCCAAGCCATGGAATGAATGAATGATCAGCTCGTTTTCCTTGGGTGTATAATCGTGTTTGCGATGATGGGACAACAGCCAAAGGAATTCTTTGCCCAGGAACTGGGAAGTCTTTTTTACCCCATCCCTCTTGATTGACTCAGTTGCTGGTGCGGGCCAGCCAAAAGTCAGACAGCCAGAGCAGGAATTCTCTGCAGGGGGAGGGGCCCTCTCCTCTTCATTCCCTGCTCTGGGGGCCTTGGGAAAGGCTTGGAGCATCTCCCCCAACTCACAGACCATGGGAGACCATGAGGCTAAGGGGAATGACCCTTGGGGGCAGCCTGGACCGTTGGATGGAGAAGCAGGAGAGGTTTTACAGACGAGGAAACTGAGGCTCAGAGAGGAGGAGTGATTTTTCCAGGGTCACACCTCTAGAAATGTGAGACCCTATTCCCAGCTAGGAAGCAGGGGAATTCAACTTTGCCAGGCTTCCCTAACCCTTGAGCTTCTCTCCCAGACCAGCCTAAGCTCCCCCACCCCACCCCCATTCATGTTTGGAGGGCCTCCCTTTTGTCAAGAACCTTCCCAGGGGCCTCAGCTCTCCATAAAGAGTTGGGCAGCCTGAGTCTTTCCTGTTTTGGGAGGGGGAAAGAGGAGTTATTTTAAAAGATAACGTTTGTTTTAATGTATGCAAACATATGCTAATATATTCCCAGGCTAAAACCAAATTCCATTTGCTAGGTGTCCTTAGCAACTTGGTTTTATCTGGGTCATTCCTCCCCCCCTCCCCAACCCTACTTCCCTTTTATTCCCCCTCCCCCCAGGGGAGTGCCTAGCACAGTGCCCCAAGGGGGATCTGAGCACCGGGCAAGCAGAGGGAGCTTTGGGGGGCCCCAGAGGGCCCCATCAGGAGCTGGGGGAGGCCCTGAGGCAGTTCAGCTTTTCTCAGGGAAGTGGCTCCCCGAGATGGGAGGCCCTGGGGGCTCCAGGCCCATCTCTGGCTTCTCTAGCTGTGTGACTGCAGGCTCTGAGAGGCCATGACCCCATTTAAGAGGCAGAAGACTGGGTTTGCATTGGCTGCTCACTTCCCTTGGACCTCACTTCCTTATATGTCAAATGGGCAGACTGGACCAAGAGGGCCCTCCAGCTCCCTGGGCCTCAGTTTCCTCCTCTGTACAATGAGGGGGTTGGAGTAGATGGCTCCCCCATCCCCATCTCCCTTCCAGCTCAAGGTCTGGGATTCAGTGATCCCATGATGCACTTGGACAACTGTGGGCCCCACCCTGTGCCTCAGTTTCCTCTGCTGTAAAGTGAGGGGGTTGGGCTTGATGGTCTCTGAAGGGTCCCCTCCAACCCCATGATTCTTTTTTTTTTTGGGTGAGGCAATTGGGGTTAAGTGACTTGCCCAGGGACACACAGCTAGTAAGTGTTAAGTGTCTGAGGCCGGATTTGAACTCAGGTACTCCTGACTCCAGGGCCGGTGCTCTATCCACTGCGCCACCTAGCTGCCCCCTTCTTAATCAGGAAGACCCGCTCTTTTATCCTGTTCCAGATGCTTTCTAGCTGAGCAACTCTGGGTGAGCCTCGGTTTCCTCCCTTGTAAAATGCAGATCATAACCATTGTGTTTTGAGGAGGTGCAAACCTTAAAATTCTACCCAAATGCCAGTGTGTTTGTAAAATGACATTCACACCCCTTGCACTGCCCCCCTCGCAGGGGAAGATACAGGGAACAAGCAGCTAGGAAATGACACATCTAGGAAATCCCCGGTCCATATCATAACTAATAATAATAAGGATAGGAATTGCCTTGCATGGTAATGAGCTCCCCATTGAGGGAAGTGTTTGAGAAAACGCTACACAACCCTTAGGAATGCCAGGGAGGGTCTTCCTGTTCTAGGTTGAGGGGTTTGGCTTGGTCACCTTCCCGGCCTCTTCCACTGAAGAGATTTAGGGCCTCTTGCGGATGGTGAGGACAGAAATAGGAAATCCACGTCAGAGACAGATGGCGTGGGAAGAGAGGGACACCCAGGGAGACCCTCCCAGGCAGGAGGGATGACTTCCTTCCACACGGGCCCCAGGCGAGGAAAGGGCAAGATGGGATGGAGGCTTTGGGTCCGAACCCAGAAGACATGGGAAGGTAGGGCAGGACCCGGTGGTAAAGGGCCTCGAATGCTGGCCTCAGGAGTTAATTTGCTCTTGGAGGCAGTAGGGAGCCACTGAGCTTTTGGAGCAGGGGGTGCCGAGGTCTCCTGTGTAGGGAGATGGAGGCTTTGGTAGCAGTGTGAAAGTTGGGTTCAAGAGTGGAAGGGCCTGACCTAAGTGGGAGAGCAGCAGCTAGGGTGGATGGGGAGCCCAGTGGACGTGTGGTTGGTGCCACCCACTGGGCTGCCCGAGAGAGGGCCTGTGGGATCTGGCTGAGGGCCCTGGCCTCGCCCACGAGATAGAAAACAGGATGTGGCATGTGGCGGGTCTGCCACGCCGCCAGCCTCCCCCGCACTCATTTCTACCAGACTGACCATGGGAGTGGCAGCATCAAAGGGTGAACTGCGCAGGGACTCAGAGGTGGGAAGGTCTGGGTTTACCTCCCTCCTCAGACATACGCCAGCTGTGTGACTGTGGGCAGGCCCCTTCCCCATTCTGTGCCTCAGTTTCCTTCTCTGTAAAATAAGGGGGTGACTCAGCGGCCTTTCCACTGCCCCTCTAGGATCCTATGAAATGAGGTGTGTTCCCCCCACTGTCCTCTGAGCTGGGTCCCTGAGTGACCCAATCCCCAATGCTCTCTGCCCTCCCCTGGCTCCCTCCCATTTGGGGATCCCTGGGCCTGCACAGAAGCTGTCCCCAAGCGAGCCGGCATTCTGCTCTCTGACCCTGGAGACTCAGGGAGGGCAGGTAGCCCCCTCAGCCCAGCCCCTCCTGCTTTGGCTGCGTTGAGATGAACTCTGCCCTTTGCCCTGCTCAGACCCCTTGGAGTCCGGCATTTCCAGGTTAGGAAGGACAGAGAGGAGGCAGATGGAGTGTGGAGGCCAGGCTCCAGCCTCTGCAGCATCCAGGAGCAGAGCAGAATGAAGGCTGACCCCTGGTGCTGACCTGTGCTAGCCATGGGACCCTCCCTGAGCTTCCAAGACCTCATATCATTGGCTCTCGTTCTCCCCATACAGTCTTGTCGGGCCTGTGACCTCAGGCGTCCAGGCCTGGAAGGGGGATTGCCCGGTTGGCCTCTGACCTGGTCAGCCCCCCTCCCCCACTGCGAGTCCTGTGACCAATTCTGGGTGTTACAGTCTAGGCCAGTCAGTGTTGGGCAATGTCCAGAGGAGGAAGCTAGAGGGGTGAAGGGCTGATGAGGGACCAGGGTATCCAGGCTGGAAGAGAGGAGACTTGGGGGTCCATGACAAGTATGTGGTATGCCAGGCCCTGCTGGGCCATCTGCCCGGGGAAGAGGGGCTAGCCTTGGTCCCTTGACCCCAGAGGGCAGAGCCAGGAGTTGGGGGAAGCTGTGCTGGCAGGTCTGGGTTGGAAGCCATGAAACTTCCTCACCATTCCAGCCGTCACAAAGCTGCTTGGTCTGCCTTGGGAGGTAGTGAGTTTCCCGTCCCTGAAGGTCTTCAAGCAGAGGCTGGATGCCCACCTACCATGGGCCCAATGCCCACTGAAGTGCTCTGTCATGGTCTCTCTAGGAGGGGGGTTTAATGGTGATTGGGGGTGGTCAGAGAATGGAGCCTGAGTGGCATCTTCCTTGGTTCTCCTGGAGACGCCAGCGTCAGGGAAACCCCTGGACTGTGGATGCTGAGAAGTGGCTGCCGCTGTCCAGGGTCAGGAGGTCTCTGGGCTGCCCTGCTGGGAAGTCTGTGCTGCCCTCCCCTCAGGGGCTGACGCGTGTCCCATGCCACCCCACGCTCCCCTCCTGCTCCAGCACCCGAGAAACCTGGCCACCCAGCCCAGCCCGCCTGACCGCTGGCCCAGCAACTGCCCAGCTCCCCGGCCACTCTCACCCTTCCTGTTAGAAAGTAGAATGGCGAGAGGAATGTTGTCCTTCCTGGAGCCCATGTGCGTGTGTGTATGTGTATGTGCATGTGTATGCATGAGTGTGCATGTATATACGTGTGTATATGCATGTGTGTGTGCAGGTGTATGCATGAGTGTGCAGGTGTATGTGTGTGTATGAATGTGTGTGCATGTGTGTATGCATGTGTATGCATGAGTGTTCAGGTATATACGTGTGTATGCGTGTGTATGCATGTGCATTGTGTGTATATTGACACATACACATGTGTTCTCCCACTGCCCAGACCCAGGCCCCAGGGGTAAGCTAGAACTCCAGCCTGTCCCTACCTCTGTCCCCCACGGACCCCCAAGCCAGAATGCTGAGCTCAGAGTGGCCTGGGGTGGAGGGGAGTGAGCTCTGGGTCTTAGCTCCAAGGGCCTGGGTTCGAATCTCAGCGACTTTTTGAGGGAATGCCAGCCTTGGAATCAGGAGGCCCTGCTTTTGAATCCACTCATGGGACCCTCTCTCTGACTCTGTTTCCTCAGAGGGGGAACCTTCATATTGGTAGTAAATAAGTAGCAGAGCAGGATTTGAACCCAGGGCTTCCACTCCCAATGCAGAGCTCTTCCAGCAGAGGGCCAAGGGCTCTCGTTGAAGTCAGGTCAGCGGACCTGAGCGGTGCCACTTGGCACTGAGAGTTTGTGGGTGAGTCCCATCTCCTTTTTGAGTCTCAGTTTCCTATCTGTAAATGGGGAAAATAGTCCTTGGATGAGTTAGGTCATACCAGAGAGGCAGTGTGGTGTAGTGGATAGAGAGCTGACCTTGGGGCCATGAAGTCCTGGGTTCAAATCCTGTCTCTGACACATACTGTGACCCTGGCTGAGTCACTTCTCTCTGAAACTCTAAACAAGGCAGAGGGAGGGGCTGACTGGCATTGGTGGAGGGACTTTCCTGATCCCTGTGTTCTTTATCCCTATGTTCTACTTCTCCAAGTTCCTTAAAAAAAAGTGGCGTCCACCCTAGATTAGTATAAAAATGAAGAGTATTGTTGTTGTCGTCATTCTAATTCTCATCTCATGTTGGGTGGAAAGTCTGGGGATGAGGGGATCTTCTGCTATTAATCTAATTATCAGACTCATTCTCTTCAACAAGCCCTTCCCCTCCTGGGCCTCAGTTTCCCCGCTCTGTAAGATGTTCGACTCGGAAGGCCGGGTAGCTCCTTCCAGCTCTAAAGAGAATGCTTTTCTCAGACATGCCCTGGGTGGGCTCTGGGCGGGTTTGGTTCTGCCCAGAAGCCAGCCTGGTTTTCAGGCCCAGTGCCTGCTAGGTGTGCATCGTGTGGCTGGGCCGGGGGCCAGGGGCTTGGAGCTGGGAAGGCCCTGCCGTGTTGTGCCAGGGAAGCAGACACGCTAGGCTCCTGGCTCCCTTTTAGGCCCGGTGAGATGGAAAGAATGCTCAACGTTGGCCTGGCCAGCCGCCAGCACCATCCCACAGGCGTTAGTGCGGCCCAAACACGTCCCGGGCCATTGGCTGGCGGGATGTTTCAAACTCTGGCATCCTCGACATCCCCCTCCCTGCTCTGCCACCCCCTGCTCACAAGTCCTCCCTGGCTCCCTAGTGTCTGTAGGAGAGTAGCGACAATGGATCCCATTCTTAAGACCCTTTGAGAGGCAGAGGAGCCAGGTTCCGATCTTGCCTTGGTGGCTGACTGCCTGCATCACCTTGGATGAGTCTGTGCTCTGGGGGCCTCGGAGGAAGAAGGAAGGAAACCTACAGAGAATGTGGGTTTTCTAGGGAAGGCTTTTGGTTGGAAACCTCGGAGAGAGGAAGCTGTACATGGAGCCACAGCGAGGCTGGGACTGTGGCTCTGGGTACCAGCCGGCCCCAGAGGTGAGGAAGAAATCACAGAGCTCCGGAGTCCCACCGGGGGAGGGGTCACATTAGGGGACACAGCAGGCCCGTCCTGTCCCAGAATGGCAGCCATGGGAGGGAAGATGGTCCCCCTGCACCCAGGGAGCCCCGGCATCCCCAACAAGGAGGCGCCTGGAGTCCGAGGGCCTGGGCTTCCGGCCTGTCTCTGTCACCTCCAGGCGGGGTGACAGGCCTGTGTCCTCAGCCAGAAAGGGGGAGATTCGATGAAAGCGGCTCTGTGGCCTCTAGCACAGGGCACGGCCTTGCTCCCACAGGCGGCCATCAGATGGGTGTGAGGACTAGGGAGATTGTCAGGCATTGTGAAGACAGTTATGTTATCTGCCCCCCCCCCCAAGGCTTCTCTTCTCCAGGATAAACATCCCTCTAACATCCCTTCCCCTCTTGATCACCCTCCTCTCGAAGCCTTCCTCAGGCATGCCCAGAACCTAATGCAGGCTCCATCCAGATGGGTCAGAGCTGGAAGGAACACAGAGGGACTCTCACCTCCTTAGTCTTTTCCAGAAGTGTGGCCTTCTGTAAGGCAGCCCAAGAACAAGCTGGGGCTTGGGGCTAGCCTATCACATCAAACAGATAGCATTTCTTGAGC
Source organism: Dromiciops gliroides (assembly GCF_019393635.1). Classification (NCBI taxonomy): domain Eukaryota; kingdom Metazoa; phylum Chordata; class Mammalia; order Microbiotheria; family Microbiotheriidae; genus Dromiciops; species Dromiciops gliroides. The sequence goes on from NC_057861.1 coordinate 4,901,996, forward strand.
TTGTGGTCCACTGAAACCCCAAGATCTTTTTCAGGCATCAATCAATAAGCATTTACTAAGCTATGCCATGATATAACATATGCAGAGTGTTTTGTATACCTTAAAGCATCAAAGAAATGTTACCTGTTGCCATTTTATTGTCATTGGTGGTAGTGTTCTGATAGCTTACTGTGTGCCGGGCACTGTGTTAAGTGCCCAGGATACAAAGAAAAGCAAAAGCAGCCCCTGCCCTCAGGGGGCTCCCAGTCTATTGGGGGAGCCCCCATCAAAAACTAGGTACACACAGGCTATGGGAGGCAGCTGGAAAGGTAGGCTTTGGGCCAAGTCCTGAAGAAAGCCAGGAAAATGTAGATGTGAGAAGGGAGGGCGTTGTTCTGGGCATGAGGGACAGCCTGGGCAAAGTCCCGGAGGTGGGAGATGTGTGTTGTGTTCAAGGGGACCATTGAGTCCTTGAAGGAGAGTTGAGACTGGAGAGACAGGAAGGAGCCAGGCTGGGCTGGGGAGGGAGGGAGGCAGGGAGGCCAGGGGGAAGCTCTTGAAAGAGTCCAGGCATCTCCTCCATCTTTGACTCTTGAAGCCGATGCCCTGGAGCCCAAGAGCGAGAAGTCTTGTTGTTCGTCCTTTGGTTCCAATAGCCATCCCTCTGGGGAGAGGGAGGGGCAGAGAGTGACAGCACCCTGTCCGCAGTCTTCCTGAAATGAGGCAGGTGGCCTTGAAGATGAGTGATAGCCCTGAACCAGGAAGGGGCTTGGAGACCCTCTGAAAGGCCAGCGCCGCCCTGCCCTGCTCTGTCACAGGAGAGCTGGAAGGTACCTCCAAGGTCAAGTCCAACCCCCTGGTCTTACATTTGGGAAAATGGAGGTCAGGTGGCCACGCGGGCTGTTTGAGGCAGGACTTGAACTCAGATCTGCTAACTCAGAGTTCTTACTCTTGCCCCCCGGGCAGGCCTTGTTCCCCCAGGGAGGTTCTCTGCCTTGGGGACAGTTGCCTCAGTCCCTCAGCCTTTGAAGGGTAGTGGGCTTAATGTGCCCGACAGTCAGAAATATTGTCCTTGAAGGGGAAGGAGGCGTGGCCTGAGTGGGCGTGGGGCCGGAAGGTGCTGAGCTCCTAGAGAAGGCAGCCTCTGGCCTGGGAGGCACCAGGGCTCCCTGAGAACTCCTTGGAAAGGGAGTCGGGGCCCCTGGGAGGGGAGTCCCGATGCTCCCTCCTTTGCTGTGTGAGGCTGGATAAACCCCTGTCCCTCTCTGAGCCTCAGTATCCCTGTCTGTAAAATAATTCAAGGTGGGAGGGATACAGATTTTGACTCAATGGGAGGGAAAACTTCCCAAGCATTTAGAGGTGTCCAAAAATGGAGTGAGGTAGGTGTCCCGGTGCTTCGGTGCATCAAGGGCTGGGCCTGGAATCAGAGACAGCTGAATTCGAATCCTGTTTCTCACACTTACTAGCTTTGTGACTCTGGGCAAATCCCTTGACCTCTGGAGGCCTCAGTTTTCTCATCTGTACAGTGGGCAAATAATAGCCCCTCCCAGGGGGTTGTGCAGATCAAATGAGATCATGTATAGCAGGCGCTTTGTATACCTTAAAGTCTTCTATAAGTGCATGTTGTCATTGTGGAGGGGCTGTTTCACTGAATAACGCGGAGCTCCCTGATAGGGAGACCACAGGGTGTAGTGGTTCACTCGGGATGGGGTGACTTGGGTTTGAATCCTACCTTTTTATGACCTTGAGATCACGCGATCTCTGTATGCCTCAGTTTCCCTCTCTGAAAAATGGACAGGTGGGGCCCATGAGGAGCCTTCCAAGATGGAATATTCATTGGTCCTCCTGACTTGCTCTGTGACCTTGGCCATGTTCCCTCTCGACTCTAGACCCCAGCTTCCTCCTGTGTGAAAGGGGAGGGGTGGCCTAGGGGACCTCCGGGGCCCCTTTCCCCTCCACAAAGTCAAACCTGGCCCGCGCTGGTGTGGGGGTGGGCCCTGGGGCGGGGGGCAGAGACCCCTGGGATGACTTGGAGAAGACTCTGGATTTCAGCCCTTGGTCCCACCAGGCCTCCCCGCCTCGCCCCAGGAGAGGACCAGTCATTTCTTGGATCCAGTGGGTCTCCTAAGGGTGGTGGGTGAATGGGGCAGGGCTGGCCCAGAGTCCCAGCAGAGGGAGGCCAGCCAGACCCCTTGCTAAGTCAGCCGGAGCAGATTCTCCGCTTGTACAAGGCCCAGCCCTGCTGGGGAAGGGGCCTGGCTCCAACTCTTGGAATCCATTTTTCCTTCGAGGTCTGGATGTCAGCCCCAAGGAGTCTGGGGCCTGGTGTTTCTCCAGAACCCTACTGGGTGTGCCCTCCCCGTGACCTGCCCTGACTCAGGCACTCGGGGCTCAGGGGGCCTGGGGAACGAGGGGAAAGCTCAAACTGTAGGCATTCTGGGGAGGAAACTGAGGCAGGATCTCGAGGAAGAACAAGGCAGGAGCATCTCTGTCCCCTACTCTGGATGGACGGAGCCCATCTGGGGCCAGTGGTCAGTTCTGTTACCTCCTTTAAGGAAACACATTGATGAGCTGGCAGTGGCCAGGGGAACACTATCAGCACAGTGAAGGGCCCTTGGATCCACATCATGGGAGAAGCCATCGGGGGAATTGGGATTATCTGGGCCAAAGAAGGGAAGGCTCAGGGAGAGGTGAGAGTGCCCCCAAGTATCTGAAAGTCTGTCCTAGGGAGGCAAGACTAGATTCATTCTATTTGTACCCAGAGGCAGGACCAGGAGTTGTGGGGAGAAATGACAAAGAGGCCAATGGACATCGTGGGGAGGGGTAAAGGGGATGGAGAGAGAAGGAGGCCCAGAAACCAGGCCACCATCAGGGCTGGGCAGCCATCAGAGCACTGGAGGGGAGGGAAAGACCAATGGCAGGACCCACAGCCCTGCTGGGCCTCTAGTTGGGAGGACCCAAGTTCTAATTCTGCCTCAGCCGCTTAGCTGTATGACCCTGGGCAAGTCTCTTAACCTCTGCCTCAGTTTCCTCATCTGTAAAATGGGGATACTTGTATTTGTAACTTGTTTGGCAGGCCTTAAAAATACCATCCAGGGGCAGCTAGGTGGCGCAGTGGATAGAGCACCAGCCCTGGAGTCAGGAGTACCTGAGTTCAAATCCGGCCTCAGACACTTAACACTTACTAGCTTTGTGACCCTTGGCAAGTCACTTAACCCCAATTGCCTCACTAAAAAAAAAAAATACCATCCAGATAGCTGGTCGCTGTTGTGTTCTGTGGCTTAAGATAAATTCACAGACTGACCTCAGCCCCTCAGTTTGCAGGAGACCAAGGCTCACCCGAGACTACACAGACCACAAATAGCCAGTTACCCAAGGCCCCCGGGCCCCCATGGTAATAAACATAAGTCGGTCACTTGGTGGGGATTGATCAAGGCCTTTCTGCACTCCAGCCCTGTGATGTAGGGAGCCCTATGTTCTCTCCATTGTGCACATTGGAAAACTGAGGCTGAGGGAGGGGAAGTGATTTTTGTAAGGTCGCACAGCGAGTGAGTGTCAGGGCAGGGGTAGAAGCCAGGATGGATGCCTACAGCCCTCACCAGCTCCCTTTCCTCCAGCCTACGGGAAAGTGAAAGAAGCCGGGCCGGCTCCTGCTGCTTAGCCTGAAGGCTGCCTGGTCCTGTCCGGATGGGGAGGGAGGAGGAGATGAGTGCCAGGGAGCCGGCATTTAATCCATGTGAACCTCATTTCTCCTTATCTTGGCAGACCGAGCACGAAGTAAGGAAGCCACTTCTCTGACCCAGTTTGGTTCCTGGACATCAGGAATCTCTTGTCTGGGGATGAGGTGCTGGGGGCGGGGTTCTCAGGGGTCCTTCTTTCCTCTTCTCCCTCACCTCCACCTGTAGAAGGAAAGGAGAGTAGGCCAGCAGAGCTGGGGGGGGCAGACTTAGAACGTGGTCTGTGGGATGGCAGAGCTGGGAGGGAATTAGAACATGGACTGTGGGATGGCAGAGCTGGGGGGGGCAGACTTAGAACGTGGTCTGTGGGATGGCAGAGCTGGGGGGGAGCAGAGTATGTTCCAGCTGAGAGAGGCCACTTTGGGGCTGATCTTCCCAAGCTCGCCTCATGATATGGGTTTTTCTTGGTTTCATCTAAGATTTCAGTCCATGTTTGGAGACATTCTTCCCATCTCCTCCCTCCCTCTTCCCCTCTCCTTCACTCTTTCCTTCTTTGTGTCTCTCCCTCCCCCTCTGTCTCTCCCCATTTCTGTCTCTCCATTTCCCTCCCCCAGTCTGTCTCCTGCTCATCAAACAGCAGCTCAGGCTTGGAGGGCCCGTTCTAAGCCGAGCGGGCATCCGTGGTCCATGATCCCCCGCCAGCCTCCCCTGAGCCGGTTCCAGTTAATGGCCTGTATCATCTCAGGTGTTTGCTGCAGCTGAGAGGATGGAGGGAATTGTTCCACTTGTTAAGTCAGAGGATTCAACAAACGTCCTGTTTTAATTCCTTGCCTGCCATCCTTGGGAAGCCAGAGACAAGTCGGGTCTTCTAGAGTCACAGGCCCGTCTGGGCTGGGGGAGGGGAGGGAGGGCTGTTGGCTGACTGGAACCCCTTTCCCTGCTCCAGACTGAATGACCGCTAAGGCGCCTTTCAATTCTAGATGCATGTCCTGTGAGCAAAGGATGCCATAGCTACAGCTGGGAGGGGCCTGAGAACAGGGGATGTCAGGGCTGGATGGGGCCTTAGAACAGGGGATGTCAGGGCTGGGAGGGGCCTGAGAACAGGGGATTTCAGGGCTGGGAGAGGCCTGAGAACAGAGGATGTCAGGGATGGGAGGGGCCTGAGAACAGGGGATGTCAGGGCTGGGAGGGGCCTGAGAACAGGGGATGGCAGGGCTGGGAGGGGCCTGAGAACAGGAGATGGCAGGGCTGGGAGGGGCCTGAGAACAGGAGATGGCAGGGCTGGGAGGGGCCTGAGAATAGGGGATGGCAGGGCTGGGAGGGGCCTTGGCAAGTCTCCTCCTCTTCCTGGGCATCAGTTTCCCCATCTGTGAAATGCGAGGCTGGCCCTGGCTTTGGGGTTTGTGCTCTGTCATTGCTCTCCGTGGTTGGGCAGAAGCAGGGCCCAAATGATTCAGCTGAAGCCTGGATGGGGTGGGTGTCCCCCTGTGCCCACCGGCTGAGGATTGTGTGGAGCTTACCTCGTAGCACCTCCTGTGGGAGGCTCAGACTGTTTGCCCCATTTTACTGATGGGAAAACTGAGGCTCAGAGTGTCGCAGTGACTTCCCCAGGCTCCCACAGTCATTGAATTGAACCACCTTTCCCCAGGGTGTTGCTGCTGCTTTCCTTAAGGGTGGGCCTGGCCTGGGAGGAGAGGAGGGGTCACAAGGCCTAGAGCCAATAGGGACCTTTGAGACCATCTCATCCAACCTCTCCATTTTACTGACAGGGAAACTGAGGCTGGGGAAGGACAAGTGACTTGGCCCAATCCTGCAGCAAACAAGGAACAAATTGGAAATGGAAACCATATTTTCCCTGAGCTCCCATCTTACCCCGGCCAGCATCTGCTGGGGGAAGGAATGCGGGCCCCACGCCTCCCGCCAGGCCGGCACCCCTGGCCTGAGATATGGCTTCAGGCCAGGCCAGCAGCCCTCATTAAGTGACCACGGGGCCCCTCGGGGTCTGCAGCCTGAGTCTGACCGCTGGGTCGTGTGCTCCAAGGTCAGTGGTTCCTTTGGGAGCAAGGACATAAATCGTGAGCAGTCTCTGAGGCCCAGAGCAGCCCAGGCCCTGGGGTGGGAGGCAGCACAGCTGGCCAGCTCCTCTGGCATTTCTGACCCATGACCTTGAGCCTCTTATTTCCCCGAAGCCAGGATGAGCCTGGGCTCTCGTTCTCTGGAATACTGGGGGGGGGGCTGCCTCCCCCTCCTCCCCAAGGGTCGATTTTCTCTGAAAAAAATGGAATCTTGTTAGGAGGCATTTCTGGGAATTCTGTGGCCACAGCATGAGGGGACCCTGTTGAGGGAGGGGTGCTGGGCCTGGGAGGAAATGGCTGAGCAGGACAGATGCTGCCCCTGAAGGCAGGAAGCCTGGGGAGAAATGAGGAATCAGAGATTTAGAACCTCAGAGATCAGCCCTCTCATCTGACACACAAGGAAAGTGAGGTCCAGAAAATGGGGCGGGCTCAGGGAGAGGAGCTGGAACGCCTTGCCCTATTCCCACTCAGGATTTGGAAAACTCAAGTATAGTACTTAGCAGTGCTGAGCCAGGGCTTCCTCCTTCAGTCAGTCAGAGACCTTCATTCAGATCTTCACTCGGCTAATTGTGTCCCCCCCCCCTTTTTGGCAGGGCATTCAGGGTTAAGTGACTTACCCAGGGTCACACAGCTAGTAGGTGTCAAGTGTCTACGGTCACATTTGAACTCAAGTCCTCCTGACTCCAAGGCTGGTGCTCTGTCCACCGTGTCACCTTGCTGTCCCCCCTCCCCCAGTTGCTTCTTCAATGACCTTGGGCAAGTCCATGAGTTACCTCCCTGAGCCTCAGTTTCCCCATCTGAAAAATGAGGGGGTGGGACTCAGCAGCCTCTCCCAGCTCTAGAGAGCCCAAGGTCCCACCCATCATGGGGCATCATGATGCCTCCCCAGGCTGATCTTTGGGTGGGACAAGATGCAGAATCACCTTCTAGGTGTGGCCAGGCCTTTCTGAGGGTAGGGAGGGATTGAAGACCATCCCTTATCATGAGTCCAAAACCCATAGTCAGATGTGGGCCAAGGCAAGGGGCATAGACGAGCAGAGGGGTGGGGGTGGGGGTGGGGCAGAGAGAGCTCTACATTTTAAAGCCATTCCTCTCCTTAGTTGTCTCACTTGTGCAAAGACCCAGATCTCCAGAAGGGTCCTTGCTCTGTGACCTTGGAGAAGTCTCTTCCCTCCTCTGGGCCTCAGTATCGCTATCTGTCAAATGAAGGGGTCAGACTCAATATCTCAGAGGTCTTTCCACCCCCTAAACCTTGTGATTCTAAGGCCTAGGTTGGGCTCCCAGCTCATGGATCACATGGAGCAGGTGACTTCCAGCCTCAGTTTCCTTGCCTTTATAATGATCGTGTTGGGGTGACATTAGGAGGGTGTGTTAGGAAGGGCATTTGTAGTCCAGTGACCTGCGTCTGAATTCTGACTCTTGCCGGTGCCCTGTGTAATTGGGGGTGAGTCATTTCCCCTTGCCGTTCCTCAGTTTCCCCATCTGTAAAATTAGAGTGGATAAGCTCTCAGGTTCCTTCCAACCCTATGTAGGTTCTGTGTTGTTATACCTCTCCCAGGTTTGGCATTCTGTGCTTCTTCGATTTCTAGCTGTATGTCACGCTGTCTGCCTGAGCCTCGGTTTCCTTCCTCGTAAACTAGGGATAATACCAGGACTGGCTACCGTGTGGGGTGGTTATAAGAAAAGCGTCTCTTCCAAAGCTGAAACGCTTTGATCTGAAGCCTTGGTGTTGACACAAAGCTCTTGAGCCTGAGTTGGGGTTCTGACCCATCCTCAGTGTCATTTGTCATCTCCAGCCCTCCAGCTGACCAGGGGCAGAGTCCTGCTGGGCCTTTACTGAGGGCTAGGAGATGACTTCTGGGAGCCCGTAACTGAGAGGCCCGATAGGCCAGGTTCTGGCCTGGACCGAACATTCCTCCTGAGTTTTTTTCCATGAGGAACTCTGAGGTCGATGAGAGATGAAAACCTGCCCTCACCTTCCCCTGGGGTGTTGGCTCCTTTCCCTGCCCGGTTTGTTTGTCTTCTCTGCTCCCCTCCTCTCCCCTTCCCAGGCTCCAATGCCAGGCCCTGCTGGGGCCGGGGTGCCCGCCAAGACAAACCCAACACAGCAGTACACTCGCTATTTGTCTTTGAGATTAACTACTTGGGACTTGGAGCTGGCCGGGGGAGAGGAACATCTGCCTTTGATTAGGGAGACCTGTGGTTCCCGGGCCTTGGGCCCAGGAGTGGGATGGAGAGAGCTGGGCAGGCCAGAGAGGCCAGCCAGGAAGGGGAATGAGCTCCTCACTGAAGACTGAGGGAAGGGGGCATCTTTAAGTGGAGGCCAAATATCCCACCATTCCTCTCTGGGAGTCCATAGACTTCCTCAGGCTGCCAGAGTAGTTCTCAATACAAAAAAAGGTTAAGAACCTCTGTAGGGAGAGGGAGGGATAGCACATCAGGAGGGGAGAACAGTGTGGGCAAAGGCATGGAGGTGGTAAAGTACATAGTAATCTCCTTCGGGTAGAATATACTGTGTGCAGAGGGAAGAAATATAACAGAAAGCTCGAGATATGGGATTAGAGATGTGGAATCTAAGGGGTTCTTAAAAGTCATCTGGTTCAGCCCTGTCATTTGACAGAGGAGGAAACTGAGACCCAGATTTTCTCAAGCAGCTTTGGTCCCTCAATGAGCATTTATTAAGCACTTACTGGGTACTTAACAGGCCCAGTGCTAAGTATTGGGGGTACACAGGCAAAAGACAACCCCAAAACAAATGGTTCCTTCCCCCCATTTCATCAGGAGGAAGATAACATGTACATATATAAGAAGCTTCAGATTCTAAGAGGCTGATAGGAGGGAAAGTGTCCTAGGCCTGGGGGGCTTTTGGAGGAAGGAAGGCTGGGGGGGGGGGTTGGGCAGACTATCCAAAGAACCAAGATGGAAGGATCCTGTGTGAGGCTGAACTATGGTGTGCCCAGAGGGGACTGATTAAAATATAGGGATTAATTAAATAGAGTTAATTAATATTAAGATACATTAAGGTTGGGACCAGACCATAAAGGGCTTTTAATACCAGGTGGGAGCTTATTAAGGCTGAAGGCCAATGAGAAGGCTCTCCCTGGAGTTCAGGTATGTGGTGAAGGGGACCACACCAAGGAGGGGGCACTATCAGGGGAGGGAAGGCCATGTTTATGAGAAATGTCCGACAGTCAATTCGATTTGGGCACGCGGGGATTGAGGAGTCAAGGATGTCCCAGAAAACTTGGGAAGAGGGGAGAGCTGGCTGGGCGGAAGGATTCAGTTAGAGACACCTTCAGGGCCTCCGGTTTAGAGTGCCCATAGCGCTTGTGTCGTGGGACTGGAGCTCAGGAGAGAGGTATGTAGGCATGAGAGCTGGATGTAGGCATGAGAGTCATCTTCATCGAGAAGATCGTAGGAGCAATGGGAGCTGATGGGATCACCAAGTAAGGTAGTGTGGAGGGAGAAGAGAAAAGCAGCACCCAGAGCCCTCTGGGATACCTGGATTGGGATTCAGCAAAGGAGGCAGAGAAGGAGCGGTCCGAGGGGGAGGAGGAGAACCGGGAGAGATAGAGATGTCCTGAAAACTAGAGAGAAGAGAGGATCAGGGAGCAGGGGAGATGGACAGTGTCCGAGGCTGCAGAGACGGCAAGGAGGATGAGGATGGAGGAATGGCCACTGCGCCTGGCGGTTAGGAGATGTTCGGTCCCTTTGGAGGGAGCAGTTTTGGAGGGATGATGAGGTTGGAGATGAAGAAGTTTTAAAAGAGAGAGGAAGGTGGGGGCCCCGACTATAGCTGAGAGAGAGAAAATAGGGGCCGCTAGTTAGTCGGCAGATATGGAAGGACCAAGGAAGGGTTTTTCCAAGATGGCGGAGGCGGGGAATGGGCCTGGAGAGAGGGAGCGACTGAAGAGAAGTGGGGGGGGACAGTCTGATGGAGGAGGGTCCCCTGTGCAGGTGGAAGGGGGGGCCTCAGCGAGAGGAAGGGCCTCTTCATCACGAGACACTGGGATAGAGGAGAAAATGCCAGGCAGGGATGTCCAAGGGATGGCAGATGAAGAGAAGAGGGAGCTCTGGGCAAATGGCCTCCCTTTTTTAGTGAAGCGTGTGTGTCTGGGCCCTCAGCTCAGAGGGTCAAGGTTGGGGTGCTCTGGGAGGCTCAAGGAGAGGGGAGAACACTTGGAACAGTCACTGTGGAGAATAGGATAGATAGGCTCCAGCATCATTCAGCAACACCTGAGGAGAAGGGTAGGCAGGGGTATGCTGGAGCCACATGGAACTGGGATCTGGTTGTTAAATTTTCAGAGTGAGCAGGATCTGGTTGTTAAATTTTCAGCATGAACATTTACACCTCCAAGATCTGGCAAATGCTCCCAGCCTTCTCTCTATAGGCCAGGGGGCAGCCTGCAGGCCTGGCAGAGGAGGCTGGGAGCCTGCTAATGACATAATCTGTTTCTAATCAGAGCTGAATGAGATGTTTACACTTGAGGTTTTTGCTAATTTTCCAAATGCAAATAGACTTAGTTCAGCTCTCTCAACTGAGAAAATGGATTTTTTTCCCTCCTGAAGCAGTATGTTGTGGAGGAGGGCAGTGTGGTACAGTGGAAGGAGTCAGAGGAGCTGAGTTCTAATCTCATCCAGCTGTTCAGTAGCTGTGTGACCTTGGGCAAATCTCTGAAATGAGGGAACTAGACCAGATGATCTCCTAAGGTCCTTCTCAAGTGCAACAGTCTTAGAATCAGTGTGTCCCTTCTCCGTTCTGAGCCTCTGTCTTCTCATCTGTGGGATGGGGGCATTCGTACTTCACATCTCCCTCAGCCAGTGGTTGTGAAGAAGTCGCTCTGGAAATCTTAAAGTGTGACATCAGTGCGTATGTGCTCATTCCCATGGCCCCTTTACCAGATGAGAGGCAGTTGGTAGGAGGAAGAACCTTGCTGTGTGATCTTGGGCAAATCATTGCCTCTCTCTGGGCCTGTGAAATAAGGGGATTAGACTCACTGACCCCTGTTGGCTTTTGAGGAATTAGGTCCTTTGAGGAATTAGGCTGGAGGAGTGATACTTGTCTCCAGAATCAGCCAAGAACCAGGAAAAAGAGCTTCTTGCAGCCCCAGACACCCACGTGTTTCCTCTCAGGGGAGACCCACTGGCCCTCATGCTGACTCTTACTTTACACATAGTTCTAACAAGCCTCATCATGTAGCAATCCCATCCTGAATGGTTACATTTTTTAAAAATGTTACTGGTAGATTAAGGACTTCACTGCCCAAGAATCCTTCCCTGATGGCTCTGGGAAACTTCTTGTTGTTGTTTTTAGCAGCTCTAAACCTACATTAATGCACACACATTTATTAGGTGCTTACGGCATACGGGTCCTGAGCTAAGTGCTGGGGATACAAGGAAAAAGCATTAACACCCGGTCCCTGCTTTCCCGGAGCCCAGGTTCTGATGGAGGAAATAACCTGGAGACTGTGCATATATGAGATACAGACAAAGTGGATGGAAGTTTAGGGGGTGGGAGGGGTGAGGGCTGAGGAGGAAAGGCCTCTTTGAGGAGAGCTCACTAGAGCTGAAGCTTAAGGGAAGCTGGAAAATGTAAGAAAATCTCAACCTCTTGTTCCCCAGGAGTAACTGTGTCTAGTTCCCCTTGGGGAGGACCCTTAGAACATGGAATATCAAAGGGACCATAGAATATTGGAGGGACCTTAGAACAGAGAATGTCAGGGCTGGGAAGGACTTGAGAACAGAGACTGTCAGAGCTGGAAGAACCCTTAGAACAGGGGATGTCAGGGCTGGGAGGGACCTGAGAACAGGGGATGTCAGAGCTGGGAAGGGCCTGAGAACAGGGGATGTCAGGGCTGGGAGGGGCCTGAGAACAGGGGATGTCAGTGCTGGGAGGGGCCTGAGAACAGGGGATGTCAGGGCTGGGAGGGGCCTGAGAACAGGGGATGTCAGGGCTGGGAGGGGCCTGAGAACAGGGGATGTCTGGCCTGGAAGGACCCAGAATGACTCTTTGGGGAGGCAGTCACCTGATGGCACAGGGTCCAGCTGCACCACAGCACCTACCTGTGGACAGGCCCCTAACCTGTTTGGTTTTCTAAAGCACCCTGCCCTCAAGAGGCTTACTCTCTAGTGGGTGACAGGGCCGCATGCATGATCAGCCTGCTCCTCCCTTCCTCTCTGGCCTGTCTTGAGCAAGACAACAAATATTAAATAGTTCAGTTAACTGAAAAAATCCAGTGGTGCTTCCGCAGGGCAGGAGCCCCAAGGGCCCTCATGAATCAGCCTAACTATGTAAACCAGACTTTATGGGGAAGGATTCCTGGACTTGTGTGGGTTCCCAGTGTCTGGGCTGGGCCAGAGGGTCTCTGGGGGACTGTGCAGGGGGCAGTTTATTTTGAGCAGCAGGAAAACCAGAAAGGATGGCACCCCGGGGCTGCCGGGGCCAAGGGAAGTCAGGGGTGGCTCCCCGGCTCTCCCTGACCCAGGCTGGTCTGAAGGGAGGCAGAAGAACCCAATCGTGTTGGGGCTGCGGGCCCAGGGTGCCCAGGTCTGCAGGAAGAGAGCGCGGCCTAGGTCTGTCTGGTTTCCTGAAGGGCGCAAGGACTCTGTGGATGAGGAGCAGGCCCTCGGGGCTCTGTCACTGCAGGCGTTCTCTCACCCCTGTCTGCTCTGGATCTGCTGGCTGGGCCTGGGATCCAGGGACTTCCACTTGGGCAAATATTGAGTACAACCCTCTCTTTTTACAGAGGAGGAAACTGAGTCCAGAGAGGGGAAGGAGCTTGTCCAGGATCACACAGACATAATAGCTGACATTTATATGGCCCTCACAGTGCACCAGGATAAGCACTTGACAACTATTATCTCATTTGATCCTGTAGGTGCCATTATTATTATCATTCCCATTTCACAGATGAGGAAACTGAGACAAACAAATGTTCCTCAGATTCAAGCCTGGGGTATGAACTCTAAGTCTAGGGCCCTGCTCACTGTGTTGGAGTGAGCTACCTTCCCTGAATGCTGACACTGAGAGACAGTCTTGTATCTGCTTGAAGCGGTTGAACTTAGATTAAGGAAGATCAGAGTTTGAATCCTGCTTAATAGCTGTGTGACCCTGGGCAAGTCACTTGATCCTGTTTACTCTTCTGTAAAACGAGGGCATTAGACTAAGTCATCTCTGAGTTTTCTTACAATCTCCATTTTACAGTTAGGGAAACTGAGGCAAACAGAGGCCCAAGGTCTCACAGGTGTTATCTGGGGCAGGATGTGAACCCAAATCTCCCTGGATCCCAGTCCAGAGTTCTATCCTATATACCACCGAGCTGACTTGGATTTAGGCTTAATGTCAGGAAATGTTAGGCAATGAGAAGGAAGAGGGGCCGTGACAGGAGGTAGCCAATGACTCAGTGGATGATAGAACAAGAAACTTGTCAGGAGGAAGTCCCAAGTTTGAATCTTACCACAGACACCATGACCCTGGGCAAGTCACTTCACACTGTCTGGCTCAGTTTCCCCATCTGTAAATTGGGGGTAAGAATATCCCCAATTCCCAGGGTGGTTGTTGCAAGGATCAAGTGAGTTATATGTAAAGCAAATTTTTTTTTTGGTGGGGCAATGGGGGTTAAGTGACTTGCTCAGGGTCACACAGCTAGTATCAAGTGTCTGAGGCTGGATTTGAACTCAGGTCCTCCTAAATCCAGGGCCGGTGCTTTATCCACTGCGCCACCTAGCCGCCCCCTGAAGCAAATCTTATTATTGCTGTAATTAAAAAGGAAACAGTTTTATTGATACCTCTTAATTTTTTATACTAGCATCATTTCTCAACATGATCTCCCACTGACCACCCTCCAGAACCTTCCTTTGGGCCAAAGAAGAGCAAAGGCAGCTGCCCCGGCTGCCTGGGCTGATGGCATATTCAGTATTCAGCACCAGTAGTTCCCCACCTCTCCCGAAGATCAGGGTGTATTCCATTACCTATCCTTGGGCAGCCATCACGGACTTTCACCCGATTTCCACTGCCTTTCACGGCTGTTTTCATCGACCTTCTTGCTGTGCTTTTGTTCACGGTTCTCTTGGTTTGCTGGCAGTATCCAAGCAGAGGTGAACACCCACTTGTCAGGGACATTGTTGAGAGGATTCTTGCTCAGATACAGGTCGGACTTCACGGGTCCCTTCCAGCCTCTGGGATTGTGGGTGGGAGCCCACCCAGCAGGGGCACTGCCACAGCCCATGTGAGAGTGACTAGAGATGTTTGTCGTTCTGCCCCAGGCTTCCGGACCGTCTGGGCAGAAAATAGCCCGACGTGGGGGCCTCTAGTGCTTAGATCTGGATCTGGCTGATGTGGTCATCCTTCTAAGATTAGGGCAACACCTGGGAAGACTTGGGGGGGGGAGCGTCCAAGAAAAGACCCAACTCCTCCCAGTCTGGTGTCTCCTCTCCTTATTTAAACCCAATCTGACCCTGCCCTCCGCTCAGGTGCTTTTCTCTGCCTCCCCTCATCCCTGGCTAGCATTCAGTTTAATTAAACGTATCCATCCATTCATTTTTCTCTGTCTGTCTCTGTCCATTTGTCCATCCATCTGACTGTCTGTCCATTTGCTCATCTCTCCGTCTGTCTCTCTTTGCCCATCCATCTATTCATCTATCTATATCTATATTTGTCTGTCCGTCTGTCCATCCATCTATCTGTGTATTTATCTGTCCTTCTGTCTGAATACATCTATCTGTCCACCCATCCATCCCTCTATCCTTTTGTGCATCCAGCTATCCATATCTTATTTATCTATGCATCTATCTGTATCCATTTATCTGATTGTCTGGCCAGTGATCTATATGTCCATCTGTCTCTATGCATCTGCTGCCTGTCTATCCATCCGTCTAGCCATCTGTCTTTCTTTTTTTTTTGGCAGGGCAATGGGGGTTAAGTAACTTGCCCAGGGTCACGCAGCTAGTAAGTGTCCAGTGTCTGAGGTCAGATTTGAACTCAGGTCTTCCTGAATCCAGGGCCGGTGCTTTATCCACTGTGCCACCTAGCCGCCCTTTCCATCTGTCTTTTTATCTGTCCATCGAGCTGTCGCTTATCCATCCATCTGTCCATCTGTCTATCTCATCCATCTATCCACCTTCCCATACATCTGTCCGTCTGTGTCTGCCTCCATCCATCCATCTGTCCATCCGTCCATTGGTCCATCACTTCCCTGTATGGGATCCCAAGCTGGGGAATATATATGCATGTCAGCTCCCAGATGGCTCCTCCCGTCAGGGCACTCACGGCCTAGGAAGGGGCCGTTATACACTCTCCAGCATCATGGAGCCTCTCCTCTGGATCAGTGCCATGTTGGAACAGCCTCTGTGCTCCTTGAGCTTCGAGTTCATCCATCAACAAGCATTTATTAGGCCCCGTCCCTGGGCTAGGTGATATACAAACATTCTTCTTCTTTTTTCTTCTTTCTTCTTCTTCTTCTTCTACAAACATTCATTAAAAATGAAATCAGGGGCAGCTAGGTGGCACAGTGGATAAAGCACTGGCCCTGGATTCAGAAGGACCTGAGTTCAAAGCCAGCCTCAGACACTTGACACTTAGTAGCTGTATGACCCTGGGCAAGTCATTTAACCCCCATTGCCCCGCCAAAAAAACCCCACAAAAACCAAAAATGAAATCAAAGGGGACAGCTAGGTAGTGCAATAGATAAAACACCAGCCCTGGATTCAGGAGGACCCAAGTTCAAATCTGGCCTCAGACACTTGACACTTACTAGCTGTGTGACCCTGGGCAAGTCACTTAACCCTCATTGTCCCAGAAAAAAAAAGAGGTCATAGATTTATAGCTGGAAGGGACCTTGGAGGTCACTGAGTCCAACCCCTCTCATTTTACAGCTGAGAAAACTGAGACCCAGCTAGGTGAAATTATTTGGCTGAAGTCACATGGCCAATTAGTAACCAAGTCAGAATTCGAATCCAGGTCTCAGAACTACAATTTCAGGGAGTGACAGTATGATGTCATGCTATATTTAGGAGGGCCAAGGGTCCATAGAGCAGAAGGTCCCAGTTCCCCTGCTTCCCTCTGGCTGGGTCAGAGGTCAGCTGGGGTCTTGGATATAACCCTGAGTGAGAGACATTGAAAACCCAGAGCATGCTGGGAGCAGGATGGGTGGAGAGTAGGTAGCACATGGCATGTGAGCATCAGTCACAGGAACTGGGGTGTTGAATCTGGAGAAGAGAAGGCTGGGGGTTGGGGCACAGGCTCTGTGTTTGAGGAGCTGTTCTGTGGAAAGGGAGGAGACTTGTGTGCCGCCTGGAGCACGAGCTGCAAATGCAAGCTTGATGTCCCAACAATGTGAGCGTCCCAAAGAGGAAGGTGGTGGGCCCATACCCCCTGGACATCCCCTGGAAGCAAAGGCCAGACCTTGGCCCGGGGACCATTGGCTGTCCCACCATCAACAGCTTCTGTAGCCCTGGTGGCCCAGTTGGGGAAGGGAGGTTGCTGGGAGAGGCCGGTGCCCCAGCAAGCAGTCCTGGGCCTGTTGTTCACTTGCTAAGGGTGCCAGGGGCCTCGGGGGCAGGCAGGAGATGAGGAGCTGTGGCTTTCATAGCAAACCAGCCTCCAGTCTGGAATAAACTGGCCCAGGCCAGCCCTCAGTATCCCAGGGCCAGTCCTGGGAAGGGGACATGTCCTGATGCCAATGGATTCTCAGACAAGGCTTTCATCTGCCCACCTGTCTGAGGACAGACACTCCTTCTTGGCAGCCCTCAGCACCCCCACTGCTCTGCCCTCCCAATTCCCTTCAGCAACTATATTTGTCATTTTGTATAGTGTGTGTGTGTGTGTGTGTGTTTACAGGTAGATGATAAGGCCCTTGGAGGCAGGGGGAGATTCATTTTTGTTTGGGTATTCTCAGCACTTACCACAGAGCCTGGCATACAGTGGGTGCTTACTAAATGCTCATTGACTGATTGACAGCCATTTACTAGGCACTTATCAGGTACCAGCCTCTGTGCTCAGCCCCAGAGGGGGAGGAAAAGAGAGGAAGCAAAGGCCCTGACCTCAGGGAGCTTGCTGCTAATAGAGGAAGGCTGAATGTGGGCATCTGTCCGGTTCTGGGCACCTTTGTGCAAGGTGTAGGGGCACGGAGACAGAATGGAAGTGTGCCTGCCCTTTGGGAGCTCCCATTCTCCTGGGAGAATATTCCTCTGATTGGCTGATGGGAGCAGGACTCAAAGGTGACTGAGCGCCGTGGCCAAGGGTGGCATATGTGTTTGGGGGGTGGCAGGGGAGCCGTTTGGGGTCACCAGCTCCTGCAGCATCCAGGCAGGGCAGCCTCTGAGCACGCGGGCCTTCTCTGTGTCCTAGGAGCAAAGTCCAGGCAATCAGACGTCCCTGGCAATGATGCAGGAGCCCCAGGAGATGGTGGAGGAGACGGTGACTGTGGAGGAAGACCCAGGCACGCCCACGTCCCACGTGTCCATCGTCACGTCTGAGGATGGGACCACCAGGAGGACAGAGACCAAGGTAAGAGGTAGAGGAGGCCTGAGCAAGAGGAATTCCCCAGCGGGGGGAGGATTGGAGGCTCGAGCTGCCCTCCTGGCTCTAACAGAGGCAGGGTGCTGCCATGAATGGAGTGGAGGATTTGGAGACAGGAAGGCCTTGATTCAAATCCTGCCCTGGATGCTTATTATCAGACTCTGTGTGGCCCTGTCTAGTCACTTAATCTCTGGGCCTCAGTTTCCTACTTTATAAATGAGGGACTTGAACACAGTGACCTCTGAAGGCCATTCCAGGCTAATGTCTGTGACCTAATCACCCTGTGATAGTCCTTGGTCTTTATAAAACCCAGGGGCGTCTGTAATCTTGAGATGAGACATGGACCAAGATGGCAGCCAGAGCCCCAGGGCTCCTTTGCCTCTTACTCATTCTGTGAGCATTTGCTCAGGCCCAAGCCTCCAGCACCACCTTTTGTAACCCCCCATTGGAGGGGCTTCAGTTTGGCATTCTCTTCCCCAGTGGAATCTAAGCTCTCTGAGGGCAGGGGCTGCTTCTGCTCTTTCCTCCCCTAGCTTGTGGCCGAGGAGTTCGTGCCTAGGAGGGTTTAATAAATGCTTCGCGAGCTCCCTGAGGGCAGGATGTATTATTTCCTTTCCAAATTGTCATTCTCCTCATCTAGCACATGAGCTCTCCGAGGACTGGGACCCCCTTTTTTGGCCTTTCCTAGGATCTCCAGCACTTAGCCCAGTGCCTGGCATACAATAGGTGCTTGATCAATGCTTTTTTTGGCTGACTGACTAGATGTCTTCTGGGATCCTTCCAGTCCTAGAACTAGACTCCTGTGTCCACAGGGAAATATATAAGTACCGGAGCCAGACCAAGTGTGAGCAAATCCTTTCAAATGGGAGAGAGTTCTGAAAGCTCGGGGGAGGCCCTTGTCAAGGGTGGCTCCTGTAGGAAGATGGGGATTCTGGGAGGCGGAGGTAAGGAAGGAGAGTCTGCCTGGTGTGGGCACAAAGGTGAAAGGTGAGGAGGCCCATTTGTCTGGAATGGAGGCTGCAGGAAGGGGACTAAGTTGGCAGAAGCGTCGGGGGAAGACCAATGTGTTATTAAAGATGGGGAAACTGGGGGCAGCTGGGGGCACAGTGGATAAAGCACCAGCCCTGGAGTCAGGAAGACCTGAGTTCAAATCTGGCATCAGACACTTGACACTTACTAGCTATGTGACCCTGGGCAAGTCACTTAACCCTTATTGCCTCCCCCCCCCAAAAAAAAAAGAAGGAGAAGGAGGAGAAGGAAAAGAAGAAGAAAAGAAAAAAAAAGAAAGATGGGGAAGCTGAGGCACAGAGAGGTTACCCAAGGTCACCCAGAAAGGCAATGGCCGAGTCAGCTCTCAAACCAAGTCCAGGCAGGGTTCTCTCTCCCCGGCACCCGGCCGTCCCTTGGGCAGGATCCATCAAAGAGAGCTTCAAAGGCCCTTAGACAAGAGATGGAAGTCAAGGGCCGGAAGAAAGTCTGCCAACCCTGGGTGTCTGGGGGAAGTGGAGACCCCCTTATACAAACAGCACCAGGGCCACAGGAACAAACTATTCCAGCTCAGAGGAATCACAGTCATGCAGGGATAGGAGCTCAGGTTTCCACAGGATGAGAGAGACAGACAGACAGACAGACAGACAGCCCAGCCTTTGGATTAGAAGGAGCGACCGGAGAGGCTGGCTGCTCCAGCCCCTGCATTTTAGTGAAGAGGAAAAGGCATGGGAAAGGGGAAATGATTGGCCCGTGGATGACTTGGGGTGTGCTAAGTCACTCTCTCACTCGAGTCTCACAACAACTCTGGGAAGTAGATGGTATTATTATCCTCTTTTTACACTTGAGGAAATGAAGGCAGGCAGAGGTTAAGTGACTTGCCCAGGGTCACACAGCTAGTAGATGTCTGATGTGGGATTTGAACTCAGGTCTTCCTGACTCGGGTCCAGGTCTCTCTGATAGATGTAGACTTGAAAGCTACCATAGAGAGTGCCTCGTCCAATCCCCTTCAATTCACAGACGAGGAAATATGGTACCAGAGAAGGCAAATGACTTGCCTGATGTCATAGTGAGTGAGTTGTAAAGCCAGAATTCGAACCTACATCTGACATGGTATCAAGTAGAGGGAACTGGGTTTGGAGTCAAAAGACCTTGGTTTGAAACTTGGAGTTGTCACTTACAGTCTGTGTGACCTTGGCCACGTCACTTCCCTGCTTGAGCCTCAGTTTCCTTCTCTGTCAAATTGGACTAGATGTCCTCTGGCTGCAAATAAATAATCAACATTGATTAAGTGCCTACTATGTGTGGCACTCTGTACTTTATCTCACTCTTTAAGTACAAAGCCTTTCCCTCTATTAACAAGGTAGTTCAAGGACTTTTGTTCAGTCCTTTCAGTTGTGTCCAACTCTTTGTGACCTCATTTGAGGTTTTCTTGGCAGAGATACTGGAGTGGTTTGCCATTTCCTTCTCCAGCTCATTTAATGGATGAGGAAACGGAGGCAAACAGGGTGAAGTGACTTGCCCAGGGTCACACAGCTAGTAAGTGTCTGGTGCTTGATTTGAACTCAGATCCTTCTGACCCCAGGTCCAGTGTTCTGTGGACCTCATCACCTAGTGTCCCTATTGATTCCCCCATTCCACTTTTGTTTGTTTGTTTTGGCAGGGCAATTGGGGTTAAGTGACTTGCCCAGGGTCACACAGCTAGTAAGTGTTAAGTGTCTGAGGCCAGATTTGAACTCAGGTACTCCTGACTCCAGGGCCAGTGCTCTATCCACTGCGCCACCTAGCTGCCCCCAGTTAAATGACATTTTAAGGATCATACACCTAGTAAAGGTCTAGTGCTAGATTTGAACTCAGGTCTAGTGTTCTATGGACCTCACCACCTAGCTGCCCCAGTTGGTTCTACCACCACCACCCATTTTACAGATCTAGAAACTGAGGCTCAGAGAGGTTAAGTGATTTTCCCTTTGTCATACAGCTAGTTAAGGGCCAGATGCAGGACTCCTGACTCACCCAAGGTCAGCCGCCCAGGCGGAGATGCCATGAGAGCTGAGATGCCAGGCCAGGCCTTACCATTTTCCACCCCAACAATCTAGGGAGGGCGAGCCCTCTGTGGCTGCTGAGTCAACTGCCCATGGAGGGCTTGGGGAGCCAGTGGTCACTGAGGACTGAGCAGAGCCTTGCCAGCGCACACTCCGGCCGTGGCCGGACGGCAGGGGCTGAGCTAAGGGCCCCGGACAAAGGCTTACTCGGGACATGAGCCCTGTCAGCCGCCCGGGAAGGGATGGGGATGATGCTCGGGAGAGTCCCCTCTTCCTTCCCCTTCCTCTTTAGCTGCCTGGGAGTAATAACACAAACGTCATTCGTGATGTTGAAAAAGAGCATGTGCCGATGTTAATGGTTCAGAATCATGACCTGACTTCTGCGGCACGTTAACATGGATGACAACCCAGTGATGAGGGCAATAGGGCTGAGATTATTACCTCTGCTTTGCAGACAGGGTCACTGAGGCTGACCAAGTGAAGCAAGTGACTTGCCTTCGGAAGGCCAGGTCTGGATTTGAATCCGGGTCTTCTGACTGCAAGGCTGACCTGCCGGGGCTGGGGCTGGTCCAGTTGTCTCTGAGGCCGCCATCTCTCTGGCTGAGGGACAAGGAGGCAGACAGGAGGGGCGTGGGGCCCACCCTGGCCCAGAGCTGGGCCCAGCTTCAGGACACCCGGGTTCAAGTTCTCTCTCCTCTGTAACGCTGGTTCCAAATGGCTCCTCAGCAGCCATTCAACCTTAACCAGACACAAAAGGGCAACGTGCTTGACCAGGGGGCCTCCAGCCCATGCTTAAACATGGCAGCTAGGTAGAGCACCGGCCCTGAGTTCCAATCTCACCTCAGACACTTACTAGCTGTGTGACCCTGGACAAGTCACTTAACCCTGACTGCCTTAAACATCCAGGGCCATCTCCAGTCATCCTGATCTCTCTATCTTGCCACTGGAGCCAGTCGGCTCTGGAGGAGAGAGTGAGGTTGGTGACTTTGCACAGCCCTCCCGCACTGCAAGTCATGACATCACCCCGATGTCATGGTCCTCTTTAAGACTAAAGGACAAATATTAGAATAATGGGGGGAGACCTCAAAGGGCATGGGAAGGCAGGGCCTCCTAGGGCAGTCCATCCCACTCTCTACAGTGTGGAGCAGGTCTCTCCTGACCCCAAGCTTCTTTTCAGTCTCTCCCCAGTGCTCCTGGTCCTGCCTTCCAGGGCCAAGCAGAGCAGGGCCAATCCTTCCTCTCAAGAGGGCCCTTGGGATGCTTGAGGGAAGCCGCCATGTCCCCGTTCTGGTTCCTTCAGGCCTCTTCAGCACCTTACATTCTGCTCCCCTCCCTCCCTCTACCTTCCAGCCCTGGTGGCCAGCTTGCTCTGCCTACGTGCCTTTGCCCAGGCTGTTCCCCATGCATGGAGTGCCCTCCCTCCCAGCCTCCAATCCCTGGCTTCCTCCTCCGGGAGGCCTCTCCGGGGCCCCTTGCCTGCTGAGGTCGCCTTCTCTTTCTTACTGACTTTCGAATATCGTCTCTGCCGTTAGAAGGCAACCCCACGAGGGCAGGGGCAGGGTTTTGCTTCCTCTTTGTTATCCTGGTGTTTAGCACCGGGCCTGGTACACAGCAGGTGCTTAATGGGTGAGTGATTGATCTGCCATAGCCTCAGGGTCCCTCCCCACCCTCCTTCCCCCTCTGGATGCTCTCCCTTTAGAGCCGGAAGGGACCCT
The DNA here is from genome assembly GCF_019393635.1 of Dromiciops gliroides. Taxonomy (NCBI): domain Eukaryota; kingdom Metazoa; phylum Chordata; class Mammalia; order Microbiotheria; family Microbiotheriidae; genus Dromiciops; species Dromiciops gliroides. The sequence continues at coordinate 4,923,989 of NC_057861.1, forward strand.
GGGGGTGTGTGATGCAGCTGCTCCTCGTAGAGAGGACAAGCTGAGCACCCCCCTCCAAGGGACCTGGCTTTGAAGCGCTAAGCACCGTGGCTGGCAGACAGCAGGTGCTTAATAAATGTTCGCTGACCGACACCGACAAGCCAAGGATGCCCAGGCTAGGGAGAGAACCAGCAGCCGCACCCTGTATTTGGAAGCAGCTGCGGGTGTTTGGCCCCAAGATAAGGAGAGTGGGAGGAGCGAGGGCCTGGAGGCTCTGCTCTTGTTCTGCAGAACCCGGAGTGGCCTGCCCGGGAGGCAGAGGTGCATTGGATGTCAGGATCAGCTTCCGTCCAGTGAGGGCAGCCCTCCATGGAAGGTGGCGAGCTCTCCGCCCGGAGGCTGAATGACTCACCACTGGCATGTTATGATGGAGCCTCTTATTCACTGAATTAATGAATGAGCATTTATTAAGCACCTACTGTGTGCCAGGTGTTGTAGATACAATGAAAGGCAAACATATCCCCTTCCCTTGGAGAGCTTGCTTTCGGAGGGAAGGAGATAATGTGGACACAGATCAGAGCACATTAGCATAAGACAGGCTAGAGGGGGGGGGCATTTTCCAGGCCTCGCAGCCAGTATGGAGGGAGAGGGTGTGGGAGGCCTCCTGGAGGTGGTGGCACTGGAGCTGCATCTTAAGGGAAGCCAAGGAAGGCCTCCAGGAGGTGGAGGTTGGGAGGGTGAGGGCAAAGGCCTGGAGGTGGACAATGAAGGGTCCTGTGGGCGGACCCAGAGGCCCAGCTTCTTCATTTTACTGTTGAGGTCCAGAATGGAGGAGGGAAGGAGAGAGACTCTGAGGGGCCCCGAGGGCTGCTCAAGTACTAAGTAACAGCCGAGGAACAACTGCTTGTTGAATGACTAGTAGAGCCAGGTCTGCCTTCAAAGCAGCTCTTGTTTGGGACCGGTGCCCACCCCCAGCTTATCAAGGAGCTCGGAAAGATGAACTGGCATGGAGCCAGGGGACGATGGGCCGGCCCCTTCCCCTGGAGGCCAGCCAGATGAGGAAGTGGGCCAGGAATAGCCCCTGAGAAGAGGGACATGGTGTTCACCCTTCAGCTCCTTCAGGAATGTGTCAGCTGATAGGGCTCATTTGGGGGTGGTGACCCTGCTGAGCAGGGCCGGGGCTGGGGGGGCCGGAGGGGAGGAGTATGTGGGGGGGCGGCATGTGGGGTTACCAAATGCAGGATTTCTCAGAGGCCCGAGGCCTGGGGGGCCAAGGGGGGCATACCTGAGGAAAGGGTGACCCGAAACAGGACAGATCACTTGGCAGCAGGTTATTAGGGCAGCCATCCGGTCCAGCCCCCCCCCTTTACAAATGAGGAAACTGAGGCCCACAGCTGGAAGTGAATTGGGCAAAGTCACACAGGTTGTGGAAGGGTGTGGATCAAGAGCTGGAAGGAACCAGTCCAAGAACTTCCTTTTACATATGATAGACCTGAGCCCCAGAGAGGGGCTGGGACCTGCAGGAGGGAGGGAGGGAGGGAGGGAGGGAGAAGGGAGAGAAGGAGGGAGGGGGAGGGAGGGGGAGGGAGGAAGAGGGAGAAGGGGGGGAAGGAGGGAGGGGAGGAAGGAGGGAGGAGGAGGGAGAAGGGAGGGAAGGAGGGAGGGGGAGGAAGGAGGGAGAAGGGAAAGAAGGAGGGAGAAGGGAGGGAGGGAGGGGGAGAGAGGAGGGTGGAAGGGAGGAAGAAAAAGGAAGGAGAGAGAGGAAGGAAGGAGAAAGGGAGGGAGGGAGGGAAGGAAGGAAGGGAGAGGGAAGGAGGAATGAAACAAGCATTTATTAAGTGCTCACTGTATGCCAGGCCCTGCGCTAAGCCCTTTACAAATATTACCTCATTTCGTTCTCACAACAAGCCTTCGAGGGAAGTGCTATTATTCTCTTTATCCTCATTCTTTAGTTGAGGAAACTGAGGCAGACAGAAGGTAAGTGACTTACCCAGGGCCCCACAGCCAGGAAGTGTCTGGGCCTGGACTAGGACTCAGGTCTTCCTGACTCCAGGCCCAGGATTCTACCCACTACATTACCAGCTGCCACGGTCAGACAGGTAATAAATGTCAGAAGCCAGATTTGAACCCAGGCCCACTTGGCTCTAGGTCCAATATTGCACCAGGGCAGTGAGTGGCTGTGGCCAATGGCCCTCAAGTAGACGCTCCCTTGCTGTTGAGGAGATGCTTGATCAGGGGCCAGGAGTGGGTGGGGAGGGGGCCTCCAGGGAGCCATCTGCTGGGAGGTCACATCTGAGCTGCTGGGGAGGCTGGTGTTTCTATGGCAAAGACAGGAGAGGAGAAGCAGCCCCGGCAGAGACAACAGCCTGGACAAAGGCCTAGCAGCTAGAGGGTCCAAGGCCTATTCAAGGATCCAAGAGGGGCCAGGTTTGTCTGGATCCTAAGAAAAGGAAGCAGGTGTGATGTGGACATGCTTACCAAAGCCGACCTTACAGGGATGGTGCCCAGCCTGAGAACGGGTGTAAAGATCTCATGTGTCCCCCGTGAGAATGTAGGCTCATTACGGACTCAGTAGGTACTTAATAAATGCTTATTGGTTTAGGTTTTAAAAGAGAGTGCAGAGTGGACTAGGAGGTCCTGGAGGGGCCTCCCAACTTGTAGGCTTTGAGATTTGGTGACAGTCGGCCTTCCTCTCTCTTCCTTCCCTTCCTCCCTCCCAAGGAGATGGGCCAGGGCACATGAAACACTGTGAAGGCTGGCAGGGGGTCATCCGGTGAGGATGGGGAGTGGTTATCAACGGCCTTTCTCCCGGAGGATGCTGGCATGAAGCCTCCCACTCCCGGCACTGGCCTTTTGCTGCTGTGCTGGGCCTGAGGTGTCTGCTGCAAAGCAGCATGGGAAAGTGTATGGAGGTGGGGGGAGAAAGGCCCAGCTTCCCTCCCCCCACAACTTTCCCCTCTGAGCACTAAGGGCCCTGCCCCATTTGGCCTGCCCTGGCCTTGAGACTTCACTGATTAGCCTCTGGGAGCCTCCGGATGCTTTTACCCTGAGTGCTTCCCCTGGCCCGGGAGCTACTTTATAACTGCCCATAAAGCAGCCAGATGTCCGCCCACCGTCCCTCTCCCCTGTGCTTAGGAAGCAGTGCCTTTGGTTGCTGTGTTAACAGAAAAGAGGAAGCTTATGGATGCCCCTCTACCTAGGGCCCTGGTTTAATGGAAGTGAAGGACCGTAGGGATGGGAGCCTCCTACATTGTTACCAGACGTGCTCGCGGAGGCTTCCTGCGCCTGCTGACTCAGCTTGGAAACTGATGATGAAAATGATTCCTATTCACGTAGCACTTTAAACTTTCGGAAACATTCTTTGCGGCAGGCCTGTGAGGGAGGGAGTGTCGGCGTGGCGACCCTATTTTACACAGGAGAAAACTGAGTGCCAGAAAAGGGAAGTGATAGGACTGAGATTACATAGCAAGTGAATGAACCTGAACTCAGACCCACCAACTCCCAAACCAGTGCTTTTTCTGCTTCACCCAGGCTGCCTCTGATAACAATTTATCCAGACATCACACTATAAGGATTGCAAGGCTCTTTCACCACAAGAACTCTATGGGCTTAGCACAAATGTGAGAGTCAAATGATATGCTGGAGAAAGCCTGGGTTTTGATATTAGAGGCCCTGAGTTCAAATCCTGACTCTGCCATTTACTACCTGTGGGAGCTACTTCATGCATCTGGGCCTCAATTTCCTCCTCTCTAAAATGGGTGGATTAGAATAGCTGATCACCAAGGTCCCTTCCTGTTCTAAATCTATAGGCCACGTGACCTGGGTTTGACTCCCACTGCTTCCACTTACCTTGAATTTCATTTTTCTCATCTGTTGATATACTTCTGTCATCAGAGGTGGGGGGCCTATGGGTATGGAATATTGTATATGAAACTAAGCTGCTCTGTTCCGTGGTTTTGCTTTGATGGTTTTTCCTTGTTACAAGGGAGGGCTCCTGGGTATTTGCGATCGGGGTTTGGGCTTTAAGGAATGTTTCTGGAAATAGCCATGAGGTAGTAATGAAAACGTGGGCCTTGGGCTGGGTGATGTGGGGTCCCTCGGAGCTCTGAGTCCAATGACTCAAAGCCCCAGTCACTGACGGTGGGCTTCTGCCTTGCAGGTCACGAAGATGGTGAAGACGGTGACCACGCGGACAGTGCGTCAGGTTCCGCTGGGGCCCGACGGGCTCCCGGTCCTGGATGGCTCCTCACCCCTGGGCAGCTACACAGACTCCATCGACCGGCGATACCTGAAGAACGGCGAGCGCTACCTCCCACCACAGGCCTCCTCCACCCTGACGCGTTCCTACAACAACTACGGTGAGGGCCCCGATGGGCCCTATCGCTCCTTCCATGCCCACGATGCCAGTGGCGGCTACGGGGGCCCTGAGATGCCCGATGGCTACGGTAGTCTGTCCCGTGGTGTGGGCTACCGGCCCCGCTACGCCTATGTCCCCGGGAACAGCTACCGGCCTGAGGATGGCAGCTACACCCTGCCGAGCCGGAGGGAGGCCTACGGGCCGCCGGGCGCCCAGCCCCAAGTGCCCCCTGTGGGCAGCGGCCCAGACCTCACTATGGGCAGCCGCTCCCAGCCCGAGAGATTCCAGCCCGAGCCCTACGGGCTTGAGGATGACAACAGAAGCCTAGGGGTGGACGACGAAGGCTACGAACTGGACCCTGATTACTCCACTGTCAACCGGCGGCTGCCTGTGGGGGTCCCTGAGAGAGGCCGGCCACACAAGGGCAGGTAACGGCTGAGTACCATCCCCAAAGCAGCCTCTTCAGTGGCTTGTGGCGAGTGGGGGGACCCTGGTCTTCACAGCTTCTGGAAGGCAGGCAGGCAGAAAGCATTTATTAAGCACCGACTGTGTGCCAGGCACTGTTCTAAGCTCTAGGGTACAAAAAGAGACAAAAGACAGTCCTGTTCTCAAGGGGCTTACAATCTAATGGGGGAGAAAACATGCAAACAAATATAAAGGCGAGCTCTACACCAGATAAATAGGAAGTTACAGAGGGAAGGCATCAGAATCAGGAGGGTGTGGGGAAGGCTTCCTGGAGGAGGTGGGATTTTAGTTGGGAGTTACAGGAAGCCAGGGAGGGTCCAGGCTTGGGGGGACAGCCAGAAGGACCGTCCAGGGCTGAGAGATGGAGGGTTTATTCATGGGACAGCCAGGAGGCCGGTGCCTCTGGACCAAAGAGAAGACTAGAAAGGGAGGTGGGGCAGGCTATGAAGGGCCTTGAGTGCTGAACCCAGGCTTTGTATTTGTTCTTGGAGGCATAGGGAGCCACTGGAGTTTGTGGAGTAGGGGTGGCATGATTGGGCCAATAGTGTCATCATTGTTGTTTTTCAGTCATGTCCCACCCTTAGTGACCCCATTTGGGGATTTTCTTGGCAGAGATACTGGAGTGTTTGCCATTTCCTTCTCCAGCTCATTTGACACATGAGGAAACTGAGGCAAACAGAGTTCTTGGCTGACCACATTCTCTTCTACCCAGCCAGCCCCCCGCCCCCACTTCCCCCTCCTGCCTGGACCAGCGATAGCATCAAGGCTGAGGTGGACTTCAGGCTGTGACTTGGAGGAGGGATTAGCCTCGTCTGTTGGGTGCTGGGGGGTGGGGCTGGGGCAGAATGAGGTAGAAATCATTTTGGGGGGAGGTACAGAGAGGCTCTTTAGTCTCCATGTCAGGAAAAACCTCCTAACCATGAAAGCTGCCTCGACGTGGAAGGAGTTCTCTTGGGAGGTAGTGAGTTCCCCGTCCTGGAGGATCTTGAAGCATGAGGCTAGACCGCCAAGTGTGTGTCAGGGGCTTGGGCTAGAGGCCTCCGGGGTCCCTTCTGGCTCTGAGACCCTCTCTCTGCGCTTTCTTAACCCAATAAGTGAGTCTAGAGCCCCAGTTGGGCTGGCGTCCAATCCGTGGATTCAGTTGAGTCCAGAATGGGCTGGCTGGGTAGAAGAGCATGTGACCAGCCAAGGACCTGGTCCAGTGCAGAGAAGGGAGACTAGTCAGAGATTTAGGGCTGGAGCGGATCTTCGAGGGCACAGTTGGTCTAACTGAGGCCCAGAAGGGGAAGTCACTTGTCCAGGGTCACACAGGTGATGAGTAGAGCTGAGATTCAAACTCCGATCCTCTGACTCTCAGATACAGGACTCTTCGATGATCATGGCATGGATGTAACTCTGGGCCCCCAGGGCTGTGTGAGCAGGACCCAGATTCCCAGACATCTGGCTGAGCCACCAAGGCTGCCTGCTGCGGCCCATCAGTCGACTGGTCCCCTCCATTCTGTTCTACACACATTTATTAAACACCTACTGTTTGCCTTGCCCTGAGGACATAGAGGCAAGAATGAAGCTGTGCTTGCTACCCTCAGGGAGCTTACATCCTATCAGAGGATGACCACATGCCTGTTTGCAGACAGGTCCATACAGCATACATGCATCTGACACGTGGGGAAATCAGGAGGGGCCTCCTGGAGGAGGTGGCACTTTGGCTGAGCCTCGGAGGGAGCCTGGGCTCTAATAGGTGGAAGTGGACAAGGAGACAGGCCCAGCTTTTGAGGGAGGGCTCATCCCTAGCATGTGGCCACCGGCTGGGAGGGGTTTCCCCTCCCCTACACCTGGCCTCCTTAACTAAGGCCTGGAGGGGTTGCGATCTGCATGGGTACACATGGGCCCGTGGTCTTGCAAAGAGCTTTTCCCTCCTGTGGTCTTTGAGGCTGGCTGAGCAAGTGTGATCATCTCCATTGGCTCAGGCTTTGGCTGTTCTTCAGTTGTGTCTGACTCTCCATGACCCCACTTGGGATTTTCTTGGCAGAGATCCTGGAATGGGTGGCCACTTCCTTCTCCAGCTCATTTTTCAGAAGGGAAAACTGAGGCACACAGGGTGAAGTGACTTGCCCAGGGTCCCACAGCCAGTGTCTATCCACTGCGCCACCTAGTTGCCACCATCTCCATCGGCAGAGAACAACAATAATAATAACTAGCAATTCCATAATACCTACTACGTGCCAGGCATTATAGTTATGATCTCATTTGATCTTCACAACTCTGCCAAGTAGGTGCTGTTATTATCTGCATTTGACACATGAGAAAGCTGAGGCAAACAGAGGTGAAGTGACTTGGCCAGGGTCACACAGCAGGATTTGAACTCGGGGCTTCCTGATTGATTCCAAGTCCATTGTGCATCCTCTCCTGGTCCTCTTCCTTCCAAAATGGCTGCTTCTAGTCTCTGGAGGCAGAGGAGACACAAGCTGGCTGAGTAGGATGAACTTGGGAGCCCTGGTGTTGGGGATAGAGCTTTGGGGTCAAAAGGCTTGTGTTCAAATCCTGTCTGTCACAAGTAGCTGTGTGGAAAAGTCCCTTAGCTGCTATATACCTCAGTTTCCTTTTTTGTAAAATGAAGGGAGGCCTCTAAGGTCTCTTCTGGCTCTGAACCTATGGACCTAAGGTCCCACCTCAGCTCTGCTGTCACTTAGGAGTCGGGCGAATTCAGAATTCCAGGATATCAGAGCAGGAACAGACCGGGGCACCACATTTGGAGTCAGGACACCTTCCTGAGTCCTGGCTGTGGGACGGCAGGAGACTTGCCCAGCCCCAGCCTCAGTGACCCCATCTGTGAAATGGGGATGTGGTGTCTGCAGACCTCCGGCTGCTTCGGGAGTGTTAGCAGCTGTTGGGTCTGCTTGGGAGGGCAAGGAAAGAGATGTCTGTGGACCGGAACATAAGACCTCATGGTTTCATTTGGGCTGCCCACCAATTGTGGGATAGGGGTCATCCAGGAATTATTACTGTTGGGGAAACTGAGGCCAGGAGAAGTTACATGTCTTGCCTGGAGTCACAGCTAGTACGTGTCAAAGGTTGGGTTCAAACCTAGGTCCCCTAAATGCCAGAAGCAGAGCCAGGAGGCCCCATCTATCCCAGCAGGAAGGCTTCGTATTTCTGGAAAGTTTCTGGGGCTGGTGGCTGCCAGGCCCTCTGCCCTACCCCTCCCCGGGGAGCTCTCCGTTCTTTGGCCAGAAAGTCCCCTGGGCAGGTGGCCAGGTGGCCAGGTGGGGGCATTTTGTCCTCCAGCCTAAAGGAAGTGGCTCAGCTGCTTCTCCCAGGCCTTAGAGATGCCTAGGAAGGAAGAAGGGGAGCTGGGACCCACCACCCAGTGGGGGGCTTGGTCTTGTCGACTCAGACCTTAGGCCTGTGCCTGGGTGGATTGGCCACTCACGCCTGTGTCCTCGACCTTGGCAGCTGCAGGGAGACAAGGCCCTGGCCTGGAACCTCAGGGTCCCAGTCTCCTGAGGGCACCCCCTGGCAGGCCGGGCAGACTCAGAGAGAGACACAGCTGGCCTTAGACTCCTCCAGACCAAGGCCTGGGGGAAGGCACGGTGTCTCTGGGACCCCTGGGACTGGGGCCCTCCTCCCATACGTCCTCGTCTCCCTCCCGCTGCCACCCCTGGTGGGCCGTCTCCCCGACTGTTGCAGCGGTGCCCCCCACCCTGCCTGGCCTTCATTCCCCAGGCTCTCCCTTCTTCTTCCTCTCCCCCACAAGCCATCCCCACAAACCCCTTCGGGCATACCAAGATCCAGCCTCATCATTGCTGGCATTTCTGGGTTGCTTTGTGGGTTTACAGGCATTTGTGTCAGAATCTTGGAGAGTTGGCAGGGACCTTGGAAGTTGTCTAGGCTTAGCCAGCAATGCACACACCCCTTCTGCCACATGCCTGACAAGTGGGCATTCAGTCTCTGCTTGGAGACCTCCCATGACGGGGGAGGGAGCCCACCATCTGCGGTGGCAGCCCGCTCCTCCTGGGTTCTGCTCTTGGTGGTTAGAACATCTTTCAAGCCCGACTGCTTTTTCTCAGCTTCCCCTCCCGGCTCCTCGGAGGGCCTTCTGGGGCCAGACAGAACCCGGCTCATCACTGCTCAAGATGGTAGCCCTTTGGATATTTGAATGCAACCAAAATGCTCCCCCTGGAGTCTTCTCTCCACCAGGCTAATCATTCCCGACCAGTCGTCATTTGTGATCTTAGGATTCAGAACTGGCAGGGAGATTATCCAATCTAACCCCTCATCTTTCAGAGGGGGAAACTGAGGCTGAGGGAGGTTGCCATGGGTCATACAGCTAGGAAGTGTCAGAGGTGGGGTTCGAACCCAGGCCCTGCTGCCTCCAAGGTCAAGTGCACTATCCACTATACCATAGTGACTAGAGGGGGCCCTGCCCCGTGCTTGTTGTCCTTAGGTAGGCTCTCTGAGGTCCCTCTCTAAGGAATGGACCTGAGCCAAAACAGCCTAGTCTTCCTTTTATTTCTTTTCTGTATTTACCCATCCATGTGCATGTTGTTGTTTGTTGTTGAGTCGTTTCAGTCATTTTTGACAACTGATGGCCCCATTTGGGGTTTTCTTGGCCAAAACACTGGGATGATGGTTTTTAATTTATAGATGAGAAGACTGAGGCAAACAGGGTGAAGGGACTTGCCCAGGGTCACACAGCTAGGAAGTGTCTGAGGTGAGATTTGAACTCAGGAAGAGGAGTCTTTCTAACTCCAGGCCCAACGCTCTATCCACTGTACCGCCTGGCTGCCTAGGGTACATGCTATCTTTCCCCATTAGAATGTAGGCTTCCTGGGGGCAGCTAGGTGGCACAGTGGATGAAGCACCAGCCCTGGATGCAGAAGGACCTGAGTTCAAATCTGGCCTCAGACCCTTGACACTTTCTAGCCGTGTGACCCTGGGCAAGTCACCTAACCCTCATTGCCCCACCAAAAAATAAAAAAATAAAATAAAAATAGAATATAGGCTTCCTGAAGGCAAGGATTACTTCAGTTTGGTGGGGAGTATTTATGTCCCTGATACCCAGCACAGTGCCAGGCACATAGTAAAACGTTATAAATACTCACCGAGTCATCCCATCCAAGCCTCCCCTTTTACAGAAGAAGAAAGGAAATAACCCTATCATGTTCACTTTCATTCAAGCATTTATTAAGTGCCTACTGTGTGTGCTATTTCCTGGGAACACAAAGACAAAAAGGAAGCCGGCCCTACCCTCATGAATCTTATCTCCTCTCTGGAGGGATAATATGGATGTAAACAAATATATTTATACAGCAGATGAATACGAGGTGAATCTTGTTGGGGGCTGGGGACAGAAGGCATCTCGTGACCTGGCAAGGTCACACAAGGAACAAAGGTCGCACAGGGAACAAGTAGCAGAGTTGGAGTGTGAACCCGGGTGATCTTAGCCCAAAGATGGCACTCTTTTTTTCTTTCTTTTCTTTTCTTTCTCTCTCTTTTTTTTTTTGGTGAGGCACTGAGGGTTAAGTGACTTGCCCAGGGTCACACAGCTAGTAAGTGTCAAGTGTCTGAGGCTGGATTTGAACTCAGGTCCTCCTGAATCCAGGGCCCGTGCTTTATCTACTGTGCTGCCTAGCTGCCCCTAACCATGGCATTTTTCTGCCAAACCACACCTGCCTGCCGGCCTGCCAGTAGCTCTCTATGGTCTGTTAAAGTTCCAACTCCTGAGCCCACCATTTGGGGTCTTCACAGTTTGGCTTCAGCCTGTCTCTCAGCTACATCCTAACACAGACTCCCAGTCCCAGCCAGGTTGGTTTACCTACCTTCCATGAATTTGTTACCATACTTTCCCACTTCTGCACGCTTGCTCATGTTGTTCCCCACTCTAGGGATTCCCTTCTCCATTTCTGCTGGTTCAAAATCCAACTGGTAGGGGCCGCTAGGTGGCTCAGTGGATAAAGCACCGGCCCTGGATTCAGGAGGACCTGAGTTCAAATCTGGCCTCATACACTTGACACTTACTAGCTGTGTGACCCTGGGCAAGTCACTTAACCCCCATTGTCCCGCAAAAAAAAAAAATCCAACTGGTTCTTCAAGGCCCGAGTAAAATGCTGCTTCCCCTTTCATAAAGCCTTCCTTGGTCTGCTCCCCTCGGCACCCCGTGCCTTACACACTGACTCAATCAAAAGCGAGCTCTCAAATCTGAACACCATAACCATGTGTTGGGAATTCAGTTACATGCTCACCACCTCCTGCCTGCTGGGACAGCTCCCCTTCTTTGGGGCTGTGAACTTCATCTGCATCAGAACTAGAATTCCTTCACACCTGTCCCTCCCATGCTCTCTTACTGTCCAGCGCAGGACTCTGTATGCAGTTGGTGCTCAGAGTTTGTTGAATAAACAGTGAAAAGAAATGATCCAGAGCCCAAACAGGCCAATGGGACTCAGGTCTCCTAAGTTCCTCTTGCTCTGTTGGCCTTGAATTGTTCCACTCTCCAGGAGACGCTGCTCAGGGCTGAGTGTCAGGAAATGAAGGTTCCAATTCAAGCTCTGCTATAGGCTTGCTGTGTGACCCTGGCCCTCTCTGAGCTTTCTTTCTTCCTTCCTTCCTTCCTTCCTTCCTTTCTTCCTTTCTTTCTTTCTTTCTTTCTTTCTTTCTTTCTTTCTTTCTTTCTTTCTTTCTTTCTTTCTTTCTTTCTTTCTTTCTTTCTTTCTTCTTCCTTCCTTCCTTCCTTCCTTCCTTCCTTCCTTCCTTCCTTCCTTCCTTCCTTCCTTCCTTCCTTCCTTCCTTCCTTCCTTCCTTCCTTCCTTCCTTCCTTCCTTTCTTTCTTTCTTTCTCTTTCTCTTTCCTTCCTTCCTTCCTTTTTTCTTCCTTCCTTCCTTCCTTCCTTCCTTCCTTCCTTCCTTCCTTCCTTCCTTCCTTCCTTCCTTCCTTCTTTCATTCCTTCCTTCCTTCCTTCCTTCCTTCCTTCCTTCCTTCCTTCCTTCCTTCCTTCCTTCCTTCCTTCCTTCCTTCCTTTTTCTTTTTTTCCTCTCTTTCTTTCTTTCTCTCTTTCTTTTTTTTTTTTGCAGGGCAATGGGAGTTAAGTGACTTGCCCAGGGTCACACAGCTAGTAAGTGTCAAGTGTCTGAGGTCAGATTTGAACTCAGGTCCTCCTGAATCCAGGACCAGTGCTTTATCCACTGCACCACCTAGCTGCCCCCTTCTTTCTTTTTAATATGTTTTATCAATTCCCTTTATTTTTACAGACATAGTCCGCACATTGACCTTTCTAGATGAAACCCTGTGGGCCTCAGTTTCCTAAGAGTATTTGACTAGATCAGGGGCCCTTCCCCTTTGGGGTGTCCTTGACCCCTTTGACGGTCTGGTGGAGAAGCCTTTGGCTGATCTTTTTTCTGAATCATTTGAAATGCATACAATAAGATACAGAGAATGGGGAAGGAAGCCAGTTCTGTTGAAACAGAGTTAGCTGGGGCAGCTAGGTGGCGCAGTGGATAGAGCACCGGCCCTGAAGTCAGGAGGACCTGAGTTCAAATCCAGCCTCAGACACTTGACACTTACTAGCTGTGTGACCCTGGGCAAGTCATTTAACCCTAATTTCCTCACCCCCCCCAAAAAAAACCTACTGTGTGCCAAGGCCTGTGCTAAGCACCCACTACAAATCTTATCTCATTTGCTCCTCTGAGAGGTATGTACTGCTATCCCATTTTACAGTCGAGGAAACTTAGGCAGGGAGCAATTAAATGACGTGCCCAGGCTCCTATACCTAGGAAGTGACTGGGGCTGGATTTGAACTCGGCTCCTTCTGACTCCAAGAAGACTTGCTGACCGTATCTGCTGTGTCACCTAGAATGAGGGGCTCGATCATACTCTCTGAGGAGGGACCGTCCAGGTTTTCTCAGGGAACCTAGTGCAGGGGGTGCTCTCTGAAGACTAGCTCTGGGGAGTGCAGGGAGGAAGTGACAGGCTAAGAGCTGCTTGCAGTCAGTGGCTCTTTCCGGGGGTTTCCGGCCTTGGATGCTGGTCCATTGTACCAATCATTTCTGCATTCTGTTTTCATATTCCCTTTGAGAGGGAAGAGACCACGGTGACAGACTACCACAAAAGGGTCCAGCGTCTCAGGGTCCAGTGGGTGCTACCATCCCCACAGGAACAGCCTGCTCCATTGAGGGAAAGCCTATGTGCTCTGAGATGTCTGGGCTTTGGCCAAGGCTCCTGCTGGCCCTACCTGGATGCTCCCGATCCCCCCTTCCCACCTCGATGCCTTGTCCCCCCGCCCCACCCCAAGCAGAAGCCCTGCCCTGCTCTCCCAGCCCGTGGCCATAACTCCCTTCCATACACTGGGCCAACTCCCTCATCCCTTCAGGGATGGTTCTGTCCAAATGGGTCATCTCTGTGACTCCTGAGGGGCTGGGTGAGCTGGAGCCAGGCATCTTCTTTTTATTTTTTGGGGGGAGGGGGCAGGGCAATGAGGGTTAATTTACTTTCCCAGGGTCACACAGCTAGCTAAGTGTCAAGTGCCTGAGACTGGATTTGAACTCGGGTCCTCCTGAATCCAGGGCCCGTGCTTTATCCACTGTGCCACTGAGCTGCCCGTCTCCTCTTCTTTCATGTCCATCAGTGCCTCAACATGCCAGCCAGGAGAGCTGGTGCAGGGAACAGGTTATCACCCCCCAATCTTGAAACCTCAGCCGCGAGGACGTGTTTCCTACCTAGTTGGGGGGCACAAAGGGCACTTTCAGATTTGTGATTCATTTTACAATTATTGTCCTCTCTGAGCCTTACAACAACCCTGGTAAATAGGTGCTGCTGTTATCGTCCCCATTTACAGATAAGGAAACTGAGGCAGGTATAATTTAAGTGACTTGTCCAGGGTCACCCAGCTAGTTGGTTTTTGAGTCCAGATTTGAACTCAAGTCTTCCTGACTCCAAGCACTCTATCCTCTGTACCACCTACCTGCCTATGGAAGTGTCCCACCATCCATAACACCCCTTCCCCACCCTGTCCATCCTGAAGCTAAGGAAGGTGACATGGTACATGGAATGCTGGGCTTTAGAATTGGGGAAACAAAAGTTCAGAGCCGCCCTCACGTGTGTGCTGTGTGTCTCTGGGCACACCAACTCAGAATCTCTCTGCCTCAGTTTCCCCCTCTGTAAAAGCAAGATAACAGAGGGCAGCTAGGTGGTGCAGTGGATAAAGCACCAGCCCTGGATTCAAGAGGACCTGAGTTCAAATCCGGCATCAGACACTTGATACTTACTAGCTGTGTGACCCTGGGCAAGTCACTTAACCCCCATTGCCCTGCAAAAAACAAAACAGAACAAAACAAAAGCAAGATAACAAAAGCATCTTCCCCAGCATCGTGGGAATCGGATGCATTAATGTACGTGAAGCCCTTTGCAGCCCCTAAAGCGCGACACAAACAGGAGCTATTGTGATTGGATGCCCCCACTGGCACTGCCTCTCATGCTACCAGAGACAGCAGGGACTTCTCCAAGGTGACACGTCTAAGCAGTCATAGAGCTGGGTTTGATCTCAGGTCTTCTGACACCCTCCCCCCTCCAAGTCATTGGCAAGCATTTATTAAGCCCCTACGGTGTACCAGACACCGTGCCAAGTACTGGAGAGGCAATGAAAGGCAAAAAGTCTCTGCCACCAAGAGGCTGTCAATCTAACGGGAGAAGACAGCACCCAAAGGAGCTAAAAGGCCTCCACTGGGGCCGGGTCTGAAGGGAGCCTGGGGGGCACCCTGACCAGCCTGGGCATCATCCTTCAAATGGAGGCTCTGGCCACGGGGGTGGAGAGGACTTCCAGGGGAGGAATCCAATAGTTGCTCCCCATGCTCCATGGCATGATTGTATCCTCTAAGGAGACAGACAGAAGGCCCTATAGAACATCATAGGGAAGCTCTGTGGGACAAGCTGTTTCCCTCAGTTCCACCTTCCCCACCAGGCCTAGGGCACCAGGGCATGTGGGAGAGGCAGCTCATCTCCTCTGTGTTCCCCTTCCTTCTCAGAGCCTATGATGAACCAGCAGAGAGTGAGATGATCGATGAGCGGATCCCCTATATCCACGGCGGCTATGCCGCCCCCCTGGCCCAACCCGAGAGGGGCAGCATGGCCAGCATTGACCGCCTGGGCAAGAGGTCACCCTCCATTGATAGCATCCGCAAGGACCCTCGGTGGCGGGACCCGGACCTACCAGAGGTGATTGCTATGCTCAGCCACCCCATCGACCCCGTCAAGTCCAACGCAGCTGCCTACCTGCAGCACCTGTGCTACGAGAACGACAAGATCAAGAAGGATGTGCGCCACCTGAAGGGCATCGCCATCCTGGTGGGGCTGCTGGACCACCCCAAGGCCGAGGTGCACCGGCGGGCCTGCGGGGCCCTGCGCAACATCTCCTACGGCCGGGACCACGAGAACAAGGTGGCCATCAAGAGCTGCGATGGCATCCCTGCCCTCATCCGGCTCCTGCGCAAGACCAACGACATGGAGGTGCGGGAGCTCATCACTGGTGAGTGGGAAGTGGCTCCCGGGAGGGTGGAGTGTCATAGGCAGAGTGCCCTCCATGCCTACAGCTGGCTTCCAGCCCCTCTCCCAACCCATTCTCATGCCTTCCCCTTTGCCCAATTTCATCTTCCAACCCCTGTGCCCATCCCCCTCCTCATGCCAACCCTTTCACCCAGCTCCATCTTCCTTCCAGCCCCCTTTGCCCAACTCCATCCCCAGTCCTAGCCCTTCTCTCACCCCAATTCCAGCCCCATGCTCATTTGATCTCCTTCCCTATTCCTTATCTCATCCCCTACTTAATCTTCATTTCTGACCCCTTCTCCCAGCCCTAAGCCTGCTCCAAATTCTCTCCAGCATCCCCAGGTTTGTCTCTTTCCTTTATCCCCATTCCAATCCATTCTTTCACATCCTTTCCCAAACCCATTCCTGTGTTCGTTCCCATCTCCCCACCATTTTCCTTCCCTGTTCCAAACCATTCCACTGCCAACCCCTATCCCTATTCCAGCGGCTCCCCTTACACCTGTCCTTGTCTGCGATTCCCATTCAGTCTCAGTCCTCGCCCTTGGCCACAGGCCCCCGCAGACTCTGGTCAGCTGCAGTGGGCACCGGGATCTCAAGCACCTTTCCAAACCTCTGTGTTTTTCAAATGGCACTGGATGAATGAATGAATAAATCGAAAAGCATTTAAGTGAATGAATGAAAATGCACTTAAGTGTTTACTGAATGTTTTGCTCATTAAGTGCTACTGAACTAAGCAGCAGAGATACAAAGGCTCTGCCTTCCAAGAGTCTAATTCTATGGGGGGAGACACCCCATGTGAAGGTTGGGGGTGTGACCCGACCAGGTACAAGGATGGTGGGCAGGACCAAAGAGGAGCACACTGGCACTTCACCCATTAACAACAAAGTTTTGATTCTATCTTGGTCTCAGGTGGAAATGGGTGTGGAAGGGTTGGCCAGGGCATGGGTGAAGTGGGATCCTCCAACAGTTGCTATCTATAATATTGCAAGTATATACGGTAAGCTCCCCATCACTGGAGGGATCCAAGCAGAGGAGTCCCAGGCATCCTGGATGTCATAGAGAGAAGTATCCCAGGCCCCATCACCAAAAGCCAACCAGGTTGTTGGGATTGGGTTCTTACACTGATAGAATCAGACATGCCTGAGGAGGCTTTGTGATGGGGCCCTGTGTCAGCTCCCTCAGGCAGGTGCTGGGCCTGCGCCCACCCCAAGAGCCACCTGAGCCTCCAAACATCCTAGGTCATCATGGGTCAGCGAGGTGAAGGAAGTGCTGGGCTTACCCTCATCTAACCCCGAGTGTGTTTCATGGCCAGTATAGATGCTCACGTCTCCAAAATGCTTCCAGTTCACAGAGTGACTTGTTCGGAGCAGCCCTGGGGGAGAGGGGAGGAGGGAGCGGGGGGGGGGGATTATTTCCCCCATTTTCCAGAAGATAACACTGACGTTCAGGAGATTGAATGGCCTTGTCTGTGGGCACCGAGCTCATTAATGTCGGCTGGCATTCAGGTTCGCATCTCTGGTCTCCTTCCAGCCTGCTTTCTGTTAGACTGCCAAGGAATCATTAGAACAGTGATGATAATAGCTGACATTTCTTTAAAAGAAAACAGCCAACAGTTCCTAGTTTTATTTATTAGTTCAGTGGGTTTTTATTTTTTACTTTCAATTTTATTCATCTCTCCTTTGATTTTCAAGATTTCTATTCAATTAGAAGTTTTGAATTCTGTTTAATTGGAAATTTTTAAATTGTCATTTTAAACTGATTTTTCTATAGTTACATTTGAATCCACAACATCCTTTATACCCAGGACCTGATTTGAACCTTGTGAGGCAGATGCCATTCTTCTCCTTCCTCACTTTATAGATGAGGAAATTGAGACTAACACATCAGGTGACTTAGCGTGGGTCACTTGGTGAGTCTGTCAGAGGCAGGATTTGAACCCAAGTCTTCCTGACTTCAGGCCCCTGTGGTACACAAAAGACAGACCCTTCCTAAAGGAACATCTGTTTTTTCAGGGGAGAGACCAGTGGCCAAGTGGAATGGAGGGGCAAGGCACACTCTGTCTCATGGTAAATGCTGGGTTACAAAATGCTTGGTTATCTCACTTGATCTTTCCAGAAGCCCTGTGAGATCTGCAGTGTGAGTATCGGTATAACTCCATTGCACAGATGAAGTCACTCAGGCCCAGAAAGGGAATGAGACTTGCCCAGATATCTTCACACAGTTAAACTCATCTGTGACCAAGCAGGATTCTCAGCCAGCTTCTCTGACACAAGTTCATTGCTTTTCTCACCATATCAGGCTGCCTATTGGTGCTATCCACATGCATGTTCCCCTGGGCTGTTGCCTGGTGCAGTCACAAAATATGAGTGCTGGAAGGGGACTCAGGAAGACGACCCTCCTCAGCCAGTTAGCCTTTGCTTGGATACCTCCAAGGATGGGGGAGCTCACTACCTCCTGGGGCAGCCCATTCCCCTATGGGCAGTTCTCATCGAGCCCAAACAGGTCTCTGCAGCTTCCTGATTGCCCCTGGACCTACCCCAGAGTGGACAGTGGCCTGGCCTGGGGTGGTCCGAGGTGTTCTCTGCAGTAGTGCCATCTTGTGTCTTTCAGGCACACTGTGGAACTTGTCTTCCTATGAGCCCCTCAAGATGGTCATCATCAACCATGGCCTGCAGACACTGACCAATGAGGTCATTGTCCCCCACTCGGGCTGGGAGAGTGAGCCCAATGAGGACTCCAAGCCACGCGATGCCGAGTGGACCACTGTCTTCAAGAACACGTCAGGCTGCCTTAGGTAAGGTGGGCAGAGCAGGCATCCCTTCTGGGTACTGGATGTGGCTAGGGGAAGAGCGTGGCCGAGACAGAGACAGACAGAGAGACAGAGAGGAGAGAGAGATAGAGAGGAGCCCAGAGGCCACCACTCATTCATGTGGGATCCTCTTCAGCCAAGTCCCCTCTCTTTTGTGGCCTCAGTTTTCCCATCTGTCAAATGGGATCGGCAACAGTGGCTCTCATTTCTAGAGTGTTTGAGATTTGCAAACTGTCTACCAACATCGTCTCACCTGGGCCTCACAGACACCCAGGAGGCAGGTGATGTTACCATTTGACAGACGAGGAAGCCGAGCTTCACGAACTCATTGACCGACCTTTGAGGCCATCTGCACGGTGGTCTGCGTGTTGTTGGCCCCTTTAGAATGTCAGCTCCTTGAGGGTAGGAACCACACTCTCACCTTCCTCGGTATCCCTAGTGCTTAGCCCGATTGTCCAGCTGTTGAGTTAGTCCATAAGCATTTACTAAGTGTCTGTGCACATAGTAAGTGCTTAATAAATGTTTGAGGATGGATTGACATCTAGTTCAACTGGATCATTTTACAAATGAGGAAACTGAGAAAAAGGGAGGTTATTTGAGTGAAAAAAGCATCGATTAAGCATTTAGTGTGTGCCAAGCACCATGCCAAGTCCCTCCATGTAGCCACTGTCAGCCATGGCCTACAGACACTGACCAAAGGAATCATTCCAAACTCAACTTGGGCTGGGAAAGCCAGAGCCGGGAGATGTTTGTATACTGATAGCAAAGCTAAAACAATGTTGCGCTCAGGTAGCTTATACTCTGAAAGGGTAACAATACACACAGGGGAGTGATGGGCCAGGTAGGGCACTCTGGTCTGGAAAATTATGGGAATGGTGAATGAGGAGTAAATTGACACATCCCATCCAGGAACAGTGGCAGACTTGATCTGATCTTGGTTCCTGGTTACAAAATTGACACAGGGCATGGAAGGAGGAAAGACTAAATGTCTGCCAAGGTGACACTGAACCATTAGTAACTACTCCTAGGGGGTAGTTCTATTCATACCATCTAGCCACATCATCATCAAGCCCACATCTCTACCTTTTCTAGAAACAAAGTTCATCCGCCGTGTCCTATTGTATGTGCGGCCGGGCTGGCTCTTAGTGATCCTCACTTCCTTTTCTAGATGCTGCTCAAACCATCTCGTTGATGCTCCCTTCTAGATTCCCCCAGGAATTCAAGTCAGGTTCTCTAGTATATCATTAGGGATACTTGCCTTTCCCCAGTCTTCTGATGCTTCTGTATCCACAGTATTTCAAGTGTCACGGATTGTCGCTCGACAACCACATCAGCCAGTTCTTTCAGGACCCCATGAGCTCATTCATCTGGGCCAGAGGGGACTGGAGGGCCTCATACCCGGAGTACAGACTCTCCATTGCCAAGGATGACATGAGCACTCCCCCCATCAAGACTGTCTCCTCATTAGTGGCTCCCCCACCTTTTTCCTGCTCCTTGCTTCCCACCCAGGGAAGATGAAAAGTGGGTCATCTCTCAGTGAGGCTGCACGATAGGAGCTCGGGACCCCATGGGCATCCAGAGGCCTGGGTTTGAGTCCCAGCTATGACTCTGGCTCCTTAAGTGACCCCAGTCGAGTCTCCGGGCCTCAGTTTCCCCATCCATAAAACTGAGTAGGTGGGGGGAGGGAGGACTGGAAGGGAGAATCTCCAAGACCCCTTCCAGTTTTAGATCCACTGGGATAATTGTCTGACACCACTTGGCATTGCTGTGGAGAAAAATGATGACATCAGGGGTGGGGGCTCTTCATCTTAAAGGGCCGGCAGAAGGAGCAGGCAGGTGGAGGGGCTGGGTACCAGGAGGAGTGAGAATGTCCACCCGAGAAGGGCAGCAGAGCAGCCTCAGAGCAGAAAGGGGCCTCAGATGCCCTCTAGCCCAGACCCCTTCCCTTTTACAGAAAGGGAAACCAAAGCCCCAAGTCCTACAGGGAGTAAATAAAAGGGCTGTGGTCTGGGGCCCAGGCTTCCCTGGGCTCCTTCCACCACCTGGCCCCTGGGCCCAGCCCCAAGTCGTAGCCGCACCCTAGAGCATGTCACTCTTAGTGAGACTCTGCTGGGCTTTGGTCTCTTGACCAGAGCAGATGTCCAGTAATATCTCTGGCCTCTCTCACTCCCCAGCCAAGTCACTGTGTGACCCAGGGGCAAGGCAGCCCCTTTCTCTGGGCCTCAGTTGGATTCCATCATCCTGGAGGTCCCAAACATTCTATGCTGCTCTGTGTAACGAAGGAGGCTAGCCTTGAATGCCAAGCAGAGAGAGCCTTGAATGCCAGGCAGAGGAGTCAGTCATTCATCTGTGAGCCAGGGCAGGGGTCAGAAAGAAACCTGTGTGACCTGGGGTGAGTCACTGAACCTCTCTGATTGACCTGGATGGCCTCTGGGGTTCCATTGGATTCTAGAGCTGGGTTCTTGGGGATGAGACCAGTTGCGTGTAGTCACTGTAGCACGTAGGAGGGGGAGGACAGAGATGAGTGACATTTTCAAGTCAGAAGGAGGAAGATGGGCCTGGGGACATTTCGACCTTGGGAACAAGATGACTAAATACCCAGGCATTGACCACATTGAGGGACCTACTTTTGGGTGTTTGAATGTAGGGGGAAGCAGGGATCCAGCCTGTCTGCTGGTCTTGCTGCCATCTGAGGCTTTCTCCATCCCTCCATAGGACAGAGAAGGGGGCTGAACACAGAGGCCAAAGACCTGAGTGCGAGATGTGACATGGGCTGTCAGACTAAGTAACTCAGCCTCACTGGGCCTCAGTGTTCCCATCTATAAAGTAGGGATAATATTTATGGCGAGAGCACTATATTAAGAGTCAGGAAGGCCTGGATTCAAATCCTACAAGCTGTGTGAATCTTGGCAAGGCACACGGACCTTCTGAGTCTTTGATCCTCTGTAAAATGGGAATGATCCATAAAGCTGGCATTTATATAAGCACCTACTGTGCGCTCTTCCTGTAGCTGGCCTGCTTCACATTCCAGTATCCTTCTCACTTTGGGGCAGTGTGAGCGCCCCCTGCAGTATTTTCTAGGACCTTGATGGAAGGGAAGCATGGTAGCCGCTTGCTAGAGGGGACAGTGGGAGAATCTGAGTTCAAATTCTGCCTGTGACCTTAATGACCTTGAACAAATCTCTTCCTTCTCATCTGTAAAATGAGGCCCCAGGAGTCTGTAAGGTCTCGTCTTCATTTGGCCTGAAATCTGTTTTCCTAAGATCCTTGGGGTGGGGGGGTGGGGGGGTCTGCTTTGTGTATACTCATCACTTAGCGCACTATGTGGTGCTTAATAAATGCTTACTGACTTGACTAGACCAAAGTCACATCTCTTCACTAGAGTCTTGGACCTTCATGGCAGCCACAGGGTATTTTGGTACAGTTACCTTAGCATTTAGTAAGAGGCAGCTAGGGGGCGCCATAGTGTACAAAGAGCCAGGTCTGGAGTCAGGAAGACCTGAGTTCAAATTTGGCCTCAGACATTTCCTAGCTGTGTGACCCATGGTAAGTCACTTCATCCTGTCTGCCTCAGTTTCCTTATATGTAAAATGAGCTAGAGAAGGAAATGGCAAAAACTGCTCCAGGGTCTCTGCTAAGAAAACCCCAAATGGGATCGCAGGGTCAGACAAGTCAGACACGACTTGTTACAAGGCAATATAATGTGTTTACTCAGAAAAATGAGAATTGTAGTCATCGTAATGTCAGTCAGTTAGTCAGTCTACAGACGGCCTTTGATCCACCTTATTCTCGAGTGCTGGGCTTCCTGTCCTTCCATTTCAGGCTTGGGTCTTCGCTGACTTCTAATTCCCTCTCATGTTAAACTGGAGAGCCCTCTTCCCTGGGCCCTGCCCCTCACCTGGGAGGAGGGGCGGAGCACTGGGGGCAGGAGCGGGGGGTCCCGTCGGGTCGGTCCTTCCGCCCCCTTCTCTGTCCCCTCCATCGTAGCTTACCCAGCCAGGATCTCATGGGAACAGCCATGTCCCTGCAGTGGCAGGTCCAGGTTTCTGGGTGTTGAGGGGGATGGGGGCCCGGAAAGGTGCTCCAGCCCTGGGAAAGATATCACCCCTCTTCTCTCATCCTCCCGAAGGCAAGTGGGGGCAGCCAGAGGTGGTCTAGGTCTCGGCCACGGCCTCAGGAGAGAGGCTAGTTCCCAGCAAGAGGGCACGGCCCCTGCCCCCATGTCCCACCCTGGCCAGGCCTGAGGAGATAGGCGCAGCAGATGGGCCTGCTCCTCCCCTGCTCTGGGAAACTCACTCAGGGTCACTGCCCCCTTCCCAGGAATGCTTTGGGGAAGGGAATAGAACATTAAGTGCTGGCCTGACCGGAGTGGAGCGGAGCTGGGAGGAGGTGGAGGGAGGGGAACCAGGAGGGGAGGGCCCCAGCTGGGAGCCGGAAGCACTGGGTCCTCGTCCCAGCCCCGTGTCCTCAGCCAGGTCCCTTCCCAGCAGAGGCAGCGAGCGGTGCTAGAAGGCACTGACCCTCTCTGGGCCTCAGTTTCCCTGTCTGTAGAGGAGGCTGGGCTAGATGACTTGGGGTCCCTGCCAGCTTTGTCCATGATTCTGTGGTCTTCAAGGGTCCCTCCAGGGCTGGGTCTTTATGCCATACAGAGGAAAGGCAGGTGGGTCTGGTGTCTGAGGACATCTGGGGTCAATTCCCATCTCTGACAGTTACCGCCTTTGTCACCTCCCTCTCCGGTCTCAGTTTGCTTATCCATAATGGAGCTTAGACGAGATGGCTTCCGAGGCCAGCGGAGTTGGGCCTGAGCTTGCTGGCCTCAGGCTGATGCTCTCTCCCCCTTCCCCAAGGTTGCCCGGTGCATTCCCAAGACCCGAGTTGGATGGACCTCGGAGTCCACGGGGGCCAATCCCCACAGTTTATAGAGGAAGCTGAGGCGCAGAGAGATGGACTGGTTTGCCCAGGGTCACCCAGGGAGTGAGCGTCAGGGCTGGGATGAGAGCCCAGGCCCTCCAACCCCAGAGGCAGAGCTCTTACCACTGGCCCACCCTGCCCTGTTCCCTAATCAGAGCTGGGCCTCTGGGC
Source organism: Dromiciops gliroides (assembly GCF_019393635.1). Lineage (NCBI taxonomy): Eukaryota > Metazoa > Chordata > Mammalia > Microbiotheria > Microbiotheriidae > Dromiciops > Dromiciops gliroides. The sequence goes on from NC_057861.1 coordinate 4,947,211, forward strand.
CAACTAAGGCCAGAAGGTCATTAGGTTCCCAGAGGCCCACTGGGGTGACCACATTCTCTTGCTCTCACCAGGAATGTGAGCTCAGATGGGGCAGAAGCACGCCGGCGGCTCCGGGAGTGTGACGGGCTAGTGGACGCCCTCCTGCACGCGCTGCAGTCAGCCATCGGCAAGAAAGACACGGACAACAAGGTGAAGATTCCACGCGACTTGGGGTGCATGGGGGCGGGGACGAGACAACCGCCCTCCCTTGGGGGTTCTCGGGACACAAGTCTCCCTTGTCCCTTGGGTCAGGGACCTCTACAGGGCAGGCAGGCAGGCAGGAAGCGTTCATTAAACACCTACTATGTGCCAGGCCTGGAGAAGCCAAGAAAGGCAGAGTTGTCATCCTTGGCTTCTGGGGCTCCAGGCCTAATGGGGGAGGTGACGTTTAAATAACTAGGCCTATGTAAGAGATTAAGCACACACCAATGGTGACCTCATAGGACAGGGTCACTTATTATTGAGGGAGTGACCTTGGACAGGTCATTTCCTGTCACTGAGTCTTAGTTTCCTCATCTGTAGGGAGGCATTTGGGTTCGATGGCCTTGGAAGTCTCTTCCATCGGGGATCCCTATTGAGGGAATGGCGTTCGCTTCTTTGGTCCTCACACGTCCCCGTGAGAGCTGGGTTCTTAGGGCCCTGTGAGACACTGACTCCAGGGCAGAGCCAAGGACCAAGGGGGGAAGTGGGGTCAGGTCGACTTAGACTCAAGGCCAAGAAAAAGCTTCCTCATGCTGAGTACTGCCCGCAGGGGCACAGGCAGCCTCAGGAGGGAGGAGTTGTCTGTCCCTGGAGGTCTTCAGCCAGTGGCTGGACAGCCATTGGTCAGGGGGGTTGGAGAGCGGCTTCTCAGGCAGGTCCAGGCCGGGGTGGCAGCTCCCGGGTTCTCTTCAGACCTGACGTTCTGGGATTCTGGTGGGGTTTCTTTTCTTTTCTTTTCTTTTTTTTTTTTTTTTTTGTTGAGGCAATTGGGGTTGAGTGACTTGCCCAGGGTCACACAGCTAGTAAGTGTTAAGTGTCTGAGGTCAGATTTGAACTCAGGTACTCCTGAATCCAGGACCAGTGCTCTATCCACTGCGCCACCTAGCGGCCCCTTGGGATTTCATTTTTAATCTGGTCAGGCTGGGGAGTGGGCAGGATGGAGGAGAGGAGGAGTCTCTTTCAGCAGTGGTGGGAGGACTCAGGGAGATTCTAACAGGATGGAACCTGGGGCCAGTGTGGTGGGGGGTGTTTGAATCTAATGTATGAGGTTGGAATAGAGGACCTTCTATTATGGCTAGAATTACTGAGTGCCAGAGCTTGGAAGGGCCCTTAGAACAGGGGATGTCAGGGCTGGGAGGGGCCTTAGAACAGGGGATGTCAGGGCTGGGAGGGGCCTTAGAATAGGGGATGTCAGGGCTGGGAGGGGCCTGAGAAGAGGGGATGTCAGGGCTGGGAGGGCCCTTAGAACAGGGATGTCAGGGCTAGACAGTGTCTTTGACACCCTCATTTCCCCCTCTTTTCAAACCCCTACCCTTTCCCTCTCCCTAGTCGGTAGAAAACTGTGTGTGCATCATGCGTAACCTGTCCTACCACGTGCACAAGGAGGTCCCCGGCGCTGACAAGTACCAGGAGCCCGAGGCCAGCCAGGCCGCCAGCACCGGGGCACTGCCCCGGAGGAAGAAGGACGATGCCAGCTGCTTCGGGAGCAAGAAAGCCAAAGGTGCGCGCCCCCAGTGGCTGGGAGAGGGGCTCGGCAGCACGCTGGGCCCCAGGTGGGCCTGGACGTCAGGGCCCAGCAGGGCAGGGGGAAGGGCCTTGGCGCCCACTGGGCTCCTGGGAGGGCTGGCTCCCTAGCCTGTAGCTTCCCTCCTTGGCCAGCTCCTCCCAGAGTGTTGGGACCAGGCCCAGGGGCCTCCTTGCTATCCTTGCTGCCCTCTCCTCCCCAGCCCAGAGCCCTCAAAATGGCCGCACAGCCTGACCTCGGCTCAAACTCAGCTCCTCTCCTCAGCCCTGAGGAGAATTTCCTCCCACTGTCTGACCACAGCCACTCAAGGTGGTGGGTAGTGCCCTTGTTCCCATTTGACAGATGAGTAAACTGAGGCCCAGATTGGGGAGGTGACTTGCCCAGGGTGGACTCTGTGCTTCCTGTTCTCCACTCTGCCCCTTCCTCACCTTCCCCAGCCCTCTGCAGACAGGGGCTGACCTCCCTGTCAGCACGCCTTCCCATCTGCCCAGAAATGGGCAGGGCTACAGCATGCTCCGGCCCCACCGTGGGGTGCTCTGCTCCTGCTGGGGAGAAATGCCGGGGCTTGGAGGCAGGTCCCCCTCACCAGCTCTCCCCGAGATTCTGGCAGGAGGGAGTAAGGGGATTGTTGGGTCAAAGGCTGGGGGATGGCTTTTGAGGTCCATCTGTCTCCCCCAAGCCCCCCCGGCCTTGAGGTCCCCTCCCATGAGCCCATGGTCTGCTTCCCACTTGGCCAGTTTTCTTTCCCTGCATCATGAGTTAGAGGGTGATGTGAAGATGACCTCAGACACACAGCCTCTGACCTCAGATCCCGAGTGGAGCTCTGGCCTCTCTTGGGAAAGCTGACCTCTTCACCTGGGGGGACGCTGTCCTCCGGTGGTGGCCCTATGTGCTGGGGGCGGTGCCTGGAGGGCAGCCATTTCAGCCAAGCCTTAGGCCCCCCAGCTCCCAGAGTCCCCACTGGGGTCCTGGGTTACTAACAGACAAGCAGGAAGGGTACTGGTGTCCTCTTCCTTGGCAGGGCACAGGATGTGTCCTTTGGGCTCCAGGCAGCCACAGAGCTGCCGGGGCCTGACTGCTCCTCCCCTCCAGGGAGGGCCTCCCACCACAATCCCCCAGAGGGGCTCACACTGTTCATCCTTTCTGTCCAAGGGGGAAGAAGACAGAGGGAGAAGCCCCAGCCCTCCCTCGGGCCTCACCAAGCCCCAGGCAGCGTGATACCCAGGACTTTCTCCCACTCAATGCCAATCACTGAATCCTGGTTTGAGCCCCGGGGCCTCCCGGATCCTCCAGGTCCCTCTGCCCTGCCTGGCTCTCTGGGTGCTCTGGTCTGCTGGCTGCCTACCTCCCCTGCCCCTTTCATGACTCGCTGCCCCTCACCCTGGCCTCTTATTCCCAGCTCATCATCCTGCAGGGCTGAAGGGGGCATTTTCCAGAGGTAATTCACAGGAAATGAGAACAACAACAACAACAATAATAATAGCTAATGTTTACATATGTGCCAGGCAGTGTGCTAAGCACTTTACAAATATCAACCCTGGGAGGCTGGTGTTATCAAGATCCCCATTTTACAGTTGAGGAAACTGAGGCAGACAGAGGTTCAGTGACCTGCCCAGGGTCTCACTGCCAGGAAGTGTCTGTGGCTGAATTTGAACTCGGGTTTTCCTGACTCTCAGCCTGCTGCCCTAACCACTGCACCACTCAGCTGCCACATGGGAAAAGAGAATGCCACAGTTGAACCTTTGGAGAAGGGCAGAGCAGGTATTCTGCCTGGGAGGTCTCTTCCAGCTCTGACTCCTATGGTCCCATCTGTGCATGGATGAGAACTCTCCCCCATCCCAGCTAAGGTTCCTCCCTTCTCTTGGACTTGGGTCCTCAGGCCTTGTCAGCCATCCTCACTCCCCTGGGTATTGGTCTCCCCTCCTCCCGTAGTCTCAGGGGAGAACTTCACTGCCCATGCATCCCCAGAACAAATTAGGATGTGTCCACCTGGGCCCTCCAAGATGTCTTCATCGGTCCATCTTCCAAACCCATGCTCACTCATGGCCCGTTTCCTTGCTGGTGGTTAATTGTCCTCTTAGCAAACTGGACAGGAGACTTGGTATCAGGAAAAGCTTCCAAACACCTATCACTGTCCCAAGATGGGATGGACTGCCTAGAGAAGTAATGAGCTCCCCATCACTGGGGGTATTCAAGTAAAGGTGCTGAATGATTGTTGGGGATCCTCAATCAGTGGACTGGACTGGAGGCCTCCTGCCTGTCCTTCTACCTTCTATCCCCTGAAATTTCCCCTTAAATGCCCCTTAAAGGGACAACCAAGAAAATCCAGATGGGCCAATAGGGTGGGCTTCCTTCCTGTTACCTGAGAAGTCTAGTGGAGAGTAAGAGAGTTGCTCTTAGCATGAGAAAGCCTTCTGCCTCTGATCCCTGAGGACTATGTGACCCTGGACAAGTCACCAAACTTGTCAGCTCCCCCATCCCACTCTAAAACAAGAGCTTTGTGTCCAGGACCCCCTTGACACTCAGTCTGGTGAGGCCCAGGGGGCCCTTCTCAGGGTTCATGTTTTTAAGTGAGTAAAATAAAATTCCCAAGACTCCAGAGGGAACTCTAGAACTAAGTACAGTCAAATACAGTCATAAAAAGATAGAAAAAACAAATTCTCAGTTTGTCCCAGACTGTCAGCTGCAGAGCAGGTGGCAACCTGTATTGGTGGAGGGAATGTCTCCCAAGGAAGTTGAAGTCACAGGTGAAGACCATCAACTGCAGGACTTAACCCTGGGGGCTCCCCCAGAGCTCACCACAGATCCCTCTTTCTCTGCTAGAACCCCAGGGTCTGAGAGCCCACCCAGTGGGTGCCACCCTGCCCTGCCTCCAGGCTCCTTCCTTTGGGGCTCTGCTGAGGCCAAAATTCTCAGCTGCATCTGTGGGTGAAGGTGATGAGAGCAAGTCTCCCACCTGAGGCCGGCCAAGAGAGACCCAGGAGTCGGGCGCTGGGGGAGGGCATCACCTGGGGCCCCGTGGGGAGAGCAGGCCCGGCCCCAGGCGGTCTGGGGTGGGGGCGGGGAAGCCCGGCCCTTGGATTACGCCTCTCATCAGTGCCTCTGTATTTCTCCCTTCTGCGACTCTTGTTTCCTTCTCTGCTGCTTTTCTGGTCCTAAGAGGATTGGTTCACTCAAGGTGAGTTCTTGTGTCCTTTTCTCTCTGTTCTTTTTCCTTCCTTTGCTGTCCTGGGGCCCCCGAAGGCAGAGAGGGCAGGGATGGAGCTGAGCTCTGACCACGTCTGTTCAGCTCCCCATCATCGGGCTCAGCACCGCACCCTGGGAGCTGCTGAAGCAGGGTGTCTGTTGGGGATGGGGTCAGGGGAGATAGGTTTGCTTAGTGGGGAGCCTGCAGCCTGGAGGGGTGTTCTTGGGGGCCCCCTGGCCCTCCCCACCTCTGACAGTGTCTTCCAGAGGCAATATTTTTCAGAAACCATCTGGGGTGTGCTCTCAGAGGGAGAGCTTACATCTTGAAATGATAGAAATTAAAAAGATCTCAGCAGGCAAGAATGCTGGGGCAGATACAAAAAGATCGCATTTCTTAGGCTTCACTTTTTCAGAGATCTGTTGATCAGGTTGGGGCAGGCCTTCTCTGAAGTTGGGTTAAGATGGTTTACGGTGATGAGCCTCTCAGTGCTGAGTTTGTCTTTCCTCAGATGAACATCCCCAACCATACTCAAAGCATTTCTAGTTTAGTAGAAACTGCCCCAGACTGCACAGAATAGCTAAGAACCTAGGGTAATTTCCACATCATGGTGAGGTGTGAGAAGAAGTCATTGGTGGAAGAAGATGAAGTTCAGGGGTGATAAATGTAAAGGTCCAAACTTGGGTTCAAAAAGTCAATTATGCCAGTATAGGATGGGGAAGAGATGTCTCCACAAACCAGTGTATTAGAAAAGGATTTGGTGGTCTTAGTCAACTGTAAACTCAGTGTAAGTCAGCAGGAAAACACAGAAGACCAAAAAAAAAACCCCTCAATCTTAGGCTGCACTTTTAGATGCAGAGGTAGCCCAGGGTTTCTTAAACTTTTTCACTTTTCACCCGAGAAGTTTTATGAGGCCCCGGGTACATAGGTATACAAATGAAATATTTACTGCCAAATTTTTCACGACCCCCGCATTCAGTTGCGTTTAAGAAGCTTTGGTCTGGAACAAGGGGGATGATCAGCTCACTGCTGCCCCCTGCCTTAATCAATGCCATTTGGAGAATCATGCTCCATTCTGGCTGCCACCTTTTAGAAGAAATGTTGACAAACTGGAACATGAACAGGATGGGCAAAAGACTGGAGAGAAGAACTGGAAATATTTAGGTTGGAGAAGACAGGGTTGGTGTCTTCAAGGCCCATCATACGGCTGAGAGATTAGCCTGCTTCAGCTTGGCCCTGGAGGGAAGAGCTAAGAGCAATTGATGCAGGATGTAGAAAGGTAGATTTCAACTTGATTGAAGGAAAAACAGCTAAATTCAATTCATCTTCCGGCTCTTTTGGATGCATATGTCATAGAGTTGTTAGGGTGTCCAAGCAGAGGATGGATGCCCCCTACTGGGAGTACCAAGGGGGAGCCTGTTCCGCTGTGGACACCCCTTCTCGCCCTATCATTCTGGGACTCCAAGGAGTCCTGCCTCAGGAAAGCCTTGAGCCACCTTGCGTACCTCAGAGATGTTGGCACTTGGCCAGCTCTGCCTGCCTCTCCGTGGCTTGCTCCTTGCTGGAAATCTGGGCCAGAGAGTATGGAAGGTATAGAGGCCAGAGTATAGCAGGCACCCCCCCCCTCCCCATCTCCCATAGGATTCCCAGCCAGCCCTACCCCCTCCCAAGGGGAAGATGTTCTGTTGGAGCCACAATCGCACTCTCTATGGGGCATCCCCTTAATGCTGACTGGTTGTGGTGCCACAGACTCAGGGTGCTGTGTAAACTCTCCTATTGGCAGCTCCTGGCAGGCTGTTCGCTAGCATCCCTACTGATTTTCTCTTGTAGAGCTGAACTTCCTTGTGTAACTCCAAGCAGGAGGTTGCCTCACATTGTCACCCTGGGCCCCGGTGGCCTTTGTCCCTGGCTCCCTTTGAACTGGCTAGACTGAGAGGGGCCACCTCCCCCTGGGCCATGCAGACAGATGCCAGCATCTGCTCTCAACCTACCAAAGCTCTCCGGCTCATCATTCTCATGGGAGCTATCTCACCTACGCACCTTGGCAGGCTTCAGGCCACCGTGAGCCAGGTGCACCAGAAAGAGGGCAGGCCTTGGAAGGCACAGACTTGGGTCTGTCACCCAGTTCAGGTATTTATCTGCTGTTTGATTGCAGGCAAGTACCGAACCTTCTGCTCTCTTTCCTCATCTGTAAAATAGGGGTGATGATAATGACATTGAAATCCCAATGAAATCATAGGGGTGATCTGTGGTCCAGACACTTTCATGTAGTTCAGTGGATAGAGCATCGGATAGAGTGGAGAGTGACTCACCTTCCTGAGTTCAAATCCAGCCTCAGACACTTACTAGCTGTGTGACCCTGGCCAAGTCACTTCCCTTGTTTACCTCAGTTTCTTCATCTGTAAAATGAGCTGGAGGGGCAGCTAGGTGGTGCAGTGGATAAAGCACTGGCCCTGGATTCAGGAGGACCTGAGTTCAAATCCGGCCTCAGACACTTGATACTTACTAGCTGTGTGACCCTGGGCAAGTCACTTAACCCCCATTGCCCCGCAAAAAAATTTTTTTTAATTAGCTGGAGAAGGAAATGACAAACCACTCCAAGAAAACTCCAGATGGGGTCATGAAGAATTGGACATGACTGAAACAACTGAGCAAAAACAGTGCTTCAAAGGGCATGTGGAGGGGAATGAGTGTAAATCTTAAAATGCTACATAGAGGGGGAAGCTGGGTGGTACAGTGGATAAAGCATCGGCCTTGGATTCAGGAGGACCTGAGTTCAAATCTGGCCTCAGACATTTGACACTAGCTGTGTGACCCTGGGCAAGTCACTTAACCTTCATTGCCCCACCCAAAAAAAAGTGCTATATAGAAATGTAAAAACTTATTATTCAGATTCATGACTTTTTTTGAAATCACCCTTAGTACCTTTATAAACGTAGGGCCTGACATCACTCCATTGCCTTGGCTCAGAGCTAGAGGAGGGCTGAGAGACTGTTTCTGAGCCATGGTGTTGTTGCCTTCAGTAGAAGGGCCTCGTGAGGAGTTGAGTTCAGCACCACGGCCAGCAGAAGCCCATCTTCTATCTGCTTAGAAAGTGCTCCTTCTTTTGTGCCCTGGCAGGGGCTGCACCCAGCCTTGGGTTCCCCTGCCCTTGAGCTGCCCTTTCTCTCAGCAGATCCCTTAGAGAGCCTTCCCAGGGATCAGATTGTATTCTCTGCCAAGCAGGGGCCTCTCCTCTGGGGACCTCGGCACACACAGGAGATTAAGCTTCTGGGCCCCAGCTGGTGATTCCTGGATGTGCAAAAGGGAGAGATTTTCTTCTGGAGCTGGTCCCGATGCAGCTCGACCCCAGCCAGTCTGGGTCAGTCCAGTCAGTTTGGGGAGGCAGGCAGGTTTCATCGAGCAGACCTAGGCAGGGGGTTGGGACGACCTGGGTTCTGGGCCTAGCTATGCCACTGCCTGACCCTTGGCTATCCCCTCCTCTGCACCTCAGGTTCCTCATCTGTAAGACCTGATGGTTATGGTGGCACTGTGGAAGATTCCTGACAGAATCTGCATTCAGATGCAGGCTGGGTTACCTTGGGCCTCACTTTCCTTATCTGTAAAATGGAGGGGAGGGGATAGACTTCTGAGGTCTCTTCAAGCCCCAGAGCTAGGACTAGACCATCTGTCAGGTGCCCCCAGCTCCAGTGTTCTGTACTTTAAATGCAGCTTTAATCCAAGCCCATTCAGATGAACACAACACTCACTCCCCTAAGCATACACCATGTGCCAGCCCCTGGGCTCTGGGATGGGGGTACAGGAGAGCTCAGCCCATGCCCTCGGAGTGCTTCCCATCCTAATAAGGAAGGGACTGTTTCTGTGATTTCTTTGGCATAGAACTCCCAGATGAGAAAACTCCCTCCACTGATGCAGATCACCACCTACTTAGTCTTTTTTGGGGGGGGGCGGGGCAATGAGGGTTAAGTGACTTGCCCAGGGTCACACAGCTAGTAAGTGTCAAGTGTCTGAGGCCGGATTTGAACTCAGGTCCTCCTGAATCCAGGGCCAGTGCTCTATATACTTTGCTACCTAACACTTACTTAGTCTTAAAGAACCCTGAATGGTTAGGGTGATTCACCCAAGGTAACAGCCAGTTTGCATCCCAGGTCTTCCTGATTCCAGTGACAGCTTTGTGTCCTGTGCTTTTCCTGCTTAATGGGGGCGGGGGGGCAGGAAATAGAAGCATGATGTGACAAAGGCTGAATCGTAGCCAGATCTGAGAGCTGACTGACTTGGAGGAAATCAGGAGGGCTCCCTGGAAGAAGAGGCAGGCCCACCTTCCTTCTCTGTCATGATGTAGTGTCCAAGGGAAGGACATGTCCCCAGCAGTGACCACAGGGAGTGTGTGTGAATTGTTAGCGCCAGAAGCTTGTAAAGCCATCAGTTGGGGAGTTGTTTGCCACAATGATGACATCACAGGTTCTGGGGAGACCAGCAGCCCTCTCTGGCCTGAGCTACAATTGTAAGATAGAACCAGAGGACAGGATTTCCACTGTGCTGCCCAGCTCCTGGGGCCCTGGCCCAGCCTCTGGAAAAGAATTAGGACGGTTTGGAGGTGTCCCTGGTGGTCACAGAGCTCCCTGCAGAGGGTGAGGCAATGGAGGAGATCAGGGATCCAGTAACTAGGGGCAAGGCAGCTGGCAGCTCCTGCCTGGGGTCCTGGGCTTTCTAGGACCAGAAATTCCTTTTCAGCTGCTCACTGAGTAGGGATTAGACTGTGGTGAGCTGATCGAGGGAGACCAACTCCCAAGAATGGGCTACTTATTCATGTTCACTCAGAGCTTGTGCCAGTGCCAAGAAGCAGGGGGTCTTGTGTGCATGGAGGAGGGCCGTCCCCCCAAATAGCCCAGTGTGGTGGAAAGAGCTGCTCTCTGAAGCACACCTTCCCCATCTTCTGCATTCATCTCATGTTACCTTCCTGATCAAAGCACCAGAGTCATTTCCAAAAGGAAGTGAAGTGAATGATTTCTACAGCTTCAAAAACCAGAATAGGAGGGTGGTGGGACCAAGCTGGGTGACTTTGGACAAGTCACGTCTCACTGAGCCTCAGTTTCCTCATCTTTAAAATGAGGGGGTTGGGGCAACTAGGTGGTGCAGTGGATAAAGCACCGGCCCTGGATTCAGAAGGACCTGAGTTCAAATCCAGCCTCAGACACTTGACACGTACTAGCTGTGTGACCTTGGGCAAGCCACTTAACCCTCATTGCCCTGCAAAAAAACAAAACAAAAAAACAAAAAAAATGAGAGGGTTGGACTCCAAGGTCCTCCCTGATCTCGAGGGGAAAATACTTGTGTCTGTGGAGCCCGGACATTTCGAATCAAACCCTACTCGTCTGCTACACCCCCCAACCCCCAAGGACATAGTAATGCTCTAGATGTCCATTTGTCAACATTCTAGGTAACCAGTACCTGCCAAGGGAGCTGAGGTGAAGCTTGGACCCGTCCTTGCATCAACTAGGGGAATTCCAGGTGTGGAATCTCCCTCTGCTGATGCTAATCAGCAGTCTTAGAGAATCGTTCGGGTCACAGAAAGGTTAAGTGACTCACTCTGGCCACACAGCTAGTATCAGGGGTGGGACTTGAACCCAGATCTTCCAAACTCCCAGGCTGGCTCTCAGTTCACATTTACACCCCCCAGGCTCTCCCTCAGGTTTTAGGATTAGAACCCGAAGGGACCAAATTAATTAGCAAGCATCTATTAAACACCTGCTGTGTGCTGAGCACTCTGCTAGCCTCCAGAGATACAAAGACAGAAGTGAAACATTGTTTATCTGACTAAGGCAAGTGCCCGGGGCCCAGGGCAGGCAGGTGGCAAAGCCCAGGACCTGTGCTCAGAAGAGGGTATTCGGTACCCAAGCAAAGTACAAAGAATTATAGAGGAGACCGATTCTGTTGGAACATAATGTGGGTGCCAGGTTAAGAGTCTGGCACTGGGGAAATGCCATGTCTTCATGTCAGAGAGCTTGGGGCTAGACACCCAATATCACAGGGAACGTGAGTGGATCATAGGGCAGGCAGGTGGCAAGATGCCCGTGATGCCTAGGCTCCTGGTGATTGGCCAGGGAGGGGGCGTAAAGGGCCGGGCCTGAGAGTCCGGGGCTTACCCTCTGATCTGGGCAAGTCAGCGCAGCTGAGATCTACATAAGCTCCCTGGGGTTGGATGGTTAGAGGAAGAGGCTCCTCCAGGGGCAGAAACAGGGCAGCTGGCAAGGACCAGATTGTTCTTGGTGGTGGCATTTGCCCTTCATTCTCAAAAGGGGAACCTGACATCGGGGTGATGTCTTGACCTCCAGTGAATTGGATTTCAGTGAGGCAAGGTCACCAGCCTCACTCTCTCCTCCAAAGCCATCTGGGTCCAGTGGCAAGATATACATCAGGACGACTGGAGATGGCCCTGGATGTTTGAGGCAATCGGAGTTAAGTGACTTACCCAGGGTCACACAGCTAGTAAGTGTCAAGTGTCTGAGGCCGGATTTAGAGAACATATACCCAAGCAACATAGTATGTACTGTGAAATGAGCACTGGCTCTGAAGGCAGGGAGACCTGAGTTCAAATCCCACCTCAGACACTTACTAACTGTATGATGCTGGGCAAGTTATTTAACTCGGTCTGCCTCCATTTCCTCACCAACCCTGGGCATTCAATCCAATCAGATACACTTTTATGAATCCCTTTTCTGGGCGTATTCAGGTACCAGCCCACTACTGCGCACCTTGGGGAGGAGGCAGGGGCGTCCCAGAGAGGACCCTTGCTCACTGCCTCCTGAGGGAAGACACCAGGCAGGGGCCAGGGCACCTCCGTTTTCTTCCTGGCTCCATAACTCTCACCCTCTCGCTTCTTCTCTCTGGGCCTCAGTTTCCTTAACTGTAAAAGGAAGGAGTTCAGGGGAAGATGACAAGGATGATGGAAAGCTTAGAGTTCCTGTCATTCCAGGAGTGTGTGAAGGAGCCAGGAATGCTTAGCCCAGAGAGGAGACTGCAGGGGACTTTAAGAATGGGGGCGGCTAGGTGGCGCAGTGCATAGAGCGCCGGCCCTGGAGTCAGGAGGACCTGAGTTCAAATCTGGCCTCAGGCACTTGACACTTACTAGCTGTGTGACCCTGGGCAAGTCACTTAACCCCAATTGCCTCACTTTAAAAAAAAAAAAAAGAATGAGGCAGAGGGGCATCTGTCTTAGGAAGCGGCACTGACGTTGTTCTGCTTGGGCCTAGAGGGGGAAGGGCAGCCTAAGGCAGTGACAGAAGAGAAAGATTCCACAGAACAGCGCCATCCCCAAGTGCAGTGAACTGAGCTCCCCTCGGCCCTGGGGACATCCTCAGGCAGGGGCCGGGGGGACGTTTGTGGGGAGTGTGGCAGAGGGGACACAGGCCTGATGTGGCCAGACTCTGTGGTCACTGATGCTCAGGGGCCATGCAAGGAGCCCAGGGCCCTCCCAGACCTGATGGTCCGTGCTCTGTGTTCTCAGGGCCCTCCCAGCTCTGACCTTCACTCTATGTTCTGACGTCCCTCAGTTCTGTCATTCAATGTTCTGTGTTCTAAGGCCCCTCCCAGCCCTGACATCCCCTGTTCTAAGGCCCCTCCCAGCTCTGACATCCCCTGTTCTAAGGGCCCTCCTAGCCCTGACATCCCCTGTTCTCAGGCCCCTCCCAGCCCTGACATCCCCTGTTCTCAGTCCCCTCCCAGCCCTGACATCCCCTGTTCTCAGTCCCCTCCCAGCCCTGACATCCCCTGTTCTGAGGCCCCTCCCAGCCCTGACATCTCCTGTTCTGAGGCCCCTCCCAGCCCTGACATCCCCTGTTCTCAGTCCCCTCCCAGCCCTGACATCCCCTATTCTAAGGGCCCTCCCAGCCCTGACATCCCCTGTTCTGAGGCCCCTCCCAGCCCTGACATCCCCTGTTCTAAGGCCCCTCCCAGCCCTGACATCCCCTGTTCTATGGATGTTCCATGACACATCATGCCAGCAGGAAAGGTTCCGCTGCTCTTAACATTAGAGGGTCTGGCTTCCAATCCTGGCTCTGATTCTTCCCTCCTGCATGACCTTGGACAAGCCTTTTAGGTCTCTCTGAGCCTCAGTGTCCTCATCTGTAAAATGGGGGGCTTCTGCTCCAAGTGATCTCTGAGGACCCCTACAATCAGACTCCACTGATCACGTGACCCCCATGTGACCCTGAGCAAGACCCTTCACGTCCCTGGGCCTCAGTTTCTTCCTTTGTAAAAGAAGGAGGTTGGACTAGATGACTGAGGTGATCCTAGATCCCTCCCCCAAAGCAAAACAAGCTCAATCAGTCTGTCAATCAACAAGCATTTATTAAGTGCCTACTGTATTCCTCACTTGAAGACAAGATGCTTGGGATCTAAGGACTGAAGCGATTGGTATCTGACCAAGATAGAAGCAGCCTCAGAAAAGGTTCTGGTCCCGGCCTGGGGTGACCCATGTGTGGGGGAAGCCCGACTTGGGAAAGCTCTTCCTGGGTGAGCCTCCCGGGTGCCCCCACCTCTTGTCCCTTTGGCTCAGTCAGAGCCGGGCTGACCTCCTGGGTGATTCCGCCCCTCCAGCCCCAGAGAGCCAGGCACAGAGAGATCCCAGCCGACTCCCCCCTTGTGAAACAGGAGGAGGGAAAGGGGCTGGGCCGGGAGGGGCAAGGAAGGGGCTTTGGGTTTTCTCTTTTGTCAGGCCTAGTGGTTGTGTGACTGTGGTCCAGTCTCTTCCCTGCCTCATCCATAAAACCGATCCCATTTACCTCAGTCCCTTTATGCCATGTTCTTTGTCTTAGCTCCGTCACTTCCCAGCTGTGGTCCATGGGAAAGTCACTCCAATCCCTCAGTCAGCTTAAACTTTCTGAGCCTCGGTTTTCTCATCCGGACAATGGGTACCCTTCTAGTACCAACCTCCCTGGGCTGTGGTGGGAAAAACAGTCAGCCTTAGAGGGCCCGAGGAATGGAAGCAGCCACAGTTAGTTACCTTCCTCCCGACCCCACCCCCAGCACCCTCTCCCCATCCCCAGGGCTGACAGTCCGGCATCTCCTTTGTCAGTCAGTCAGTCCACAAGCATTAATCACCTACTGTGTGCCAGGCACTGCGTCCTGCCTCAGTCTTTCTGGACTCCGCCTCTGGCTGCAGCCCCTCCCCTCTCCTCCCTGTGCACCTCCTTGGGGACTCTGCTGCCTGATCATCTCTGGCTTCGTTGGCCCTAAGCTTAGAGGGGACTCAGAGATTTCCAGGCCAGAAGACACCCCTCCAGCCCCGGCTCCCACCATGAGTTGAGCCCCCTTCATGTTATGAAAGTGGGGGGGAAGCTAGGTGGCACAGTGGATAGAGCACCAGCCCTGGATTCAGGAGGACCTGAGTTCAAATCCGGCCTCAGACACTTGATACTTACTAGCTGTATGACCCTGGGCAAGTCACTTAACCCCCATTGCCCTGCAAAAAAAAAAAAAGTGGGGAAGCCGAGCCCAGAGAGGGAAAGGAGTAGCCCAGGGTCACACAGCGGGAGCCGGCGGCACAGGAATTGGTGCTCCTCATGCTCTGCTCAGCGGGTCCCTCTAAGCTGAGGACTTCAGGAGCCAGGAGGGCTCCGTCCAGCTCCGAGTCCTCAGCTCCGGCATCCCCCCCAGGCCCATTAGGAATCTGACGACTGCTCCCCACCCTCCAGCCCGGTCCAGGGCCGAGCCTTGCCTTCTGACACTGGCCTTGTTCCAGGACGGCTGGACCCTCTTCAGGGCTCCCCGACTGAGCCTCTGGAAGAGGGACAGGAAAGGAAGAGCTGGTGCTTTCCAGAGCCTGGTGTTCAAGGCTGTCCATCATCTGGTGCCCCACCCACCCACCTCCCCAGCCTCATCTCCCATTCCTGCTGTTCTCCAGCCAGGGTGGAGAGCCCTCTCTCTCTCTCCTGCCTATGCCCTGTGCTTTTCCACCTCTCTGCCTTTGGCTGATGCTTTTCCCTACTCCAGTAGTGCCCTCCCTGCCCCATCCTAAATCCCCTTCCCCCAAGGAGCCTTCCCTGATCTCCTTAATCAGGCTTTTTCCTGGCTAGACCCTCCCAGTCCCTCTGGTTGCACCTCTGTGGTCTGTTTATTACGTGGCTGTGTTCCGTATCGGTCCTCTTTGTTGGCGCCATTCGTCTTCCCCCAACTGTGAGCCCCGCGAGGGCAGGGACCCCCCCCCTTCCCAGGCCCACTGGGTAGGCCATGAGAATGATCCATTACGGGCCTGGAAGGGACCTTCTCACCCTCCATCTGTTTGGTTTGGCTTTTTATAGGGAAAAAGAACGGCGGCTTGGACAGGAACTTTGACACCCTCGACTTGCCCAAGAGATCAGAGTCGGCGAAAGGTAAGCGGGGCGGCACTGAGCTGAGGGGTGTGCAGGAGGGGGACACCGGGGGCATTCCTGCCCATCTTCAGGGGCGTTGGCTCTGCGTGTGTTGGTAAACCCGATATTGAGGGGTCTTGTCCCCAGCCCTCTTCTCAGCTCTCAGAATCACAGGCTCTCTGAGCCAGAAGGACGCTTAGAAGTCAGGCAGGCAGAAAAAACCAAACCCTTGAATAAGCACCTACTGTGTGCCGGGCCCTGTGACAAGTGCTGGAGATACAAAAAAAGGCAAAAGACAGCCCTGCCTTCAAGGCGCTTCCAATCTAATGTGGGAGACAACAAGCCAACAGCCATGTTTGCTGTAAACAGGAGAAGTTGGAGATGACCCTCAGAGGGAAGGGAGGCAGCTGGCCCAACTCTTAGCTGAATAAGGTTCCCCACAGCCCCAGAGCCAACAAGTCCTCCAGGCTCTGGCTGAAGACCCCCAATTATGGGGAATTCCCATCACGCAGCAGCCCATTCTTTGCAATAGAGGTGGCTCCCTGGGCTTTACTTGCTCACATGTACTCCCATGAGCCATCCCATAGGAGGCAACTGGGTCACACTGTGGAAAGAGCACTGCTCGATCTTGGAGTCAGCAAGACCTGAGTTCAATTCCTGCATTAGACATTTACTAGCTGGATGACCCTGGACAAGGCACTTAGCCTCTGTCTGCCCCAGTTTCCTCATCTGTAAGATGGAGATAATCATGGCACCTCCTTCCCAGGATTGTTGTGGAAATCAAGTGAGATCAGATATGCAAAGCACCTTGCCAAGCTCAGAGTGCTATATGATGACATTGGTGACCATAGTTTGTCCATGAGGAGATGCAGCAAGCCAAGGGTGGGCGCTCTCGTCCCCTAGTGAAGGCAGCCTTGGCACTCAGAGGATCGTGGATTTCAAGGGAAAGGAGACCAGCCACGTAGTCTAAACTCATTGTTTTACAGCAGAAGAGACTGAGGCCCAAAGACTTGTACAAGGTCTCACAGGTTAGGGATAATGGGAGTGACTGAACCAGGATTGGAACCCAGGTCTCTGGTTTGGCTGCCTCGCATCAGAAGCTGCCTCCCTCTCCCTCCAGGTTGAATATGAGGTTCTAAGTTTCTGATGTTTTAAAACTGAAAGCCATCTGAAAATTTAGCTTTCAGCTAAGATTTTTGTGCCTCCCTTAGAAGCAGTCTTAGAACACTGGGGATATAGAACTTTAAATGCTGGAATCTAGAACCTCAGAAGGACAAAAATCAGATCATTAGAACCTTAGAATGTTGATACACCTGAAGCACAGAGTCTCAAAACATTGGAAATATGGAAGATCAGAATCTAGAACCTTAGAAATACAAAATCTGGGAGCAGCTAGGTGGCGCAGTGGATAGAGCACTGGCCCTAGAGTCAGGAGGACCTGAGTTCAAATCCAGCCTCAGACACTTAACACTAGCTGTGTGACCCTGGGCAAGTCACTTAACCCCAAATGTCTCACCAAAAAAAAAAAAAAAAGAACAAGAAAGAAAAAAAAGAAATACAAAATCTGAAAATGGCAGACTGTTAGAACATTAGAAACACTGAGTCTTTAAATGTCGTAAACGATGGTTCTCTTTTTTCTAACACATCCGAATGACTCCTCCCCACAATCCCCCATAATCCCCCCTTCTGACAAAGTACACACAAGCTAACTGATCAGTGCAATGGGGCCACATCGGCCAATATGGCTCCTTCCATGTCTGTGGGCCATCGTTATCATGGTTGAGAGGCAGACGGAGGTGGCTCAGTGGGTAGTGTTAGAACCAGAGTCAGGAAGACCTGCATTCAAATCTAACTTCAGTCACTCACTAGGTGTGGGACCCTGGGCACTTTACCTCTGTTTGCCTCAGTCTCCTCCACTATAAAATGAGGATAATCATAGCACCTGGACTGTTGTGAGGATCAAATGAGATCATATTTGTAAAGTGCTTAGAACAGTGCTTGGCAGCACTATATATGTCATTATTATTATTATTATTACTTCAAAGAGATAAGAGGCATATATTGGCCCATTGGGTTGATTTATTTTGCCTACATCGCCTTCCTGGGATCATACATCAGAGGCAAGACTATGTAGTCCAACCCCTTCACTTTACAGACAGGGAGACCGAGGTCCAGGTAGGACCAGAGGCAAGATTCAAACTCAGGTCCTCTGACTCTGAGACCAGGTTCCTATCCACTCTGCCCCAGCTCTCTCTCTTTATAAAAATATCTAAGAAATATATAGACCATTAAGGTTTGCAAAGGATTTTACAAGTATCTCGTTTAGTTCTCCCAGCAACTCTGGAAAGAGGACACTATTACACTTCCATTTTACCAATGAGGAGAGCAAGGCTGAGGGGCTTAGTGGTTTGCCCAGGGTTTCATGTCCAGTAAGTATCTGAAGTGGGATCTGAACTCGGGTCTTCCTACGCTACCCACTGAGCCACCTAGCTCACCTACAGAAGGGGCTCATCACCTGGTGGTCCATAAAGTTTCTGTTACTATTTTGTTCATTGTATTTCAATGGAATTGGTTTCAAATTTTCAGTATTTTACTTTGTGCATTTAAAAACATGGTTCTGAGAAGGGGCCATCCATGGGCTCCCCCGGACCGACTGCCCAAGGGGTTGATGACCCAGTGAAGGTGAAGACGCCCTGCTCCACAGGTTACTTAGGAGGAAGGGGGATGTGGTGGAAGAGTAGGGGCCTGGGCCCAAAAGCAGGACATCTGGGTCTTGCTCCCAAGGCTGACTCTAGCTGTTGCAACCATGGGTGACCAGCTCAAGCCTGGACACTGAGCCTCTTGGTTCTGTTAAAGAGGGAGAATAATCCCGGTGCTGGCTTTGAGCAAGGCTCTGAACACCTTCAAGGGCCGGAGAAATGGGAGCTGGGGTGCTCTTGTCACTCGGAAGGCGCTATAGAAATGGGAGTTATTGTCAGCTGGCTCGGGGCCCTCCGTGCTCCAGCCCCCTCCCCCTGGCCACATTCACTGGCAAGGCTCCTTCCTCACTGGTGCTTTGTTCAGCGCTCACTCCAGAAAGCAGGTCAATGCTGAGAGAAGGAAGGAGGGAGGGACCAGCGGCTCAGAGCAGGAAGGATGCTGCTGTTGCCATGGCGATGGTGTTCCTGGACCAGGGGCCAGCTTCCTTCCTTTATTTCTTTTTTTTTTAAATTATTTAATTTCTTTTTTTAAATTTTTCGTTTTTCTTTTTTTTAATTTATTTTATTTTATTTTTGCCAACTTCCTTTCTGTGGGATCTATCTCTGGCCCAGAGTGCCTAAGGTGAGGGTGGAGGAGAAGAGGGGACACACAGGCATAGAACCAGACCCTGGATGGGCCGAGGGCTATTCTGGCCCTGAGGGAGGGCTCCAGGAGGGGGCCTTGGCCATATAGCCTAGCCTGGGGCTTGGGCCATCTCTTGGGACTCCAGGGTCATAGGGGGCCATCCAAGATAGCCCTCTCATTTTACAGAGGAGGAAACTGAGGCCCAAGGAGAGCACCCCGTCCAACGTCACACATAGAATCACAGCCATAGATCTGAAAGGTCAATTGTGTATAGACAGCAGAACCCTAACCCTCACAAGATCCCATGAGGTGGGTGCTATTATTAACCCCATTTGGGGGATGAGCAAACTGAGGCACACAGAGGGGGTGACTTTCCCAGAGTCACTCAGCTAACCAACATCTTGAGTCAGGATTTGAACCCAGGTCTTCAGCAGTCTGTCCACTACACCCTGCTGACTGCCACGCATCCTTTGCTGATCCCCCAGGTGGGGGTCCCCTCCTCTCCACTCAGTCTCCTTGGATCCAGTATGTATATGCCTGTGGGGTTACATGTCATCTCCCCCAGCTGGACTGTATGTTCTCTGAGGACAGGGGCAGGTTTCACTGTCTTTGCCTGACTGGTGCCTCGCACACATTAGGTGTTTAATATGTGCCTGTTGCATTAGCTCGATGGATTGAAATGAGAGGCCAGAGCAGGGAGCTGAGTTATCTTAATAAAATCTAAAAGAACCAGACTCAAGGCTGGAAGAATGGCCAGGGCCCAACTGACAAGGACATATCTGCATGGTCAGGGCTGGGCAGGCAGCCGGCTGCTGTCAGGCAGGGAGGACTCCAAGAGATGAGGCGGCCGCCTGCCTGGCGTGAGCCTGATGGTGACCCATCAGGCAGTGTGTGTGTGGGTGGAAGGCTGGACCAGGTGAGGCAGGGTCAGGGATGGTCTACAGGGATGTGGACGGCTCCGGCTGCATCTTTAGGGCCAACAACTGCCTCTCTGCTGCCCCTGGTGGAGAACAGAAGGGTGGCCGTTATCAGCCGTCCTTTCCAGGGTCCCAAGGACTGACTTGCTCCCTTCTGCCCTGGGGAACAACCAGTGGAGGTTAACAGGGAGGCTCTGTAGGTCTTAGATGGGATGTATATGTGAGTGTGGGGGGCATTCACCCTCATCACTCAAGCTCCCCTCTCCCCAGAGCCGTGGTTAGGTCCTTGTTCTGGGGATTACAGAGAGAAATGGCTGACAAAGGAAGCCGGAGAAAGAGCCAGCTTTGAACTCCCCTCTTAGGAGGGGAGTCTCCACATGCTGTCTTATATCTTTCTTCTTCGGACAAAATAGTAAATTGATATTATGGTATTTTGTTTAAAGAGACCATCTAGTCCAGACCTTGCATTTTATCCAAGAGGAAACTGAGGACAAGATAGAAGTGGTAAATGACTGGTCCAGGGTCACCCAGGGTGTGACAGAGCCGGAACTTAAACCCGAGTCCATCTTTGGATCACGTTGCTGTCTCTGCAGATAGCACATAGGGGATGGGCCTTGGGGGAGTTCTTGGCAAGGAAAGGAATCTGCTAGGATGGGACAACCAATTTTCTGTCAGAAAGACCTGAATTCAAATCCTGCCTCAGACACTTCCTAGCTATGGGATCCTGGACAAGTCATTTAATCTCTCTCTGTCTCAATTTCTTCATCTATAAAACGACACCTCCCTCCCAAGGTAAATAAGAATCCAATGAGATAATAATTATGGTACAGTGCCTTGCACATAGTAGGCACTATATCAATGCTAGTTATTTTAATCGTTGTTAAGAAGACTAAATGATGTAATATTTGAGGACCTGAAGGTGCTATATAAATACTAGCTGTTGTTTTTATCAATTATTAACATATAATTAGTATGTTGTATTAGCATATATGGTGCATAATTAACACATTAATCATTGGATTAATAAATAAATCATTGGATTATGAATTTAGAATAGAAATTGAGGTCGTTGAGTCTAACCTCCTTTGACAGATGAGGAAACTGAGGCACAGAGTGGCTAAGGGACTTGGCCAAGGTGATGCAACTGTTGCCTGAGGCTGAATTTGAACTCAGAGCTTATTGGCTCCAACTTCAGTGCCCTGTCCACCAGTCCACACTACCTTTAAAACGGTCTACAAGCATTTATTGAGTGCCTACTGGATACTGGACACTGTGCTGGGTGCTGGAGTGACAGAGATAAGTCCTTCTCTAGGGTTATCTTGGCTCCCCCCTCCTATGTGGGGAGCAGGAAGGGCGCCAAGATCTGGGTCCCAAAGGGAGACCTTGGGCCCCTGGATTCTCAAGGCCAGGGAGGCAGCTCTGCAGCCTCCAGCCGGTTGCCAGAGGACAGGCTCTGGCCCAGCACAACTCAGGGCTCTCCCAAGATGAGGCTGTAGCCGGTGCCAGGCCTGGGCATTTGGGAGAAAAGCCCAGTTCACCCCAAATATCTCTGGCCAGAGCCTCAGGGTCCTCCCTGCCTCAGCCTCCAGGCCTTCCCTTCCTTCTGCTAAACCTCCCCTCTGAGGCCCTTCCCCCACCCCACGCCTGGCCTTTCAAGGCCCGCCTGCCCCCTCCTGCCTCTCTAGCCTCACACCTCACCCCGCTCCCTGCACTCTCCAATCCTGTTGTTGGTTGACTGACTGATGGCTTGGGGCTCAGATGATCAAATAATTCTCCCTCTTTTATTTTTATTGGTCTCTTTTGTCTTGCCCAAGCTCTCCCTCCCTTCTCCCCTACCCTGGAAACTCTCCATTGTTACAAAGGGTTGTTGTTTTTTTAAATGGGCAGAAACCAATTCAGCAAAACTAACCAAGTCTAATAGCAAATGGGGCGGCTTCTCTTCTTTGGGCCTGAGCTTTGATCCAAAATCTTCACTAAGGGCTTTAAATTGCCAATCATGGCTGACCGTGTTCTCTCTCCCAGAGTCAAGGGGCCTTTTCACAGCAGCCTTCGAAAAGGAGTGGGAGGGCTTTCTCTCTCACTGACCCCCTACCCAGTTCCTGCAGTCAGGGGTCTCTGGGCCATCCTGGGCACCAGTCCTTGGATAGTGACCGCTAAGGGTTTTGGGGGCTCAGGAAGGCAGACTTAGGACTGACTGCTAAGTCCAGCCTTTCTCTGAGGGGCTCATACAAGACCCCTTTCCTTGGGGAGATAGGAAGCCCCCTTGCTATGGGTACCCAGACTGGACAGGCCCGCTTCATTGCTATAGAACATCTTCCTCCCCAGAGATCCTTTTTCTACTCTTGCTGACACCTTGGGCCAGGCACAAGAGAGCCAGATGACCTCCCGTTTCTCGGGCCCTTTCCCATTTTCTTCCCATCAGCCCTGGGAGGTGCATGGACTAGGGCCACAGTGGGCTCCGGTCTTGGGTTCTGGTGATGGTGCTGACAGCTTTGTGGTGCTTTGTGGTCCCAGCATCCCTTGGGAAGAAATGTGGGTTAGTACAGGGATGCTGGGTTAGGGATGGGGAGGAGCTGCCACTCTGAGCTGTGTGCCCTCGGGTGAGACCCTCCCTCTCACTGGACCTCAGGTTCTTCCCCCATAAAAGGAAGATCATAGTTAATGCTCTCACTGGGGGAGGAGCGTCTCAAAGGGATGTTGGAGGAAAAGCCTTCTGCAAACCCGGAAACACTCCCCAGCTTTGCACGCTCCTCATTCTCTTGCTCCCCCCTAGGCACTGTGGGGGGAGCCAAGAGAGCAGACACAGCCATCCCCTTAAAGAGGTAGAAGGGTGGGGCAGCTAGGTGGCGCAGTGGATAAAGCACCAGCCTTGGATTCAGGAGTACCAGGGTTCAAATCCGGCCTCAGACACTTGACACTTACTAGCTGTGTGACCCTGGGCAAGTCACTTAACCCCCATTGCCCCGCAAAAAAAAAAAACAACCCCCCCAAAAAAAAGAGGTAGAAGGATTATAAGTCTGAGGAGTGAAGTGAATTCTGAGGTTCCCCTAATCTGACCCCCTTCAGTTGGAGACACTCCATCTCAGAGAAGGGAAGGGATGAGACTGGTCCAAGGTCACACAACCAGTAAGTAAATGAGCTGGGATTTGGGCCCAGGCTGTGTCTCTGGGGAGAACAAGCACCCCCAGCCGGAAACAATCAGACAAAAGGCCAAGACAGGATTTCAGTAAGTGTCTGACTGTGCCAGGACTGGCAGGGAGCCCTGGGGGCCTCGGGATGGGGAGGGGGTCCAGGGCCAGGCTCCCCCCACAAAAGGAGCCCCCTCAGGCCAAGGCTGGCTTTGGGCCGGCTCTATCCTCTCCTGGCCCACTCCCACCCCACCCCCGGCAGGAGGAGCACAGGAAGCTGGAGGGGCCACTTGGCCCAGGAGCAGCTGGGATCGTCCAGCTAGAATTTGGCCAGAAGACATTTCAGGAATCTGAGGTCAGGCCAGCAGCCTCAGGGACAGCGGGAAGCGGGCCGTGATTCACACCAGCCCAGGGTTTCTGGTGTTCTGCTAAGAGGGCTTGGAGTTAGCTTTGGAAGTAGAGCAGGACGACCTGGGCAGGGTCCCATATTTACAGATGGGGAAACTGAGGCCCAGAGAGGGTCTATGCAAAAGGAGCCTGCTGGGTTGAAATTCTCCCCTCTTTCTATTATATGTTACCAAGACAAATCCCAGCTCCTACTTCTCCCCTCCCACTGCCCGGTGACCCTGGGCAACAATACTAACAACAATAATAATAACAATAGCATTTATATAACACTCTAAGGATTGCAAAGCACTTTACATGGGCTATCTCATTTGATGCTCACAACAGCCCTAGGAGGGAGATTTTTTTTTTGAGGCAGTTGGGGTGAAGTGACTTGCCCAGAGTCACACAGCTCTAGTGTCTGAGGTTGGATTTGAACTCAGGTCCCCCTGATTCTAGGGCCATAGCTCTATCTACTATAGCACCACCTAGCCGCCCCTGGGAGGGGCTCTTATCTACATTTTACAGATAAGAAAACTGAGGCTGAGAGGGGTCCAAGTGCCTTGCTGAGGGTCACCTAGGTGACCGGTGTTGAGTCGGGATTTGAACCGAGGACTTCCAGATTCCAAGTACAATAGTCCATGCACTTGTTCATGTAGCTGCCATGAGGCCAAGGCATCGTCTCTCTCCGATGGTTGGTTTTCCCACCTGTGAATGGAGGGAGACTCACACCCACACTTCCTCTCTTCAGATAGAGTGTCGGCCTCAGAATCTGTCAGGAGCTGTGGGGAACTTGCTCAGCTGTTCTGGGCCTCAGTGCCCTCACCTGTAAAATGAGCCGGAGAAGGAAAGGGCAAAAACCGCTCCGGGATCTCTGCCAAGAAAACCCCAAAAGGGTCCCAGAGGGTCAGATGTGACTGAAATGACCGAACAACAACCAAAAGGCATCCTTGCGCCCCTGAGGTTGGATGTGAACTCCAGTCGTCCCGACTCCAGGCCCAGCGCTCCACGCGCTGTGGCCGCCCCTAGCCGCTCCAGGCAGATGGTTGGTGTGGGACAAGATGCGTCTGAGGTCACAAAAGGGAGGTCCTTAGAGACCATATGGTCAGACCTCCCTCCTTTCAGATAAGAAAACAGGCCTCAGGAGGGAAGTGACTTTTCTAGGGTCATCATGTAAGTGGCAGGGGCAGGATTTGACTTCAGATCCCGTGACTCCCGTTACTGGCTGTGGTTCTCTCCCATCTCCAAGATCCTGGGCTTCTGTGCAACTCTCCTGGAGTCCTCAGGGCTGAATGGGACCTGGGAGGGATCCCCAGGGAGGCCTCCGTCCTCTGCTTCCCTCCCAGGCTGGGTCGACTCCTCCCCACGCAGGCACAGTATGTGCTGGTCCCTGCCTCCAGCCCTGGCTCTGGGCTCCTCCTCCCACCCGTGGCTGTCCTCTCTGCTTTCATGTTGGCAGGTTGGAGGGGCAGGGGGAAAGGATGGAACCTGGGGGCTGGAGCTGGAATGGGGCGTGGGGGGCTCTGTGTGCCCTGGGAGGGGTCACAGTCTGATGTTCTTCTCTCCCCCAAAGGCTTCGAACTGCTCTACCAGCCCGAGGTGGTGCGTCTCTACCTCTCCATCCTCACCGAGAGCCAAAACTTCAACACCCTGGAGGCCGCGGCTGGGGCTCTGCAGAACCTCAGCGCTGGCACCTGGATGGTGAGTACCCGGGGCCTCTCTGAGGGCCCTGTGCTCGGCCAGCCCCTTCATTCCTGGGGGGGTCATGGCCAAAGCTCCCTTGCCCCAAGGGGATGCTCCCACCTGGGCTCGGGAGTCTTATCTCTGGGGGGCCCAGGCTAAAGAAAACCAGCACTGGGGACCAGGCCTGGGTTTAGTAGCTGTAAGACCATGGACAAGTCACTTAGCTTCTGTGAGACTCAGTTTCCTTATCTGTAAAGTGAGAGGCCCCCCCCCAAGTCTAGCCCAGTGATCTAGGAGTCTCTCCCTCTCCCCCCACCATCTCTCTCTGTCTCTGTCTCTGTCTCTCCCTCCTGGGACCTCTTGTGGGGCATGGGGGAGTCTGAGCTGAATCAGAGGAAGCAGGAAGCAACAGTGAGGGGGGAGGGCATCCTGGGCATCGGGCACAGCTGGGGCCAAGGTGTGGCGCTGGCCCGTTGGTCTTGTCCGGGCTGCAGCTCCCTAGGACTCCTGCTCCCCACCTAGGCCCAGGGGCCACCAAACCACTGCCCCCACCCCAGGTCCACTCTCCTGCCTCCCCCTCCCCACTCCCAGCATCCTTTGGGAGTCGCTCATGTCAGGGTAGGGTTTAATGACGAGGGGGGAAAGGGAGGGACGGGAACTCAGGTTCCACTGCGCCAAGCCCTTCACAAGAGAAGTTGACTCATAGAGACCTCTTGGTTGAGGAGAAAGAATGGTAGAGTCAGGAGACCCTTCTCTGGATCCCAGAATCTCAGTACTGGAGCATCTCTAGGCAATCTCCTGGTTTGACCCATGCCTGAGCAGGAGTGTCCTCCAGCCTCTGCTTGAATACCTCCAGTGATGGGGAGCTCACTACCACGCTCTTCTCTAAGCCCACAGCCATCCCCTTCCTGGGACCATTGCAGTAGCTTCAGAACAGGCCTCCTCTCCTCTGTCTTTTCCCTATTCCCTCCCACTCCACTGAACTTCAAGCTTTGATCTCTTCCCTGTACCTGCCTCCCCTTGGTACTGCCCCTGCCCCTTGTTGGGCCAAGCCAACCAAGTCCTGAACCCCCAGCCTGGCATGCAAGGCCGCATCACTTGTCTGGCCTACATTCCAGACCAGTCCAGGTTGTGCTTCAGCCACCTGCACACCTCTATAGTAGCCACAAGGTGGCAGCATGAATAGAATGTTGGGTATAGAGTCTGGAAGACCTGGGTTCAAATCCTGCCTCAGATACTTGCTAGCTCATGTGACTCTGGCCAAGTCACTTCTTCTCTCTCAGCCTCAGTTTCCCCAGACATAAAATGGAGAGAATAACAGCACATACCTCCCAGAGTTGTAAGAGATAATATTTGTGGCTTAGCAGCAGGCCTGACACTCTATAAATGCCTACTGTTATTATTATTGTTATTGTCATTTTCATGACCCCACTTGGTGTTTTCTTGGAGCCAGTCATCAATTGGGGGGGGGGCAATGAAGGTTAAGTGACTTGCCCAGGGTCACACAGCTAGTAAGTGTCAAGTGCCTGAGGCCGGATTTGAACTCGTGTCCTCCTGAATCCAGGACCAGTGCTTTAACCACTGCACCACCTAGCTGCCCTGGTGTTTTCTTGGCAGAGATACTGGAGCAGGTTTTGCCATTTCCTTCTCCAGCTCATTTTACAGATGAGGAAACTGAGGAAAACTGGGTGAAGTGACTTGCCCAGGGTCACACAGCCTTAGTGTCTGAGTCCAGATTTGCATTCAAGAGGATGAGTCTTTCTGACTCCAAGCCCTGGTGCACTGTGCACTATGTCGCCCCCTAGTGGCTTTTAATTATTACTACCCATCAATAAATACTCTTCTTTCCCACCTCCATGCTTTTGCTCGCAATGCTCCCTCTGCCTGGCCTGTCCTCTCCTGCCCCCAGCCTTCTTCCTGATGAATTACTGTCACATCTTCCGAGAAGCCTTCCCTGATCTGTTGCCCCAATCTGCAAAAGCCTTGTCCTCCCCCAAAACAATGATAGACATTTATTTAGCACCTGCTGTGTACCAGTCACTGAGCTAAGTCCCGGGGATACAAAAAGAGGGACCAGACCGTGCTTGCCCTCAGGGAGTTTCCACTCTGAACACAGACTTAGAGTTGAGGCCCCTTCGTTGGCTCTATGCCCTTATTTTACAAAGGAGGAAACCGAGGCCCAGAGAGGCAAGTGACTGACTTAAAGTCTCGCAGCTAGGAAGGAGCAGGGCTGAGACTCTGGTCTCATTGGTGGTATCATAAGATCTCAGCTTTCCGAATTGCTTTGTGAGGTTTCCAGAGCGCTGTCCCCACATCTCTCAGGGGCCAGCGGTGGTCAAACAAGATTAAGTTGCTATGGTGAAATGATGGCTAGATTCGGAGATGAAGGACCTGTGTTCAAATCCCAATTCTGCTACTCTCTGAGTGACCTTGGCCAACACACTCCTAGCCTCAGTTTCCTTGTGTGTTATGTGAGGGGGTTGTGCCCAGATGTCCCTCAGGCCCCTTTGAGCTCTCGATCTGGGATCCTCCTTGAACTGAGGCTCATCCTTCCCTTGATGGGTGGGGAGGGAGGCAGGAGGGCAGGAGTGGAGGAGCAGCTGGGAGCCTGGGATGCCATGTGGCCTCCTCTCTGCCCCCACCCAGTGGTCCACGTACATCAGGGCCATGGTGCGCAAGGAGCGGGGGCTGCCGGTGCTGGTGGAGCTTCTCCAGTCGGACTCAGACAAGGTGGTCCGGGCCGTGAGCATCGCCCTGAGAAACCTGTCCATGGACCGGCGCAATAAGGACCTCATAGGTAGGGAGCGGGGGCTCTGGGTGCTGGCCCATCTGCTATTGGCCTTCCCGCCACCTCCTCCGGGGAGGTGGAATGTGCCTGGGGGACTTCAGCCCCCCTGTGGGCCTCAGTTTCCCTCTCTGAAAATGGGGAGGGGATTAGCCGGCCTCCCCATCCTTCTCCGAGTCCCCTGGCCCAGGCTTCCTCCCGGTGCCTCTCTGTATGGCCGTCAGTATGAGGCCGTGGGCCTGTGCCCCTGCACG
The DNA here is from genome assembly GCF_019393635.1 of Dromiciops gliroides. Classification (NCBI taxonomy): domain Eukaryota; kingdom Metazoa; phylum Chordata; class Mammalia; order Microbiotheria; family Microbiotheriidae; genus Dromiciops; species Dromiciops gliroides. Next base: position 4,974,987 of record NC_057861.1, read on the forward strand.
ACACCCCACATGCGGGCCCCCCAGGTGTAGCTCTGTGGGCGTGGCTCAGCTTGGCCTGCTCCCCTGGGCACAGCCTTGTGTTTGTGGGGCCACAAGTGGAGCTTGATGTTGTTATCAGGGCTAGGGCAGGGGGCTCTTTCATGGGAGAGTCCTCTGCAAAGCTCCTAGCTCCCCATTCCCCGCTCCCTACTCACGGGCCTGAACATCCCCCACCCAGAGGCCCTGCAGAAGGGCCTTCTGGAGACATGTGCTCCTGGTAAGGAGGATGGCTCCCCACCCACAGGGAGCTATGCCATGGCCGAGCTGGTCCGTAATCTGCCGAGCCGGCAGCAGCGCACAGCCAAAACCCTCGAGGAGGACACGGTGGTGGCGGTCATGAATACCATCCATGAGATCATCACAGACAGTGCAGAGAACGCCCGCTCCCTGGTGCAGACCCAGGGCATTCAGAAGCTTGTGGGCATCAGCAAATCAAGGTGAGAGCCCCTTCCTCCTGTGAACCCTCGGTTCCTTCATCTCTAAGGACCCTTCTAAGGCTAATGACTTCCCAGGGAGGGAGAGGAAGACTGGGGCGGGACAGGGCCAATGCCCCAGGTTCCCCAGGCCTAGCACTGCTGCTGTCACCCCCACTCCCAGGGGCATGTCCCTTTCCTGAACATACCTGCTCACCTCCCATTCAGGGGTGAGGGGAAGAATAACTCAGGAAAAATGGGCTGTCTCAGGAGGTAGTGAGTTGACCATCACTAGAGGTCTCCAAGCAGAGCTACTTACTAGATATATGGGCCTGGACAGATTGCTTCCTTCAGCTTCTTTATTTGTAAAACTAGGAGGGTGGTCTTTATACTGGTCCCTTGCCCCCTGCCTGACAGGGGGTCATCGTGAAGAAGGTAATTTGCCAGGTTCTTAGCTCTCTCCATTCTCAGAATGGTCATTCAGAGAAATCAAGTGACTTACTCAAGGTCCCACAACTAGTAAGGGCCAGTGCCAGGATTCGAAGCCAGTCCCCACTGACTCAGGCTGGGAGCCTGTCTGCTGGGGCAACAGCACTCATTAACCAAGCAAGACCTGCCCTGACCCCAAGGAGAGGCCAGTCCCCAGCACCGTTGGAGATGACGCTGCTGGTTCCCTCCCTGCCCTGCCCCCAGGAATCATCTAGAGCCCTGTGAGCCCTTCTGGAGGTGAGGCTCTGACCCACCTGTGTGAGCATCTGTCTGTGTGTCTGTCTCTCCACCCAGCCAGTCCATGCGGGAGACGAAGGCGGCCTCCCATGTCCTCCAGATGGTCTGGAGCTACAAGGAGCTGCGGGGAGCCCTGCAGAAGGACGGCTGGAACAAAACTCATTTCCAGGTCAGGACTGGCAGGTGGGGGGCTCCTGGGGCAAAAAGGGAGAAGCCCAAGGGATGTCTCCCATCAGCACCAATCCTCTGCACAAGGGGGATGAGAATGCTCATTCTACAACAGCAGGGTTTGTCTGAGCCTATGTGGAGAATGGGCCTAATCCTAGGGGAGCCAGCCCTCTAAAGAGAAGGGTCTTGGGGGCGGCTAGGTGGCGCAGTGGATAAAGCACTGGCCCTGGATTCAGGAGTTCCTGAGTTCAAATCCGGCCTCAGACACTTGACACTTACTACCTGTGTGACCCTGGGCAAGTCACTTAACCCCACTGCCCCGCAAAGAAAAAAAACAAAAACAAAAACAAAGAGAAGGGTCTTTTTATCTTTGTGTCCATGAGCCTCAGTTTATTCATCTGCAAAATCAGAATAACAGTATCCTACCAACACCCCCCTCCTCCTGCACTGGGGTTATTGTCAGAAAAGGAGTTTGTCCGTCTCCTAGTGTGTAGAGAGCTCTCATTCTTGGAATGATAACCTAGAGAAAGAAAATGACTCATCCAAAGCTCCACAGAGAGTGAGGGTCTGAGCTAGGATTCGAACCCAGGGCTCGCCTGACTTCAGATTCAGTGCTTTTCCTATTAACCTATCTCTCATCCCAGAGCTCTAGGAAAAAAATGACTTAAGAAAATCTAGTTTATCTCATTTCTAAGGAACTCAATTAAAATATATTCAATATGCTGTGTAGATCAGGTATAGGACAGCTATTTATCTTCTCCACACAAAAGATTGCTTATTACACAAGGAAGTAAAAGCCTCCAATTACAAAAAATTAAACCATAAAATAGTAACTCATAACATCAAAACATGAAGCACCATTTCACCTTCACTTTGGCCTGGCACTGTCCAAACACCCACCTGAGGAGCCAAGCCAAGGCATGGCTTGACCTTATCTCCTCATCAGGTGTCATGTTCTGAGAAGGAGGGAGCTGCATGGGCCTTTTGACCTAGTGAACTCAGAAGATGACCTCTGAGGCTGGAGACATCTTTCTCAGGGTTTGGTCACCTATAGCCCAGGGAAAGAAACACAAATCAGAAGGAGAGTAAGGAGGCCAAGCTCTGGGGTGAGGGGAGAGTCAGAGAGGGAGGGAGGGAGAGATAGAGGGAGATAGAGGGAGAGAGAGAGAGAGAGAGAGAGAGAGAGAGAGAGAGAGAAGGAGAGAAAGAGAGAAGGAGAGAGAGAGAAAGAATAAACAACTTAAGTGCTTTCTTTGGTATCAGTTCACATACAGGCATGTTTATGGAGCAGGGCTTTCTTTTCTTTCTTTCTTTCTTTCTTTTTCTTTCTTTCCTTCCTTCCTTCCTTCCTTCCTTCCTTCCTTCCTTTCTTTCTGGGGGGTGAGACAATTGGGGTTAAGTGACTTGCCCAGGGTCACACAGCTAGTCAGTCAGTGTCTGAGGCCAGATTCGCACTCTAGGAGTCTTCCCCCCACGGCCAAGTGTTCTGTGCACCATGGCGCCACCTAGTGGCCCTATTGTTAATGTTAATACTATCCAAATGACAACATTCATAATAGTGAATCCTATTTGTTCTTTGATTATTTGATCAGTCTGTGAGCCTTTGTGAAGCATGTGCCGCGTGTGTGGCTCTGTGCTGAGCTCTCGGGACCCCAGGAAGGGTCCCTGCTCTCAAGGAGCTTACTATGCAGTAGACATCTGCATGTCTAGGTCCGGACAGGGTGAGACAGCCATGGAGAAGGTGCCCGCAGCCAGGGGGCCTCCTGAAGAGGGGAAACCTTGGTTTCAGGCCTGTCTCTGACACACACACAGTCTGTGTAAACCTGGACAGCCTCAGTTTCCCCATCTGTCAAATGCGGATAACACACGGGCATTATCCCCTCCTTGTGTGACTGTGATGAGCTCATGTGCCACTGATTTGCTGTGTGATCATGAGTGTCTTTACCTCTCTGGCCTCAGTTTCTTCATCTGTTAAATTGAGGGACTGGACTAGATCCCTGTCAGCCCCAAACCTGTAAGCCTCTGATAGTAGCATTTGGCAAGCCTCTGAACTTTAGGTCCCCGCTAGCCTAGGGTTTGGAAGAGACCTTGGTGTGGTCATTGCCTGCAGTTCTGGGCCTGCTGGGGAATGGCAAAGGGACTGGGGGGTCAGCGGAAGCCCCTGCCGAGGCCCACGCCCAGGAGGGCTGAGAGGCTGACCACAGAGAACAGGAACATGGCTGTGATGTCCCCAGGCAAGCAGGCAGTCAACAAACATTCTAAGTGCCTGGCATTGTGCTAAATGCTGAAGATGCAAAGAAAGACAAAAACAGAGTCCCTGCCCTCAGGGAGCTCCCACGCTAGTGGGGGAGACACCGGCATGTTTGTAGGTAGCAGGGCAGCCGCCGCTAGGGAGGGATTGAAGAGGAGAGACAGAGGGGACCATCTGCTGGAGGAGACAAGGACAGGAGGGAGACCACTGTGAGACGGGGGAAGGAGGACGAGGGGGCACAAGGCCCCTGAGTGATGGGAGATGAGAGGAGGGGAACGAGGGAGCTCCCGGCGAGTGCCTCAGTCTTTTTCTGTAACTATGAAATTCTCAGGGTTCTCAGCTGAGGTTGGGGGAGGGGGAGCCATGGCAGGTTTGAGGACGGATGAGAAAGTTTGGGGGAGCTGCCATGGGGTGGCGTGGTGAGGTGATAAGGGAGGTAGAGTAGGATTGCCATGCAGTAGTGAGGGCCCCGTTGTCCGTGTATAACATAAATTTGTAGTGGACCCCGTCAGAAACATCACACGATTTCCTCCTTCATTCAGCAGCACATGGGCAGGAGTGAAGGTGAGGGATGGTGGGAGTGACCCTGGCTGGCCGTGATCATCCATGTGCTAGAGCTCAAGAGAGGAGAGTGTAGAGCTGAGTAGGCTCACCGGTGGGTCAAGGTGGGGACAAGAGCAGAGAGACAGCCTGGGGGAGAGCTGGGGCGTGGTCAGGACACAGGGACACTCACCCTCCCTCCGGCTCCCTGGGGACCTCGAGCCTTGGGTGCTGGGATCCCTGATGGTGAGCAGTGTTTTTCTGTGTCTAGTCGGCAGCATCCACCACGCCCAAGGGAACCAAAGGGACTTCGGGCAAGCCCGGCTATGATGACAGCACCCTGCCTTTAGTGGAAAAGACCCATGGTGAGTGCAGGAGGGGCGGCCTCTGGTGATGGTCTGAGGGCTGGGGACACTTCCCATGAGTCCTCCCACTTCTCGTGGCCCACATGGCAATGGAAGTGGGGCCCCAGATCCCAAGGGAAGCGGGGCCCCAGCACCCAAGGGAAGCGGGGCCTCAGCACTCAAGGGAAGCGGGGTCCCAGCACCCAAGGGAAGTGGGGTCCCAGCACCCAAGGGAAATAGGGTCTCAGCACCCAAGGGAAGTGGGGCCCTGGAGCCCAAGGGAAGCGGGGCCCCAGCACCCAAGGGAAGCGGAGCCCCGGAGCCCAAGGGAAGCGGAACCCCAGAGCCCAAGGGAAGTGGGGCCCCAGCACCCAAGGGAAGCGGAGCCCCGGAGCCCAAGGGAAGCGGGGTCCCAGCACCCAAGGGAAGTGGAGCCCCGGAGCCCAAGGGAAGCGGGGCCTCAGTACCCAAGGGAAGCGGGGTCCCAGCACCCAAGGGAAGCGGGGTCCTAGCACTCAAGGGAAGCGAAGCCCTGGAGCCCAAGGGAAGCGGGGCCCCAGCACCCGAGGGAAGCGGGGCCCCGGAGCTCAAGGGAAGTGGGGCCTCAGCACTCAAGGGAAGCAGGGCCCCGGAGCCCAAGGTCTTGGGGTTTCTGGGTCCAGAAAAGCCACTTAATCCCTGAGTCTGGCTTGCAGTGAAGGTTCCCAGCAGCCACGTGCCAGGCTTCCCCCAGACAAGACCAGGGAGAGCACACTTCCCTCTAATGATGCTTTTGTGAAAAGGGAAGGAGGCTGTTCTTGTTCAAACCGCCAAGTTAAAGCATTGAGCGTGGCGGGAAGGGGCATGGACCACAAAAGGCACATTTTACGTATCAGGAGCGTTCAGTGCCTTCTCCTGGCATTTATCAGTCACGGATTCATCTGCTCCCAGGCCCGGGTGCAATGAGCTCACCCCGGGTCACCTCACAAACTCCGGCACCAATGATGCTAGGGCCATATTCTTGGACCCCACTCCAGTCAGGCAGCAAGGGCCCAGGGGCTCTGGCTTCCTCTTGTCCCCAGACCCCCAGGAAACATCACCCCACCAGGGCCAGCCTCCAGCCTGGACCCCGTGGGCCTGGGCAGGTGCCTTTGCAGTGACTCAAGATGTCATCCCCTGACAGATTAGGGAGAATATAGCGGGTTTCATCCTGGGACAGGCCGAGGTACCCTGGGGCATCGGGGCATAGCTTGGGTGACAAGGAGACGACCTGTGCCCTGGTGCTGCGTTCATCACTGGTCACATCTGTCCTTCCTCTGCTCTCCGGATGGGACAGTGCCTCTCTTGCAGCTGGGGCTGGGGGTCAGCACGGCTGTTGGGGGCCGGAGGACATCAGCTTTCCGACCTCCTCCTTCTTCATTCTCTTCCTGCTCAGCCTGGAGGCCTCTCTCTTCTCTTGTCTTCCGCCCCTTCCTTCTCATCTCTTGTCTCTCCTCGCCTCTCTCTCCTTCCATCTCCACGCCTGCGAGTCTCTTCCCGGCCAGGCCCACGAGACCATCCTCACTCTGCCCCCATCCCTAGGGGAGGCCGCAGATGCCACCCTTCAAACGGAACGATTCCTTCTTGTCTTGTAGATAACGAGAGGTGTGGGAGCCGCGATATGATCCCAATGGATGAACTCGGCCCAGGTAATTGCTGACCAGCCTTTACTGCCTCCACATCCCTTGTGCCTGCTGCCCACTCACTGCTTAGTACAACATGTGAACAAAATGGCCTGACGTCGAGCCCCCGAGGCTTCCTTCCTTGAAGAACCGTTGTCTCTTCTCCCCGCAGCCCCCTCGTAATAGGGGCTTTCCCATTCTGGCCCAGCACAGGGCATGACTGGGAAGAACCTACCTGCTTAGGGGACACTGAGGTCCTTTGGTAGTCCATAGGGATAACCTCCTGGAGAAGGAAATCCAGGCCCTAGGATGGGTCAGGGCTTGGCTCACCAATTCTCTGTGAGGTAGGTACAGAAACTTTTCAGAAACATTATCATCCCCCTCTTTCCGATGAGGATACTGAGGTTCAGAGAGGCTCACACCTCATCTAGATTCCCAAAGTTAATGACACAATTGGGACTTCTACTGGGTCTTTTGATTCTAAGGCCAGCCTTCATTTTGCCCCACCAGAGCCGGCTGAAGGCCCTAGAAACAGAGGGCATCAGAAATGCCGCCCCTGGCCAGGCCCCTAGATAAGGATTCTCTGAGCTCAGAGTTTCAGGAAGTAGTTCATGACAGACCTGGTTATCTGGTTCCAGATGTTCCCCCACTTAACCATAAGTACGTCTTTAAATGAAGGTGGCTCTTGTACTCATTCTCTTCTGGGGAGTTTATCTTCTTGGCCTGTGAGGCCTTCTGAGGCAGCACCCACTGCCCACCCAGGTGGCCACTGTCCCCAGGTCCACAACTGGCCACTGCAGGGTACTTGATGACAACGCAACCTGGAAGTTCTTTCCCCAGACTGAGAAGGAAATGGCCGACGGCTTTTTGGGAGCAAGCCCCCCACGACAGAGGAGAGCTGCTGCCCCACAGCGGATAGGGAGAAGAGAGCCGCATGTTAGCCACAAAGGCTGCGACTCAACAAGGCCATCCCACCATACCCGAGGAGAAAACTCTGCCACGGGAGCCAGGGAGACGGCCGATTGTCCCACATGAGCCCAGATGGAAGGCCTCCCCACAGCCTCCAGGAGAAGCCCGCCCCCATGGCAGGACAGAAGATTGTCCACCTGCATCCTGAAGAGACGCCTTTGAGGGCTCCAAGGTTTCCCAAACCAGAGACAGCGCCCTCCGCCCCTTCCCAGGACCATGACCTCCTGCCCATCCCTATGGGAGGGAAGACAGAGATGTGCCCCCCAAGCTCTCCCCTGTCCCCACAATCTCCCACGTGGATCCCCAAGTACCTCAGGACCCGCCCAGGGATCATTAGGAAGACACACTAGGCCGGAGGGTAGGGGCCTGGTGGCCAACAGTTACAGCTCTCCCCACCCAGCCCCAAAGGTCAGGCCAGATCCATGCCAGTCGCCAGAGTTGCCCAGGACCTTGCTGGCCTTCATGAATGGACACTCCACTCCCCTTACACCAAGGCTGACTTTCCACCTCCACTTACGGGCCTCTGAGGAAAGGGCACTGAGCCCCTCCGGAAGCTGCCCGTGCCACTCCCAGGCAGCTCCAGATGTTGGGAGGCGTTTCCTCCCATCCCATTCTTCCTGTTGCCTGTGGTCCTGGGGCCGTGCCCATCAACGCTAACTGACCCTCTCCCCCACGCTAACCCTTCACAGACTTCTAGGAAGTCTCCTCTCCCTTCCTCAGGCTAGACAGAAAAACATGTTTTTGCTTTTGAAATCAAGATGTTTTTGAACAACCACAAGGAGCCGCACCCCCATCTGGAAAGGAAAAAAGACCCAGAGCCCATTCTTGGTCAGACTCTACGGGCTCGGTGACAATCATTTCTCTTCTGAACCACCCTCTTCTTGCCCTAAATCAGTGCCAAGAATCAGAGCCGAGCTCGTGGGCTTGTAGCTCCCACTCTGTTCTCTTTCCTTTTCTGAAAAGCCAGGTCTTTGGCCTTCTCCGGGCTCCGGGGCCACCAGAAGTGGCCTGCGGGCACCTCTGCCAGCTCTCTCTTAGCCAGCCCCCGGCCCAGCTCAGTGACCCAAGCTCACCGATGGCAGCAGGGGGCTGTCTCCTTCCTTAGGTGGAGACTCCACTCCCTTGGGCCTACAAGAATAGGGATGGAATGATCAAACCCAGGGAGATGGGAGAGAGAGTCCCATCAAGGGCCTGGGCGTGGCTGGGAGCAGGGGGCAGCCCTAGCCGACCCTCTGACGTCCATTTACCCTCCGCTGAGCCTCTTGAGAACTGAGTGGGGGGCAGGGCTCGGGGAACCTCAGGTGGGAAGTCATACAGAAAACTCCATTTTACAGGAGGTGAAACTCATTCCAACCCCTTCATCATGGCAAGGGCAAGGCAGGCTTGCCCAAGAAACAGAAATTTGCCTGTCACTTAACGAAGGTGACAGGGCTGTCAGATGAGACGGGAGGCTCAATTTGTCACTGCTAACGAGGGAAATGGGACGCATCAGGGAAGTAAATGAGTCTGTGTGATCCCACCCAGGCTCTGCAGGCCCACAACTTCTGTATCATTAGTTCTCCCCTTTCTAGGGGCCCATTCATCCTCTCCCCCTCCTCAGCCCACCCCCCACCATTGAAGTGGGCATCTGGGGGCCTTCCTGGGAGCCGGAGAAGGCAGGCCAAGCCCCAGCTCTGAACTGAGGAGGATCTCAAAGGCCACCTAGCCCTACCTCTTCATTTTACAAAGGGGGAAACTGAGGCCAGGTCTGGGGAAGGGTCTTTGCCAAGGCTGAGTAGGGAGTAAGTGCTGAAATCAAGACTCAAACTCAGAATTGGTGCAGTGGAAAGAGCCAGGGCATCTAGAACCCTGAGGTTCTGAGCTCCTCAAATCCAGTACCCACCAAGCAGGGAAATGGGAATTGAAAAGGTATTTCAGCCCTTGGCACTGAGGCAGCAGGAGAGGGTGGGAATATGCGCATGGGGTTGGGGGGGATTACAGGACCCTGAATCTAGAGCTGAAAGTCACCTCAGTGGCCATGGAGCCTGCTCCCTCATTTTCCTGAGGAGGAAACTGAGGCCTCAGAGCAGTGACTTCCCCAAGGTCACACACAGTGTCAGAGGCAGGATTCAAAACCAGGTCTTCTCAGCTCAAGTCTGCTGCTCTCTCCACTGAGACATGTTGTCTCCTAGGCAAAAGAGCCATCACAGGTGGGCTGGGACAGAGGGGCCCAGAGTGTAAGAAGGGGAACACCAATGGGGCCAGGGAGTTAGCTCCATACCTCTCCCAGGGTTGGGCTCTACACAGAAGGTGCTTCATGAATGTTTGCTGAGGGGCAGCTAGGTGGCGCAGTGGATAAAGCACCGGCCCTGGATTCAAGAGTACCTGAGTTCAAATATAATCTCAGACACTTGACACTTACTAGCTGTGTGACCCTGGGCAAGTCACTTAACCCCCATTGGCCTGCAAAAAAAAAAAAAAGAATGTTTGCTGATTCACCTCTGGTGAGCTCCTGTTAATTTGGCAGGCATTTATTAAGCCTCTACTGTATGCAAAGCCCTATGCTGAGTGCTGGAGGTACAGAAAGAAAAATAAAAATGAGTTCTTTCCCTCAGGGGCCTTACATGGGGTGGGGGTGGGGGGTAAAACATGGGCCCAGAGAAGGGAACCCAAGACAGCTGAAGTGGGAGAGCTGTCCTTTAGGAGGTGGCCCCTGAGAGGATCCTGGCAGGGAGATGAGGAGGGTGGGCTTCCCGGGCATGGAGAACAGCCTTTGCAAAGGTGCGGAGGTAAGAGATGAAATGCGGAGCCCAGGAAACCGTGAGTAAGGAATGGATGTGGCCTGTTTCTCCCTCTGGTGGCATCTACTGTTAAAATAAATGAAGGGACCCATGGGCAGCTGGCTCACGGGCGGGTGGCAGAGTTAGTGAAGAGGCTTTTGGCACAGGGAGGACGCAGGCGTGGGAGGTGGGAGAGGAGACAGACTGATTCCAGTAGGCCACCGGGGCAGGGAGGAGGAGCCGCCCAGGACCCCGAGGCCAGGGGGGATCTGAGCCCAGCTGAAGAAGGGCCTGGCCTGGGGCCTTCGGGTCTGCGCTTGGTCTCCTGCCTGGGCAGGCTGCCGGATGGAGATGGGGGTACTGACCCTCTGGACTGTGGGAGTCCTAATGGCTCCAAGACACTTGCTCTCTGTTTCCGCTCTTGTCAGACGGCTACTCCACCATCGACCACCGGGAACGGAAATACCGAGCTGGGGAGCCGTCGGGGGATGCCTCTGAGAAGGAGCCTCTGAAAGTAAGTGCTGCAGGAAGCCTTGGTCAGCCGTCTTGCGGGGCTGGGGGGTCCTCCTTGACCCTCTGTCTCAGAAGCCGAGTGTGAAAGCTGCAAGGGAAGGGCCTTCTGCCAGGGAAAGGGGAGCACTGCCCAGCCCCAACAATCCCCCTCCATGATGGCTCCCCAGATGTCTGTCTTCCTTTGGGTCATGGGTCCAGTCACTCTGCCCTGACCACCCCCCTAGCCACGGAAGACAAAGCTCTGGGGTAGGAAAGGGCATTTAGGCTCACCGCCCAGCCGACAAGCAGCTGGGGCGTGGCAGCCCCATGGGTGAAGAAGTGACAACCCCCTCCAAGGCCTGACAGGAGGTGTGGTCAGTCAGGCTAATGTGGAGACGCAGCCCTGCACTCTGGGAGCCACAGACCCAGAACTGGCAGGGGCCTCAGAGGCCAAAGGAGATGGGGCAGACAAGCCTCCTGCCCTAATGGACAAACTGTACCAGGAAGGGGGAGGAAGCTGTGGGGGCCACGATAGGATTTGAGAAGGCCTTGAATGCCAGGGTGAGGAGAGAACTATGAAGTACTGGGGGAGGGGCAGGGGCAATGTAATCCAGAAGATTAATCCGGAAGTTTGTCGGGGTAGATCGGAGTGGGCAGAGAGCAGTGGTCAGCTGGGGGGCCACCCACTTTAGCGAGCTGTAAGATCAACTTGTCAGCCCTCAGCCCTCCCAACCTGGGGCTGCGGAGCTCATGAGAGGTAAGGGGCGGGGGGGCCGGGCTGTCATGGTGGACAGTGGGAGAGGGGAGGAGTGGTCAAGGTGGAGTCAAGGAGACAGCCAGGAAGCATTCATTAAGCACCTGCTGTGTACCAGGCTCTGTGCTAAGTGCTGGACATACCCAGGAAGGCAGAATCCTAGTCCCTGCCCTCGGGGGCTTCCAGTCTGATGGACAGATGAGCCACTAGGGGAGGACTAGGGAAGTCAGGGAGGGTCAGGGGCCAAGGGAGAGATAATGAGGTGTGGGCCTGAGGCTGGGGTGGGTAGCATCCAGACAGAAATGCCACCCCCCCACCCCTCCACCCCACCCAGGCAGCAGCCATCGGGGCCTGGAGCACACAGAGGCCGAGGCTCCCTGGAGAGTCAATTGTACAAGCAGATTGAGCACCTACTGTGTGCCTGGCACCTACTATGTGAGGCCCTGGGCATCATGCAGACCTCCCTTGCAGAGGCTTACAATCTACCTGGGGTCCTAGTATAAAGTAAAGCTAAGAAACTTCAAGGCAGAGACCGAGACACAGCTGCCCTGAAGGGGGGGCGGGGGGGGCGGAGCTTAAACTGGGTCCAAGCCTCAGGTTTGGGAGTCATTCCATTACAATTAGAAATTCCCTTGGAGAGAGGCCTTCCTTGGTGTGGTCCCCTCCTTTCAGACTCCCAGAATCCTCTGCTTGAAAGTGTAACTTCCCAGGATGGGGTTGGTTGTGGGCATGGGAGGTGGGGGGGCAGGCCCTGTGGGAAGGAGGCACCTGGGAGAGGAGGGGGGGGTGGAGGAGGGGGAAGAGGAAGTGGGGAGGAGGCTGCCCCGGGAAGGAGAAGGTTTAGCCAGAGGTTCGCATCAGAACAGCACCCCCTCTCCCAGCCATGCTTGGGGGCCCCGCTGTGGGGGCCCAAACTGCTGCCCAGGAGAGAGGCAGCCCCAGGCCCGTCACCTTCTCAGCTCTGCTGCCCTCCCCACCCCTGCCTGCTGCCTCCGATGTGTCCTGTCCGGCTTCTGGTCTTCGGAGCGCTCCAACATTTGCATGTGTCTGTCTGTGGGTCTGTGTGTCTGTGTGTGTGAGAGAGACAGAAAGCCAGACAGAAACACAGAGAGATGCAGAGATACAGAGATACAGAGAGAAAGGTGGAAGGGAGAGACAGAGAGTCATTGAGAGATAAGACAGAGATAGGAGAGAAAGAGAAAGGTGGGAGGGGAGGGATGGAGTACATGGTGGTCTCTGCCCTCCCCCGCCCCCCCAGCCTTCCCTGGGCTCCGGCTCCACTCTCAGGCCCTGTAGCCACTGGCCTCAGTTTCTTTATCGACAAAATAAAGGTGTGTCAGGGGCCCTTTTCTGCTCTGCTCAGCTGACCTGTGACCTCTCATCCTTCCGGCATGAAGCCTTACAATCCTATGAGCTCTCGTTTTACGTCTGAGGAAACTGAGGCCTGTGGAAGTTCACAGGATTTAGGGCCAAGGGCCTGACCTTAGTGTTGAATGGTGGGGTCCAACTCCTTTGTTTTACTGGGAAGGAGAGAGAAAAACCGGGGGTTAGTAGGAGAATCAGGATTGGAACCCAGAGCTCATGCCTCCTACCCCTGTGAGAGCTGTTCACGGTGCCCTTCCCCTGCCCTGTGCCACATAGCCAGCTGCCCTCGCGCCCAGCCCGAGGTGGGGGGTTGGTACTGTGTCTCCCTCCTCTGCCTCTTTGTCACTAATTCCACTCCCAAGGTGGCGTCCATCTGTCTGTCAGCATCCGTCCGTCCTTGTCCCACGCCCCACCTCTGCCTCTCGTCAGCATCTGATTAACCTCCTCTGTTTTGCTTTTAATGCCTACCCCCGCCCCTGCCCTGCCTGCTCCAGACAGACCCAGCCAGAAAGCCCCCCCACAGGAGTAACCGGGCTTCGGTGAATCTGGTGGACGGCCGGGACCCTAAGCCACTGCCCGCTGACTCCTGGGTCTGACTTGCATGCCTGGTACGTTCGGGTCTGCTCCGCTCTGCTCGGCTGGGGGCCCGAGGCTTGTGATTAACCTTGTGTGGGGCTGCATGCTTTGTCCCTCCCTCGCCCTGGAGTGTCCCAGTCCTCCCCTCCCCCCCACTCTGGATGAAGCCAGGCCTGGACTCAGGCTGGGGGGCACAGGTTCCCCAGAGGGGTCACAGAGGGAGCAGGGCACCCACCTTTGGCTCTGGTGATGTGTCTGGGGGCCACAGAGAGATGTGTTCTAGATGACTTGTCTCCTGCCCCTCGCCCACTGCCAACCCTCTTCCAGGAAGTCCAAGAGGAAGCAAACTGGGCAGTGGTTGGTGCTCTGGGTGGGCTCTGAGGTTGGACTCCCTCTGTTCTGTCTGATTCTTCCCTCCTCGCTGGGATTTCACCAGTGGCCCTCCTCACTGTTGGGCACAGAGCCTCTTGACCTACCACATGGGTGTCTCATCCCACTTTGTTCAAGTACTTGGGGACGCTCGAGGAAGTCCCAGGCCCCAAACCAGCCTGCCATGCCTGCCCTCCCTGGCAGAGACTGGGCACAAGCTCCCCACACATGGTCCAGGATCTCTGAGCTGATGGGGGCTCTGAGACCTCCCGGCCCACCCATCCTACAACAAGAGGCCCCTTCTCTGCCACATCTCCAGCACATGGGTGTCCACTCTGCCCGAGAGCCTCCATCACCAGCCCGAGCCCCGCTTCCTGCTCCAGACAAGATTCCCCTTGTCCTTCTCAGGCCCCCAGAGCTCCCCAAATAATGACCATAAGTCCTTCCCTGAATCTTCCACGTGCCCCCAGAGACTCTGCTCCCAAAGCGCCTGCCAGGGGTGTCCACAGGCTGGGAGGGCAGAGCTCACCACGGACCCTGGGTCTGCTTTCCACACAGCAGCCTAAGTCGGGGGAGGCTCACCACCATCGATGTGCCCCAGGGGAGGAGGCCCTTGGCAATGATCCACCATCCTTCCAGCCTCGCAGTGATGGTGGCAGAGGGTCCCAAACCCTAGCTCAGTGCTAGATACGGAGTCAGGGCATACCTGGGTCCAAACCAGGCCTTCTGCTTTCTACTGCCGTAGCCCAGGGCCAATCCCTTCCCCCTTCTGAGTCTCAGTTTCCTCCTTTGCAAAATCAAGGGGTTGGATGAGCCAGCCTCTGAGGCCCTTCCAGTTCTAGCCCCGTGATTGGCCGGTCCCATGATGGACAGTATTTAACTGCCGCCTCTCTAGACGTGAGATCTTTGTCCGACGGCCAGCGAGGTGACATTGTGGGACATCGTCCTCTGCAGCAATGGTCCGTGTCCCTGCTGTCATCCTCTGGGTTCTGTAAATGAATCTCAATGGGAAAATGAGGCACAAGCCTTGCTTGAGGAGGCAAGAGAGTGGGACTGGGCGGGAGCTGGCATCCTGGCGGGGCTGGGGCGGCATCTGTTGTCTCACCTGGCCGTGGGAGAAAGGAAACAAGAATTCATCAAGCACCTACTATGTGCCAAGAACTGTGCCAAGGGCTTCTACTTCATTTGAGCCTCAGACGCTATTATGATCTTCATTTTATAATTGAAGAAACTGAGGCAGTCAGAGGTGAAGTGATTTGCCCAGGATCACACAGCTAGGAAGTGTATGAACTCAGTCTTCCCAACTCCAGGCCCAGCGCTCTAACCACTGGGCAACCTACCTGCCTCTTCTTGTGCCAGACCCGTGAAAAACACAAGCAAAGACCAGCGTGAAAATACTTGTTACTTTACACACCCATATCTGGGTAGGGCTTTTATTGATCTCTTTTGTTGTTTCATTTGTTGTTTTGTCACTTTCATTTCCCAAGATCACCTTCCTCTCTCTCCTCCTCTGAGAGCCATTCCTTGTACCCAACACTAAGAAAGAGAAAAAAAATTGATTCAGCAAAATGAATACACCCATCCCATCTGACAGTGTAAGCAGTATTCTGTACCCATAGGCCCCTCCCTCTGCAGAGAAGGAAGGGAAGATTCACTGACCTATCTTGAGGGAGATGAAGAGGTAGCGGAAATTTATAAAGAATAAATAATGTGACAAGATCGTCCCAATCAAGTTGGCATACATACAACAATCAACCAGTGTTTATGAAGCATTGCAGGCACCATGGTAGGTGCTGGGACATACAGAGACAAAAATGAAGCTGGCCCTGCCCTCAGGGAACTCACATTCGAATGGGAGAGACAACGAATCTCTCATAAACAGAATTAATAAATATTTTCCAAGTCATCAAATCCAAGATGGTTTGGGAGGGGGCATGCTAGCATTTGGGGAAGGGGAACAGGAAAGGCTCCAGGCAGAAGGTGGTGCCTGAAATAGGAGGATTCTATGAGGGGGAAGAAAGAAGGGTGTGCATTCTAAGCGTGGGGGGAGCCAGGGCATGGGCATGGACATAGAAGATGAGCATTGTGTATGAAGAACAGAGAAGGGGGCAGCTAGGTGGCACAGTGGACAAAGCATTGGCCCTGGATTCAGGAGGACCTGAGTTCAAATCCGGCCTCAGACACTTGACACTTACTAGCTGTGTGACCCTGGGCAAATCACTTAACCCTCATTACCCTGCAAAAAAAAAAAAAAATGAAGAACAGAGAAGGCCAGTTTGGGTGGACCATAGAAGGGAACTCCTGCCCAGTGGGACTGGAAAGATTGGGGGACATGTTGTGTTGAGATTTAAAAACAAAACAGGAGTGTATTTGTTATCCTATCAGCATTAGGAAGCCACTGGATTGATCTGGAAGGGAATTCACATGGTCAGATCCAGGCTTGAGGAAATCTCTCGGGCAGTAGGACACACTGGAGAAAGGAGAGACTTGAGCCAAGGAGACCCAGTCGGAGGCTGTGGCAATAATCAAAGCAGGAGATGATGCCTGCCTAAACCAAGATGGCAGCCATGGAGAGTGGAGAAAGGGGTTGGGATGCAACTAATTAGACAAGTGGGGAGATGGAGCCTGGTGAGGGAGTGGGAGAAAAGGAAGAGAAGAAAGAGGGAACTGGGAATATGCACACTGCATTTGCAGTGACTTGAAGGTGCAGGAAGATGAAAAATATTTAGGAAATATGGCTCAGGTTTAAGAAATGAGCGGGCAGCTAGGTGGCTCAGTGGATAGAGCACCGGCCCTGGAGTCAGGAGGACCAGAGTTCAAATGCAGCCTCAGACACTTAACAGTTACTAGCTGTGTGACCCTGGGCAAGTCAACCCCAATTACCTCACTTAAAAAAAAAAAAGGTTTAAGAAACGAGAGAGGACCAAGGCTCATTTTTTTTTAATTATTATTATTATTATTTTTTTTTCATCATAGTTTTCTTTTTTTTTTTTTACATTATGAGATATTTTATTTTTTCCGTTACATGTAAAGATAGTTCTCAACTTTTGTTTATACATGCTTTACAATTTCAGATTTTTCTCCCTCCCTCCCTCCCCTCTCTCCCCCCTCCCCTAGACAGCAGGTAATCTGATATAGGTTATATCTATATATATCTATACATATAGATATATATATACACACACATATATATACACATAATAACATTAATCCTATTTCTGCATTAATCCTGTTACAAGAGAAAGAATCAGAGCAGTGATGCAAAACCTCAAAATAGAAAAAAAAAAAACAACAGCACCCAAAACAAAAGAAATAATATGGTTCAATCAGCATCTATACTCCACAGTTCTTTCTTTCTTTTTTTTTCTTGGATTTGGAGATCCTCTTCTATCATGGGTTCCCTGGAACTCTTCTGTACCATTGCATTGGTGAGAAGAATATAGTCCATCACAGTAGATCAACACTCAATGTTGATGATACTGTGTACAATGTTCTTCTGGTTCTGCTCATCTCACTCATCATCAGCTCACGTAAGACCCTCCAGGTTTCTCTGAACTCTTCCTGCTCATCATTTCTTACAGCACAATAGTATTCCATTGTATTCATATACCACAACTTGTCCAGCCATTCCCCAATTGATGGGCACCCCCTCAACTTCCAATTCCTTGCTACCACGTAAAGAGCAGCTATAAATATTTTTGTACATGTGGGTCCCTTTCCCCCTTCCATGATTTCTTTGGGCAAAAGACCTAAAAGTGGGATTGCTGGGTCAAAGGGTATGCACAGCTTTATCGCCCTTTGGGCATAATTCCAAATTGGAGAGAGGACCAAGGCTCATTTTACAGAAGAGGAAACCAAGGCAGTCAAAAGCACTTAAAGAAACTTCTTTCCTAACTAGTTAATAGCGATTAATTTTCTGGGAAGATGTCACACAGATATGACAGGTCAGGGTCGCTCAGGTAATAAGTAGCTGAGACTGGATTTGAACTCAAGTCTTGCTGATTCCAAGTCCAGCGCCACCTAGCTGCCTATGTCATAAATACCATCTTCTAGGAGATGCTGAACATCAGACCTGGGAAAAAATGTAACAGTCCCTGCCCTCAAAAAGCTTACTTTCTAATAGAGGAAACCATTGCCCTTCTCCATAGTTTACAGATAAACTTGAACTGCAAATCAGTGCTCAGGGGTATAATCAGCCTGTAACAGTGCCTGGAACATCATCAGTATTATTGATTATTGATGCATTGAATGACAGACCATCGGTGGGTTAGAACAATGGTAAGAGTCAACACCTAATGAGGAAGAAGGTCAAAGGCAAGATGATGACACCCTGTCAACAACTCACTCCCACTCCATCCTATTTGGGTTTTTTGTTTGTTTGTTTATTTGTTTTTTGGTAAGGCCATTGGAGTTAAGTGACTTGCCCAGGGTCACACAGCTAGTAAGTGTCAAGGGTCTGAGGCCGGATTTGAACTCAGGTCCTCCTGACTCCAGGGTTGGTGCTCTATCCACTGTGCCGCCTAGCTGCCCCCACTCCATCCTCTTTGAATAAACTACTGGCTGAAAATGGGAAAGGGATAAAGGTAAAGACAGGGACTCCAACTATCACCATCTTAGAGATGATTGACTGACTAGTCACCATCACAAGTTGCCAAAAAGAGCCCCCCCAAATGCCTTGGTCAGCCAATTAGACACAGGATCTCCTTGACAGTTAGAGACACGGGGCAGCCGGGGCAGCGAGGGAAATGCCTGCTTAGAGTACAAGCTTATCAAAAAGAGCCAGTGGTTTCCTCTAATAGAATGTATGTTCCTTGAGGGCAGGGACTATTTATTTTTTTTTGTCTTTGTAGCCCCAGCACCTAGCAAGCACTTGGCACATAGTAGGCACTTAATAAATGTTTGTTGATTGCTGACAAGATGTTATGAATAGTTTCGCCTCACCACACTGAAAATCTGTGGAGGAGAAAACTAGGCTGTGAAAACCTTAGTGTGTGATCCAACCAAGTTAAGGGGCACCCTGAGAGCTGGCAGGACTGAAACTGGCCGGAAAAAAGGAAATTCTCTATAATCAGACCTGCCGAAATTTGGACACCCTGTTCTGTTCGTCTATGTGCTGTATGAGGAAGTGAGGGTGGAATTAAAGTTGGGAAGATGAGCTGGGCCTGACCGAATCCATCCATTCTTCTCCCTCCCCCCCACCCCCACTCTTCCCTCCCAAATCCATGCTGGGGGTAATGTTAAAAGCACTTAAAAGTAACTAGTTCATTCCTAAATAATTCATTAAAAGGCATTAATTTTCCGAGATGATGGAAAAAAGATTACAGATAATAACTTTACCAGGAATGTGATATGATAGAGTGGAAATCAATCCCCGAACATTTATTAAGCGCCCACTATGCTTGGTGCTAGGACCAAGGCTACAAATATAAAAGATGAAGTCAGAGGACATGAGTTTGAATCACACACCTGAGGCTTACTGCTTGTGTGTCTTTGAGCAAGTCCCTTACCCCGCCCCATTCTTCATGGGTCTTTTCCACATCTTCCCAGGGGATTGTGTCTCTTCCTCCAGTCATACATCAACTCCCTGGACATGGGACAAGGCCCCAAGGCAGCACGATAGGGTACATGAAGGAATAGGATTGGGGTTAGAAAGACCTGGGTTTGAATTCTACCTCGGTAGCTCAGTCAGCCTTTATATGGAGCTTGAAGGCTTATCAATATTGTCTCATTTCGTCCTCCCTGGGAGGGAAGCGTTACTATTATCCCCATTTTACAGATAAGGAAACTGAGGCAAGCCTTTAGAGGTTAAGTGACTTCCTCAGGGTGTCTGAGAAAGGATTTGAACTCAGGTCTTCCTGGTTCCATGTCCAGTTCTATCTCCAACTGAACCCCTTAGATGCCTATGATCTTACACTTAGGGTGTCAGTGGTTAAATCTGTGTTTCTGGATGTTCTAAAAACCACAGTTCTTAGACCCCCTCTGCCACCATCGCTGTCCTTGGGACCAAGGGCTATTTTGGATTTCTTCTTTGCCTCATGAGTTGCCAGGCTCACCCAATGACCATCTTATTGTCCAGGAGCCTCCCGATGCCCTTCCAGCGTGTGCAGTCCACTGGTAGAGTCTTTGGGAGCTCAGGGTTCCCCCCACCCCCCACCCCCCCCCCTGCGCGATGGTGAGGAGCCTCTGCTGCTCAACCCTCCACATGCAGAAATGGCCAAGACAGCCCCACTTGGTTCATCTCTGTGACCACCCCCCACCAGAGCTGCTGCCCAAGCAGCCCCCACATCCCAGCTGGATTCACCCTTCCTCTGCTCCCCGAGCCTCCTGACTGACCAAGGACCATGTACACATACAGAGGGGTTTCTGAGCTCTCTCAGACCCCAGGACACTCTGCCCTCATGGGACTAATGTCACCCAAGTTCCCCAGACACAGGAGGGGAGCCCTGGCCGTGGCAGATGAGTGGCCCAAGGTTCTGGCAACTTTGAGCTCCCCATAAAATGCCCAGATCATGGGGAGGCAGTAGAGGAGCCCCCTCTTTGCCAACCCCCTCTTTATCCCTCTCTTGCCCAAATTTCTACCCAAGTGGCCCCACCTACCCTTTGTTTCCTTAAATATTTCCCAATTACATGTAAAAACATTTTGAATATTTATTTTAACGTTGAGTTCCCGATTCTCTCCCTCTCTTCCTCCCTGAGAAGACGAGCACTTTGCTGTCACTAGCCCCGTGTGCCTTCTTCAAGCTTTTTCTTATAGCGTCCCCAAAGGTGATAGCAGCCTTTGGGAAAGGCTGCCCCGAACTTCTCCCCACATCACTGCCCGCCTCGAGCCTCCTTGATGATCAGGGATAGTCAGGACAAAGTCCCAGGTTGTCACCCCTCACACACACACCCCATCTGGGGTGCCCCTCATGCCTCCCCCACTCAGACCCCCCCCAGAAGGTCCCTGCAGGCTCTCCCCAGCCCTGTCACTATCTCCTTGACAGGAGGGAGAGAAGTGGGTGTTGGGGGGCGAGGAGATGCAGCTGCTCAGGTTCCTGTCCAGCCCACGCTGAGGTTTGGGGGGATTGGGAGCGAGGGAGAGAATGGCATCGCTTGGGATTCGCACTGGGTCCTAATTGGGTCCACTCTGACTCTCTCCTTCTCTTCCCTCAGGGCTAGAGTCCAACAGTTGTTTGGTTGTTGTTTTTTTTTTAATTGTTTTTAAATGAGAAGAGCATTGAATCACCAGGAGGATCTCATTAATCGCCACTGCCGTCACGTTGGGAGGACACAGGACAACTGAGCAATCTGTGGATTCCAGGGGGCTCGGGAGGCGGGGAGAAGCCCCCCCCCCCAGAGCTCCCAGCCTTATACAAGAGTTTGCTTTGGAAAACTTCAGTCCCCTTCCCCGCCAAGTCCCTTCTGATGGATCGACTTCGGAATCCCCTCCTCCTGTCCTTGGTCCTCTGCCCCCTGCCCCTCCTGCCAGGGCCACATCTACTGATCTGGCTTTCTTAACTGTTAACCTGCACGGTGCTGAGTGATGGAGAAGATGGGTGGGGGAGGGGAGAGGGCACCATGGGCATGGGCTGGAGCAGAGGTGCCCAGGCCGGGCCTCGTAGGCTTAGTCACCAAGAAGATAGCACTTTGCTTTGCCTCTGAACTGTGAATTTAATATTTTTTCCTTTAAGATGAAGAGTTTATTTAGCTTTTGAACTAACATTGAGGTTGTGGATCAGTTTTCAGCTGGAGAGCAGAACGGTTGGGATTGGGTTGGTTGGGTGTCATGGGAAGGAGGAAGTTGGAGGTGGGTTTGGGGTGCGCAGTCAAGGCTGATGCTGGGGGCCCTAGGGCCTCCTGCTGGACCTTGCTCTGGGTTCTGTGATCAGCCTCAGAGGGCTGGCTTCATTCTGACTCTGAAGGCGAGAGGAGCGGAGGGAGCTGGGTGGGAGGAGGGGAGCTGCCACCAATAAGAACTCTCGGTCCAGACCTGTGCCGAGTGGTCAGCGGGCAAAATTGAGGAGGGCGTGTGTCATTTGCCCCGCAGAGCTGGGCCTTTGACCGCTTGGGCTTCTGGGAGCAGTGGGGTTGGGTCAGTGCCCACCCCTGACGGCAGGCCGCGGGTGTGACCACGGGCTGGGCCCTGGGCAAGGGGCAGGACGGGTTTGTAGGGGAAGGGCGGGAACCTGCTGGGCCCGACTGCTTGGGACCCTAACGGCCACGCCTGTTCTTGACCATTGTGGGCCCTACTTCCCACGGACAGTCGGGCCAGAATGCCCCTGGGAGCCCAGCCGCTGAGGTGGGGGCTTTCAGTGCCTGCTCTTTGTAGTTTAAAAACCAAAATATGACTGTATTAGTAAACATCAAAATTTTTGTTAAAAAAATTAAAAAGAGAAAAAAAGCAGCAACAGAACTTTGTATCTTCTTGAGTACAATAAAAGAATATGGCTCCCTATATGCGAATTAATGCATCTATCTGTCTCTATGCATCTGTATCGATCCTGGGTGGAAACCTGCCTGTCGCAGTGGACGGATGGAGACCAGCAGCTACGCATGGCCCCTGGGGCAGGCCCTGAACTCTGGAGGGAGGTCTGGGGCAGAGGACTTCGCCTTCCCGGGGACCCCGGCCCGAATCAAGGATGTGGGAAGCCGCGGCGGCCTCTGGACTGGGACAGAGCAGGACCGGGAGGCGGGGGCCACAGCCTGCCCTGGAGCAAGGCCGCCGGTGGCTGGTGGTCTTCCTGAGCACTTCTATCAGCCACCCTTTTAACACTGGACACCTTTTAACTGGTGACTTCTTTTTCAAGAATGACTGTATCGGAGAAGATTTTCAAATACTCCCGCTCTTTTCTCCTTCACAGTGGAAAGAACACTGGACTGGGGTGGGAGAGGAGCTGAGATGGACAAGTCCCCTTCACCACTCCAAGCCTCAGTTTCCCCATCTCTAAAAGGGGCTTGACAGAATGACCCTCCCTACCTCACAGGGGTGTTGTGAGGAAAGTGTAAACCTTAAAGCGATATCGAAAGGGGATCTGTTCTCATCATTATTTATCATCACTTGTTGGCAGTTAGGCCCAGAACGGGCTGGTGTGGGAGGAGGGAGGGTGAGGGAGGACTGATGGGAACAGGGCTCCTCGAAGCAGGGTGGATTCTGGGTAGACCCGGGGGCCTGGCTCTGCCACTCTGGCTGTAGCATTTCTGTGCCTCAGTTTCCCCACCAGGAAATGGGGGTGGATCTTTCTTTGGATGG
The DNA here is from genome assembly GCF_019393635.1 of Dromiciops gliroides. Classification (NCBI taxonomy): domain Eukaryota; kingdom Metazoa; phylum Chordata; class Mammalia; order Microbiotheria; family Microbiotheriidae; genus Dromiciops; species Dromiciops gliroides. The sequence continues at coordinate 4,997,621 of NC_057861.1, forward strand.
GGGTTGGGAGGTATCCGTTCTTGGTGACAAGACTTCTCATTCTGCAAGTCTTACTACTTTTTGCAAACAAAACCCAGCTGATTCATGCTCCCTATACCATTCCCAATCAGAAGTCAACCAGCCTTTGCTTGAATACTTCTGGTAATGGGGATATCACCACCTCCCCAGGTAGCCCTTCCACTTTGAGAGAACTCTCATGGTTAGGAAGTTTCTCCCCCCTGTTCTTTCAGTCTGCTGGTGTCATGACCACCACACTGGTTCTATTTCTGCTCTGCTTTAGGGCCAAAGCTTAATTCTTCTGAGAGAGCTTCAGGGTACTGAGAAGCCACTCTGACCATTGACCCACCCAGCCAGGCCTTTCTCTTTTGCTGAACTGATGTTCTTCCCTGTGTTCTTCCCCCTTTTCCACCCTCCTGGCCCAGGTCTTGCCCAGGCACTGATGAGGATCCCGGCCTGGATCCGTTTGCCTGTGAGTGACCAGAGCCAGGTTGGGGGAAAGCATCATTGCTTGGATGGCAGATCAGGGGAAGGAGCCCATGCCCTGGGAAGACTGGGGGCACCCGCACAGTGGGTGGAAATCACCCTGGTCCCTTCTGCCTGGGGAGGGGTTCCTACGACTCTGCCCCAAGCTTGCTCTGGTCACACGGTGAGACCCTGTGGACACCAAAGGGCCCAGGGGCTCCCTCTGACGAATGAAGATCTGTAGTAAAACCATCACAATCCCCAGCTCCAGAACTGGCCCCGGTGCTGCCACAGCCAGCAGCTCGATGAGCAGCATCCCATTCCCCAAGATGCTTCTGGACCACGATGTGGGTGCTGGGCATTCACCACGGCTGAGGCCACCACTCTGCATGTGCACATGCAGGAATCTGTGTACACATGTGGGGGGGGCAGAGATGGAGGCTTGTGAGTCTGGGGGGTATGTCTGTGAGTTCTTGACCTCAGTTTCTCCATTTGTAAGATGGGGGATATTAGTGGAATCTAGGATGCGTTAGCCCAGATGAGTCCCCTTAAAATTTGGAGAAATAGAGAAAGAACGGGCAAGCGTCAGAGGGAGGAATTTGTCAGCGTGGGCTCCTGTGGCCGGGCCAGGGAGCCATTGCTAAAAAGAAGGCTCAGGAGGGGAGGCCACTGGCCATGCTCAGTCTGCAGGATTGAGAGACTGAAGAGCTCTCAGTGGTCCCTTCTGCCGATGAGAAAACCCGGGCTCAGAGAGGGAGTGTTGCCTGCCTGAGGGCACACAGGAAGCAAGGAGTAGAGCTGTGGGTTGGCCTGCAGATTCAGACTCATTCTCAGGCACTCCGGAGGGAAGTGGAGCTAGAGCTCTCGGCTTCTTTGGGTCAGGAGTCCCTCCACCATAGCCGGTGTGTGCTTATTCACACATCCATGCACCTCTGTATACCCCCTGGGGGTCTGGGAGTGGGGGGAGGCAGGTGTACAGCACGGGCCGAGCCCGCCCAGGACAGTGGGCAGACGGGGCTGTGCCATCAGGCACATCAGGAAGCCCCGAACATCCCTTCCACTGACCAGGGAATCAGGAAAGATTCACTGAGGCCCCTGTGGGCCCAGCTGTGGGACTCCCCTGCCTTGGGACCAGGCGGGAAGTTTCCCAAGGCAGGGGAGCCCCGTGAAACCCTTCCCGGGTAAGACAGAAAGCAAACACTCACGGCATGGGATGGGTGCTAAGAGACAGCCTCATGTCAGGGAAAGAGTCCAGGGGCCTGGGCTTGAGGCCCAGCTCCACTGCTCAGGAGCTGGGAGACCCCAGGCAGATCTCCCCGCCTTCCCTGGGCCTCAGTTTCCTTTGCAGCAGAAAGCTTGAAACTTGAAACAATAAAGTGGAGGCTGTTGGCCGTCAGAGGAGAGGGAGAAGAGCTGGCTTGGGGTCTGAACTACAGTGTTAGCTGTGACCATGGCTGGTCACTCTGGGCCTCACTTACTTCCTCTGCAAAATGATGATGCTCACACTGTGGTGAGGACCAGACTGACCAATACCATTAAGCACCTACTGTATGCAATAGGCTTCATTACTTTGGGGGGGGGCTGAGGCAATTGGGGCTAAGTGACTTGCCCAGAGTCACATAGCTAGTAAGTGTAAAGTGTCTGAGGCCGAATTTGAACTCAGGTCCTCCTGAATCCAGGACCAGTGCTCTATCCACTGCGCCACCTAGCTGCCCCTACTGTATGCAATAGGGGATATAAAAGCAGGATGCTTAGCCCTTTGAAATGCTTTAGGAAAGCTCTAAGTCCTGGGATTGTTTCCTTCATTCCTCTCCAGGCTGCATGCCAGACTCCTTCCAATCTTTCTCTATGATGCTCCCAGGGCACCAGGCAGCCACATCTCTTCCTTCCCCAACCCCTCCCACCCCTCTGCCTTTCAACTCCCCAGAGGGCAGGGGTCCTCCCTTCTGCTTGTGTTTCTATTCTCAGAACTTAGTGGTGCCCAGCATGCAGTAAGCACTTAATAAATGTTTATTGACTTCTAAAGGAGGTAGCATTGGACCTCCATCCACCTGTCTTTGCTCAGCTCTCTATCCCGATCACAAAGGAAGAAGAGGCTGGCTTATTTATCACTATATGGTGACCCCCCAACACACACATACAGAGCTCAGTGTGGGCCCCCTACACAATATTTATTAAGCACTTATTGAGTTCCAGGCATTGTATTAGGCACGGGGGACCCAAAAGATGTTCCCTAAGAGGTCTAAAGAGTATATGTGGGAGGGGGCACGTTACAGACACAGATATGTAAGTACAAAGGTTGTGTGAGATATATAGATATAGATATTAGAGAATGGACAAACAACATATATATATATACACATACACACATGTGCATATGCTTATATATGTGTGTATGTAAACCAAAGTATGTATATAAAACGACTTTATGTACATATATACATCTATGTGTATACATGAATGTACACTTACCCGTGTAGACTGGACACACCTACACACACACACCCCCAGTAGTTTTTGCTGAGGCACCAGCAATGTTGAGGGATTAGGAAAGGGCTCATGGATGAGGTGCCAGCTGGGCTGAGTTTGAGGAAGCTGGGAATTCTAAGAAGCAAGGGACGGAGGGCGTGGTGGAGGGTGGCCTGTGCAAAGTCAGAGAGGTGGGAGATGGGGTGTTTTGTCTGGGGAGCAAAGAGTGGGCCAAAGTTGCTGGCACGCAGAGTGCCCTTGAGAGGGTAATTGGACCCACAACACCGAGAGTTCTTGGAAGAGGGAGCGATATCTGAGGAAATAACAGCAAGGACCTCCAGGCTCCCCGGGGCTGAGCAGCCTTTGGGGTGGGTCTGATAGCATCCTGATGGTGACCTTCAAGCTGCAGGCGGTGGCCTGGGGGGTCAGGACGCTGCTGTCCTGGTTCCTTTCTCCTTGGCTGGGGCTTGTGAAGGGACTTTGTTGTTGGGTCAGGGAGGCCTGGGTGTAAGTCCCCCTCGGCCACCTCCTAGCTGTGTGCCCCTGGGCAAGTCATTCTACCTTTGTTTGCACGGAGTAAATGCTACATAAGTGTTAGCTGCGATGCTCCCATTTCCCCAATTCCCTCAGATTTAAAAGCACTTGCCTCACTGCCCCCTCGGTAGGACTGCGAGGATTATTCTCCATCTTACAAATGGGGAAACAGAGGCAGAGAATTGGAAAATGACTTGGTCAGGGCCACAGAGCTTGGCAGCCCACCCCAAACCCAGGTCTGTGACATCATGCTCAATGCTCCATCTTGTACGTGGGCCCTGGGCGGTCGGTCTCTTGCCCTGGACTGTCCAGTGCAGTGGATACCCAGGGTGCCCATAGAGGGGAAGAAGCCCAGCAGCACAGGGCGGCGGCCTCTTGGTGGAGGAGAGAATTAGGAGCAGGTGATAGCAGCGGCAGCTCTCTAGGGAGGAAATCAGCATTTATGAAGTGCCTGGTGTGCAGTGCACTGTGCCAAGAACTTTCCAGATATTACCTCATTTGTTCCTCATAACAACTTGAGAGGTAGGGACTATTATGAGTTCCACTTTACATGAGGAAACTGAGGCAGGCAGAGATGAAGAGACTTGCCCAGGGTCACATGGCCAGTAAGTGTCTGAGGCTAGACTTGAACTCAGGTCTTCCTGACTCGAGGTCCCCTGCTCTATCCATTAGCTGCCTCAGAGAATGGTCTCTTCTGAGAAATGCATGCACGGCACAAGAAGTCATACTACAAAGTCTCCCTCTTTGGCCCCCTGAATGCTGTGCCCTGGCTGGAAGCCTACCCTTAGTTTCAGCTTTATGCCCACAGGCGAATGGATGGGTGTGCATGTGGTATGTGCTGTCTGCGTGTCTCTATGGTACCTGCATCCATGTCTCACGGTGCAGTCTGTGTGTGGGTGTTGTCTCTGTTTGCATGTGTGGGTGCATGGGGGGCAGCAAGACCCCTTCCAGAATTGTCTTCCAGAGGCCCAAAGCCAAGAGTCCCAGTTTCCTTCCTTCCCTGTCCCTGCTGGTCTCCCACAACCTTGGCACACAGGCTGGTCCATATGCAGTCTCTTCTGAGAGAGCCGGTGACCGTGCCCTGCAAGGACCAGAATGGAAAGAAGCTTAAAGAGAGGCCGGAGGTGCTGCAGTATCTGAGACTTGTTCTGCCTCACCTAAGGACACAACTCGGGGCCATGAATAGAAGGGGAGGGACAAGTTTAGGTTTGGCATGAAGAGAAGATCCCTAAGAAATCCTGCTATCCAGGAGGGGGATGGAATGCCTCAGGAGGTGGTGGTGGTGGGGGTGTTCTCCTTTGCTGGAGGTTTTCAAGCTGAGACCGGAGAAGCAGTCACTGGGAATGATTCTGGCCTGTCTGGCCTTCTCTTTGATAGACCCAAAGTCTATCAAAGCTGCCCCTCCATGCCCTCAGTATTGCGGTCCAGCACAGACCTCCTCAGCGTATAACTGGGCTAAACCAGCTTCAGCTGTGATGTGAGTCTCAGCGTGGTGGCTCCACTGTCCTGGATGGTGAGAAGAATGTTATAAATATCTTTATAAATTTTTTTCATCTCTGCTCTGTCGCCCTCCTTCCAATTTCATCCTTAAATGCCTTAGGTGAGTTGGGGTCTCTCACCAAGCTTTCTATATCTTTCCACTTGTTCTCTGTTTTATGAGGCAATTGACGAGGCTCACAATCTCCCAGCATCTTTTCCCATAAGACTTAGCTGCTGTAACCCTCTCTGTCTGGCAAGTCAATCAGTATTTCATGTCAGAAGGGTTTTGGGGGGGCCTCATCACTGTGGCAATTGACTTATACCCGTTAAATTTCTGGACAAGAATGGTTAGAATCATCATTGATGTCCTCTCCTTTATTCATTTTCATTTGTTCAAACAGGTTGCGGCGGGGGGGGGGGGGGGGATGTTTTAATTGCATAGCCTCTTCTCATTTTTATCCTGCTAGTTTTGTATTCATTTTGATCTTTGCTCTGACAAGTCAGTGGTCTGATTGTACACAGCTGATTCTTTGTCAATAAGATTCTTTATCAATCTTTATCAATAAGGTCACTTCCCTGTTAAAATATGTTTCATTTTTATGCTGTTACTTGGCACTTGCCAAATCCATCAATAATAAAGAACAAATCATTCATGTTTCTATAGTGTTTTAAAGTTAACAAAGGTTTCTTCACATCAATCCTGTGACTTATATAGAGGGCTTATTATCCCCCCATTTTACAGATGACAAAACTAAAGCTGAAAATGGTCAAGCATCTGTTCCTGCTCCCTTGGTCTTAGGATCAACTAATTTATACTAAAGAATTAAAGGCTGAATGTGGTCTTCTCCTTAAGTATAATGGGGTAATGTTGTTGGGGGGTCCTATTCAGAAAAGGGGGGCTCTGAGATCCCTTCCTGCCTTCACTGCTTGAAGCCCAAGGACAAGGAGGGGATTTCAGAGGCCCTGAAATGGGGCCACTACCCGTGATAAAGTCGAGCTTGGGAAGAGGCCAGTGTCCAGGCAGAAGGACAGCCAGGATGGAGCTCACTGGCCACCTACCAGGTCCCAGCTTCCCCGAGGGGACCTCTGCAGCCTTGACCAAATGCCTGCCTTTGTGGGACTCTTTGCAGCTCGGGAATCAGACTCTCCTCGTCTCCACGATCCCCCGGGAATCTGTCCAGAGCTTTGTTACATGCACGACAGCTGTGAGCCAATGCACACCAGCCCTTTCCCATCTGTGAACGCGCGGGACGCCCCCAGGGGGTCACAAGGCCCCGAGGGCAGGGCTGCTTCTTTCTTTGGTCTCCTGGGTGTCCAGTGTGTACTTTGTACCCAGTGGGCATCTGTTACATGTCAAACTACATCGGGGATGACCAAGAGGGAGGGAGCCAGGAGAGCCGGTCAGAATGGCATCTGTGGAAGGAGCTTGGGTCTGCTTTCACTTGGAGATGAGGGGATGAGGGGATGAGAAGTGGGCAGGGCAGCTGTCATCCCTCCCGGGGCTGTCTGTGCCACCCTCTTGGCCTCTCCCCCTGCACCTCCCTCTTCACGGGCAGCCTTCTCCCTGCGCATCCTCTCTTTACCCCGAAGCCGCTTCTCCCATTGGTGAGCTCCTCCCACAGCTCAGAAAGGGTTCAATCTTGTTGACATGGGAAGAGGCATTAGACTCACTGTTTGTCAGCAGAGGACAGAACCAGGAGCCGCGGGTCAGCAGTGCAGAGAGGCAGACATAGATGTCCAAGATCAGAGTCAAGGGAGGGATGGGCTGCCTTTGGAGGTAGTGAGTTCTCTGTCACTGGAGGTATTCAAGCAGAAGCTGGGAGATTACTTGCTGGGCATGGAGGGGATTCTGTGCTGGGTGTGCAGAGGTCCCTGCTAACTCTGAGGTTTTGGGATGATGGTTACTATTAATACAATTAGTAGCTCTATGTAGGATGGAATGGGTGGCAAAGAAGCAGCCAGCCCTCCTTGGTCAACATTCCCCTGCATGTACCATCTTTCCCTGGTGGAATGTTAGCTCCTTGAACATAAGAACCTTCTTTTTTTTATCATACTATATATTTTTAAATTTTTGCGGGGCAATGGGGGTTAAGTGACTTGCCCAGGGTCACACAGCTAGTAAGAACCTTCTTTTTTTTTTTTTAATGAAAAATAATTAAATGTTCTCTCCCCAGTGCTTAGCTCAGCACTGACAGACACGTAGTCAGTGTTTCACGAATGTTGTTTTTTTCATTAATTCCCAGTAGATAGAGTCAGCTCAGAACCAGAGGGCTGAGGTCAAGTCTTCCTCTCACATACCTGGCCGTGTGTCCCAGGGTGAATCACTTGACCCCCGGAGTGCTCTTAGCAGCCATCAGATTCTAAGCTGGGAAGCAGGGGCTGATCTGCACTGGCAGAGGGATTTTACTCGCTGGGAGTTCCTTATCCCAGTGCAATCCCAGGCCTTTTCTCTGCTCCAAGCGAATTACGCTCCGGATTTCTGCCCCCATCGAGGTCCCTCCCCCATCCCGGGCGCTCCCAAGCCCGCTGGCGTCTCTTGGAATGTAGCGCCCAGAGCTGGACACCGTGTCCGCTCTGACCGGGAGGGGTCCAGCCAGAGCATCCCGCTCCTTGGGCCAGAGACGGCCCTGCGCCCCGATGCGGAACTCCCGCCTCCTCCGGAGCTCCAAGGTCCCGAGGGATCGGGCCACACATCTGCCGGCCAGGCCGCTTCCGACCTTCGGCCGGTCACTTGACCTCAATGGGCCTCAGTTTCCTCAAATGGAATGAGAAGGGGTTGGGCCAGATGGCCCGAGGCCGCAGGACCCTCCCGCTCCTCACCCAGGATGCTTAGAGCCTGGATGCCATGAATGAGCCCGATGCACCTGCTGCCCCCTGGTGGGTGCTGAGCGAATTGCAGAAAGCACTGAAGAGGTAGCGAATGCCAAGGTGTCTCCGGTCTGGGAGGCATGTCGGGTAGAGCTGCCAGGGGGGACCTTGAGGCCAGGCCCAAGGGGCCTCCTGGGAGCTTGGGCTCAAGACCCAAGGTCTGGTCAAGCTGGGATGGAAGGCGCCTCATCCTCCTGGGCAGAGACGTTGGGGGGTAGAGCCAGGTGTCTGTTGGGAAAAGGAGGCATCTATGCCCTGCTCCGCCTCCTCCGCCTGATCCATGGCTCCCTGCCTGGCATCGAGGGCCCTACAGGTTCACTCGAAGGGGGCAGGTCTAGGGATGGCCTGGGTTGGACAGACTTCAGAGACGCTTTGAAACAAAATCACAATATCTTTCCAAATGGGTTTGGGTATGTATTTTTTACTTGAAGAAAATAGAAAAGGCTCCTGAGGCCCCAGGGGACCCTGGCCCCAGGCTGAATTCCTGAGGCCCCAGGCTGAGCTCTGAATGCCCTCCCCCCACCCCCACATTCCACCTTCACATCTCCCCCCACCATAGCCTCTGTCCATGGGCAGCCTTCAGCCCAAGAACACGGCCTTCTCTAAGCCATCCTTCACTTTCAAGTACTCCAGAGTGGAAGGGAAGTGGGTGCATTCAAAGCGTTTGTTGTTCCGGATGTACTGCAGAAAGTCTGGAGCCCCGGGGCAGATGACATTGTCAGCTAGCAGCACTGACCCCTTCCGAAGGACCCCGCTTTCCTGCAAAGGCAAAGGAGGGAAGGGCATCAGAGCTGGAGACTTGGGAGGGGCCGATATCTGAGGTCATCAGTGTACAGAGAAGGGGCTGGGGTCCACTGAGGTAAATGACTTGCCCAAGGTCACTCGGGCAACAAGGGGCAGGCAGAATCCAAACCCAGGCCTTCTGACTCCAGTTCCTATCACACCATATCTCTGTTGGGCTTCAAAGTTTCCCAAGGGCCTTTCCCTCAATGACCCTATGAGCTAAGTAGTTCAGAGATTATTATCCCCATTGCACAGATAAGGAAACTGAGGCTGAGGGGAAGAAACTTGTTCCTTATACGAAATCAGGACCCTGACTGATTTCTAAGAGGTCACACTTTTTGATGGATTCAGGAGGTCTGGTCCATATAGCAAGGGCCAATAGAACAGATGACCACCTACATAAAGGTGACTTCAGAGGCCAAATGAACCCAGAATAAATCTGCCTGCTTATCATTCCACCATTAGAGCTTCATTAACTTTGTCCCCGAAGCCTCTGCAGTCTAGACAGGAACTGACATCTTAATTATGAGTTGATGACTTTATCAGCAGCCAGCTGAGAATTGAGGGAGGGGCCTGTCCCAAAGGGCAGCAGGAGGAGAGCCCAGAGGGAACCCACACAGCTCCCACTGTGCCACAGACTGTGCTCGCACCAGGAAAGGAGGAGGCATCCTCCAGCCAATAGCCAAGAGGACAGACTGGCCGTGTGCATGTCGGCAGCCCAGGCTGAGGACTCCGCAGGGACCACACAGACCTCCAGGGAATTTCAGAAAAGTAGAAATGGACTTCCCTCCAACTGTGGGCTTCGAGCTATCCCTCTGAGGCAGATACTGAGACTGAGGACATGTCCCCTAGACTCTGGAGGGAATCCATCCCCTAGACTTTGGGGGGATGTGTCCCCTAGACATTGGGGGGGCATTTCTTTACCCATTGTTCTTAAAGCTACCTCAGGAAATACCCATTTCTGTTTTTTTGTTTTTGTTTTTTTTACAAGGTAATTGGGGTTAAGTGACTTGCTATGGGTCACACAGCTAATAAGTGTTAAGTGTCTGAGGCTGGATTTGAACTCAGGTCCTCCTGAATCCAGGGCCAGTGCTCTATCCACTGCACCACCTAGCTGCCCCAAAATACCCATTTCTAAAAGTTTATGGACTCAGGCTGGCGAATGGATTCTCAATGGAGAGAGGGGCATAGCAGTATTAGAACCTCTCTCTGTCCCCCTCCCAACAAACCCCAGTTTCCCATAGAACTGGGAGGGCAGGAATAAGCCAGCTGCCCTCCGAGGACCCTGGGGGAGTAGGACTCTAGGGAGTGGCCCAGCAGAGCAGGGGGAGGTGGGACCAGGAAGGTGCCCCCGCCCAAACCAGTCACCTGGGAGGGGTCCTGAACCTGACTCTTCTTTCTCTTCTGTCCCCCTCCCTAGGAGGGACCTGGCCATGAGACAACAGAGGAATAGGCCCAGGGGAAAGAAACCAGACAAACTCACCAGGGACAAGGGCTGGCTAGCAGCGCCTCTCTGCCTCCGCCTCCCTCCCTCTCCTTCTCTCCCTCCCTCCCTCCTTCCCTCTTCCTCTCCCTCTCCTCCCTCCCTTTCCCTCTCCCTCCCTCCCTCCCCCTCTCCCTCTCCTTCCTCCCTCCCCCTCTCTCTCTCTCTTCCTGGAGGCCACCTGCCGGCAGCACATGAGACAGGGGAACCCCCAAAGGGGCCGAGCTAGGCCACTTGGGTCCCTTCAAGGGACAATGCCTGCCTGGGGCAAGGGGTGGGGAGGGGGTGGGAGGGTGCCCAGTGCGTCTGCCTCTCAGGGACAGGTTGGATTGTGTGATTTCTGAGGCCCCTTCCAGCTCTGTCTGAACCTCTTCTTGGGGGCAGCTCATGGCCTAGGGGAGCGAGCACTGGGCCTGGAGTCTCAGGAAGACCTGAGTTCAAATGCGGCTTCAGACCCGAGCTGTGTGACTGCCTCAGTCAGCTTCAGACAGGGTATGGGGGGAGGGCAGCGGCCTTGGAGCCCTACAGGGAGGGGCTGATGGGATCCCAGGTTTAGAGGACGTGGCGATGCTCTCCACAGCCAGAGAGAGAGCTGTGGTGTCTGAACGCGAATCAAGGCAGACGATTTTCACTTTTCTGTCCAGCCCCCCCCCCCCCCCCCCGTGTTTTTTCCCTTTTGTTTTGATTCTTCTCTCACAAAAAGACTCATGTGGAAATATGTTTTACATGATTGTACTGTACAATCTAGATCAGATTGCTTTGTCATCTTGGGGAGGGGAGAAAGGAGGGAGGGAGAAAAATGTGGAACTCAAATCCTTTGGGGGGGCGGGGCAATGAGGGTTAAGTGACTTGCCTAGGGTCACACAGCTAGTAAGTGCCAAGTGTCTGAGGCCGGATTTGAACTCAGGTCCTCCTGAATCCAGGGTCCATGCTTTAGCCACTGCGCCACCTAGCTGCCCCACAATTATATTTTAATCTGGTTCAGGCCTCACCCTCATGTAGCCCTTGGCCAGTGTTTGGCGCTTCTGGTTTAGAGGATAGAGAGGTTCCCTTGGAGTCATGGAGACTTGAATTCAAGAACAACCCGCATAATGTCTGACTGTGTCTGTCTTCCATGGGCCACTGCCTGAGACTATTAGTCACAGAGGAGTGGCTGCTCTGCATGGGTGGAGGGAATTTCCACACTGGGAGTTGCCCACAAGTCTCTCCCCACTTCAATCCATCCTCTGCTCAGCTGCCCAAGTGTAGGTCTCACCATGCCATGCTCCGGGGCTCCCTATTCCCCTAGCACCCAATAGGAAGCCCTCTGTCTGGCTTTTAAAGCTGCTCCCGGCCTTTCCCCTTGTTAGCTCTCCCCATCTCATTCCCCGGTATTTCCCTCCACACACTCCACAGCCCAGTCCTGCTGATGCCCTTGCTCGCCCTCCCCCACCGTGCCTTTGTGCTGGCTGTGCCCTCCACCCAGAACACCGTCTCTCCTCCCCTCTGCCTTGCGGTTTCCCTGGCTTCTTTCAAGACTCAGCTCAAGGTGATGGACTATGATTACACTTTCAAGAAAGGCTGAAAGGCAAGGTTTACGAGAAGTCTGAGAAGGCTTGTGTGAACTGATGTGGAGTGAAATGAGCAGAACCAAGAGGACGCTGTGTAAGGTGCCCAGTGCTGTCTGGAGAGTCGCTGTGAACCACCAAGCTGTTCCGAGGAATCGGCTATGAAGGAGGGTCCCTTCTGCCCCCAGAGAAAGAGCTGGCGGATGGACCTGTGTATGACATGGTTCCTCTAACATGGAGCTGGGAGGCTGGGAGGCAAACAGCTCAGAACTCTCAATGTTTAAAGGAAAAAGAAAGATTTAGGGACTCTGCTCCACTGTGGAGCCAATCGCAGGCCCCAGGACTCCTGACAAAGCACATTCCCCACCCCCAGAGAGCGGAGGGGCCCAGGGAGCAGAAGGAGACCTCGTTTGGTCTGGCCTGGGGCATGGCCAACCAGGCAATTTGTCTGCTTGATTGCGTGTGTCTAAAGGGGTTTGTTTGATCTTCCTTGTTGGATAGAGGTTGGAGGGACAGAGTGAGACTGAAATTTAAAAAAAAAAGCTGAAATTTTAAAAATAAGTGAGCAAGTGTTTCAGTGGCCCGGGCCATGAGCATCCCAGGGTGGCTGGGTGGGTCTTGATGCTGGAATTCCCTCTCTCCTTCTACAGAGTAAGGCATCAAAAGCTGCTCGGCATGCGTCTGGTCAGAGGCACGGCTCCGGATGGCCGCCTACCGGGGCGCTTTCTCCTCAGCATCTTTGCCAAGGGTGTATGGGCAGATCCCAGTGAAGCAGCAAATATTTGGGCCCAAAGATTAGGGCTCGTTTGCTCCCTGCAGGCCCAGGGGATTCTGGGCCTCTCTGCTTTTATCTACTTTATTTGGTGGGGGTGGGAGGGTTATATCTGCTTACTGCTGTCTCACCCACTGTTTCTGAACCACCCCCCCAAGCCTCCTGGAGAGCCCTCCATCAGAACAAGCACAACCACCCCCTCAAAATGCCCCCACCTGTTTGCCAAAGACAGGGTTATGCAAGGGATCGAGATGAAGGACACAACCCAACTCAGGCAAACCAAGCAGCCAGATTTCTGAGGGAAGCTGGGAGCCTGCGGAGGGGGCGCTGGCTGGGCCAAGGCCAAGGCCAGGGCTGATATGGACCTCAGACCTTGGGTGGAGGCGCTGTGCCCACAGCAATTGGTGGCTGGGAGTTGGCATTCCCCACTCATTACTCATCCCCCTTTTGAATCAACTAATAATTCTTGAGATAATTACCAGTTTGCCACATAGAGTATTTAGAAAACCTTCAGCTTCCCGGCTATTGAATTGCAGTATTTGCTTATACGTGTTTTTCTATAAATACAGATACACCGTAATCATCCCTCATGAGGGCCACTGCAATCCCAACACCCCGGGAGCTCCTTCCCCGGGGGCATTCTGGCCCGTCAGGGTGGCCAGGAGATGCTGTCGTCCTAATAACTCTCCCTCCTTACACCTCGATCATCTGTGCCCTACACACACACACACACATACCCCTACACATAGAGACACACACCTATACACACATACATACACATACCTACACACAGACCTACACATGCACAGACATACAATACACAATACATACACACATACACACATACACACACCCCACATCTGACTGATTTTTTTTTTTTGCGGGGCAATGAGGGTTAAGTGACTTGCCCAGGGTCACACAGCTAGTAAGTGTCAAGGGTCTGAGGCCGGATTTGAACGCAGGTCCTCCTGACTCCAGGGCCGGTGCTCTATCCACTGCACCACCTAGCCTCCCCCCACTGATTCTTTAAATGGTTAATAGCCAGCCTTTATAGATCACTTTAAGGCTGACAAAGCACTTTACAACTATCATCTCCTCTGACCCTCACGACAACTCTGAGAGGCAGGGGCTGTTATTATCCGCCTCTCACAGATGAGGAAGTTGAGGCAGACAGGGTGAAGTGACTTGCCCAGGGTCACAAAACTAGGAAGTGTCTGAGGCCAGGTTTGACCCAGGTCTTCTTGACTCTAGGCCCAGGGCTCTGTGCATTTGACCCTGAGCTGCCTTGTTGTTGTTCTTTGTCCTTCCTTCTCGAAGGGGACCGTGGCATCAGGGTGATGCCATGACTTGCAGTGAGCTGGATTTTCAGTGAGGGAGGCTGTGCAGTCACCAGCCTCACTCCCCTCCACAGCCGTCTGGGCCCCGTGGCCAGACAAACATCAGGACGCCTGGAGATGCCTTAGAGAAACCTTGGGGTGACTCTCTCGTGGCAGATTCTCTTCCCAGACTTTGTCTACTGTGCCCCGCCTCCCGTCGCTTCCTCCCCCTCTTCTGTGTGCTGTCTTCTGCCCTTAGAGAGTAACCCCCTCACGGGCAAACTCTGCCTTTCTTTCTGCTTGGATTTGCATTCACTGTCTTAGTCCAGTGAGCTGAATGCCTGGTACACAGAAAGTGCTCAATCCATGCTCACTGCCTGACGTGCCCCACTCCCCTCTCCCCCCAGGTTAAGAGGAAGGGCACCTTTACCCCTAGAGGGATCTGGAGGGATCTCAAGTGCAGCACGCTCTGCACCTGCAGGCTTTGTATGAGAGATACTAAAAGCACAGCCAGTTTGTTTGTTTTTAAATCTTTCCCAATGTGCCCTTTAATCCCTGGTCAAGGTCACCTTCGGCTAATCCAGTGGCAAGGGGCCTGGAACAGAGAGAGGCACTGCCACCATCACCTGCACCTGCTGGGGGATCAGGTGACCTGGCAGGCTGGGCACGGTCACCAACGGTGTCTACACAGAGATCTTTTTCCTTGTTTTACCACATTTCTTTCCAAGTTCTTTTTAGAAGTTTGTTCTTTGGGGGGAAAAAAGATGCAGGCCAAGGCTTCTCAGCGTGCTACATTTGGCAGGAATGCTGATCTCTCCCTACCATGGTTGTTCAGTGATCCTCTGATGAGCCTGGTGGCAGTGAAGCGCTCTTCTCACAGCAGCCTGACCCGGGCTGTTTGCCCGCTGGCCACAAGCAAGCCCCTTCATCGCACTGGCTGCTGAATAAATGAGAAGAATGCTGGTATGCTCTATCTCACTAGGCCCTGCCACACCAGAGGCAGGAGTTGTCACTGGCATTGTTGTTAGGCTGTCCCCCGGAACAGATCCCTTGCTTCTTTCAGTCTTGTTTTCTTCATCTGTGAAATGGGCTCACGCAGGCCCTGACGGGAGGAAGGCACTTTGCAAGTGCTAAGGAAACAAGAGCTGCCGTCCTCACCATCGCCACCGTCACCTCGTCTTCTACTGGGCTCAACTGCATCTCCTTATTCAGGCTCCAAGCCTTGATGGCCATCCGTCCTCCATGCGCACGAGTAATTTTATACTTGCCTCGTCCGAAGGACAATCCGATATCCCTGGAGAAAGATTTTATGGTCTTGGTGAATGGAGCCGCGTCATCCATGTGCGTTAAGTTATTGATTATTTGGGTTGTACTGGGAAAGAGGACGATGTATTTAAGGTGAGGTAGAAGCACAGCAAACAGGCCCAAACTGCCCTGATAAACGCCAAGCCTTCTTGGCATCACCGAGTCGCTGGACTAGTTTAAGCCGAGAAGAGTTTCCCATGTGGACGTCAGATCCCTCGGTGCTCCCACCATCACTGGCTCTATTTTATATGATATATTTTATACGCTGGCAGTGTGTGAGAAGGCCCCGAGGATGGAAGTCAGTCTGAGGCTTTGCGGCCATCGTTACGGGTGGTGGAAAGGTCACGGCACTTTCAGGCGGCTTGTTCGATATCCTTTGGAGGCTCTAGGGCTCTCGATGCACTGCCAAGAGCGATCCATCAGTGCCCCCAAGAGCCAGGCTCTGTGCTGGAGATCCCAAGACAGAGATGAATCCGTCCAAGGGCTGACATGTTATCGAGGGGGATGCCTTGTAAGCAGGCAGGGAAATAGGAAATATGTTCAGAGTAAGCACGAGGTCATTTACAGGTGAGGAAGGTGCACTGGCGGAGGAGGGATGAAGAGATGGATGGCAAGAGCCGTTGGCCTCCTCCTCATCCTCCTCCGCCCCCTCCTCCTCCTCCCCCACCCCCTCCTCCTCCTTCCCCACCCCATTACCATCACCATGGAGACGTCTATGCCTCTGTGACTCACAAAGGGCTCTCTATGCATTATCTCACTGGACCTTCTCAACAACACCAAGAGTCAATGACCAGCTTCCTCGCCATCTTTTGCACTCACCTCTAGGAGTTTGGTATCCGGAAGGTACCGGAACTTCCAGTGATCCATGAAGACCATATCAACCGTGTTGATATCATACTTCTTCTTCAGCTGGGGGATGATTTCCTGGGAGGGCCCCTGCAGGATAGAAATCTGGAAATGCAGAAGTCTCAATTACTTCTTTGTCCTGTGGTTTGGAGAGCAGAGGGTCCTGGCTCTAGGGCTGGGAGGAGCTTGGGGGGACGTCTGGCCCAACCCCCTCATTTTACAGAGGAGGAAACTGAGGCTGGGGACTTGCTTAGGGTCACAAAGAAGGCCAAGACTAGGGACAGAATTTGAGCCTGGGAGCTCCAAGGCGTGTTGGCTAGACATCACGGGCCTTTCATGAGCTCCAGGGGAGAGAGAGGGCTCTGCTAGTGACAAGGCAGAACTCTGCTGAGAGGAGGCACTGGAGCCAGAGGATCTGGGTTCTAATCCTGCCTCTGGCACTCGCTACTTATGTGCCTTTCGGCAGGTTCCTTCATCTTCCCCAGCCTCCTCTCTGCTGATTGGCTCCAATTTATCCTGTTTAGTGTTGCGTGGGGAGACTTGGGGGGAGGGAGCCAAGATGGCTGGCCAGGCCCCCACTGGATGGAACACCAGTGGTGGGACCAGCAGCAGTTCAGGAACCTCTCCACTTGAGATCTGTTAAGGGCTAAAATTCTAGCTAGTCTGCCTAAAATATCTAATGAGTGGTTGCCAATAAATTATAAGCTTTAGCAAGAGTTAGGCTTTTAAGCATTTATTAAGGAGAATAAGAATTTGGTAAAGAGAGAGAGAAAGGCCTAGATTCCTATCTATTAAAGGGAGAGCACATTTCTAGCTCCCTTCTCCACCAGCATCCCCAGGAAAAAGCCCCAGTCAGAGCAGCAGGCTCCCCCTTCTTCCCCCTACTAGCAAACACCACTTCCTGACGCCAAAGAAAAGACTCCTGGTCTTACCCTCAAAGACCTTCCTTTCATAGCGGAACTTTACTACAGTAAGTCTCCAGCAGGTGGCGTCATTCCAATCGTTATAGATCTTTATCTCAAAGAGGTCTAGCAATTGGACAGAAAGAGATGACAGGGTGCCCCTGTGCTGGCTGCAGATGTAACACCAGACACTGGCAACTCCATTGCTCAGACCCACTCCTGGGTCATAGTTCAAGGGCAGGAGGAGCACTTTAGGTCAAGAGGGAGCCAGGACCCTGAGGAACAACAGCAATTACAATACTAAGGGACCCTTCCAGGGGCCACAGACCAGGAGAGCACTGATGATGCCTCTCCCCAGATCACACTATCTTGGTAGCATTGAAAACTGCAAAACCCCTCACCCCCACACAGAACAGAGCCCAACTGCAACAAGAAGTTCAAAATCAAGAAATAGGATGGAAAAATGGGCAAACAACAACAAAAGAACCTGATCATAAAAAAGTATGAGGGTGACAGGGAAAGGTCACGACACAAATTCAGAAGACAATAAAGACAAAACAGCTACAAATAAAGCCTCAAATAAAAATGTGAATTAGACACAAGCCCAACAAGAATTCTTGGAAGAGCTTAAAAAAATGAGTTTCAAAACTCAAGAGTAATATAAGAAAAAACAGGTAAATAAATTAGAGTGAAAGAAGAAAAACTATAAAAAGATAATCAATAGCTTGGAGAAAGAGGCACAAAAAATACTGAAGAAAATAATGCCTTAAAAAAAAAGAAATGGCCAAAAGGCAAAAGAAGTATAAAACTTAACTGATGAAAATAACTCCTTGAAAATCAGAAATTGGCCAAATGGAAAAAGAGGTACAAAAGCTCAATGAAGACAATAATTCCTTTAAAACTAGAATTAGGCAAGTAGAAGCTTCTTGAGACACCATGAAACAAAACAAAGTCAAAAGAGAACTCAATTATACGTAATTTTTGTATCTTGTTTCTCCCACTAGCCTGGGAGCTCTTTGAAGGCAGGGACTGACTACCTTTCACCTATCTTTGTATCTCCAGTGCCTGGCACAGAACCAGAGCCTAATAAATGCTTGTTGACTGACCTCAATTTCTTCTTATGAAACATACAGGGGTTAGCTAGCTCTGAGGTCTCTTCCAGCTCTGACATTCCATGTTCTAAAATTCCTTGTAATTGAAATCCTAAGAAGAAGCTTAAAGTAAAGAGTTCAAATTCTGTCTCAGATACTTCCTAGCTATGTTACCCTAGGCAAGTTACTTAAATCCTATTGCCTCAGTTCTATCTGTAAAATGGGGACATACTGGAGAAGGAAATGGCAAACCACTCCAGTAATTTTTTTGTAGGGTCGCACAGCTGCTCCTTCCATGGGACCGAAGGCTCAGGGGACTTCTGTTACTTCAGATTGGAAGTTCTCACCTGGGTCTGGGTCACAGAACCCTATGGCTGCAGCAGAATGGTTTTAAATTAAATGCTAAATTTTAGAAAGATGTTCGTGAGAATAAAGATGGAACTTTTTTAAAAATCCAGGTTCAAGGAGTCCTTGAAATCCATCCACAGACCCCATGATTAAATATTCACCCTTGAGCCTAACCCACCCATTTCACAGATGAGAAAACAGAGGTCCAAAGAGAAGGGACGTGGCTGAGGATTCAAAGCCAGGTGCTCGGCTCTTTCCCTTCCCCTTTTGGTGGCTGAAGCCGTACCTTATCTTGTAGGCCGGCCAGCTGGATTATCTGCTTGGCAATGGACGCGAAGCTCTCGTTGAACTCAATGGTGAAGAGGTGTGCGCCGGGGGGAAGCAGGCGGGCCATCCTCACGGCCGAGTAGCCACAGTAAGTGCCCAGCTCCAGCAGGACCTTGGGTTTGGTTTCCTCCACCACCTTGTCCACAATCAGACCTGAGAGGAAGGCAAGAGGGAAGGGTACGTGGGGAGGGGTCAGCGGTGGCCTCAGGTCACAAGGAGAGAGGCTGGATAGGAGGGAGAACCTGCCAGCTCTTCCAGAAAGGAATGGCTGGGCTTCCTGGGGGGCGAGGGGTAGTGACCCCCCCCCCCCCGTCCTTGGAGCTCCCCAGGCAAGAGCAGGAGGACTGGGGATGTCAGAGAGAAGGTCCAGGACTGGGTTACATGAGGTGGGTCCTGAGGTCCCTTTCAACTCTGTGGGACTGGACGATGACCAGCGCTTCCCCGCCGCCGTGCCCTTACCCATGGTGCTCCCTCCCCCTGAAATGCCGGTACTGGCCTCTGCCACAAACCGAATTCCCATTCATTCTCTAACGCTGAAGCCAAACAGCAGCCCCTCTGTGCAGCTTCCCCGGACTCACAAGGCAGTAATGACCCCTCTGCCCAGGCCGAGGAGAGCGTGGGCTTGTGGAACGAACAGCCTGATACAGGAGCGTGGAAGAGGGAGCATCAGGCCTAGCTACACTGGCATGGACTGTAAGCTAACCGAGGGCAAGCCCTACATCTGATCTGAACTTTACCTCCCCCGCAAAAAGCCCAGGGCTCCAAACACAGCCTGTGGTTTAACAAAGGGGCCTTCTCACCACTGTGATTGCATTGAAGGAACCCAAGAGTCCGAGGCCCTGAGTTAAAATCTTAGCTCTCCCGCCTACAATCCTGGTGGTCTCGGCTCAGTCACTTCTGTCCTCCAGGCCCCAGGTGTAGCCTCATTAAGACTCACTTGTCTCATCTAGAGAAGGAGTGTGAGATCAGTAGAATTTCATAGGACTGCTGTTATGAGCAGAGGGAATGATGTCTACACATTCCCATGTGACATTAATGTCAACTGTTATTAATACAAATATTTCTCAGGCCCCTCCCAGCCCTGCCATCCCCTGTTCTAGGTTCTAAAATCCTGAGCCAACATTCCATGATTCCCTTTACTACCTTAGAATTCAATTCCACATGTGGTCATTCAAGGCACTGCCAGGCACTGTCCAAGGTGCTAAGGTCACAGGCACCCCCCACCCCCCCTCAAGTTGCTAACAGCACACACTTGCGTAAATCTCTATAGAACATGCCCACAGGAATGCAGAGTCACTGCTGAGAACGGGGAGGCTCTACAGAGCGGGAAGGGAGACAGAGAAGAAGCAGGGCTGGAGGTGAGGAGGGAGACCTTCCAGGCCCTGTGGGGGGTGAAGGCGATCAGTACAAAGCCCCTCCAACCGCTGAGCCAGCAGAACAAAGAACCAAAGAAGATGACAAAGCAGTTTAGCGGGGATTGGCCAAACAGCAAACTCAGACCTGCTGCTCCATCTCCCACCTCCGCACCTTTACCTGGTTACCCTCCAGGCCAAAGGTGGGGAAGCTCTCCCTCTGCACTCAGCCTCCTAAGAGATCCCTGTGTTCTCCAGAACTCTGCCGGTCCCTCCCACGCCCACCCGAGGGCCCCCTCACCTTTGGTATCGCCCACATTCATGGCCCACTCCTTCTGGTAACAGTACTTGTCAATGGCATCCATCACGCTCTTGGGATCGCCCACCACCGCATTCTCCTTTACCCAGTTCAGGATCCTCTCCTCTTTGCTCATGCCGGAGATGAAGTTGGTGATGGACATTAAGATGTAGTCATGCCAGGACAGAACCACAAAGTCTCTGTACTTCCAGGCCAGGAGCAGAAGCAGGAGAAAGGCACCAGCGATTAGGAGGGTCTGGCTCTCCAGCATCTGCAGAAATGACACCGAGTCTCAGCATCTGGGGCGCGTGGCTACTGGCCAGGAATGAGGGCAGGGGAGGGAGAGAGAGAGAGACAGAGAGACAGACAGAGACAGAGAAAGACAGAGACAGAGACAGGAGGGAGAAAGAGAGGAGAGACAGAGATAGAGAAGGGAGACAGAGAGACAAGGGAGACAGAGAGAGACAGACAGAGGAGGGAAAAAGGGAGGAGAGACAGACAGAAACACAGAGACAGAGAGATAAGGGAGACAGAGAAAGACAGAAAGAGGAGGGAGAGAGGAGAAAGAGACAGAGAGAAGGGAGATAGAGAGAGGAAGGAGAAAGAGAGGAGAGACAGAGACAGAGAGAAGGGAGACAGAGACAGACAGAGAGATGGGAGACAGAGACAGACAGAAAGAGGAGGGAGAGAGAGTAGAAAGAGACAGAGAGGGAGGAGACAGAGAGACAGAGAGAGAGGAGGGAGAGAGAGAGGAGAGAGGAGAGAGACTGAGATTTGTGAGAGACAGGCTGGACTGCCAGTAGTCAGAGATGCCAGCAGCTGTCTGGGGAACAATGTAAAGAAGGCTGGAGAGAGAACAGGAAGCCTCAGCCCTGGTAGGGTCAGTGCCAAGGATGACATGTCAAGAGTAATCTAGGGTTGGGGGGGGCAGGGTCCAGAACAGAGATCTCCACACTGTGCAGATGCCCCAATTTGGAAACTCCCTTCATCAATGCAGATCCCCAACCTAGTAGGAGCAGCGAGGTGGTACAGTAGATAAAGTACTGGCCCTGGAGTTGGGAGGACCTGGGTTCAAATATCACCTCAGACACTTACTAGCTGTGTGACCCTGGGCAAGTCACTTAACCCCAAGTGCCTCAAACATCCAGGGCATCTCCAGTGATCCTGATCCATACCTTGCCACTAGACCGAGGTGGCTCTGGAGGAGAGAGTGAGGCTGGTGACCTTGCCCAGCCCTCCCTTGCTTCAGTCCAATTCAGTACAAGTCATGACATCACCCCCATGTCATTGTCCTCTTTGAGAACAAAAGACAAACACCAACCACAGCCGGTCCCCACTCTAGTCTTCTAGACCTAGCCATGACCCAGAATTTAAGAAGCTTGGTTCCAGACCAGTTAGAGAACTATTGCAGTAGCCCAGGTGAGAGGAGAGATGCTGGTGAAGCATCCAAGGAGTGCCTGAATTTGGAAGCAGATGGAAGAAGAGCCAGAGGTCAGAGGTGACTCCACAGAAGTGGCCACAGTTCTGGCCTGGGTCTGGGATGCAGAGGGGTGCGGGATCAGAACAAGGTGACAGACAGCGTGCCGGACTTGAAGGCTGGAAGACCTGGATTCGAATCTTGCCTCAGACACTTACTAGCTGTCTAAACTTTGGCAAGGTGCTTCGCCTCAGTTTCTTTATCTGTAAAATGAGGGGACTGGCTTCGATGTTCTCTAAGATTCTTTTCTGCTCTAATCTCTGATTCCATAATCCACCGTGAAGGGTTGGTCCCATGTGACACTCAAACCAGCTCCTAAATGGGATTGGCTGTGACCTGCCAAGCCTGGAGGGCAGGACCAGAGTAGGGGAGGAGGCTCGAAGGAGGCTTGGTGGCAGGACACTTCCCAGCCTGCACCGGGGCTCAGAACCTTGCAGTTACCTATGCCTCTTAGAGAGTTCCCTCAAAGCCCAGCTCAAGTGCCTCATCACTTTCATTCGATAGGAGTCAAGTCAGATCAAGAAAGCATTTATTAAGCACCAACTGTGTGCCAGGCACGGGGGATATAAAGAAAGGCAACAGTCAGTCCTTGCCCTGGAAGAGCTTCAGGCCTCCTGAGGGGCTTGGTGGGGACAGAGAACTAAGCGCAAACAAGCTCTGGCCAGGCCAGGCCAGAAATAATGATGAGAAGGAAGGCATGAAGATGAAGGGAGGGTCAGGGAAGGGTCTACTGAAAGTGGGACTTGGGCTGAGGTTTGAAGGAAGCCAAGGAATCTGCCCAGGAGACAGAGATGAGGAGGAAGAGAATCCTAGGGATGGGGGACAGGCAAAAACCAGTCAATCAGGGGCAGCTAGGTGACACAATGGATAAAGCACCGGCCCTGGATTCAGGAGGACCTGAGTTCAAATCCAGCCTTAGATACTTGACACTTACTAGCTGTGTGACCCTGGGCAAGTCACTTAACCCTCATTGCCCCACAAAACAAAAAAAACCAATCAACATCTATTAAGCACCTACTTCGTGCCAGGCACCAGGCACTGTGCTAAGCATAAGGGCCTGCCCTCAAGGAGCTTCCAGTCTAATGGTGGAGGCAAAATGCAAGCAAGGTTGTAGGAAGTGAGCTCTGTACAGGAAAAATAGGAAATAATTAACAGAGGGAAGGCCCTAGGATGAAGAGGGTGTGGGAAAGGTTTCCTGTGGTTGGTGGGATGTTAGTCAGGACTTAAAGGAAGCCAGGGAGGTCAGTGGTCAGAGCAGAGAAGAGAGCATTCCAGACACAGAGGAGACGGCCAGAGCTGAGAAATGGAGGCTCTTGTGTGAGGAACAGCTAAGAGGCTGGGCACTGGGGGAAGCGGACCTGTCAGGGATAAAGGCAAGGGGAGGCCAGGGGCTGGGGGCGGGGCACCTTTTTATGAAGAGCCATAAATATCACCCAGAGGATTTTTTATTTGATCCTGGAGGTCTTTTAGCTGCATCCTCCATTGCCTTGTACTATTGAATGTTTGTATGTCTCTGTGTGTGTATGTGTGTATATATCCATGTGTGTGTCTGTGTCTGTATATGCATTCCTATATAATGTATTTTTTTTCTTTTTCTTTCTTTCCTTTTTTTTCTTTTTGCAGGGCAATGGGGGTTAAGTGACTTGCCCAGGGTCACACAGCTAGTAAGTGTCACGTTCTGAGGCTGGACTTGAACTCAGGTCCTCCAGAATCCAGGGCCACTGCTCTATCCCCTGAGCCACACAGCTGCTCCCATATATAATGTTTTTACTAATAATTGCTCACATTGTCTCTCCCTCCCAGCCCCTGGAGGGCTTTGTCTTTGGATCCCTACTGCCTGGTACAGAGCCTAACACACAGAAGGCACTTGATCTATATAGCTGCTGACTAACCGCCTGAGTCATTCTTTGAATTATTGGGCAGAACAGGTCTGACCAGAGGAGACGGACATCCTGGCCCTGATGGATCTCAGTAAAGCTTGTGGGGGAAGGAGAAAAGGGCTCAGACCAAACTGGAAAAGGAGTGGCCTCGAGGACAGTTGGCATGAATGAAGATGAAAGAGCTCGGGGGTCAGAGCTCCCAGGGATGCTGAGGGTGTGATGGTGCAGGGCAAACAGCCCAGGTCACCTCCAGGGGCTGCAGAGGCGGAGAACAGCGGGAATACACTCAGGGAGGACACTCTCTGTGACCTCAACAACAGGAAAGCTGGTTGGGGGGAGAGCAGGGGTGAGCAAGTGCTGACATCAGTCTGCCTCTGTTCACAACGTGCTTTGTGCCTCCTGTGCGAGACAGCGTGGCTCAGCCCAAAGAGGAAGGATTTGGAGGTAAAGGACTTGGGTTTGAATCCTGCTCTTATCTCTTACTACTGATGGGACCTCTAAGCCTCAGTTTCCTCAACTGCAAAATGAACATGTTGGACTCAGTCTCTAAGACCCCTTTTGGCTCTAAATCTATGGTCCTATGTGCACTATTTCATCTTATTCTTTGTTGGGTAAGAACTATAGGTATTATGATCCCCATGGAGGAACGGGTGTTTCCAGAAATGACCACTGACAAAATGAAAGGCACCAATTTTTTGAATAACCAAGCCTAAACAACTCAGACCTAACAAACAGAGAAGACGACAAAAAATGGGAAGCCCGTCGGAGTCTCAACTGTGGAAAGAGAGGTGCATGCGTGCATTGTTGGTGGACCTGCGACTTGGCCCAAACATTCTGGAAAACAATTGGGAACTAGGCGAATAAAGGGACTCAAATGTTCGTGCCCTTCATCCCAGACATCCCAGCGTAGGCAAGTGACCAGAGGCAGGCCATCTGACTCCAAAGGCAACCTGGTTTGCCAGAAAGAATACAGGATGTGGGCTGGCAGTCGGACTCAGCCTCTCACAATCCCTATGCCCAGAGCAGTCCCATCATTCTGTCCCTTTTCCCTTAAATTCTCCCCAACCTTCTTCGTTTCTGCCAGAGGCCACGATCCTCCCAATCAGCACCCTTGCTGGCAGCCTCAGTCGTCCTTCATCATCTCTACCCTCCTTAACCCATATGTCACCAAGTCAATTCAGACTCCACGACATCCCCCCCATAACCCTTCTCTGCTGATCCGGCCGCCAGCCTCGGCCAGGTCCTCCAAGACGATCCCAATGGGCTGATGATTGGCCCCTGCTTTTGGTCTCCTCTTCAATCCATGCCTCCCCCCGATCACTGCCTGGCTGCTTAGATGCTAATAATATTCTCAAGTGAGGCAGTGTCAGGGAAATGGAGAGAGAGCCGGCCTTGGGGTCCCGGGTCTGAGTACTACCTCTGCCTATCATATCCCCCCCAACCTCTCAATGCCCCATGAGCTGAGCAGGTGTTGACCTACTACACTGGTAGAGGGAGTTTCCACACTGGGAGCGCTCTGTAGCAATGCCATCCTTAACCACGTAAATGATACAGGTCATTGCCATTCTGTGCTGATGGGGTCACTGTTTCTGGGGGACCTTGGGCTTGTTGACAAAACCCATCTCACCTTTAGACCCTGCTATCTCATCACACGCCAAGGACGGCACGGAGCATCAAAGCTGGAATCCAAAGGTGGGGGCATTCTTTCCAGTGCCTGAGGCCCCTTCAGTCATCATGGAAATGCCCCCCCCCCCCAGGCAGGTGGACGGATGCCTTCTGAGCCACTTAGCTTAGCTGCAGAATAAGTGCAGCCTCTTTGGAAGCGACTCCTTTTCCTGCCTTTAAATGGCCTCCAGGTGGCCGTGTCTCTCTGGGTAGGGTTTCCTCCCAAAAGAAGTCCAGCGCTCCTCAAGTGGTTTCTGCCCCCAAATCCCAAGACTGACGATCATTGGCTCCACAGCACGAACAACAAAGCACCTAATAAGCGCCCTCTCTGAGAGAAGGAGCGTGGTAGCTGTAGAGGACGGCCTTGGCATCAGGAAGGCTTGGGTTCAAATCCTACCTCCCCTCACTCTCTGGGCCTGTTTCCTGCTCTGTAACATGTGCAGTTGGACTCAAGGGCTCCGCGGTCCCTTCCCTCTAAACCTATGACCCGTTGTGCCAGTCCCTGGGAATGCGAAGACAAATGCGGGATGTTCCCTGACCTTGTGGGCCTCCCTTCTGTGCCCGTGGATTGCCTGGGTGTGCGCCTGTCAAAGGATACAGCTTTCGATCTAATCCCACACATGTTTGTTCTCTCTGTCACCGCCACAGGCAGGGCCCCCTCAGTTTTATCAGGGCCTTTGGGAAAGGCCCATGTGACACGTGTCAGGCTGGCAGGCAGCGCTGGGGGACAGATAATGCACCGACCAGACTACCATCCAAGCCGAGCATTTATGAGGCCCCTCTGGGTGCCTATGGGCCAGGCGCTGGGCTGGGTGCTACTGAAAGGTGAGAGGGGTCATGGCTGGAGGTCTAGGAAGGACATTGACAAGTTGGGGTGACAGCAAAGAAGGCAAAGGGGTTCCAGACTGTTCTATGATCTGTAGGAGCTGGGGTGTTCAGCCTACACAAGAGAAGGCTCAGGAACAAGGTGCTGGTGGCTATAAGCACCTGTGGGGCTATCCCACAGATAGGCTATGAGGATGAGGATGTGCTAGAAGACCTTGAGGTGACATTGGCAGATCACATACTCAGGGTTTTGAAGCCAAACTTTGGGGCAGCCTGGGATGAGGTGGGAGAAGAATTTGAGAAGGAAGAAACCTTCACTTTATCTACCATCAAAACACTTGAAGAGGCCGTTGGTAGGAGGAGCAATTCTCTGTGTCAGCATTCCAGCTCCCAGACTTGGGGGGCAGAGGATTCCAGCGAGGGGGGAAGCAACCGAGGCCTTCGCAGGGGCCTGACAAGTTGCCCCCGGGCCAAATGGGCTGCCTTGGGAGGCTGCAGACTCCTCATGGCTGAGGCAGGGAGGCACTCACTGGGGCTTTATGCCCTGTGTGACTCCGACGCGGCCCTTTTCACAAAGCCATGCTGGAGAGACCGACCACACACACACACACACACACACACACACACACATACACACACACATGCACCTATGAATACATACAATACAAACATGCAAATACACACAAACAACACACACCAAACAAAAGCATCCAAACACCAGAAAACTCTGGGCTAAATGGAGATGGACAGACAGCACACTAGCGTGGCTGGTCCCGGGGGTGCTGAGGTGAGGCAGGAGAGGGACCGCTCTTTCCAGGATTTTTCTCTCCTCCTCTATCAAAAAGTTCATTTTTCTTAACTGCTCTGACCTCATCTGTATTCGTTTGCATTTGTATCCCTAGTTCTTGGCACACAGCAGGTACTTAATAAGTGCTGGCTGACTGACTTCTAGAAATGTGCATGTGCCTTCAATGACAGTCTTACTCGTGGAACGCTGACCAGTCACTGACCCACCTTGTGTCATCAAGGCCTGCCCCTTGGCCCGGGCCCAGGCCTTCAGCCATGGATGAGTCACTCTGGTACACCATGAGCTCTCTCTGAACTTCAGCCTCTCCCAGGGCGCTCCCCCTAATTTCTTCACAGGGTTGGGTTCAAACTTTGATCTGCCAAAGGAGGGAAGTTACTACCATTGGCCAGAAGGATAATCACCAGATGGTGAGCTTTTGGGGCCACAGCAACTCACGAGAGCTAGGCACGGCCCCCAGACTGTTGAGTGTCTGAATGTCATTCTGAGCCAATAGTCGGCTGACAACTGGGCCAGGCAGGGCACTGGAGAACGTGCCACACAACGGCAGGTTAAAGGATCGGGGCTAGGGGCGTTGGCTCAGAAGGAGAGGATTCTGGGCACCATTGATAGATGTCATTGGTCCTCTTTGAAAATCAAGGACCACCACCACCACCACCAATAGGTGTCTTCAACTATCTGATGGGCCTCCATGTGGAAGGACCAACAACTCAAGCTGTCATGCTGCCTGTTGGCTTGGAAGCCTCCATGTTACTCTTAACCCATTGGTCCTTGTTGCCAGGGGAAACCAGAGATGGGGCTCAGAGGTGATCACTCAACAACATGTATTACTGTGGGCTGTTATAACAACAATAATCAATAATATCATTTCACTGAAACTGTTCTGTCCAAAGTTATTAATGATCTTAGTTGTCAAATCCAATGGCCTTTCCCCTTCCTCATTCTCCTAGGTCTCCCTGTAGCCTTAGAAGGAAAGAGGGAAGGAGGGAAGGAAGGAGGGAGGGAAAGAAGGAAGGAAGGAGGGAAGGAAGGAAGGGAGGAAGGAAGGAAGGGAGGGAGGGAGGAAGGAAGGAAGGGAGGGAGGGAGGGAGGGAGGGAGGAAGGAAGGAAGGAAGGAAGGAAGGAAGGAAGGAAGGAAGGAAGGAAGGAAGGAAGGAAGGAAGGAAGGAAGGAAGGCAGGCAGGCAGGCAGGCAGGCAGGCAGGCAGGCAGGCAGGCAGGCAGGCAGGCAGGCAGGCAGGCAGGCAGGCAGGCAGGCAGGCAGGCAAGCAGGCAAGCAGGCAGGAAGGAAGGAAAGGGAGGGAGGGAAGAGAAAGTCTAGTCATGGCATGGAAGGACTGCAATCAACAAAGGTGGAGGGAATATTCAGACATTCAATCACAGAGACCTGAGGTCCCTGGCAGGGATTGTCTCCCTTGTGTTTGCTTATCTCCATTGTGTGGGGAAACAGAAACCACAATTGCTTTGCAACATCTTGCTGAGCTAACAATGTAACATCACTAGAAATATTAGGGGGGCAGCTAGGTGGCGCAGTGGATAAGGCATCAGCCTTGGATTCAGGAGGACCTGAGTTCAAACCCAGCCTCAGACACCTACTAGCTGTGTGACCCTGGGCAAGTCACTTAACCCCCATTGCCCTCCCCCCCCAAAAAAAGTTAAAAAAACAAAAAAAAAGAAATATTAGAAAGTCCCCAGCCCCAAGGACACTTGTAACTTGTACCAACACTGGCTGGCTTTGGTTAAGAGATGCTGCAGTTCTGACACAATTATAAAAGTATTTTGTCCTTTTTCCTTGTCTCCTGCCCTTGAACATTCTGATAATAAGTGCTACCCCCAGCTTCTCCCCCTCTTTCTCGGCCCCTCCATCTCCTTTCCCTTTCTATCTTTAGTTGCTGCAGATGCTGCTGACTGACCCCCAGGTATCTGAGTTGGCTCCCAGGCAATGGCCACAGGCCCCTCACTCATATCTTTCCTTCCAGCCTGGCCTCCCATCTTTGACCCTGGCTAATGGCTAGGCCTCTCCCAAGAGGTTACCTCCTGCAGTGCCTTGAGCAGGTGCTTAATAAATGCATGTTGGACTCAACTGAATCCTGTCACCAATTATCAATGGAAAGATAATGGTGGGGGGCAGCTAGGTGGAGCAGTAAATAAAGCACCAGCCCTAGATTCAGGAGGACCTGAGTTCCAATCTGGCCTCAGACACTCGACACTTACTAGCTGTGTGACTCTGGGCAAGTCACTTAACCCTCATTTCCCTGAAAAAAAAAAAAAAGAAAAAGAAAGATAATGGGGACCTTAGACCTGAACAGACACCAGACAAGCTCAGCTGCACTTATGCAGAAGGTGGTCGTCTCCCATCCCCCCAGTCGGCAGGTCCCTAGAATAAGATTGCTGAGGTCTACCAGCCTGCCTGCCCGCCCTCGAAGATGTTTTTAGAATTATTTAATGCTCCTCTGTTGAGAATCACAGATTCTCCCTTGAAGGACAATGACATCTTTTCATTGTGGATTGGCATTTACTTAAAGAAAGAGCACAGGTGCTGGAGTCAGAAGGACCTGGGTTCAAATCTGACCTCAGAGACTTGACACTTACTAGCTG
The DNA here is from genome assembly GCF_019393635.1 of Dromiciops gliroides. Lineage (NCBI taxonomy): Eukaryota > Metazoa > Chordata > Mammalia > Microbiotheria > Microbiotheriidae > Dromiciops > Dromiciops gliroides. The sequence goes on from NC_057861.1 coordinate 5,027,052, forward strand.
TATGACCCTGGGCAAGTCACGTGACCCCACTGCGGGGCGGGGGATGGGGGGAGAGAGAGAGAGAGAGAGAGAAAGAGAGAGAGAACAGCCCTGTGGGAAGAACACTGGGTTTGGAGTTTAAAGCCCTGGGTTTTAATTCCAGGTCTGGTACTTACTGCCTAGGTGACCTTAGGCAAGTCTTTTGTCCTCTCTGGGCCTCAGTTTCCTCAACTATAAAACATGGGGGTTGGATTAAGCAGGAAGTCCCTTCCAGTTCTAGGGCTAGGCTCCAAGGATATTCCTGACCCAGTAGCCTAGAGGTGCCACCTCTGGCTTATGGAGAACAAGGTCTCTAAGACCACTTGCTCAGCCCAGCATAGAAGCAAAAGTCCTGAACTGGAAATGTGAAGGCCTGACTCCAAGTCTCTAATCTGTCCCTAACTCACTCACTCACTCTCACTCTCTCTCTCTCTCTCTCTCTCTCTCTCTCTCTCTCTCTCTCTCTCTCTCTCACTCACACACACACACACACACACACACACACACACACACTTACTCACTCTCTGTCACTCTGTCTCTATCTCTCTCTCTTCCTTCCCCCCCCACCCTGACTCAGTTTACCTTTTCCATAAAAAGGTTGCATGGGTAATCCCTTCACACTCTACCCTGGCCCGGTACTAACACTGTTATCATGACTCTGTTATCAGATCTGGGGATGACAGCAGGCTCCAAGGGACTGCAGCAGATGTCAGAGTCAGGCCCCAGAAGGATCGGTTGACAGCACACAAGGTATCTCGCCAGACACTTGGAGAACCAAGAGAAAGATAAGCCAGCCCTGCCCCCAAAGGCCTTGGATACTACTTAATATGGTTAAACATGGGTTCAAAAACCGCACCTCATTCTCATCATCAACTATCATTTCATACAAGGTTTTCAGGTTCCAAAGCACTTTACAAAAAACAACTCATTTGATCCTTGCAACCCTGGGAGGAAGGTGCTGTTATCATCTCCATTTTACAGACTTGCCCGGGGTCACACAGCTAGCAAGTGTCTGAGGCTGGATTTGAACTCAGGGGTTTCTGACTCCAAGTCCAGTGTTCTATGCACTGTGCTACCAGCTGACATTTGAGGCAAAGCAAACTAACGGTTCATCTGAAAAAGACTTGAGGGTCTTAGTGCTCTAGAAGCCAAACAGGTCAGCAGTGTATCAAGGTACCTAAAATAGCTAATGTGACCTTAAGCTACATGAACCTGTCCCGGAGGTCACATGCCCAAGACTAAGGAGGGGCCCTGACCTTCCCATCCTACTCTTTCCTTCTAGGCCACATCTGGAGTCTTGTGTTTGGGCACCACCACCAGGGAGGGTAGCAGAAATGTGGGTAAGGGGGAGTAGTGGGGGCAGCTGGGAGGCAGATGGGCCTTGAGCTCAGGTCATGGGGATCAGGTGAAAGACTTGGGGCTGTTTACCCCGGAGAAGAACAGCCTTTAAGCATCTGAAGGACCATCACATGGGGAAATGCTTAGCCTTGCTCTGCTCGGCCCAGAGGGCAGAACCAGGGGCACCGGATGCCAACTGAAGCCAAAGGTCAGAACATTTCCTAAGGAAAGCCACCCTGAAGGGGAACAGGAGGCCTCAGCAGGTACCGCCCTCCCCCTTCCTCTGGATCTCCCCAGGAGGCCAGAAGACTCTTTCATGGGAATTCTTGGTCTGGCCTCAGGGGAACCCAGATCCTGGAATTACATCAGAAATCTGTGGACAAGAAAATTCTGTCCTCTTCTAGAAACAATGTTTATCGCTTGAGATTTGGAACTGCTCAGAGAAAGAGAGATGTCTGAGCGGGCAAAGGCCCCTCATGCCCTTGAAAATCTCAAGCCCTTTCCAAGTTAGAACTGGTAGCTTTTGGAAGTCTGGACAAGATGCCACTCTTCAGCTTGAGCAAGGTTTCAACTGGACTGGAGTTTGGGTAATGGCTGCTTTTATCCAACAGAGCTGTAGGCCCACACTTGTTGAATCACTTCCCTTCAGATCCCCGGAGCCCCTGGGACATTCCTGCCAAGAGATTTTCTTTTCCAGGTGGTCAAAGGTAAAGGCGCTTTCACCTATCAAAGCAATTCAAACTCCTATAGAACCTTCTCTTCCTCTGATCATTAACCTAATCCAGGCAAGATTTGGGAAAAGAGGGCACTGAATGCTTTCCAGAAGCTCAACCCAGGGTCCCCTCCCTGATCTAGCAAAGGGAAGAATGATGGCCTCTCAGAACAGTCTCCCAGCCTGGCAAGCTGCAAAAACTTTTGGAGCCTCATCTGGAAATCCAAACACCAGCTTATCCAATGTACCTACTCACCTACCTACCTACCTACCTACCTACCTACCTACCTACTCACTGACCGACCAACCGACCAACCAACCAATCTACCTACCTACTTACCTACTTTTCACCTTGCTTACTCATCTATCTACTTACTGAGGAAATGAAAATTATTCTGTATCATTTAGTAATTGATTCTATTCTCATTATTGATTAGAGAAAAACAAATGAAAGCAACTCTGAGGTATCACTTCGTAACTATCAGATTGGCTAATGTGACAAAAACCCAAAAATGATCAATGTTGGAGAGGAGGTGGGAAAACTGGACACTAATGCATTGTTGTGACCTGACCCAACCATTCTGGAGAGTAATTTGGAACTATTCCCCAAAGGCTCTAAAACTATGCATACATACCCTTTGATGCAGCAATGCCACTGCTAGGTCTATATCCCAAAGAGATTTGTGCAAAAATATTTGTAGCAGCTATTTTTGTGGTGGCTAAGAAATGGAAATTGAGGAGATACCAATCAACTGGGAAATGGCTCAACAAGCTGTGGTAAATGATTGTGATGGAATACTACTAGGCTATAAGAAATGATGAGCAAGATGCCTTCAGAAATATCTGGAAAGACTTACATGAACTGACGCAAAGTGAAGTGAGCAGAACCTGGAGAGTAACATTTACACAGTAACAACAACATTGTATGATGAAGAACTGTGAATAACTTAGCTATTCTCAGCAATACAATGACTCAAGACAATCCCAAAGGATTTATGAGGAAACATACTATCCAGCTCCAGAGAAAGCACTGACGTTTACGGAACATAGACTGAAGCATGCTACTTTTTATTTTCTTTCTTTTTTTTTAAAATTCAAATCTCCTTGTACAAAATGACGAATAGGGAAACGTTTTACATGACTGCACATGTACAACCTACATTAGGTTGCTTACCATCTTAAGAAGGGGAAAGGGGAGGGAGGGAGAGAATTTGGAACTCAAAACTTTAAAAAAGGTTAAAATCGTTTTAACAGGTAATTGGAGACAAATACAATATTATATTTTTAAAAATAAAGTACAGCAAGATGGGAAAAAAGGACTCTCTTCTGTCTTGCTGCCCCATTTTGTCAAGCCACACTTCTCCACTCTCGAGTTAAGCTCAGGAATGCAGTTTTCCCTCAAGGCATGGTTGTTATGATTCATGTGCCATGCCCGGAAAGCTATGTCTCTGTCCTTGCCTGTCTTAATCTCCTCCAAGAGGACAGCAAGACCAGTGCTACAAAGATTACAAGAGGCAGATGAGCTGACCTAACAGTGACAGTTGTGAACTTTAACTGGTAGAGTCTTATACGTATTTTCTAGTACTTTTTATGTGAGATTCGTTTGTCTTATGCAATTTCATTTGCAGCAAGGTATATCTTCCCATTCGGATACCTGTTGTTCAGTTGTTTTTCAATCATTGCTGACTCTGTTGAAAAACCCTATTGGGGGTTTTCTTGGCAGAGATACTGGAGTGCTTTGCCATTTCCTTCTCCAGCTCATTTTACAAATGAGGAAACTGAGGCAAACAGGGTAAAGTGACTTGCCTAGGGTCATGCAGCTAGTAAGTGTTTGAGGCTGGATTTGAACTCAGATGAGTCTTCCTGACTCCAGGCCTGGTGCTCCATCCACTGCCCCACCTAGCTGCTTACTGTGATCAGTCAGAACTTATTACCACTCCCTGCCGTCTCTGTTTCTTAGGCTAAAGGGATAAGCAGAGCCAAGCCATGTATATGTTACCTTTTTGCTGGTGGTACCTTTAATGAAATGTGTTTTGCATTATTGCCTTTCAAAATTATAAGGATTGCAAACGTAAGAGCCACTTGTGATGAAATGAATGATTTTCTATGGAAGATCATTTGGAAAGGCACTTGACTAAATTGATGTCACCTGGAAGTCAAAAACTAAGGTTGTTTCATGTTTTAAATGCAGGTTTATATTGGGACACTTGTTAACAATTTCTCTCAGCTCTGTCTCTCCTTCCCTGTCTCTTTCTTTTTCTCTCTCTTCCTCCCTCTCCTCTCTCTGTCTCTTCCTCTCCTTCTTTCTCCCTCTCCCTCTGTCTTTCTCTCCATCTCTCTTTCCCTCTCCCTCCTTTCCCTCTCTGTCTCTCAGTCTCTGTCTATCTGTGTCTCTCTCATCTACCTTTCTTTCTACATTGTTAGGCAATTTTTCTTTACTCCAAACTTACAATCCCCTCTCTGGGGTCAGAACTTCACAAATGTTTGGTGAACTGAATATTTTTTAGCAACAAATTATTCACATCCGAGTCCATACATATGATAGTGCCAGACACAATAGTCTCACTGAGCTCTGTTTCTTTCCTCTTTTTTTTTTTTTTTTTTTTTGCCAGAGAGACACAGGAACTCCCCATGCCCTGAGGGGCGGCCTGGGCAGAGCCCCAGTCTAGAGCGGGAGGAGCTGGGCCTTGGGCACCTGATACCTGGGCTTGCTGATCTCTGGGGTCCCCTTCAGCTCTCCAGCCTAAGGCCCGGGGCCCCAGGACTTTGGGGATTTGTTCCAAGGGCCGATTCCCTGGGCAGGGGAGGGGAAAGACATCAGTAACAATAATTTAAAAAATAATATTTAAGAATAGTAACAGTAAAAATAATAGTGTTTAGATTGTCCTTCAAGATTCACAAACATTATCTTGTTTGGTCCCCACGGCTTCCCTGGGAGGGACACGCTATTGTCTGCATTTCACAGATGACGAAACAGAGGCTGAGAGACAGTGAGTGACTTGCCCAGGATCCCATTAGCTAGGTAGCTTGCAAGCAAAACTTTGAACTCATGTCTTCTTAACTCCAAGCCCACCACCAGTCTAGCCACTGCACCACCTGGATTTTCTTTTTCTTTTCTTTTTCTTTTTTTTCTTCCTTCCTTCCTTCCTTCCAGCAGGGCAATGAGTTCAAATCTGACCTCAGACACCTGACACTCACTAGTTGTGTGGCACTGGGTAAGTCACTTAACCCCAATTGCGAAAGAAAGGAAGAAAGACAAAAAGACAGACAGACAGAAAGAAAGAACATGCTACCTACAGGGATGCTGGCCTAGTTCCCAGCATCCACCTCTCCCAAAGAAGCCAAGGGACATAGGCAACATGAGGCAGGGGTAGGAGAAATCCCCCCAGTCATTCACCACCAAGAGATGGGAGCAGCAGTAACAGGTGAAGAGGAAACTGAGAATACGGGGCCCAGTGACCTCTCTGGCTAATGAAGCCAAGGTCATGACTTGGACTCCCTCTCCCACTGGCCCATCGGCTCTGCCCAGAGGCCCTGCAGTGGTCACCTGGGGAGGCGCCAGGGGTTGGGGGTGGCAGTGGGAAGGGGGAGGAGCCCTTCCACTAGACAGGCAAGGGCTTCACCTTCAGGGCTAAATACCCTATTGTGAAGGCAATGAGCTTCTAGGAGACCAGGATAAGGAAGGAAGAAAGGGATCAGCATTTATTAAGCACCAACAGTATTCCAGATAGTATGCTAACTAAAGGCTTTATAAATATTTCATTTGATCTTCACAACAACCCCCCAAAGCAGGGCCTGTTATTACCCCCAATCCCAATTTTATAGCTGAGCAAATTGAAGCAGATAGCAGTTAAGTGACTTATCCAAGGTCACACAGGTAGTGTATGTCAAACAGACAGTGGGTGTGCCAGGATAGGGGTGGTTAAAGGAAGTGGGGACCAGAACGGGGCTAGGGGAGGGCAATAACTTGGGTTTCTACAACAGGGGCTTTGAGGTTTGCAAAGCGATTTCCTCAAACAACCCTCTGAGGTGGAGACGCCGTATTTATTCCCACTTCAGAGATGAGGAAACTGAAGCTGACTGTTGACTTGGCCAGGGTCCCACGCAATTAATTAGGAAGTGCCTGAGGTAGGATTCAAGCCCAGGCCTTATGATTCCAAGAATTTGTGATCCCTGCTGCCAATAAGGAGAGATGATGTAGAAGGGGGGAGAGGGAATGAGCATTTATTAAACGCCTATTGTATGTCAGGCACCGTGCTACGCTATTTCCAAGTATCATCTCCTTTGATCCTCACAGCTTTGTGAGGTAGGTGCTGTTATTATCTCAATTTTACAGTTGAGGAAACTGAGGCAAACAGAGGTTAAGTGACTTGCCCAGAGTTACCCAGTGTCTGAGGCCGGATCTGACTTCAGGTCTTCCTGACTCTAGGCCAAATAGGGATCAGACTCTGCTTGGCTCCACAGGGCAGAAAGGGTGGGATGAGGGAAAGGGGGAAGTTGCTGAAAGCCAGCCAGTAGATAGAGCGCCCAGCCTGGAGTTAGGAAAACTCCTCTTCCCGAGTTCAAATCTGGCCTCAGACACTAGCCGTGTGACCCTGGGCAAGTCACTTCACTCATTTGCCTCAGTTTCCTCCTCTGTAAAATGAGCCAGAGAAGGAAATGGCAAACCACTCCAGTATCTTTGCCAAGAAAACCCCAAACTGAACAACAAAGTTCACTCGAAGGAGAGACGCCTTTAAAACGTGAAACGTTGGGGCAGCTAGGTGGTGCAGTGGATAAAGCACCAGCCCTGGAGTCAAGAGGACCTGATTTCAAATCCGACCTCAGACACTTGACACTTACTAGCTGTGTGATCCTGGGCAAGTCACTTAGCCCTCACTGCCCTGCCCCCACACACACAAAAAAAAGAAAAAAAATATTTAATTAGTAGATTGGGGCAGCTAGATGGCACAGTGGATAGAGCGCCGGCCGTGGATTCAGGAGGACCTGAGTTCAAATCCGGCCTCAGATACTTAACACTTACTAGCTGTGTGACCCTGGGCAAGTCACTTAACCCCAACTGCCTCACCAAAAAAACCCCCCAAAAACCAAAAACCAAAACAAAACAAAAATTAGTAGATTAAGTCAATAATAAATGGTAAGGGTTTTTTTTTTAATTATAAAAGTACTTTATTATTTTCCAGTTACATGTAGAGATAATGGTTAGGTTTTGATAGATATTAGTAAGGCTATCTACATACTACATTGAAGTAGGTTTTCAAACAAAATCCACACACAATCATCAGTCAAATCCACAACTTAAAAGGTCAACTATCAAAAACTCCGGAGCCGGACAGACCAATCAGGACTGACCCTCCACTATGGCCTACCGACTTCAGTTGTGAAAGCCCCCACTTTGCTTACGTCCTGAGGTTTTATTTTTAAAGTGTGTGCTAATATGCGTTACTCTGAGTTCGAATATGTTTGTCTTACAGAAATGATTATGTTGTGTGTCTAAAACTAGTAAGCCCTGGGGGGTATAAGACCCTGCTGAGCCCCAAGTTCAGGGTCTTTCAGCTCCTACCCCTGACTGACCGGCTTTATTATGAGACAGGCCCTCCCTCAATAAACCTATTTTCTACGGCCTGGAGACTTTGCTGCTTTTTTTCCTTGGTTGGACTTAGAGATTTTCATGACAAGGCTAAACACACAAGTGCCCACAGAGTCTGCTGTTGTGATACAGAAGGAAGGGGACAAGAGGGGAGGACCAATCACAAGCCCAGGGCTACCCAGAGAGGTAGTGAGCTTCCCATTACCAGAAATCTGCAGGCAGAGGATGGAAAGATACTTGCCAAGGATATTGCATAGGGGATACAGGTGGCACCAGGCACCAGATGCCCTCTGAGGTCCCTGTCAACTCTGAGCCCACCATCTCATGGCTTCATTCCACGCACATCAGCCAAGCCATCCAGCTATTGCTGGGCCGAGCAAAAGAAAAGGAGGCACGTGCTCAGCTGTCAAGCTCAGGAGTTCTCAACGAGGAGGCCCCACTGCGCTGTGCTCAGAAGGTCCTTGATTAGTCATCATCCCCCCACCTGACCCATTCCATCCCTTCCCTCGCCCTTTGCGGCAGATGTTCCCAGGGTCCTGAGGGCCCCAAAGCATTGGGTGTGGGGCACTGAGGTTTCAGGAAGACACAGGTGCTCTGACAAGAGCATGCTTGCTTGCTCACGAGATCTCTCTCTCTCTCTTTCTCTTTCTTTCTCTCTCTCTCTCTCTCTCTCTCTCTCTCTCTCTCTCTCTCTCTCTCTCTCTCTCTCTCCCCACCTCTCTCCCTCCCTGGGAAGCTAACTGCACAACACTTTAATACCTTTAAGGATCACATGAGATAAACACTAGTGCCTGGAACACAGTAGGTGATTAATAAATGCTTGTTCCCTTTCCCTCCTTTAAGGATCTGTGGGCCCTCCTTCCATCTACCATCATAGCTCACGCTCTCTGTGGCTCTTAATTGATCCCTCTCCAAACCTCATCAGGCTGGTGGGAGGCAGACAGACCTAAGACCCCTCCCTCAGTCCAGACTCCAGCCTCTTCAGGGCCTTGCTGCATGACCTCTGAGACCCAGGAAGGCAAGGGGGCGGAGCTCAGTGCAGGTAACCCTGGGCACAAAGCCAATGGCCTGGAGAGAGATTCATAGGGTGCCTCTGCCTGCCTCCTCCCCATGCTCTGATCAAGCTGGCTAGCAATGCTGAGTACATGATTATGTATGTATATCCTTAATTACATGGAGATAGGGCCAATCTCTTAATTAGCCTAATTAAGTTTTATCTGAGTCAATAACTGTTTTCTAGCACCTTCTTAACGGCTCAGACACTTGCCCAATCTGCTCCTTTGTCACCAGCAACCTGGGCTAAGCTTCCCAGGGTTTTAAGGCCCTGGGTCTGCAGGCAGGGGACCCCATCTCCAATCTCCAGAACCCAGTACTAGTGACTCCCTGTCGCAAGACTGAGATTTCTCAGTTGTTAAATGAGGGAGGTGGACTCCCAGAGGAGGAAGTGCCAGAATTGGAGCCAAGACCTGGGTTCAAATCCTGCCCCTGACACTTAGAAGCAAGTGTTCTGGGGGCCTCAGTTACCTCCCCTGTAGAGGGAGGGGGCTGAGCCCAACCCTTAACCTCCCTGCCCAGCTCAAAATCTGCGATCCTGCCCTCTCAGTCCAAGTGGGACTTGCCCGACATCAGACAGGTGGTAAGAGGCAGAGGCAGGATTTGTGCGGCAGGTGGGCAAGCTAGCCACAGGCTCTGGGCCTGGGCCACTCCCCTTCCGGGTCCATCTATCCCTGGTGCCCTCTCGATGGGCTATGGGGTGGGGGGCGAAGTAACCTGCCTAGAAGGGGTTGATGACCTTCCCGCAATGCCCTGGGCTGCCTGGAGACTGACCATCCATCTCAGGATGCCTTCGAGAGAAACTGAGGCAGGATGCGGCTTCTCATGTGGGCAGTCCATGAGATGGATCCCTGAGTGGTGTCTGAATGTGATCCCGCCCCCCACCTCCAGCTGCCCTGAGCTCCCCTTTCCCTTTTCAGAAAGGGTGGAAACAGGGCGGCTAGGTGGCGCAGTGGATAGAGCACCGGCCCTGGAGTCAGGAGGACCTGAGTTCAAATCCGGCCTCAGACACTTAACACTTACTAGCTGTGTGACCTTGGGCAAGTCACTTAACCCCAATTGCCTCACTAAAAAAAAAAAAAAAGAAAGAAAAGAAAGGGTGGAAATGCACTGGGACTGACCGGAGGGGCCTCCCGCCTCCAGCATGAATGGAGCCAGCCCAGAAGGACCACCCGCCTCATTAAATTCTGTCTGGGATGCCCCCTCCATTGTTTTTTACAACATTCCTGGAAGGGAAGAGAACTCCCATAAAATATCTCCAGGCCCGTTTTCTGTTTTAAGCATGAATGGGGATGTTTTTCTACAGGCCCAAGGAATAAAAAGAATAAAGACCTGCTGGTGCTGAGGGGGCGGGGGGAAGCCCAGCACAAGGGGGAGCTCACTACCTCCCTCGAGTCTGGCTGCACCTTCCTGGCCTCCCTTGTTGGATCTGTCCTCGGGCCCCTCCTCCACTGACAGGCCTTCCAGGGCTCACAGATCACTGTCATCTGCCCTGAGCCTTCTCTCCTCCGGCCAAACAACCCTGGTACCTTCATCCACTGTCAGGGACACCAGTGCTAGAGCCTGGGACCTCAGACACCATCAAGTCCGACTCATCATCTTAGTGATGCCCAAGAGAGGAAGGGGCTGCCCAGGGAGGAGGCAGGAAGGCAGGACCCCCTCTCTGGGCACTCTGCTCCATGACAGCTCTCCTAAAGGTGGCACCCAGAACTGAACGTTCCTCCACAGTGCTCAGGCCTGGGCACAGGGGCAAGCTGACGAGTGGTGCTGTCGCCCAGGGGAGGGAGCCAAGCCAGGAGGCAGGAAGACCCAAGTTCAAATCACTGCTCTCAAGCCTCAGTGTCTTTTTCTGTAAAATGGGGATCTCGATAGCATCAGCCTCCCAGGGTCGCTGTGAGAATCGGATGAGACAATCCCTGTAAAGTGCTGGGTGACTGTTGAGGCGCTAAATGAAGGCGGTTGTTGCTGTTTGGTCATTTCGGTCTGGTCCGACTCTTCATGACCCCACTTGGGATTTTCTTGACATAGACACAGGAGCAGCTTGCCATTCCTTCTCCGGCTCATTTGACAGATAAGAAACTGAGGCAAACAGGGTGAAGTGACTTGCCCAGGGTCACACAGTGTCTGAGGCTGGACTTGAACCGGGGTCTTTCTGATTCTAGGCCCAGTGCTCTATCCATTATGGCGCCACCTAGCTGTCCAACTATTACTATTATTATTATTATTATTGTCAACAGGCATTTATTAAGCAACTATTATGTACCAGAAACTGTACTGAGCACTGAGAATATATAAACCTTGTTCTTGGGAAGCAGGCAGCCTAATGGGGGCAGGGGACATACCAACAACCACATACAAACACCGCCGGCACACAAGATAATCTCACAGAGAAGGCCCTGGGACTAAAGGAACCGGGGGAGGCTTCCTGGAGAAGGTGGGATTTAGCTAGCACTTGAAGGAAGTGATGGAGAGGGAAGACTTCCCTCTTAGGGAGGAGATGGCTTGGAGACATCTTTCTCCTCCCTGACTGGAAGGGAGACCAAAGCTTTCATAGAGGATGGATGGGGTGAACTCCAGACAATGACGACCTGCACTCTGGGAGCAGTGGGTCCTGACAAAGTAAAACAATTGACTTGCTCAAGGCTAACAGTGCAGTGACACCCTCTGAAAATGAGAGCCCCCTACCTCCCTGTTTAAAAAGGGGCTTTGGAGGGGCAGCTAGGTGGCGCAGTAGATAGAGCACCAGCCCTGGATTCAGGAGGACCTGAGTTCAAATCCAACCTCAGACACTTGACACTAGTTGTGTGACCCTGGGCAAGTCACTTAATGCCCACTGCCCTGCCAAAAAAAGGGGGAGGGGCTTTGGAGGTCTCCCTCCCTTCCTCTGTCTCTCTGACATAGGGGAATTAAGGGACTATGAAAGTTTAAGCTGTCCAACTAGCTATCTGGAGGGACACACCTCAGAAGTCCAGGGAGAGTGACTTCTCTAGCACCAAAGTCACTTGGGCGTGGCTACTACCTGAGCTAGGAGGCTGAGGTAACTCCAGAGGTCAGGACTACCCTTCCAACAGAAACATTCTGTGCTGATTTCCAATCTAAATTGTGCTTTGGGGCTGTCGGGTATTACTCCTGACTCGCCCTGAGCTTTCCATCTGCCCACCCCAGCCCCCCACCTCCCCCTCCAGCTTCCTCACAGGCACTGGTTCCTCCCCCACTCTTCCCTCCCCCCTGCCCCTAGGAAGTCAATACGAGGACCTAACTGAAATCCTTGCAAACAGCTGCTTATTGGACTCAGCAATCAGCAGTCACTAGTGATCATCCGTATCTTTTGGGATCATGACACTGCCCTCCCATGTCAGCCACGTCACCCACGAATGTGACAAGCCTGTTTTCTGTGTCCTACTTAATTCAAGTCACCAGCACACTGGGCGAAGGGTGCATGGACGGGGCACACCACCGGAAACCCAGCCCCGGACCCCATGGGTGACTAACCTTTAGATCCAGTTGTTCGGCCAGGCCCACATCCGTCCACCCACACGCACCCCATCTCACTCATGGTTCTCCATCCCACTTCCTGGGCCAGGCCAAGGGACTCCATCAGATGTTTTTTCCTTCAATCTAAGAACACGCTGTGCAGTCTTTCCCTGATGGGGGGCACGAGGCCACTACTGACGCTGCCCTTGGAGGTGGGCCTCTAGATGTTCCCAGCCTGTTCTGGAGCGATCCATCCTAGGGCTGGGCCAGGAAGAGCAGCCAAGTTCATGGGCCTGTGGTCAGCAAATTCTGGTGTCTTCCCTTTCTTGGAAACTGGGTCATCTGATTGTTGGGAACGCAATCATGAACTGCTTATCTTCTTACTTGGGGAAGTGAGTCGTGTCCATAATCCATTTCACTTGGCCCTAATTCTTCTCGGGCAGAGCCAGGGCCAGCCGCCCCCTGTCACCATCACCCCTCCTGGCCACAGAAATGCTCTGGTCCCAGAAGCCAAATCACGAGGGGGTCGGAACGGATGCAGGGTTTGGCAACAAGCCGGACTGGGCTGGGGCCGGGGTGGGGGGGGGACTTTCTTTGTCCCTTAAGGACTTCCTGGCTCAACTACCTCTTTTCAACTCCTAATTTTGTACCCAGGGCAAGGAGGAGAATGCTGGGAAAGCAAAGAGAGAACCTAACAAACATGTCCAACAGAAACTTCCCAAGAGTCTTGCATAAGAACAGGGTCCCGAGGGTCCCTGACCCTGCCCGTGGGTCCTGGGGTTTGTTCCCCTTTCCCAAGCCCCTGCAGGCCTCCAGAGGGCTGGAAGAACAAATAAAACCAGACCGAAGACGGCTAAGGAACCGGAGCAGGAGAAACAGGGAAGGACCACGGCCCCCCCCCCCCCCGGGGCCCCAAGAACCCAGGCCGCCGCAGCAGAGAACACAAAATAGTGGAGAGCAGCTCAGATCCCCCCTTCCCCCTTTCCCCTGGGAGATTAGCTCATCCATCCACCCCTGGTAGCTCCTCCAGGGCAGGGGCTTAGCCCCGGGCCCAGCAGGAGTGGGTGCCTAATAAATGCTTGTGCACGTGGCTGACCCACTGATGGGTAAGGGTTGGTCACTAGGGCTTGGTCCCAGAGTCCCAGAATCAGGAGTCCATCTCTGAAGTCCAGAATCCTTGGGCAGACGGGTATTGGGGAGCAGCCCCCCCACCCCGAGCAATGGACAAGCACCCTGGCTAGCCCTGCCCCAAACCACAGGACAGGCAGTACTGGGGAGCCCAAGGGGCCACATGGCCAGAGAAGTTCCCCAATCTACACAGGAGAGAGAAAGACAGGAAGATGTGGAATAAGGACTAGAAAATTAATGGAGACCAATTAGGGTAAACACTGGGTAGACATTTAGGTAACTAATTAAGGTAAATAAGAATAACTAGCATTTACACAAGGCTCCCTATGGTAACTCATCTGATCTTCCTGACAACCCCATTTTACAGATAAGAAAACTGAGGCTGGGAGGGTAAGTGACTTGCCCAGAGTCACCCACTGTCTGAAGCTAGATTTGAACCTGGGTGTTCCTGACTCTAAGTCCTCTAAGGTAGGGGCAAGAGCCCTCATTCTGAAGCCAGAGGACCTGAGGACCAATCCTGGCCCTGCTGCCTGAGGCCTGCATGACCTTAGACAAGTCATTGTCCCTCTTGGGCCTAGATGCCCCCTCTGGCTCCACATTGATGACTCTCGGGATCTGCTTTTCAAGTGGGGTCCATTTCATTGATTTATTCCTTCAATCAGGGGTGGGTGCCCAGCTCCTCCATGGGCAAGCAGGTCCCCCAGGGGGCACGACGTAGGCAGTCTTGTGCTGGAACAAGGAGGGGCATGTGCAGCGTTGGGAAGACAGGAAGCCCTGGTTCTCAGGCCTACTGCCTTGTGACCTTGGGCAAGTCCCTTCAGCTCCCTGGGCCTCAGTGTCCCCAGGTGTAAAATTGGGGACTTGGACCAGATGGTTGCTAAGGTCCCTCCAGTACTTTCTCTATCTCTCTGGTCTCATCTCTCTGGTTCCTTACACCAAGACCACCCTGGGTCTGCGTGACCTCCTCCCTGTGCCCTTCACAAAAGAAGAAAGGTTGGGGATACGGCCCCCTGGCAAGGGAGAGAAATGCCAAGTGGACAGCGAAATGCCCCGGCTTCAGTCAGCACAGATCTACTCACTTTCATCTGAGAGCTCCCCCCTCCTCCAGAGAGCAGCTGAGGCCCCCTTCTGTGCCCAGTAACATAGCCCCCCCCCCACGGGGATGGTGGAAAGAGCTTGGAATCCGAGGATCTGAGTTCAAATCCCATCTGTGCCACCTGAGGAGGACCTCCATGTCCCAAGACACCAAAGTCCCCACTAGTTCTCTCACTGTAGATTATGAAGCTATGAAATGAAGGTCAGTCACTGGGCCTCCACAAATTCTATTGCCTTCTGTGTTCAGGGCCCTGTGCCAGGGGCCTGGGTTTCGTTGTTATTGTTTAGTTGTGTCCATCTCTTCGTGACCCCATTTGGGGTTTCCTTGGCAGATATGGGAGTGGTCTGCCATCTCCAGTCTATTTGACAGATGAGGAAACTGAGGGAGGCAGGCAGGCAGGCTCAAGTAACTTGCCCAGGGTCACACAGCTAGGAATTGTCAGGCCAGATTTGAACTCAGGTCCTCCTGACTCCAAGTCTGTGCCAGGGCCCAGGACTACAAAGACACAAATGAAACAGTTCTTGCCCTAAAGGAAAGGGGGAGACACGTGGACCTGTGGAGGTCTAAGTGCAGCGGAGGCGAGGGACCTGGCGTGAGAGTGCAATGGGGCCCAGTGAAGGCAGTCCGAGGCAAACCCCAGAAAGAAACCCCCACCCTGTGTGGGCACAGAGAGTGGCTGCGGTGACTGCCCCTCCGGGGCATGGAAGCTCTGATGGGAGTCTGTTATTCCAGGGACATTCCGATGGATTTCACAACAAGGCGGGGAAGGCCAGCAGAGAGCCAGCCCCTGCCACTGAGCATTCCAGACTCTAACCTCACCATTGTTCTCCTCAAACACAAAACGACAAGCTCAGTCCCTGGGAATCTGAGCAGAACGGATTCCCATTAGGCAGCGGGAAGAGGGGCAGGGAGACGCGGGGGGGGGGGGGGGGGGGGGGGGGGGGAGGGAAGCACGCCTTGGTGGGGTTTGCTGAAGCCCAACTGTGGCCTGCAAGATGGCGGCAGGCAGAACATCGAGAGTAACAAGGCCTCTTCTGGGGAGCAGAGCCTCCGAGCTGCCTCGGGAGGGAGAGGTCGGATGGCAAAAAGCAGCGGATGAGGCTCTGCACGGCTGAATTCGTAGGATCCTGGGTCTAGACCTGGACAGGACCCCAGAGATGACCTCTGCTGCTGCCCTCCCATTATACAGATGAGAAAACTGAGGTCTGGAGAGAAGAAATTACATGCCTACAGTCAAAATGCACTGAGTCAGAATTTGAACCCAGATCCTTTGGCTCCAAATTCAGTGTACTTGATTGTACCGAACTGCTTAAACCTCAGATGCATGGTTCTTATCTCTGCCTGGCATGAAGAGGCTTGCTGGTCATAATAAACCCAACTGGCTACTAGGAGGTGTGTGAGTGTGAGAGATTTAGAGATGAAATGGCCTTCAGACACTGCTGAGCACAGACAACCCCTCATTCTACAGAGGAGGACCTGGGGTTCAGGAAGGTTGAGCCATCTGCCCAGAGTCATACAACTAGCATGGGGTATCACATCTGCCATGACATCCATGGGTCTGCTTCATCCTCAAGTTGGCTTTGGTGGGCTGGAGCAGACTGGGTTCGTGCCACCCAGAGCTTCTGGGGGCTCACCAACTTTGGCTTCACGCCAACCAGGAAGAGCCATCTGGGTCTTGACCCTCTGGCTGGGGGTGCCCATGCCTGGGCCTCCATCTACGCCCCTGCATGTGTACACAGATTCCCACACATGCACAGAGTAATGGCTTCAGCAGGGACCACTCTAGTCTTCCACAGCACACCCCTGCATGGACACTGAGGGCCATGACACTAAGGAGTGGCCCCTCTCTGCTGCTAGGGTTTCCAGGAATGGCCAAGCTGGTGGAGAGAGGGCTGGCTTTGACCAGGGCCAGGCTTCCTCTCCCTAAGCCTCGGTTTCCAGCTCTGTAAAATGCAGGAGGTGAAGTAGATCATCTCAAAGGACCCCCCCCCCCCCACCAGTTCTAAGTCTCTGGTCTGATGACACTGAGTATGTGCACTTCATATCATGGCTCAAACCATCTCTGACAAAAGGCAGGGGTGGAAAAAGCATTTATTAAGCACCTACTATGTGCCAGGCACTGGGCCAAGTGCTTTACAAATATTCTCTCATTTGATCCTCACAGTAATCCTGGGAGGAAGGTGCTGCTATCATTCCCACTTTATAAATGAGGAAGCTGAGGTAGACTAGAAGTGAAGTGACTTGGACAGGGTCATGTGGCTCGTAAATGTCTGAAGCCAGGTTTGCACTCAGATCTCCCTGACTCCAGGCCCTGCACTCTCTCCACCACACTTTCTTGCTGGCTTGAGAGGGCTGTCTCAAGAGGGAGGACAGCCTAGTGGATGGGGTCACAGACTGAGACCTCAGAAGCCATCAATTTATAGTCAAGGAAACAGGCCCAGAGAGAAGTGAGTTGGGTCACTTCAACTAGTAAGGCAGGACCTGCTCTGGGCCGATCACCTCCCCTGTTGGGGCCTCAGATTCCTCGTCTGTAAAAGGAAAGGGCGTGGGCCAGGACTCCCGGCTCTGGAGCCAGGACTCTGTGGAGGCAGTAGAACTGAAGGCCAGCCCCGTGTGTCTGTTCCTCTGAATGGCCTGGGGGCTGACCCGAGGGAGCTCATCCTGCTTTGCGGCTGACTGATCTGAGCTGGCAACCCAGGCTGACCAGCAGCCTGGGATGGTGGCCAGCTTCTGCTGACTTCCTCCTGGAGGCCCTTGGCTTCCACCCACAACAACTCTCCCCAGCTGTGCCTCGCTGGCCCCGTCATTCAAGGATTCTTCACGGGGCTGGGGAATAGGGGTGGTTAGCCTGGGCAGAGCAGGCCTAAGAATAGTGTCAAAGGGGCGGCTAGGTGGCACAATGGATAAAGCACCGGCCTTGGATTCAGGAAGACCTGAGTTCAAATCTGGCCTCAGACACTTGACTTACTAGCTGTGTGACCCTGGGCAAGTCACTTAACCCCCATTGCCCTGCAAAAAAAAACAAAAAAAAAAGAATAGTGTCAAGGACTGTCATTGGGAGACAGGTTAATCTGGTTCTGTTTGATCCCAGAAGGAAGGAGCCTGAGACAGTTAAGGCATGAATCCAGCAGAGTGGAAGGTGCTGACTTGGGAGGTGGTGAGCTCCCCATCCCTGGAGGTCTCAAAGCAGACTCTGGACATGCCTGTTACCATGGTGGAGAGGGGGCGCCTTTCTGGGATGGTTCAAACTAGATTTGCAGCTGAGCTCTGCCCCTTCCAACTCTGGGTCTCTAAGTCTTTATTTCTTATTTTTTGTTTTTTTTTTGCAGGGCAATGAGGGTTAAGTGACTTGCCCAGGGTCACACAGCTAGTAAGTGTCAAGTGTCTGAGGCCGGATTTGAACTCAGGTACTCTGAATCCAGGGCCGGTGCTTTACCACTGCGCCATCTAGCTGCCCCTTCTAAGTCTTTAGAAACAACAATTGGAGCTTCATTCTCCAGCACTTCGAGACTTCCCACATGATCCCACAGCCCAACAACCCTGGGAATAGGGTGATGGAGCGGTTGCCATGTGCAGTGGGTCCTGGCGGGTGATAGACCAGCCAGGAGTTCAAGACTACACAACCCAGACAATGGAGGGCGGTTAGGGCCGAGTGGGAGCAGACATGGACAGTGTCTGGGACCACATCCAATCTGACGTCTGTTTGTGGGAGCTCTCCATGTTGGCTCTTTAGGCCCTGAGCCTTAAAGGAGTGGTGGGGGTGGGGGTGGGGCTGCTCAGGTGGCAGGAATCCTCAGGAGCCCCTGGGATTTACAGCTGGAAAGAAGTAGGGATCGTCCAGGCCTCTAATGCTATGGAAGGGGAAACTGAGGCCAACAGGGGTGATGGCACTTTCCCAAAGTCAGAAATAAAGAGTCAAGTAGGGGCAAGACCCGAACCCAGATCTTCTAACCCCCCACCAACTCCAAGCCTCTAGCATTTTTTTTGTTGTGTTTTTTTTTGGGGGGGTGGTGAGGCAATTGGGGTCAAGTGACTTGCTCAGGGTCACACAGCTAGTTAAGTGTTAAGTGTCTGAGGCCGGATTTGAACTCAGGTCCTCCTGACTCCAGGGCGGGAGCTCTATCCACTGGGCCCCCTCGCTGCCCCTTAAGCCTCTAGCATTTTTCACAAGGTGCCTCCTCTAGAGGAACCAACAAGGAGAGACTTCTCTGAGTCACCCTCCTCCCTGTCACCCAGCGACATAGCCAGGCCTCTGTCTGCCGGCCAGCACCCTGCAGAAGCCAGAGGATTGCGGCCGAAATGTGCCCTGGAACCAGGCCGGGGTCAGAAACCCTGGCTCTGCCACCTGCGGGACCTCGGGCCCTTCCTCCTCCTGGGCCTCAGTTTCTTCCTCTGTAAAGTGTGGGGGGGTGACACCTAGATTCCCTCCGAGGTCCCTTCCAGCTTTAAATATTTGCGCTCTCTCAGTCACTTGCTACCTAGGGGTGACCAACAGAGCCCAGAGAGATGAAGTCAAGATGGGCAGGTTTGAGAGGGGAGGTGTTGTCTGGGGGGGGGTGGGGACCAGGCCAGCTGCTCCGGGATGTTTCTCAAGGAAACCTTCCTATGTCCCCCTGCTCCATTCCTGGGCCCCTGAGAGAGGCCCAAGTCCTTGGGGAGGAGCCCCTGGGAGGAAAAACAAGACTGGCTTAGGCCCCTGCCTTTCATTATGATAATAAACGACATAGAGTGAGTTAAGGTTGGCAGAGCACTCGACCAATGTGATCTCATGATCCTCACAACAACCCTGGGAGGAAAGGGCTGGTATGATTCCCATTTAACAGATGAGGAAACTGAGGCAGACAGCAGTTCAGTGACTTGCCCAGGGTCACACAGCTGGAAATGTCTGAGGCAGGACTCAGACTAAGGTGCTCCTGACTCTTGGTTCCACAAGCTCTTTCTTGGAGCTGCCTTTTAAGTGACAGAAGTTTGGGGAATCCACTGGGGACGACACAAGCTGGGGCCGACTGGGGAGCCAGGCCTTCTTCACCCATCCCTGGGGCTCTGTACGGGCATGTGTGTTTAAGAGGAGGGAGCAGCCTGGACACGCAGGTGGCAGATGTCTTTCCTTCCTCCCCAATTACCTTCTCATCCATTTTGCGTTTATTTTGCTTCCCCATTAGCATGTGATCCACCTACCAAAAGGGATTGTTCCTTTCACAGTATTTGCATCCCTGGAGGAGAACACATCGCCTGGCACGATGGTTGCTGGTTGATCCAATTGTCACCCTGCCTTTCTGCCTCAGTTTCCCCTCCTACAAAATAGAGAGGGTGGTGAGGGAATGTTTCCAGTCTCCAACCCTGAGTCCCTCCCATCTGACAGGGAAGCTTCTCACCCTCTCTTGCCGGGGTCCAGCCCTCCACACCTCTCCTGCCTTGGCATGAGATCCCTGCTGCCATTATCCTCACCTGCCGGCTGAGAGGAGAGCCAGGGAAACCTCACAGGGCTTTCAGCACCTACGGTGTCCTTTTCTCTGGTGGCCTCCGGGCTCTGTTCCAGCCCTAGTTTCGGATGATTCTGTGAGGCAGTGATGGGGGTGGCCAGGCCGGGGAGCCCCGGCACCCCTCCATCTCCAGATGTGCCTCCCGGGCCTTTGAGAAATGCCAGAGTGCCAGCAGCCCCCTCCCCCAAGAATGCTGGGAGAGGCACACAGGGCAGAAATGACTCAGCAGCCCTCTCCCAAATCTGCCCTCCCCCAGAGCTGGGGGGGAGAAGAAGAAACAACTGACTCTAAAAACGAAAGTGTCTCAGTGGTGAGGAAGCCCCCCCCCCCATCAAGCAGTGCTGGCCACCTGAGTCCTCAGGGACTGCACCTTACAGAACTCTCCCCAAGGAGCACCAGGGGCTCCCTCGTTCAGGACTGAGATCTGGGCTGAGCACCCCGAGCCCCAACCCCTAAATTACACATAGGAATCTGGCCAGTCAAAGAGCCTAGCCCAACGTCAGTCAGTCAGTCAATAAACATTTATTTAGTACCTATTACGTGCCTGCCAGGCACAGAGTGTTGAGTGCTGGAGACACAAAGAAAGCCAAAGATGGTCCCTGCCCTCCAGCACCTCACAGTCTAAGGGATGGAGACAACTCACACATCACTTTGTACAAACAAGCTGTGGATGGGACCAGTGACCGCCTTCTGTCCAAGCGTGGATTTTCATTGAGACTTAAAAGAACCTGGGAGGTGGAGATGAAGAGGAAAGAGGACTCTGGGCACGGGGGACACCCAGACCAAACGGCTGGACTGTCCTTCCAGGAACAAGCAGGAGGCCAGGGTCACTGGATCAAAGAATATGGAGGGGGAGGGGGAAGGTGAAAGAAGACTGGAAAGGCAGGTTATGAGGGCCTGTAAAAGCCAGACAGAGTGGCCAGGTGACACAGTGGACAGAATGCTGGGCCTACAGTCAGGAAGACTTCTCCTCCTGGCTTCAAATGTGGCTCAGATACTTCCTAGCTGTGTGACCCTGGGCAAGTCATTTTACCCTGTTTGCCTCAGTTTCCCCATCTGTAAAGTGATCTGGAGAAGGAAATGGAAAACACTCTAGTATCTTTCCCAGGAAAACCCCAAATGGGGTCATGAAGATTCAGGCACAACGGAAACAACTGAACCACGACAAAAGCCAAACAGAGGATTTCGTGTTTCATTCTGGAGGTGATAGGTTTTATTGGGGGGGGGGTTGACAAGTGGACCTCTGCTTTAGTGGCTGAAGGGCAGATGGATCGCATTAGGAAGAGATTTGAGGCAGGCAGATGAAGGCCTTGTCAAGAGAGAGAAGGAGGCATATTAGGCAGAGGTGAAAGTGGAATCATCGAGAGATGCTGCAGAGGTGACAGGGACAGGCCTTGGCACCCTATGGGGGGGGGGGAGATAGTGAGGAATCCAGGATGAGTCCTAGGTTGGGAAACTAGGACACTGGGAGAATGAAAGCAGGGGAGGGGGGGGGATATAATGTTTTTGACATGTTGAGTGTAAGATGTCTAGGGGAGGGCCACTTTAAGATGTTTAATAGGCAGTTGGAGGTCAGCAGAGAGGAAAGGGCTGTGTGAGTGGATCTGAGGATCTAACAGAGAAGATAACTGAAGCCCTGGGATCCGATGAGATCTCCCTGTGAAGTAGTACAGTAGCACAGGGAGATAGAGCCCAGGACAGAGCCCGGAGAGTCGCCCGGGGTGCGAGGGTGTGATCTGGAGGAGGATCCAGGGAAAGAGGCAGAGAGGGGACCATCAGCGAAGGAGGAGGAGAACCGGAAGAAAGAGGTGTCCTGAAAACCTAGAGAGAAGAGAGGATCAAGGAGAAGAAGGTTATTGATGGTGTCACAGGCTTCGGAAAGGTCTGGAAGAGCGAGAATTGAGAGGAGGCCCCTGGATTTGGCAGCTAAGAGATCACCAGTGACCTAGGAGAGAAGTTCCAGGAGAAAGCTGAGGTCAAAAACCAGACTGTAGAGGAGGTGCAGGCACCATCACAGACGGCCTTCTCAGGGAGTCTGGCCACCAAAGGGAGGAGAGGTAGAGGAAGAGGGTTTTTCAATGGGCATGTTTATAGGCAGCAGGGGAGTAGCCTGGGAGAGACTGAAGATAAGTGAGAGAGTCGGGATGATGGGGGGGGGGTCTGTTGGAGATGGTACGGAATGGGAGAGGGGTTAAGCCTTGATTAGGAGTAAGGCCACCTCCTCATGCAGGACAGAGGAGAAGGCACCAGCGTGAAGGAGATGAGGAAAAGAGGAGAAAAGGAAGCTCATGGCGAAAAGACTCAATTTCTCCTGTAAAATCTGAGGCAAGGTTCTCACGTGGTGGGGAGGGGAGGGAGCCAGAATTGGAATGAGAAGGTTTGGGGGGGCTGCTGTGGAGAGTGGGAGAGTGAGGTGATAAGGGAGGTAGAGTAGTGGGATCACCACGCAGCAGTGAGGGCCCAGTCAGAATCACTGTGTGGGGGCAGCTAGGTGTCGAAGTGGATAAAGCACCAGCCCTGGAGTCAGGAGGACCTGAATTCAAATCTGGCTTCAGACACTTGACACTTACTAGCTGTGTGACCCTGGGCAAGTCACTTAACCCTCATTGCCCCACAAAACCAAAAACAGAATCACTGTGAGATCTTCTGCACCCCTGAAGGCAATGAATGGTGGGAGTGATCCAAAGCTAGCTTAAGAAGCTAGACCCTAGCTTCTTAAACTGTGGGACCCCACATGGGGTCATGTAACGGGATGTGGGAGTCATGAAAAATTTGGCAACAGTAAAAGTTTATTTATACCTATTTTATATACCTATATATCTGGGATCCCATAAACATTTTTCAGGCAAAAAGGGGTCACAAGAGGAAAAAGTTGAATAAGCCCTGTCCTCTAGGATAAAGAGGGAGGTGACCTGAGAGAAAGCAGCTAAGTGGTACCATAGTGCACAGAGCTCAAGAGTTCAAATCCAGTCTCAGACACTTACTAGCTGTGTGACCCATGGTGAGTCACTTAACTTGGTTTGCCTCAGTTTCCTTCCTCGTCTGTAAAATGAGCTGGAGAAGAAAATGGTGAACCGCTCCAGTATCTTTGCCAAGAAAGTCTCTAAAGGGGTCACAAAGAGCCGAACACTACCGAACAACAACAAACTCGAGAGAGGAAGACAGTTGAACTGGTGCACCAAGGAGTCAAGATGGGGAAGGGAGGCCAGTGTGGCCAGGGCAGGGGTGATAGCTTGGCTATGAACTGGGAGGGAGGGGGGGTCAAGGGATTGAAGGTCACCTTGAAGACCAAGAACAGGGTTTGGGGTGACAAGGCCTCCAGTGAGGTAGAAAAATAATGGATTGCAATCAGATAGGGGGATTTCAGAGCTCCTGAATATTTGTGGGTGGTGGCAAGACCAAAGGTACTGTCATCTTCATGTGTGCCTGAGGAGGTGTGGAGGAGAGGTCACGAGGAGTGAGGAGGCTGATGAATTGGGAAGTTAGGGTATCTGAGGGTGTCAACACATATGCTGAATTAAGCACTCAGTAGGTGCTTAATAAAAGCTTATTAGCTCTGAGTTGTAAAGAGGTTCTATCCATGCCATCAAGCCCTTAAAGGTTTGTGAAGGATGTGACACATACACTCTCTCTCCTTCCGTCCTCACAACAATCTGTGGTGAGTGCCATTATTAGCAGCCCCTTTTTACAGAGGAGGAAACTGAGGCCCAGAGAGGTTAAGTGACTTGTGTGGGAAGCAGGATTCAAAGTCGGGTCTCCTGGCCTCTAAGTCTAGTGCTCTATGTGACCCAAGTCCTGACTCCAAATAGAATCACCAGCCCCAATCTCCCTCAGTCCCACCGTTCTGTCCCACTGGACTCAAAATGCCTGTGGGATCACGGTATTTAAATCGGCCTGACGAGACCATCTGTCCAAGGCCCTTATTTGACCAAGGCATCCCCGGCCTGCGTGGGAGGGAGGCTTCACTATTTTAGTCCCGTGGGTTGTTTTTCTTTCTGCCTTCCCGGCCCCTCCTCCGCCCCAGTGCCGGCCTCTTTGTAAAAGTTTTGTTTACAGCGCTCAGACTTTCTCCCTCAGCTCCCAGTGTTCCTCTCCTGGGTACCTAATAAATGCCTTTTTAACGACGATAGCAATCATTGCCCTGGCAGTCGCAGCCGCATTCACGGGGTGGCAAAGGAAGCTGCGGGAGGACAGCAAGATCTTATTTTTCAGATGGAAAAGAGAGAGAAGAACAGCCCTCCAGCTCGGAGACCTGACAGACCCCCACATCCTGGCCGACCAATGCTCCCTACCCGTGCCAAGGGCTGTTCTGGGACTCACCCGGCTCAGAACAGAACCTTTCTAGAACCACAGTGGGTGGGCAAGGTTGGGCTTGGCGATTGGGGAAGCGAGCCTGCTGGTCACCCACCTGCTCTTTGCCCCTAAAGAAGCCTGTAATCTGCCTATGCTGACACCGCCCCCCAACACTGAACATCCTCGGCAGGGGGGCCTCCGCTGTCATCCTGGCTCCCCTCCCTCTGCTCACCCAGCCTGGCCCCTGGCCCGCTGGAGCATGCTGAGCCACCGCCTGACCCTGTCTGGGGCTTTGGGCAAATCCCTTCTCCTCTCGGGGCCCCGGCTTCCACATGTGAAAAATGGGGAAGCTGGACCGGAGGACTTGAGCGGTGCCTTCCACCGGGATTTGTGCGCTGCCCTCTCCACGGGAGCTCCGGCCCACGGAGGACCTACGGTCATCCCGCGCGGGAACCCTTTTACCTAGGGACCTAGCCCCCTCCCCTCGGGGCCAAGCACCCACAGGCTCCTCCGCGCACACCTGACGCCCCCACCTCCACCTGTCAATTACAGCTCCGAGCCCCCGACTTCGTGTCAATTACCGGAGGCTCGCCCAGATCCCACGACGTGGCCCCCCCGCCCCTCCCGCACGCGCCCCACGTGCCGTGTCCCCGGCCCCCAGACGCCCCGCGAGCCTTACCATAGGCGTAGGCTGGGCTGGCGGGCGCGCTGCTCGGGTCCCTCTTTCCTCCTCTCTCTCCCAGTCTACAGAAGCAGCTGGGGCGGCAGGTTTTCCGCCCCGGGCGAGGGGCGGGGCCTGGAGGGGGCGGGGCCTGGAGCCCGAAGCGCGGTCACGTGGGGGCGGGGCTAAGGGCGCGAGCCCGCGGGGAGACTCCGCAAGGAGGGAGGAGGTTGAGGGCGTGGCCTGGAGGGGCAGCGTGTAGCGATTGGCTACTGGGATCAGCGCGCGCGCACGTTAGGAGGGAGGTTGGCGCAGAAGAACGCGGGGAGGCGGGGCACCCTGGAGTGGGTGGGGCGGAGGACGGTAAGGTACTTGGCTGGTTGGTCGATTGTTGTCCGTCGTTCTCGAAAAGGACATGACATCACCAAGTTGGAGTCAAGGTACAGTGTGTCCGACTGTGGCTGATCGGACCAAGGTACTAGATGCTCTGGGGAGGAGGGACCGGAAGAAGGACGGCGATTGGGTGCCGGATCGTCAGGAGGAGGGGCGAAGCATGGTGATTGGGGACGGGGAGCGCGGGGAGGCCGGATGGAGTGCGGCGATTGGGTCGGCAGAGGAGGAAGCGGGGCGCACGCCGCAGGACGGAGCCGACGGAGGGCGGTGATTGGATGCGAAGTGGGCGAAGGGGCGGGGCTCGCTGCAGGCACGCGGGGCGCTATGGCGGCGGCGGCGGTGGCGTTGGCCGCGGCGACCGCGGCGTCGCGCCGCTCTTGGAGACATCTCTTCCGGTGGCGAGTTCCGAGCTCTCGTGCTCCGTGCGGGCTGGTCTGTAGCACCCGGGGCCTGTCAGGTAGGAGCCGGCTCCGCTTCGGCCCAGCCGGGTCAGGGTCATGGCTCAGGGTCCCCGGCGAGCTGCTGGAGATCACAATGACGTTTGCGCTAGGGGGCGTGGCGGGGGCTGGATGGGGGACGGACCTTGGGTGCGCCCCCTGCTGGCGGCTCCCAATCTGGTTCTGGCCCTGGTCTCTGGTGCCACCTGTTCAGGCTCCGTGGCAGATCCCCACCCCTTTCCCCCCCCCCCCCGCGCGCACTTATTGAGCACCTGCTGTATATCAGGCTCTGGGCTAGGCCCCTGCCCTCAAGGAGCCGCCAGACCAGCTCAGTCAGATAACCTAGAAAGCGAGTATTGATTAGGTACTTTTGGTTTTTAAAAGCACTTTCTCCTGACTCACCTGTGGCCACGATGCTTTGAGCATCTCCTTTTTATAGGAACAGCCTCTGTGCCTGATGAGAAGTCAAGTCGGCAGGCATTTATTAAGCACCTACTGTGTGCAAGGCTGGGAGCTGGACCTGTGATTTCACTGGTTTAGGAACTCCCTCCACCCATGCAGTCTGCCCCTACTGGGCAACTTAGTGACTTACCCAGGGTCACACACCCTGCAGGGGTCCAGGTCTTGGCTGCAAGGCCAGCCCTCCATCCCTTAGGCTATGTTGCCCAATGATAACAGTCCATGCTTCTCTAGTGCCTTACCAATCACAACTTAGACCATTTTTAGAGTGGGGGAAGGGTTCCCTGGGCCTCAGTTTCCCCACCTGTAAAATAAGCAGGCTGGTCTCTGTGGCCTTTAAGTCTTCATCATGTCCAGCCCTTACCTCTCTCTAGAGTCCTATTTCACTTCTCTTCCAGGTTGCCCTGTAGATGCCTCCAGTTTAACATGTTTAAAATGGAACTCATCTTCCCCCAAAAAACGATCCCTCCCCCATACTTCCCTCCTGAAGGCTCCCCCTCCCGCTCCTCTCTTCTGCCTGCAGTTCCCATCTGGCCTCCCCCACCCCCCGTCCTTCTGTTATCTCCTATTTATCATGTTCATCGCTTCTCCTATTTTTCCTACCTTAGACAACAGCTTCCTGTATCTCCCCAACTCCGGCAGTGTGCTGGACACAGTCAGTCATCTTAGTCATGTCCGACTCTCCGTGACACCCTTGAGGGTTTCCTTCTCCAGCTCACTTTACAGATGAGAAATGGAGGCAAACAAGATGAAGTGACTTGCCCACGGTCACACAGCTAGTAAGTGTCTGAAGTTAGATTTGAACTCAGGTCCTCCTGACACCACCTCACTGCCTGTAGTAGGGCCTAATAAATGCTTGTTGGCCTGTTCACATGGCCCAGGTGCACAGCCTTGGCGTTGCCGGCTCGTCACTGTCCCATAGCCCAGAGAGGAGCTGCCAGCTCTCAGCACCCACAATGCTGTGTCCGGTCCTCTTGCCGGGAGGTGGCCCCCTCCCTGGGCTCCCCCTCTGGCCCAGGCCTCTGCCTCCCCTGCTGGAGAAGCCTCTTGGGCTGCCTCAGAGAGCCTGCTGGGCTTTGAGAACTCCTATGACGCTTCTCTTGTATTTTATGCACACACAGAGTCCGGGAGCCCCTGCTCGGATGGGAGCCTCCTCTGCCCGACTCCAGCCTCCCCTCTGTGCTGCTCCCACTCTGCACTCCAGCCCGAGGGGCCGGGATGGATTGCTGCTCCCCAAACTCGGGGCACGCCCTCCCACCTCCGAGCCTTTGCCTCTGCTGTCCCTGATGTTTGACTTCCTTCCAGGCTGTCCAGGAAGCCTGCCCTGATCCCTGTGCTTCCCCCAGGGCCGGGGGCCTTCCTGGCTCTGGCATCACTTTGTACTGAGATGGGTTTTGTCTTTCCTCATCTGTGTATGAGCTGCCTGCCCCCCAGTGGAAGGCAGGCTCCTTGGGACCTTTAGGGACCCCGCTCCTAAAACAGTGCCTGCACACAGTTGGCTCTCCATAAAGCCTATCACATGGGTCAGACTGAGGTGAAGGCCACCCAGCAGAGTCGGACAGCAGCAGCCAGAGCGGAGAGAGGGCAGCCTGGAGTCAGGAGACCTGAGTTCAAGTCTTCTCTCACAGGGGGTGTGGGGCCCCAGACAAATTATGTCTCCCCTCAGGCTTCCTGGCATTTTAGGGGCAGATGCGGCTGGAGGGGGCCGATGTTTCCAAAACCAGACCAGGAGCTTCTTTTTCCTCCTTTGACCTCCCTGTCTTTTTACATTCTGTCCTTTAGGAATGAGTTAGGCCCATGGACTGTCCCCCCCACCCCACCGCGGCCGCTGGGCAGTGGTCTGCTGGGCTCCTTCTTGTGACAGGGTGTTATCTAAGCCCCAGAAATGCAATTCAAGAGCATTTCAAAGACCTCACTTCTCTGGCTTGGATAATAAGCCAGAAGGAGAGGGACGTGGCGATTGCCACCCAAGGTCTTGCCCCCTGGAATAACCATTGGCACTGTGAGTTCAAGGGATAGATTCAATTAAAAAAAAACAATTGTTTTAGGGGCAGCTAGGTGGCGCTGGCACTGGCCCTAGAGTCAGGAGTACCTGAGTTCAAATCCGGCCTCAGACACTTAATACTTACTAGCTGTGTGACCCTGGGCAAGTCATTTAACCCCAATTGCCTCACTAAAAAAAAAAAATTGTTTTAGAGCAATTTGGAACTATGTCCAAAGGGCTATGGAATCATGTATACTCTTTGACCTAGTAATACCATGTGTGAGAAAATAATGGGGTTTGGGGACTCCCAGAGGCTCCCCACTGAGAGAGCTGGCCTGACCTTTCTTAAGGTCAGCCCAGAGTCAGGAAGTGACCTCACTCAAAACCACACCCACCTGAAAGCCTTGTTCCCGCCAGAGGATCTGCTCTCTGGGCTCTGACACCATCCTCAAATCCAGTGAACTAGTAGCTAGCCAATGAGCTTTGAGCAGTGTGTAAGGGGGGTTCTCCTCCTGCCCCCAGCAAGCTTACACAGACACTTGGTGAGAGCAGATGCAGCCCACTAGGGTTCCCCATTTTCTCTTTTCTCTCTCTTCTGTCTCCTCGCTGGGCTTTCCTATCTTTCAGAGTCATGCATGCTCTCTTTACTAATATCTAATATACTTTAATAAATGCTTAATGCCCCAAACTGGTGCAGTAGCCTCTAATTTCTAAGTAACAAATATATGATAACCCCCAGCTCATTTTCCCTACACTTAGGACAGAAGTAGGGCAACCAATTTAATTTTACCCACTAGAGCCACTACTAGGTCAGTATCCAAAAAGAGATTAAAAACAAAAAGTTGAGGGGGCAGCTAGGTGGTACAGTGGATAGAGCACCAGCCCTGGATTCAGGAGGAC
The DNA here is from genome assembly GCF_019393635.1 of Dromiciops gliroides. Taxonomy (NCBI): domain Eukaryota; kingdom Metazoa; phylum Chordata; class Mammalia; order Microbiotheria; family Microbiotheriidae; genus Dromiciops; species Dromiciops gliroides. The sequence continues at coordinate 5,056,071 of NC_057861.1, forward strand.
CTGAGTTCAAATCCAGCCTCAGTTACTTGACACTTACTAGCTATATGACCCTGGGCAAGTCACTTAACCCTCATTGCCCTGAAGAAAAAAAGAAAAGAAAAGTTGAATTTGAAATTGGGGAGATGCCCATTAATTGGGAAATGGCTGAACAAATTGTGGGATGAGATTATGATGGAACACTGTTGTAATGTAGGAAATGATGAACAGGATGCTCTCAGAAAAAGCTGCAAAGACTTGCATGAGCTGATGCAAAGTGAAATGTACTATATACAAAATAACAGCAATATGGTAAGATGAGCTGCTGTGAATGACTTAGTTATTTTCATCAGTGCAGTGATCCAAGACGACTCTGAAGGACTTATGAAAAATGCAGTCCATCTGCAGAGAAAGAACTGATGGTATCTGAATACTGATTGCAGCATAATTTTTTTTGGTTTCTTTTTCTAAAGTTTTTTTGTCTATTTTCTTTCACAACCTGACTAATGTGGAAATGTTTTGCATGACTGCTCGTGTATAGCTTATACTGAATTCCTTGAGTGCTTAAGGGGTGGGGAGGGGAGGAAGAGACTTTGGAACACAAAGTTTTAAAAATCGATGTTAAAATTTGTTTTTACATGTAATTTGGGAAAAAATAAAATTCTAAATAATTGGGAATTTAAAAAAAAATTTTATGTAAAGTTTTGAGTTCCAAATTCTATCCTTCCTTCCCTCCTTCCCCTCTCCCCTCCCTGAGGAGGTAAATAATCAGATATAGGTTATACACGTACAATTATGCAAAACATTACCATATTAGTCATTTTGTACAAGAATGCTTTAATTAAAAAAATGAAAAAAGTGAAAACTAGCATGCTTCAGTCTGTATTCAATCAGTATAGTTTCTTTCTCTGGAGCCAGATAGTATACTTCATCAGTAGTCCTTTATGATTGTCTTGGATCATTGTATTGGGGCAGCTAGGTAGTGCAGTGGATAGACCACTGGCTCTGAAGTTGGGAGGATCTGAGTTCAGATCTCACCTCAGACGCTTACTAGCTGTGTGACCCTGGGCAAGTCACTTAACCCCAACTGCCTCAAACATCCAGGGCCATCCCAGTCATCCTGATGTATATCTTGCCACTGGACCCAAATGGCTCTGGAGGAGAGAGTGAGGTTGGTGATCTTGCACAGCCCGCCCTCACTTAAATCCAATTCAGTGCAAGTCATGGCTTCACCCAGTGTCACAGTTGTATTCAAGAAGAAAAGATAAACAATAACAACAAGCATTCATGAAGGATCGTTGAATAGTTAAGTCATTCACAGTTCTTCATCAAACTGTCACTGTGTACAACGTTCTCCTGGTTCTGCTCACTTCACTATACATCAGTACATATAAGTCTTTCCAGGCCTTTCTGAAATCATCTTACTTGTCATTTCTTAGAGCACAATAATATTCCATCACCATCATATACCACGGCTTGTTTAGCCATTCCCCAATGGATGGGCATTCCTTTGATCTCCAATTCTTAGCCACCATAAAAAGAGCTACTGGGAATACTTTTGTGCAAATAGGTCTTTTTTCTCTTTTTGGAGATATCTTTGATATAAACCTAGCAGTGGTATTGCTGGGTAAAATGTTATGCACAGTTTTATAGCCCTTTGGGCATAGTTCCAAATTGTTTTCCAGAATGGTTGGATCAGTTCACAACTCCACCAACAGTACATTAGTATCCCAGTTTTCCCACATCTCCAACATCCACCATTTTCTTTTTTTCATAATAACCAATCTGATAGGTGGGAGGTGATACCTCAGAGTTGTTTTAATTTCTCTAATCACTAGGGATTTAGAGCATTTTTTCTTTTTTTAAAAAATAAAAGTATTTTATTATTTTCCAGTTACATGTAAGGATAGTTTGCAACATTTGTTTTCATAGGGTTTTTAGTTCCAATATTTTTCTCCTTCCCTCCCTTGCCCCTCCCTTCCCCAAGACAAAAAGCAATCTGATATAGGCTATGTATGTACAATCACATTAAACATATTTCTGCATTAGTCATATTGTGAAAGAATCAGAGCACAAGGGAAAAACCTCAAAAACGAAGGGGGAAAAAACAGCCAAAAAGTAGAAACAATATGGTTCAATCTGCATTCAGAGTCCTCAGTTCTTTTTTCTGGATGTGGAGAACGTTTTCTATCATGAGTCCTTTGGAATTGTCTTGGATCATTGCACTGCTGAGAAGAGCCAAGTCTATCAGAGTCAATCATCACACAATGTTGCTGTTACTGTGCACAGTGTTCTCCAGGTTCTGTTCCTCTCACTCAGCATCATAGTTCATATAAGCCCTTCCAGGTTTCTCTGAAATCCTATTGCTCATCGTTTCTTACAGCACAATAGTATTCCATTACATTCATATACCACAACTTGTTAATTCCCCAGTTGATGGGCAACCCCTCAATTTCCGATTCTTTGCCATCACAAAGAGAGCTTCTATAAATATTTTTGAACTTGTGGGTCTTTTTTCCTCTTCTCTGATCTCTTTGGGATACAGACCTAGTAGTGGTATTACTGGGTCAAAGGGTATGAGCAGTCCCATAGCCCTTTGGGAATAGTTTCAAACTACTCTCCAGAATGGTTAGATCAGTTCACAGCTCCACCGACAATGCATTAGTGTTCCAAATTTTCCACAGCTTCTCTAACATTATTTTCCTTTTTTGTCATATTAGCCAATCTGCTGGGTGTGAAGTGGTACCTCAGAGTTGTTTTAATTTGCATTTCTCTAATCAATAGTGTTTTTGAGCATTTTTTCAAATGGAAACAAATAGCTTTGATTTCTTCATCTGAAAACTGCTTGTTCATATCCTTTGACCATTTCTCAATTGGGGAATGACTTGGAGTCTTATAAATTTGATTTAGTTCCCTATATATTTTAGAAATGAGGCCTTTATCAGAAGTACTGGCTATAAAAATTATTTACCAGTTTTCTGTCTCCCTTCTAATTTTGGGCACATTGCTTCTGTTTGTACAAAAAACTTTTTAATTTAATGTAATCAAAGTCATCCATCTTGATTTTATAATATTCTTTATCTCTTGTTTGGACATAAATTGTTTTCCTCTCCATAAATCTGAGAGGTCAACTATGCCTTTCTCTCCTGATTTGCCTATGATTTCACCCTTTATGTCTAAATCATGTACCCATTTTGACCTTATTTTGTTATACAGTGTAAAATGTTGGTCTATGCCTAGTTTCTGCCATACTGTCTTCCAGTTTTCCCAGCAGGTTTTGTCAAATACTGACTTTCTATCCCAGAAGCTAGGGTCTTTGGGTTTATCAAACAGTAGCTTACTATAGTCATTTAATACTGTGTTTCCTGTGCCTAACCTATTCCATTGACCCACCACTCTATTTCTTAGCCGGTACCAAATAGTGTTTTGTTTTGTTTTAAGTGAGGCAATTGGGGTTAAGTGACTTGCCCAGGGTCACACAGCTAGTAAGTGTTAAGTGTCTGAGGCTGGATTTGAACTCAGATACTCCTGATTCTAGGGCTGGTGCTCTATCCACTGCGCCACCTAGCTGCCCCTACCAAATAGTTTTGACTGCTGCTTTAGATTTGGTATGGCTAGCCCACATTCTTGTGAATTTTTTCATATGACTATAGATAGCTTTGATTTCTTCATCTGTCTGTTCATATCCTTTATCCATTTATCAATTGGGGAATGACTCAGTTCTCTATACGTTTGAGAAATGCCTTTGTCAGAGATACAAATTCATTGCAAACCGCCCCCCCCCCAGTTTTCTGCTTATCTTATCATTTCAGTTGGTTTTGTTTGTCATAACCTCTTTAATTTTATATGATCAAAATGATTGATTTTACATTTTATAATGCTCTCTACATCTTCTTTGGTCTTAAATTCTGTGGAAATTTATTTTGATTTGGGGACCCTACCTTTAGGCTGAGATTAGAAAGCCTTAGGCCCTCAGGGTCTCTCCCCTTCCTCCTCTGCTTCAGCTGAGCCAAAAAGCCCTGTGGGCTATACAAGACACCAGGTCAGACAGCTGGGGGGAATAAGCCCCAGCTCCCTCCGAGCTGAGCAGAGGGATCCAAGAGATACTGGGCTTGTCCAGGCACGTGATGCTGGAGCATCTCCCCCCCCCCCCCCCCCCCGCAGCTGAAGCCCTGACTGGCGGATTAGCTTGGTCTGTGGGGGCGCAGGAAGCCCCGAGATTTGAGTGGAGAGAAGAAAAGGTATATATAGACCTGGGGGTTAGAAGCGAGGTGGGGACAGACTAGATAGACCAGATTGGAGGGGGGGGTGGACAAGGACGGAAGAGTTCGGTTCGGAAAAGGAGAGACGGGGCTGAGAAGGAACGGGGCTGCTGACGGAGGGCGGAGAAGAGGCCAAGCGGCGGCTGGTGAGATTAGAAAGGTTGGAGCGGGACAGACTAGAGACCGGGCTACAAGAACGCAGGAGAAGATGAGAAGGACTAGGAGCAGGGAAAAGAGAGACCGAAGGGCAGACTGACGGAGCAGACAGAAGGTCGGTGAGAGAGAAACCCGGGAGTTCAGCGGTGGCAGTAAGGAGAGGAAAGTTAGAAGCAGGGGGATTTACAAAGTGAAAGGGGCTCGGAGTTAGAATAAAGGACATGAGTGCCCTGAGGCGGACGCAGCTAAGGCCCTTATTGTATTAAAAAGGTTACAGGCCTTATTACAAACCAGGGAAAGCATAATGTGCCCTGAGGCCAGAGGCAGCCAAGGCCTTATTGTATTCAAGAAGTTTGAAGCACAGCAGGTGGGAAAGAGACCATGGCAATGCAGTCAGGTTGTATTTCCCTGTGTATTTTGTCAGGTTTGATTTCCCTGTATTCTTAATTTAAATAGTATCTCATAAATAAACTCTGCTTTGATTATTTAGTTAAGAGGCTTCTTAATCTTTAGTTTATCAATCTGGGAGTGGAGCAGTGTGGTGGAACTTTAAAAATGGCCCACATTAAATTAATAGCAGTCAGATAGCCAGCTAGTCAAAGGCCCCCAGATTAGTCCTCCAGTCAGCATTCCCCCCCCCCCCCAAATTAGGCTAGTCATTTAAAAATATTCTTTCAGTTCTTCCCCTGTCCATAAATCTGACAGATAAACGGTTCCATGCTCTCTTAATTTGCTTATGGTATCACCCTTTATATGTAAACCCATTTTGATCTTGTCTTGGTATATGGAATGGAATGTTGGTCTATACTTACTTTCTGCCTTATTGTTTTCCAGTTTCCCAGCAGTTTTTGTCAAATAAGAAGTTTTTGTTCCAAAAGCTTGGATCTTTGGGTTTATCATATACTAGATTACTATGGGTATTTACTGTCATTTAATTTGTACCTATTTTGTTTCACTGATCACCACTCTATTTCTTAGCAAGTACCAGATTGTTTTCATAATTACCGCTTTATAATAGTTTGAGATCTAGTACCACTAGACAACCTTCTTCCCCACCCCCCCCCCCACCCCGGGGAAACAATGAGGGTTAAGTGACTTGCCCAAGGTCACACAACTAGTGTCAAGTGTCAGAAGTCAGATTTGAACTCAGGTCCTCCTGAATCCAGGGCCGGTGCTTTATCCACTGCAGCGCCCCCTAGCGGCCCCTAGTCTACCTTCTTTCACATTTTAAAAATTGATTCCCTTGATATCCTTGAGCTTTTGTTTTTGTTCTTCCAGATGAATTTTGTTATTATTTTTTCTAGCTCTATAAAATAATTTTTTGATGGTTTGATTGGTAGTAGGCTTCCACCAGTCACAGACGACCACGGATCAGCGCCTTGAAGAGCCACAGGCCACAGTGTGGCTGTGCAGTCCTATACGGGTTGTATCTACCCCTTGAGGAGTAGCTGGAGTGTCCCCTCCAGGGCGCTGGCCTGGGCAGATCAATAGGAAAACAAGCTGTTGCCCATGCAGCAGGTTTTCCCTCTCCACGACAGTGGTGGATCCAAAGGAGAGGCAGAGCCAGTACAGTGTGGCACCAGTGCCACCGCAGGAGATGCCAGAGGGATGTGATGTCCAACATCCAACTGCCTAAGGGACTCAACTCCTGATCTTTCCTCGGGTTAACTCCCGAAGCCTTTCGTATCTATGGGTATAGCCGCAAGGCATCGGAGGTTTAAAATTAGGGTTTCCTTCCCCTAGGCAGGTACCTGCCAAGGCTAATGAGCCCCACCTGCCCGAAAGTTTGATTGGTGTGGTACTGAATAAATAGGTTAATTTAGGTAGGATTGTCATTTTTGTTATATTGGCTCAGCCTACTCATGAGCAATGAATATTTTCCAGTTGTTTAGGTCTGACTTTATTTGTGTGAAAAATGTTTTGTGATTGTGTTCCTATAGTTCTTGGGTTTGTCTTGGCAGGCAGACTCCAAAGTATTTTATATTTTCTACAATTATTTTAAATGGAATGTCTCTTTCTACCTCTTGCTGCTAGACTTTGATGGCAATATATAGAAATGCTGATGATTTATGTGGGTTTATTTTGTATCCTTTGACTTTGCTAAACTTGTTAATAATTTCAAGTTGTTTTTAAATTGATCCTCTAGGGTTTTCTAAGTATACAGTGGTGGTTTTTTAAATGAGCCTCTTTGGGCCTTGGAGTTCAAGGACCAGGCCTTTTCCCCATGTACACCTGCCTGAAGACCTGGGTAAATGCATGCAGCTTCAGGCACCTTCCTTTTTCTTGTACGCCACAGCAGCCAGCCAACGAGTACTTATTGAGCGCCTACTATTTGCCAGGCCCAGTGCTAGGACAGTCCCTGCTCTTGAAGAGCTCCCAGTCTAATGAGGGAAACAACAAGGAGAGGTCCTGGCATGAAGGGGGATGACAGAAGGGTCAGATGGATCCTGTGAAGCCCTTAGCCGGTGCCTGGCATGTAGTAGGCACTTAATAAATGCTTATTCCATTCCATTCCTGTAGAAGGTGGGATTGGAGCAAGGCCTTGGAGCAAGTCAGGGAAGCCAGGAGGCCCCGATGAGGGAGAGTATTCCAGTGCAAAGGCCTGGAGGTGAAGAACAGCGAGGAGGTGAGTGGGGAGGGGTCAGCAGTGGGGACACCAGGAGGCTGATGCTGTGGCTGAGACCATTGTGGGGATGCCCTGCCATCCGCTCAGCACGGCCCCTGCCGACCGTGTCCCAGAGGCCTCTGGCAGCCTGGTGGCTCCCGTGGTACTCCAGTGGGAGTCAAGAGGTCTGGTTCTGGGCCTGCGCTCCCCTGAAATCTCTCTGGGGCCAGACCCGCCCTGGGGGCATCAGGAAAGGCTTTCCTGCCAGCCCAGCCTGAGGAAAGCTGTGGGCTTGATGAGCCAAGGAAGGGCTGGGTGCTCAGGTCACAGAGGCAGAGATGGGGGCTCCGAGGGTGTTCTAGGGAGGCCATAGGGAGCTTGTAGAGGTTCTTGGGAAGGAGTGAGTCCAGGAGTGGATGGAGAGGTTGGAAGGCTTCCAGGTCGTGCTGTAGGAGGGTTGCTGGAGGGATGGGGGGCAGGGCACGTTTCAGGGGAGGAGGAAGAGCCGGAAAGGAGCTGTGGTGAGGCCAGTGTAGACTCAGGTGAGGACTTGCCCATAGACAGTGAGAGCTCTTCCTCAGAGGCCCCTCAAGTCCCTGGGGTTCCTGCCCAGGGAAGGCTCTTCTAGCATGGAGACTGACAAGAGCCGTCCCCGAATCCGGCCTTGGCAGCCCCCTCTTAAAAGGGCTCTTTCCAGTGGCATAAGAATGGGGGGGGCGGCGTTTTCCTCTCTACATTTGAAGAAAAGCCCGACTTCCTAGTACCAGCCAGGGCTTATCTGAGGGGGACCAGCTGTGTTCTGGTCCCCGGAAGATTAACCTGGGGCCGCCCCTTAATCTGCCCTCCCAGGCAGCCCGTGAATTCCCAGACCTCCTTGGAGCTGCCTCGGCTGAGAGCAGAGCTCGATGAGCCCCCCAGAATGGAAGGTCAGTCAGCTTGGGTTTCTGCCTCCCACCAGCCGTGGGGGGCTTAACAGGACCCATTTGGCTGCTTCTCCCACTGGCCCCTGAGTTGGGACTACTTTGTCCCCTCGATCCCCCGCAGCAGAACTGGCCCCGGGTGATTCTAGCTGGGAGCTTTCTTCTAAATAGGCAATTAGTGGTGGTCGGAGCCCTCCTCTGTCTTCTGTTATGTAGCTGGGAGTGGGGTGGGGGGCAATGGGGAGGTGGGCTGCTCAGCCCAGAAACAGCAAGAGATAGAAAGCCATTTGCCTTTGGCCTTGGGGTGGACTGTGGCCAGCTGCCCCCTGGCTCAGGCCTCCTGCCTCAGCGCAGAGAGCCTGTTCCCCTCTGCGTGCCTCAGTTTCTTTACCTGTAAAGTGAGAATAACATTTCCTATAGAACTGACCCCGCAGGATCGCTGTGAGGATCCAGAGAGGGCCTCGTGGTTTACTTGAAGTCAGTTATCATTGGGAAGAGGAGGTCCCCGGGAGGGCTGGCCCCCAGAGGGGGGCCCTGGGGGGAGGCCTGGCTCTGGGGCCCTGTTCCCCAGGCCAGGCTGACACTTGGAGTCTGCAGGAGATGCCAATGAAATCACAGGGTGGGGCTAGTGCCCCACTCATGATCATGAAGAATTCTAAATGATACCATCCTGCTGATTGCTGGCTGCAGTACTGATAAGTGACATCATGTTGGGGGGCCTTTTTGTACGTGGCACTTAAGGCTTTCTGTGGACTTTTCTATCATCTCGTTTGCAGTGAGCAGGGGTCTCCTTGTCCCCATTGTATAGATGAAGAAACTGAGGCTGGGGCGGGGAGGTCCTCAGGGGAAGGAGCAGAGCTTCAAGGCCAGGTCTCCTGAGCCTCATCTAGAGCTGCCCCCACCCACGGGTGCACAGTGGAGTCTTTTCTTACGATGGGTTTTCATTGCTGGAGTTCCTGGTGACAGTTTGGGGGCAGGCAGGGTGGGGAAGATGCCCTCCTGGGCCCTTGGGATCCAGCGCCAGTTACAGGGGCTGGGTGATGGTCTTCACGTCTCTGTCTCTGTCACTCACAAATGCTGATGGATCTGGGCTTGCCGGGCCTTGGCAGTGCCCCCCACCCATGCCAGTGCATCCCTGGGCGGGGCAGGTGGCATCTCCAGGAAAGGAGTGGCTCTGAATTGGCTGAGGGATGGCAGAACCTCACAAGGCAGGGTCAGTGGGGGTGAGCAGGGATGGAGGAGCCAGGCCACAGGCCTGGGCATGGAAGCCAGGCTGAGGACAGTGCCCTATACAAGGAAGGACCCAGAAGAGCAGTATTCATCCTGGCTGTTTAATGAGGGCTGGGTTGGGGTTCATTGGCACAGATGCCCTCTCCACACTGGGGGTTTTCAGATTCCAGGATCTGTGACTCTTTATAAAGACCTTTGTGCCAGTGCTGTTCTTTGGGGTACAGAGCAGGAACACTGTTCTTGGGCTTCTAGAAGCAGGCCAAACCACACATTGACATCTCTCTGGTGGCCCTTTGGGTGTGAGCTCATGGTGTGCAGGGGGAAGATCTGATGAGAATCCCTCCATCCTATCAGATCCTGCATCTGAAGGGCACAGATGTAGGCAGTGCCTGAGAGAGACACGTGGGCATGTGAGGGCTGCCAATGCCCAGAGCTCACCCCCAACCACTAGATATTCAGCTTTCTTGAAGGGAGAACAAGAGTTACAGAGAAATCCAATTTCAGTTTGATTCAGTGTGGACCAGGCAAACAGTAGCTACAAATGAGAGACAAAGCCATTCCCAGGGGCAAGATGTGGGAATCAGGGGAGGACTGTTGTAGGAGGGGGGTCTTGCAGGGGGCTTAGGGTTTCGGGAGATAGGATTGAGAAAGGAGGGTGTTCAGGGGCAGCTAGGTGGCGCAGTGGGTAGAGCATCGGCCCTGGATTCAGGAGGACCTGAGTTCAAATTTGGCCTCAGACACTTGACACTTACTAGCTGTGTAACCCTGAGCAAGTCACTTAACCCTCATTGCCCCACCAGAGAAAGGAGGGCATTCAGGTAGGACCGACCCGAGCAAAGGCATGGAGATGGGAAATGGACTTTGATGTATGGGAAACAGCAAATCATCCTGGAGAAATGTGAAATGGGATGGAGAAGGAAGCGGGGGCTAGACTGGGAAGAGTTTTCTGTGCCTACGAGAGGAGGCAGCCTCTATCCTCAAGGTGATGGGGAGCCCTGGGCTTTAAGGATGACTCGTGGTCACTAGGCAGAGGGTGACTCGAGGACAGGGAGATTGGAAGCAGGGAGGCCATTGAAGAGGCGAGCAGACGCGACCTTGGGCTGCCTGCCCTTCGCTGGAGTAGCCTCAGGTCCCCGGGTCCCACCAGGCATCAGTGTTGAGACATCTTCAGGTGCATCTGCTGGACCCCAAACCATGAGAGAATCCTCAGAGGATGACACGCGAACAAGATGCAGGCTGTTCACTTGGGGGCGCTGACGCCACGGCCCAGGCACAGCCGCTAGTTACATTTCCAGGGAACTTGTGGCTGTCTGTGTGATTAAGTAGATTCTGTTCCAGTGTAGACCACAAGACACCATGGGCCCTGCCTCGGTGCCAGCCTCTGAGGCCCCACCACTTCCTCCAAACCACTAAAATCTCTCTGTTCCTTTTGTAGGTGGCAATGAATATGATCTGCTGGTGATTGGTGGTGGCTCTGGCGGCCTGGCCTGCGCCAAAGAAGGTACGGACAGCAGGTGGCGGGGAGGGGCACACCCTGGGCCCGACCCCATGCAACGGTTATGTTTATACATGGATGGGTGGGTGGGCAAATGAACGAATGAATGAACAAAGAAGCTTAAGCTCTTAGGGAGTAGATGCCCCAGGATCGGGTGAGGCAGGGTGGGATGGGGGGTGGGGGTGGGCAGGGTTGATGATGGTTCTCAGAGCCAGAGGTGGAAAGGTGGGCTGGGGGCACACTCTGGGCCTGGCGAGCTCCGTCTTGATGCCTCACTGGGCCATGGAGGCAACGTTGGAGCCTGGGAGGCCGTGCCAGGGCCTGAACCAGGCCCAAACTCTGGCCCCAGTGAGCTCCTCCCCAGGTGAGCCCAAGGGCCGCAGCAGCTCTCAGAGACCGTCTGTTACATCCCTGAGGTCTCACAATCTCTGTGGGTAGAGGGCACGCTCACCTGGCCACAATGGAGTTTCTCGAGATGTTGAAGCCCTGGACGTGCCAACCCTGTGAGATGGAGAGGAGGCCGGGCACGAATGCCCACAGGCCTTAAAGAGAGAGGATTCTGGGATGGATTGGTGGTAGCTCTGGCACCATCAGGGCAGGGGCACCAGGCATATTGCAGTGCTAATGTAACCTGGCTTCTTTAGCCATGCCTCTCTGCGGCTGTGGCTGGCATCTGGCATGGTGGGGTGGGGCTGGGGCATGGAACCCCCTTCCTGATAAGTAGGGGTCACGTCAGTCTCAAGCAGCATCGCCATTCTCTGATGCTGAAGTAAACACTTTGCACCTCTGTCTCTGTCTGTCTCTGTCTCTCTCTGTCTCCGTCTGTCTCTCTGTCTCTGTCTCTCTCTGTCTCTGTCTCTCTCTGTCTCTGTCTCTCTGTCTGTCTCTCTGTCTCTGTCTCTGTCTCTCTCTGTCTCTGTCTCTGTCTCTCTCTGTCTCTCGCTCGCTTGCTCGCTCTTGCTCACTGCCTTCCTTTTCCTCTTTCTCTCAAATTTCAAAGCTGCCGATTTTGGAAAGAAGGTGGCGATTCTGGACTACGTGGTTCCTTCTCCCAGAGGTAAGAAAGAAGCCCTGGATGTCCGCCTGTGAAAGGTTCTTGCACTAGGAGCGTTGGCCGTGTTGGGGGGGGCCCCCACAGGGCAGCCTCCAGAGCACAGATGCTCAGAGTCCTGTTTTGGACTTGGGACCACATCCAGTGTCCACACTGGGTGTTTTCTCTCCTCTCAGGGTTGACCATGGCTGTGCCCCAGGCAGGGAGTGGGGGAACCTCCCGTGGCTGGGCCAGTTAGGAGACCTGGGCACAGTCTGGGTGGGATAACGCGGGCTCGCACCAGGCTGGACGTAGTGGGGACAGGAGGATAGGCGAGAAGAGGGCGGCTGGGCCTGTCACAGGCAGGGCCAGGGAGAGGGGCCGGGGAGGTGGAGGAGGAGGAGGTATGTTGGGGGAGGCCTCGTGCTTGGGAGGTGTGGGCCCTGCGCCGGGGGAGACGCACACCCGCTCGGGGGAGGGACTCAGATGGCCGAGGGGGAGGGTCCAGTAGAGTTGTCCACGGTGGCATTTGTCATTTTTCTCGTCCTTCACTGATGGGGAGGGCATAGAGAGAAGTCAGAGCCGCCAAGGGCTCTAAATTCCTTTTCACCTAAAATCTTAAACACAAGCCCCCAAAGCTGCCTGGCTGCCAGGTGGGTCTGGTCATATGATTCTCCAGGGGCTGCCCACGGCCACAAGGGAGCAGCTGGGCCTGGCATTTGAGGCACTCCAGGCCAGCATCCCGCCGGCTTTCCAGCTTTGTCCTGCCACACTCTCTGGCTTGAGAAGTGGGCCTTGGATGTCTCTGTACCCAGGCCCTGGCCTTGGCTGACCCTCTAAAACCCGTCACGCCACCTTCCCGGGAGGCACTAGCTGCTCCTTCCCTCTCTGGGGAACATCCTCCTCCTCCCTCCCATGGTCCCATGATGCCACGTGTCCTCAGGAGCCGTGATTGGATCTCTGGGCTCCACGGGCAGGGACAGCGCGTGGTGGCAATGTCGTCTCTCCCAGCTCCTCAGAGAGCACTTGGTGCGCACAGTAGGCATGATGGTGAATCTCATGATGCAGCATGGGGACATCAGTGGGAATGGTCCAGCTGTCCTGAATGAGGGGGGGGGAATGGGCCACGGGGCAGGGCTGGCAGTGGGGCCCTGGGGGTGTCGTGTTGGGCGGGAATCTCGGCCCCTTGGCAGCACTGCCATCTCCGTCACTTGGGGACAAGGAGAACGACAGGTGCCCCAGGTGGCAACGAGGGTTGGGCTCTTCAAATCCATCCACGTGTCAGTGATAACAATAAGAATTTTGCCTCTTGGATTTCAGGCACCAGCTGGGGGCTGGGGGGCACGTGCGTGAACGTGGGTTGTATCCCCAAGAAGCTCATGCATCACTCGGCTCTCCTGGGCAGCGCCATCAGAGACGCCCATCATTACGGCTGGGATGTGGCCCCCTTGGCACAGCATGACTGGTAGGGGCATCGGAGGGGGCTTGGCTCCTGGTTGTGGGTGGTGCCCGCCCAGGCACCCATGGGTGGCAGGTGCCCGGGAGGCCAGACTGCGCCCACTGGCTCCTGGCTTGGCTATCTCGCTGCTCCTCCCCAAACTCACTTTGGCTCCAGGTGCCGGGTCCTGTGACTGTCTTCATGCCATGGGGAGAGGATTTGTGGTGGCTGGAGTTGCTGGATGGAGTCATCAGTTTGTCACCCAATAAAGCTAGGGCAGCTTGACTGTCTGTGGCCTGTATGATCAGCCACACCCCGCCATGTGCCATGGATGCGTGAGGTCTCATGACGTAGGACCTTGAGGGAGCCTTCAGGCCACCGGGCACCCTTGGGGCCAGACCCGAGCTTGGGGGGTGACTGGCACTTACTGTCCCAGTGGGATCCAGAGGGTGCAAAGCTGAGGAAATGCTGCCCCGTGTTTTCCCCAGTGATGCCTGGTGGCTGCGGCTCAAGGTGGGGCTGTAACATCTGGACCCATGGCTTGTGGGGCTGCATGTGGCATGCATGTGACCCCTGAGGGAGACCCTGCTCAGCCCTTAGAGGCTGACCAGGGAGGAAGCTCAGGGATGCGACATGGTGGGCTGGCAGACTAGCACCTGCAGTACACAGCAGGTGCTTAATAAATGCTGATTGATTGCTGCTATCAGACCTGAATGTTTCCTTTCCCTTCTCCAACAGGGGTCAGATGGCTGAAGCTATTCAGAACCACGTCAAGTCCTTGAACTGGGGCTACCGAGTGCAGCTGCAAGAACGGTAGGTGTGTGTGCGCATCTGGGCACGTGGGCGCATGGGTGTGGGCCTCACCCTGGGCTGGGGAAACAGGCAGCGTGTCATGTCCCCCATGCCCAGTGTGGATTGGTCATTTCTAGGCCTTCACAGCTTGTGTTATCCCACGTGTCCCCTACGTGTGCAAGGGTGCATGTGCACATGCACAGATGTATGTGTATACAGACACATGTACTCACACATGTGTGATATACACACGTGTGCACACATACACAGGTGCACATACTTGTTTTTTCTGCACTGCCAGCGAGGCGCCCCCAGCTCTGTGTCTCTCTGACCACCCTCTTCCTCAGCTCTCTGCCTCTCATCCCCGGGGCCTGGAGGCCCGGCTGGGCCCTTGGCCCTGTAGAGGGGAGCTCACTGCTCCACCCTCTCTGGCCTCCAAGCTGGGCTGGGAGGGAAGGATGGATGCCAGGTGCACGAGGCAGGAAAGATGCAGGGTTGGGATCCTAGACTCAGAGCCTCTTAGCTCAGTTGTGGGGGGCCCCTCCGGGGGGGCCTGGCATCCTGGGCAGCCTTCTTCTTGAGGGGAGGTGGAGAGGCCTTGGGCCCTTCCCCGCCCCAGGCAGGATCGTGCCCATTGCAGGGGAGGAGCCTGAGGCCCAGAAAGCTCAGAGATGGGGTCAGTTACTGTACCCCCAGACCACAGAACCCTCCCACAGGAAAGTGCCACAGACTCCGAGTAATGGGAGGGCAGACAAGCCATGCACGGGGCCTGGGGCTCCTTGAGCCAGGTGGCCTGGCCAACCCGGAGGGAGGGCCCCTGGAGCATGACCCCCCGCCCAGGGTGGGGGCTGCCTCCTTTCTGCAGGTCCCCAGGGAGCTGCCAAAGATTGTTGAGCAGGAGCGAGATGTCGGACGTGTGCCTAGAAGGCTCTGGCAGCTCTACGGGGGGTGCGTCAGGGAAGGGAGGGCCTGGGAGCGGGTGTCGCTGAGGAGGTGGCAGATGATGAAACCCCAGGGCGCCCACATGTGGCCGGGGAGAAGGGACGGAGGTGGGAGCTGTGGGAGAGGAGGGAGAGCAGAGATGGGTTGGAGGATGAGTCTGAGGGTGCGCGTGGCTGGCTGCCCCCTGGGGTGCTGGCCTGTGAAACCTGAGTCAGGCCTACCCCAGGGCTGGCCTGCAGGGCTCCCCATGGCAGGCGCTGAGCACGGGAGAAGCTGTTCTTGAGATAGAAACCTTCCCGCTCTCCTTTAGAGAGTTTGGTGAGCGGTAAAGACGACGAAAGAGAGGGTCGTTCCCTTCCTTTGGGGACGGTTGGGCTTTGGAGTGGGGGAAGCCCCTGGCTGAGCCATGAAGTGCCCCCCCGCCCCTGCTTTGTCTCCAGCCTTTGGCGGGATGGTCTCGTGGCCTCTCAGTGAAGGACAACAGGAAGCTCCTCGCAGGCAGGCCCCTCTGTCTTGGTCACCCCAGCCTGGGACACACTAAAGGCTCCTCTTTGTCTTTCAGGAAGGTCAGGTACTTTAACATGCTGGGCAGTTTTGTGAATGAGCACACGGTGCGGGGAGTGACCAAGGCAGGAAAAGAGGTGAGCAGCTGCTGCAGAGAGCAGGGCCTGGCGCCTTGGGCTGAGCTCAGGGGCTGGGTCACGGCCGGGCCGGTTTGGCCCATCCCGTTCCCTCCTCAGTGCCAGTGGGCCCAGGCCCGGCATTCTCGTTTCCTGGTGCAGGGACCTAGTGAAAGGGGCACTGATGGAGCCCAGTGTACACTGGGTAATCAGGGCCGGGGCCTCTGTGGAGAGATGGCAGAGCCTCCCACCGCCCAGGTGGGGAAAGCTGACGGCTTGACTTTGACTGACCTTTGGGGCCCGGGCTCGTCCTGTGTGTTCTGAGAGGGCTCCCTCGGCCTCCCTGGGCTGCCCGGCCACGGCATCTTCCACCCATTGCCCTCTGAGGCACAGATTGTTGGGGGGCCTCTACAGCCTCACAGGCTCCCAAAGTCACCGAGTCCAGCCCTCTCATTGTACAGATGGGGAAACCGAAGCCCAGACAAGTTATGGGACCCACCCAGCGCCTCGCAGCTCATAGGCGTCTGAACCCATTTTCCATCCCTCGAGCCCCTTGCCCCCTTTCCAACATAATGCTCTGTAACCGCCCCCCCCCCCCGCCCCCGACCAGGCTGTCTTAATGGCCTCCCAAACCCAGCAGCGTCGGCCGGCACACAGTAGGTGCTTAATCAACAGTCACTGATGGAGAACATCAGGTTAAGCAATGCCCCCTTGCCTCCCATACTAAGACCCCACGCGGGGCATCCTCTTGGGCTTGTCCGTGTATCCCAGACTGCAGGGCAGGCCCTGTGTGCTGGACCTTCGGGCTCTGCGGACGCAGCGGGTGTTCATGGGGCCCTCTAAGCTTGGTCCTCACAACCACCCTGGGAGGGGGTGCTGTTGTGAGCCCCTCGTACAGATGGGGAAACTGAGGCAGGCAGCAGTGAAGGGACGTGCGCCGGGTCACACGGCAGGTAAGCGTGAGGATGTGTTGGAAGTCAGGGCTTGCGGAGTCCACTCTAGGAGAGGGCTAACCACTGCCCCACCCAGCGGCTTCTCATTGGTGGCAGCTGAGTGAGGGAGCCTGAGAGGCCTTTGGTTGGGATGGGATATGATGGGATGCGAGGCCCCTCCTTCCCCCCCCCACTTCTGTGCCCAGGCAGAGACACCTCGCCTCCCACCCGCCTCCCCGCCAGGAGCCGGGCAGGGGCAGGTACCTAACGAAGGGGCTCACGCAGGCTCTGCTTTGGTTTTCAGACTGTCGTTACCGCAGATCACATCGTCATCGCCACAGGAGGGAGGCCCAGGTACCCCGATGATGTGAGTGCTTTCTGCCAGTTTATTGGAAGGGGTGGTTAGCTCTGCCTTGCCTTTGTGCCAGTGCCCCCAGCTTGGGGGATGCCCCTCTGCCAGGGGCTGGGGTGGGGTGGGGTGGGCAGACCTGGCTGGGCACTACAGCAGCTGGCGGGGCCGGGGAGGGAGGAGCCCAGGGAGACCGAGCCTCTGGGAGGACACAGCTGTTCAGCACTGGGACATGGGGCCTGGGGTGCCCAGCGCCTCAGAGCCATGACAGAAGCCTCAGAGGCACCTTGTCCAAGCCTACCTGCCCAGGAATCTGCTCTACGTGAGGCCCAGGAGGGAGTCATCGGGCCGGTGCTGAAAGGCCCAGGGAGGGGGGCCTGTCCCCCGTTGGGCAGCTCTCCTTGTTAGGAGACTTGGCTGTGGCTGAGCCACACCGCATTCCCTGCCCCCCCCCCCCCAAAGCCTCCCCATGCCCCCAGGCCCGTCACATTTTCTCATGGGAGGGCCCAGCCCCGGCCCCTCCCCCTCCCTTCTCATTTTTTCCTCCAGACCCTCTCGGGCTCATTGTGTCCTTTCTAAGAGGCGGAGCTCAGAGCTGCACAAGCACTGCAGGCAGGGCCTGAGCCTTCAGCCCGGCCCCCAGCCTCGTCACTGCACCTGCACTGCCCTCGCCCAGGCTTCCCGGGATCTCCTCATGGCCACCCTGCCCTCCTCTGGGGTTGGGGTCCCTCTCCGGCGCTGTCGGACAGCTGCTCAGGCTCCTTTGCTGGCTCCCCATCCGCATCCTCCTGCCTTACTTGGGTGGTCTGTCCGGGTCTGTCCGGCAGGGTGGGGCCTTTCCTCCCCTCCCCCTTCCCTCTGCTCTGCTGCCCTCTTCTCTCCTCATGGTGCAGAGGACCCCCTATACATCCAGCCCCAGCCTCTCCCCTGAGCTTCAGGCTCACATCATCATCTCTTGTCATCTGTCGCAGGGCATCGTCAGCTTCTACTCGCAATCCCTTTTCATCTGAAAAATTTTTACATGCCCCCAGGTATAGGGGTATGTGAAATAGGGACTGTTGCCAGATGGGTCACAGCCCCCACTTTGAGTTATCCATCCCACATGGGGTCGTGACCCGCGGTTTAAGCAGCTTTGCTCAGTCGGACATTGCAGTCCCAGTGTCCCCTGGGCATCTTGAACTCGGCATGTCCAAAGTAGCCTCGCCTTCTTTCCTCCAAGACCCTTCCTTCTCGCACATTTCCCCAAACTCGCAGTGTCTCGGGCCTCTAACCTCAGCGTGCCCCTCGGCACCTCCCTTGCACTCGCCCCCCATCAGACCGTGGTCGCATCCTGCTGTTTCTGTCTTCACGCCATCTCTGCTCACACAGATGCTGCTGTTACCTCACCTGCCGGAGGCCACCGGCCTCGGTGCAGCCTCCCTGCCTCCAGCCTCTCCCCTTCCAGTCCCTCACATGTCACCAACAAAATCATGTGCCTGAAGCACAAATCTGAGCTTTCCCTCCCCCAGCTCCTGCTGCTTTAGTCACACACACACACACAGCCTGGCCCCGACCTGGCTTTCCCACCTCCTCAGACATCACTCTCCATTCTGCTTTCGGCCATCCAGCCAGGCTGTTCTTCCCTCTGCTCCTCACACACACGACTCTCTTATCTCCCACCTCTGGGCCTTTGCCCTGGTCATGCCACCTGCCCAGAATGCCCTCCCTCCTCACCTCTGCCTCTGAGCGGAGATGTGAGACCTCTCTGTACCACTGCTAGCGCCTCCTGACTCCAGGGGAGCAACCCAGGCCCGTGACCTTGTTTTTGACGCTTGATGACTGTGTTTCAATATCATTGGTTTCCTTTGGACCCTGTAGGTTTTATTTTATGCATTTGGAAACACGATTCTTCAAAGGGACCATAAGATTCACCAAAGGGGTCTGGGCCATCAAAAAAAATCTTTTGGTTGTTCAGTCGCTTCTCAGTCACATCCGACTCTCTGTGACCCCATTTGAGGTTCTCTTGGCAGAGACACTGGAGTGTTTGCCATTTCCTTCTCCAGCTCATTTTACAGAAGAGGAAACTAAGGCAAATAGCGTGAAGTGACTTGCCCAGGGTCACCCTGCTAGTAAGTCTCTGAGGGCCCCCTTGTTGCCTAGATTAAGAGCCTCTGACTTAAGCATCTAATCCATCCATCGGCCTCTGTGTATGGATGGATGGATGGATGCATGGATGTGTATACACTCGTTGAGTGTATTCGTGCTTACCTACTTTACATCCCGGCTGCATGGTGGTGTCTCTGCCACAGGGATCCTTTCGTCTCAGTTCCTAGCATAGCACCTGGCGCACAGTAAGTACTGACTGATGAGTTGCTCAGCTGTGCCTGTGCCCCTCCCAAAGAGGCCCCGGAGGGCGTTAGAGTTTGGGCGGGTCGGGCTCTGCTGATCCCTGTGGTGCTTTGGCCCCGCAGAGCCCGGGGTCTTGGTCAGGTGACACCTTCTGACCCGCCACCTTCCTCTCATAGTCGGGAAGTCACCCGAGTGTGAGTTATTACTGTGGGTCCTGTTAAATTTCATCCCATTAGATTGTAGGCTCCCAGGGCTGGAAAGGATGGCATGGCAGGCAGGCATATGTGGTGCTCCCCCCCCCGGCACCTCCCACCCCCACAGACGAGAAGGCAGGGGCCGCACGCTGACATTTGGGGGCCCCTACTACCTCCCTTCTCTCGGCGTTCGCTCAGTGGCTCCTTAGCGCTCCTTTCTAGAATATAGTCTAGGCCTAAGGCTTGCAGGTTCCTTCACTCCTCATTTTCGGCTAATTGGAACATTTACCTTCTTCCCCTTCTTCTCTGTGATCTTTCTGGGGCTGCTCCCCTTGGTTCAGCAGCCACACTGGCCAGCTCTGCGTGCCTGGGCACATGATTCATTCCCACACAGTGACTGGAACTCGCCAAGGGCTGCCAGGCGCCCCCATTGGCCATCTGTGTTCTGTTCCTTCCAAGTCTGGTCTCCTCAGCAGAGGAGAGGAAGCAAAACTTGCCTGCGTAGCTCAGCCTTCTCCTGGTCAGGGGCTAGGGTCCTGGCTGCAGGACCGTCCTGTTGTTCCTCCCCCTTAACTTGATAACACTCCCATGGGACCTTTCCCCCAGGCCCGCGCCAGACTCTCATGGTTATCCTCTTTTATCTGCCCCCCGGGTTGGCGGGAGCTCCCTGTGCTTCCTCATTGGCCCCCTTAGACAAGGCCTCCTTTTCCCTCCTCCTCAGAATTGGGTCTTTTGGATCTTTTGAGTTTTATTCTTGAGAGTTTCCTGTCCCGCCTGGGCAGATTTTCCCTGTGACCCTTGTTAAGCATGTCCTGTGTGAGATAATCCCTGCTCACGGTCTGGTCAGGGAGACACCATGTAAGTAACCAGGCCCAGCCAAGATGTATTTGGAGCCGGGGTTCCAGGCTGCCACCCACAAGTGCCCTACTTTCTAAGGTGTCCTCACATGGCACTTTGGAGTTTAGGAAGAAAGGAGAATGTGCAGGTGGTGGAAAGGGGCCTTCTGTTATGGCTCCCCATAAACCAGGGTCATGGGAGACTGTGAAAGGGAAAGAGGAGCCCACACCCATGCCCGCCTATGGGCACTGGGAAGGGGATCACCCCCTGGGAAGCCCTGCTGAGGGGGGATGCCAGAGGGACAGGAGGAAATTTTGCAAGAGTTGCATATGGAGGGAAGTTCTGGACCTTTCCCCAAGGGTGTTTGTTCTGAAAGAAATGCCCAAGATGGAGTCAGACAGAAGGCTCCCTGACAATAAATGGAAAGGCCTGGGGCAACTAGGTGGCATAGTGGATAGAGCACTGGCCCTGGATTCAGGAGGACCTGAGTTCAAATTCGGCCTCAGACACTTGACACTTACTAGCTGTGTGACCCTGGGCAAGTCATTTAACCCTCATTGTCCCACAAAAAAAAGAAAAAAGGAAAGGCCTGCTTCCCTCAGGCTGATGTTTCTGTTCATCTAGGGGTCAGTCAGCAAACAGTGCCTGCTCTGGGCCAGGCCCTGTGTCTGGGGGGGGAAAAAGTGTTTTCTCTTTGAAAAAAAGTCACAAAGAAAAAAAACCCCAATGGTGGGATCCTCATGTGGGTTCTGTGATTTGTGGCAGGTGGAAGGGGCACAGTACGGCATCACCAGTGATGACCTGTTCTGGCTGAAGAAGTCTCCGGGGAAAACGTAAGTGATCCTAGCAAGTCAGGCAGCTGTGGGCACGTGGGTGGGCATGGGCTGCCTTGCTTGGCCACTCGCCTTCAGAGCAACTCTTCACTGTTTGCAAAAAGTGACCTTCAGGATCTGTTCGCTTTGGTCTGGTTGGTTTTTTCCCCCTAAGATACAGAAAACACTGTGGGCAGCAGGTGTGGGGGAAACAATTTGGGGTTTCCTTTGGGGAGGCCACAATGCTCCCTTGTTTCTCCCCCACAGGAGGGGACTGAGGCTCACTGTGCAGAGACACAGGAAATACTGGGGAGATTGTAAACAATTCTTTTCTCTATTATAATATTCTATTGACAAACAACCAATGTGGGCATTTCCATAGAACAGAGAGTGAGTGTGATTGTGGCTGCCACTGTCACACACAACTTCTTGTACCCAAGTAAAAAGGGTGTTTAACCTGTTAGTTCCAATCTTGCCTATCTCGAGAAAGAGACAGACAGAGACACAGAGAGACAGAAAGAGGAGGGAGAGACAGAGAAAGAGAGGAAACGGAGAGGTGTTAATTAAGCACCCTGCCCCATCCTAATAGATAGACATGGAGGGCAACCCATTTCCAAAGCCCAGCTACTCAATAACGGCAGTCCCAAGGAGTTCTGGGCTCGGGCAGATGAGCCTCCTGTTTTTGCAGGCTCTTCTGTCCCTCACTATTGAATCTTCCACTGGGGGTGTCTTTGGCTTTCTGTCTCTTCCCTCTTTTCATCTCTCCCTCCATCTCTCTCTCTATATATCTCTCTCTTTCTCTTCATCTCTCCCTCTGTTCCTATCTCTGTCTTTCTCTAACTCTGTTTCTGTCTCCCTCTCCCTGCCTCTGCCTTTGCCTCTGTCTCTGTCTCTCTGTCTCCCTCTCTGTCTCTTTGTCTGTCTGTCTGTCCCTCTGTCTCTCTCTGTCTCTGTCTCTCTCCCCATCTCTCTCCATCTCTCTCCATCTCTTGTCTAAAGGCCAGGATTATTTGGGGAGCACTGGCCCCTGGCCATCCACCAGAGGGCAGCAAACGCTTTCTGTTGATAGAAGTGAGCCCAGTGAGGTGAAAAACTCCTGCAAGGCCAGGGGCTGAGAAATCCCCCAGACCCGGAGCCAGGGCCCCTGAGGTGGCTGCTAGGGAGGGGGCGCTCACCTGGGCTCCAGCCCCTAGCGTCCAGCTGGGGCCTTGTGGCCACCTTAGTGAAGGACTGGGTGTTGTCGCTGCTCCCTCCCCCAGGGAAGACCTCTCCCCAAGGCCCAGTGAAGATGAATAGAGCCCTGCCCCCCCCCCATCCCCTGCCTCATTCCAGCTCTGCTGAGCAAGGGGGTGAGTTCCCCGGTGTTTCCAGTGCCCTTCCCTGCAGGCCCCAGGACCACCCGTCCTGGCTCTGAGCAGGTGTCCCTGCCCAGGTTTACAGGCCACACTGCATCAGGGGCTGCTGGGGGCGCCACAGTGGAGAGAGCAGGGATGGAGTCAGGAGGACCCGAGTTCAAATCTTTCCTCAGACCTCACTGCTGTGTGACCCTGGTAGAGTCCCTTAACTCCTATCCCCCTCAGCTTCCTCTTCTGCAAATGGAGGTCATCAGGTACAAGCCTCTCAAGGTTGCTTTGAGGATTAAAGGAGATGATATGTGTAAAGCGCTTTGCAAACCTTAGTGTTCTCAGCCAACAGGCGTTGATTAGGCACCTGCTGTCACGTCAGGGGTTCCCAACCTGGTGTTCACTGGCTTTGAAGCCCTGATTCTGAGGAGGCTGAAGCCCCAGGATGCCCAGAGCTGGGGCCATGCCTGAGAAGGGGCAAAGCCCCCGGGGCCTGTGTGTGAGGGGCCAGGAATCTAAGGATGAAGGCTGGAGCTGTCCCTGCCCTCAGGAAGCTTCCGGTCTTTGGTGACCTCGGAGGCCTTTCTGTGGGACGTCAGCAAGGGCCTGTGTCCCTCTGCACCCCCATTGAGTCGAGGGCTTAGGAGTGTGGGCACTGCCCAGGTGGCCTTTTTGCCTGTCATCTGTGTTTCTGAAACATCCACCGGCCCACTCTCTCCCTCCTGGGGCTGCCCCACCCCCACCCCCACCCCCTGCAGAGGCCTGTAGCAGCCGTGGTGGGCTTTCCCTGTTACCATCCACTGCCCTTTGGTTTCCCTGGGGGGATGGAGGGGGCAAAGATCTGTTCAGAAGAAGAGGCAGCCAGGGCCGGCCCAGAGAGGGCAGTGGCCATCGGAAGGGATGGAGCCTCCTCTTTGAAATGAGAATTAGGAGAAGGGGGTGGGCATTGAGAGGCAGGCAGGACCAGAGGCCTGGGGCCCTGTGTGGCTGCTTCTCCTCAGAGGCGTCCTGTGCCCCCCGGGGCCATGGCAGACGGCCACACAGGCCAAGGGTGGCCAGAACCCACCCTGCCTGATCGGGCTGGGAGACATAGCCTCAAACGTTATGTGTCAAGAAAGAAAACGCCGTGTATATTTTCTTCCGTCTGGTGGGTTGCACCCAGAGCTTTGTCGTTGGTCAGCCCTCGCTGTGTTATTGTTCCCGAGGGTTTGCAATGCGTCAGCCGCCTGTTTGGTCCTGAACATGATTTATGTGAGGAAATGGGCTCTCACTTTTTCATTCAAAACTGCCCGAGAGATCGCCCCAGTCCAAGGGTTCTGGGAAAATGCTGCTTTGTCCAGCGGCTGTTAATGCAAGTTGTAACAGTGTAATGTGGGAGTCCGTGTTTACATGTTACATTCCTAAGCTTTAGTCAAAATAAGCCTGCAGGCCTTACAGTAGCATTTCTGTAGTTTATCACATGAAGGGAGCTGGGCCCGCCGGGCTCCGGCTGCTCCCGGCCCACCGCAGGCCGGCCGCATGGGGGGCCGGCCTCCCCATAGGGCCCTCTGCCTGCTCCTCAGGTGTCATTGGAATACTCTGCGTGTGAGGCCCTGCGGCGAGCCCTGGGCCCAAATGCCCATCTCTGTTGTGCCCTGGGCACGTTTCTCTGCCCCCTCTGGCTCCAGGAAGGTGCTTCCTACACTCTACCTACTGAATAATGAAGGAAGAAGCATGAGGCAGCCCCTTCTGGTGGTGTGAACCTGGTGTGCCCAAATGAACAAACGGGAAGCTCCCCCTTCACGTCTATTTGGTGCTAGGGAGACCGAGAGAGGGGGATCTCCTGGGCTTCTCTGTCTCCCTTCAGCACCATGTGGAGCGGCATTCGATGCCGCTTGGCTCAGTGACAGGATGTGAGAGGACACGTGTCCATCGCTTCTGTGCCCGTCCCTGCCAGTGGCAGCCAGCCGCAGACGGGGGAGGAGCCTCTCATCCCCAGAGGCCATTCTCAGCCTCCCAGCTCCCCTGCCTCCCTGTCACATCGCACCCAGATGATCGATCGCCGTCTCCCCTTTCAAGTCTCCAGGCTCGGGAGACTCCAAGCCACCCTACACACAGCAGGCAGGACCAGCATCTCCCTCATGCAAGTCACTCCCATGCCCACTTAGTTAAGGAAGCCAGGCCTGTGCCCCGCCCATCCCTTTGTGCACTGGCCTTCCCTGGAGCAGCCTCCCTCAGAGGGCTCAGTCCCCAGCTCCCTCCCCTTGAGGTCGGCCCTGGGGCAGTGCAGTGTATACAGTAGGGGCTTAGTAGGAGGTTGAGTGCCCCCTGTACTGGATTGCGGGAGCAGAGTAGTTGTATGTCTCCTATAATTGTCTGTAGTAGTGCTATGTATGCAGCAGGTGCTCAATAAGTGCTGAATGAAGAAGTCTGAATTTGCCTGAGAGTACGTAGCCCCAGGACCATGAGCTGAAAGAGACCTTAGCGATCATGTGGTCCGACCCCCCCTTTCACAGAGGGGGGGCCCCAGAATCAGCTGAACTCAGATCACAACCCTCTGAGGCCACATCCAGCTTCCTTTCACCCATGCCATGGCTGCTACTCCAGCAGCCATGTTCTGAAAAGGTTCACACCCTTGGTCAGGCCGTCCTGGAGAGGCCGTTGATGTGCTTTCCATGGCGCGTCCCCAGCCCATGCGGTGAGCTGATAATGGGGGCAGAGCTGTAACTAGGGCGAGGCAAATGAGGCTTTCACCCTGGGCGCATGAAGCTAAGAGGTCCGACTTAATGCCCCTATCTCAGGCTTAATGTCCCAGCTCTGGCTGAGATGCTCCCTTTGCTAGTTGGTCCCTAAGGAACTCCTGAGACCAGGGGATCCTCCTCTGAACGAGGGACCTTGTGGGCCCTGAAGGGCCCTGATGGGCCCCATCCCGGACCTCTCCCTTCCAGGGCATGGTTGGGGGGCCCACGCAGGCCTTCCTTTTCCCATCCAGGCACGCTTCACTGGGCCATCTGCATACCGTATGTGCCTTGCACTCCCTTGGCTCGCCATCATTTCTTGATGATGATACAAAGGATTAGAGATGTCTGATGGGAGCTTTGCTTAACCAGAAGAAAAGGAGGAAGGTGGAGAAGCGGGGGGTGAGCAAGCAGGCCTGGGCAGAGGGCGAGGCTGTGCTGGACCCCAGGCCCTGGCAGCAAAGCCCCTGCCACGGCGGCAGCAGAAAGGGGATCAGCTGAGGCCAACGGGCGGGCGCGGGGGCCGGCGGGCAGGGGGAGGGCTACCAGCTCCTGCAGAGTCGTGCTCGCCAGGTGCCCACAGGGCCTGCTGCCCCCACTGACAGGGGCTTCCTCTGCCTCTGCTGTGTCTATTCCAGAGCAGCGTTTGGCCACACGTGCATTGGGAGGCAGGGCTGGGAGTCACAGAGCTGGGATCCCAATCCGGGCTGCCTCTTGTGACCCTGTGACCTCGGGCAAGGCCCCGCCCATCCCTGGGCAGCCTTGTTCTCATTTGCAAACCCAGCAGCTGGGCCGGGTGCCCAGGCCAGAGGAGACCTGAGCAATCACCCCACATTTGCCGTGGATCGCTCAGAGGGGTGCACAGCATCTAAGAGGTGAAGGGTCACAGGTCATCGGGGAAGCCCTTCAGTTCTCCAGGAAGCCACGGTCAGGGAAGTGCCCCACCCAGCGTCACACAGGGAGCTGCATGGGATTCGAACCTGTGGCCACTGATGGTGGCAAGAAGACCAGTGTTGAGAGAAGTGGCCTTCGGTGTCGACTGAGGTGGTTGAGTCGTTCTCTCTGAATAAGCAAATGCCAATCAAACCGTGTACTTCCCCAGGCTTTGAGGAATCCTTCTAATTCCCATAAGGGAACTTTAGGAAGAGGGACCCGGCTGCCACTACAGTGGCCAGAGTCAGGAGGAGCAGAGCCCAAATCCTGCTGGAGATGCGGAGGGCTGTGTGACCCTGGGCAAGTCACTGCTCTCACTTGGGCATCAGATTGCTCATTTGCTACATGGGGATGAGAAGAGCGCTGACCTCGCTGGGCGGCTTCAGTGTGCGCAAGGTGCTTTGCCAACCCAAAAGTCCTCGCCACCTGTGGGCCACTGTGAATGTCCACTCTGGCCACTGTCTGGTGGCCGAGCTTCTCCCCTTCACCTCCCCCTCCTCCAGGGGGCATGTATCCATATGTATACATGTACACAGTGCAGTCTTCCTGTTCATGTGTGTTCACACCACATGTATGTGCCCTGTACCACACACATGTATACACTCTCCTTCCTGATGCTCACGTACACTCGCACATACCCACATGCCCCTTCCTGGCCCACCTGCACACACATGTGCACACCACTCCCTGGTGCTCTTCCCGTTCTGTCGCGTGGACCAGCAGGAAGGACGTACGTAGCAGGCATGTGTGCCCCTCGCCGGCCCTTGGTACTTTGTCCCCTGGAGAAATCCCCAGGCTCCGTGTGGCCTTTGGGAAGGGGCAACTGTGCTGCCGGCAGCATGTCTGTCATGGAAGAATAGCCCAGGGCCAGGCAGGCCTGGTGGCGGGGGTGGGGGGGTAGGGTCATCCCATGATGACAGAGACCCCATGGTCATCTCTCTCTGTTGCTCTTCTTTGATGTCCTTCCTTAGGGCTGGAGGGGCCAGAGTATCACGTGTGCCTTGGGAAGAGCCACAGCTATTTGTGCCAGGCTGGTGTTTGCTGTCAGGTTTATGTGATCCGTTTCCCGCTCAGTGAAGGCTTCTGTGACCCTCCTGTGGTCCCAACCACCCTGAGATTCCATTTATCTGCCCCAATGCTGTGGGAGCTAGTCTGGCCTTGGGTAATCTGCTTCATGACCGGCACCACACCTTTCCTGACCCAATGGAAAAACAGCTGGTGTTGTGGGTGTGCTAATGGAGGAGGGCCCTGTCATTAGCGGAGTGCTGCTCCTGAAAAGAGGCTGTGGTGCAGATGCCCACGGGGTGTGCCTGGTGCTGCTTAGCTTTGAGTGTCCTGACCTGGCACCAGGTGCAGATGTGAGGAGTTAGCTGGCTGCTCCTCCCCCCAGGACAAGGCATGCCCTGGCAGTGAGTGGTTCCTGGTCACTGGTGGGATGCCCAATGGCTTGGGCTTGATGCCAAGCTTGCCACCAGACCAGTCTGTGGGAGACCCAAGCCTTACTCCCCCCTGGCAACTGCCTGGGGTCTCTGTGATGGCCAGGCCAAAAGAGAGGGGTGCCTGACTGAAGACAGCTGTCTTCTTCTTATGCCGATGCCTGGCACAGCCCCTTCCACCTAGGGACAGCTAATCAATTCAGCTGAATGGGTCAGATGGATGCCAGGCAGAAGGGCATCCTGCCTCTCCTTCCCCGGAGAAAGGGTTTGGTTAGTTGGTGCCCACCTGAAGAGGAAGGTGCAGATTGGAGAAGGGTCCAGGGTCTAGTCTGGAGTGAGAGCGGCTCCATTTATTCATGGCCCCTGGGGCCAGAGAGGTTCTCCCCCCCCCCCCCCCCCCCCCCCCCCCCCCCCCGTCATCCTTCCTCTGTCCGTGACAAGAATGGCACTGGGCCAAGCTGACTCCGTCCACATCTCTTCCCTGAGAGTGTCCGGAAGCTTTCTTTTTCCTTTCCTGCTCTCAGGAAGAACAGTGTCCCCTCCTGCAGAGTGCGGGCACACACCGACTGGTGGTTTCTGGAGGTCATCTGTGGATCACTTCAGTCAGCGCTTTGTCCTCTCAGCAGTTCTCTGGTAGCATGTTTTGCTTTGTGGTGTTCAGGTTTTCAGACGTTTGTTCTTCTGAGAGACCTAGGACCCTCCATTTGTCTCCTGTTCTCAAGATCAGTGTGTTTTGCTTGCGCAGAAATCATCTTTTCTGTTAGCCAGGTGCTCCCTTTTTCCTGGCAGCCTTCTCTCCTCCCTGGGGAGCCTCGGCCAAGGCCCCTCTGTGGCTCATCGCTGTCCTCGGCCACCCGAGCCCTGCAGACCCCTGTCTGTGCTGACAGGGGCCTTCCGGGCCAGGCTCTGCCTTTGTGCCCACCCTCCATGCCCTGCCCTTTTGGCCTTCTTTGGTGCACACCCCCGAGTTCCTTGGGCAGCCACATGAGTCCCTTTGGCGCCGTGGGAGGGAGAGGGGCATCCAAAGGGTCTTCCTTGATGGTTTCTCCAGGGCAGTCTGGCCTGCCTCCCCTCCGCCTGGTAGGTCACTTGTTGGCCCTGTCTGTACTCATCTGCCAGGGCCAATCCCCAAAGCATTTATTAAGCCCCTGCTGTATACAAGGTAGGGAACGCAGAGACAAAATGAAAGGCTGTTACTGCTTGCAGGGAGCTTAGTTCTAAGAGGGAGTTACAGATGTAAACAGACAAGGATTATTTGAGGGTGGAGAGAACAGAGTGCTCTTTGGCAGAGGGATAAACTGAGGTCTAGAAAGGGGGTGCAGCTGGCACAGGTCACAGCATTTATATTAAAGACGTGAGCTGGCAGGCCTCTTGGTCTCCGTCACCTCGAGCCACTTTCCCCTGCATGAAACTAACTCCATGAAGTGTTGCTCGAGGGCCTCCCCTCCTGCAGTCTGGACCGGGAGCCCCAACAAAGACCTGGGGAGCACACTCAGTGCTTCAGTTGGCCTCCATGCGCCCGGGTGCATCGTGCCTGTGCTTCTCCCCTGTCCTCCCTCCCCAGGATGTAAGCACCCTGAGGGCAGGGGCTGTCTTGTCTTTGGCCTTCGTGCAGTGCCCAGCACATAGTAGGTCACCTGACTGATTGACCGGCTCATCAGTGATGGCTCCCTGCACACACCGGTGCATTTCAGTGCAGTCAGCTTCTGAGAGGAAGCCAGACTGACCTGACAAGGGTCAGGGTTCTTAAAGAGCTGGAATCATTTGGAATTAGTTTGTGTGGGCATTTGCTCCACTTCCCAGGCCAGTGTCAAGGCCCAGCAGGTGGCATACTTCCCTCCACATACTGGGATATCCATCCTCCCTCTTCCCACTGTCTGGACCTGGCCTGATCTGACCGGCCAGCGGTCCAGGCTCTGGACAATGCTCAGCCCTGTTGGATGTGAACTGGACAGTGGCAGGCGGGGCTAGGCCTGGGCCTTGGGCCCACATCTCTGCCCCCACTTCGCCCTGGGGAAGGGGCTGAGCAGCCGTCACTTCCCGCGGGTGCCTCCAGATGATTCTGAGGGATAGAGCCCTTTTTGAAATGGAATTACCTTGTTAGTACCTGTGGGGATTAGGCCTGCCATCATCTTATCCGTTCTGACATCACCTCCTCCTGTTCAAAGAGCCGGGGAGCCAGGCCCTGGCCCACCCACATCTGCTCCCGCCATGGAAACGTCCACGTTGGCCCGGTGGCAGCGCGGCTTTGCCGCCGATAACAGCAGGGGATTTAGACAATTAAAGCAAATATTTGCAATGATTGAGCGGGCCTGGGCCTACGTGTTGGGCGCCTTCGTTTCTTGGCACTTGTGTCTTCGAATTAAAATGGCTTTACTCTTTCCCTCCTCCCAGAAAGCGAGTGCTCTGGAACCCCCTGGGTTTTTGCTTCCATGATAACAAAATCTTTGAGTCCAAGCAGAGACTTTATTGGGGCCCCTTTCTCTTTCCATCTGTGGCCCATATGGGAAATGGGAAAGTTTGGTGGGTCCCAGTAACAGTCGGAATAATGGGGGGAGTCTTCTCCTCTTCCCCCGACCAGGGTAAGGAGCCCTGAATTGGGAGTCCAGGGCCCTCGGTTCAGTGCCCGGACATCCAGCAGTGGGGAAGTCTGTTGTCTGCCCTGAGGACGCTGGATCAGACGGCTGTCGAGGGCTGAGCTGTGTGCCCTTGGGAAGCCCCTTCCCCTCTCTGGGCAGGTGGGCAGGGTTCCCACTTGTAAAAGAACACTCTGAAGTTCCTTCCAGCCCTCAGTCTGTGATCCTGCGGTTCCCCTTTCCTTGATCTGCTCATTTAAAATGCACGCCCGTCCCCAGGACTCCAGGGATGAGGCTGGGAACGACCCCAGCCCAGCCGGTCTTCCTCACTTCTCCTAAGCAAGTTTTCCTTAACATGTGAGGGAACCAGATGTTGAGGTCGCCCATGATGATGACCGTCCAGCCCCAAACTTGGGTTAAACACCCGCCAGTGCTTGGCAGGAAGACCCTGGTCAAGCAGTCATGCCATGGGAGGGGACTGACCGGCATCTCTTCAGACACCGGCTGCTGCCATGTTGTTTTCAGGTTTCACAGACAGACTTTCTCTGCATCAGTCAGAGGCCTCCTCTGACGCCCTCCTCAGGGGTTGAGGGGATGCTGGTTCCCAGAGATCGGCCGGCCAAGCCTGGAAACCTGGTGTGAGGCTGGTGGCCCCCAGTTGGCTGGCTGCTGTCTCAGAAGGTCGGCCGCCCGCTGAGCGGCGGCCTGTGAGGAGTTCTTCATACGCCCGGCAGATCGGGCCCGAGAGAAGGGGAGCCCCTGACTTGGGACCGTCCTGACAAAGTGTCCACGGTGAAGCCTGACTCGTACGCCCCTCTCGCCGTCCAGCCTGAGAGTCTCACCACACGCAGAATGACGGGCGGGCTTTGGGCGGTGGGAATGTGGAGGACCCACTTAAGTCATTTGCTCTTTTCATTTCCTTTACAGGCTGGTGGTTGGAGCCAGCTGTATCCTTTACACGTGCGGAGACAGACGGCTTATGACGATGATTGCTATTCTGGCTGTTGGTGTGCATGTGTGTGTGCAGGGATGGAAGGGTGTATGTGTGTGAGTGTACGGGGGTGTTGTGCCCTGTGTGTGCACACAGGGGTGTGTGTGCATTGTATGTACGTGTGTACGCACACATAGCGTGTGTAGAAACCCCTCTTTATTCCGAATGGTTCTTCCTGCCCGTCACCTATCTCAGGGAGTCTAGTCACGCTGTCCTGGGCGAGTAGTCCCAGGCCCTTGACCTCGTGTTCAGGCGCCCAGCAGCTTGGGTGGGCTGGGGGAAAGAGCGTGTGTATCTTGGGTCTTCTGACGATGTGTGGGGCTGCCGGGACTCCTCTCAATGTTGCAGGAACAAAGGTGACCCTCTGCTCTGCCCATAGAGGTCGGACTTAGAGGCAGCACCCCCCTCCACTGGCTCTTCCTTGAGGGGCCGTGCCCAGGTCCAGGAGTGGAGGTTTAGGACTGGCAGTGACTGTGTGGAGCACCCTGGTCATGCCCCTTATTTGGCAGCAGATGCCCAGGGAGGAGGAAGGCCTTGTCTGGGGTCACCCGGGCAGTGGGACACAGCTGCGGGGCTCTAACCCAGTCTCCCCAAGCTCAGATCTGCCCACAGACTGGTGCGGCCCAGTTAGAAGTGGGGAGGGAAGTACGACGGCCTGGGGGAGAGGTGGGCAGGGGGCTTGGTTAGTGATGCCTGGGACAGGTGATGAGCAGCGTCTCCTGAGAGGCCCTGCCAGCCAGGGCCATGTCCTTGAAGGGCACCCCAAGGAGCCTGGGCCTCCACTTGTGCAGAGAGGACTGAGGTGCAGCAGGAGGCAGGCCCGGAATGGCAGGGAGCATTGCCGGAGGCCTGGGATCCCAGTGGGGCCCGGGCACTCACTCCCTGAAGAGCTCAAGGGAACGGCTCGGGGAGGCAGGGCCTGGCAAGCCTAGCAGAGGGCAGTGGGGCCTAAGACCTCCGGGAGGGATCATCCCAGAGAGGAAGGGAAGGCCCATCCCTGCAGGCTGCTGCGGGGAGTCCAGGTGCCTGCTCGTCAGGGGGTCCCAGCAGGGATCCCTGTTCAGAGGGGTCCCGAAGGGCCTTCTACCCTGCTCTGGGGGTGATGCACAGCACTGGGCCTGGGGTCAGAAAGATCCGAGTTCAAATCCTGCCTCAGACAGGTTCTCTGTCTGAGCCGGATTTGTCACTGAACCCCTCAGCCTCAGTTTCCTCGTCTATAAAATGGGACTAATAACAGCCCCTCCCTCCCAGGGTTGTATGTGTGAGGATCAAAGGCAGTCATGTCTCCAGAGGGCTGGGTGAGCACCAGTTACTGTCACTTCTCTGTTCTTTCCTTGAGTCGCCCCCTTCCCAGACGTGTCCTTGGAGTGCGCGGGATTCCTCACCGGCCTTGGCCTGGATGCCACCGTCATGATGAGAAGCATCCCACTGCGAGGCTTTGACCAGGTAGACGTTGGTGCGGCTCCCTGGTCCGGCACTGCTTGGTGCCCTAGTGGTCATGGGGCACCCTAGGGACCCCAGAGGGCTGGGGGCCTCCTGAGGAGCCGCCCCCCAGGCTTAGCATCTCCTGCCCAGGGGAGGACTTTTAAAGCTTGAGGCTGTGGGATCCAGACCCCCCCATGAGAGCCAGGAAGGAGCGGCATGTGGGCGCAGGCCGCTTGGTCATGCCCGGGGGTGCCTTCACACCATGTCTGATGACATGGAGATCTGGCCATCACTGGCACAGTTGTGCACCAGGGATTCCTGTCTCAGGCAGCGTTGGCTCCATGACTCCTGAGGGCCCTTCTATAGCTGAGTGTGTGCTTGGAGGAGCAAGATCACATACCACAATGGAGGCCGGAAGCACTGAGTTCAAATCCCGCCTCAGACACTCCTAGCTGTGTGTCCTGTAGCCAGTTCCTTCCCATCTCTGGGCCTCAGTTTATTCATCTGCACATGAGGGGATTGGGCTTCTGGTCTTGGTCTGTGTGTGACCCTGCGCAGGTGTGCATCCACAGGGCCAAACGGTGTTATTGTGAGCACAGACCACACCCTCGCAGATCCTGGAAAAGTGAGTGTGGTGCAGCTTCTCCACCAGCTGGGTCGGGGGGCTGTGAGCTCTCTGCTGCCTGGCACCGTGGAGATGCACACATTTGTATGGCCCAGGCCTGTCCCCACAAGCACCCCATGCAGCAGGGAAGGCGAGGACTGTGGCACCCTGGTCACCCCGGGAAACCGGGGCTTATGGTGGGGAAGTGGTGAGTGGCAGAGACCCCCCCAGCCCTCGGCTGCCCACACGAGGCTGACTCTAGGACCCTAGAAAACGAGAAGAAGGAACCAAGCTGGGGCACATGAGCCAAAGGGAGGCCCCCGTGCAGTCCAGTCGGTCAGCATTGATTAAGCGCTGACCAGGTGCCAGGCCCTGTGCTAAGCACCAGGGTCCAGAGGAAGGCAAGAGCTGCCCTCCCCTCAAGGCACTCCCTGTCTATTGGGGGAGATGACCTGCAAACGAAATAGAGACCATAGATGGGAGGAAGTCCGAGGGCAGGCTCGGGTGAGCCTGGGAAAGGCCTCGTATGGATGGGAGCACCTGAGTTGAGACCCAGCAGAAGCCAGAGAAGCCAGGAGGGGGAGGCCTTCCAATCCTGCAGACGGCCAGGACAGACACAGGTATGGGCAGCTAGAAGGGCCCAGGGTGTGACAGGCTCTCGGTGCCACACCGAGGGTTTGATCTGGTCCTGGGAGTCATGGGAAATGACCTGGCCAGGCCTGCTTTAGAAAGATCAGTGTAACCACTGAGTAGAGGATGGCCTGGGTGGGGGAGAGGCTCAGTCCTGGGGTGAGGGGACGGGTCGGGGCTGCGGGAGGAGAGGAGAAATGTGAAGGCAGAAATGACAGGCCAGACTAGTGGCGGCTCCTGACAGGAAGAGAGGCGGGTCTGGGGGGGGGGGGGAGTGGATGGAGAGCTCTGCCTTGGACACACTGAGGCCTCCGGGACATGGAATTGGAGATGTCCCCAAGGCTGTGTGCCGCCCAGGACAAAGACTAGACCTGGAGTAGCCTAGGAGAAGAGAAGAGGGCGGGGATGGAACCCTGAGGGACACCTATGGTGAGAGGCTATGATCCGGAGGGGATCCAGCAAAGGAGGCACAGGAGGAGCCGTCAGAGAGGGAGGGGAGAGCCAGGCTAGGACTGTGTCCCAGAAACCCAGAGAGAAGAGAAGGCCAAGGAGGAGAGGGTGACAGACAGTGTCTGAGGCTGCAGAGGCCACGGAGAAGGAGGACTGAGAAGAGGCTATTGGGTATAGAGCCGTGTTGGTGGAAGAATAAGATCAGAAGGCAGACTCCAGAGGGATTAGAAGAGAGGAGAGAAAGTGGAAGCACCAAAGGCAGATACCTTTCTCGAGGAGTTTGGCCACAAAGGAAAGGATTTATCAGGGCCAGCAGCTCACGGGAATGGACAAATCAAGGGAGCATTTTTTGAAGATGGGGAAGCCACAGACCAGTAGCATTTAGTAAACACCTGCTGTATGCCAAACGCTGCAAGTCAGACTTTTAAAAGTCATAGAACAGACAGACAGGGAGTGGGGGAGGAATAGATATGTCCCAAGTGTGAGCAGATCTCAGGAGACTTAGCTTTTTTACATTTTTATTTTAAGTTCCAAATCTCCCACCCCTAGGGAAGGCAAGAAATATGATACCCATTATACATGTGAAGGGATACAAAACATTTCCACATTAGCCGTGTGGCCAAAGAAAAGACAGGGAAAATATGTGGTTTGTTTTGCACCCAGAGTCCATCAGATCTATCCCAAGAGGTGGATAGCAGATGCCATCAAGGGTCCTTTGTTTTGTTTTGGTTTGTGGGGCAATGCGGGTTAAGTGACTTGCCCAGGGTCACACAGCTAATAAGTGTCAAGTGTCTGAGGCTGGATCTGAACACAGGTCCTCCTGAATCCAGGGCCGGTGCTTTATCCACTGTGCCACCTAGCTGCCCCCAAGGGTCTTTTGTAATTATCATGGATCATTGTCTTGATCAGAGTAGCAGAGTCTTTTACAGTTGAGCCTTGTTACAATGTTGATGTTACTGTGCACAGTGTTCTCCTGGTTCTGCTCACTTCACTTTGCATCAGTTCATATTAGTCTTTCCAGACCTTTCTGAAGTCCTCCTACTTGTCATTTCTTAGAGCTCAATAGTATTCCATCACCATCATATACCACAGCTTGCTCAACCATTCCCCAGTTAATAAGCATCACCTCAATTTCCAGTTCTTTGCCACCACAAAGAGCTGCTTTAAGTATTTTTGCACAAGTAGGTATGTTTCCTTTTTCTTTGATCTCTTTGGGATACAGACCTAGCAGCGGTATTGCTGAGTCAAAGGGTATGCAGTTTTAAAGCCCTTTGGACCTACTTCCCTAGGATGGTTGGATCTGATACTTTTAAGAGGACACTTGGAATCCGGCCTCAGACACTTAATACTTACTAGCTCTGTGACCCTGGGCAAGTCACTTAACCCCAATTGCCTCACCAAAAAATAAAATAAAATAAAATAAAATAAAGAGGACACTTGGAATTCTTTCCAAGCTTGCAATAAGTTCAAGCTTACAGTGAGTCCTTAACCAGTGCTTCAGTGCAGCTGAGCCAGTGATCCCCTTGGAGTTCTTGGAGTATGTTTTCTCCCTCATCAGAGTATGAGCCCCTTGGGGAGCAAAGACCTGTGTTTTTGCCTTTATATAGATCAGGGATCCAAGTGCTTTGCACAGAGCAGGTCCTCCAAAATGCTTGTTGCCTAACTCAGGGGCACACTACAAAAGAGGGGACAGTGCCTACTGATAGAGCCAGAGCTAGACCTGGAAGGGAAGGGCCATAAACTTCTTGGCATCCCAATGCACTTGTTTACAGATAGAGAAACTGAGGCTGAAGGAGGGGAAGGAAGTAAATGGCAGAGCCCAGATTCTGTCCCAGGCCCTGCCTCCCGGGAGACACAGGGCCTGAGGCTTGATTGCAAAGAACAAGGCTCAGAAGTCCAAGATAAGACCCGTGGAATGGCCAGTGGTAGTTAAGAGCAGGGGTTTGTATCTCCACCGACCCTGTCTAGAGTGGCCGCCTGCCCTCACTGAAGCTAGCTCCCAGCGGGCTTTGGGGGCCTTAGGCCTCCCTCTGGAAAGCACCCCCCTCCCGCCCCCAGCCCATTCCTCCATTTACCTGGGGCTCCCTTCTCAAAGTGGGGGGGCGGGGCTTCTTCAGTGCTCTCCTTCTGGACTGTTCTGAGTCCAATAGGCTTAGGACCCATGGCCTCAAGCTAGCGGGCCCCACCTGGCAGGACCCTCTTAGGGTACACAAAACTCGTAGTGCCTTTGTGCCCAATGAATGAATCCAAGCTGTTTTCAGACAGTTAAGGGCCCACAGCGTGCTTCCCTCGACAGTGCAGGCTCAAGACAGTGCACAGCTGAGGCCTGGGTCTGGAGGTTGGCATGCGTGCGCACACACACAGCTGAAGAAGTATCTTCCCATATTAACATTTGTGGCTTTTTCTTTCCAGCAAATGGCTCTGTTGGTGACCGACTACATGGAGGCCCATGGCACAAAGTTTCTGAAGCACTGCACGATGAAAAAATTGGAAAAGCTTGAGGATAACCGCCTCCGAGCCACCTGGACCAACCACGAGGAGGGCAGAGAAGAGGCGAGCATTTTCGACACAGTCATGTGGGCCGTAGGTAAGTTTGCGTCGTGTAGAAGTGCAGTCGCATGGGCTGCCCCTCTCTGTGTCTCGCTTTCCATCATGGCCCAGCTGGGCCTTTCCAGGCCGGGCAAGGGCAGGTGGCACCCTGTGTAAGAGGCATGCTGGGTCGCAGAGGTGCCTGGGTGGTAGTGAGCTCCCTGTCATACCCTGGGTGCTTTACAGAGTGATGTCTTTAGAAAAATAGTCTCTTAAGTCACGCTATTTTTCTTTTTTCCTTTTTTTTTTTTTGTTGTTGTTTTTTATCATAAGAGGATTTTATTATTTTCCAGTTACATGTAAAGAGAGTTTTCAACATTTGTTTTCATAAGATTTTTAGTTCCAATTTTTTTTCTCCCTCCCTCCCTTCCTTCCCTCTTCCCCAAGACAGAAAGCAGTCTGGTATAGGTTATATATGTACAATCAATCACATGAAAGGTATTTCAAGCATGCTATTTTTCACTTCCTTCCTTTCCTTTTTTGTTTGAGTCTTCTTATACAAAATGACTAATATGAAAATGTTTTACATGATTGCACATGTATAACCTTTTGGGAGGCAATGAGGGTTAAGTGACTTGCCCAGGGTCACACAACTAGTGTCAAGTGTCTGAGGCTGGATTTGAACTCATGTCCTCCTGAATCCAGGGCCAGAACTTTATCCACTGTGCCACCTAGCGACTCCACATGTATAACCTATATCAGATTGCTCACCACTTCAGGGAGGGAAGGAGGAGGGTCAGAATTTGGAACTCAAAATTTTTTTTAAATGTTAAAAATTGTTTTAATATGTAATTGAGAGGGTAAAGTATTATTTAAAAGCAAAAAAGAAAGGGACAGTAGCATCTCATAGAATCAGAGACTGCTGAGGCTGATCCTCTTCTAAGCGCCTGACACGTCCTCTGCTTGAAGACCACTGGTGATGGGGAACTCACTACCTGTCAGCATGGTCAGTGGCTGCTTGGAGTAACTCTGATAGTTAGACCTGTCTGCGTCCCTGTAGCTTCCACCCACTGGTCTGTCTTCTGCCTCCCAGCACTAGCCGGACCAAGGCTAATACCTCCTCTGGGTGGGAGGTGCCTCCACTGTTTGAAGGCAGGAATCACGTCCCTCTCCCCAGAGCTTATCTGCTGAGCATCCCCAGGTCTTAAAAAGCATGTCCTTCTGTCTGACGTGAACCTTGGAGAATCCTAGACAGTCAGAGCTGGATGGACCATAGGATGTCGGAGCTCAGAAGGGTCTGTGGAAGGAAACAGACTGGGCCAAGCTCTCTGCCTCCAAGCCAGGCCAGCATTCCTCCCCAGTCCCCTGGGCTCCAGTCTCTGTCATTGGCCTTGTCCAGCTGATGGCCAAGATCCTTGGGACTCGGGCGCTTGCTTGTGAGCCTCTTTCCCATGAAGCGAAAGACTGACAGAAGTCAGAGGTCGGGAGTCCAGCCCCTCCGGGATGCAGTGTTACTATCTCGCGCTGCACCATCGCCGCGGTCTTTGGCTGTGAGATGCGGTCCCAGCCTCCATCTTGCCCAGATGCACCGGCGGTTGTGTCACCAGAGGACTGTCATTGTTGCAAGAGTAGAAGGGCCTGGTTGGAGGGGGAGGACAGAGTCCCGGACGGTGGCTCCCCCGGTGTCTCGGGAGGTGGGCGGGGCTGCCTTGTTAAAGACTGGCCTTGGAAAGACCAATGCTGGGAGGCCACCGAGCCCCAGAGAAACCTTGGGGCCTTGCCAGGCAGTGGCACGTCCGCTTAGCCAATTTGTGAACATCTCTAAGGGTGGTGCAGTCACCGGCATGGTTTAGGGAAGAGCTTGTTGCTGTCTGCATGAGGCTGGGGGAGACCCGGGCATGGTGGGGCCTGAGTCATTCATTCATGCCTGAGGTGGGCCGGAGTGGGGAGGGGGCTCAGCCCAGCTTTGGGATCAGGCAACTCCAGGGCTCCAGCTGGAGCTGGGGCTCCTTAATGGCGCTCATCAGGGACTTGGGGATTCAGATAGTGAGCCCATGGCTGGGGGCTGGTTACAGGCCCTGGAAAGGATAGCCCTGCAGGTCAGGGTGACTGGAGCTGGTTGGCCAGAGAGGCCTGGGGGACCATAACCAATTCAAGGGGACTATTGCCCAGAAGTTACCTAAGAAGTGGCTCAGCACCAAGGCAGATAGAAGGGGAGTGA
The DNA here is from genome assembly GCF_019393635.1 of Dromiciops gliroides. Classification (NCBI taxonomy): domain Eukaryota; kingdom Metazoa; phylum Chordata; class Mammalia; order Microbiotheria; family Microbiotheriidae; genus Dromiciops; species Dromiciops gliroides. The sequence goes on from NC_057861.1 coordinate 5,094,844, forward strand.
GGGGGAGGGGGGAGCATGCTGGACTTGGATGCCAGGCCCTGGGTTTCAAGTGCTCGACTGACGCATTCACTGTGTGACCATGCACAAATGACTCGCCCTCTCTGAGCCCATTTCCTATTTCTCTAAAACTGAAGTCCTATTGGCCCTTCCCACCTCACAGGGCCCACGGATCCAAAGAGCCTCCGTTGTTCTTGGCCCAGGCAGCCCGACCCATTGGAGAGGGAGCCAGCCTGGGGGCCAAGAAGCCCCGGGTTTCTGACACCTGCTGGCTCTGGGGCCCCTTGGGGCAACAAGCTCCGTCCCGAAGTTGGGGAGGAGGGGCTGAGCTTCCCTGGGCGGAGGGAGGCTCCTCACCAGGGGGCCCTGACATAGCAGTCACAGAAGCCGCCCCCCGCCGTTAGTGTGATGGGAAGCCATTTCCATGTTAAACGTTCCCGTGGAAATCCTCCGTCTCATTCTCAATATTTAGGGTTTCTTTTCAGCGCTCCTTGGATCAGATTTCAGGCTGGAAGGGGCCTCAGAAGGGGGAGGAAACAAGCGTCTGAAGTCCCTACTGTGTGCCAGGCACAGAGGTTACCATATGATTCCCACAGCAGCTGTGGGAGGGGGGTGCCATTGGCAATCTCCATTTTACAGTAAAGGAAACTGAGGCACACAGATGAAGTGATTTGCCCAGGGCCCCACAGCTAGTAAATCTGAGGCAAGATCTGACCCCAAGGCCCGTGTTCAATCCCCCCATACAGCCACTGTGCCTGGGCTCATGGCATCCAAAGGCAGGGGAGCCTGCCCCAGGGCAGACTGGCCACGAATAGGGGCTGAGATTTTCCCCAGAGAAATCCAGGTTGGTTCTTGAAGAAACCTCGTCCCGCGCCTTCATTCGTCCATCACACTTCTCTTGGCCCGTCAAGTTTCCTATGTCGGTGGGAATGACCCAGTGGGGCCGGGCGGGACGCCTCCTCCTGTGGTGTTATTTGTCTTTTGCCCTTGAGCGAATGTCAGAAATGGGGCTTCGCTGGGTGCAGACGGTGGCTCGGGCCTATGGCTGGCTCTGGGCAGGCCCCCTTGGGGGGAGGTTCTCAGGATGGCTATGAGGAGCGGGCAGGCAAGCCCATCTGTGGTGGCGCGTCACCCACCTTCACTGCCTTGCTCTGCTTGGCCAGTGGCAGGAGGAATGAGCCTGTTGTTGACGTACAGGCCAGTTAGGGCCTTTCTGAGAAGAACCGTCTGCACCTTGACATTCACACCACGCAACATAGAGTAGGGGAGCCCCAGCCATGCGTGTTGACGCTACAGACCCAGTGGGTGTTCTAGGGAAGGAGAGCTCCGCGGTGTCCAGGCCTCACCTTACTCTACACCAGCCGCACATGGTGGCCCTTCCCTTGTGGGGCAGGCACTGGAGTCGGGGAGTCCGAGAGGCCAGGGGGTCCAGCGCCCACATGGTGAGGGCACAGGAGAGAGGAGGCCACCGACTCCCAAGGAGGGCCGACTGTCCCTGGAGACCAAGGCTTCACACTTCTTCATAGGGCATTGGTTCAGAAATAGCCGAGGGCCATTTCCTGTTTGAAGCAGAAATGACTTCCTCGGGCCTCCTTTGGAGGGCCTTGCCATTGGCTGGAGGTGGGGATGAACTGTTGGAGAAGCCATCCTTCAGTAAGTACCGAGGCAGAAGTGACCCCCAAGGGGCCCCCACATTCCAACAGACAGGGAGGTGACGTGCTGAATGGAGAGTCCAGGAGCCCCAGAGAGGAGAGGAGAGGGAGCTTCACCTGGCAAGAACACCAAAGCCCCTTGATGCCCGGGCCTCTCATGCCACACACTCCCTAACAGAGCCATTTGCTGCCAGATGACTAAGAATAAGCTCCTTCCCCAGACAGATACCCAAGGTTCACATGATGGAAGTTCCCCACGGTGCCCATGCTAGCTCCTGCCACAGACGCAGTCTGCTACAGGCCCTCACGTCTAGGCTTTCCAGCCCATGGTGGATTTAAAAGGTACTGGATGAGGTGGCGCAGTGGATAGAGCACCAGCCCGGGAGTAAAGAGGACCCGAGTTTAAATCCAGCCTCAGACACTTGACACTGACTAGCTGCGTGACCCTGGGCCTCACAAACAAACAAACAGACATTGGATGAGATACCCCCCTTCCCAGATCAATGGGTGGTCCTAGCTGGGGGCTGTGCATGCCCCTCTTGTCTGGTGCACCTTGGCCTCCATACCCACACTTGGCTTTGGGCACTTGTTTCCCTGCTGCCGCCCCAACCTGGATTGCAGAGAATGAGGCCTTTTTTATCAGCTGAAAACGGCCAACTGCCGTCCTGTTTCTCTCTGTTCTCACTCAACCCTTATGGATTAAGCACATTAACAGTTGAAGCTGCTTAATTGAAGTGTAGTTGGGTTGTGATTCATTGTTTTTCCCTATATCAACACACCCACACCAGGTGTCCCAGATAATAGACTGGGAAACTTAGCCGGTGGAGGATTTCCTGTCTGCAGATGTGCCAATTACGGCTGATTGAAAAAAGTCAGCCTGTTGGGTTAGCGGGATCCAGCCTGGAGAGTTAACCAGTTGTATCCTGAATTATAGGGCTTCAGGCTTAACGAACACAGTCCCATCAGTGGTGCCAGGATGAGATGCCATCGCGGGAGATCTGAGCAGTTACAGCCACTTTCTAAAGTGGGTGCTCAGCTTGAGTTGTCACATTGTGGCTGATGGGGGAGAAGGACACGCTTACATCCGACCCCGTGTTCTCAGGGGAGGTCTGGCCAGGCTGGATGGACCTCAAGTACTGACCCCAGGCTCAGCCCACCAAAGCTGGGAGAGCCTTGGCACCCAGCTGGCCATGGGGTGAGGCCCGCTCCGGCCCGGGGCAGCCAGGGCAGACCATCTACTGAGTTGTGGAGGCTGTGACTTGTGTCTGAAAAGGGACTTCTTGCCTGGGCCAGTCGTGGATCCTTCCACATGAGCAAACTGAAGCAGACAGGGTAAAGTGGCTTGGTGAGGGTCACCTGACTAATAAGTGTCTGAGGCCAGATTTGAATTCAGGAAAGTGAGTCTTTCTGACTTCAGTCCTCGTGCTCAATCTACTGTGCCACGTAGCCACCCGGCACATGGCAGGCACTTAATAAATGCTGAATGACTGACTGACTGACTGTAAGGTTAAAAGTGGGCTTCCAGCAAAGGCACATTAGCTCTATTTGCATAAAAAGATTCTTTCCTAGGCCTACATAGGCCTTCTTTCTCGTGTCACCAGAGATGGTGGCAGTTTATTCCTTTGGGGAGCCTGCAGTGACCAGGCTGGTGGCAGGGTGGTAATGGGGCAGGGCGGCCTGCAGGGCCCATCGCTCTCCCCCTGTCTCCTGAACCCTTGAGAGGGTCCCTGCTCTCCCCAGGGCAGACACCCAGGTCCTCAGGCCAGTCTCAGTGTCTGATCAGAGGCCTTGCTCGTAGCTCTGGTAAACCCCTGAGAGCAGCAGAAGCTATTTCCTTGTGACTCGTCAAGGGGGCTGCCATGACTGGCTATCATCCCTCCCTAGTCCAGACCCCGCAGCCTGCCCCAGCCTGAGCAAGAGCATCTTAGCCAACACTACTTTGTAGATAAGGACTTGAACCCCAGAGCCCACCAGGAAGCAGCTGAGCCAGGATCCCTCCACCCTCCTCCTTGGGCTCCTGTGCTGACTCGGCGAGTCAGACCAACCACTGAGCCTTTGCTTCGGGCCATGGTCTGGATAACTGAAGCTCCCCCAGTGCTGCAGCATTATCCTTCCTTGCCTGGCTCGGCCATCATCTCTTTGCTCTCCTGGTTCAGGTGGCCCCTGGCATCCTTTGATGACAATGCCACTTCTGTTTGTCCCTCTGGTGATCTCTGTCCCCATCTGCCTCCCTGCCCCCAGTGGTTAATTTATTCTGGACCTCTCAAATCGCTTACCCCTAATCATGGGTCCCACTCGCCCAAATCTCAGTAGTAGCTATGAGGGCCATTGGTTGCCTCACGTTTCTAATTCTCCTTGCTTATCACTCATCCTTTGTGCATTTGTGTATAAACCGAACAGCTGATCTGGTAGCAAGCATTTATTAAACACTTACTGCATGCCTGGCACTGTGCTAAGCATTGAGCATACAAAAGGTGAAAGCACAGTCCCTAGCCTCCAGAAACTCCCCGTCTAATAGGGGAGACAACATGTGCACATGCTGGGCATAGAAGACACATACAGAGTAAGGGGGGGCACTAGCAGTAGGGGGCGGGGGAGAACCTGGAAAGCCCTCCCCAACAAGGTGGGAATTCAGCTGCATCATGGTTGGCCTGGTTTAGAAGAGAGGTGAGGAAGGCCTGCCCAGAGGTGGCAGGTGGGCGGATGGAGAGCCCGGGATGTGCTGGTCACCAAGAGGATGGTTTTGGCCATGAGACCTAATAATGTCCAGCAGTTGTATGCGGACTTTCCTGCTTTCTCCCAGGAGAGGGGTGGGGCACCATGGGTGTGGAATGTGGCATGCAATGCCCGAAGAGGTTGCTCTGCTGGACACTTTTGCTAAAATGTTTTCCTTTGTTGCAAGGAAGAATTCATTGGGGCATGGGGCTAATGTCAGGAAATGACTAATGTAAACACAAAAAGTCAGCCATAAAACCTTCAGAATAATTTTGAGCAAGGGAGAGACTTCTTGAAGAAAGGGGCAACTGAGTTGGGGGGAGGATCGTTTCCCAAGCCTGGGCCAGAGCATGAGCAAAAGCACTGAGTTAGTGAGGATAGGATGAGAATGGTGGAGGGCTCTAGCCCCACTTATATGGGAGGACAAAATTTCAAGAGAATTCATCAAAAGAAGTATAAAACTTGGGGGGAGGAGCAGTTAGTCAACAAGCATTTATTAGGCACCTACCATGTACCAGTCACTGTGCTAAGAACTGGGGATACAGAGACAGGCAAAAACACTGGGCCTGGAGTCAAGAAGACCTGAGTCTAAATGTGACCTCGGGCACTGATTAACTGTATGACCCTGAGCAAGTCCCTTCACCTCTATCTACCTCAGTTTCTTCCGATGTAAAGTGGGGTAACAGTAGCATCTAGCTATCTCCCAGGCTTGTTGCAAGGATCATATGCAAAGTGCTTTGCAAACCTTAAAGCTCTATAAAAAATGCTAGCTATGATGATTGTACTAATGGGGGTGACATGTCAATAACTGGGTGTCAGTGACACACAAGTCTATACAAGGTAACTCTGTATCCCATGCAGATACAAGGTAACAGTAGAATAGAAGACACTGCTGCCCACCCAGGGACCGGTAAGGTCTCCTGCAGCAGGTGGCATTTGAGCTAAGATTCAAAAGAAGTTATCGATGCCCAGAACTGAAAGGGAGGAGAGAGAGCCTTGTGGCCGTGGGGACGAGCCTGTGCAGAGGTACCAAGATGGGATACAGAGCGGGATGTGCGAGGGGTGGCCTAGAGGCCACAGAGCACGTGGAGGGATGATGGAAGGTGTAAGGAGGCTGGAAAGGTGGGGGACAGTTATGAAGAGCCTTAAATGTCACGCAGAGGAGATAACTGGGAGCTACTGGAGTTTATTGAGGAGGGGGGCGACATGGCCTCACCTTGACTTTAGGGAAATCCCTTTAGTGGCTGAATGGAAGCAGGCTTGAAGCAGAGAGAAACTTGAGGCAGGCAGACCCTCTGCTTCTACTGCAATTGTCCAGGTGTGAGGGGATGGTGGCCTACACCATGGTGGGGGCAGTGTCAGAGAAAAAAGAGTATCTGTAGTGAAATTGGTGCAGAGATGTTGCAAAGGTGAAATGGGCAAGAGGTGCTGCAGAGGTGAAATCAACGTGAGATGCTGCAGAGGTGAAATCAATGTGAGATGTTGCAAAGGTGAAATGGGCAAGAGGTGCTGCAGAGGTGAAATCAACGTGAGATGTTGCAAAGGTGAAATGGGCAAGAGGTGCTGCAGAGGTGAATTGGATGCAGAGATGACATTGATGGGCCTTGGCACCAACTTGGTGATGGGGGGTGAGAGATAGTGAGGAGTCCAGGATGACTCCTAGGGTCTGGGCCTGGGGGACTGGGAGGATGCTGGGCCCTGAGGCAGTGAGAGAGGAAAGGGAGGCTTGATGGGAGGAATACCTGAGACCATGGATTTGTATAGCCAGCTCCCCTGGTAGAAGCTGCTTCCTGTGAATTTCTTGGGTCATTCTTCCTGCCTCCCTCCCAGTGTTGGACCTGGGCTAAGTATGGGACACCCTTCAGAGGAAGCTGCAAGTTATTTTCCAGATTTATTGCACAGTTCCTCATATCAGGCAGAACTCCGCCATCAGATAGGTTTGTAGCTGTCCGTTGAGAGCGTGAATGAGAAGGACCTGTGTATGTATAAGGCTTGTGTCACCTAAAACTGACCTGGGCACGCACAGTGGGTGGTGTTGAGGTGGACAGTTGGGAGCCCCAGAAATCACTGGCATCAGTCACTTTTATGAACAGTCTTTAGATTTTCTTCCCGGGGGGTGGAGGGCTTAACATTCAGCAATGGACAGCTTGTGTGCTCCGCGGTGTGAAATGGTGATCAGGGAATGTTTTATGTGACAAGATCTTGGAGTTTGTCATTAACCCTTGTCCTCAAACACAGAAAAGGTGCTCAGGTTGCCGTCACCACCACCACCTTGTTTTTTCTCAAGGCTCAAAGATGGAGATTTAAAACACATAAGCAAACAAAATAATAGACCTCCAAGGATCTGACTGAAGGTTAGAAAAGAAAAGGAAATCTGCTTTAAGGCTTCCCTCCTCCTTGTACCTCGTCCAAGATCCTTCTCCGCCGCCTGTGCCAGGACTCATGCATTCAGCAGCGCGGTGTCAGATCTTACCTGTCGTTTGGACGTTTCCCTTCAGTTTCATCTGAGGAACAGCACGACTAGAGAATGTGCCACAGGTCACAGGCGGGATGAGCCTGTGGGCTCCTCGGTTTGATTTGGTGTCTGAACTGCCCCACGTACACAGACAGCCTAGCCACGAGCAGGCACCAGAGACTAGCTGAGGCGCCATGATTGTTTCCCCTCAGGTAATTGCTTTCCCTTCTAGGGATACCTTCCATCTGCCCTACACGTGTCTTGCATGTGCCTCCCTATGGGTGACGCCCCCTCTGGGCTCAGTCACCCAGCATCCACTCGCACTGGCAAGCCGGGTTTCCAGAAGACAGTTAGCATTATGTCCTCAGAATTCGGGGGTGACCTTGAGGGTTTCTGGGGTCTCTAGCAGTGTTGCTCACAAGACCCCATTGTACTTGCCATTGATTATCAGCCAAACTTAATTAGCTTTTTGTTTGGGGTTTTTTGTTTGTGTTTGCGGAGCAATGAGGGTTAAGTGACTTGCCCAGGGTCACAGCTTATAAGTGTCAAGTGTCTGAGGGCAGATTTGAACTCAGGTCCTCCTGAATCCAGGGCCGGTCCTTTATCCACTGCGCCACCTAGCTGCCATCTTAATTAGCTTTTAGAAAGTGTATTCACTAAACATGTATAGCAAGGACAGTGGGTAAGAGAAATAATCCCCCCAAACCAGGGATGTGCTCTTCCTTTGCACACAGCAGGATTCTGGGTGCATTAGGCTCAAGATTATAGGAGAGTCACAAGGAAACACATGGATAAGGACCCATGGGCCAAAGGGATAGCACGGCCCCTGGACTCCCTTTGTGAAGTCCTCGTGAAGTCCCCCTTCATTGTATCTCTTAACAGGCTTCAGGGGTCAGTGCCCTCATTGAGTCGCAAAGCTTTCTTTCCTTGGTGCGGTGTCTGGTTGGTGCTCAGTGTGTCTCTTGGCAGGTGTCATCATCAGCCATCCAATCACTGCCAGTCCAGCAGACACAGCCACCCACCCCAAGAGACTCCCTGAGTCTCCCAGCCTTTGGAAGTTTGCGGTGGTGACCTGGGGAGTCCCTTCTCTGGACACTCAGGTTCTCTTTCTTGGGGTACTTCTGTTTGCCCTTGACACATCTCCATCTGCTCCCATCTGGATGTGCTCTTTCTCTAGTCAAGTCTCCAGGAATATGGTCAGTGGGGGTGGCAAAAGAGAGAGTACAGGGCCTAGGAGTCAGAGCCAGCATTTGAACCTGGGTCCTCAGCTTGGAGAGCCAAATACCGCACCACCACCATGGCACTGGACCCAAAGCAGGACATGAGGCTGGTTGGTGAGTTAGAGAAGGAGGGGGCTGGAGAATCAGCTGTGAAACAGTCAGCCACTGACCCACCCAAGAATACACTTCCCCTCAAACACAGATCCAGACACGGCCAGGGCGGTCCCTGCTAGAAATGGCAAGCGATGGTTTTGTCAGAGGATCCTGGAACCAGAGGGGACCTCAGAGCCCATTGTTTCCAGAGGAGGGGAAAGGACCTGCCCAAGGTCATACAGAGAGCAAGGGTCAGAGCAGCTTTCCCCCTGCTTCCCATGCTGGAGGCTGGGTGGCCTCGATGTGTTGGTGCCAGTGGTCCAGGCCCCTGTCCTTCCTCCATTTCCATTCCAGCCAAAGAGCTGTCGGGAATTATGGAGTGTCCCAAAAGTCTGCGTGCACTGCTGGGACACCCGGCAGATGCCCTCCCAGTGATATCTCATCCAATGAGAAATGATCGTAAAGCACTAGGGAGGGGGGCAGCACACTGGAAGCGCCCCGTAAATGGGGAAGCCCCCATTTACCTTTTCTGTACATGCGTATCCTTTTATCTGGGTGCCCCCTCTTTCACTCACCTTCTCAGATTTCTGTCTGGCACTTAAATCTTTCCTAATTAAACGGGTTTTCCTTCACTCATCATCATACACACTCAAGGCAAGCATGAAATTGGAAGGAATGTAAGTTTTCCCATCATCAGAGGAGCAAAGATTGTGAAATCTCTAGTTCAGTGTGAGATCTGTGGGCGTCCTTTGCGTGGGCTGCTTAGCAGGTGAGAGTCCCTGCTGGTCAGGCCCCTTCCCGACCTCCTTCGGCACCTCCCTTTGGAGGACCGCCCGGCCTGGCAAGGGTGGGCCACAGGAAAAGCCATCTCGGGGCCGGCCGACACTGCCTGCTGATGGCCCACAGCTGGTGCAGAACTCCCAGCAAGATCAGAAGCAGCTGCACCAGAGAATGCTTGTATGGGTTCCCATTCTTTCTTCCTCTCAACCCCTGTGGCATTTAATCAGGTTTTGTGCTGCAATTTTAATGCATCTCAAGGACAGAGATACATCATTAGACCCAAACTTGATATAGGGAAATTTGAACTGAAAGAATGCCTGGTCAGTGTAGAGTTGGCCTCCTGGCTTCTCCACGGTTTTAAGTGCCTCTAGACATGTTTCAGGGTGTCATTTGCTGTGTCAGCACAGCCCCCCCACACCCCCTCCCAAGAAGCCCAGCCCTGCTAGGGGCTGGTGAGAGAAAAGCAGAAATGGCTCCATCATCCAAGAGAATAGCCACAGCTCCAGAGCGCCCTCTCTGGAGTCAGGAGGACCTGGGAGCAAATTCAGCTTCAGACACTTCCTGGCGGGATGATCCTGGGCAAGTCACCTTGCCTCTGTTTGCCTCAGTTTCCTCATCTGTCAAATGGGGCTAATCACTGCGTCTCCCTTGCCAGGTTATTGTGAGGATAAATGAGGTGATATTTGTAAAGGTCCCAGCACATAGTAGGTGCTTAATAAATGCCTGTCCCCTTCTTTTCATGCCCTCCCCCATGCCAAGGAGGGAGCCAACATACAGAAAAAATGCTGAGTGATATGGGGAGAAAGCTGGGGACCTGTAGATGGTGGGGCTGGACCTGAGTCTCAGGGAAGCCTCTGATGCGGTTCTCATCTGCTCCCAGTCTGGCTGCATCCCTGCTTCTGCCTGGGGCTTTGCAAGGCTGGCCAGCACACTGATTTGCTCAGACTTCCAGAAGCATCTCGGCCTCTTTACCCTCATTTCCCTAATGGGGCTCTCAAGGGAGGCCTCTTCCCAGGCCAAAGGGGGCCCCGAGAGTGACCCAGGCCTGATGAGAACCCAGAGGGTGTGAAGGGCGGTGGCATGAACCAAGGCCAAGCAGGGAGGGCTGAAGCCCTGGCGGGAGGAACGTGTGCTTGTCTAGGAGACGGTGGGCAGCTCCTGAGAGTCCTCGGGGTGCCGGGTGCCAGCCAAGCAGTGACCGGGGGTCTGCAGGACGTATTTTATCTGAGGAGCCAGGACCCTGCCTGCATTAGGGACGTTGGTGATGAGGTCTCCCCCAGAGAGACTCAGTCTAGGAAGTCACCCCTCTTATGGGAAAAAAGAAACCAAAGCCCAAGGAATCCCTCCCAAGGCTGGGGGCGGGGGCTGGGCAGCACATTCTTGGAACTCTGATGCCCAGACCAGGGCTTCTGGCACATGGCCCACCAGAGGGCTTCTAGGCCTGGCTATATGACATCCAGAACATGTCCTGATTTGGGCAACTAGAGAAGAAAGGAGGGAGGGAGGGAAGGAGGGAAGGGAAGGGAAGAAGAGGGAAAGAGAGAAGGAAGGAAAGAAAGGAGAATGGAGGGGAGGAAAAGGGGAGGGAGGGAGGAGGGATTTATTAAGCACCTACTGTGTGTTGAATGCTTTACAAATATTATGTCATTTGAGGTGCTATTGTTATCCCCATTCTTGACTTGCCAAAGGTCACCCAGCTAGTAAATATCTGAGACTGGATCTGAACCCAGGCTCTGTTCTCACTGCACCCCCTGGCTGCCTCTGGCAAAGGGAAGTCAGCCCCCTGTTCCACGGGCCATGTTGGTCCCACTGCCAACAGTGACCCATACCTGGGGTACCTCGTCATAGAAAACACTAAAGCTCCTTTTTCTTTCATGAGAGTGCAGTTGTCGCCCTTGGCTTGTGATTACGAGGAGGTAGTGTCCCCTCAGGCTCTGGTGCCCTCATGGGTCTTGCCGCTGGCCGGGATCTCCAAAGGGCAGCCTCAGGGTCGAGTTCGGCAGACCGCACTGGGAGTGGGCAGAGAAGCAGATGAGTCTTGGAGCCAAAGGACCAGCTTGGAAGTCAGGAGGGTCTGGGCTCCAGAGCCCCCGCTGCCACCCGCTGGCTGTAGGTGCCCTCGACAAGTCCGGCCCCCTCTCTGGGCCTCCGTTTCCTCGGCTGTAAAATGCGAGGGTCCCTCCCCGCAAACTATGATGTGGAGGCCCTGAGCCCTAGAAGTCACCATCTGCACTGACGGAAGTTTCTCATGGGGCACTCCCTGTAGCAATGGATTTTGTTTTCATTTGAAAGCAGTCCTTCTGCAGTTGGTTGAGCTGTCTGTGGCTAATGGTGCCCACAGCCCTACAACTTGCAGACTCCCAGAGTCGAGGCTGCAGATGCGCTGAGCAGCCCGGCTTGATTCGGCCTTCCTGTTTTGACTCGGGGCTGCGAGAGAGCAGCTGAAGACAAATCTTGGCCTTCCCCACAGGGGATTCATCTCCCAGATGGAGATCCTGGAATGAGAATGCTTCCAAGCATCATCTCATGCTCCCTCTTGTTTGGACTTCCCCAGTGGGGAGCTATGAGAAGCATGCCTTTGAAATCAAATCACCTTTCCTAGCCCTTTGGAAAACTGAAAAGCTCTCTGGCGTTGGGGGGTGGGGCTCCCAGCCTGCCTCCTGCCATCTCCGGACACCAGGAAGCCCCATGTCTTGTGCGCACGGTCCTGCTGAACTCTCTAAAGGGTTAAGTCCACCCATCCTTTAAAGCTATGTTCTTCAGGCCTTAGAACCCCATGAGTCTGAATGAGTGAGGAAGGAGAACAGAACCTTTGCTTTGACATGTTCCATATGTGGCATCCCTCCCATCAGGATCCAAGGGATGTAACCCTGCTTGGCCCTTTGGTGGAGGGCGGAACCAAAGCTCCCCTTCAGGGACCAGCGTGGCCCTGAGTTTCTTAACCTTTGAACTGTGAAAGCTCTAGTAATGCCCCTTATCGATTCCAAGGTTAATCTTGCCTAATTCTCTCCCCTGGAGTGGCTGGAGGTACACTGGGGTGTTGGATTCTGAATTGTTACCACATTCATTACCAGCTGTTCTCTCTGTACCATCCATAATTCAGTTCAACAACTGTTGAAGCCCTGTGTGCAATGCATTCTGGAGGATTCCGAAGAAAAGAAAAGACGGGGCCCTTGTCTCCATCACGTTCCTGGCTTGCTGCCGCTGCTGCCTTCCAGGCCACATAGATGTGTCACGTATTCACATATACACATGTCTAGAAAAAGCGTTCAGGGTTATCACCAGCACTGTTTAAAATCAGAAATTCTGTGACTGAACAGTGTGTGATCAAAGGCATTCTCACATACCCTTTCAAAAGTAATTTTTTTGGTATGAACAAAATCAATGCAGCTAAAATAAGAAGAAAAGTAATAGATGGGGGGAATCTTTGGGTTACACACCTTTGATAAAAATTGGACAACCAAAATCTAAAGGTGTTTGACATCACACTGTAAGACCAAAGCCACTCCCCCCCAAAATAAAACTAGGAATCATTTTCCAGAAATGTACAAATGATCAAAAAACAAATTGTTTAAATGCTTCAAATCACTCATCGGAAAAATTCAGATTAAAACCATTTTTTAATGTCCATTCATGTGGCAGCTGGTGGTGCAGTGGTTAGAGCACTGGGCCTCAAGTCAGAGAGCATTTTATCCCTTCTTCTTGACGGTCTTTCCAAAATGTATTACATGACTTTCCTGCTATAATCAGTAGGCTGCAAGTAACTGAATGAATGAACATTTATTAAGCACTTATTGTATGCCAGGCTCTGCACCAAGCACCGAAGCCAGAAATACAAAAGCAAAGTCAATCTCTGCCCTCACAGAGCTTCCATTTCTAAGAGCCACCAATATAGCGCCCAACAATACTGGGTGACGTCTGTGTACAAGTCAGAAGGGAGCTCCCTGAAGAAGGGGCCATGTAGCTTCGGTCTCTGCATCACCTGTGCACAGGCTAGTGCTGGCACTCTTGTGGTGCCAGGCACTCAGACAGGGTGCTGGGCACTTGGGCACTCTGGCTGTGGCTTGCTTAATTGATGATCTCACTGAACTTGGGTTGACCTTAGGATGTGCCCGAGAGGCAATCGCTTTGAGGTTAGACCTTATGACAGGAGTACCTCTGCTTCCTTTTCCTACAAAGGAGAGGGAGAGAGAAGAAGGCATCGGCTGTTTGAATGGCAGGTCTGGTGAGCTCACTGTATGACTTCCAAGGCTACTCTGATCAACCAGTCAGTCAATCAGCAAGCATTTATTAAGCACCATGCAGACCAAGAGAGAAGTGAAGCAGTCCCTGCCCCTCCCCGCCAGAGCTTCATTCTACTAGGGTAGAAAATCACAGACACATAGACGTCTATGCAGTATGTAGACAACACGTACACATATGACTGTATGCAGTTTGCATGCCAGGTCATTTGTGGTATCCCCGTTCTGTGTAGCAGAAGTGGGATGGAGAACATTCCAGGCATGAGAGAGGGCAGGGAGAGGGCCTGTATGGGGAACAGTTCAGAGACCTTTTTGTCTGGACTGGGGCTGGCATGCAAGGCAGCAGGGTACAGCGAGGCTCAAAGCCAGACCAGGAAGCGCTTCAAAGACCAAAGGGAAGCGTATTTGCCCCTGCCCTGAGGTGCTAAGGGGGTTGTCTCTGGGGCTCATGGAACAAGGAAGTACCACAGTGAGCCCTGTTCTTTATTTTTCAGGGGGCGGGGACAGTGAGGGTTAAGTGACTTGCCCGGGGTCACACAGCTGGTAAGTGTCAAGTGTCTGAGGCCGGATTTGAACCCAAGTCCTCCTGAATCTAGGGCCAGTGCTCTATCCACTGCGCCACCTAGCTGCCCCCAGAGCCCTGTTCTTTAGAAGCTAAAAGGAGTGAGGAGAACCTTGAGTCAGCAAGGCCAGTGAGGAAGTGAGGGCAGGGGTCCAGACGAGAGGGGATGATGGTCTGAACCATGGGGAGAGGGGGTTGGGCCCAGGGGAGCTGTGGAGGTAGAATTGATGAGAGGTAACTACTGATTGGCTGGATTGGGGGGGGGGGAATCTCTGAGGTGGGGTAGAAATCTGGTGATACCCACGATAGGAAGGAGGACGTCAGAACCGGGTGTGGATCGGGAGGAAAGAGAAGGACTTGGACCGTGGGGTTTGAGATGTCTGTGGGTGTTGTGGGAATGGAGCTCAGGAGGAAGGGCAGTGTGAGCTGGCATGTAGCTCTGGTCGGTACCTCTGTGGGGTGTGAGATTTAAAATTGGATATTAGATCATAAATCTCCCCTACTTAACCTTTCCCTTAATTTATCTCCCAAACTAGTAAATGGAAGCAGCTTTTGGTTTTCTAGATAGACCTTTTTATTTATAGTTATGATAGTCACAAGGTGATGTTGATTAGAAGGATAGGAAAGTAGAAACACAATACAAATCGTCTTAAGTCTAAGCTTAGTCTATATTCCTTATAAAAACTCACCAAACCGAAAAAGGCCACCTTTGGAGAGAGAGCTAGATTCCTATCTATTAAAGGGAGAGCACATTTCTAGCTCCCTTCTCCGCCAGCGTCCCCAGGAAAAGAGCGTGAGACTGAGCGCCAGTCTCTTCCTTCCTCCTCCCACTAGCCCGCGTCACTTCCTGACTCCTGGTCTTGCCCTCAAAGACCTTCCCTTCATGGGCAGAACTCCTCTACAGTAAGTATCCAGCAGGTGGCGTTATTCCAATTGTTACAGGGGACGGTGATGGGCCCTGCCATGAGGCTGGTGAGAGGAGAAACCAGGGCCCAGGATGGAGCCTTGGGGGCACCCACGGTCAGTGATCCCATGCGGATGGCAATCCAGCTAAGGAGAGGTCAGGAGAGAGCAGAGGGAGAGCAGGAGGAAAGGGAGGCCATGAGATCACTGGAAAAGACCATGGAAACCTGCGAGCACCATCTGGGCGTGAGCTGGGCACTCCCCTGCTAGAGATCTGGCCGCCTTCTGGCCTCTCCTCTGCTTAGGCCCCAGCAGCCAGCCCCAGGCAGGAGGCTTGTCAAGGGCGTGGCTTTGAGGCCTAAAGTCTGTGAGCAGCGCCTGGTTCAGGACCGCCAGTCTCTTAGGCCCATTTTAATGTAAGGTGTGGGGTTACGGTTCCGTTGAAGCTCTACTTCAGAGACACCCCACCCCCCCACATGCTGTTCTGGGTGGGCAGTGGTGCTGAGCACCTCTAAGCCCATGAGATTCTGATAAGAAGCCAGTGAGGCTGTTCTGTGTTATAAAGCCTGCACTTGTTAAGTGCCTGGTGCTGTGCTAAGCCATGGGGATTCAGAGGAAAGGTCCTTTGGGGAGCGGTTGGAGCGCCAGGCTGTTTTCCTTCCTCAGGGTTTGCTCCTCCCACTCTCTGATGATCTGGTCTCCGCGACGTCCTACTTGGAAAAAGGGAGGATGTGACGATGATAGAAACAAGAGCCGTCTGGCCGGGGAGACACGTGAGGCCATGGCTCCTGGGTGCCGGCCACTGCTCTGGCCCCTAGGACAGGAGGCCTTGGTTCTCACCTGGAGCAGACCCTTGCCCAAGGTCTGGTTCGTGCAGAGCCGCCATCACTCCACTAGGGACAAGACCTCTCTCTTCTCTCCTGCTGCCCTATAGGAATTGCCGGCCTTGTTGGATGGTGTGGGGGTGTAGTGTCCAGGAATGAGCAGGCACTCGAAGGCCCCCCAGGGCTCTGCCCACAGTCGTGTGCCCCATCCTGGTGCCACCAGTTCAGATGGATGTCAGGAAGCTGGAGGGGACCAAGGTGGGGCAGCCAGAATGGGGAAGGACTTTGAGTCCCTGCCGTAGGGCGGTCAATCAAAGGAAAGAGGATGCAGAGGAGCCCTGACAGCTGTGTTCTAGGGTTTGAAGGGCTGTTGTGTAGTGGGAGGACCAGAGGTCAGGAAAACCTTCCCCATACCAGAGCTGTCCCAGCGTGGAATGGGCCTCTTCCCACCAAGGCAGGGATGACTTCTGGAAGGGCTTCTAGCGGAGGCCAGAGACCACCTCTCCTCCCGAGAGGGATTCCTTTCCTGGGCGGGCTGGATTCAGTGGCCACTCTCCGCTTCCACAGGGATAGACCATTTCCTTTCAACATTTGTTTTTATAAGATTTCTAGTTTCAAATTTTTCTCCCTCCCTCACCCCTCCCCAAGACAGCAAGTAATATGGTATAGGTTATATATGTACAATAACATTAAACCTATTTCTGCATTAGTCATGTTAAAAGAGAAGAATCAGAGCAAAAAGGAAAAACCTCAAAAAAAGAAAAACAACAACAACAAAAACAATAGAAATAGTATGGTTTGATCTGCATCCAGATTCAACAGTTCTTTTTTTTTCTGGATGTGGAAAGCATTTTCCAACATGAGTCCTTTGGAACTATCTTGGACCATTGTATTGCTGAGAAGAATCAAGTCTATCACAGTTGATCAACACACAATGTTGTTGATACTGTGTACAATGTTCTCCTGGTTCTGCTCATCTCACTCATCATCAATTCATGCAAGTCCTTCCAGGTTTCCCTGAACTCCTCCTGCTCATCATTTCTTACAGCACAATAGTATTCCATTACATTCACATACCACAACTTGTTCAGCCATTCCCCAATTAGTGATCAATAGTGATCGTTTTGTTTCTTCCATGCCTATTCTAATTCCTTTAATTCCTTTTTCTTCTCTGATTGCTAAAACTAACATTTCTGGTACAATATTAAATAATAGAGGTGATAATGGACATCCCTGTTTTACCCCTGATCTTATTGGGAATACCTCTAACTTATCTCCATTACATATAATGCTTGCTGATGGTTTTAGGTAGATACTGCTTATTATTTTAAGGAAAGAACTACCCTCAGTTTCCAATTCCTTGCCACCACAAAAAGAGCAGCTGTAAATATTTTTGTACATGTGGTTCCTTTTCCCTTTTTTATTATCGCTTTGAGATACAGACCTAGTAGTGGTATTACTGGGTCAAAGGGTATGCAAAGCTTTATAGCCCTTTGGGCATAGTTCCAAACTGCTCTCCAGAATGGTTGGGTCAGTTCATACCTCCACCAACAATGCATTAGTGTTCCAATTTTTCTACAGCTTCTCCAACATTTATTATTTTCCTTTTTTTTGCCATATTAGCCAATCTGATAGGTGTCAGGTGGTACCTCAGAGTTGTTTTAATTTGCATCTCTCTAATCAATAGTGATTTAAAGCATTTTTTCATATGGCAATAGATAGCTTTGATTTCTTCATCAGAAAACTGCCTGTTCATATCTTTTGACCATTTCTCAATTGGGGAATGACTTGGAGTCTTATAAATTTGATTTAGTTCCCTATATATTTTAGAAATGAGGCCTTTATCAGAAGTACTGGCCATAAAAATTGTTTCCCAGTTTTCTGCCTCCCTTCTAATTTTGGGTGCATTGCTTCTGTTTGTACAAAAATTTTTTTAATTTAATGTAATCAAAATCATCCATTTTGCCTTGTTTGGTCATAAACTGTTCTCTTTTCCAAAGATCTGAGAGGTAAACTATTCCTTCCTCTCCTAATTTACCTATGGTATCACCTTTTATGTCTAAATCATGTACCCATTTTGACCTTATTTTAGTATAATGTGTAAGATGTTGGTCTATGCCTTGTTCCTGCCATACTCTCTTCTAGTTTTCCCAGCAGTTTTTGTCAAATACTGAGTTCTTATCCCAGAAGCTGGAGTCTTTGGGTTTATCAAACAGTACCTTACTAAAGTCATTTACTACTGTGTCTCCTGTGCCTAACCTATTCCATTGATCCTCCACTCTATTTCTTAGCCAGTACCAGATAGTTTTGATGACTGCCTCTTTATAGTAGAGCTTCAGATTTGATACAGCCAGCCTACCTTCCTGTGCATTTTTTTCATTATTTCCCTTGATATTCTTGACCTTTTGTTTTTCCAGATGAATTTTGTTATTATTTTTTCTAGCTCTATAAAATAATTTTTAGGTAGTCTGATTGGTATGGCACTGAATAAGTAAATTAATTTAGGTAGAATTGTCATTTTTATTATATTAGCTCTGCCTATCCATGAGCAATTGATATCCTTCCAATTATTTAGATCTGATTTGATTTGTGTGAAAAGTGTTTTGTAATGGTGTTCATAGAGTTCCTGGGTTTGTCTTGGCAAGTAGACTCCCAAGTATTTTAAATTGTCTACCGTTACTTTAAATGGAATTTCTTTTTCTATCTCTTTCTGCTGGACTTTGTTGATCATGAATTTTGTCAAAAGATTTCTCTGCATCTATTGAAATAATCTTATGATTTTGGTTAGTTTTCTTATTGATATGGTTGATTGTGTTAATAGTTTTTCTAGGGGTGGCTAGGTGGCACAGTGGATAAAGCACCGGCCCTGGATTCAGGAGTACCTGAGTTCAAATACGGCCTCAGACACTTGACACTTACTAGCTGTGTGACCCTGGGCAAGTCACTTAACCCCCATTGCCCCGCCAAAAAAAAAAAAAATAGTTTTTCTAATGTTGAACCAGCCCTGCATTCCTGGTATAAATCCCGCCTGGTCATAGTGTATTATCCTGGTGATCACTTGCTGTAATCTCCTTGCTAATATCTTATTTAAGATTTTTGCATCAATATTCATTGGGGAAATTGGTCTATAATTTTCTTTCTCTGTTTTGGCTCTGCCTGGTTTTGGTGTCAACACCATATTTGTGTCATAAAAGAAATTTGGTAGAACTCCACCTATTTTTCCAAATAATTTGAATAATATTGGAATTAATTGTTCTTTAAATGTTGGGTAGAATCCACTTGTAAGCCCATCTGGCCCTGAGACTTTTTCTTAGGGCGTTCATTAATGGCTTGTTCAATTTCTTTTTCTGATATGGACTTATTTAAGGATTTTATTTCCTCTTTAGTTAACCTGGGCAGTTTTGTATTTTTGTAAATATTTATCCATTTCATTTAGATTGTCAAATTTATTGGCATACAGTTGGACAAAATAGTTCCTAATTATTGCTTTAATTTCCACTTCATTGGTGGTGAAATCACCCTTTTCATTTTTGATACTGGTGATTTGGTTTTCTTCTTTCTTTTTTTTTAATCAAATTAACCAATGGTTGGGATAGACCATTTCCTGATGGAGATTGACAAGCAGTTGATAGGGGCAGCTAGGTGATGCAGTGGATAAAGCACTGGCCCTGGAGTCAGGAGTACCTGAGTTCAAATCCGGCCTCAGACACTTAACACTTACTAGCTGTGTGACCCTGGGCAAGTCACTTAACCCCAATTGCCTCACTAAAACAAAACAAAACAAAAGACAAGCAGTTGATGATGTCACAGTGCTTAGGGCCACCCACTCCCTGATGTTCTCCTCTCCCCATGGCCAGCTGAGGAGGCAGGAGTGACCTTGGCCGGGGCTAAGGGTGAGGGAGCTTTCTCTTTCTCTGTTTCACCTATCTGCATCAGAGGCCGGACACTCCCAGACTCAGTTCTGTGGCATTAATGCTGCAGCATGGAGGGTGAGTGGCAGTGGAACAAGCCGGTGCTGGCAGTCCTCTGCTAAGTCCATTGTATTAGATGGAGATTCTGCCCCTGCAGAGGGAGGGGCATCACGGATGGTCAGAGATCGGGCCAGGCCCTTCTTTCTGTAGCTACAGCTCCTAACTGTGGCTGCATTAAGGTACACCTGTCCCGCGCAGGTAACCGTGCGATCCCATTGGCCAGCCAAGAGCGCTCTACCTGAAGCCCTTCACCTGCTGGAGGTGTGTTGGGGGGGGCGGTGCCCCAGGGGTTCCCGAGCACCCTCGCGTGCTAAGCTCTCTCTGGCCAGCACTGAGGCAGGAAGACAGGAAGCTAGAAAACCCATTAACTGTCTGTTTGCAGAATATCCAGGCTTTGCTCTTGGTACACAAAGAAATACAACAGGCGGAAGTTGTTTCACATTCAAGGCAAGATAAGGTCCCAGAGGCTTATTATTGTTGTTGTGCCTGTAGAGGGGCCCCAAGGGCCGGCCGACAGATGGATGAGTGCCGACAGTTTCCGTCAGGAATCCCAGAGGAAGAGACACTTGGAGCCAGCGTGGTGCTGATGCTGGAGGAGGGCCCTGGCACCTGGGAGTGCGTGCCGGCCCACCCTCACTTAACAAAGAGGAAACTGAGGCCCACGCTGGGGAAGTATCGAACCTGTGGTCATTGACACAAGTGCTTCAAACCCTGCCCTCCAGACTCCCAGGCTGCCCCCTTGTTTAGCCAGAAGAGGCCTTTCTGGGAGAACCTGCTTCTCTTTTTGTTAGTTCTGTTTCCCTAACATCAAAGGCCTCTGTTTTCCTCACGCTTTTCCCCCTTTGAGTACTGAAATATAGATAATAATTTCAGTTTCAGGATGAAAACATTGCTGTTAAACTTAGTCCGGCTTTGTTTTCCTGTTAATCAAGAGGGATTTACCAAGCACCTGAGGACCCCTCCCCCCAGCTCTTGTGTGCGTCTGATTGCAGGGTCTCTGATAATACAAAAAGTCAAGAAATACCTCCCCTTTATATACTTGGTCAGTCAGCATTTTCCCTGTGCCAGGCGTCCTGCTAAGGGCAAGAACCACATGGAAGGCCAAAGACCGTCCTTGCTGTCAAGGAGCTCACGGTGTACTGGGGCAGACAGCCCGCAAAGAGCTGTGGCCACACAAGCTAGAGACGAGATGAGGGGGGAATCAGCAGAGAGGAGGCGAGTGTGTGCCCAGTAGTGCGGGTCAGAGACCCCCTGCAGAGGCCATCTGTCCAAGCCCCTCCCTTGTTTTTCAGAGGAGGAGATGAGGCCAAGGGAACCGATTTGGCAGGGCCTGTCAGAGGCGGTGTGTGACCTCAGATCTTCTGACTCCAGAATCCAGCATCCTTCCCACCGCCCTCTATTTTTCAGTCATTTTCAGTCATGTCTGACTCTCTGTGACCACATTTGGGGTTTTCCTGACAGAAATACTGGAGTGGTTTGCCATTGCCTTCTCCAGGTCACTTGATAGATGAAGAAACTGAGGCAAACAGGGTGAAGTGACTTGCTCAAGTTCACACAGCTATTGTCTGAGGCTGGATTTGAATTCAGGTCTTCCTGACTCCAGGCCCAAGGCTCTATCTACTGTACCACCTCTCTGCCCATGCCATTCTTCATATCTCTGGAGGAAGTTAGACAATCACTGGTCTGAGCTACCACGGATTGATGTTACCCAGGCTCAGCTGAGCCCTCTGACTTAATTCAACAGATTTACATGGAGTTTGGATCACAAGTTATGTTTTACAGGGATCGATAATCAAATAACTCGGAAACATTCAAAGAGCAGCATCAAACCTATGTACAATTGAGTTATACCTTGTATAATACCTTGTATGTGAGTCACCGAGGAGAGTCGCTCCCCCATCGTCTTCAGCGGCTCACTCCCAGCACCGATGGGCCGGCCGTGTCTGGGGCCTGCTCCATCTGTCGGAGGCCACATTGTCAGTTTGCTCACGAGGGGAGCACAGCTCAGACGGACTTTTCCTTTGATAATATGATAGCTGGATCCTGGGGCGGCCCCCCTCACAGAGCATCCGCCGGGTGCCCCACAGCTTCGGCTGAACTCAATGCTGACGCCGGCGGCCCTGGCGGTTGGGAAGGCCAAGTGTCTCTTTTCAAAGGGTTTGGGATGTCTCGGATCGGAGGGCTTCTTAACTGTCCCGGATTACCAGGTCTGGTCTTAAGGCCTCTGCTGGTCCTGGATCTGTCGAATTTACCCGAATCTCCGTTTTTTCTGGCACTTGGACAACTTAAATGGGTGTAGACCAACACTGTGCCGCCAGGGACTCCCCACAGCTGTTGTTTCAATCTTTCTCCCCACGCTTCTTAGGTCAGGCTGAGCCACTCTCCTTAGCAGATACCGTTCCATACTGGGAGAATAGAGGCCAGGTGCTGGGGCCCACTTTTCTCCTGGTCTTTTGTCACTCTCTAGTCACTCCCTTGCTCTGGTCTCTGATGTAGAAATGGAGTTTTTTAGAATTAATAAAAATCTATTTTTTCTCCATCTCCTCCCATGGGGAAAGAAGGAAAACTATGCATCATAACAAACATGGAGAGTCCAGCAAGATAGATTCCCACATTGGGAAAAAAGTGTGTGACTCAGTCTCCACCCTCGGGCTGTGCCCATCAGCTCTGCCACGGGGCGGTAGCAGCGGCTCCCTCCAGCTTGGGGCTGGGTGTGGATCGGCGCTCTGACGCCTTCCCAGGCCTCGGTCTGTGCTGTGCTATCCTCGCTTCCCGGGCTCTGCTCGCTGCACGGCTCATGCGGCCATTCCCAGGTTCCTCATTTCTCATAGCACGGAGCATTCAGGACATGCCGGACCAGCATCTGCTCAGCCAGTCCCTGCGACCTTTGCCGCCGCCAGAACCAGTGCCCCTGCCAGAAGCAGGCTTGTGCTTTGACTTCTTCAATTCCTTCTGTTCCTGGCTGGGAGCCTTTGTTTCCCCCCACCCCTTCCCTTAGCTTCCTTCTCTGTGTCGTCTTTCACTGCTAGAATGTAAGCATCTTGAGGACAGAGACTTGTATGTGTGTTCCCAGCAGTTTAGCGCTTGCCCTGCAGTAGTAAGTGCTTAATTGATGCTTGCTGACTGATTGCATAAATGAAGGAGGAGACTGAGGACCCGGGAAGTAAAGTGACTTGACCAAGGTCACACACTTGGAAGCCAAAGATGAAAGCCACTTCTTTGTGGTCTTCATGTGTCAATGTCCCCAAAAACCTAATCACTGGGAGATTCCTCTCTGGGGATGAGCCCCTGGCTCATCATCGAGCGTGACTGATTGACATCCCCGGGCTCAGGAGCACCAGCCGGAGCTCACAACAGCCCGGGGTCCCTTCGACTTCAGGAGGAGGCCCTGGGGGAGGACGTCAGCACAGGTTCCTGGCCATCTGCTGTCGTGATCTGTGACAGGAACCCAGAGGACTCACCTTCAGACCAGCCTTCTGCCTCTGAGGGCCAGAGCCAGGACTCACACCCATGAGTTGGAACTTTCTTTTACACATTAGGCCTTTCTTCTATGCCTTACAGACATACAGTGCAGAGAATGCTGACTGTGGAGCCTGCGTGACCTTGGGCAAGTCACTTCCTCATGTCTACAATGACAGGGTTGGACTCGGTGATTTCTCCGGTCTCTTTCAGCTCTGCCTTCCTGGGTGTTCTCCCTGGGCAGATTCACAGGGAAAGAGGCTTCAGAAGCAGGTAGAGTCGACAGCTTTGTCCAGAGCCTTTTAAGTAGGTGGTAAACATTCCTGCAGATTTAAGAGCCGTCTCCCTGACACCGTGCAGCGGACAAGCCAGTGGCTGCCGGGCTCCCCTGAGTCACGTCTCCCCAAGCATTTCCCATGCTTCCATGCTTGTTCCCTGGGAACACTGACAAGCATCTTCATTTGAGGCGAGGTGCACACTGGCCAAAGAAGAGGAAATCTGACCTTTGAATCTGCCGCAAACGATCTGTGAGGAGCCCCTCCTTTGACCAACAAGGATCTTGGGACAGCAGGATGGTTGGGTAGATAGAGCCAGGAGGACCTGGGTTCAAATCCTGCCTTACAGTCTTCCTAGCATCACGACCCTGGACAAGGCAGCTGATCCCCACCTCGGCTTCCTCATCCATAAAATGCGGGGAACAGCAGCTGCCCAGAGGGTTACATTGGGGATGCCCTTTGTGCACCGTAAGCTCGCTAGGTCAGTGAGCTAGCGTTTGCCGTGCGCCAAGCCGTGTGTGAGGTGTTAGGGATACAGCAAAGGGGGCCGTTGTATGTGAGTGAGGAGCCCAAAGGAGGCCTGCGCTTTCCAGAGTCTTGTCTGTTCCTCCATCACCAGGGCATCTCACAGCACCTGGCACACAGTTGGTGCTCAGTAAATGCTCGTTGCATTGTCTGTTGCCTTTATTCGGCCCTTGTGGCCCAAGTCTTTTTTTAGTTTTAGACGAGCAGATTTACCGTCACTTCTAATACCACCAGGTGGCGTAGCACCTAGGTGGACAGAGCACCGAGCTTGCAACCAGGAAGATTCAGCTCCCTGAGCTCAAATCCGGCCTCAGACACTGACTAGCTGTGTGACCCTGGACAAGTCACTTCACCCAGTTTGCCTTCAGTTTCTTCCTCTGTAAAATGAGCTGGAGAAGGAAATGGCAAACCTGTCCAGTGTCTCTGCCTAAAAAACCCCCTGTGGGATCATGGAGAGACAGACACAACTGAAATGAGTGAACACAAACACATGTACCGCTGACCGCCTCCCCAACTCTAAAAGCTCAGCAAACTGGCCCTCTTTCTAAAACCCAGAGGACCCCCACCCCGGAGGCCCCGAGAAGCCCCACCAGATGGAAGAGGCAGCCCCTGTGGAAAGAGGCCTCAGCATCTTGTGGGGCAGCTGCCCGTGGGGTGGGGACCGGGCTGTGGGGCTCCAGCACCATAATCACACCAGCAGAAAATCCCTCTGTCCACCCCTTTAATTCCATGTTTTACCACTTCCAAACAGACATTCTGGATTTGTTTTTAATCAGTCCATGGCGTCGTGTCGAGGATTTACAAACTTGTGATAGAGGGTGGGCGTAGGGAGATCAAAACTGCTAAAGACTTCTGAGGCCTCTCTTTGCTTCCCTAAGGTCGCGTACCAGAAACCAGAAGTTTGAATTTGGAGAAGGTCGGAGTGAAGCTTCACCCGGGCTCCCAGAAGATCATGGTCAATGCCAGCGAAGCCACTTCGGTAGCCCACATTTATGCCATCGGGGACATAACAGAGGTATGCCCTCCCCAGGAGCCATGGGCCCGCGTGCGGAAGCCAGCCCAGCCTTGGCTCCGCACTCCCAGCAGCCCCTGCTTGGTATAGGCTGCCCTCTTTGTCTCATTCAGACCGGACCGGAGGTTGGGGCAGTCGCTGTTCCTCACCCTGAAGTCAGAGAGAGGCTTAAATAAAAACTCCGAGTAGGACGATCTTGACAATAAGCAGACTGAAGAGTTAGAGTTGTCCCTCTTAGACCAGGGCTTATCCTGAGTGTGCCGCCAATTCTCCAAGTATTGTCAAAGCCCGCAGCACATTGCCTGGCGCATAGTAGGTCCTTAGTAAATGCTTTTTTATTCCCTCCCTTCCTCATCCTTCCTCCCTTTCTCTCTCTTCCCTCCCTCCCTCCCTCCTTCCTTCCTGGGTTCTCTGAATACTTCACGGGTGGAAAAGCTGGAGAGGCCCACTAGCTCGGCTTCTTCCTTGGACACTAAGGCCCAGTGCAGCCCCTGCCCAAGGTCCCAGAGCTCATAAGTAACAGAGCAGGATTGGAAACCCCACCTTGTGTGGCTGAGCCCAGAGCTCTTTCTCCTCTCTCCCAGAGTTGTTATAGTAACATCCAAAGCCTCCATTTTGATGACACCCGACAGCCACTTGTCTCGTAATAACTGTGTAAGTAAGGTAGGGAAAATGTTATTCTGCCCATTTTGCAGATAACAAAACTGAGCCCAGAGAGGGGCAGTAACCTACTGTCATTCACACCAGCTGGTGAGTCCTGGCTTGAACCAGGGCCCAGCACTCCCCACGAGCTCCCTGTAGAGGTTGCCGAGGATACAGACCCCCTCATTACTGTGTGGGCCTAGGTGTGTGCCTGGTTGCTGGGAGTGTGGCCTGAACAAGACATATCACTGAACACACTGGGTTTGCCCCAGCAGCAGACCCAGCTGGACAGAGCCCTTGTTAGCTGCCTCTTGTCGTTAGGGCTCTCGTCCGAGAGCTGGGCTCCAGGGAGCCCCCTCCCGAGCAGCACCTAAGAGGATCATGTGCATGGAGCTTTTGACAGAGAAGCCCCAGTGATCATGGCCAAAACACACTGCTTGTTGCCCTCAGGCAGGTCTGGCTGGGGCTTTGGGGAAGGCCGGGTGCCCATCAGTGTCTGATTCATGCTGGATGAGCTTTTGAGATGCAGTGTTTAACTTTGGTGTGGGAAGGACCATTTTCCTGACCCACTGGGGAGGAGCCTTGGGAGCTTTGGCTGGGGCCAGCTCTGCCGGACCTGGGGGCCGATTGACTTGGACCAGAGTGCTTCAGCTGTGTGGTACAACATTGGGGCAGCTGGGGGTGCCGTGCATAGAGTACTGGTCCCAAAGCTGGAGGACCTGAGTTCAAATTTGACCTCAGACACTTACTAGCTGTGTGACCTTGGGCAAGTCACTTAACCCCTATTGCCTTAAACATCCGGGGCCATCTGCAGTCGTCCTGATGTCTCTCCTGCCCCTGGACCCCGATGGCTCTGGAGGAGAGAGAGGCTGGTGACCTTGCCCAGCCCTGCCTCACTTACTTCAGTCCAAGTCACTGCAGGTCATGGCGTCCTCTTTGAGAACGAAGGACAGACAACAGCAACAAAGGCAGCAGCACAGCATATTATCTTCAGGGAGGCATCGTGGGCCAGGGGAAGATGCTGGCTCTGGCCTGGGCAGCGGGCAAGGGGCCCCTCCCGCCTGGGCCTTAGCTCCTCTGTACAGGGAAGAGGCTGGACTGGTGGCCTCTGGGGACCCTCCCGTGCTCCCACCCGGGCTTGTTTGGAGATTTGCTCTCCAAGAAGGGGTGTTCAGAGCTGAAAGGGATCCAGACCTCCCCCCACCCCCACCCCCACCTCTGGCCGATGAGGAAACCACATCCCAGAGAGCTAAAGTGCTTGCCCAGCATCTCACAAGCCTCAGTGGTGGGATTCGAACCCAGGCCCTCTGTCAGACCCCAAAGCCATGGTCTCTCCACTGGTCTGCACCACCCCCGATTCATTCCTCTGGTACCAGTCCTCTTGGGGGACTTCTGTTTATTTCTGTGGTACCTGATTTTGCCTCATTCATTAGAAAGGTGTGCTGCTCTGCTCTTCACAGACCACTCCAGCGCCTAGTTGGGGCCCTAGCACCTCGGGCAAGTGCCCTGGGCAAGGCTTAGGGAAAGATGTAGGTGAGGACCCCCAGAGGCAGAAGGCCTCCGGGCTGCCCCTTCCTCCTCATGGGGGTGTCTGGGCCCCTTCCTGGCTGTCCTGGAAAGAAGGGGCCCAGGGTTTGGAAGAGCAAGGCTTCTGCCTCTAAAACTTCCTTTCAAAGGCCCTGGGCCAAGACCGTTCCCATCGCTGGGCCCCAGCGTCCTCTCCCATCATCCCTAAGGTCTCTCCCAGTCCTGAACCCCACAATCCCATGAGCCTTAAAACCATTCAGTCCCCCCCACTCCTCTCACCATATGAGAAGCCTTCACGTCCCCTTCTCTGAGTCCCCATGTGCTCCTTGGCCCCTTTCTCTTCCCTGATCTGCACAGTCCCAGGGCCCCCAGGGAAGCAGCCAGGAGGCCGACAGAGAAGGCAGAGGGCGGCAGTGATAGGCTGTTCTTGCAGCGCCGTCAGAGCCCTCACTGCATCCCGACCAGTTAGGGTGAGGGCTCTTAGCCCTCTGTGTCTCACAGACCTTTGGGGCAGAACGGTGAAGACACCTACAGACCACGACAAAGGAGACCGATGAGGCCGTTGGCAGAATGCTCACAGACCCTGGGTTTCCATCCCCTGGCTTAGGGGAAGTATCCCAAGGTGGGGAGACAGTGCTTGGATGCCATTCCTCCTCCCTGGGGCCCATCCCTGTGGGGGAGATCAGGAAGGAAGGAGCTGCCACAGAGGCCGGTCACGCCTCGCCAGGGCCTGCAGGAGATGGGGTATTTGTGAGTTATGTTGAATGTAAGACTTCACTCTTGGTTAATCCAACAGCTGCTGAGTTTGAAAATACCTCCAGGCCTTAGCTTCCTACATGGGCCAGGATTGGATACTGATCCCGTGAGAGCGCCCCCCAAGTGGGGGCAGGGTAGAAAGAGGTCTGCTGTTGGTGGGCTTTCCCAAAGGCTCAGCCTCAGCCTCGTGGTCTGGCTGGAGAAGCGTGGAGGAAGAGACTGCAGGAAATGCCTGCTTCTTAGATGTGGGGAGCCCACCCTCCCTCTCCCATCTTCCCACCAGGGCACTGCCCAGTGGGCCAACCCATGGATATCACAGGATAGACGACTCTCTGATTGGGAGGGATTCAGTTAGTTACAAAGGAGGCTGATTCATTTTCCTCTGCGGACAATAAAGTAAATCCACCTCCCGCACAAAAGAACTGGCTCAGAATCTGCTTTCCCTGTTCCAGACCGGCGTGGGGCGTATGAGAGGAGATGTGAAGCCCGGCATTTGAGCGATCAGCTCACCCGTGGGCCAAGGTGCCTGACAATCAAAGGGAGAAGCGTCTGAATGATTGATATTGAATCATGCCAAGAGCTATCGTAGAAGCCCTTCCAGTAAGACGTCTAGCCTCAGACGCTTAGCAGCCATGTGGCCCTGGACAAGTCACTGTGCCTCAGTCTACCTCACCTCACCTGGAAGATGGGGATCACAATAAACCCCTCCCAGAGGCGTTGTGAGGATCCAGTTTGTAACGTGCTTTATAGGCCCTGGGGTACCACAGGGATTCCAGCTGCTCTCATCATGATGTTAGCTGTGGTCATTTCCCAAGGAGAGGCCACAAATGCCAGGCACACACATTGTCAGCAGCATTACTGGTGAGCACTAAGGGCCAGAGATCTGACGTCTGCCTGGACAGGGTGGCCTAGACTAAATGGAGCGCGGCTCTCCTGCGGGCAATGGGGAAGAGAAAGATTCAGAGAAACAGGGAAGACTTGTGTGAACTGGTGCAGGGGGAGGGTGGCGAAGCCGGCGACCGCTGGGGCGTCAGCCTGCTGGGAGCCGACTGCTGGAGCAAAACAAACTGTATCAAGAGATTTAGTCTCCTGCCCTTCCCTCATGAAAAATGTGGAGAGGTGGTTATTCCGTACCCCCTCTTCCCAAGGAGCCACCCCCTAATTATCGGGGCAGTGCAGCTGTGTGGGGCGCTATCTCACGAGGAGCACATCCTCTTCTTGTGAATGGGATAGAAGACCTGATTATTTAAGGGGAGGCTCTTGTGTATGTTCTGGCCGCACTCCACCCTCAGATAACACCATTGTTCTTGGCCCATTGGTCAGGCTTTCCTCTGGAGAGCCTGAGAAGCTGGAGCCCAATACCCGCCTGCCCTTTATCGGAGAACGTTCCAATCCAAGTCTCCCACAGTGGGCTCAGCATCAGCCTGGAACTCAGACGGGCTCTGAGGATGAGGCCGGTAGGAGCCAAGGGGCCCAGGGGCCCGACCTGTCCGAGGAGTCCCTGGCGATGTCCGAAGGATCCTTCGAAGCTATTCGTGCCAATGGGAATCTGTGCTTGGCTCCAGGGTGGACCAGAAAGCCGTGTTTAAGTAGATCTTGTGCTCTGTGTACATGGATGTTTCAGTCATTAGTCAAGCTTCATGGTATGCAAGGCATTGCTTTCACCATTTTATCTGCCCTTCCGATCTCCCATTCATTTTTGGAATGCCAAAACAACATCTGTATTTCCTGCTTCCCCAGTGATTGGCAGCCGTGTTTCAGGCAAACGTGTGGAAGAAAAAACCCTTGGCAGGCCCCGTCTGGTCAGTGGTCTGCACAGAGCGGAATGGCACAGGGGTAGCTAGAGACTTGATGGGGAGGACGGAGACTGAGGAACGTGCCATGGCCTGGGAGGGAAAGGCCATTTCTTGGTTCTGATCCAAACGGGTAACAAGGATGCAGGCCCAGCAGTGTGGCTTCAGGTTGCTGTTCTGGAGAAAAGCTGAATGCTGGCCCAGTGGCCGTGGGCTTCCCGAGTGGGGGCACAGAGGACCCGAAGGTGGCCCTGGCCAGATAGCTCAAGGCCCTAAGCTTGGCCAAATATTTCATCTCGGGATCTTCCCCTGAGCACAGAGGGGGAGAGGGAGGGAAAAGTGGGGAAGAGCCAGAGAGATTGGAAAATCATTGGAGTTAACCCATAGCCCCGAGGTTTCTGAGGGCGAGTCTCAAGCCTGAAATAGTTTTCAAATAAGTGTCCTTGGATCCTTTGCTCAGACCCTGCCCGATGCCATGCAGGGAGAAGCCGCCTTCCCACGGGCCTGGGCCTCGCTCGGCCTGCCTGCTCATGTTCCCCCAAGCCTCCTTCAGTGATCCTCTTTTTGGGGGAGGGAATGAAGGGGGTCGGCTGTGGTCTCCACAGTTCAGGGAGTGTCCAGCGAGGCAGCCCCCAGTTTTTGCTTCCCGTCAGTAGCCCAAGGCCCCACAGAGAGCTTCAGTAGCTTGTCTGGGCTCTCCCCAGCAGCACGTGTCAGGTGGCCTAGCCATTGTTTTATCCTCAAAAACAGCCTTTTTTCACACTGCTTCTCACCTAAGTTATCTCTGGAGACATTCGGTAGCCTGGGCTACCCCGCATCCTTCCATGGTCTCTCCTCCTCCTGAGATCTCATGGCCAGAAGCCGTAAAAGGGAGTCTTGGCCCATCACCCCCAGGATGCCACCAGGCAATGGCTGCCCGTGAACCGGGCAAAGGAGCTGAGCCCCGGGGAAAGGAGAGGTGAAGGGGGGATCACCCCAAAGCTCCACGGGGATGGGGGGGTGGGGTGGAGTTGGGTCCATGCAGTTCCCAGCTGCAATTAACTGTGAGCTTTTGTCCAGGGACGTCCTGAGCTGACACCCACCGCCATCCTGGCAGGGAAGCTGCTGGCCCGCCGCTTGTTCTCCCAGTCCACAGAACTCATGGACTACGACAATGTGAGTCATCCCTGTTCTGACAGAGAGGCAAGTCGGGTATCTGAGGTTGTCCTAGAGACGTGGGTCTCTCTGTGTCTGTGTCCGTGTCTGTGTGTGTGTGAATGTGGGTGAGTCTCTGCGTGCATGAGTGTGTGTCTCTGTGTGTGAGTGCCTGTGTCTGTCTGGGTGTGATGATGCTGGACACTTGCCTGCCACATCTGCTCTTCCTTGGCCAAGCGTAACGGTTGCCTTTGTTACCCCTTCAGGTGCCCACGACAGTCTTCACCCCCCTAGAATATGGTTCTGTGGGGTTGTCAGAGGAAGAGGCCGAGAAGCGCTATGGCCAAGAAAACCTCGAGGTACATATGGGGCAGCACAACGGGGGAAGGGGAGGGACTGACGCGGGCCCAGGCTGGTGGGTGATTCCCCTGCCGTGGCCTGATGTGGAGGGTGGCATCTGCTCCCACGCCAGGACGGCAGCAGGATAATGGGGAGCTCCGGGCAGCGACGTGGGTCACTGGAAGCTCAGATGATGATGGGGCCGAGGTGGCTTTTTCATCTGACTCAGAGAAACCCTTTGCCCTGAGACAAAGGCCATTGACACGTGGCTCTTATGTGGTTGTGGGGTTCAGTGGCCTAGAAACGGGAGCAGCCAGTGCTTTTCATCTGCGGCCTTGTGGAATGGTCAGACTCAAGCCGCCTCTGGCAGAGTCATCACGGCCAGTCCAAAATGGCAGATTTCTAGGGCGCTTGGCGTGTCCTGAGATGCTGCCAGTCACCCCGGTACTGGTCCTCCTTTGGAGCCGTGAGAAGGGTGGGGGTCACACAACATGAAGATGAAGCCAATTCCCCACCCCCTCTGGGGCGGTGCCAGGCTGGTGAGGCTATAGCTCTTCTTTCTTCTCTGGGATTTGAGAGCCACAGCCCGTCCTGGAATTCTGGGCGATCGGCAGACGAACACAGACCCCACTTATCCCAGAGATGGAGACCGGAGAAGCCTTTGACTGAGCCTGGGCTTGGCACAGCCCCACAGTGCCAGTGCCCTGCCTTCTTGCACCCTGATTGGAGCGTGGATGCCAGGCTTGGGTGTGGCTCAGCCCCCTGAGGGCCTGTGGTCTGAGGTCAGCCATTCTTCTCAGAGGTGCACTCAAGGGCACCATGTGTTAGAAGCTCCTCTCCCAGCAGGGCCCTGGCAGAGCTGCCCTCCTGGTGCCCAGCATGGACATGGGGCAGGGGGCCCACCTGGTCGGTCACATGCGTATGTGAAAGTGCGCTTTGGTGTCTGTGAGTCAGCTGTCACAAGGTCAGATGCCTTCCAGGTGTCTGATTGCATCCTCCTTTGAGTGACAAGCGTCTCTCCTCCTCCCTGAGGGACCCCTGGGGGTGTGGCTGCCCTCCCTGGGCCCCATGATGCCTGCCCAGAACAGCTCTGCAGTGGCCAGAGAACAAGGCTGGGAGGGGCCTCTTCAGAGAGGGGACTTCAAACCTGGCCCAGGTGCCTCGTGTCCTTGAGTTCCTGAGGTCCCCAAGGGCTTCTTATGCAGTGGGGGCTGCCTGCACATCCCCTTCTCTGTGGGGCTCCTTGCCCCTTCCCTTCCTCATCCCTGGATTCTCCCCCTGCCTTTCTCAGGCTGCCCTCCTGCCGTGGGCCTCCTACCCTATTCTACCCTTGGCTGCGGTGCCGGTGGTACAGAAGCCCCCTTTCCATTGTCACTCTCCTCGCTCACCCACTTTGTTCTGTCTGCCATGTCAGCGGTCAAGCCTTCTGCTTCCGTCTTGAGACCTGCCTCAGTTAGTTCAGATGACCCGGCCTTGCCCTTTCCAACAGAGACCTTTTTCTCCAGTCTATAGACGCCCGAGGCCAGGATCTCCCTGTATCCC
This sequence comes from Dromiciops gliroides, assembly GCF_019393635.1. Classification (NCBI taxonomy): domain Eukaryota; kingdom Metazoa; phylum Chordata; class Mammalia; order Microbiotheria; family Microbiotheriidae; genus Dromiciops; species Dromiciops gliroides. The sequence continues at coordinate 5,127,261 of NC_057861.1, forward strand.
AAGACCGGGGACCTCACTCTCTCCCTTGGTCAGGGATCTCTCTTCTCCCAAGGCCGCCCATCTCCTTCTGGAGACCTCGCCATCACAAGCACATCTTTCCTAAGGCCCAGGCCAGATTTGTCTCTCTGCAGCTCTCCTCATTGTTCCCTGTTCTGCCCTGGGACCAAACAGAAGGTCTGCTCCCTTTTTTCCATGACAACCCCACAGATACTCGAACCCGGCCCTTGTATCCCCCTAAGTCTTCTCTCTGGACCAATATATCCCCGGTTTCTTCAGCCAGTCTCAGAGAAGGAGTTTCAGGCCCCTTGGCATCCTGGTGGCCCTCCCAGCCCCCCCCCCCCCGTGGGGCTCTGACTCCGAGTGCACAAGGCAATGGGCTTTTCCTGCCCTGGCGGTAGGCTCAGCGCCTGCTTCAGAACAGTTGGATCCCCCTGGTGACTCATTTGGCTTGCATTGCACCAAGACCTCCTTATCTTTTTCACCCTGCCTCCACAGTCTTGTCTTGGGAAGTGCCCAAGTGTTAGGCTTTACACTGAGCACTACTGAGTCACTTACACACTATTGAATGTTGGGGGGGGGTTGGCTCAGGACTCCTGGAGCCCCATCTGCCCATAGGCCTTCCCAATTTCATTATCAGCTCATGTGAGGAGTCTCACATTCCCCTTCTATTTCTGGCCAAGGACTTTCAGGACAAAAAGCCAAGATTTCTCCCTTCAAAAGCCACACCCACAAATCCCTCCATCCCCTCCTCCCTTGGTAGATGACCATGAGACTTTGAAGTAGAAGGGACCTTAGAAAGAATCTAGCCCCATTCTCCCCATTTTCCAGAGAAAGACTGAGGCCCTGAGAGATCCCTCTGGTCATATGTAGCTGAGCTAGGATTGGAACCCAGGTCTTCGCACGGGGCCCTCGGCTTCCCCCACCAGTCCACTTGGGTGGAGCATGCCCCATTGGCTCCCTTAGCCACTGCATGAAAAAATCTGGAGTCATAAAGTCCAGAGAGCTGAGCTCATCCCCAAAGTTCCATGTGGTCCAGACCGCTGAAATCAGGACTGACGACGCTCTGTTCTTAACTGCTGCCAACGGATAGGGACCCTTGGCGCGGCCTGCTGGGGTCGGTCTGCAGGCTGCCTCTCTAGCCTGGGTCTTCAGGATCGCCACAGTGGGGGGGGGGGGGGGCTTGCTGCCCTCATGTGACCTTTGAGGCCCTCCGCCCAGGACTGGGCCCCGGTGCATAGCCTCGCTGGATCCGGGGGACTGTGCCTTCCCTGGCATCTCCAAAGCACCCCTCACTCTCTTGTCAAAGACCTCAGAGGCCCCTTAGCAGGCGCTGGGCTTCTTCCCATCTGTTTCTCCCAATTGCGGGGTACCCCTGGGCATCTGAGGAGGAGGCCAGGGGCAGATGCTGGCTCTGACCAGCCCAGGGGCGGCTGGCACCGCCCCACAGCCCCTGGCCATCTGGCAGCGGGCTTGGAAAGGAGACTGCCGGGGCTTCTGGGCCACACCGAGCCCTGGCATCGTCCGCTCCATGGACTTGCTCACCTCTCGGGCCCCCTTTTACTCCCCCCCATTAATGTGTCACAGTCCTGACAGCTGGGGCTCCCTGGGGGCTGCTTTGCTGATCCGCTTTGATCGTGCCGAGCGTATCGGGCCACATTTGGGGCTGTTGATTCGTGTTCCATGATGGGGAGCGGCCAGACAGGCTTTGTTTGTTTTTCTTTCCGCACTGTTTGAGTCAGACCCATGTTCTCTGAAGCTCAATTAATTGCTAATAGCTGCACAGCACATGTGAGAGGCCGGCTCATTTGTTACCCTGGCGGGCCTCAGAAGGGTCTACACCCGCACCGTAAATGTGGGCGGCCTGCGCCCCCTCCTCCTCTCCAGCAGAGCCCCAGGCCCAGCTTTCTGGGGGCTTCCCGAGGATGGAAATGGAGGAAGCGGCAGGGGGCGGCGTGGCTATCTAGCAGGGCCCCAAGAGTCTGCAGCTGCAGGGGCAACGCTTGCTTTTGTGCTTCCCCTTTGCAACCCAGAAGTTCCTTCCAGGCCTGGAAGCGCTCCCTCCATTGCCCGGGTGGCTCCGAGCCTCCTTTCCCAGCCTCTTCTTAACCGCCTCATTATATCTGCTGGGGAGTCTTCATGCAGAATGGGGGCATCGGATGAGACAGCTCCCAAGGCCGGATCCCAGATCCAGAGCTGGAGAGAACCTCTGAGGCCATTGAAGCCAGCTCATACCCAGTGAATGTCTGAGACAGGATTCGAATTCAGGTCTTCCTGACCCAGAGCTCTATCCACTATGCTAATCTGTGGTCCCTGCATCCACCCACCCCAAGAGGTTCTGAGGACACAGGAGGGAAGGCCCAGGTGGGGAGGAGGACAGCAAGGATCTTCTGGTCTGGGGCACTGATCAGTGGTCCTGCTGGGCCATGAGCTCTTCTGTGGCAGTGACCATATCTCCCCCTGTCTCCATCTCTCTCTCTGTCTGTCTCCTTCTGTCTCTGTCTCTATCTCTCTGTCTCTCTCTCTCTCTCTCTCATTCACACACACACACAAACACCAACCCTCAGCTCAGGCCCTTACAGACAAGAGCTTCTCCCATAACTTGGTTGTCCTGGGCCCAGCTGACATGGACAGGTCAGTGCTCTCTCCAGAAGCAGGCACTGTCCGTCTCTGACACCGGCTGCTGCCTTTGGTGGCAGCCTGGTACCCATGAGCCAGGGCAATGGCTGGGCCCCTGCACAGTGCCCGAGCTTTCAGGGATGCCCCCAGTCCATGACAGCACTGAAGGGTGGGAGGGGCTGGGTGGTTCTTCCCAAACTGGCCAAGCACCTGGGGCCAGCCAGGCCGCTAAGGCTGTACCAGGCAGTGCCTGTCGAGTGTGCAAGCACGCTGGCCTTTCCACACAGCCCAGTTTTCTCCGGGAACCCCCCCTCTGCCAGCCCAACGGGAGCTGCTCGAGCTGCCAGGGACCACACTCATCACCCCCGGGCAGACTCAGCAAGGCCAGCCCTCGGATGACAGACACCCGCCTGGCCCTCCCCCAGCTGGTCCTGGGAGCTTTGCCAGCCCAGCAGGACCCACCGGTGCTTGTGTTCTTATGCCATGGCCTTGGAAAGCCCCAAGTTCCCACCGTGTGCCCAGGAGGCAGCAGAAGAGGCCTCGGGTGGAGGAAGAAGCAAGGAGTCTGTTTGGGAAGCTCTCCCTCTTGGGGGAAGAGGCATCAGGGCGTCACCTTGTCTTTAAAGGGCAGAAAGAACGACGAGAGATGCACGTGTTCTGAGCCAACTCCTTGCCAAGAGTGAAGAGCTGGCTGCGGCTTGGGGCCACATGGACAGCTGACCACTTTGGCCAAGGATGCACGTGCCAGGCAGGAGCCACGGCTTCATGTCCAGCCCTCATCGGCTGCTCAGGCTTACCAGGAATCATCAAGTTCAGAAAGAATTTGTGATCAAGGAGAACGGAATGAGGCCCAGGGTGGCGTGCCCCCTCAAGTTGGGGAGGGAAAATTTCAGAGAGGATTGGTGGCGTCCCACGGCCTAGGTGTTCTAGAGGAGGTCAGTGTGGAAGGGACTTACTGAAGAGAAGGGGGGGAGACGTCCCGAGAGAGCAGGGGTGGGGGGCACCGGACACTCAGATGGGGGGCGGGGGCAAGATGTGTACAGATGATAACACAGGTAATGGGGGGCAAGCTTAGGAAGAGCCATGGATAATGAGGGGGCCCCCATGGGACCGAGTGAGGGCAGATGACACACTTCCCAAAAAGGAAAGAATTCACCCCAGATACGGACCCAGGAGCTTGGCTTTGATGGTCAACAGAATCGGCCGTCTTGTCAGCGGGATGGAGAGTGGTGAGCCCCAAGGGCCAGCCTGGCTTCAGCGAGACAGACCATGTCAGATCCCCATGGTGCCCAGCATCCCCGAGCTTGCTGGGGATTCTCTGTGTTGCCCCCAGGGTGCTTGATGGGACCTCCCAGGAGAAGACAAAGGGACAGAGACTGCAGGACAGCCCAGCGCACACCATCCAGGACTTGATGAATGACGACATGAAGTGCCGTGGGCTGCGGTCCGGGCATCTGCCTCTTCCTAGATGGCAAAGAACCTTTTAAAAAGCGATCGCTGCCTCCACGAAGTAGGTTCCCTTTACAAACATGTATGTGTGTAAGGGCACGATGCCGAGAAAGGGCCCATCCGTGTGCTTCTCCAGGTGAAGCACTGTAAGGGGCTAAAATTCTCGCTAGTCTGTCTAAAATATCTAATGAGTGGTTGCCCCCCCATGGCTGCTGATGTGTTTGTGGGTGACGGATAAAGGCAGAGATGGCTGGCTCCCACGGGCAGAACCTCTTAGGATAAATTTAATAGGGAAGATGTAAGGACCTAATTGGGTTCAGAACCTGACAAGACCGAGGAGGCAAAGTCAGACAAAAAGATCTGCAGATTGTAAGCCCCCAAGGGCAGGCAGCGTTTCATTCTGTCCTTGTATCACCAGTGCCCAGTGCTTTGCTGCTTGCCGCCACCGCTGCTGCTCATAATGGTGTTGGTGATAAGCAATAATACCACCAGGTAGCATTTATAGAGTGCTTTGAGGTGTACAGAGCACCCTACAATTATTGTCTCATTTGATCCTCACAACAACCTGGTGAGGTAGGTGGTGGTGTCATTCCCGGGCAGGCAGAGATTCAGTGACTTGCCCAGGGTCACCCAGCTAGCACTTGGACCCCAGTCTTTGTACCCATCCAGCTGCCACTTTGTGCCTGCTCAGTGTTCATGGGATTTTCTCTCTCCCCAGGAGCCCACCAGCTCTTTTCAGGCAGGGATGATCTTTGGGCAAGCACTGACTGGGCTCCTAAAGTTCAGCACAGTTAACGAGCATGCGTGGTGGGCACTGGAGGAGATGTGGGTGAGGCCTATGTCGTCTCTGTCCTCCAGCAGCTCATGGTCAGACAAAAGGCCAGTCTGGGCCTGGGCAGCCACAGCCATGTTTTGTCCTCCCCACTCCGGCACTACCTGGTGCAGGTCCTTCTTGCTGCTCTCAGCCCCTCACAGTAGCCTCCTTGTTGGCCTCCCTGCCCCAGCCTCTCTCTCTGGCCTGTGTCTGTTCCACCTTCCCAACATTCTTGCTCCTCTTCCCACCTATGCCTGGGGCAGCCATCCTGGTGTTCTTGCTGTTCCTCACAGGGAACACCCGTCTCCCGCCTCCAAGCCTTTGCAGTGCCTGGCCCCCTGCTTGACTTTCAGTTCCTCCTTACCTCCACTTCCTACACTCTCCCCTTTTCCCTCCAAGACTCAATGCAGCTTCTGTGTGAGACCTTCCTAGGAACGCCCTGCCCGTCCCTCGCCCCACCAAGGCTGCCACTGTGCATTAGGATGGGGCCTCCCCAAAGTCACTCCCTGCCCCCCACATCTCTGTCCACCTGGCATCATCCCTGCTGAGCTGTCATCGACGGGTCACTCAGAGGGACCCCACAACACTTACAAAACTTGGACGAGCAGGTCGCCTCCCTCCTCTTGCCAAGATGTTTTATCCATTTCAAATAATGTCCCAAGGGCAGCTCAAGGACCCTCGGCTTCTTTCATCTGTGACTGACACAGACACTACCTGCCTGCTGCTTACCACATGACCTTTCATCCCTGTCTCTGGTGCGGGCGCTGTCCGAGGTGCTGGAGCCACAGAGAGAAGCCCCTGTCCTCCAGGAGCCGTAGAGAAGCCCAGACGTAAGCCGGACAACGTAGAAGATAGCTGTGAAGGCCCACGGACGAGGAGGGTGCGAACCGAGCTTTGGAGCACCCTGAGTGGCCTCGGTCGGCGTGGCCTGTGTAGGCATCGGCATGGGACGTCCTCTGTCTGGACTCTTGGCTGGAAAAGTAGGCTGGAGCCAGACGGAGAAGGCCGCTCTGAGCCCCATCACCTCCCCCCATGACCTGGGCTGCCCCTCAGGGCGCTGTCCTGACCCCCCCCACCTGGGCTGCCCCTCAGGGCGCTGTCCTGGCCCCCCCTTCGCTCCGTTCTCTCCCTCATTCATCTCATCGACCCCCGCAGGGCCAACCGTCGCTGCTGTGCAGATGACTCCCGCCCTTTCCCAAGGCTCCTTCCTCCCTGATACCACCTTCAGCTCGGGCCCCTCCTGAGCTCCCCTGGCCGCTGGATGTGATGGAGGCATCCCAGAGACGACCCGGTATTGGAGGACAAGGAGCTAAGGCCAGAAGGTACCTGCTGGTTGTGTTGGTCAGCTGTGGAGTCAGGTCTTTGAAGGGAAGAAAGCAGAGCCAGCACAGAGGAGAGGGCTGAAGGTGGTGGGGAGTGAGGCAGAGGATGGCAGCTTGGGATTGGAATGCTCAGCACCAGGACAAAGCCATCCCTTTGTCAGTGTGGTCCAGCTGGAGCACCAGGTTCATTTCTGGGTGACGCAGTTTACAGAGGACGTGGATAAGTGAGGAGAGACGGAGAAGGACAACCAGGATGGAAAGGGGCTGGGAGTCCACGAAGAAGCTGGGGAGGTTCGGCTAGGAGAAGAGAAAGCTCAGGGACAGCAAGAAAGCCATTGTCAAGTTTCTGAAGGCCTGTTGCTTGGAAGAGCAATTCGATTTGTTCCATCTGGGCGCAGAGAAGAGAACTGGGCACAATAAGGTGACACAGCAAGGAAAATGTTTAGGCTCAATGACCGCCTTCCTAATGATGAGAAGCGTCCCGAAGTGGAGTGGGCCATCTGGAGAGGTAGTGAGCTCCCTGCCTGGCGAGGGGCTGGACCAGATGGCCCATTGAGATCCTTCCACATCTGAGACCCGAGGGTGCCTCTAGCAAGAGACCAGGGGCACCCACCCTGCCTTGAGCCAGTAGAGGCCACCATGGGTGGAGGCTGGGATCCTGTGGCCCATCATTGGGAGGACCTGGGATTGACCAAGGGGCCTCCTATGCCTAGATCATACCAGGCATCTCTGGCATCGCCTGGAAGCTCGAGTTTCTGGATGACTAATTGGGCACAGGGGGCACACTTGGCATTCTTTAACCATAACCTTTTTTTCAGGTGTATCATGCGTATTATAAGCCTTTGGAATTCACGGTGGCTGAAAGGGACTCCTCGCAGTGCTACATCAAAGTGAGTATCAGCACAGTGGACAGCATCCCTCCCAACAGTCCTGTGAGGCGTGTAGGGCAGTGGTCCTGTTTGGCCAGGAGCCCCAGGCTAGAGAAGCAGTGACTTACCCAGGGACACACAGCTAGCAGGGGGCAGGGCTTCTGCCTCCAGCACACTAACCATTCAACTTTCCAGTGCCAGCCAGGTGCCCGAGCACCAGGATCCTCCACGCTCTGCCAACATTCCCCTGAAGGAAGCCATGGGGCTGGACATGGCCTCTCAGAGAGCGCGGAGCTGTGGCTCGAGCCCCTCTTTGGCTCTGGGCAGCGCCAGGCTGGCACTTTCCTTGGGTTGTGGGGAGGGAGATGCAGCCTCCTGAAGGTTTCGCTGAGCCTCAGCCATTGACCATGGTCTCTCCCCTAGATGCCTGGATTTCCAGACCCAGCCTTAGCAGGTGTGCCCCCAAGTTCCACAGAGAGAGAACAGACTGGGTTTTCTTGGAGCATTCCTGAACTTGGCCTTCAGGTCAGGGTAGCCTGGCAGGAAAGCATTGAGCAGAAGTGTGGGCAGAAGTTGAGACCTCAGGGAGCAGCTAGGTGGTGCAGTGGATAAAGCACCGGCCCTGGATTCAGGAAGACCTAAGTTCAAATCTGGCCCCAGACACTTGACCCTTACTAGCTGTGTGACCCTGGGCAAGTCACTTAACCCCCGTTGCCCCACAAAAAAAAAAAAAAAAAGTTGAGGCCTGAGAACTTGCTCCCCACAGTCTGCTCCCCTTATGTCTACATGGGTCTAGGGCCCCATCTGGAAGAGCATGATGTGGCCTTCTCGGTCAGAGGAGCAGATGGGCCCAGCGAGGCAAAGGAGCCCAGTGCCTGTGGCATCATGGGCAAAAAGTGGCAGAGCCAGAACACCGTGAGTCCGGGGCCTCGGACTCTAGTTTCTGTCCCCACTAACCACAGGGATGTTGTCCAGCCTGGGACAACTGCCTGGGAGGCTGGGGCGTCCCTTTAGGACGTGCCCTGGTCTCCTTGGAAAGTGACCACAGCTTCAAAAGCCACATGGCTTGGGGGCCGACGACTCAAGTGGCCTCTTAGCAGCTCCGGGTGATCTTGTGAGTCATCTGACCACCTGGACCCTCAGTGTCCTCATCTATAAAACAAGGCCATCAGACTGGCTGACCTCCCAAGCCCCTTCCAGGGCTAACCCTCCACCCCCTCAAACACCATCTGTGGGTACCTCGAGAGGCGGCTAGTCCGTGAGGCAATCCAAGCTGACCATGTCATCCATAATTCACAGGTTTTATCCTCAGAGAGGATCTAGCAGCCAGCGTTGGTTCTAGACTCTAGCGGAGGCACGCTCCCTGCTGCTTTTGCCTGGTCCTTGTGCATCACTTACAGTGCCGAGGGTAGCCAAGAGCAGGGGCCGGGCTTGGGTTTGGGTCGAGCCAAGCCAATGATGAATTTGGTATAAAATCATCAGGAAGGGGGCTTCTCTCAGCTTAGCCCTGACCCTCCCCCCTGCTCGCCCTTGAGAGTGTGTCCGGCTCTGCCCAGCTTCCTCCCCAGCCCCATAGGATCAATTCCCTCCACTTCTCCACGCGCCCCAGCTGGGCCAGGCCACGCTCCCCGGAGTTCGTGGGCATGAAAGGACAGAACCTTGGTGTGTCAGTGACGACGGGTGGGTGGGCCGGCCGCACCCTCCCTAGAAGATGCAGCTGCATCTTGTTTTCAGATGGTGTGCTTGCGCGAGAGAGATCAGCAGATTCTTGGTCTTCATTTCATCGGCCCCAACGCGGGGGAAGTTATTCAAGGATTTGCTCTTGGGGTAAAGTAAGTACAAAAGAATGCCTGACGTCCTCCTCCTCAATTATTCTGAGATTATAGAGCAGAGCTGCCCGATTTTGGCAACACTGCAGTTGAAAAGACTCCATGTTTTATGTTACTTTTATGTAGTATTAGGCATATTTTCTGCAAAAATACTTCAGGTCTTTATTAAGATACCAGAGGGTTAGTTCAAGAAGATCCCAGCTTTCTTCTTCAGCCAAATGTTATTCAACCTCCCAAAAAATCTTTTCGAGTGCCCCCCCTTCCCTCCGTGGCTACCTTGGGGGCCCCCCGGAAGAGGCAGCTCTTCCCCTCGGGCCTTCTGAGGCATTGCCAACCTTCAGGTGATGGCATGTGTGCCTACTGTGCGCAGGGTACACATGCCATGAGGAAGAAGACTGCTCTTGGGCAGCCTGGCCCCCTGAGGCCTCATTTCTGCCCTCTCCCGGGCAGAGCGTGTCCCTTGCTCTTCCATGCTAATGCTCAGGGTCACTGTGAGGGGGGTGATTCTTCCTCCCGGGAGCATAAGGAAGAGGTTCCCACTTATCTCTGCTATGTAGCAGAGCCCTACGCCAGCTGCATCTGCCATGCTGCAGAGAACCATGTGGGGGCCCCTGCTCCTCCCTGTACCTCAAGGGCATCTTCCTGGCCATAGGGAGGCTCTGGGGAGTGAATAGAATCAGAAGTCACTTGAGCAATCCCCCTCCCCCAGACACATGGCTCACATTCTTCAGACCATGCCCCATAGCTGCCTTGGGGTCTGTGCACCCATTCAAAGCGGATTCTCCCTGTCAGAGCCGCCTGTGCCCTCCAAGATGGCCAAGCTCCTATCAGGCCTGGGCCCGGGGCAGGGCCCCCCACAACCCTGGGCAGCCACAGGAAGCGTCTGGGGGCACGGGGCAGCCTCTGGAGTGCTCCCCATCACCCTCCACCCTTGCCTCCCCACATCCCATCCCATCCGTGGGACTGTATCCTATCGAGTCCTGAACCAGTGAGTAACCCAGCAGACGGGCACTGCCTGGAGGGCACCAGCCAGTCCTCTCGCACGTCACCGCCAGCCACGGGTGGGTTTTCACTCCTTGAGTGACTGGAGTAAATGAGAAGCAGCCATGGGATTAGAAGAGAGGCCTCCCAACATGGGGGGGGGGGGCGGAACGCTGCTCCAGAACATTTGATTGAAATGGACCTTGAGATCACATGTTTTCGACATGTGTTTGTAGTCCATTAATTGCCAGGGGTAGAGATCCTTGAATGGCATTTTGCACGATGTCATCGTTTTGAAGTTGGGTCCAAAATAACCATTGGAAGGAGGTCCGGGTAAGGGGAGGCCCGCCTGCCTCGCACGTGTGCCGGCCTGGGCCTTGCGGTCAGGAGCCCAGGTGAGGCTTTCGGAAGGTCAGCCGTCACTCTCCACGGGGAGGATCTGGGCCTTAGAGCAGCAGCCAGAGGCCCAGCCATTTCTGGGCCTCTCCCCTCGTAGAACTCTGGGGAAGAGGCCATGTGCGGGGGCGTGTGCCCAGGGGAGGCTGACGCTGGTGGATCCCCTGAGGTGGGGAGTTAGGAGCTAGAACAGGGCTAACGCCCAGGCTGCCCCACACACAGGGAGCCCCCGAGAGCTGGGGCACCAAAGAAGGCGCCAGCCAGCTGAGACTGGAGAGTCAGAACAGGCCCAGCTTTCTGGGGAGCCCCATCTCCCAAAGGGAGGGGAGCAAGGGAACACACGCTCCTTAGTCCCAGAGCTGAGCAGTTTACAAATAGTATTTTGTTTGATCCAGAAAGCCAAAAGAAAGTGGACACAACTGCACTATACCCCCCTGGCCCCAGTTCCTTAAGACCTGATTAGTGAGGACTGATTGGAGCAGGTCTGTCTGCATTCTTCTGGATTCCGTATTTCGGGGACCCCCCCTCCTTTGGGGCCTCTTCCTGCACATGGGGGGCATATGGTGCGGGGCAGTTTTCTTAGTGGCTTAGGAAGAAACAGAGAACATAGTGGTCGGTCAGTCAATTAACAAGCCTTGATTAAGCGTTTTCTCTGTGTGCCCAGAGCTGTGCTAGGTGCCAGGGACACAGAAAAAGAACAGAACAACCCCTTCCCCCAATGCAGGAGGCAACAGGAACTCACTGGGGCAGAGGAAAGGTTGGCAGGCACCCTGGCTGACCATCGGGCCCCAAATGCTGGCCTGAGTCCAACAAGATGGAGTCCACTTGGGGAAAATGGAAGAGCGCGGGCCAGGGCTTGGAAAGGCCCCTTGGCGAATGCTGCAAGACTGGCAAGGCCATGGTTCTCCCCCGATGCCCCCGGGCATGGGGTGGGGGCATCTTTGCCAACAGGGTTGGCAGGGCAGTACCACTGTGAGGAGAGTTACCATTCCCTTAGACTGTCCTAGGAAGGGCTGGGCAGCATCCAAGGCTCAGGATGGATTGGCGCCCCTCGTTCTGCTCAGTCACACTCCTGGGCACGTGCTCTGAGGAGCTGGCTGGTGTCCAGTGGGGCACGGCCAGGATGAGAGTGGACCCCATGAGGAAAGGTGAAGGCACAGGGGAGGCTAACCCTGGAGGAGAGGGGCCTAGGGGCCTGGGGGCAGAGACACAATCCCTGTGTCCACATATTTGCAGGGTCTCTGCAGAACCAAGAACTCTGGGAAGAATGGCAGAGGCACAAATATAGACTTGATATGATGAAGGGGAGCAGTAACAGAGGAGAGGGGCTCACCACAACAGGTGCGAGGGGGATGGGAAAGAGCTGAGGGCCACCCCAGCCCCCAGGGGCCTCCCAGGATGGGCAGGTGTGGATGGGCCAGCTGGATCGGTGACAGGTAAGTGCAGACTCCTTGGGGTATTTGAGTGAGGGCAAGCCTCCAGACCCTGAGAGCCCTCCCGGTGTGGACAGGACCACCTTGGGAGCCGGCAGCTTCCCTCTCCCCAGGGGTCTTTGTATTCTGGGCAGGATGCCCGCTCAGTGACCACAAGACCCCTTTCCATGGAAGTGAAAACTCCTCTGGGTTTTCACCTGAAGCTCTTCAGGTTGGAAGGGCTGAGGTAGGTCAGGCTTTCTGGAAAACACCTTAGAGTCATGTGAGGAAAGGAACCAAAGCCCCCTGTGCCCTTTGACCCCGAGGAAGTCAGCCCCAGACATCCCGAAACATCCATTCACAGCAGCATTTTCTGTAGTCCTGGAACCTGGAAGGAAAGGGGCGCCTTTCGACTGAGGAGCCCAGGCAGAGTGTGGCCCCATGAGGAACGGAATGTTCTCGGGCATTAAGCAGGGAGGGGCAGGAAGGTTCCCTGTGTGAACAGATGGGGAGCACGGAGACAGCGCTCCACATCCTCCCCTCCTCCCAGCGCAGAGGTGGGGGACTCCCGGGGCAGAGTGTGGCACTCACCCTCAGGCTGGACTACACTTTGTTGTTGGTTGTGCTGGGCTTGGAGGAAGGGGCCCTCCCCAGAGATGACCCCATGCTGGGGAGACCTGAGGGAGGGCGGAAGGCAGAGTACGGATAGCCTCCTCCTGGGAGGTAACAGTGGATGGAAGAACCAGACGGGAGGGGGCCGAGGGGTGTCAGGGAGGACCCAGGAGGCAGGAAGAAGGAGAAATAGGCACAGTGGTGGAGGCAGCCAGGCTGGGCGAGGGCACACGGGGAGCCCGGAGAGGAGGGGTTTGCCAAAGAGGAGGACTTGGGAGCGAGGGATCTCTAAGACGTCTGCTCCAGACCACCCCCAGCCCCTCCCCAGAAAGGCTCGGCGCCTGCTCCGTGCTGGTCAGTCCCTGCAGGGCACCAAGAAGGAGGGGTGATCCCTGCCCCGCCCTGCCATGGATGGGGCTGCTGGGGATCCCCCAGGCCCCAGCCCCTCTAGACGACCTGCCCCCCACATCTGGCTCTGCCTTTTCTAGGTGTGGGGCCACATATTCCCAGATGAAGAGGACACTTGGCATTCACCCGACCTCTGCTGAGGAAGTGATCAAGCTGTGGATCACCAAGCGCTCCGGCTTGCCGTCCACCATCACGGGCTGCTGAGGCTAAGCGCCCATCCCTGGGTGAGCCCCAGGGGCCCCAGCCTGTCTACTGGAAGGAGCATCCCTCCCTGGCCACAATCCTGCAGCCTCCCTTGTCTCTGAGCCTCTCGGTCCATTCATTTCAGCACCTGTGATTCATTGGAACTTATCATGCACCCACCTGGGATCCATGCCCAATTACGGACTCTACTTCCCAGAGGTCAGTCGGATGGGACAGCTTGGAAGCCTGGCTAGGGCAGGTGGGGTCTTGGCTGGAGGGGGGGGCCTGTGTTTGGGCCGGGTCACCCAGATGAGGTGGGGTGGGGGGCTCTCGGGTTTGTCCCCCATGTCTTCCCCGAGTATCTCAGTGCTGGTCCCCACCCCCACCCCCTGGGAGGCATGAGGGCTACCCCAGCCTGCCTCCCGACACAAGCTCATCAGACCATTGGCCACAGGCTTCCTTCCTGCTGCTCAGAGGGTCTGCCAGGCCCTGCACCCTCCCAAGAGAATTCCAGCTCTCTGTCCAAGCAGTCACCCCCAAGTCAGCAAGCTGTGCTCCCCCTGCCTCACCAAGGGTCTTCATGAGCTGCTGTGGCCAAAGAGCATCCCTTCCTGCACCCTGGTGATGAGGGGACTAGGCCAACTGCAGGCCCGGGCTCGAAGCCCCCATGGGTGCCTTTGGCCCCTGGCTAAGCCCCAGGAGCCCAGCCTCTCCCTCCAGCTGCGGGAAGAGCACATGGGGGCATCCAGCCCCGCCCCCACCCCAGCCTCAGTGGCTCCTTGACTCAGGGGCAGAGAGCTGGTAAGCAGCTCTGTGGGACCCTCAGGGGCTCTCTGTTCAGGGCTGATTGGCCAGAGCAGGCTCTCCCTCAGGTCACTCCCATGGAGAGACACACGCATTTCACTGCATTTGGGATTGGGGGAATCGCTCTTTAAAACGAGCCTGTGCCAGTGCATGAGTTCAGCTCCTGCTGCCCGCCAGTCTCCAGGCTGGCCAGGAGGGGGAGATGCTGCCTCACTTGTGGCACGGCTGGGGACGGCTCCCAGGCAGGGCCTGGCTGGCAGGCAAGCAAGCGATTGCATACACAGGGAAGCGCCAAGACCCCCGCCCCCCCAGACCAATCACAGGGATGCCCGAGTCTCCCCTCCTCGACCCCTGAGCCCAGCCCTTTACCCCTTAGTGGGCTTAACTATTGGAGAAGTGGCAGGAGACCTGGGGCCAGGGCCTGCATGCCCTGGGGTGAGGCACTGGACCTGGGGTCCCCATTGCACTAGGAGGGGACGGACCAGGATGTCTAGAAGGCCTCTCCTGAAGAGAGCTTCTTCCCATTGGCCACCGAGGATAGGATGGTGCCCCAGTGCCTAGTATGGTGCCTGCTGCTGTATCCATCTACCCAGAATCATTCTCTTTAAGGACCCAGGCCCAGCCTTAGACAGTGCATCCAGGACCAGGACTCCTAAGGCCTCAGAGGCCTTTCTTCTGGGTCCCTTCTTTTCTCCAGGCTCTGGTCACCAGCTGCCCATCTCCCGGCTCAGCCAGCGACTTTGCTGAGAGAACCAGGGCCCGCGTTATGTGGGTAAATAGCTCTGAGAGCCTCAAGCATCATTTTCTTTATGCAACGTGAAATTTTGGTTAGGGTCCAAACTCCTCCTCACCCCTCCTCTTCTTCACCCTCCTCCTCTCCCTCCTCACCCCCTCCTCATGCTCCCCCTTGTCCTCCCTCCTCCCTCCCCCTCCTCTTCACCCCTGTCCTCACCCCTTCTTTTCTCCCTCTCCCTCCCCCTTCTGGTCTCTTCCTCCCCTCCCCCCTGCCCCTCTTCTCCTTCCTCCTCCCCGCCCCCCCCCCTTCCCAGAGTAGAAGCCTGTCACTGAGAGGCATGTGAGCTGTGGGTGCCTTTAGGTGAGAACAGAATTCCTCAGGAAGTACAGGGCTCCGCGTGTGCGTCCCAGCATCTGGTAGATAAGATTCCGCGCCCGTAGCTGCCTGCCAGCCAGGGAATGGTGTTAGGAGCAAAGCCAAGGCTGCCTGGCAGGCTCCCTGCGTGAAAGTGCTCAAGGGAGGGGGTGCCGCCCCCTTCTCTCCCCCCCAACTGCCAAGCGCCCATATCGCCTTTGATATACAGGAAGAGAGGACATCCTGAGGAAACACCATCAGAATATGAAGCCTGGCACAAAATGTTTTGTCGAGGGCCTTGGGAAAAAACCAAAGCAGCCAGACTGAAAAGAAAATTTGTATTCTTTTGCAGTGTTTTTCCAAGCCTGCAACATCCCCTGTGCCCCGGCCTACCTGCGTCTGTGATGGCGGTGGGAACGGAAGCGGGCCCTTTGTTTGAGTGGCAGAGATGCTGGCTGTGGTGACCACCGCTCAGTGCGGACAGCGGGCGGCCACTCCCCTCTGGGCAAGCTGGCCCTCCCAGGGCAGCCTCCAGTTTTGTGCATGTCCTCTGGGCCCAGGCTCTCGTGGGCACAAGGCATGAATGACAGGACTGGGCATCAGTTCACCATGTCATGCCCAATAAGCCTCCTCCCAGCACTGGGCAGGCCAAGGATCTGCTGATCAACAGGGTCGTGATCCACTCGTCCTTCTCTGAAAGAACTTACGGCCTGTGATCATCACAAGCATTCCTGAATCAGGACTGGATCCAGTGCTAATTTAGCCCAAGATATTTTCTCTGATAAAAACAAGGCAGGCAGGAATCCTCTTCCCCTTGTCTGTCTGCCCGCTCCTTCCTGACAGATTGCTGTGTGCTCCTCCAGGGATGGCACTTAGCTGGGGAACCGCCTGCCACTGGCAGGACGGATTCCCCCCCACCCCCAGTCTTCGTTTATGTCCAAATGCCAGACCATGACGACTTGAACAGAAACCCACCTGGTGGGCCGTGCAAGTCCGAGCTTTCCTGGTATTGTGTGTGTGTGTGTGTGTGTGTGTGTGTGCGCGTGTGTGTGCGCGTGTGTGCGCGCATGTGTATGTTTGACAGAGACAATCTGAATTAATTAATAAAGAAAGATTTTTTTATTCTCCACTCTGGCCGCTTCCGGACTACTCAAGATCCCCACATTAGATCAGCACCTCTGAAGGGGGCGTTACCCCAGGGCCCGGGCTGGGGGTGCACTGTGGGGGGCCCACAAGGGGTACGGGTGTGGTGGTGAGGGGAAGGGGCCCTTACTCTCTCTGCGTGTATCCCACAAGCTGCCCCATTCCAGCTCCTGGCCTCTGACTAGGGCACTTCCTGGAAACTGACGTCATTCTATGTGGTCTGGGGCGGGGGCCTTTGGCAAAGTGTGTGCTCGAAGCTTCCACCCCTCTGGCCCAGAGGACACATGGTTTCACCCTGCTAGCCCAGGTGTGCGGGTCCTGGGCCTTGGACTCTGGTAAAAGCCACCCTCCATTAATTTTATAAGCAACCAAAAATCAGACTCGTCACTAGGCCTGACACTGGGCCAACGGGTAAGAAGTGAAAGGTAGAGCCATGAGTCAGCCTGAAGACGGCCCTGCCCTCCTGAGTCTCACTCGGGCCTCGGCCTCCTTCTTCTGTCCAAAAGTCGAGGCCTCCGGGCCGCCACATGCTTCCGGGTCTGGGCGCCCCCACCCAACGCCACCCCCCTTCAGGTCCAGCCCCTGGACAAAAGTTCCCGTTTGAGTCCCCCCCCCCCCCCCCCCCCCCCCCCCCCCCCCCCCCCCGCAGACCACGAAGGCTTCTCGTGGCTCCTGATGAAGTCAGCAACAGGCCCAGGAAGGAGGGGGTGGGGGGAGGCAAAACCACAGGCTTTGTTCCAAAGTAGCACGCACAAGATTTGGTGTAATTATTTTAATTGGTATGAGTGTTGGAGTATTTCTCTCCACTCCATGTCAGGTACCTAATTATATTTCCATTGTGCGCCGAAGTCAGTATTGTCAAGCTGTTCTCAGGGCTAATCCTCCGCATTGAGGGTTGATGGGCCGAGGGAAATCCTCCCTTCAGCAGCTTGTTGTCGGCCCCGTCAGGCAGCTCTCCCTGGCAGCCGGGCCCCGGCAGGACCCAAAGAAAACAGCACTTAGGCTGCCGGGGCTCCCGACACACGGATGGGACCCTACTTGTCAGGGAACAAAAGAGACTTCTTCCCTCTCTAATGGGGAGAATGAAACCCTTAAGACATGTCAATAGAAAAGCCGGAGGTAGTGAACTCCCAGACTCGGGCAAACTCTCCAATTAAGATGCCAAACTGATGGGAAGCTAAGCCGGTGTCCTACTCTGACAAGTCAAATAATAAGATTATCATGTCTCATTTACCACATGGCTAAAAATACATCGGGTGCCAATGGGCTGGGGAGGGAGAGAAGGCCTGGCCGCAAACCCCCCTCCCAGGGAATGCCGGCCAGCCCAGCCCTGCTGGAGAAGGCCCCAGCGGCAAAGGGAAGAGGAGCCCAGGAAGCGCCCAGAGGACATCCGGACAGCACCAGCACAGGGGGAGGGGCCGGGCCTGCCGGGCCTCTCAAAGCTCTGGGCTCTGTCCCCTTGGCATCAAGGCCAGCATCCCAGGGGGCTTAGCTCTTCTAGTCGCCGTAAGGGCCCAGCAGGCCTAGCTCCTTCCAGGGTCCAGCAGGGATGGGATCGTGGATCCGGTGCTGGAAGGGACTTGGGAGGTCATCGAGTCCATCTCTCCATTTTACAGATGAGCCGACTGAGACCCAGGACCAGCAATTCACGTGCCTGGGGTCACACAGGTAACAAAAGACAGAGGCAGGATTTGAACCCAGGCTCTTTGACTTTTGAACCAGATGCTTTCCGTTGTACTGTGAGGTTCAAGGATGAGTAAGAGACACAATTCCCTCAGACCCATCATGTGCCTTCCTGCGGCCAGGCGGTTAGACTGTAAGCCCCTTGAGGGCAGGGCCTGTCTTTTGCCCCTTTTTGTATCCTCATTGCTTAGCAGAGTGCCCAGCACATAGTAGGTGCTTCATACATGTTTATTGGCTGATGGAGGTTTAAGGAAATGACACAGACAAGGCAAGCAAGGCTTTTTGCCTGGGTAATGGGGATGGCAAGGACTGTAAACTGGCTTTGTCTGCCTGATGAGAATTGCCCAGAAACAAGGCCGACTGCCAGTGAATCAGACCCTCTGCAGGGCCATGGCAGTCCTGTGCTGAAGTTTTTAGGGAAGTTAGACCCCCACACACAAAAACAGTAGGTGTGTGTATGTTCAGATAGCAGTAGTGATGTGAATATACACATATATGTATACACATACATAAATAAAATGTGCATTTGTGTGTGTCTGAATGCATGTGTCTATCTGTGTATACACACACATACATCCAATGGGCCCCAAAAGTTCAGTGTCCCCATTAAACTTTTTAAATGCACCCCACATATACTGGATCTGACCCACCAAAATTAGATTAGATTTCGTTTGTAAGAGCTCACATTTCTCTGTTCTTTACCATCGGTAGGGGGGCTGTCCCACCACAAGGTATGTTGTGCAAGTATTCCTATCCCCATTTCACAAACAAGGAAACGGACTCATATGACTTGTCCAAGGTCACACAGCTAGTTAGCGGTTAGAACCCAGTTCTTCTGAGACAAAGTCCAGCGTTCTCTCCACATACCATGAATTTAGGCCTCCTACAGCTAATACAGCCAACACAGACCATAGCAGGCTATGGAGAAGGTCTTAGGGATGGAAGCTTTTTCAAATGTCTATCAAGGATGCTTCCCTTGCAAATCGTGGGACACAGACATATGAGCTCAAAAGAATCAGTATTAAAGGGGCGGCTAGGTGGCGCAGTGGATAGAGCACTGGCCCTGGATTCAGGAGGGCCTGAGTTCAAATCCGGCCTCAGACACTTTACATACTTACTAGCTGTGTGACCCTGGGCAAGTCACTTAACCCCAATTGCCTCACCAAAATAAATAAATAAATAAAGATGACCCTCAACAGGACAAAAGTATCATAGGCAGAGGGGCTGCAGGATGTGCAGGTCAATAACCTGTGACCTCATCCATTCAGCTTCCCCCCACCCCCCAGGGCAGATCATAGTCGGCTTATGAGCATCCTGGTCACATCCTCCAACCTTATCCCAGGGGCTCTTTATTCAATGCACTAGTCACCTTCTCTGATTTCCCCCAACATCCAAAGGATATCGGAGGAGCACGGCTGAGCTCTGTCTGTTATCCTCATCCTCCCGGCTTGACCAGCCCCGTCTTCCTGTTTCTTTCATACCTTTCCCTCCGTGTTCCTTGTTCACCTCATGATCCTCATGTTCGATTATTCAAAGATGCTGTGTTCCCAGTAAAATATTGGTACTGAAAGGATGCACCTTCATTTCTGGGAGAAACAAAGGATCAAGAAAAGAGCTTTTTGGGGCAGCTAGGTGGCGCAGTGGATAGAGCACCGGCCCTTGAGTCAGGAGGACCTGAGTTCAAATCTGGCCTCAGACACTTAACACTTACTAGCTGTGTGACCCTGGGCAAGTCACTTAACCCCAATTGCCTCAACAACAACAACAAAAAAGAGCTTTTCGATTTCCTAAAATCAGTTCATATTCTCCTCAGGTTTAGTTCTAGGCCAGACTTGCTGAGGTTGGTCTGTGAATAAAGATTTATCAGTCCCCTCTTGTAACCAACTGTGCCTTGGGGTTTTTTTGTTTGTTTGTTTGTTTTGGTGAGGCAATTGGGATTAAGTGACTTGCCCAGGGTCACACAGCTAGTAAGTGTTAAGTGTCTGAGGCTGGATTTGAACTCAGGTCCTCCTGACTCCAGGGCCGGTGCTTTATCCACTGTGCCATCTAGCTGCCCCATGCCTTGTTTTTTAAAAGAATATTCTTGAGTGGAGCATGCCCCTAGATTGACCCTGTTCCCTGGGAATCGCACGCATATATCTGGTGTGGCACCCCCTTGGGCCTGCGGAATCATGGCCTTCCTCTCCTGCCCTGCTTGGTAAGGGAAGGCCCAGCTTTCCTCTATGACCTTGGACAAGCTAGCTAACCACCCTTCTACCTTGCAGTTTGGGCTGTTGAATCAAAGGCCCCTATTGTATGTGTTAATTATATGTAAGGAACAGCGCTGAGCTTCCCAAAGGCCGATCCAGCCGGGAGCAGCTGACACCAGCCGGCTCATCCCCAGCTCGTCTCCAGGTGGAACAAGTGGCTCATCCCTGGGAGCCCAGAGGAATCCAGAAGGCTCCCTTCCAAAGCTGCGTTGCATCAGCCAGAAATCTGATGGGAAAAGTGGATTCCCCCTGAGGGGGAAGGAGAAGCGGTGGAGACGGGGTCATGTTTAGAC
This sequence comes from Dromiciops gliroides, assembly GCF_019393635.1. Classification (NCBI taxonomy): domain Eukaryota; kingdom Metazoa; phylum Chordata; class Mammalia; order Microbiotheria; family Microbiotheriidae; genus Dromiciops; species Dromiciops gliroides. The sequence goes on from NC_057861.1 coordinate 5,147,414, forward strand.
AAGGTGCCTTCCTGCTTGCCAAGGGGGAGGTCTGGGAGTCTGCAGCCTGTCAGAGCTGGCATCTTAGAGGAAAATGTGAACCAGCCCAAAGGGGTTGGTTTCAGCTGCACTGGTTTGGCTGCATCGGGCAGAGCAGAGCCACCTCGCTGGAGCCGGCCCCCAAGAACAGACTCCCAGCTGGCACTAAATGCCATGCCCTAGAGGCCCATCCCCTCTGCAGAGGGGGAAACTGAGGCTCTGGCTGGGGGAAGACTCCACCCAGGCCACCCCCTCGAGGCAGGAGGAGAGACTGGGCCCCTCATTCTTTCCAGATGGATGTGGGTCCACCAACAGCCTGCCTCAGTTTACCAGCAAGGCTGCAGGCTCTTGGTGGAGCCCCAGCCCATACAGGGCTTCTGGCCTTTGCAAGCCCCTTGGGAAGCCTGGAAGCTCCATCCACCTCAAGCCTGGGGGACAAGTTCTGCCAACTTTTCAAAGACACTAAGGGCGGTGGACTTGAGTGCAGGTGTGGGCAGCCTAGGGTGACTGCGGCTCCAAGACCAGAGTTCAAATCCAGCCTCAGACCCTTACTAACTGTGTGACCCTAAGCAAGTCACTCAACCTGTCTCAGTTTCCTCATCTGTAAAATGGGGTTAATAATGGTACCCAGGGCTGCTGTGAGAATCAAATGAGATAACACCTATAAAGCCACTAGCACATAGTAGGTGCAATGGAAATTCGGCTATCATCATTCAAGGGGTGTATGAATGAGTATTATTTTATTTTAAAGCTGAAATCACATTCTTTTTTCTAAAAAATTTTAGGGATGCTTTTTTGGTTCTTTCCACCACAGTTCTTTCCCACTGTCACCTCCACCACAGAGCGCTTCTCATGTGAAAAAGAAAAACAGTTAAGCAAAAACAGACTGAGACAATGAACATTTCCAACAGAGTGCGCCACATTCCACCTCCATAGTCCCCCACCTCTCCAACCATCATCTTCTAGTTTGAAGTTGGAAAAAAAGAGGAGCAAATTCCTTTCCATGATTCCTTGATCAGGAGCGGGGGGGGGGGGGGGGGGGGGGGGGGGGGGGGGAGCTTCCTTCTCTTCCTGGACATGACCCTGACCCGTTGCTGGGCTGTGACCCAGCCTCAGTCGCTGAGGCTGGTACAGTCGCCTAGCTCCATGTTCTATGAATGAGCCACCAGCCCCCCAGGTGGATTCTGCAGCAATTATGGAGCCAAGGGCAGGAAGTTGTTAAAGACCATCAGCCCTAGAGGGGCAGGTAATTAGATCCCGAATGGCCGGGCCTTCTCAGCTCTGCCCTTGGACATTGCAGGGCACGGCCTCGGGGCCATTTTCCAGGCTCTCCTTATAAACCATTTGTACCATCCTGGGTGTTTCTAGTCTCCATCTCCATCCAATCAGCCCTTCATTTGTCCCTGCATGTCTGTCGGTTGGAGTGGAAAAATTCCCCCGCACACCAGCTCTCCAGAATGTTCCTGGTAACCTACAATTAACCTCCCCCAATCACTCCATCATCTGGTATAATTGCATTTTTCAGAGATTGTGCAATGATGTTTAGAGGGAGAGCGGCAGAACTCAGCATGCGGCTCTGAACCCTGCAGCTGCTTTCTCCTGGGCCTCAGTGTCCCCATATCGAAAATGGGGACAGGAACCATTGCAGGGGCCACACCCATGACCTCCAGTCTGCCCACCTCTGGGCCGCTGGACACCTCCCTTCATTACCCCCACATTCCTTTGCTCCATCCCCCTCCCCTCCACTATCCCACACCCTGCGATTCAACCCATCCCTTGGCATTCTCTCAGTCTTCCATCTGTTGACCTTCAGGGCCCCAAACCTCGGGGTCACATTTGATTCTTTCTTCCCCCTCCCTCTTCCTATTCTGTCTGTGGCTTGGGGTGGGGTGAGGCTGGAGAGTGGAGAAAGCATTGCCCTTGCAGTTAGGCAGAGCCGGGTTTGAATCCTGCCACAGGCACTCAATAGCCTTGGGACTGTGAACGTGGGACAACTTGTGTGAGCCTCAATTTCTCACCACCTCTCCCCAGGCCACTCTTGGCTCCTCCAAGACCTTCCATTTACGGAGGCCACTGGAGGCAGCAGAGTCTCATTCCTCTCCCGAATGCTTCTCCAGGTCTCTGTCTTTGTCTCTCCATCTCCCTCTCTTTCTGTCTCTCTGTCTCTGTCTATCTCTGTGTCTCTCTATTTCTGTCACTCCATCTTTATCTTTCCCCCTTCCCTCTCTTTCTGTCTCTCTCTTTCTCTCTGTCTTTGTCTCTGTCTCTCTTTCTCTCTTCCCTCTCTGTCTTTCTGTCTCTGTCCAACTGTCTGTCTGTATCTCTCCCCCCCACCCAACTGGGTGGTGAGTCAGAAGTTCTGAGTTTGAATCCTCACTGAGCCACTTCCTACCTGTGTGACCCAGAACCCGTCACTTTCCTGCTCTGGACTTCAGGTTCCATAAAATGAATCCAAATCCTCTAAGAGCCTTTGTTCCCAGCCTTGTTAGTGAACCCCTCTGTCTCAGGCCCCATCTCTGAAGGGAGCCCCCACCACAAACTGCAGCAAAGCTCTGGATGCTTAAAGGGTTTTGTTCCCAGAGCTTATGAGTCAATTCTTGGGAGCTCAGAACACATTTTTCCCCATGGAACAAATGAGCCATCAGCAAACACTAGACTGCTTTCTCTGTACCAGGCACTATGGGAGGGGCTTCAAAGAATGAAACCAGGCTGCCCCATGGTGAGGTTCCCAGGCTAGCCGGCAAGCACCATAGACCCAGAGCAGGAGGAAGAGGGACCTTACAGATTAACTAATTCACACCCTCTCCCTTATTTTACAGTTGAGGAAACTGAGGCCCAGAAAAGAGAATGGGACTCACCCAGGGTCACACAACTAAGTGCATAAGGTGGGATTTGAACCCAGGTCTTGATGCCAAGTCTAGTGCTCTCTCCCCAGTCCTCTGTTGCCTTTTGAGGAAGTCCACTAGGGTTTAGAAGAAAACAAATGTCCTGAATTCTCTTTAAGGCCTGAGTAACCCCCAGTGAGTCCTTCAGCCACCTCCCAGTGTTTTGTTCCCATCCACCCACTCCCCTTCCATTTTCTCAGAGCGCTTCTCCTTAGGGTGGGGCCCTCTCTATCTCTGGGCCAGGTGGAATTGCCCTGAGGCTGGGAGGAAGGTGTGGGGCAGAGGCGCCGGGATGGCTGGAAAGCCCCCCAGCCTGGGAGTCAGGAGACAGGGGTGAGCCCCCGTGTGGGCCCTGGCAGAGGGGAAGCGAGATGCTGGCCTGGCTTTGGGACTCGGTTTCCCCACATAAAATGGAGGAGGGGCATGCCACCTCCATAATCCCTAAACTTTCTCCGGATGGTCTTGGGATTCTGAACTGCTACAAGGTGTTGGCATGGGAGGGAGGGGCAGGAGCTAGTGTCCTGTCCCCTCATTGTTCAGATGAGGCCAGTGAGGCCCAGAGAGGGACAGCACCTTGCTCAGCGTTGCTCAGCTCGGTAGTGCCAGGCCCAGCCCCAGAGCTAGAAGAAGTCTCCGAGGACATCTAGTACAACCGAGGCATAGAAAGTGATATATCCACAGTCACACGGGGAATAAACAGCCGGGTCAGGATTGGAATTGGGGACCTGGGACTCTCTACCGCCCCTGCTCCTGGTCTGACATCCTCATTGTTATGCTTGTCACAGCCCCCCCAACCCGCCCCCCAGAGCAGGTGGAACAGGTGGGGAAGGGCCTGGACTTCCTGGAGGGAGCAGGGCTGGGAGGGGTGAGCCCCAGCCCGCCGGCCCCTCAAGGACAGTGAGTCAGACATCAGGCTGACCGAGGGGTCTCACGTCCCTTTGGGGCTCCCTCCTCCTCACCCATCTCAGTGAAGCATGGCCAAGGACGGATGCACACAGCTGGGCAAGGGTAACCTCCCGCGGCCTTGGGAGAGGCTGGTGACTCCAGACGGAGCCGAAGAGGGGCTCCCGGGCTTTGAAGTCCTCCCCCGCCCCTCTGTTTGCTTGACAACTCCCAAGTGCCGCCCATCAGCCTTATCTCTTTTCTGTGCACTCCATGCCTCAATGTCCCTCACACTCCCTCCCCGCCACACACACTCTCTGTCTCTCTAGTCTCTCAGTCTGTCTCTCTGCCTTTGTCTCTCCCTCTCTGTCTGTCTCTCTGTCTTTGTTTCTCTCTCTGTCTGTTTCTCTGTCTTTGTTTCTCTCTCTGTTTCTCTGTCTCTCTGTCTTTGACTCTGCCTCTGTCTGTTTCTCTCTGTGTCTCTCTGTCTCTCTCCTCTCTGTCTCTCTGGTTTCCCTGTCTATCTCTCTCTGTCTCTGTCTCTCTAGTCTCTCAGTCTGTCTCTCTGCCTTTGTCTCTCCCTCTCTGTCTGTCTCTCTGTCTTTGTTTCTCTCTCTGTCTGTTTCTCTGTCTCTCTGTCTTTGACTCTGCCTCTGTCTGTTTCTCTCTGTGTCTCTCTGTCTGTCTCTCTCCTCTCTGTCTCTCTGGTTTCCCTGTCTATCTCTCTCTGTCTCTGTCTCTCTGTCTTTGTTTCTCTCTCTGTCTGTTTCTCTCTGTGTCTCTGTGTCTCTCTCCTCTCTGTCTCTCTGGTTTCCCTGTCTATCTCTCTCTGTCTCTGTCTCTCTGGTCTCTCAGTCTCTGTCTTTCTGTCTCTGTCTCTCTGGTCTCTCAGTCTGTCTCTCTGTCTTTGTCTCTCCCTCCATCTGTTTCTCTCTGTGTCTCTGTGTCTCTCTCTTCTCTGTCTCTCTGGTCTCCCTGTCTCTGTCTCTCAGTCTCTGTCTTTCTGTCTCTGTCTCTCTGGTCTCTCAGTCTGTCTCTCTGTCTTTGCCTCTCCCTCCATCTGTTTCTCTCTGTCTTTCTGCTCTGTCTCTCAGGTCTCCCTGTCTCTGTCTCTCTGGTCTCTCTGTCTCTGTCTGTGTCTCTCTCTGTCTCTGTCTCCCTCTCTTCCTCCAGGATGAGTGAAGGCTCCCCCACAGTCAGCCTTCTCACTTACTTCCTCCCCCCAGCTCCAGCCCAGACGGTCAGACCAGTGGCAAGGATTTCCCAAATGGGGAATGTTCTAGTTGAGTTTTCCATTCTTGTCCAGAAATTCCTGAGTCAGAGGCTGTTGGAGCTGAAGGAGAGAAGTGTGTTAGTGGGGGAGGGGTCCACCCGCCCCCTGCCAAGCTTCTCTTCTCCCCCCTCCCCATGGTGGCCTCCAGGCCCTCTTTGGGACCACAGGCCTGACCAAAGAGGCAGATGCCAAGTCACAAGCTGCTCTGGTCTCCAGTCAGATGGGTCCCAGAGACATCTCCACTTGGTCTTACCTCTCTGGGCCAACAGACAGCTCAGGCCAGCAGGGATTCACCGCCAAGGTAGGATCAGAGGAAGAACAACATCCAGGAGCCACCTCAAACTCAACATATTCTATTATTATTATTTATTTTTTTAGTGAGGCAATTGGGGTTAAGTGACTTTCCCACACAGGATCACACAGCTAGTAAGTGTTAAGTGTCTGAGGCTGGATTTGAACTCGGGTACTCTGACTCCAGGACCGGTGCTCTATCTACTGTGCCACCTAGCTCCCCCGTCAACATATTCTAAACAAAGCTTGTTATCCTTCCCCCAAACCCTCCCTTCTTCCTGCCTTCCCTGTTACTGTGGAGGACACCATCCCCCTCCCAGTCCCTCAGGCTCCCAAGCTAGGAGTCATCCTGGGCTCCCCACTGTCCCTTGCCCCCCAACATCCAATATGGCACCATGACCTGTGAAAGTCACCTCTGCAGCATGTCTTCTGTCCTGTGGTGCAGACTCGCATCATCTCACACCTGGACTATTGCAATAGCTGTGGGGGTGCCTTTGATCTCTCCTCCCTCCAGTTCTCCTCATCCCCTTCCCAATCCCCCTTGACACTAGGTGCCCTCCTCTGGCTATATCTCCAGTTTAGCTTAGAGATTTCTGGCTTGCTTTCCACAGCTTCTCCTCCTTTAGACTGTAAACTCCCTGAGGGAAGGGATTATTCTCTCTTGCCTCTCTTTTTTTCTCCCCAGGGCTTAGCACAGTCCCTGGCACACAGTGGGTGCTGAGTGATGCTTGTTGACTAACCAACTGACTGACAGCCTGCCGGACTTCCATGGAGCGCCTTGTGCCCAGAGGTCTCTGTATCCCAGGCCTGAGGAGCCCACACCAGAAAGAGCAGCCCAGGCACTCGGGTCCCACGCTGACCTGGCCAGCCTGGTCAGCAACTTTGGGCAGGGCGCCAGACTCCCCAAAGAGTTCCCTTGGGGGCCAGGGTCACCCACACACTGACCACCAAAGGGAGAGGCTCCTGCTCCCAGCACTTACCTCCTACTTTGGTGGCCCAAAGGCAAGTCTTTTGGGGCGCCCTTCTCCGAGATGCCTCTTGGCCTTGTGGGAAAGCACGACCAGTGGCTGTTGATTGGATCATCTGGGGATGGGAGCAGGGTTTGCCTCAAAATCATTTTTCCACTGAAATCCCCCCCCCCCCCATTACACGTCTGTTGCTTTGTCGGTGTAAAGCTTTTGAACTGATGAAAATGCATTTATCGAGCGCTTACTGTGTGCAAAGCACAGAGGGGACAAACAGCAGAGGTAGCGGGCCCTGCCCTCCAGGATCTCACATTCTAATGGGAGAGACATGGGGCAGGTTTCAGCAGCTGCTCAGAGGGAAGGGCCCCCTGGTCCTGAGGGGCAGCGGCAGAGCGGACATCTGCTCCGCTCTCTTTGATGCCGAGCCTTTTGACTTTGGGGTGACAACTTCTTTCCCAGGTCTTCACTGGCTGTGGCCGATGTGCTGGGGCCCCCCGCCCCCGCTGTGCTCCAGAGGGAGGGGCCTATGTGATCCGGGGGAGGGACCTCTATGCTCCAGGGGGAGAGGCCTATGTGCTCCAGGGGGGAGGGACCTCTGTGCTGGGGGGCGGGCTCTGTGCTCCAGAGGGAGGGGCCTCTGTGCTCCAGGGGGGGAAGGGCCTCTATGCTCCAGGGGGAGGGGCCTCTTGCTGGGAGGAGGGGCCTCTGTACTCCAGAGGGAAGGGCCTATGTGCTCCAGGGGGGAGGGGCCTCTGTGCTCCAGGGAGGGGGGGTTGCCACACTGCAGAGGGCCCCTCTCCCCAAGGCTTTTCCCTGGGATAATGGCTTCTGGGGGCCAGGCTGAAAGCAGGGCCAGGGCTCTGGAGGACGAGAGGTGATCAGCAGTTGGTGGTGTTGGTGAGGAAGACGGATCTCTTTTCCACAATGAGATCATAGAATGGGGATGGCAGAACTAGGAGGGACCTTAGAACCAGGGATGTCAGGGCTGGGAGGGGCCTTGGAACAGGGGATGTCAGGGCTGGAAGGCTCCATACAGCCACCTTCTCCTGAGGCCCGTCCAGCAGTTAGTCAAAGACTGGGGGAGGGGAGGGGAGTGGCTTTCTTTGGGTCAACAAAGGCCCCTGGAGCTGGAGGTCAAAGGAAGGCAGTCATTTGTAAATGATGAGGATGAATTGAGCTGGAAGAAGCCAGCAGAGTGTGTTTCTATGCACTGCTGTGTATACACATGTGATGTTTGTCCACATCCATTGTTTATACAAACACGCACAGGAGTAGGTGAGCCCGTGTCTGTTTGTGGTGTGAGCGTGTGTGCACCACGAGTGTGCTGACAGTGTAAGCAGAGTAAGAGAAGCCCTACCCATTCTTGGACAGTGTGTGAACCAGAGGGTCAGGGGTGCTGTGTGTGTGTGTGTGTCATATGCAATCCATCTTTGTGTCCGTGTCAGCGTTCTGAAAGCCGTCCAAGGTCAAGCATGTCAGAAAACCCCTGGAAGGCATCATGTCAAAGGCTCCCAGTCCCACAATGGTTGTCCTAGGATGGCAGAGGCAGGATGAGCGGGAGCTCTCCACCCCCTCTGGAGTCGCCACCAACCAACAGTGCTTCCGGGCCTGAAGGATGGATGTGATTCCACCCTGAGTGCCAGGGAGGTGGTGAGCCCTTGGGCCATGAGAAAGGAGAGCTGCTGGTCAGCTGGGGGGGACCCTCTGGGCTCTCCTTGAGGGGTCAGACCTTCCAGCCATAGGAAATCAGCCCCTGCCATCAGAGTCCTTCTGATCCCGCTTTGCTCTTGGGGACAGCCTGGGCCAGGGGCAGCCACAACCTTCTATCTAGCTCGAAGGCTTCTAAGACTAGCAGCTGTTTGCGTACCTACTGTCGTGTTTCCAAGGGACCCGTCACTGGGGACACAAGGACAACACAGAGTCAGTCCCTCCCGTCAAGGAGCTTAAAATCGACTGGCTGGGGGCAGCTAGGGGGCACAGTGGATGAAGCACCAGCCCTGGATTCAGGAGGACCTGAGTTCAAATCCAGGCTCAGACACTTGAGTCTTACTAGCTGTGTGACCCTGGGCAAGTCACTTAACCCCCGTTGTCCTGCAAAAAATAAAATAAAATAAAATCGACTGGCTACAAGCTCAGGCTCCTGTGGTCAGGCTGGTGAATTTAAATCAAAATAATAAGGATGTGCAAAATTCTGTCAGTTATTGGCCAACATAGATTCTAATCAGCCAAAAACCCACTAATTACATAATAAGAACAGACTACAATTATAGTTTAATGGGGTTCTTAACAAAATATACATCTGGGTGGGGGGCGGGAGGGACAGAGACCAGGAGACAGAATGCTCAGGGAACAGACAGGCCTGAATAGCAACTCACAGACTCCCCCTTTTGAACTGGAGCATTTCCGAGGACTTCTGAAAATATCTGACAATCTCTTTCTGTCCTTTGGACAGGTGACAGTACTATCTCATCTTTTCCATGGGCAGTTGCTATGCTACTCTCCTCAACTGGCTGTTTTTCAAATGTAGCTTTTTAGGAATTAAATTATCAATTGAGACTCTGGGGTACAATTTTATTTTTATTACAAGTACATACATCAACATTTTTAGTTATCCTTTCATTGTGAACGGTCAAATGACTTTCCTATTTTTTTTTCAGTCATGTCTGACTCTTAGTGACCCCATTTGAGGTTTTCTTGGCAAAGATACTGCCATTTCCTTCTCCAGTTCATTTGACAGATAAGGAAACTGAGGCAAATGGGGTTAGGTGACTTCCCCAGGATAACATGGCTAGTAAGTGTGGCAGGCTGGATTTGAACTCAAGAAGATGAGTCTTGGGGGCAGCTAGGTGGCTCAATGGATAAAGCACTGGCCCTGGATTAAGGAGGACTTGAGTTCAAATCTGACCTCAGACACTTGACACTTAGTAGCTGTGTGACCTTGGGCAAGTCACTTAACCCCCATTGCCCTAAAAGGGAGGAAGAAAAAAAAAAGATGAGTCTTACTGACTCCAAGCTTGATGCTCTGGTGGTCACCGAGCTGCCTTGCTGCCTTACAAAAAAAAAATTAATATTAAACTGTAATTTCTTTTTGCAGTCACATAAACAAACTTTCATCTTAAAATTAGATTTACTCTCATGAAGAAGAACTAAAAACAGTCATTTTCAGCTTCTTCCCTGGTTGCAGTTGGTGAAGCTGAGTAAATTTCTCCCTGAATGAGCTTTTTCCCGTTTCCTGTTTCATTCGATCTCAGACAAGGTACGTTTGAAGTTTGTTCTACAACTTGGTAAGTCCTTTGGAAAGATTTTCAGCTCATCCATACTGGTCTTCTCCCCTCCCCTTCCAACCTCTCCCCTTCCTTTCCCAACTCTCTTCTGTCATCTTTCAGTCCTTAGGAGGAGGTTACTAAGGCAGAACCCTCTTTCAACTTCCTGGTTACTCCCCCTCTCTGGGCCTCAATTTACACATCTGTAAAGTGGAGATAACAGTACTTGCCCTGCCTCACAGGCTTGTTATGAGGAAAGGGCTTTGCAAACCTCAAAGGGTTGGAGTTATTATTTTTACTGATTTACCCCAGAATTGTCTGAGACAGGAGAAATATTGTCAACTTAGAGGTCTCTAATAGAGTGCCCCAGGGATCTGAGCTTGGTCCTGAACTGTGGGACATCTTAATCAATGACTTGAGTCAGGAGGAATAGCTAATAGCCTTGATGACAGTCAGGGTCCAAAGTAATATTGACAGTACAGAACACTGGGCAGAATCTAGTAAGATGACATGTAATAGGGTTAAATGCAAAGTCTTACACTTAGCTTTGGGGCGAAAAATCCCCTAATGATAAGGGGGAGGGGTAGCAAGACAGTAGCGCATCTAAAAAAGATCTAGGGATCCTAGTGGATCCATATGAGTCAGGAGAATGCTATAGCTGCCCAAACAGCTGATGGGATTTTAGGGGGCATTCAGAGAAGCACAGCTCCCCACTCTCCTCTGCTCTGGTCAGACCCCATCTGGAGTCTTCACTTCTGGCTACCAGATTGCAGGAAGGACTTTGATAAGTCAGATTCAGAGGTGATGACCAGAGGTAGAGAGAGTCTCAAGGTGATGCCATATAAGATTGTTAAAGGAGCTGTTGTTGGTTAGCCTGCAGGGAAGAAATCTTGAGTGGGGGCATGGCAGTTGTCTTCACCCTCTGCCATGGAGGGGCAGGGGTGGGGGAGGAATTAGGGATTAGCCTTAGACCTGGAGGACAGAACAAGGAGCAATGGGTCCGAAACCCAAAGAGACACATTTAAATCAATGCCAGCATAAACTTCCCAAAATGACCCGCTCCATCCCAAAGCATGCGGAGCGCCCTCCTCCTCACTGAAGGACTTCAAACCAAGTCAACAAGCATTAATTAAGCACTTACTGCATGCCAGGCACTGTGCTACATGCTGGGGATAAAAAAAAAAAAGACAAGAGACAGTCCTTGCTCTTGAGAGCTCCCAGTCTAATGGGGGAGAGCAGAAGCTGTGGGTTACCTGGGAGCGCCAGAAAACCTCTGAGCTGCCCGCCCCAGTGTTCTGCACATCACCCCCACATGGGAAGTCGTAGAGGGAGAGGGAAATCATTCTAGATTTTGAGACAGAAGATCCAGGTTCCAGTGCCACCCTCAGTTCCCCTCCACACACACCCCCTCTTCTTGTGGAAGAGATATTGTGGCTAGGCTGACATCTTTGTGCCACTCTATCATTCCCCCTCATCTTGCCTTCTGACACTTCTCTCTGTAAGACTTGAGCAATTCACCTGCCTTTCCAAGCCTCAGTTTGCTTGTCTGTATAATGGGAACCATGAAAGCCCCAGCCCCTGTGTGATACACTTTGCCCACCTGAAGCGCAATGGGCACAATTACATTTCATAGCCCTCTCTTTCTAGTCAAACTGGGTCCTTGTTTTGAGGGGTTCAGTGCCCTGGTCAGTGCCTGGAAGGCCCAGAGGGTGTCAAGCCCCCAGAGACTTGGGGTGAGCGCAGGCTTGATGCCACCCTTGGCCAGTGTGGGCAGGACGGAGTGGCCACCGAGCTGCCTCCTGGCTCTAACCCTGTGGGAGAGAGGATGGAGACGAGCCCTCTGGCATCTGTGCACACGTGAGGGATTGTGCTCCTCCATGGCGGCTTCCCCGGCAACAGAAGCTTGGGCGAGACCTTGCGGGGCCCTGTCTGCTGTTGGCACTTTCACGCGGATTTAGGAGCCTGGTTTTAATTGTCTCCCCCCACCTCTCCCAAATGCTCTGGATTTCACGGGGATTCTCTGCCTGGGGCTCACCGGGGCCAGAAGGGGCCAGAGCCCAGCCTCAGTGCCTCTCCCTTAATGATGCTGTCTGTCACAACGTCCATGTGCACCTTCCCTACGTGGGGTTGGGGCCAAGAATCTCCATGGGTTCGAGCATCTTTTGCACGGCCCAGAGCTCCAGGGGAGGAGACGTTTGTTCACAACTCAAGTGTGCTTTAATGGGCCTGCCAATCACCCAAGGTGGGCCAAGGTTCAGTATCCCTTGGTGTAGTGCTACCTGATGTGTGCAAGGCTCAGGACTGGGCTCTGTGGGACTATCAGATGTGGAGGCACCTCCGAGGCTGTCTGGTCCAGCAAGAGTCCCCCCTCCACTCTCTCCCCTTCCCTTCCGGCCTCTGCACAGCTGCCCAAAGGATGCCACTGAAGTGGAGGGACATTTGACCAAAGCCCCTGGGTACCCCAGTGCCTCCAGGGCCAACTACAAAGGCCTCACCTGGCATGGAGAGCCCTTGGCGACCCATCTCTCACCCACCTTTCCAGCCTTAATACATCTTTCTTTCCTTCGTGTTCTGCCATGCCTTTATTTAAAAATCATTTTTCAATGAACAGTTATTTTCTCTCCATTCCACTCTCTGACCCCCACAGAACAAGAAAAAGAAAAACATCGTAACAAATGTCCACAGTCCAACAAAGAAGATTCCCTCACTGGTCATGGCCCACGAAGCCTGCCTCATCCTGTCCCTGTGCCCCTCCCCTCTGTCTGGAGGTGGGCAGCCCTGGACAGTCCTGGTCAGTCACTTCATTGCTCAGGCTTCTCAAGTCTTTCAAAGTTGGGTTTCTTTCTAACACTGTTGTTACTGTAGAAATTGTTCCTCTGCTCCCTTCACTCTCCATCAGTTCACACAGGTCTTCCCAGGATTCTCTGAGACTGACCTTGCCATTATCTCTTGCAGTAACACACAACAGTCCTTGACAGTCCGGTTCCATCTCTTGTTCAGTCATTTCTCAGCTGATGGGCATACCATTACTTCCAATTCTTTGATGCTATGAAAAGAGCTGCTCCAAATTTTTCTGTGCCTGTGAGTCCTCCTCTTGCTTTGATTCTTTTAGGATACATCCACGCACTGCATTTCCCAGTTAACCTGTCTTTCTTAGTGGTTCCCATTCATGATGTTCCATCTCATCCCATTGCCCTCACACAGGCTGCCCCCAGTCACCTCCACCTGGAAGAACCCCTGGAATTGTCTTGGTTAGTTCCCCCATCTACACAATGGTCCCCCCTCATCTTCCCAGTTGTCAGTGAAACTACACCTCCCCAAAAGATGACTGTACTCGCTTGGCTGGGCTCAGTTGCTTTCCCTTGGAAGCACCCTTATAATTTTCCTGAGAGCTTGGAGGTGATGAGGGCATGTTACAGGGGATGGGCCAGCAACAGAGATGGAGAAGGTGAAGGGTCAGGGGGAGAGAGGATATGAAAGTCAGGGAGAGGAGCAAACGTGCAGCAGGAAGAGCCCTCAGCCACATTGGTGCAGCAGAGAAGCCAAGACAGATGAAGACCGAGAAAAGACCCTCAGATTGGACGATGAAGAGATCACTGGTCACTTGGAGAGAGCAGCTTCAGCTGAATGAGACAAGAAGCCAGACAAGGGGCAGCTAGGTGGTGCAGTGGATAGAGCACTGGCCCTGGAGTCAGGAGGACCTGAGTTCAAATCCAGCCTCAGACACTTAACACTTACTAGCTGTGTGACCCTGGGCAAGTCACTTAACCCCAATTGCCTCAATAAAATAAAACAACAACAACAACAAAAAGAAGCCAGACAAGAGGAAGGAGGTCGAGGCAATGAGTGTACAGAGTGGTTTCCCAAGGATTGGGCGGAGAAAGGGAGTATTGGAGGATAGCTTGAGGATGGGATGGTCTAGGGAAGGGTTGGGTTTTCTTTTTGTCATAAAGTTGGAGGAGATTTGGATATGTTTTATAGACTGGAAGGGAGAGGTTGGAAATGTGGGAGTAGGTGTTGATGATTAAAGATGCATCTGTTTGAGAAGATTTCAGGAAGAGATGGAAGTGAGTGCATGGTTGGCCTTGGCAACGAGAAAGGGATGATGGGTGGAGGGAGAGAGGTGAAGAGACAAACAGAAAGAGTCAGAGACAGGAAGAGAAAGAAATGGAGAGAGACAGAGGGAAGCCAGTGACACAAAGCTAGAGGGTGAGAGAAAGACAGTGCAGGAAAGAGGGAAAAGGGAGAGGAGAAGGAAATTCCCCACCCAGTATTTCCCAACGAGTTGAGGGACTTCCCAGGGAGGTCATGGGTCAGGGAGGAAGGAAGGAAAGACACAGGGACTCTGATAGTGACCCCCTTAGTAGTTTGGGGGGTGGCTCTACTTTTCAATTACTGAGATTGAAATGGGGTTAGGGAAGGGAGGATCCTGTTACTTTGGAAATAGAACAATATTTCAGGAGGCCTGATGGGACGAGGTAAGAGCATGGAAGAAGAGGGAAAGAATATAGGACTAGGAATCAGCAGAGCAGCAATAGTCCTGACTTGCGGCACTAATCAGCTGTGCGACCTTGAACAAGTCACCTAACCCCTCTCTTTTTCATCCATAACATGCCTCCCTCCCAAGGTTATTGTGAGGGTCTGATTTGATAATGGGTATGGAGAAATGGTAAGGGGTAACAGGACCCCATCTTTTATGTCATTCAAACCTCAGGACATCCCTATGAAGCAGTTTCTACAAACACCATTATCTTCACTTTACAGGTAAGGAAACTGAGTCTCAGAGAGGGTCAGTAGCTATTTGAGAGCTCTCTCAACTCAAATCCCTCCTTCTTTTGACTGCATTATGGTTGTTGTATCACATGCCTAATTTGTTAGTGGTAATAATGACTAACATTTATATAGTATTTTAGAGTTTTCAAATCACTTCACAAACATATCCTATAATTCTCATGACAACCTTGGACTATTATTGGGGCTTTTATTATCCCCTTTTGACGGATGAGCAAACGGAGGTAAACAGAGCTTAAGTGACCAGCCTAGGGTCACACAGCTAGTAAGTTTCTGAGGCAAAATTTGAATTCAGGGCTTCCTGACTCCAAGCCCAGCATTCTGTCCACTGTGGCACCACCTAGCTGCCACTATAACAGAGGCAGTAAGGTATAGTATAGTATAGTATAGTATAGTATAGTATAGTATAGTATAGTATAGTATAGTATAGTATAGTACAGAATAGAATGCTGTAGTATAGTTTATAATCTAGCATAGTATAGTATACAATAGTATTGTATTGTATAGTTAATATAGTATAACATAGTAAAAAGTATAGTATAGTAATAGTGTAGTGTAGGGTAGTATAGTAAAGTATAGAGTAGCATAATGTATAGAATGGTATACTAAAGTATAGTATAGAATAGTGTAGCATAGTATATTATAGAATAATAGAGAATATAGTATCATATAGTATAGAATAGTATTGTATTGTATAGTTAGTTTAGTATACTATATAGTATACTATAGTACAGTCTGGTATGGTATAGTATTGTATAGTATTGTATTGTTTAAAATCTAAATGTGGGTCCTAATCTGCCCCCCCCCACCAGTTCTGGGGGGGAAGCTGGCTAAAATCACTGATAAATTCAGCAAGAGTTTAGGCTTTTAAAGATTTATTAAGGGGGCAGCTAGATGGTGCAGTGGATAGATCACCGGCCCTGGATTCAGGAGTACCTGAGTTTAAATCCGGCCTCAGACACTTGACACTTACTAGCTATGTGACTGTGGGCAAGTCATTTAACCTCCATTGCCCTAAAAAAAGAAAAAAAAAAGATTTATTAAAATATATTATAAGTTAGTGAAGAGAGAGAGAGATTGAGAAAAGATTCCTTATAGCATGGAAATCCTAGCTTAGATCTAATTCGGTATAGACAGAGAGAAAGAAACCAATTTCCTTTCCTAGCAGCCCACATGAAATCTCTCATCACCAAGCCACTGTCCAAATGACTGAAAGGGGTTCTCCTGTTCTCCGTCTCCTGCCACGCACCTATTCCTCATAAAAAAAAAGGCTACTTCCGTGAGCATGTCCACTTCCTAGTTCCTCTCTCCCTCCCCCAAAGGGGAGGTCATTCAAGCTGATTGGTTGAGAGTGGTCTCTTGCTGATGTCAGTAGTGCACCACGTCTGAGAACAACATCACTCAGGGCCAGCCAGGTGTGGTCCCTATCCAATCAACCTTAAGTAGGTACTTGGTTTCTCATTCTCACCCAATTCAAACAATACTAAATCAATCAGGGGGGACACCTGGGTGTCTGCCAAATTCCATTATTTTATCACAGTATAGAATAGAATGTTATAGTATAGTTTATAGTATAGTATAGTGTAGTCTAGTAGAGTTAGTATACTATAGAATAGAATAGAATAGTATAGAATAGAATTGTATTGTATAGGTAGTATAGTATAGCATAGTAAAAAGTATAGTGTAGTAATAATGTAGTGTGGTGTGCTTTAGTATAGTAGAGTTATAGTATAGGATAATATAGTGTAGTGTAGTATAGTATAGCATTGTGTAGTATTGTGTAGCATAGAATAGTATAGTTTTTACTATAGTGTAGTGTAGCATAGTATGGTCTAGAATGGAATAGTATAGTATACTATACTATTGTAGAGTATTGTAGAGTAGAGTATAGTTAGTATAGTATAGTAAAAAGTATAATATAGTATAGTATAGTATACTATACTATAGTTAGTATGGTATGGTATAAGAAAGTAGAGTAGAGTAGGTATGGTATAGAATATTATAGAATATAATAGTATAGTATAATTAATACAGTATATTATTGTATAGAATAGTATAGCATAGTATTATATAGTATAACCCTAAGTAAGCATAATATAGTATAGAATAGTATACTACGGGGGGCAGCTAGGTGGTACAGTGGATAGAGCACTGGCCCTGAAGTCAGGAGTACCTGAGTTCAAATTTGGCCTCAGACACTTAACACTTACTAGCTGTGTGACCCTGGGCAAGTCACTTAACCCCAATTGCCTCACTTAAAAAAAAAGAATAGTATACTATACTATAGAATAGTATAGTGTAGTATAGTATAGTTAGAGTAGTGTAGTAAAGTTAGTATAGTATTGTATGGTGTACTATTAGTATACTTAGTATAATATAGTTATGGTATGGTATAGTATAGAATAGAAGACTATTGTTTATAGTATGGTATAGTATAGTATCATATAATATAGTTAGTTTAGTATGGTGTTGTATAGTATAGTATAGTTTATAGTCTAGTATGGTATAGTATAGTTAGTACGGTATAGGAAAGGATAGTAATAGGAAAGTGTAGTGTACTGTAGTAGAGTAGAGTAGAGTAATAGTATAGTGTAGTACAGTGTAGTATAGTATAGAATAGTATAGTATAGTAAATACAGTATAGTATAGAATAGTGTAGAATATTATAGTATAGTATAGAATAGTACAGAGGGGCAACTAGGTGGCACAGTGGATAGAGCACTGGCCCTGAAGTCAGGAGTACCTGAGTTCAAATCCAGCCATAGACACTTGACACTTAACTAGCTGTGTGACCCTGGGCAAGTCACTTTAACCTTCATTGCCCTGAAAAAAAATTTTTTTTTAAGATTTAAAAATAAATAAATAAATAAATGTATAGAATAGTACAGTATAGTTAGAATAGTATAGTAAAATTAGTAACATGTAGTGTAGTATAGTATGGTTATAGTATAGTATAGTACAGAATAGAATAGTATAGTTAGTATAGTATAGTACTGTATAATATAGGATACGATAGGGTAGTTTATAATATAGTCTGGTATAATATATTATTGTATAGTATATGTGTTGTTTGAAAATATTTGGGAGAGCCTGTCCCTGTTCTAAGTTACTGGGGAACTTAGCTGGGGTTTCTAATATATTGCTACTTATAAATTAGAGGCCATTGCATCAGTCTTTGGCATTTAGCATTTATTATAAATTTGACCACATGTACACCCATCATAGAGTCCCAGGAAGGGGGACTGAGAAGAGAGCCCTGGGGTAAGGTAAGTCAGTATCTGGGGGAGGCACAATAAGCATAGAAGCGAATGACCCCCCTCTTCCCAAGGGCTTTTACCCTCTCAAAGGTAGAGGCTGGTCACTGCACATTGATGCGAGCTAACTGGACAGTAACATTCAAGTCCATTGATTGACATGATTTGGGGGTTGCCAAAGGAAGCTGAATCCTTTAGGTAGTCAGGAAGGTCAATTTACATTTCTTTTGCAATCCTACTTACTCTGGGCTGGCCCTGGAAAAACAGCCAGGCCATGAGTGGGGGAGGTGTCCCTGGGTCTCCCCAAAACCTCATATTTTTTGGTTGTTTTTTTTTTTGGCGGGGCAATGAGGGTTAAGTGACTTGCCCAGGGTCACACAGCTAGTAAGTGTCAAGTGTCTGAGGCCAGATTTGAATTTAGGTCCTCCTGAATCCACTTATCCACTGTGCCACCTAGCTGCCCCTCCAAAACCTCATTATTGATAATTTTCTCACATACAGTTAGTATAGTATAGTATACTAATAGGATAATATAGTGTACTTTAGTAGTGGTATAGTATAGTATAGTTTAGTATAGAATGGAATAGTATAGTATAAAGTAGTATAATTATAGTATAGAATAGCATGGTGTTCTGTAGAGTAGTATAGGATAGTAATAGTATAGTATAAAGTAGTATAATTATAGTATAGAATAGCATGGTGTTCTGTAGAGTAGTATAGGATAGTAATAGTATAGTATAAAGTAGTATAATTATAGTATAGAATAGCATGGTGTTCTGTAGAGTAGTATAGGATAGTAATAGTATAGTATAAAGTAGTATAATTATAGTATAGAATAGCATGGTGTTCTGTAGAGTAGTATAGGATAGTAATAGTATAGTATAAAGTAGTATAATTATAGTATAGAATAGCATGGTGTTCTGTAGAGTAGTATAGGATAGTAATAGTATAGTATAAAGTAGTATAATTATAGTATAGAATAGCATGGTGTTCTGTAGAGTAGTATAGGATAGTAATAGTATAGTATAAAGTAGTATAATTATAGTATAGAATAGCATGGTGTTCTGTAGAGTAGTATAGGATAGTAATATATAGCATAGTAGATACAGAATAGTATAGACTAATATAGCATAGAATAGAATACTATAGTATAGTACAATATAGAATAGTAGAGAATAGAATATAATAGTATAACATAGTATAGTATAGTATAGTATGAATAGTATGGTAAAGTGTAGTTGGATAGGTCTGATCTGGAAAGCTGGGTGATGGGAGGAGGAACTAGGAGCAGGTCACCCAGTGCCCAGGGTGGAGGAGCGGGCTGGTTCCCCAGAGACTTCCCCAGGTGCTTCAGGACAGTGGATGAAGAGGGGCCCGGGGTACACTGGAAAGCTCAGAGCTTGGGCTCTAGAGTAGGGGCTGAGCATGGCCCTGGCTGGTTCTTAGCCCCCAAGCTCACACCCCCTGACAGCTGTAGGCTCATGGTTTGGGGAACACTGGAAGAAGGGGACACGGCACATGGAACAATAAGATAGGACCTTCTATTCCAGGGCAAAGTGGAGAGACTGAAGCATATGTTTTAGGGTCTGAGAGCTACAGCAGGAAGGACCTCAGAGGCCCCTCACTTACAAAGGAGGGAACTGAGGCACAGGGGGGAAGGAAGTTGCCCAACCAGGGTGACCCAGGGTGTGTCAGAGTCAAGATTGGAACCCAGGTCCTCTGACCCCAAAAGCCAGTTTAGCGTCCATTACACCCCAGCTCCGTCAGGCACAAAGTCCAGTTCTACTTCGATAATCCAGATAGAAGCTGTTGAGAAGCAGCCGTGTCTAATGGAAAGGGCTGGAGGCCGAGCGTCATGGCCTCTAGCCACCCTGGCCTACTTGCCTCTTACTCCATTTACCGTCTCTGCACCTTTGCCCTGGCCTGCTCCCTGCCTGGAATGCTGTCCCCCTCCATGCCTGCGTCCTGGAGTCCCTGGCCACCTCCCCTTCCACGACAGGCATTTCCAGGTCCCTGAAATGCCTTTGTCTGCAAGGTTGCCTCCTATCTCCTCCGTAAGGATTTTGTGTATATGGACCCATTTATGGAGAGGTTGGATCCTATATTGGGATGAAAGCACCTTGGGGGTGGGGCTTGTCTCACTTTTGTGCCCCAGAGCCTGGGCCTGTTGCTTGTTGACTGACTGATCGATTGTCTGGATATCAGGAGACCTCTGCTCAGCTGTAACTTCCTTCATCCTCTCTTCTGATGCTCCTTCCCAGCCCTATACATCTGCTGAGCTTCCCCCCCCACACACACACACTTCCTCGGGATCTGGCCCCTTCTCCCTCTGAGCTCCCCTCCTCCCCCCTGGCCCCTCTGGTCAGCCCCTCTCTCCTTTGCCTCCCTCCCTTGCAGGAGCCCCTTGGGCTGGGAAAGGTGGGGCCCCTCCTGCCAAAGCTGTGTCAACAACTTCCCTTTGTCCCCTTCAGACCTCCGGTGGGGCTTCGGCCCAGGGCTGACAAAAGGGGGGGGGCTGGGAGGAGCTTACTTAAGGGGCAGCCCCTCCCTGAGAGCTCAGCAGGACAGCTCCGGGGGTTCCAGGGGAGGGGGCTGCCAGGCCCAGAGCGGGAGCTGTTGGAATGAATCATGGCAGACTCGTCACCAGAGGCCTCACCCCTCCAGAGGCTCCGAGGGGCTGCCTGTTATTAGCGATGGATGATTCTGCTCAGGCCAAAGGCAGCTGGGGCCTTTTCTGTAACTGGAGAGTTGGCACCACTGGCCTTGGTATCAGTGCCCACCACCCCCTCCCCCATCTCCTCACACACACCTGCAAGCCTGGTGCAGTGTTCGGGGGCTGGGGCCCCCAAGAGCTCAGTCCCAGCAGATTCTAACAACAATACCATGGATTTAGGCGGCATTTCAAGGCTTGCAAAGAAAGCTCAGCTCATGTTATCTCATTTGAAATCCTTGCAAGAACCTTGGGCAATGGATGCAAGGATTCCCCCCACTTCCCAGACGAGGAAATTGAGGCAGCAGAGATTAGGTAACTGGCCCAGACTCTCACAGGTAGAAGATGTCTGAGGCTTGATTTGAACCCCAGTTTTCCTGGCTCGGGACCCATTCTCTTACCCATCGTGGTGCCACCTAGTCCCTCCCAGCTCCGCCCTCTGAAATTCTATATTCTAAGGTCCTTTCCAGCAATGCTAGTGAGCCTCCGGTCTGAGGTTCCTTCCAGCCTGGAATCCGAGGCTTCTCTTCTTTCCCAAAAGTTCCTACAAGTCTGGAAAGGAGGCTCTGGGCTTCCCCCATGCAGTCAGATTTCAGCCCAAGGCTCTTGCCATCCCACTGCCTCCCAAGAAGCCATCACCCCCGACAAAAGGTGGGGAGAGCTGCTGGTGACTGATGTGAGGGCAGGGCAGGGAAGACAGTCCTGACGTCCCCACAAGCCAGGCCTCCCTGGTTTCTGGCAGATGGACAGTCGATAGGGTCAAGGCTTTGATGAGCTCTAAGTGAGCCCCCACTGCGGGCTTCTCCCACTGTTGGCAGGCTGACTGTGCCAGGGCCTGGCTGTCAGGAATAGGAGGCACAGCTCTGGCCTTGATAGCCCCTTAAAGTTCTTTTCTCTCGAAGATTATATGAGCCAAGGGGTGTATTATCATCCCATTAAACAGATTAGGAAACTGAGAGCCTGGGAAGGGAAGTGACTCACCCAAAGCCACCCCGCTGTAGCTCCTAACAGCAAACCCAGTGTCCTGGGGACGAGCCTCCTTCTAATCCTTGGAATGCAGATGTGGCCTTCATTGCTGGGCCAGCAGCTGGAGCCTCCTGAGATAAGGAGGTTCAGCCAGAACTTGACTTTCGATGCTATAGATTGTGGGAAGCCAGGGTGACCTCACCCCACAACAAGGAGCTAGAGGAATCACAGCCTCTCCCTGGGAGCTCACAAATGGAACCCCCAGTACGCCACACTTGATAAGTGGTCTCCCAGCCTCAGCTTGAAGGCTTTTGGGGAAGGGGAGCACCCCAGCACCCCAGGCAGTGAATCCAACTGGGGACAGTGCTCAGGGTTAGAAGTTCTTCCTTAAATCTACCTTCTTATGACATCTCCCCATTGTTCCTTGTTCTGCCCACTGGGGTTAGGCAGAAGAGAAGTCATGCCTCACCCACACAGGACAGCCCCTTGGACACTAGAGGACCTATTCTGGCTCCCAAAGTCTTCCCTTTGGTCCAGAACTCTTATTGCATTGGCCGGGGGTGCTCCTGGTGACAAATGGTCTTTTTCCTTTTTCTTTAAGCTCTTTGGGATACAGACGTAGTGGTGGTATTGCTGGGTCAAAAGGCAGGCACAGTTTTATTAACCTTTGGGCATAGTTTCAAATTGTTCTCCAGAATGATTGGACCAGTTCACAACTCCACCAACAGTACATTAGTGTCCCTATTTTTCCACATCCCCTCTAGCATTTGTCTTTTCTGGTAGGTGTGAGGTGGTATCTGAGAGCTACTTTCATTTGCATTTCTCTAGTCAATAGTAAGAAAGGAGGCAGCTAGGTGGTGCAGGGGACTCTGGGCCTGGAGTCAAAAAGATCTGAGTTCAAATCCAGATTCAGATACTTACTAGCTGAGTGACCCTGGCAAGTCATTTAACCTCTGTTTGCATGAATTCACTGGAGAAGGAAATTGACTCAATTCTATTGTTGTTATTGAGGCATTTTTTAATCATAGCTAACTCTTCACGATCCCAATTGGGGTTTTCTTGACAAAGATACTGGAGTGGTCGACCTTTTCCTTCTCATTTTGTAGATCATTTTACAGCTAGTATGTGTTGGAGGCCAACTTTGAACTCACAAAGATGAGTCTTTCTAACTCCAGATTGGGCACTATCCGCTGTATCACCTCTCTGTTCCTATATATTTAGTATATATTTGAGAAATGAGGCCTTTGTCAGAGAAACTTGTTATAAAATTTTTTGGTATTGTTTCATTATCTATGCTGCTTTTTCACAAAATGTAGTTTCCCTGATTATCTCTTTAAATTACGTCTATTTTTTGCCTTTGCTTTTTCTGAGATCACGTTCAGCTGAAGCAAAAGTAAATTCTGATCCAGCCTTTTATTTTAACTCTGTGTGTGTCTTTGTTTCAAGCGTGTCTCTCATAAACAGCAAATTGTTGGATTTTGGTTTCTTTTCTTTTTTTCTTTTTCTTTTTTTTTTGGGGGGGGAGGGAATGAGGATTAAGTGACTTGCCCAGGATCACACAGCTAGTAAGTGTCAAGTGTCTGAGGCTGGATTTGAACTTAGGTCCTCTTTATTATTATTATTATTATTATTATCATCCCTCTCTGTTATCTTTCAAAGATTGCTGACAGTGGCTCATATTCACATCAGCCAGTTCTTTCAAAACCCATGGATGTAGATTAACTGGTTCTGATGGATTCTACTTATCAAGGGCTACTGGGTTCTCTCTTACAATCTCCTTATTTACCTTTGGTATCGACCCCACTCCTTACTATCCATTTTTATTCTGTCCTTCTCAGTCCAAAGATCATTCTCCTTGGCAGCAAAAACAGATGCAAAATAATAATCGAGCAACTCTAAGTATCCCAACTTGAAGTATTCCTACAAATAAGGGATAGAGAAGATCACAAGAGACAAAATATGTATTTTTTTTGTGGGGCAATGGGGGTTAAGTGACTTGCCCAGGGTCACACAGCTACTAAGTGTCAAGTGTCTGAGGCTGGATTTGAACTCAGGTCCTCCTGAATCCAGGGCCAGTGCTCTATCCACTGCGCCACCCAGCGGCCCCCCAAAATATGTATTTTTGATTGCATGAAATAGAAAAGTTTTTAAGCAAACAAAATCAAGGGAACTAGGTTAAGAAGGAAAGGAAAAACAGTTCAATACAACTACCAGGTCTGTATTCCAAATAAATCATAAAAAAAGGAAAAGGACCTACAGGTACAAAACTATAGCTGCTCTTTTTGTGTGGCAAAGAATTAGAAACTGAGGGTATGGGGGCAGCTAGGTGGTACAGTGGATAGAGCACCGGCCCTGGAGTCGGGAGTATCTGAGTTCAAATTCGGCCTCAGACACTTAACACTTACTAGCTGTGTGACCCTGGGCAAGTCACTTAACCCCAATTGCCTCACTAAAAAAAAAAAAAAAAGAAATTGAGAGTATGGCCATCAGTTAGGGATTAGCTGAACAAGGTGTGGTATATGATTGTGATGGAATTCTATCATGCTTTAAGAAATGATGAATGGGAAGATTTCAGAAGAAATCTGGCAAGACTTACATGAACTGATGCAAAATGAAATGAGTGGAACCAGGAGAGCATTGTACACAGCAACAGCAATGTTGTGCATTGATCAACAATGATTGACTTCGGTCTTCTCAGCAATGCAATGATCCAAGACATTCCAAAAGACTCATATTGGAAAAGGCCTCCAGAGAAAGAACTGTTGAAGTCTGAAGTCAGATCGAAGCTGACTTCTTTTCACTTTATTTTTTTTTTTATGGTTTTTTTCCCTTTTACAAACTGTAATTTTTTTGCAAATTGTTTATTCTTTTACAACATGACCAATATGGAAATATGTTTTACATGATTGCACATATCAAATTGCTTACCTTCTTAGGGAATGGGGAGAAAAGGAGAAAATTTGGAACTCAAAATTTTATTTAAAAAATATGGGGGCACCTGAGTTCAAATCTGGCCTCAGACACTTAACACTTAACTAGCTGTGTGACCTTGGGCAAGTCACTTGACCCCAATTGCCTCACTTAAAAAAAATATGGGGGCAGCTAGGTGGCACAGTAGATAGAGCACTGGCCCTGGACTCAGGAGGACCTGAGTTCAAATCTGACCTTAGACACTTGACACTTACTAGGTGTGTGACTCTGGGCAAGTCACTTAACCCTCATTGCTCCCCCCCGCCAATATATATATATGATGCTAAAAGTTGTCTCCAGGATCTCAAACGAGAAAATCCCAAATAGGGGCAGTAGGTGGTACAGTGGATTAAGCACCAGCCCTGGATTCAGGAGGACCTGAGTTCAAATCCAGCCTCAGACACTTGACACTTACTAGCTGTGTGACCCTGGGCAAATCACAACCCCCATTGCCCCACAAAAAAAGAAAAAAAAAAGAAAATCCCAAATGGGGGCACAAAGAGCGAGACACAAGTGACCCACAATGACAAATGATAATTGTGTTGATTAGTTTTGCTGAACTTCTGTCCCCCCCACTACTTGGTTTTTAAACCCTTGTTATAAGAGATGGACTTGGAAATGAAGGTGTTGTAAAAACAAAGAGATATCAGTTAAGATTTTAAGAAATATATTTGTTTCAAGAAATGGCTCCCTGTGTAGGGGGGTAGAGAGAGATCTTGGGGAATAAATTTGTCATAAAAATGAACTATGTCAACTAAAAGAAGATGATTTTTTTTTTTTTAAGCAGTTGATCTGCCTTCTCTCCATCATCAGTTTGGATCATTCCATTGACCCCAAGCAGCATTCCCAGCCTTCCTTTGAATATCCTCTTTCCCTCCAAAGAGCTTTTCAAGAATCTCTCTTATTTGTCCTTCCATTTACTGACCAGCCTCTGAGAGGTGGGGCTCGGGGGCATTGTCCTTGGGGGACCCTCATCATGCTTGGTATTCCACGCCTCCTGCTTTCATCTCTTCCACTTGTCTTTTTTTGGAATCTCAATTGGTTGAGGAGAGCCCAGTCCCACCGCCTCTCCCCAGCTTCCTCAGCCTCCCCCTCCCCCATCCACCTTCCTCCCCATTGTTCTTCCCAGTGTCTACTGCCCTCCCTCCCAGACCATCTCCCACCCCTCCTGTGCTGACTCGGCCTGCAGAATGTCAGGTTGGTGATCTGTCAGCAAACACTTACACCCTTGGGCAGCTTGCTCCTTGCAGAGGAAATGAGGCAACTTTAAAGGGATCTCCCTGGGTAAGCCCAGGATGCTTTTGCAGCATAAACAATTAACTCCTGATTTGTCTGTTTTTAAGCTGGGGACGTCATAGAAGGGGGGGGGCTGGTGTGCTGTGCTTTGGAGCCTGAAGGGCCAGGCCTCTCAGGAAGAGCAAGCCTGCTTCTCCCCGAGCGTCCCCAGTGACTTCTGCTGGGCAAGGTCTGGTGGAGAAGGTTACCTGTCGAACATCTATCTCCCTCCTCTCCTCTCCCAGGAACCTTAGTCGATGAGACAGGGAGGGCTTCTTACACTGGCATCCATGGGTAGATTTCGGGGTGGGGATGACTTTTTTCTTTAATATTTTGGTAAGTGCATTTCAGTACCATTGGCTTCCTTTGTAAGCCTGTGTATTGTCTGCATCTATAATTTTTATTTTTTTTTTTTGCGTGGGGCAATGAGGGTTAAGTGACTTGCCCAGGGTCACACAGCTAGTAAGTGTCAAGTGTCTGAGGCCGGATTTGAACTGAGGTCCTTCTGAATCCAGGGCCGGTGCTTTGTCCACTGCTCTACCTAGCTGCCCCTTTGTCTGCATCTATAAAGAGATGACGTGCACATCCTTCACCAGACTGCCCAAGTCCTGCTCTAGGGAGTCCCCATTCATTGTTCCCCTTTATTTCTAGAGCACTTTTATCACAATGGGAAGGGAATACCAGGATTATTCTCTCCACATGACAGATGAGCAAACTGAGATTTAGGGAAGCGATTTGACTTCTCCAGAGTGCCAAAGACCCAGGAAGCATCAGAGTCGGGAAGAGTAGGCATGACTTCCTATTTTTCAATGATGATCAAGCAATCAATGTGCATGTATTAAGCACCTACTATATGCCAGATACTCTGCTGGTTGCTGGACATACAAAGGTCAGAAATGTCCCTGCCCTCAAGAGCTCACATTCTGTTGGGAAATGGAATAGAATAAAGAGTCATTTATTGCTTTCAATATGCCAAGCGTTGTGCTAACGGCTGGGCGTACAAGTAGAAAATCGAGATAGTCCTGGTCCCGAAAAGGTTCATTCTAATGGGAGAATGACACATATAGGAGGGTTTAGCAGCAGGGTGGATGGAAAGAGCTAGTGGTCTGTTGGGAGCAGTGTTGGTAAGGAAGGGGAGATCCTGGTGGGATGGGTTGGGGAGATAAAACAACCAACTTTTCTGCTTGTTTCATTTTATTTTATTTTTTTGGCGAGGCAATTGGGGTTAAGTGACTTGCCCAGAGTCACACAACTAGTGTCAAGGGTCTGAGGCCAGATTTGAACTCAGGTCCTCCTGACTCCAGGGCTGGTGCTCTATCCACTGCGCCACCTTGCTGCCCCTCTGCTTGTTTTATACAAGCAAAATGGCACCCTACGATAATAAAGCAGACCAGTGTCCACCATGCCTCCATGATTCCTGGATCCAGGGATTTCCTCAGTAAACTCAACCCCTTCTCCCTCCTGCCTACATTTTTTTTTTCCCAAATCAAAACTTTTATTGAAACTCGGGCTGCCCAATGACGTAAAGACACTGATAGAATAATGTTAACACAAAGGAAAGGGAAGTGCTTCATAGAGAGAGAATGTGGCTGGAGCAGCCAAGAGGCCAGAGCCTGTGAGGACGGGAGAAAGACGGAGGGGACAGGAAGAGAGAACAAAAGCGAGGACTCCCGGATTCTCATTCCTTTCATCCTCCTGAGAATTAATCTAATCTATTACTCTCCGGCTTTCAGCGACAGCTCTGTGCACATGTCTGCCAGGTGATCCCAAACTCCCAGAGGTTTTGCTCTCTCTCCTTCCTTCAGGAAAAAACAAAAAATCCCTCCCTCGAGGTTGGCTGGGCCAGCTCTGTCCTTCTTGCTTCCGGTGGTCTTCACTCTGTCATATACACTTTGAAGAGAGAGCTGAGGTAGGGGCTGAGGACTCCTGGGTCCTGGGCCCAGTCCTGCCTTCAGAGGGTAATAGATCCAGTGTAGAAAAGGACTTCAGAGTCAATTTAGTCTGAAACTGCTATTTTACGTAAGGAGGAAAAGGATTCCCAGAGAAAGGAGGTAAACTCGCCCACGGTCAGACTGGGAGGAAATATTGAAACCAGGTCCTCTGACCCCTGAGCAAGAGGGTGAACTGTCTCCCTATAATGTGTGCTACCTTGGCCATGTGACCTGAGATTATTGGTCACTCCGGGCCTCAGTTTCTCCGTTTGTAAGGAAGTTGAACTAAATGAACTCTAAGGTTACTTCCAGCTCTAACAGCCTCATGTACAAACCACTAGACTTCCTAAAGAAGTATATGTTCAAGGATAAGGGTAGGGTTGAAATTCCTAAGTGGGGGCTCAGAGCCATTGTGACAAAGTTCAGGATTTTGCTCCTAAAATAAAATCCCTAAGGCTGAAGAGAAGGGAGTCCAGCAGACCTTGGACTCATTATGTCACCCTCAGACTTAAATTATTATAAGAGGGTATCACCCTAGGCTCTATCAAAGCCCCACCGTGGTTGGTCAGCTCAAGGGTCACACATTTCTGGAGGGTCTGAACCTGGCTCTTGTTTCAACAATTCTCCCACAATGCTTTGCACACAGGATACTTGACAGTTTCATTAATTGGAGGGAAGATGAAAGCCCATCGGTGACCGAAGGTTCCTTGGGTGACTGTCCTTGTGTCATTGGGAGCTCCGGGTCCCTTCTGGCCCAGGCTTTGCCTTTAGCACATCAGATCACTCCCACACTCCCAGATGAGGCCACCCCTCCCGACTCCCACTGAGATACAAGCTTAAACCCTTTTGGCAACTAGAATCTTACATTTGGGGTCCACTTCAGCCCTGCCGAGGCTCGCCATGAATAAACATACTCCATGAGAAGCAACTTGTCAGAATGGATGGGTGACTTCTTGGGGCCTGGGATGGTCTCCCTTCTTGCCTCCACTTCAAGGCTCAGCCCAGGGGCCACTTCCTCCCAGAAGCCCTCCAGATGCCCTTAATTTCTTAAGGCCTTAACTTCTTAAACTTCCCAGGGCACAGGCTTGTCTGTTTGCTGTTTTATCTTGTCCTTATCCCCCCACCCCAGCCCCTCTACCTGCAGAAAGTAAATGCCTGGAAGACAGGGCCTATTCTTGTTTGGTTGGTTTTTTGGGGTTTTTTTTTTTTTTTTTGCGGGGTAATGGGGGTTAAGTGACTTGCCCAGGGTCACACAGCTAGTAAGTGTCAAGTGTCTGAGGCCGGATTTGAACTTAGATCCTCCTGAATCCAGGGCCGGCTGCGCCACCTAGCTGCCCCCAGGGCCTATTCTTTATTTAATCTGTATCCTGTTGCTGCCCATGGTGGGCCCCGGTGATCCAAGTGGACCAATGACAACACGAGGCCACCATGGGGGTTGATTTCAGTGGAATATCCCAGGGGAAGAAGCTCTTACCAGGGAGAGGGAGGAAGAGCTTGTGGAGGAGGGGGTGACACTTGTTCTGCCAGAGGACAGAGCTAGGAGACACGGGCCAGAGGGGCACTTCCTAGAAATG
The DNA here is from genome assembly GCF_019393635.1 of Dromiciops gliroides. Lineage (NCBI taxonomy): Eukaryota > Metazoa > Chordata > Mammalia > Microbiotheria > Microbiotheriidae > Dromiciops > Dromiciops gliroides. Next base: position 5,176,462 of record NC_057861.1, read on the forward strand.
AGAGCTGCTGTAAAGGGGTGTGGGCCATCTGGGCAGGGAGAGGACTCCCCGGCATTCAAAGTCTTCAAGGAGAGGCTAGACAGTCACTGGGGGTGTTGTTGAGGGCAGGGGCAGGAGGCCTGGTTCAGATTGGGTTTGGACCAGGAAGCCCCTGAGCTCCCCTCCCGCTCCCATATTCTGGGATTGTTTGGGGTGCCCACCTGGTCATCCTCATTGCCACTCCTGCAGGACTTTATCATCCATTTCCCTCCTCTCACTGAGTCAGGCAAGGAGAAGGAGGGGGCAGAAGCAGGTAGGTGGCCCAGTGAACAGTGTTGGACTTTAAAGTAAGGAAGCCCTGAGTTCAAATCCTGCCTTAGTCACTTACCAGCTGTGTGGCCCTGAGCAAGCCACTTCAGCTCCGCCTGCCTCAGTTTCCTCATCTGTAAAGTGGAGATAATAATAGCACACACTATAGCAGTGTGACTTGGGGTCAGTCACTCTCAGCCTCAGTGTCCTCATCTGTTTTACAGGTAGTTTTGAGGATGAAATGAGCATATATTTGAAGCCTTTTGCAAAGCTTAAAGCTATGCCCATTATTAAGTGATGGCTCCGATTGGGAGGATGCTTGTCCACAAGGTTCTTACCTAACCCTAAAGCCTGAGACCCCACGGGCACCCCCTTCCTGGCAGTCACACGACTTGGGGGACACAGCCCTCCCACAATCGGCAGTCAGCCCGCCTTTCCCCCTACTTCCCATCCCTAGCATTTGCACAGAAGCCCCTTGGACTGGGGAGGCAGGCGCCCCCTGAATACCTGAGAAGGCTGTTCGGCTGAGCCCGTGGTCACAAGGGACCCATGCCTTCCTAAGTGATGGGCCGCTCATGTTTCTGGGCCATCTCCATTCTGGGGTTTCCAGGACCCCCTTTCTGTGTGCTGGGTCCTGGCCAAGCACCTGTGAGTCAGGGCCTCATTCAGCCCTGCTGTTTAATTTAGCTTTGGACAGCAAAACTGCATTACGGCTGATCATGGGCTAATCCCAAACCTCTAAAGAGGTTTAAGGCACTCTGGTTTCAGCTAATCCCGAAACCCAAGCCTGAATCCCTGAAAACCCTTCCGCACCCCAGCAGGACAGGCAAACAGAAGCCTTCCCGGCCTTGGTTATTAAAAGGACCTGCCGTGGCTTGGGGATTTGGGGCCGAAATCTGAGCAAAGGTGACAACACCCTCAATACCGTGGTCATTCCTGCTCAGGGAGGGCTAGCAAGGTCCCTGTCCCCTCTGAGATCAGGGGAGACGGCCCCTTTCACAGCTGGGATCATGGGGATGGACAAGAAGGGATGTTTGCTCAGCAACTGGCTTGGATTCACAGAACTCTCCAAAGAGCTTGGCTCCCCCATGCCTAGTACGCCCTCCTTCTTCACCTCCCTCTTTTAGAATCCATGAGTTTCTTCAAAGCTCAGATCAAATGCCACCTCCTACAGGAAGCCTTTCATCATCACCCTTCCCTTACTCCAAAGCTATTTTTGTATTTCTTTTATATCGCCTTATCTTTGTCTGTCATGCTTCCCCATTAGAATGGAAGGGCCCTGTGAGCAGGAACTATTTCATTCTTGCCTTTGTCATTTTTGTCCATGTAGCACAGTGCCCAGTACCCAAAAGACACCTAATAAATAATTATTGAATCATAGGAACAATCAATATTGGAAGAGTTGTGGAAAGACAGATATACTAGTACATTGTTGGTGGAGCTGTCAGTTGATCAAAGCATTCTAAAAAGCAATTTGGAATCATATAAAGAAAAGCACTAAAATGCCCATGTCTTTTGATCCAGAGGTGCTGAGCACATGCTTCAAGGAGGTCAGTGATAACAAAGAAACCCCCCATATGCACAAAATATTTATGGCAGTACTTTTTTATAATAAAAAAAATTACAGAGGCAGCTGGATGGCACAGTGGATAAAGCGCCGGCCTTGGATTCAGGAGGACCTGAGTTCAAATCCAACACTTGACACTTACTAGCTGTGTGACCCTGGGCAAGTCACTTAACCCCAATTTCCCCGCAAAAAAAGAAAGGAAGGAAGGAAGGAAGGAAGAAAGAAAGAAAGAAAGAAAGAAAGAAAGAAAGAAAGAAAGAAAGAAAGAAAGAAAGAAAGAAAGAAAGAAAGAAAGAAAGAAGGAAAGAAAGAAAGAAAGAAAAAGGAAGGGGAAAAAATTACAAAGTACACATGTGCTTCTCCTTTTGATTGGAGAGTGGCTAAACAAACTGTAGTTTGTGAGAAATGTTGAATTTGATGAATACAGAAAAACATGGAAAGATTGATATGAACTGATGTAATGAACTAATAAAAACAGGAAAACATTATAAACAATGATCACATGATGTAAACGGAAAGAGCAATGACAAAATTGCAGAACCATAAAAATGGAAGGCTATGAAATCATAGTGACCAAATTTGGCCCCCCAAAAGAAGAAAAAAGTCTATTCTTTCTTTGCACAGGTAGGGGACTATGGGTACGGGACACTACATACAAGGGTGGGACTTGGTTGATATTTTGTTTTTGTTTTTGTTTTGTTTTGTTTTTTTGGTGAGGCAGTTGGGGTTAAGTGACTTGCCCAGGGTCACACAGCTAGTGTTAAGTGTCTGAGGCCGGATTTGAACTCAGGTCCTCCTGACTCCAGGGCTGGTGCTCTATCCACTGCGCCACCTAGCTGCCCCAGATATTTTGGTTTTGTTGAACTATTTTTAAAAAATTCTTTGTTATATTCTTTGTTATGCTCTCTGGAAGGGGAAGGAGAGGGAGGGGAATGGGAAACATGGGTGATATAAAAACAGATTTCAATGAAAAGTTTTGGTTTTTTAATGCATGTTCTATGAATGAATGAATGGAGGAAAATCCCTTGTGTGAACTACAGCCCCAGAAAAGGTTAAAAAGCCTTGGACCTGAAAAAGATACTGACATACACAGTCTTCACAGCACACACAGCATGTGTCCCAGGCCACTTAGCTGCTCCAAGATAATCCCGATTTAGTTGAATCCCAAAAAGCAGGAAATTCAAAGCTATTGATGAAAATAAAAAAGGCGAGTAGGGTGAGTGTAGGCATTGTCCCCAGGCCCTGTGAGTCCACAGGCCACTCCTTATAGAGTTACACGGAAAGAGAATCGGGCCTCCAAGTTTTATGGAATTAAGAGTGGGTGTTTTTTTTTTTTTTTTTAATCAAGCCCGGATCAATCTGGCTTACAAGCGACGATTGAATAACATGAGATGTTTGGGAATGTGATGGAACCTCAAACAACAGACTGCATGACCTCTGGTAAAGCCAGATGGTCTGGCTTAGTTTGGGGCTCTAAGCAGGAGGTTGGAGCCTGCTCCTTCCTCCCTCCCTTCCTGCCTTGGGCTCCCCTGGCCATCCAGGATCCCCTGGGGCTTTGCCTGAGCTTCCAGACCAGCCTGGGCCAGAACTGGAGGCAGAGGAAGTGGTGAAGCCACTTATTTTGTTATTAGTATTACTCTTTAATTGATGTCATTAATATTTTGTGTGTGAATGAGGCAATTGGGGTTAAGTGACTTGCCCAGGGTCACACAGCTAGTAAGTGCTAAGTGTCTGAGGCCAGATTTGAACTCAGGTCCTCCTGAATCCAGGGCCGGTGCTCTATCCACTGTGCCACCTAGCTGCCCCAGTGTCATTAATATTTAATTGTTATTAGTAATCTTCCATCAAAGGCCCATCTGATGCCTCATTGAGGTGGCCAAGCAAGGCTTTGCCAACCACAATCCAAGCACGGCTGGCTTGCTCTCCCAAGGACAGTGAGACTTCCAGCATGGGCCCAAAGCAGTCCAAGCACTGACTGGCTTGAGTCCAGATAAGCCCTTCCTTCACCACGGGAGGGTGAGAACCACAGCAACCAGCAAAGACCCTCTAGTGCAAGGCATGGCAGTGGGCTGCCAGACAGAGAACGCGCACACGTGGATGGAGCTGCAGACCCTGCAAACAACAGGTCATCCTTGCTAATTATTCAGCACTTCCGTACTTGTGTTTTTTAAAACCTCCTCCTGGGGCAGCTAGGTGGGCAGTGGATAGAGCACCAGCCCTGGATTCAGGAGGACCTGAGTTCAAATCCAGCCTCAGACACTTGACACTTACTAGCTGTGTGACCCTGGGCAAGTCACTTAACCCTAATTGCCTCACCAAAACAAAACCAAACCTCCTCCTTGGGTACATTTTAGTGGATTCTCATCAGTTCCCTACACGATTAAGCCTTTTCAGGATCCTTCCAATGGCAAGAAGTCCTCATGGCCTGAGTCGGCCCATCACATCTCTCATTGGTAGGAGCCTCTTCGCACCTTCCCTGACTACTTGGGTCCTGTCCTTGGGGCCAAGAAAAACGAGGCTGATCTCTCTTCCCTCCGGCAGCTCTCCAAATATCAGAAGACAGACATCACAGCCTCCCTCAGTCTTCTCTTCTCCAGGCCTTACCATTGCAAGTCCTCTCAACTCCAGGGTCTTGTCCTACCTGAGGCCCTTCCTGATCCTCCCAGCTACTAGGGCCTTACTCCTGCCAGCCTAGAATCCCAGTTCTAGAGATGGAAGGCCTAGAGCGCGAATTTTCTCAGAGCCCCTTGAGTCCCTCACAAACATTTAGAAGCTCATAGAAAATGAGACTGAGGCCCAAGATCACACAGGTACCAAGTATCAGAGCTGCTGAGATTTGAACCCAGGTCTTCTGTCTCCAGGCCCAGCACACTTTCTACTGAACCATGGCTTCCTGACACAGACAAAATGTACAGATTTTGTATTTACTTTTCTGTGCACAGGTTGTTTCCCCCAAGAGAATGAATATGTTTCCTGAGGGCAGGCACTGTTTTGAGGTTGTCTCTGTATCCCCATCACAGAGTGGGGCCCCTGGCAGGCCCTTGATAAATGCTTGGTCATTACTGTTTGATGGATGAGGCTGGTCTCAAGACCTTTGGCCCTCCTCATTGATCCCCGCTCCGGCTTATCAACATTTTGTTTTCTATCCCAGACATGGGGTTTCACATATAAAAGGAGCTACAGTGAGGAATTCCCTTTTCTGAAACAATTTGGTACCTCCTCTGTTGTCAATAGTCTTAAGTTGCCTAGGGGGTTACATTGTGTCTGACTCTCGGTGACCCCATTTGGGGCTTCTTGGCAGAGATCCCAGAGTGGTTTGCAATTTCCTCCTCCAGTTCATTTTACAGAGGAAGAAACTGAGGCAAACAGGATGAAGTGACTTGCCCAAGGTCACACAGCTAGTAAGTGACTCAGGCCAGATTTGAACTCCGGTCTTCCTGACTCCAGGCCCAGTGCTCTATGCCCTGGGGCATTAAGGAGTTAAATGACCTGCCCAAGATCACATCATCTATATGTGTCAGAGGACCAACTTGAACCCATGACTTCCTGATGCTGAGGCTAGCTCTTTCTCTACAATTCCATGGGACTCTTTCAAAAACCATAACATCGTAAGCTGGATCCAGCCCCTCAGATGTGGGCTGACCATGGCAGAGAATAATGGGACCCTCGCCTCTCTGGTGCTGGGTAACAGCCCCTTCAAAGGCAGCTCAGATTGCATTTGCTGGGGCAGCTAGGTGGCACAGTGGATAGAGCACCAGCCCTGGAGTCAGGAGGACCTGAGTTCAAATCCAGCCTCAGACACTTGACACTTACTAGCTATGTGACCCTGGGCAAGTCACTTAGCCCCAATTGCCTCACCAAAAACCAACTACAACAACAAAAAACAGATTCCATTTGCTTTTCCCTCTGATGGTCTATCATGCTGTGACTTAAATGAACTTTCAGCTCACTACAAATGGTTTGTTTGTTTATTCAGACGAATCACTACCCATCTACCCTTCCCACTCCCCTATCCTGGGTGAGTTTGTTTGAACCCAAGCGTGAGATTTGGTTTGTCCCTATTCAACCTTGGCATTAGTTTAGATGCAGTGTTTGAGCCAGGCGGGATCTCTGGGGGTCTGGACTCTCTCAAGCGGTCTGTGTGTTAGCTAGGCTTCCCACCTTTGGGTCCTCCGAATCTTTGATGATGGTGCCATCTGGGCCTTCATCCCAGTCTCTGGAAGGTTGTCACATGAGTCCTTTGTGGCCCTGCTCACCAACCCTGACTCTCCCCAATCCCTTCTCCAGCCATGGCTCCTTTACATGGGCTGCGCGCCCCCCACCAGAACGCAAACTCCTCCAGGGCAGGAACAGTCTTGCTTCTGCTCTTGTCTCTCCATAGGGCAGCACAGTGCTTGGCACACAGGAAGCCCTCCACAAATGCTTTTCACTTCTTCATTCATGCATAAATCACTTTCAAGAGGAACTCTCCCAGGGCCCTCCACCTCCAGCCAGAAGAGACCCCAGAGGCTGTCAAGTCCAGCTCCCACCATTCACAGAGGAGGAAAGCAGGGCTTGAGGAGGTGGACTTGTCCAAGGTCACACAGGTCATAAGCCACACATATAGGAAGAACTCAGGTTCTCTGACTCCAGACCAAAAGGAAGGGCTACAAGGGGCCTCAGAGACCGTCTGGTCCCTCACTTTACAGAAGAGGAAACTGGGACCCAGGGAGGGGAAGTAGTTAACTCACAGGCCAGAAGCAACAGAGCCTGGAGTCTAATGACAGCAGTAAGGGGTGGGGTCAGCAAGTCTAGCAATTCTCCACTCTCCATCCCAACCTCCCCCCCAGTTCTAGACCCCAGTGGATTCCCAGTGGAGGCACTGCCAACTCAGCTTCCCCTCAACCAGCTCTCAATCCCAGGGGATGCCAACACCTCCCCAGACATCCCAGCACCCAGGCTGGACACAGACAAGGGGTCTCTGGCTCTTCCCTCTTGGACCTTCCCCAAATCTCACTGATTCTTCCTTCATTGTCTCTCTGGATCATTCCTTCCTCCCCTCTCCTCCCCTCCCTCCCACCCCAATCAGGCTGTAAACTGGTCTCTCTGCCTCCTGATTCTCCCCCTTCCAGCCCATCCTGCTTGCTGCCAAACAAATCTTTCCAAAATACTGTTTTCATCATGTCCTTCCTTAGCTTAAGAAAATAAGACGGTCCCTTATTGCCTCCTGGTTCCCATCCAGACTCCTAGCTTGGCATTCAGTAACCTCTACCAACTGGCCCCACCTGAATTTCATGTCATTTAGGGATAGAAGGGATCATGGGATCAGAGATTTAGTGCTAAAAGGCACCGTGGAAGTCATAGCAACACTTTGTGGAATAAAAAACCGAAACAAAGCTAGCGCTCTTCACTGGGGAAATGGCTGAACAAATTGTGGCATGGAAAAGTGTTGTTATCGTTGTTCAGTCATTTTTCAGTCATATCCGACCCTCCATAACTCTATTTGGGTTTTTTTTGGCAAAGATCCTGGTTTGGTTCACCATTTCCTTCTCCAGCTCATTTTACAGATGGGGAAACTGAGGCAAACAGGGTAAAGTGACTTGCCCAGAGTCACACATCTGGTAAGTGTATGAGGCCAAATTTGAACTTGGGTCTTCTTGAATCTAGGCCCGGTGCTCTATCCACTGAGCCACCTATATTATTGCCTCATGAGAAATGAGAAATATGGGGAATTCAAAGACATTCAGAAAGAAAGTCAGTCAACAAGCTTCCTATGTGCCAAGCATTGTGCTTAGTGCTCAGATTATACAGAATGTGAGAACCAGCCGCTGCCTTCACGGGGCTCACAGTCTAATGGGGGAGGCTGGGGGGGTAAGGACAGAGCTGGGTCCGCAGACCCAGAGAATAATGCCCATGAGCAGCACAATGATGTGAAGGAAAACAACGGTGAGAGACCCCAGGACCCCGAGGGAGGCACTCAGCAGTCCTGGCTCCATGGGACGGAGGAGGAAATTAATCTCCCTATTTTGGAAGAAAGGAGAAAGCCCACAGCTAAGAAACAAAGCCTGCGCGCTCAGACGCCATCACTTTATATCTTCAAACGGCACTTGTTACAATACGTCCCAGCACGGAAGGTTGTTGGCAAGTGATAACAAACATAATTCTAAAAAACCCATTGCAGAAGAGGACATGGTACAGGAATAGGGGGGAAAATGCTCAATAATTAAAGAATAAAATTTGATTTTTTCAAAAGGAAAGAGCATTAACACAGGAATAACAAGGCCTTCCCAGGCTTCAGGCCCCAGCTCCAGGCTCACCTCTTCTGGAAAGCTCCGTGCTTGGATCTGGGCCTGGATTTGAAGCTCAGCTTTGCTGAGGTCACCCAGATGACCTTGGGCAAGTCACTTCCCTTCTCTGGGACTCTGTTTCCTCGACTGTATGATCACCGAGGGTCAGATGAGATAATCCCTAAACTCCCCACCTGTGAAGTACATCTGGCATAAGCCCAATTCCCTGTCCTGGAAATTAGGGGCTGGAATATTGTCCATCCCTCCAGGGTCACACAGATAGTAAGGGTCTGCAGTGACCTTCAGAAGATGGCCCAACGGAAGATGGCAGCAGTGTCATCTTTGGACACGAATTTGGGGGTATGAACTGAGCTGAGTTTTGAGCCTAATCCCACTCCAGAGACCAAGATGGCGGCATAGGGGAGAATCTGCCCTCCACTGTGTTGGGAGAAAAAACTATCTGCTCGTTTTTGTCATATCTGTGAAATCAATATGAGCCAATGGCTATTAATTAGCTGGTTAAATGAAACAGCAAGCTAGTTGCTGGCCCTGTCAAACTAGGGGGAACACAGCCAACTCAAGTCAATGGCAAAGAAAAAAGATAGTCCCAACTGCCCCAGGGTACCTGAGTGCCCTGGGTGCTCCACCAGGCCTAGCCCAGAGAGACTGGGTCAGAGTCAGCTACATCACAGCAGGAAGGGCCTTCAATGCCAAGAGAGGATTTTGTAATGGGGAGTCACTGGAGTTTACTGAGGAGGGGAGGGGTCCTCCAGCTTTAAGAAAATCACTTTGGCAGCAGCTAGAATAGAGTTTTTTATGGATGTGGAATTGTTTATCCTGGTCTTTGTGAGATTCTGAATGCTTACCCTTTGGGCTTCCCCTAAGCAAGGACAGCAAGAATTTCTTTCCATTCTTTACATCTGTTTTTTTTTTTTTTCTTTAATGGGGAAGACTGGAGATGTGTGTCAAGAAGATATTGGTGTGACCGTCCAAGGCTTCTCCAGGATTCTTCTGCATTTTTCCTAAGTCACTTCCGCCATGGTGGTATTCGATGCCTCTCTTAGGAGAAGAGCTACAGACGGAACCCTAGACAACTCCATCTTCACCCATGGTCCCAACCATATTGTGGTGTATACTGCTGAGTGCCCATCTGGGAATGGTTTTACATTCTCTGTCAAAGACTGTGGGAGGAAGGGCTTAGTCAGTCAGAGGTAGAACCTGAACCCAGCTCCTATTGCCTTGGGGGCCACCTCACCATTGACTGTCAGGCTGCCTCTACATTTTTCATACATATTCCAAGGTCAAATAGAAACAACTTTTAAAATTGAAACTTTTCTTCCCTTTGAGGAGTAGCTTGGTATAATGGCTAAGGTGATGGAATTGGAGCCGAGAAGGCCTGAGTTCTAATCCTGCCTTGGACACTTACTAGCTATGTGATACTGTGGACGTTGCTTAATCAATCCCAGCCTTTGTTTTCCTTATGTGTAAAATGAGGCCAATACCCGAACCCTCCTCACAGGCCTGTTGTCAGGATCAAATGACGTGATGTGTCCAATGGTTTGGGGTTATAGAAATGTTAATATTCAAGTCTGTTATAGAAAACGCCAGCTTTTCTGAATTACTGGTTTGTTAATAGTTGAATTCTAGCTATCAAGTGAGTTATTGGTCTAGCAGGCCGCTAGGTAGCACTGCAATGGATAGAGCACTGATCCTGGAGTCAGGAAGACTCACCTTCTGAGTTCAAATCTGGCCTCAGACACTTACTAGCTGTGTGACCCTGGGCAAGTCACTTCACCCTGTTTGCCTCAGTTGCCTCTTCTGTAAAACGAGCTGGAGAAGGAAATGGCAAACCACTCCAGGATCTATGCCAAGAAAACCCCACACGGGGCCATGAAGAGTTAGACCCAACTGAAATAACAGCAAAAAAAATTGGCCTAGCCGTTGATAAAAAGACTTCTTCACCACACAGAAATGCATCGGGAAATAATCAGAGAATACTTGCACCCGCTCTGAAGTGGAACTCAAAGCCCTTTCTTTCCATCTCATCCTGAATCTCCAAAAACTGGCCCCTAAGACCCCTACGTGGGCACGTGGCAGGAAGAACACTGCCCTGCTCCAAGGAGAACACTCCCATTAGCTGGTGCCCCTGTCACATTAATACTCCCATCTCCTCCCCAAATCACTCAGGACTCGGGCTTTCGTTTTTCCATCCATTTCCTGATTAGGTGGCAGTTTGGGAGTTTGTGTTAAGTACAGATTTTCAGCGACTTCAGGTTTTCCAGCTTACCACTGGGCTTGGCCCAAAGTAAGGGTTTAATGAAGGCTTTTCCAGTCCATTTTCTCTCCAAGTTTAAATGCTAGGCACGCATAAGTACTTCACAAATGCTGGTCAGTTGATTGATTTGCCAGACTCCAGGGCAGCGTATTCTTCCTGGCTCTTGTTGGTACATTTCCTGGCTTACATCATTCCTACCTTTTAACAAGCTACAGAAATCTCCATCCTCCTCAAACCCGCCACCTTCTCCGCTGGCTGCTCACTTCCTGAATCCACCTTTCTCTTCTGGAGTCCTTGCCTTCTCTGGGAATCAATGTCAAAAATGCCACCCGCGGCCCTAAGATCTCCTTGGCCAAGACTTAATCATATGTGGCAACACTTTCTAGGTTCCTTCTGGTGCCTCGTCTGTGCCTGGGGGAGGGAGGGATTATCTGGAGCGGGAGCAGGCATCTGGTTGGACCAGTCTTGGGAGGTTCTCTGGCACACACTGGGCCCAGGCCCTGGAAGGTAGCAGACCTCTCTCAGCATTACCGGGGGAAGAAATGGGTGCTTTAGTACCCCTGGACAGAGATTCATCCAGAGTAGAAAGTGGAAGGCCCGGTTCTCCTAAGTACTAGCTGTGTGACCCTGGGCAAGCCTCCTCCCTTCTGAGGGCCTCTGAAAAAGGGGCATGGCACAGGGATGGGGTGCCTCTGAGGGCCTTTTTTGTTCTAAATGCTCTATCATAACAAGAGCAAATTCTACTTTAAGGTTTGCAGAGAGCTTGATAAATATCATCTCATTTTATCCTCACAACCACCATGGGGGCTAGGTATCATCTCTACTTCCCAGTTGTGGGAACTGAGGAAACTGAGGTTAAGTGACTTACCCAGGGTCACACAGCTATGAAAGGTCTGGGGACAGATTTGAACTCAGGTCTTCCTGATTCCAAGTCCAGTACTCTATCCACTGAACTACCAAGGGTGCCAGAAAATGATAATAATAAAACAATGGGAGCAGCTAGGTGGCACAGTAGGTAAAGCACTGGCCCTGGATTCAGGAGGACCTGAGTTCAAATCTGGCCTCAGACACTTGACACTTACTAGCTGTGTGACCCTGGGTAAGTCATTTAACCTTCATTGCCCGGCAAAAAACAAACAAACAAAAAACAAACCCAACAACAACAACAATAACAACAGTTATAGAGCATGTAACAATTTGTAAAGGACTTTCTGGGCAAAGAGGTGACGCAGTGGATAAAATGCCAAGCCAGGAGTCAGGAAGACTGAGTTCCAATCCAGCCTCAGACACTTCCTGGCTGTGTGACCCTGGGCAAGTCACTTCACCCTGTTTGCCTCAGTTTCCTCATCTATAAAATGAGCTGGAGAAGGACATGACAAACTACTCTGGTATCTTTGCCAAGAAGACCGCTAGTGGGGTCTTGGAGAGTCAGACACGACTGAACGACAAAGAACTTGACATGTCACCTCGTTTGCCGATAGCGTCTTCAGGGGACGGTGTTTCCTTCCTCCTCTTTGGGAATAAAATAATAGTTTATTTAGGGTGCTAGGGAAAGGAAAGCAAGAGAGAAATCCTTGGACTTTTTTTCATGGGGAGAAGGCATGGCACAGAGTGTGGCTCTGAGATACCTATTTCTCTAACTAGCACTTCTAGAACACTTTAGATCTTGCAAAGTGCTTTACACATGTTATTTCATTTGATCGTTACGATAACCCTCTGAGGTAGTGGCCACGGTTATTCCCATTTTACAGATATGGAAACTGAGGCCAAGAGAGCTTAGGGTGACTTGCTCAGCGCCTCACAGCTAGGATGCAGTTATTTGGACTCAGGTCTTCCTGACTCCAAGTCCACTTGGACCCAGCTGTCAAACCCATTTTCCAGAGAAGGAAACTGAGGCACAGAGAAGAGCCCATGGCGATAGTAGATAAGTGAGGAGGCGATGTTGAAACCTCCAAGTCCAGTGCTCTGCCCACCTCTCGATGCTGCCTGTTCCTTGAGGGGTCTAGATTCTGCCATCCTTAGCTCTGGAAGGCTTCTTGGGATATCTGTTTCCCATCAGATTTTGAAGGAGAGGTGAGATGGTATCTCTTGGCTGCTGGGAGGACAAGCAGTGACTTGTACTTGGGGCCCAGAGACAAAGAGCGCGGGAGGCCCAAGAAAGCCAGGCAGGCAGCCTAGAGAACATCTCTGGCTCCCCCTCCTTTGTGGAAATGGGGTGGGGGAGTTACATCGGGATAATGTGGGATCTGTGGAAGGGGGAGGGAGTAAGAAGGGAGGGAGGGAAGGGAGGAACCCACTGAGCTAACCCTGGGCTCTGGAAGGCTGTTCCTGAGGAGCACAAGGGCCCGGGAGATCCCCCACGTGGCCGGGCTTTTCAGAGAGGCCAGTGGGGCAGTGTGGTCCAGTAGAGAGAGTGCCAGAGAGTCAGATGACCCGGGTTCAGATTCTGGTTCTGCCATTTTGAGACAAGAAATAGGTATCTGCCATTTTGGACAAGTCACTCCATCTCTCGGGGCCTTGATTTCCTCATCTGTAAAATGGGAGCAGAGTTCAGGCTCCACAATCCCTGGGGTCTTTTCCAGATTTGTCCTCCACAAACAGGCCTGAGAGGACTGAGGAATGGTAGAATGGCCACCGGCCTTAGTGGATGGACAGTCACTCCTGGTTTGCAGAGTCCATGGCGCCTCATCCCCTTTCTGCCAGACGGCTTCATTTGTGCATTTCTGGCTCCCCATGTGGCATCTTCCTTCCTCTGAGCTAATACAAGATACACATGAGATGCTGCCTTCAGGGGTTTACAGAATTCCCTTCCCCCTTCCTCTGGGGGACCCATCTCCCAGTTGTGAGCCCCAGTGGAAAGAGGGAAGCATTTGGGGCTGGGTGACTTGGGTCTAAATCTTGGCTTGGCCACTTATTGTTCATGTGATCTGGGGCTTGCCACTAGGCCTCAGTTTCCCCCCCCTCCCCCCCGTAAAAGAAGACTTGGACTCTGTGGCCCCGGGGGTCCCCTGTGTCTCCACATTTATGAAGCTGGGACTGTGGGCTCAGGGCAGCCATGTCCATTCCTGGAGACCCCCCCCCCCCGCCCCATCCTGCCCTCCTCCCATCACCCAGGCTTACAACCTTGGCGTCACCCTTCACTCTTCACTGCCTCTCCCCCAGATCCAATCAGTCGCCCAGTCCTGTCATTTCTGCCCACACAAAATCCCTCGGATCCATCCTCTTCTCTCCACTCATGAGCCACCACCCTCCTTGACGCCCTCATCACCCCTGCTATCACCTCCTAATTGCTTTCTCTGTGTGCAGCCTCTCCCGTCTCCAACCCATCCTCCACCCAGCTGGGATTCCTGACGTGTCAGTCACTGGTGTCTATGGAGACCCAGAAACAAGCTGGATTTGGAAATTTCCCAGATTAAACTTGGGTGGGAACAACACACATCACCACTACAAGGCACCACAACTTAGATGAACTGCAAAGGCCGATTTTTGTCCCAGAGAACAAGTGATGAAACATAGCTCCCTCCTCTTGTAAGGAAGTGGGGCACCACGGGCACCAAATTCTGTATATACCGTGAGAAGCAGTCATTCTATTTGTAGCTTTGACATAATTCTTTTTTCTTGTTCACTAAGTATCTCAAAAATAAGTGTAGTATTTTTTTTTTCAGGGCAATGAGGGTTAAGTGACTTGCCCAGGGTCACACAGCTAGTAAGTGTCATATGTCTGAGGTCGAATTTGAACTCAGGAACTCCTGAATCCAGGACTGGTGCTTTATGTACTGTGCCACCTAGCTGCCCCCGATATTATTTTTTTAAAAACCCAAAAGAATCCTAGAAGGATGGAGTCTTCTGGAGCTCTGAGGGACCTCAGGCATCAGTAAAGATACCTCCACTCCAGAGTTTTGCCAGTAACCAAAGGCAAGCTCACTGGCCTATAGTTTGAAGACTTAATTCTTTTCCTTAATAAAAACAGGACATTTGCTCTTCTCAAAAACTGGGATCTCTTCCATTCTCTACAACCTTTCAAAGATGGTGGACCATGTGTCTCATCCACTAGTTCTTTCAGTCTCTGGTTGTACAGCTTACCTGAACCAGTAGCCAGAACTCACCAGGGGCAACTGGGGGCTCTTTGACCAACCCCGTTCTAATCTGAGGCACCAGCTCCCTATCTGCCATTTTTGTTCCATTCTTTCTGGTACAAAGACTATTCTCCTTGGCAAAGTAAGCAGAAATTGAACGAGAATTGATAGCTTTGCTTTCTCTCTGTGGTAAGTCGTTTTTGTCCTAGCCAACCAAAATGTCCCTTCTGATATTCTGCTCTTTCCCTCCATATGGTTGGCATAGGTGCATACATGCATGGGCATGCGTGGGCACACATACACACACACAGACACACACAGATACACACATACACCCCTTGGTTCATTCAGGCTTTGGTGGTCCTGGTGTTATTCTTTTCAGTGGAAATCAGTGGCCTTCCTTCACTCCACATCACAATTCTGCCTATTACTGCCAAAGCGACTTTGAATATCTTTTTCTATCCCCAGGGCTTAGCACAGAGTAGGTGCTTAATAAATGTTTATTGGATTGAGTCAAACTTCCCCTCTCCGGCCTCAGTTTCCTCCCCTGTAAAATGAGGGAGTTGAATCCATGACACCTAAGGTCCCTTGCAGCTTTAAATACTTTTCACCCTTTTGTATTCATCTTCTCTTAGACATATTCAACCTAAAGGATAGAAAGCTGACCCTGGAGCCAAGAAAACCTGAGTTCAAGTGTTGTCTCTGACATATATTAATTGGGTAATTTGGGCAAGTTCCTTAGCTTTGGGCAGCTCTTGAAAATAATATGTTTTGGGGAGCAGCTAGGTGATGCAGTGGATAAAGCACTGGCCCTGAATTCAGGAGGATCTGAGTTCAAATCTGGCCTCAGACACTTGACACTTACTAGCTGTGTGACCCTGGGCAAGTCACTTAACCCTCATTGCCCTGTAAAAAAACAAAAAGAAAAACGAAAACAAAACAAAACAAATCTGGCCTCAGACACTTGACATTTACTAGCTGTGTAACTCTGGACAAGTCACTTAACCCTCATTGCCCCACAAAAAAAAAATAATAAAAGTAAAAATAATATGTTTTGGAGAAGGTGCCACCCTGGGCTCACAGAGGGACGTATGAGCTCCCACTAAAATTACAGGTCAAGTCCTTATCCTCTGACACCCATTCTTTCTTCCCTCTTCTCTAAATGTCTTTTAAAAATTGAAGTTGGGGGGCAGTTAGGTGGCACAGTGGACAGAGCACCGGCCCTGGATTCAGGAGGACCTGAGTTCAAATCCAGCCTTAGACACTTAACACTTACTAGCTGTGTGACCCTGGGCAAGTCACTTAACCCCAATTGCCTCACCAAAAAAAAAAAAAAAAAGAAAAAAAAAAGAAAAAAATTGAAGTTGGGGGGTGAGCTCCTTCTGTGGCCACATCAGCTCTGCTTTTCCCTCCTTATCAGAATGGGTTTTCTTTGCATCTTCACAATTTCATCCTTGAGAGCTCCCTCCTCCCCACCCCAGTGGACTGAGCCTATCTGACACAGGTGTGGGTCTTATAACAAGTCATCCATCTACTTAATCGTGCCCGACCTTTATAGAGCACTTCATTTGCAGCCAGAGGTATTTGTATGACACACTGTGGGCTTGTGGGGCGCTTGGTGCATAGTAGGCGTTTAACAGATCCTGGCTGATTGATCGGTTGATTACGAGCACTTAGCACAAGGCTCTGCAATTAAGAGGTGCTCTGTGAATAGGTGCAGACAATTAGGACGGGGCCACATATTCCCCATGAAAGGTTTCGGGGCAAAGAGGAAAGCCCAGGGAAATTCAGCAGCTCCAGATCCTTAAGCCCTGTCCATAAAGCTCACTCCTCACCTTCTCAGAAGGCCCTGCCAGCTCATAGGGAGTCTCTGAGGATTTTTGAGAAGCTCCGGGTGGGGCATTTAAGTGATACCTTTGGGACTGAGGAGTCCCTCTTAAAGCAACAGCTCTGGAGGGACATCGCACTTCCTCATTCCTTACTTTATTCAATCATGCACCCCACAGCCTTGTGTGTGCACAGCAAGGTGACTGTGCTGTGGCCAGAATGTTCTTCCTCTGCATCTCCATCTCCTGGGAGCTCTAAGGCGGCCCTCTCACGAGCGGGGAGGCCTTTCCTCATCCCCTCACACCCTCTCTCTGGCTCTCTTAACTCTCTGTGGGCTGGCTTCTGACCGTGTCATTCAATTGAAACCATGCGCTCCAAGATTAACGAAATGATCATTAATTGCCAAACCTAGTGGCCTTTTCCCAGTCCTTCTCCTTGGCCTCTCTGCAGCTGCGGACACTGTTGGTGACCCTCTTCTCCTCGATCCTCTCTTCTGTCTAGGTTTTCAGGACAACCCTCTCCCGTTTTCCGGGCTCTCCTCCTCCCTCTCTGATGGTCCTCCTCTGTCTCCTTTCTGGATCATCCCCCAGATCATGCACCCTAACCACAGGTGGCCCTCAGGGCTCTGTCCCTCTTGTCTCCTGTTTCTATACTGCTTCCCTAGGCAATCTCATCTGCTGGAATGGATTCGATTATCTTCTCAATGCTGACGTTTCTCAAATCTACTTATCGGCCTCCAACCTCTCTGCTGACCTCTGGTCCAGTATCTCCAACAAACTGGATCTCCTGTAGACAATTTAAACTCAGTAGGTTCAAGGGGACAGCTAGGTGGCGCAGCAGATAGAGCACCGGCCCTGGATTCAGGAGGACCTGAGTTCCAATCCAACCTCAGACACTTGACACTTACTAGCTGTGTGACCCTGGGAAAGTCACTTAACTCTCATTGCCCCACAAAACCAACCAAACAAAAAACCAAAATAAAAATAAATTCAATAGGTCCAAAGTTGAATTCATGATCTTTCCCCCCAACCTTCTCCACCTCCTACCTTCCCTATCACTTCCTGTGGAGGGCACCACCACCCTCCTGGGCTCCCACTGGACTCTCACTGCCCCTCCCCCCATGTCTGGGGCTTGCCGGTCATTCAAAAATGTCCCCTCCTCTCCTCTGACACTGCCATCACTCTGAAGCAGACCCTCGTCTATTCACACCTTAAGGGGAGGCAGGCAGACCCCACCCAAGAATAATTGTAATGGCTGGGGGCAAGGGTCTGCGTGCCTCCAGTCCCTGCCCTCTTCGGTCCATCCTCTCCATTCATCACCGAAGTGATTTTCCCAACACTTGGGTCTGACCACGTCAACCCCTATTCACTAACTCCGGTGGCTCCCTATCCCCTCCAGGATTAAATATGCAGCCCTCCGTGTGATGTTCCTGCCTCCCTCCCCCTCTGTGCCCTTTATGCCCCAGCACTTGCTCTGTGATCCGGTGGCAGCCCGTTCCCCATGCTGGGCACTCTCCTTCCTCCTCCCCACCTCCTGGCTTTTTCCTTGACTTCCTTCAGACCCCAGCTAAAATGACCTTCTCGGAAGGAAAGCCTCTCCCAGCCCCTCCTTTTCGAAGCTTGATGGCATCTAGTTGTTGCCTCCCCGTCAGACTGGGAGCCCCTTGAGGGCAGGGCTGTTCTTTTGCCTTAGAGCTGAGCACGGTGCCCAGCACATAGTAGGCGCTTCCTAAATGCTTCCTGACTGTCTTTCTCCTAGAACGGGGGGGGGGGGGGGGGAAGCATCTGGCCTCGGTGAGCGGAAGGCCCCATTCCGGCCATGGCCTCGGCCCAAGTCTTTCCAGAGGGGTCAGTAAAGCAGAACCAGGCACGGAAGGCCTGGATCCTCGATGGAGAGCAGGGCCGTCCACTGTGCGTCCTCATGGCTCTCTGGAGGCGAGCACCCCGGCTTCTTGCACACGGGGCCCACCGCCCTGTGTCCTAGTTAGAGACACTTGTGGTGTTTTGTTCATCTCAGGGTGCCACCGTTTAGAAAAAGCCCAAACACGAGACTCTACCCTTGAAGAGGAAGGTGAATGAAAGAGTGGGATTGGCTGAAGGCTTGAGAAGGCCACTGGTCGGAGGGTCTCCCGACTCCCAAACTGGCTTGGTCTGCTTGGCCCCAGAGGACAGAACCAGGAGAAAGGAGTGGGTGAAACTTGCAAAAGGGGTATATTGAGGGTGAAATTCGGGAAACTGAGGAAGCAAGGGAGCTGTCCGCAGAAAAAAGGGGCTTCCTGGAGAGGTGGGGGGTGGCTCTCCCTGGGGTCCTTTGAGCAGCTGTTTGCGGCTTACTAGGCCAGGGTTGGGCGTGGAATACCTTTTCAGGTATTGTTGGCCTAGCTGGTGGTGGTGGGATGGTTGTGAAGGGTGTGTGTGGGGGGGGGCACGAGCACCCGCCATCTCTGTGTCTGATTCCCAAGTTATTACTGCCCAAGGGAGACCCTGAGGGTGGCAGAGAACAGGGAGGGGGAGGAGGTTAGGGGCCCAGCCCTCATGGCTGGCAAGCTGAGGTCCAGGGGAGGGAGCCCCCCAGGGCTTCCACTTAAGCCAGTGGCTGCAGGTTTCTAGGGAGGCTTTAGGAGGTGGGACCCCTTGTGTGCCCCCAGTACCCTGGGGCTGGGGCGTCATTACTCAGGCCCCCCACCTTGGTTTGGAGCTGACAAGAGGATGTGAGCCCGAAGGCGGGAGCTGCCAGGTTGCCCCAGTGATGGAGGGCTCTGGGATTAGGGGGATCGGAGGCCCCCACACTAGAGGGGCAGGGCAGGGCCAGGCAGCTGTGAGCCAGGAACGGGAAGAGCAAACAGACTTACACAGCCCTGTATTTACTCATGGAGGGCTAAAATAATCTCATTGTTTTCCAACTGTGAGTTGACAGGAGTTGAGATTCCACTGTGAACTTCTGAAGCTTAGTGGGGTGAGAGACACAAAAGAGGCGGCCTGTTTCCCAAGCGCACACCTAGAAAACCTACAAACGTGACTGCCAGGTGAGAATCGGGAGGGCGGGTGGGCCTGCCTGCCTGGGAGCTCCCAGGGCCTCTGGTTTCCAGAGCTGGGGGAGGGGTGGAGACAGCCAACCCTCTTGGGGGCATGAGGGAAGCAGCCCCAGAAACTGCAAAGGCCACATGGGTTCCGCACAAATGCTGGAATGCTGGAAGAATGAGCCCTGAGAGTCCAGAAGCTAGCTGGCCCAGCCCCCTTATTTACAGAGGAGGAAACCGAGGCTGGGGGTCACACAGGTAGCATCAAAGGTGTGACTGGTAGGTATAGTCACCCTGTAACAAGCAGGGGACTGGGGAGAGGAGATCAGGCAGCATTATGGGGGTGCATTGTGTGGGTGCATCATGGGCTTTCCCTAAGAGCCTGGAGACATCTATCAGCAGACCACAAGCTGTCAGGGTCTCTGAGGACAGAGTTAAAAAAGGAGTATGACAATGAAGAACACTGATGAAGGCATCGTGATGTTATAGGATTGAGAGCGAAGATGCCCCCCCCGCCCCCCCCCCCCGACTCTTGGAAAGGAAGAGGTAGACAACAGAGAGAGGATGAGGGATACCTGGGCAGACCAGGCCAATAGACTTGACTTCCTCCTAACTAAAATCCATGGTTACAAGAGAGAAACCGATTGGATTGGAGGAAGAGGAGGGGAGGCAGGGGCAGCTTGGGGAAGCAACTTCAATGGAGAAGAAACATGGCCGTCACGCATTTTGTGATAGAGGCGGGGCACCTACAGCCCCTTGCTCTGTGCTCTGGATGCCTCCTCCCACAAGCTCTCTGACCCCTTTGATCCAGGCTCATGATTGCTCCCCATCCCCCCACTCAGGGGATCCTGGATTATCTCTTCTCCAGGGGAATTTATTGTCATGATGTGTTACCCTCACCAACATACACTTGTTGGGTTCCGAATAGGGGCAAGGCTTTGTGCGAGATCCCGTGAGAATGAATGAATGAAGGAATGGCTGAAATGGCTAAGGATCTCACTGTGTGCAAGGCTGACTGACATAAGCTCCTGTTTGTTGTCTCAGGTGGATGCATTGTCTGGGGGAGCTGTAATTCACAGAAAGTTTTTGTCCCTTCGAGAGGGGCAGGGTGGTGATGATGAGTTCCAGAAGGGCAGAAGACTAAGCCACAAGGAAGTCTCAGAGTGGATGGGGTCCATGGGTGAGGGCTGCGTGGACATCCCCCAGCCTTGATCTTCTGACCTTTGGAAACTCACAAAGTGTTCCCGGGGCCACGCATTGGCCTTGGAAGGGGATGGGGTGGCATGGTCCCTCTCCCCCATCAGCTAGGAAGGAGTCCCACCAAGAGAAAGCCCCTTTTTTCTAGCCAATCAATGAGGTACCTCTTCCCCATGTGGTTACCAGACCAGAATCAGACACATCAGAATGTCTACACATGCTCTGAAGTCTCTCCAAGGTATTTCTATTATGCATCACTGCAAGTCTCTCAGAAACAGGATTCTCAGCTTCATGCAAGCCAGGGAGTGGATCAGGGGTTCTCTGCCCATGCTCAGTGGCCAGTCTCCTCTTCCAGGGGCAACAGTATACAAGACACCCTGAGCCCTCAGGGTTCCCCCCAGAGTCTCAAGGGGAGCTGTTGGGACGTGGGTTGAGAGAATGAGCCCTGAGCCTGCAGACATATGTAAGTATCATTTAGAGAGGGGAAAAACCACAGATGATCAGGGAACTAGGAAAGGCATCCTATAAGAAAGCCAGGGACTCTGCCTTCAAGTGTCCTAGGGACATTTAGGTAGGGGAAGATGCAGCTTTTTCTGCTCCACTCCCTCGGTGACAGAGGCAGGAAGTGGTCGAAGAGTCCCACTTCTTCATCTTACAGATGAGTAAACTGAGGCACAGAAAGGTTACATGACTTGGCCAGGGTCTAGTAAGTATCTGAGGCAGGAGTTGATCCTTGCCTTTCCCCCAGTCTCATCCAGTAAGCCATGTTATGTTCAGAATTTTTATTTTATTTTCCCAAATGACATGTAAAAATAAATTTTGACTTCAATTTTTTACAACTTTGTATTCCAAATCCTCTTCCTCCCCGACAAGAACTCAAGCAATTCAATATAACATATACATGAGCAGTCATGCAAAACATCTCCACATTAGCCAGGTTGTGAAAGAAAACAGACAAAAACAAAACTTCGGATAAAGGAACAAATAAAATAGGATGCTTCAGTCTGTATCCAGACACTATCAGTTCTCTCTCTGTAGATGGATGGAATTTTTCATGAGTCCTTCAGAGTTGTCTTAGATCATTGCATTTATGCCATGTTATGTTGAGATTCCTCCTTTGAGGACCCTTCCTCCTCTGTCTCTGTGACTCTGTGGAGACCCATCCCTTTTCCCCACCCCCACAGCACAGAGACTAAACTGGTGCTGAGAGAAAATGAAGTGCTATTTGGGGCAGCTTCAGTGGGGCAGTGGATAGTTCTGGGTTTCGGGACAGAAGACCTCAGTTCAAAGCTCATGTCAGACATTCACTAGGCTGAGTGACCTTGGGCAAGTCACCTAACCTCTCTCAGGCTTATTCTCAGTTACTTAAGCTTTCTCAGTAGGTAGCTACTATTAACCTCATCTGTAAAATGGAGACAACAGTACCACTTCATGGGGTTTTTGTGAGGATCACATGAAAAAGCACACTTAAAAATGCTTTGCACTTTAAAGTAGTATTTAAATGCTAGCTATTATTATAATAATAAATGTAATTAACATGAATAATTAACAATGAAAAGAAATACTTGTAATAATAGACAGCAATAATAAATCAACAAGAACCATTCCCCATGAACATTGATGTGTCAAATACTAATTACCCAAGAAGGTTAACACTTGAAATCACTTCAAACAGAATTCTCCAATCCCCTTCTGTCTGCCTCTGGCACACCCAGGGCCAGTCCACACCCTGGATCTCAGCATCCCTCACGGCTCCATCTCCAAGAACCAGGACTCTGGAGTTTCTTTTCCATCTCCTATTATTCCGGCTCTCCCTATGCCTCACTCTTCCTCACTCCTTCTCTGTCATCATTGCGACCTCTAGTCCCTTCACCCCTCAACATCCTCCCAGGCTGGGACATTTGGGCAGGAGCTTTTCATTTTCTCGCTGAGGAAGCTGAGACTCAGGGAAGTTATATGGAGGAGAAGGGATGAAATCCCCCAACTTGCAAAGCGTCCGACCCTTTCCTGAATTCTGTAGCTCAACCCTAGAGTCAGCCAGTTCAGTGTCATGTTATTTTTTAAGCAACCAAAAATCTGTTTGCTAAGTTACTGTCATCTGTCCTTCCTTCTCAAAGAGGACGAAGACATCGGGTACATCAGGACAACTGGAGATGGCCCTGGATGTTTAAGGCAATTGGGGTTGAGTGACTTGCCCAGGGTCACACAGCTAGTATATGAACTGAGATCTGAATTTAGGTCTTCCTCACTCCAGGGCCAAGGCTTTATCCACTGCCACCTAGCTTGCCCAGTGTGCTAAGTACAGAGGATTAAAAAAGGGGCAAAAGCCTTTGTTAGCCTATGAATACTTGTTTATCTCTGTTGTCTACCCCTCCTGCTTGCTCTGGAGAAGAGAGTGAAGTGGGAGACCTTGCACAGCCCTCCCTCACTCAAATTCAATTCAGCAAGCCATGACGTCATCCTGATGTCCGGGACAAACAACAACCAACAGCTGTGATTGTGTCATCAGGGGAAAGAGAGAAACCAGCCTTCCCCAGACCATAGAAGACAAAAGTGAAATAGCTTCTGGCCCCCAGGGGCTTACAGTCTAATGGGGAGACAACATGCAAACAAGTGTATACGAAGCTGCTGGAGATGAGACCAATGGGAAATGACAGAGGGAAGGCCCTGGAAGGAAGGGGCTGGGGGAAGGCTTCCTGTAGAGGTGGGGTTGGTCCATGTGTAGGGGCCGGCCAGAAAGAATGCCCGGGGCCAAGGCTCTTGTTCTTGGGGTAGCCAGGAGGCCTGTCACTGGATCAAGGAACTGCTGGGCCATTTCCATGGACACGTCTCCTTTGTACACTGTTGTGTCCGTGGTGTCTCTGCCCTTAGTCTATGAGCTCCTTGGCATAGGAACCAACTTTTCCTTTTCTCTGTGGCCCTGGCTCTTAGCTCGGGCCCTGGCACACAGCCCCTGCTAAATACGTGTTTAATGAATGAACTCCCTTCCCAACCTTGTTCTATCTACTCCTTGTGGCGAATTCTTGTGTGGGATGAGGAACAAGAGTGTTCCAGGTCACGGTCTTGACTTCTCTGCAGCCCGCCCATCCCTCTCTCCTCCTCGGTATCCTGTTCTTTCTGGGTTTTTAAGACCACCCTCCCTCCTGCTCTCCTCCTCCCTCTCTGACAGCTCCTCCTCTGTCTCCTTCCCTGGACCCTCCTCCAGACCATGCCCTTTCACCCAAGGTGCCCCTCAGGGCTCTGTCCTGGGCCTCCTTTTTCTCCCTCTGTACTGCTTCACTGGCTGATCTCATCAGCTCCTGGGGATTGAATGACCATCTCTACACAGACCATTCCTGCCCCAGCCTCTCCGCTGACCCCCAAGCTGAGACCTCCAACTGCCTCCCAGACATCACCAAATGGACGTCCAGGAGACATCTAAAATTCAGTACGTCCAAAGCTGAACTCATCATCTCTCCCCTTAAAGCCTCCTCCCCACCCCACTCCCCATCCCACCTTCCCTATTACTGTCAGGGGCGCCACCCTCCTCTGAGCTTCTCAGACTCAGCACCTACTGGTCATTCTGAATTCCTCACCATCTCTCCCTCTCTCCTCCCCTCCCCTCCAAGCTGTTGCTAAGGCCTGCCAATTGCCCCTTGGGACCATCTCCTGAATACACCCCCTGCTATTCTCTGACATTGCCCCCACCCTGGTCCAGGCTCTTATCACCTCATACCTGGAATACTGCAGAACCTACTGGGGGCATTGCCTGCTGCAAGTCTCTCCCCACTCTGGTTCATCTTCCATTCAGCCATTAAAGTAATTTTTCCTACAATGCACTTCTGATCATGTTAACCACCCTCCCCCCCAACTCCCAGAGAAAAAAGTCCAGTGGCTCCCTGTTGCCTCCAGGAGCAAATACAAGACCTGTTTGGCATTCAGAGTCTTTCCTAAACTAGCCGCCTCCTTCCTTCCCAGTCTTCTTCCATCTTCTTCCTCACAATATTCTCAGTCCAATGACACTGGCCTCCTGGCTGTTCCAAGAGCAAGACTCCATCTCTCAGCTCCGGACATTTTCTCTGGGTGCCCCCCATGTCTAGAACACTGCCCCCCCACTTTGACTATTGACGCTCTCTAGCTTCTTCTAAGTCCCTACCTCCAAAGGAAGCCTTCCTCTGCCCCTTTTCATTCCAGTGCCTTCCCTCTAATCATTATTTCCTAGTTATCCTGTAGAGAGCTTGCTTTGTATACACTTATTTGTATGTTGTTCTTCCCCACCCCCTCATTAGACAGTAAGCTCTTGAGGGCACAGAGAGTAGCACATAGTAGGTGTTTAATGGTTGTTGTTGTCCTTCATGTTCAAATAGGACCAAAGCGACATCACTGCTGGGATCCAGGTACAGTGTGTCCGTCTGTGGCTGATCAGACCAATAGGCGCTTAGAAGGCTGGGGGTGGGGGCGGCACAAATAGTCCACATGAACATTTGGAGTGGAGATGGTGTGTCTTCTTCCAGGAACAGTAAGGTTGGTTCTTTATCCCACCTTGCAATTTCTCTTCTACAAATACTCCATCTTCCCTCCCTGTCCCTTTGCACAGGCTGTATGTCCCATGCTTGGAATGCAAATCCCTTGGAGTCCCTTCCTTCAAGATTTAGCGGCTATACCACCTTCTACAGGAAGAAGTCCTGATCACCTCCACCTCTTCCCCAACCCTGTGCTAGTTCCTCCTCAAGCTGTTTCATTTATTTCTTTTTATTTCTTTTTTTTTTTTTTTGTGAGGCAATTGGGGTTATGTGACTTGCCCAGGGTCACACAGCCAGTAAGTGTTAAGTGTTTGAGGCCAGATTTGAACTCAGGTCCTCCTCACTCTAGGGCTGGTGCTCTATCCACTGTGCCATCTAGCTGCCCATTTCATTTATTTTGCAGTAGTCTATGTAGCAGAGGACTGGAGACCAGTTTTTCTCCAGTAGAGATGTATACTAATACCAATTTAGATAAAGATTTGGTCAATCCCAACAACTTTGGGTTGCTTGCTTCATTGTTCATGAATGGAGTTGCAAGAGAGGGAGGCACAGTAGCAGACATATTATGCAGAGAGAGAGAAGGCATTGAAAAGCACAGAATGTCTCAGAACTCTTTTTTCACTGGCATCTGGCTGGGGGCTCAGGATCCGTATAAGAGAGACTCTTATTGAAGGAATGAAAGGCTCTAGAATGCATGACTCTGGTGTTTCCCTTTAGGCAAATAGAAGTTTAGTTGTCTCCCCTTTGTTTTCTTGGTCTGGGATATCCCTTGGTAGGGGTGGAGTTGAGGTTGGTCATATGCAGAAGAGAGGAAGAACCCTTCCCTTTCTGTAGTAATCCAATGGGTGAATCTTCCCACTCTAGTAGAGCTCTGGGGACAAATCCCACCTCTGACTCTTCCTAGCTATATGGGCTTCACATAAACTTCCTGTGCCTCAGTTTCTTCATCTATAAAATGGGCAATCGGACTAGATGGCCTCTGACATCCCTTCCAGCTCTAAAATTCTTGAATAACTCCCACAAGTATATGGTTACATTTCTATATACTTTTAAGTGTGCAATCTCCTCCATTAGAATGTATTCTACTTTTGTCTTATGTAGTGGGGGGGGGTGTTATTTTCCCTCTTTCCCACTGATGTAACCAAAGATAGTGAGGGTCGGATAACAGAGGTAACCTGGTTTTAATGTATTAATGATGTCCAATGTCTATGCTCCGTCATTCTTTTAGGAAATGTGAAGTTCTGTAACTGAACTGGAAGGGGAGCTGCCCATTTGCCCACTGACTGAGGCAAAACTAGCCACACTCTGAAGGCCTTGAAAAACAGTTTGAGTTTGTCACTCCCCGGTACAGTCGAGACACATCCAGGGAGCAGAGTCTTTGTCGTGGGAGACACAGAGGAAGCAACAGCATTCCATGCAGGAGGATCTTCAGGATCTATACCCCTGCCAGCCACCCATGGATTCTAGAGAAAGTTGCTACAAGGAGCAGACCCAAGCACTTGGGTTGAGCAACCCAGATGACAAACCCAAGTGGAGCAGCATGAGGATTCTGAGAAAGCTCATCAGGCCTGGAGGTGGTCCCATGTTCCCTACCAGTGTAACTTACATCTATGCCCACTCTTTGTGGGAGAGGGAACCTCAGGGTTATGGTGTACGTGTGATTTTTGTAGCTACTTAAAAAACATCTTAATAAATGCCTTTGCTTTGAACTTAACCGGCTGACTATTAAAGGCAAGTTCTGTGGTAAGGACCTGTGAATTGGCATCTTGGGAACGGAGTCCCACAGGGTCCCGACAATGGCTGAGTGCTGACTTCTGAGGGAGCCAGCCTGCAAATGAGTGGGGGTGGGCTGATCCTCTTATCTCCAGGGCTTGGTATGGTGCCTGCCACACAGTAGGAACTTCATCAATGCTTGCTGAGTTATAGATTAGATGTCAAAAGCACTATCTACTCAAGAGCATTTTCGAGTCTGGTACAGGAGACAGAGTTCTGGGCTTGAAATCTGGAAGATGGTTCGAAATTTTACCTCCTGCTCACTAGCTGTGTGGCCCTGGGCAAATCATTCCACTTTCCTGAGCCTAAGTTTCCACTTCTGTGGTTGCCCGGAGGCTCAAATCACATCGCGAATATAAAGCAATTTGCAAACCTTAAAGTTCCCTGTAAACGTCAGTTATCATTGTCATATCGCAATAACTGTCACCTGTATCGAAGTACACATTAATACATAAACGGTGAGTTTTCCTAACTAATCCCAGCGTTGAGGCTCATCGCCCGTCTTTGACAAGAAACCCGGAAATGTTTTAAAGCCCCTACTATGTGCCGGGCGCTGTATTCGGGATAATATGGGGGGTTGGTAAAAAATAACTTTACGGGGGGAGGGGCGGAACCAGGAACGGCCTCGTGTGGACCCTTGGAGTTAAGGGTTCCCCAGGTGGGGGTGGGGGTTGGGGTGGGGGTGGGAGCGGGAGCACCAGCCTGGGCAAAAGCCCGGAGGTGGGAGACGCCACGTTCCCACGATTCCCAGGATCCCGGCCCGTTCGCAGGCCGGCCGGCTGTGGGGCGGAGGTGACATCTGGGAGCCAGACCGGAGGTCAAGACCACCCTTCGCACAGACACAAAAGTCCGAAAGGTCCTCAGGAGCTCGCGGGCAGCCTCGGTCCCGTCGTCCAATGAGGAGCAGCCGGCGCTCCTTCCGGGATCGGGCTTCCGGCCCCTGGGAGCCACACGTGGGCTCCGCCCTCTCGTAATGCCTCGCCGGCCAGTGCGCACGCGCACGCAAGGCTAGCTCCTCCGCCGTCCTGGAGCATCTCGGCCCCAGCCGGCGCGCATGCGCAGCAGCCCGCGTGCAGGCCGGACCGTAACCTGTGTCGGTCAGGGGCGCGGCTACAGGTTGGTACCCCTGTCTCGGGGCGGGAGGGGGGACGCGCGAGGTTCGGGTGGGATGAGGTGTGTTCGAGCGGGCCCGGGCCCTGAGTTGCCCCGCGCGCCGGAGGACGGAAGGCTTCCCGCGCTCCGGAGGCCACTTCCGGCGGCCAGCGGCCAGCACTTCCGGAAGGGGCGGGTCGGGGCGGATGACGTCACTGGCACGCTGCTGCCCCGGCTGGCTTCCCTGTCTTTTTGCCCCGGGCCAGGGAAGGCCGAGCTGGGCACGAGTGCCCGGGGTTCTCCCGCCGGCCCTGAGGGGCTCAGGTGAGTGTCTTCTTCCTCATCGCCGAAGATCACCCTAGCAAGGTTTGGAAGTGGAGGTGTGCCAGAGTCACGTGACTGTTCCCCCCCCCCCATGGTGACCATATTTCCTAATCCTTC
Organism: Dromiciops gliroides; assembly: GCF_019393635.1. NCBI lineage: Eukaryota > Metazoa > Chordata > Mammalia > Microbiotheria > Microbiotheriidae > Dromiciops > Dromiciops gliroides. Next base: position 5,204,785 of record NC_057861.1, read on the forward strand.
TGCCGTCAAGTAACCGAGCATTTATTAAGCACCAACTGAGTATCGGGAACTGTGCCTGGTAATACGAAACCCAAAGGGACACCGGCCTGGCCTCAGGAAGCTTCCAGTCTGTCAGAAGGAGCAATAAGAACAACATATAAGTAAATAGAAAAATATACTGAGCGAATACAAAGTCCGCGGGCAGGGCGGGCGATCTTCAGAGTTTTAAGGATGATTGCTCAAGTTTTAGGGCTCTCGAAGCTCTTTACACACAGCATCCCATTAAACCCTTCACCGCAGCCCTGGGAGGAAGGTGGACGGAGTAGCATGAATTAGCCTCTGCGTTTCACAGATGGGAAAACTGCGGGCAATGTGACTTCTTGGGACCCCAGAACTGGATGGTGCCTTAGAGAAGAACCCTTCAAGTGTCCCGGGATACAGGCGCCCATTCACCCGGACTGACAATTCCCCCCTTTTTGGTCCTACTTTTCAGTGGCTCTAATGATGGTGGGTCATCTCTCCCTTACAATGAGCCATCCCATCTCTCCTCTTCTGTCATCTTGAGCCAAGTAACTCCCATTTCTAGAGTGTTGAAAGTTCAGTTCGATTCAGTAAACACTTTTAGAGCATCTACCGTGTGCCCAACACTATACTAATCTCTGAGGATACAGAAAGAGGCCAAAGACAGTCCCTGCCCTCAAGTAATTTACCGTCTAATTAATGTTGGGGGCAAAGTGCCAACAAATACAGACAAGGCAAGCTGTATACAGGAGAAGTAGGAAAAAGGCATTGGCATTAACAGGGCTTGGAGTTAGGGAGATCAGAGTTAAAACTCAGGCTTAGCAGTCGTGTGACCCTGGTCAAGTCACTTACCCTCTGTTTGCCTTTGCTTTCTCCTCTGTAAAGTGGGGATAATATGCCACATAACCTTCCAGAGTTGTGAGGGTCAAGGAGGTGATAACTATAAAGGGCTTAGCAGCGTCAGGCACATAGTAAGCTAAATAAATGTTAGCTGTTATTATGTGCTTTTTTTGTTGTTGTTGTTTTTAACTATGTTCCCTTCTAAGTATACTTATGAGAGCAGTGTCAAAGAGAAACCATCTGGGCAGCCTATTGATTTAGAAAACCACAGATGAACATTATTTATGTTGTATTGTGTTTTTATTTTGTTAAACGTTTCCCAATTACATTTTACACTTCTAAGATACTCTACCAACATGAATTGGAGCAAATTTGTGGGTCTTTAGGCATGATATAATTTTCCACCATTGATTTGAAAATGACAAAGAAAGTCTAGGAATTGGTCATTTCCGTATTTACACACTCATCAGAGAACTTTTGAGAAAATGCTGTCTATGGAACACTGCATCCCGATTTCTGAGTGGGGACTATAAAGAGGAAGGTGTTTTGGGCTGTTTGAGGGAAAGTGGAGGAGGCTTTTAATCAGGCCTTTGGGACCTTGATTCGGGCCCTGGCACCTAGTATAAGTTCATCAAATTGAATATTATACCAGGGAGCTTTGGCAAAGGCATTCTGTATATTAAAATTCTCTAGGACTTTGTGGGGCATTGGATAAAGGTGGGGATCAAAGACAATTTGAAAATCCCCCATTTAGGGAAATAGGGGGATGGTGCTTGGGATAGATATAGAGAAATTGTGAAGAAGTGAGAGATTTCAGCAAATGGGCAGACCTTGGCTTCTGACGTGTGAAGGCTCTGGGCTTAAGCCGACATCCTGAAAGAAGTATGTTGACAGGAGACTCTAGGGCACTGGTGTGAGGCCAGGCCTGGAGATACTTATCTGGGAGATGATAAACTCTGAGCAAATGAACTTCCTGACAGATTGAGGGTAGCAGAGTCTAACACAATTCTGCCATCCTGAGCATTGGGCCTTGAGTATGGATGGAGGGCCTACTGTGTGCTTTATTCCATGCCGAGCAGTTCAGTCCAACAGTCATATGTATATATCTGTGTCCACTTCAGGACTGTTGGATCTGTGATGTCACTGATGGGGGTATTCCCTCCTCAAGTGTTCCATGAATCCTTCCGGGAGCACTCACCCACTGGGCTTTGCGGCTTCCTCTAATGATCTGTCAGTTGGTCCGAGCACTTATTAACCATTTATTCCACGCCTAGCATGTGTGGGGATATGAGGAAAGGCCCCTGTTATAGGCACAGGCCTCTGGGTGTCACTTCTCTGAGTGACCCGCCCACTTCCTTTTCTCTTCCCAGAAGAGGACACTGGGTGCCCATACGCTGTAGCCAAACCCCTACCAAGGGTCTTCCCGTTGCTCTTGTGACATCACTGGAAGAGTATTGATGTGAAAGTGACGGGGCTTGGGGCCCCTGCAACTGCTGGTCACTTTCTCAGATGCAATTGGCCTCTTCGCTCCTGTTGGGTGATGGGCCCAGCTCATTGTCCATCTGAGATACAGGTAATGAGGGCATGCTAGGGGACCGAGAGAAGGGAGGGGAAGGAACGAACTGCGTCATCAACTGGGTGTTCTGCTGGTCCTTTGTGAGTGGTCATGGGTCACACTGTCATGATCCCGGCTTCCATTCAGTTGGCAGAATACCATCCACCATATGTCGTCCTCGAGTAGAATTTGTAGGGAAATGTCTCTGGGCATCTTCTTCCGTGATATTGTTGAATGCTGTTGGGGAGTGTGGATCTCCCTATCTTACGCCTCCCAGGAATCCTCAGGCGTATGGGGCAGAGGTGCTCCTGTGGTTTTATCTCTAGGAATGTTTAATGATCTTGACATAAGTATGGCAGAGGTCTTGTTGAAGAGAGCAGCCCATGGAGCGGGGCAGTACTTTTGCATGTAGTAGGCAGCTGGTAGAAGTTCATCAAATTGAATATTATATGTGTGTGTGTGTGTGTGTGTGTGTGTGTGTGCATGTGCATGCACGCATGCTATATTGTGACAGAGTCTAGGTTCTGTTGGAATTGGCACAAGGGATAGTTGTGGGCTGGGCCAGCCAGGGAGGCTTCATGGAAGAAGTGAAATCTGAGCTGGTATTTACGTTGAGTTGGGCTGGGGGACGGGGCATCTCAGATGGTAGCACAGTCCTGACGCAGAGGCAGGTTAAGAGACTGCACTGACTAGAGCAGAGGGTTTGGCTTCAGCAAGCCTGAGTGGAAAGGAGTTAGAAACCTGGGTTCAAATCCTGCCTTTGCCACGTGCTTATCTGGAAGATGAGAAGGTCTGACTCAATGACTTCCCATGATCTCTTCTATCCCTAAATGACATGAAATTCAGCTGGGGCCAGTTGGTAGAGGTTACTGAATGCCAAGCTAGGAGTCTGGATGGGAACCAGGAGGCAATAAGGGACCGTCTTATTTTCTTAAGCTAAGGAAGGACATGATGAAAACAGTATTTTGGAAAGATTTGTTTGGCAGCAAGCAGGATGGGCTGGAAGGGGGAGAATCAGGAGGCAGAGAGACCAGTTTACAGCCTGATTGGGGTGGGAGGGAGAGGAGGAGAGGGGAGGGGGGGAGGGGAGGAAGGAATGATCCAGAGAGACAATGAAGGAAGAATCAGTGAGATTTGGGGAAGGTCCAAGAGGGGAGAGCCAGAGACCCCTTGTCTGTGTCCAGCCTGGGTGCTGGGATGTCTGGGGAGGTGTTGGCATCCCCTAGGATTGAGAGCTGGTTGAGGGGAAGCTGAGTTGGCAGTGCCTCCACTGGGAATCCACTGGGGTCTAGAACTGGGGGGGAGGTTGGGATGGAGAGTGGAGAATTGCTAGACTTGCTGACCCCACCCCTTACTGCTGTCATTAGACTCCAGGCTCTGTTGCTTCTGGCCTGTGAGTTAACTACTTCCCCTCCCTGGGTCCCAGTTTCCTCTTCTGTAAAGTGAGGGACCAGACGGTCTCTGAGGCCCCTTGTAGCCCTTCCTTTTGGTCTGGAGTCAGAGAACCTGAGTTCTTCCTATATGTGTGGCTTATGACCTGTGTGACCTTGGACAAGTCCACCTCCTCAAGCCCTGCTTTCCTCCTCTGTGAATGGTGGGAGCTGGACTTGACAGCCTCTGGGGTCTCTTCTGGCTGGAGGTGGAGGGCCCTGGGAGAGTTCCTCTTGAAAGTGATTTATGCATGAATGAAGAAGTGAAAAGCATTTGTGGAGGGCTTCCTGTGTGCCAAGCACTGTGCTGACCTATGGAGAGACAAGAGGGTAAACAAGACTGTTCCTGCCCTGGAGGAGTTTGCGTTCTGGTGGGGGGCGCGCAGCCCATGTAAGGGAGCTATGGCTGGAGAAGGGATTGGGGAGAGTCAGGGATGGTGAGGGACAGCCTTAAAGAGCCCATCCCACTGAGCTGGACAATGCCCCTTCTTTTCCTTTGAAGCGTGTTTGTATTGTTCGTTATATTTGACTGACGCCAGCTTCCCTCTCTCCTTTCTCCCCTAGGACTCTTTCCTTTCAGAATTTAAAAACCCAAACTCTTTAATGTCCAGTAATCCTGTTCAAGCAAAGCAAGTACACTCTGGCCACGTCTGGCATGTACCGCCTTCCGCATCTGAAATCCGTCACTGTTTCAGTCAGCACTGGCTGCTCGCTTCATCACCTGGAGCTGTGACTGCTCACTTCACATAACAGTCTTCGTAGGACTTTCAAGGTTGGTTTTTTTTACAATGTTGTAGGTGACTCAGTGGGTAGAGGGCCGGTTCTGGAGTCAGGAAGACTCAAAGGCAGCCTCAGGAGCGTATTGTCTAAGTGACCTTGGGCAAGTCACTTCACCACTCTCTGCCTCGGTTTTTCAGTTGTAAAATGGGAATAATAATTGCCCCTCCCTCCCAGGGTTGTTGTGAAGATCCAATGAGAGAATGTTTAAAGCACTTTGCAAATCTTGAAGTTCTGTATGAATATCAGACGCTACCACCATCGTGAACAACAACCCTTTACTATTGTCATTAACAACAATCAGTTATTTTCCTTGTTCTGCTCACTTTCATCTGTATCGGTTCGTATGTCCTCCCATATGTCTGGGACTCTATTTTTATCACTTCGTTACAGTGCAGTGGTAGATTCCATCGCATTCAGACACTGTCATTGCTTCAGCCTTTCTCCACATCGATGGGTTACAACAGAAAGTCCATACGAGTCCTCTTCCCTTGTCTTTGGTCTCGATTAGCCTAGCGGGAGAATCACTGGGGCAAACCATTTGTGGCTGTTTGCGTCTGGTTCAGAATTGCTTTCCTGAATGGCTGGAGCACCGTGGCCTGTTCTCGCCCCTCCAACCTTTGTCACCTTATTTTTGGGTCATCCTTGACAATCTGATGAATGTGAGGTGGAATGCCAGCATTGTTCTGACTTCTGTTTCGCTTCTTCTTAGTGATGTGGAGCATTTTTTAATATGGCTGGAGGGGACTTGTTTTTCTCCTAGTGTACCGTGAGAAGGCGATTTGGAACTATCCCCAGAAAGACCCCGCTGTGCCAATACCAGGCCTCTACCACAAAGAAATCAGAGAAAGGGGAAAAGGACCCGGATGGACAGAAATGTTGGTAGCAGTCTTTCTGTGGTAGCCACAAACTGGAAACTAAAAGGCTGTCTCCCCCCAGGAGGGGATTGGCTAAACACATCGTGGCATCCAAATGTCAGAGAAGAGTATTGTGCATTTAAAAAATGATGAGCTGGACAAGTTCATTCTTGGTTCTGTTGTGAGTGTGACTTTAGGGAGCTCACTTAACCTCCTTTTGCCACATTCCTGTCTGTAAAATGAGGAGAGGTCATAGAGATGATCTCTAAGGTCCCATTGGGATAGAGGCTAGAACCGGGATTTCATTGGTATAGGGAAGTGCTGAGTGAGGAAACTCCCACTACTGATGCAGGTCAACACCTCCTTTTTAACCATGAAAGTCTTCTAGGGCCAAACTGGATAAGTGACTTGTCTAGGGTCACACAGCCAATCTCTGTCCAAGGTGGGACTTAAATCCAAGTCTTTTGGCTTCAAATCCAGTCGTGTGTCTGAAGTTCTCAAGCCTTTTGGTCTTGGGGCCGATTTAGACTCTTTTTTTTTTTTTTAGTGAGACAATTGGGGTTAAGTGACTTGCCCAGGGTCACACAGCTAGTAAGTATTAAGTGTCTGAGGCTGGATTTGAACTCAGGTACTCCTGACTCCAGGGCCGGTGCTCTATCCACTGTGCCACCTAGCTGCCCCTACCACTTTAGACTCTTAACAATGATCCAGGACCCCCAATGAACTTTTGTTTATGTGGGTTGTAGCTCCCCACATTTACCGTGTTAGGGATTAAAATGTTTTAGTATTATTGTGAGAGTTGTTTTGACTTCGTGGGTCCCCTGATGAGGTCTGAGGGACTCCCATGGATTTGTGGCACCCCTTGAGAGCTGCTACACTGCCCTGTGCTCCTGCTGCTGTCCCTTACAGGTCTTTTGTCAGGGGATGCTCTAAGAGGCCCAGCCGGACAGAAACAGGGGCCTTCTGATTTCACTTTGAGGGTGCTGTCTCCGAATGACAGACAGGCCTTGACTGCCTTCTCAGCAGACTGCTGGGCTGTGGCTTACACTCTGACTCCTTCAGGCTTCTCACTATTATAAGGTAGGATTAGAGGAGAAATGTAAAGTACAGGAGAGATTAGACACTTAGTTGGCTAATCTGTGCTCCAAATCGCTGTTATAGCCTTGTTCCAAAAGAGTAGGGTGAGCAGGCACTATGTTAATTCTTGGTTCCAGTTAGTTAGCTCCTGGCCGATCCAGCATTAGTCACAGGCAAAGAGGTGATGGAGACCAGGGGAGAGGGAGGGAGGAGGAGCCATTTGGTGGAGGTGCAGCTGGGCTCACTCTTCCCAGGAGTGTCCTGGAAGAAAGCAGTCCTCCTTCTAGTAATGCGGTTTTGATTCTCTCTACTCTGGTGTCTAAATACAGATAGGGATCTACATTCAAAAACCCACATGCAGATTGGATTCAGTCAGGGCTGACTTTGAACAGAGATAATGCCTTGGAATGTGACATTTGGGGGAGAGAGAGAGAGAGAGAGAGAGAGAGAGAGAGAGAGAGAGAGAGAAACAGAGACAGAGAGAGAGAGAGGGAGAGAGAGAGAGGGAGAGAGAGAGAGAGGGAGGGAGAGAGAGAGGGAGGGAGAGAGAGAGAGGGAGAGAGGGAGAAAGAGGGAGAGGGAGGGAGAGAGAGGGAGAGAGAGGGGAAGAGAGAGAGAGGGAGGGAGAGAGAGAGAGAGAGAGAGAGAGGGAGAGAGAGAAACAGAGACAGAGAGAGGGAGGGAGGGAGATCACCTGTGTGAGGAAATTGGAGTCTTACTGTAGGGCTGCAAGAAGCTTCTGTCTTTCTCTCCATTTCAGGGCAGGCTGGTGAGGGCCATGGTTGACTCTGGTTCTTCAGGGAGGATTAGTATTGAGAAGAGCCAGGAAATAGGCAGCATGCACGTGCCTATGTCTGGGGCTGCTTGGCCCTTGGCCAAGGTCCCGCTACCAGTGTTGGAGCATAGAAGGTGGGCCATTGATTACAGTGAACTGTGGCTTCTCCGCGTGGCTCTGTTTGCCTTGAGAGAAGAGTTGAGCAGAGTTAGTGTGGGAGGCTCTGCTCTGAATGTGGGGCCACCTGTGGCATGGGCTTCTTATCTCTGTGCCACGTGTGGTCAGTGGGGTATGTGGCTGCATATGCTCCGCCCCCAGGCCCAGCATATATCGGCTGAGAGTAGAATGTAGCAGTGAGTGAGAATCCAGCAGAGTGGGAGGCTCAGGCGCGGCCTAGTGTGACTTCCTGAATTGTGGCCACAGCTGAGACTGGCTCCTGGTTTCCCTTCTCATGCTGGTCAGTTTAGTTCAGCCTCTTCATTTTAGGAGGGACTTTCTGAAGGTTGCCTAGCTAATTCCCATCTAGGCTAAGACCAGAAACCAGCTCTCCTGGCCCAGTGATTTCTTTTCCATTATGGTGTCTGCCATTTTTGTTTAAAATGTAAAAAATCCAGTGCTTCTTTTTGACAATAATGAAGTCCTGGCCTAGGACAAAGCATTTATGAATATCTTTCTAGCAGTATAATGTTATGTTTTTCTTCTAGTGACGATATGAAATTACTCTTAGAATAAGGTTGGAGAGCTAGGAAGGGCAGGCCTTTAGGAGCATGGCCCCGGGCAGAGGTGTCATTCAGAAGCTTACAGTGCTCCTGCGTTTCAATCTATACCAAATTCAAATGGAATTGGGAAATATTTAACAAAATAAATAAAAATACAATTATATAGATAGACACAAAACATACAAAACCACAGATAATGTTAGTATGTGGTTTTCTAAGTCAATATGTGGCCACAGGAATACTTCTGTATGGTTTAGTGGTCTGTTTTTTCTTATCTTTTAATGCTTTCTAAATAATATTTCATTTTTTCCCCTGTTACATGTAAAGACAGTTTTTAAATTCTAAAAATTATATTTTCCCAATTATATGTAAAAACAATTTTTGACATTCATTTAAAAAATTTTTGAGTTCCAAATTCTTTCCCTCCCTCTCCTTCCCCTCTATGACATGGTAAGCAATTTGATATAGGTTATACATGTGTAGTCTTGCAAAACATATTTCCATACTAGTCATGCTGTGAAAGAAAACACACACCAAAAAAAACCCTCCATGAAAAAAAATTTTAAAAGTGAAAAATAGTATATTTCAATCTGCCCTCAGACTCTGTCAGTTCTTTCTCTAGATGTGGATAGCATCATGGGTTCTTTAGATCATTATATTACTGAGAAGAGCTAAGTCATTCACAATTGATCATTGTACAGTGCTGCTGCTGTTACTGTGTATACTCTTCTAGTTCTGCTCACTTCACTTTGTATCTGTTCATGTAAGTCTTTCCAGGTTTTTCTGAAACCACCCTGTCTTGTCATTTCTGTGTTTTCATTTTTTTTTTTTTTGTGAAGGGTTAAGTGATTTGCCCAGGGTCACACAGCTAATAAGTATTAAGTGTCTGAGGTCAAATTTGAACTCAGGTCCTCCTGACTCCAGGGCCAGTGCTCTATCCACTGCACCACCTAGCTGCCCCTGTCTTGTCATTTCTTATAGCACAGCAGTATTCCAACACAATTGTCTACCATGACTTGTTCAGCAGTTCCCTGTTGATGGGCATAATTTCCAATTCTTTGCCACCACAAAAAGGGCTGCTTTAAGTATTTTTGTATGAATAGGTCCTTCCCCCGCCCCCCCCCCCTTTAAAATCTCTTTGGGATATAGAGCTAGCAGTGGCTAGATTGCCTTAGGGCATAGTTCCAATCCAGAGTGGGTGGATCAGTTCACAATTTGGGAGCTCTTTGGGTTTGACACCTCCAGGTTAGTGGAAGGAGCCTGAGGCCCTGGGTTTGCATCCTGGCTCTGCTGCTCTCTGTTGGGTGACCTTGGGGAAGTGGCTTCTCCTCTCTGGGCCTTAGTCTCATGGTCTTCAGATCCCCTGTGTTCTGATTGTTTGATTTGATGATCCAGTCATCTTAATAACACCAGAGTGAACAGATGTCTTTTAGAAGGGAATAGGTGGCTTAGGGGAGAAATGATTGTTTTGGCAAGGCACGAATGAAAATGAAAATGGCCGGATAATTGAGATGGTCTGGAATTTCTGGTGAATGAATGGCCTGTCCTGGGAACATCGAATATTCATTAGTCAGCGCAGTGCCTTTTGGGGGGCTTCTCTTTGTACTTGAGTGAAATTCATGAGCAGAGCAACTGCAGAACTACCGCTTATTCCTTTGTGAATAAAGTCCTGAATGAAACCGTTTTTTAACATCTGCTTTCTTAGTGAAGTGAAAAGCGCCTCCTCGTCTTTCTCTGGGTGTTTTGCTACTCTTGAAGTTGGGGTGACACATTAGAATTTGACCTCTGAAGACACAGCTCTCTTGAAATCTCTTGTTATTACTTAATTCTCGGCAACTTTGAGGTGTAAAGTAAGACCTTGTTAGCTTGGTCTGCTCTGTGGAGAGTGGCAGAATCTTTCTTTTGTAAATATGCCTACCACAAAGCCCTTTTAATGTCTGAGCCATTTAACTGTACTCAGTAACAGAAATGCTGAGAGCCAAAAAAAGCAGCCCCTTGGAACCTTGAGTAACCAGCCAACTGGCTAACAGTGATCAGTGGCGATGGACTGGCAGGCATGCTCATCATTAAAGTGAAATAAATACAGGAGAGATGACCTGAGCTGCTTTTGAGCGTGGTCCTGTTTCCCGAGACGGGTAAATGCCCAGAGGACTAAATACTTCTTTGTATTCTATGTATTCTTTGTCTTAGCAGATTTTTTGTATGTGGCAGAGTTGGCCGAATGTCACATTTGGTTCTATGAAAACACATTTTCTGCTCATATATATACACACACGAAACAAAATGCCGCTAGCAGACTCCTGGGCCGAGTGTGAACGCTGCGGAGGCTTATGGGGAAATGTCCAGTTTGTGTCTGCCAAGCCAATGGACATTTTGGCAAATAGATTAGAACATGCTAATGATGTTATGGAAAGATGACTCTAGTATTTTACAGTGTGCATCTACATAGGCTTTCCCAAATATTACGACTGGAATTGAAATGTGTCAATATTGCCATTTAATAAGGATGATCTCAACATTAACTGTGATGGGAAAGGTGTGTGGGGGTCCTTAGGAATTCCTCTGTAAAGAATTACACTCTCACACACAGTGCAGTTAGGATTAAAATGGTCTTTTATTTGGCCCTAGAGAAAGTGACTGAGGCGTGAGTCGAAGACTTTACCCCTCCGGAGCAGGTGAATTAGAAACATCCTCCTCCCAGAACAGAAGGAAGGCAAAAGCTTTTATAGAGGAGAGATGAGGTGACCACCTGAAAATGGAAAGTTCCTTTTTGGGGTGAGGTGGGCTGGGGAAATCTTGGATGCTTGTCATATTGCTGAGAGTCAGGGGGATTTTTTTTTTTTGGAATGATGGTCCGGGTCTCTGGGGTTATCTCTGTCTCTTAGGGTCAGATAGTAGCCACATTTAAGTGACTTTCTTGCTATAGAATTTTCTCTCCCCTTCCTTCTTAGGTATGTCTGTCTGTCCTGATATCTAGTTGGTCAGTCTAAACTTTAATAGTCTCTTGATTCCTCCATATGTCTGTCCTGTTATCTGGTCATCTTTGGTTTTGCTTCTCACAGGAAAAACTTCTGAATTATCCTAAGCCCATGTCATTAACCATTATGATGGAATGAGAATGAAAATAGCACAGGGAAGAAACAGTGGAAATGAGCGGAATTGCTAACTTATTTGTTGGTTGGCTAGTTGCTTTCTAAGCAAGTCAGTGTGATGGATAATAGTCAATGAATTTGACTGAGGCTGACCTTCAAATGGTCCGGACTCCAGAGGCACCATTTGTTCTTGCCTTTCCTGGGAGGAGAGAGCATTCCCATTGGGGATGTCTGTGTAGGTGGGTGCCTGCTCTTTACTCTGTGTACATGTAAAATAAGCACTTGATTGGGACAGCAGCTGCTCTTTTCAGGGCCTGTTAAAGTTTGTTACTGCCTCCTACATTCCTAATCAGCCTGGAACCTTTAACTCTGACAGAGAAAGGCCATTTCTGATGCTCAGCCCTCAGACTTGGGCTGCTGCCTTTTCCCTGTGTTCTTGGACATTGGTGTGCCAAGGCATCTTCATGGTTTCTGTCACCTTCCGCCATTGTTCTCTAGAACAGTAAGGGTTGGTTCCCTGGATCTCAGAATCTTAGCATGTGAAGGCACCTTGTCCATCTTACTCCTCCAGGAAGCACATTCAGGGCTGATGGGGGCCTATCCCCAGACCTTCTTGGGGATCCTCTCATGGGTGGGTCTGTTCAGGCCTTTGTTTGGTCAGACTTGGATATCCCGTGGGCGGCTCTTCTGTTGGCCAGGCCTCTAAGAGGACCTTCTGCTCTTCTCGATTGGATTTTGTCACTTGCTGATCAGTCGGGACATCGCGGGACAATGTGTTGCCCAGTAGCCGAATTCATCGTGTCTTCAGGTTGTCGTATCTTTGGATATGGATAGGGCTTCCTGCAGGGGCGGGGGGCTGGGCTACGCCCTCAGTTTTCTTCGGGCTTGTCCTGAATAACCAGCGGGCCCCTCCCCAGGGTGATGTGGACATGGTGATCTTGGGAGTACTTGGCAGACTTTACCGGCCGCAAAGCAGGCACCACGCTGCCCAACGAGCCTGCTGCTCCTCCTGGTCCACCCTGGTGAAAGAATGTGGGAAGGCGTCATCGGTCTGGCGTCGGGAAGCCCAGATGAGGCCTGTGGTGGGATGCCAGGTGGGCGTGAGCCGGGGCTCACTACCAGCCCAAGATCCTGGCTCTAGCCCAGACTTTAATTCAGCAGCCCTCCACTGGGCAAGGCATCGCGTGGGGTGCTAGGCACACACCAAGGTGAACAGCTGCTACCCTTAGGGAGCTTCTGTTCTGCTCCTCAGGTTTTTGAGGCGCCCAGAAAAACTTCTGCTCATCCCTGAGGGGGGAGCCTGGCTCAGTCCTTTCCTGCCCTGGCCGTGTGCTGTGCTCAGTAGACAAAGCACCCTGGGGCTCTGGTCGGAGCTTGGCTGCCTGCTCCCTCTGCCACATGAAATTTGCACAGGAAGCCAGGGGCACAGGGCAGGCCTCTGTGCTTGAACAGAGCTTTTTCAACAAGACACCTGGGAAAGGCTGTGAAGGTGACCCAGCAGCTGAGAGGAGGCCCAGTTGGGCTTCTGTGGCCACGGACTCTGAGACTTTCCCAGTCTCCTTCCTCATCGACAAGTATTTGCCAGGCCCCTTGTTGGGGTGCTTTGGGCCCTCTCTTTGGCTGCGTGCCCCTGGGTGGCCCCAGGAAGGTTGCTGCTGCTTTCTTTTTTGTCACATGCAGAAAAATGGAATCACTTGAATTCTAGAGGCGCGCTGTCTCCCCAAAGCACCTTCTGCCCCTCTCTTGGGAGCCCTGGTCATCCTTGGCCCTTCATTTGTAAGGGCCTCTTTTTTACCTTCCTGTTCTGGGGCGAGTCTGTTTGCTAGACTGGGAGAAAAGTGTTTCTCTCCTAATTATCATAAAGTAGCAAGACGGTGTCCTTGAGTGAAGGAGCGTGACCTTTGGCAAATCCCCTGCCCGGGAGCTGCTGTTTCCTTGGCTGCAAACAGCCATCATACTTGTCCTGTGCACCTCGGTGCCCCGGGGGAGTGTGCTCACTAAACTGGGAAGCCCTCTATTGATTTAGTAGTAGATATTTATTTTTGTTGTTGTTTTTTGTGGGGCAATGAGGGTTAAATGACTTGCCCAGGGTCACAGAGCTAGTGTCAAGTGTCTGAGGCTGGATTTGAATGCAGGTCCTCCTGAATCCAGGGCCCGTGCTTTATCCACTGCGCCACCTAGCTGTCCCCTAGATATTTATTGTTGACCATGCTATTAGATATTAGCTATTATTAGATAGCATTTCTCAACCTTTAAAACCTTCAGTCTTTACAGTTGTAATAATTACTCTCCATCTCCACTCCCCCCCATCCTTGCTTTTTTGTTTTTTAAACAAAAACAACACATTGTTTTTAGTGGACCATGAAAGCAATTCCCGTGTGGTATTTGAATCAACTCCAGCGCTCCATTGGGTCTTGCAGGTGGCTGAGGGCCCCAGAACGCTCCTCTGGCCAGTGCTGAGCTGCCTTATTCTGTTGGTCTGGGAAGGCGCTGTCACAGGGGACTGTCCTCTGAGCACCACACTTACCAAGGGTGGGGAGGCTCAAGACCAGAGGCTTGACTTCTGGGGGTGATGTTTTTAACCCCAGCCAGTCTCCCATTTCAGACTGGATGTCCTAAAATATCTGAAACTCCACGTGTCAAACTCAGTTATCTTTCCCCCCAAATCTTCCCCTCTTCCTTCCAGTCTCCCAGGCTCTCAGCCTCGGTGTCAGCCTCAGATACTCAATCTATTTACCATCTCCTGCTGATTTTACCTCTGTAACATCTCTTGTTTATGCCCCCTTTTGGGGGTGCCACTGGGTGGTTTGGTGGATGGAGCACTGGCCCTGGAATAAGGAAGACCTGAGTTCAAATCTCATCTTAGACACTTCCTCGCTTTGTGACCCTGGGCAAGTCATTTAACCTAATAGCATCTACCTCCAAGGGTTTCTGTGAGGATCAAATGAGTAATATTTGTAAAGCACTTAGCACAGTGCCTGGCACATAGTAGGCACTTGATAAATGCTTCCTGCCTTGCTTCCTTCTCCCTTCTCTCCTCCAACACTGCCACAACCCTGGTTCTGACTCATCCTTTAAAAGTCTCTCATAGCCTGGGACCTGCCCCTCTCCAGTCTTACACCCAGTTCTCCGCTGCTGAAGTCCCACCGTCTCCAAGCAGCCTTTATCTTTGTACCTTCAGTTGGAGATGACCCTTGGTTTCCCCTGCCTGTATCCTGTCTGTCCATAGTTGTTTGCCTGTTGTCTCCCTCATTAGCCTATGAGCTCCTCGAAAGCAGGGGCTGTTTTCCTCACCTTTGGCCTTTCTTTCTAGCCCTGGTGCCCAGCACAATGCCTACCTAGTACAGAGTAGATGTTCAGCGCTGTTTGAGGGACTGACTCATGTAGGCTGTCTACTAAGGCAGGGAAAGGCAGTTGGAGGAAAGGGCTGACATGGAAGAAGTCAAATAAACATTTGTTACTTAGTTAAAAAATAAGGAAATTTGTTGGGACATGTGAAAGGCTGTTGTTAAACAATTATTATTAATGGGGTGAAAACCTGGTCACGGTTGAAATCCAATGATATGTAATCCCTTCAGAGGACTCAGCTCACTTATTATTCCATAATTGCATTTAGCAGACAGAAACGATTCTCCTAAGTCTTATTATTCAGACTTGTGGTGCTTCCTCATTAAGTTCTGACTAAAAGTGTAAAGAGGGACTTGTCCGCCCAGTGGTGGATGTGCTTCTCCTGCTGAGGGCTCCATGTTGGCCTTGGATGGTAAGCTCATGCTCACTCTTCAGGGAACGCTGCTGGACCAGCAGGCTCATCGAGTGCTGGTGCCTCACACTCAGGTCTGTGGCCTTGACTCCCCTCCCCTGGTTGGGAGCCCTCCTGGGAGTCAAGGACACTCCCAGGGCCAACGTGTAGCAGCAAAGCACGTGGGTGTGTGCTGCTCCCATCCCAAGCTTCCCCTGCATCCCCACGTCAGTCCTAGCTCTTGATTCTGCTCGTGAGTGGATGCCTCTCAGACCTGTGTGTCCAGTCCTGTCTTTCTCCTGAGCTCTGGCGTTCCCAGTTTTTCAGTGGGCATCCAGTGGGGGTCTGGTGGGCACTTTAAACTCGACACGGCCACAAAACAGCTCTTTCCCCCTTCCCCATCTTCCAAGCCCCTTGCCTGATCCACCCCTCCTCCTAGATGGGTTTCCGGTCCAAGGCATCACCTTCCATCTTGTCCCCCAGGACCTTCTCCTCTCAAACCTCCATATTCAGTCAGTGGCCAGGGTGCCTTCCTCTGCTCACGTGCACCCCCTCAGAGTCCAGGTCCTCATCCTTTCTGGCTGGGATTCCTGCGTGCTCGCCTGTAGTTGGGAGGACACACTGGACTTGGGGGTAGGAACTAGTTTTTGTCTTGTATTCCTAGTGTCTGACACAGCGCCTGGTGCCATTGCTTCTCAAATGAGTGAATGAATGAATGAATGTACCCTTCAGGAAGAACTGCCTTTTGGTTGGTAGAGCCCCAGATTCTGTCCCTGACAGGACACTGAGGGACGGGTTATGAGAGGTCACTGCTCTACCCTCAACCTGAGCTTTATTCTCAGGTTGAGAAGCATCCCCCCCCCCCGCCAGACATTTGGTTTTCCTAATAATCCATTATAAATCTGCCATCCATGAATTCCTCTAAACAGTTTATGAGGGGCATAAACTGACATCTGCTGGAGCATTCACAATCTCTCTCATTTCTCTCTCTCTCAAGCGGCACAGCTAGGAACTGCTTGACTTAGTGATAACTTCATCCTTCAAATGGTGGAAGAACAGGCAAGGGCAAAGACTTTTCTGGAGCTGATGGTCACTAATTGAGGAGCTGATTGCTAGGGTGGAAACTCCAGGATTTGTGGTAGCGAAGGGGAGGAAATTCTGGCAGAGCCTGCCATGTCCGTCCCCCCCCCCCCCCAGGTTTGAGGAAAACAGACTTGAAAAGGTTGAGAGGGAAAGAGAGAGGATCACATGGAGTTACACTATGGGGGAAGCCGGCCTCACAGGGGTGGGGTCCCAGGATCATTGGATTGAAGATTAGGGCTGACAGGGACCCTCAAGCCCTCCGACTCCAAGCCTTCACTCTAAGGATGAGGAAACTGAGGCACAATTTCAGTTCAGTGACTTTCCACACAGCCACTGAGTGGCTCAGGTGGGTTCGTGACTGCAAGTTGTAACGATTGGCATGATGCCACCTGCTGGAGACTTACTGTAGAAAAGTTCCGCCATGAAAGGAAGGTCTTCGAGGGCAAGAACATGCGTCTTTTCTTTGGTGTCAGGAAGTGACGTTTGCTAGTGGGAGGAAGAAGGAGGAACCTGGCGCTCTGACTGGGGCTTTTTCCTTTGGACTCTGGTGGAGAGTGGAGCTAGAAATGTGCTTTCCCTTTAATAGATAGGAATCTAGGCCTTTCTCTCTCTTTACTAAATTCTTATTCTCCTTAATAAATGCTTAAAAGCCTAACTCTTGCTAAAGCTTATCATTTATTGGTGACCACTCATTAGATATTTTAGACAGTTTAGCTAGAATTTTAGCCCCTAACAAAGTGCAGTACCCTGTCTGCACTCCATGCTCTTCTCTGCCTTCAGCACGCTGCTCTGCGATGAAATTCTGAAGCCACATAGGGAAACAATTCCAGCAGGGAGGAAAAATGAGATGTTTGAGAAGTGACTGATGTTGGTACACAGGAAACTCACCAACCAATTTAGATTTTAAAAGGGAAGGGCCAGAAGAGGGAAGTGAGGCCTCGGAACAGAGGATGAGAACCAGAGGCTGCTCTAGTTGTATAAAGACCGTGTCAGGGCAAAACTATTTATAGCAACTCTTTTTATTGTATCAAAGGGTGGGAATGAAGGGGGTGCCCATCGATTGGGGAATGACTGACCAGCCTAGGGCCTTTGAGTGTGATGGAATATTATGCTATAAGAAATGAAGAAGAGAGACTTGGGACACAGGAACTCAGGAGAACGGTTTTTACAAGGACACTTGGTAAATGTCTGGTGATGGACTTGGGTGCAAATGGAGATATTTTTTGTGCATCACCAACATGGGAATGTGTTTGCTTGACTGTGCATATGTGTTATGAGGGTTTTGTTTTTCAAGGAGGGATAGGTGGGAAAGAGAGAAAATCAGTTTTTGTTTGTTTGAAAAGAAGGAAGAAGTGAGGAAAAGATACATTGTGTAACTAAAACAACTCCAAGCTGTTACGTCCAAACAAGTCATTTAAAAATATTTTTATTGATGCCTTTTGTTTTTACATTCCTTCAGACAAATGATTAATGATGAAAACGGGATGTGGGTGGAAAAGAGGGCCTAGACACAGACTATAATAATTTCCTATAGATGTCTAGCTGATGTCAATCAATCACCCTCCAAAAGAGTCCGAAAGGATCTGAAAAGTGCCTTTTTGACTTATTTGCCTGGAAGAAAGAGAAGACATCCGTGGGCCCTGCCACTTTAGGATGTAAACTGATTCGCCAGATCCTCCACAGGAGAACAGTGGGTGATTATGAGAAGCTGAGCCCCAAACACTTGAGGTGATTGATCAACAAGCATTTATTAAGTGCTTCCTGGATGCCGGGCATTTGCTTTATGCTGGGCATGCAAGTACAAAGAAGGAAATGATCCCTACTGGTAGTGAGCCCACCTCCCACTAGGGGCATAGAACATAGTCAGTGATGAGTCTCTAGGGTGTTCATTAAATAGGGAATAATGAACAGAGGGAAGACGCTAGACTTCAGAGGGGTTGGGGAAGTGCTTAATAAGTGCTCTGTTTGTATCTACCTGACCGGGAGTTGGCTGGTTATACTTCATCGGGAGTAAGATGTTGGTTTGGGGCACCGCCATTGAAGAAGGGTATCGGTGACCAGCACAGTGGGAGGCCTTGACCGTGTGTTGGATGTGAGCTTCTTGGAGATGTTTCATGGGAGCAGGTCCGATGGTGGGCCAAACTTCCTGACATATAGAGCTGCCCCTTGGGGAATGGGCTGCCCCAGGTGGAGGTGGGCTGGCTCCCTGCCCTGGAAGGTCTCCAAGTAGAGGCTGGACTGGGTGTTCTAGTGGGGATTCCTTTTGTGCGTGGGTCTCTGCTGACTCTCTCATTCTGTGGGCAGCATAGAGTAGGAGAGAAGATACCCAACAGGGCCTGGCCCCACCACTGACTGACTGTGGGACCTTGGGCAGGTAATGTCTCCTCTTTAGCCCTCGGTTTCTCGAGTAGGCCAGTTTGTTGGGAAGTAAAGAACTGTGAGCAGAGCAGAGATGTGGAGCTACCCCACTTGACCCTGCAATGGGATTAAAGAGCTCAGGATCCCATTTCCTATTTAGTAACTAGATTTCTTTGTGCCAGGCACTCTGCTGGGGGCTGGGAGGGCAAAGACAAACCTGAAAGAGGTCCTGCCCTCAGGGAGCGTACAGTCTATGGGGAGACAGCATGGGCGTGGATTGGAGACACAATCAAAAGGTAAATTTCTTTTAGGGCTAAAACACTAACAGTTGTGGGGTTCAGGAAAGACTTCATGCAAAAGGGGACGCTGCAGCCTGGGAAGTGTGAGGAAGGAGTGCCTGGTGGCCGTGGAGGGCAGCCAGGCAAAGGGCCCAGAGGAGGGACTTGGAGTGTGGTGGGAGGAAGAGGAAGACAACCAGTTGGGTCGGGCCCTAGTAGAGTACAGTCGGGAAAGGGGGTGATTTATAAAAGTAAAGCTGGGCTTTAGAAATGCCGGACAGGAGTTTCTTTTTGGTCCCAGATGGCCTAGGGAGCCTTTGGATTTGAACAAGGGGGGAATGACCTGATCAGACAGAAACTTCAGGAAAATGACTTTGGTCGCTAAGCAGGCAGACTGAATTGAAGTGGAGAGAGCCAGGAGTTGGGTTCAGGTGGCTGGTGATGGGAAGGGGAAGGGGGTTGAATGAGGCAGATGTTGCAGTGGAGGAAACACTGAGATTTGGAGGCTCGGAGGGTGCCCTCGGCCTCAGATGGATGGAGAGACTTGCCCATGGTCAGACAACCAGGCAGAGACAGGGTTTGACCTTGGGTTGTCTTGAACCCAAGGCCAAGACTCTCCATTATACATAATTTTTCTTTTCCTTGATGCCATCCCTATTTTCCCAGTTCCTTCTCCTCTTTAGTCCAGACATGGTGGGGCCTTGGAGCTTGAAGCTGTGGATTCCTTCATTTTCATAACTCTCGTAAATTGTTCGGGGGCGTTGCTTCTGCCTGCCATTTGGTGCCCATCCCGGCCGTCAGAGGTGATAGAACAGAACAGTTCCTGGTTGCAGGGGCGGTGGGAAGGTGGGGGAGCTCTGCCCAGCCATCCAGAACAGGACTCTCCTCTTTGTGTGCGACGAGCATGAGTCCCAGGGACTCAAAGCACTCTTCTTTGGCACTCCTTGTGATGCCACAGGCTCTGAAGGCTGAGGAGGGGGGATCCCTGTAGGGTTCAAGAGAAAGGCCCCAAGAGCAGATTTCTCTGCTCATGACCCCTTGATTAGCTGTGTGAGCTGGGGGGGGCAGGGGAGGGGCTTCCTTTCCTCACATGCTCAGTGGGAAGGGTCAGGCCTCCGATCTTTCCATTCCTAAGACTGGGAAGACTCCTTGAAGCTGTGCATTGTTGGTAGAAGTGATGCCACTTCAGGAATCTAGGAATCTTGGGCAGCAAGATAAAGTGGAGAGATAGCAGAAACCCCCTTTCCCTTCCAGAGACCTGGGTCCCCTCCAGCATCTAGTAAAGTACCAGTGACTGTGACCCTCAGTAAGCTTTCATTGACTGAACAAATACAAATAATGACAGTTGTTCTAAACAAATATCTCCTAGGGAAATTGGGTGGTGAATCCAGGCTTTGGGTTTGGGCTCCAAACTGGAGACCTGCGTTTTTGTTTTTGTTTTGTTTTATTTTTTTTAGTGAGGCAATTGGGGTTAAGTGACTTGCTCAGGGTCACACAGCTAGTAAGCGTTAAGTGTCTAAGGCTGGATTTGAACTCAGGTCCTCCTGACTCCAGGGCCGGTGCTCTATCCACTGCGCCACCTAGCTGCCCCCTGAGACCTGTGTTTTTAATCTTGCCTTGGTCACTAACTAGCTGTGTGGCCTTGGGTAGGTCCCTTCTCTTCAGAACCACAATTTCCTTCATAAACTTGCAACACCTCCAACACTGGCTCCTTGTGAGGAAAGTGCTTTGTAAGCCGCCGAGCCCTGCATAGATGGGGGTAGTTCATTTATATTGTGACAAGGTGAAATCCCAGTTATGCACGTGCTCTGGGGTTTTCCTCTCTGGCGTCCCTACTGAAGACTAAGGGACTGGTAAGTAAAGGCCTAGAAAAGGGGAATGTTAACGAGATGCTATGGATGACATTGACGTGGCATCGAGGGGCAAAGGATTCAGAAGGGAATGGAGGGAAGGAGGCTCCTCACCTCCCACCCAGCCTGGGCTTGGAAGAGCTGTGACTCCCAGAGATGACAGAGCCTGAGGAGCTGGAGGTGCCAGGGCCTTGGATTGGAAAGCCAGGCTGAAAAAGAAGGCTGGTGCCAATGGGGGCGGTAAAGCAGGACTCTCGTATTTCTTTTCTTTTTTTTTTTGCAGGGCAATGAGGGTTGAGTGACTTGCCCAGGGTCACACAACTAGTAAGTGTCAAGTGTCTGAAGCCGGATTTGAACTCAGGTCCTCCTGAATCCAGGTCCAGTGCTTTATCCACTGTGCCACCTAGCTGCCCCCTGGTATTTCTTTCAATAGACTTGCATTGATATCTTTTCTTTTTACATGGTTTAGATTTTCCTCTGTAGCCCTCCCCTTGCCCCTGCCAGAGAGCCATCCTTTATAACCTGTACTTCTTTAAAAAAAGAACAAGTAGAAGAAAAAGCATATTCAGTGAAAACAGTCAGGAAATAGTTTGACATTGTATGCTTCCTCCCTCCCCCCAACAAGGATTTATTAAGTGTGCCTGGCACTGAGCTAGGCTCTGTGGATTCAGACACAAAGGGGGAAATACTCCCTCCTAGGGGAGAGTTTGCATTCTGATGGAGGGTGGGGTGAGGGTGGAACTGGGGCATAGAAAAATATACACAGCGTCAGTGTGAGAATTCTTTCCTTAGAATGTTGCTTCTTTTTCATCCAGAATCATGCGTTGAGTGGTACAGGTCACTGGGGCTTCACTAGATGGTAGAGAGAGGGGCACAGAGAGATGGTTGCTGTTCCCTAGCCATGTATAACCAAATATAAAATACACAGGGCAACCACTAGCCAGGTGGGTTGAGTGTATACAATAGGAGTCCATGTATTTTGATATTGGGAGAAGAATCCCTTTTAGAAAAATGAACCAAGAAGAAAACCAATGGGTGACTTTCCTGGTTCAGACACATCTGGAACAGCTGTTGCCTCCCCCTCCTGAAGTGAAAGAAAGGGCTATCCATTACTGTAAGATTTAGGGAGGTACAGAGTGTGACCAGGGCATTAAGAGCGAGGGCCATCCGATCCGAATGAGGCGCACAAATTGGTCCTGCAATAGAGAGAATTCTGGTCGGGAGAGAAGGTTTTCTTTTTTCTTTTTTTTTTCCCCTTGTAAGAGAAAACAAAGAGTCTAACCTCGGTAATAAATCTGTTTTATGGTTCACATGAGCAAGGGTGGAGGAACCCCCTTTGTGTTATCTTTTTTATCCAGAAATGGGAGGCTGCGTGATATACGGCCTGGGAGCCTCGGATATTAACCTAATGATCCTCAGATGGATTAGACTTCCAGAATTTCTTTTAGCTCGACAGTCAGCCTGGCTGGAGAAATCACTACCTTCTGGAGGCTTTATTACTTCTGCTAATGTGTTAAGGCTTTGTGGAGAGTCTCGATTGTGGCAGAACTGTGGTGGAATGATGCCCTCGGACTATGAGCTCTCAGGGTAATGATGCACGTTCTGGAATCGTTTATTTGACCCCAGAAGGGGGATACGATGGTTTCACCTCTTCCGCTATCCCCAGTCTAGCTGTCTCTCTCCTTTGTGATAGCCAGACTTGGTCCTGCTGGCGCCTTCTTGCTGTTGATTCTCTCCAGGTTCTCCTGTATTAATCTTGTTTGTATAGAGATCTTTGCATGTCGTCTCCTCCATTGGACTTTGAGCTCCGGCTTCTGACTTTCTTTGTATACACGGTGCTTTGTGTTGTGACTGGCACATAGAAGGTGTTTAGTAAATGTTTATTGACTGACGGGGTTCTGTGGGTATTCAGGGGGTGCTCACACTTCTGCTGGGAGGGAGGGCTTGCCAGGCCCTTTGTAGGGCTGCCCATCCACCCTTGGTGTCCAGCTGGCACTCAGTTCTCACCTGTGGCTCCAAGAAGCTCTAGCATGAGCAGCGGTCATACCCTGGTAAGCCATCTTGGCACACAGGCTAAACTAGGTTGAGGGTAAGAGATGGGAGGGGGTGGGGTGTCTGCCTAAGCGTGAAAACTTTCCCTGGTGGAATGGGTGGATGAGAACAGTTTGTTCCAAGCAGGTGTGAAGGTGGCTGAAGCAGGTGTGGAAGGCTTAGAGCTTGGTTAGACATGGATGACTCCTGGGCCATTGCCACTTGTGCTGACTTTTGTCCTGCCACTGGACTTGGTGACTCAGGAAGAGAGAGAGGCTGCAGACTTTGCCCAGCTCTGCCTCCTTTCAGTCCAGTTCACGTACGAGTCAGGGCACCACTGGTGTCATGGGCCCTCTTAGAAGACAGAGGCTAGATGACACAAGTCATTGACCAACTAACTGACTGCAGAAATACTTGTGGTTTCCTACTGCCATCCATTTGCCTATTGGTCTATAATTCTGATCATGACTCCTTGTTCAAAAACCTTCTGCAGTTCCCTGTTTTGTAGCTGATGAATCAAGGAATGAAAAGCACTTATTAAGTACTTATGTGCAAAACTGCCGGGCTCCAACCAGGAAATGAAGACAGGGAGGCCTCGGTCTAAAGGAGTTTACATTTTAATAGGAAGAGGGTTCAGCCACAAGGCAGAAAAAATATAAATGTGTGAGTGTGACATTCAGGGCTCTCAGGCCCATTCCCCATAGTCTGATGCCAACTTAACTTTTCTCCATAGATTTGATCATCCATCTGCCTCTTCCAGTTAAACTGGGCCATTGGCTGTTCCTTGACCCTGCCCATTCCCCAGAGCTGGAATGCATTCTCACCTCATCTCTGCCTGATGAAATCCTTCTGTCCCTTCAGGGCTCAGCTCCTCCCCCACTCAGAGTCTTCTCTTTTCTCTTTCTCTCTCTCTCCTCTGGTTTCCCAAAAACGCCTTGACAGTATCTCTTCTTTATTCTGATCTGCCTTATATTCAGATTATTTTTGTAGGTC
This sequence comes from Dromiciops gliroides, assembly GCF_019393635.1. Taxonomy (NCBI): domain Eukaryota; kingdom Metazoa; phylum Chordata; class Mammalia; order Microbiotheria; family Microbiotheriidae; genus Dromiciops; species Dromiciops gliroides. Next base: position 5,228,239 of record NC_057861.1, read on the forward strand.
TTTCTCCTCCCCCTCCCCATGCTCCCGGGAATATCCCCAGCTCAGTTCAGTAAACCTGTATTAAAGGTGCTAGCGGCTAGTGATACCGAGGTTGGAGCTTGCCCTGCCTGTGGGGAGACAGATCGCATATGTGTGTGTGTCTGTGGCTATCTAGACGGGTAGACACATCTACACACTGTGTAGGCACATAGCTGTGTAAGTCAATATCCCTTGGGCTGACGCTTGGAATCAGGGACATCATATTTTCTGGAGGGACCGGCCTGAGCGGAGGGAGCCCCGAGAGCTTTCGAGGAGGACGTGTTAGAAGCCACAGGATGGGGGTCAGGTTGTGCTCACCCTTCAGAAAGAAGGTGTTAAGCTTGGCAAGAGTCCAGGGGCAGGAAATAAGGTAGAGAAGGAAGGTTGGGCCCAGATTGGGGAGAACCTGCCAAACCTAGCACCTTGTAGATAGCGAGCCCTTGATAAGTGTTCCTGGAGTTGGATTGACTCTTGACTTGGCCACATCCAACCTTTTCCCAAGGCCCAGTGTGGATACCGCCACCTCCTCAGGGAGCTCCCCAGCTGGAAGTGATTTCTCCCTTCTCCAAGCTGCTCACTCATATGGCACTTATCATGTTGGAGAAGGAATTCTCTTCAGGTACGGCCGGACGAGCCGCCTCCCAGTCTCTTTCAAGTCCGACACCCGGTGGACTCTCTGACCTGGCACAGTATTGATGGTTCGAGGATGTCATTAACACTTTCACTGGCCATGTCCTGCTGTCGGTTGATATTTTCATGTAAAGTGCTGTCCCGCCACACCTCCCCCAGCAATAGAAACAGGGAATTCTTCAAAAAAGAAAAGTGAGCAATAATGCCACATTAAATCACTTTGGGGTTCTACCTCACACCTATCAGATTGGCAGAGATGACAAAAAGAGAAAGACAATGGGTGGTGGGCATGTGGGAGGACAGGAACACTAATGCATTGTCGGTAGAGCTGTGAATTACTCCAGCCATTCTGAAAAGTAGTTCAGAACTATACCCAAAAAGTCGCTAAGCTGTGCATACACTGACACAGAAATATTATTTCTAGGCATATCCCTCAAAGAGATAAAACATACAGGGAAAGTTCCCTCTGTATAAAAATACTCATAGCAACACTTTTTGTTGTAGCAAAGAACTGGAGACCAAGGAGGTTCCCATTAACTGGAAAATGACTGAACAAATTATGGTATATGATTCTAGTTGAATATTAGTGTCCTGTGAGAAGTGATAGAAAGGTCAGATTCAGAGAAACTTGAGAAGATTTGTATGAACGGAGGTGGAGAGAGGTGAGTGGAACCAAGGGAATAAGGTAAACAGTATTGTAAAGGAAAACAAAAACAACCCTTCGAATTGATCAGTGCAGGAAACAACTGGGAGGCCAGAGCGGGGCTGGGTGAGGTCTGCTGTGCATCTCCTGTGAGAGAGATGGAGGAGCAGAACAAGGGGAACATTTTCTCATACATAGGCAGGGAGTAGATTTCTTTGGTGTGTCTATGCTCTCACTTGTTCCCACCGACGGATTTATTATTTGTTTTTTTTGAGGGACAAGACTTTGGGGTAGAAAGGGAGGCTCTTGATTGTGATGCCAGAACAAAACCCAGAAAAAGCCCAGCAGAGATGAGAGAGAGGCTCAGGGGGCAAGACGGATCCCGGAGACAGCTTTGGGTTCAACAGGTCGAATGGAGTCTATACTTCTACAAACTGATCTTGATGTGACGATGATATTTATGGTTCTGGATACTGTCCTCTTTATTCTTTGTATTTGAAAATGTGGATATTTGTTCAGTTCGGAGTAGCAAGAAATTTAAATTAAAATAAACAAACAGCTGCATGCTTGTTTGAACCCAGAGACAGACATTTCTGCTTCTCTCTGTTGTTTCATCTTCATGTCCTGCTTCTGACATGTCGGGGCTGGGGGGAAGTTGCAGAGAAAGAGCCCACCTGCATTGGTAGGGGGAGTTTCCTCCCCTGGAGTTCCCTTTATCAAGGAAGTCACAGGTCAAGGGCCAGTGCCAAACCCATCCTATTGTATTGGAGCCAGTATTCTAGCCTGTGAGAACCTTTTGGATCCTGATTGTTTTCCCGTGTGACCTCGGAGAATTTGACCTGACCCCTTAAAACCCGAGGATTCAGAGTTTTGGGAAGTGATGTGGATGGGTGAAGGAAGTTGAAATTTGGCTTCAGAGCAGCTGGCTTCCAGGACTGGCTGGACCTTTCCTGGCCTTGGGGATTTTGGTCAAGTCACTTCTCCAGTGAGTAACATTAGGTCGTTGGAGTCTTGAAGAATGATTCTCTCAGGTTCTTTCTCAGGTTTCAGAGGAAGGTGGCCAGCTTCTCCCTGCCTGGGGGATGTTCCCACATTTCAGTCACCTCAAAACTCCATCCCTTAGGGTATTTGGTCAGATGGATATTTTATGGCTGAAAAAGCAGCCCCAGTTTGCAAGGGTCAGGATTTACTAGCCTCCCCAAGGGCTGCCCAAGAAAAGCTAAAACATTTGGGAACGTGGCAACGCCAACAGCCCTTTTTTTTTTTGGCCTGAGTTGGTTGTAGAAATGAGACTATAAAATCAGTGCCTTTGCTAGGAAGATTCTACTGTATTCTTTTTTTTTTTTTTTAGTGAGACAATTGGGGTTTAAGTGACTTGCCCAGGGTCACACAGCTAGTAAGTGTCAAGTGTCTGAGGCCGGATTTGAACTCAGGTCCTCCTGACTCCAGGGCCGGTGCTCTATCCACTGGGCCACCTAGATGCCCCGATTCTACTGTATTCTAAAAAAAAAAATCAAAACAAATCAGATGTTTTCTTTTTATGTATCTTATGAATCCTTATTAACATTTTGGCTTGTTTATTTCAGCAAATGGCTATTCAACTCCTGCTGTGGCCCAGCCAGCTGTATAAATAATAAAAGCCGAATGCTCAGGGTTGGGAACAGTCTGAATAAATAATAATCTAGCTTTTCATTCCCTAAGAGTTTATTAAGAACCGGGCTCTTAATCAATGCAGCAGCAGAGAGGATTTTGTCTGTCTTCTCTTTATCAGGATCAAGGGAGGCATAAAACAGTGCAATGTATTCCATCCAGGAGAACCAACACCATAGAGCGTGGCCTGGATAGAGTCTGAGTGGAAGAAGAGTTCACTTTAGGTAGGGAGGAGTTCCTGTTTGTGGGTGTTGTAGGGCCAAGTTCATCAAACCCTCTGCGAGGTCTCCTCAGTGAGATCTTTGACCACTCAAAAGAGATCCACGTAACCATCTGCATGGGAAACACCAAATGGATGAAGAATGCTTTGTATGTTGTCTATGAAGAGCCTATTGGTTTGGTTATCAGGGTTGGAAGAGATCTCAGAGATAGCTGATCCAGCCCCTACTTGAACGAGGATTCCTTCCTTCCACGTCCTTCTACAAATAGGGAGGGATCCAGTCTTGGCTGAAAGATCTCTTGGAACAGAAACCTACCTGCTTCATATGTGTAGAATGGAAGACAAGGAAAAAAGTGGGAGGGATTTGCATTTCTAAGCTTGTGCGATGCTTTCAACAGTCAGAAAAGCCGAGTTCAAAACTCACATTTAGTAACTGTCAACAACGGTTTTGCTAGCAGAGCTCTGAGCTGCTAAGTCTCAATGCTCTTTCTTCATCTGCTGACATTGTTGACCACCCCTTCCTTGTAGACCTCATCTCTTTCTTCCCTTGGCTGCTCTGACATTTCTCTCCCTTCATTCTTTCCTATTTGTGTCTCTAGTGCTGTACTTAATACTTCATTCGTTCATTTGTCTGTTTGACTTTCTGACCATTCCTTTTCCACCTCCTCTGTTATGTCCTTCTCCTCTTCACTACACTGGGGGTGTCTCCCAAGGCTTTGTTCTGAGTCCTTTCTACACTGTGCTGATGGTCATCCCATCAGTTTCCATGGGTTCACTGTTTCAAATCTACATATCTAGTCCTAATTGCTTTCCTAGATACCAGACTCTTGTTACCACCTGCCCTCTGGTCATCTCCGTCCTGATAACCTGCACATGTCTCCATTTCGATATGCCCAAAGCAGACCCACCTCGCCCAGCCTGGCTTTTCTCTACATTGACCTATTTCTGTTATGGACGCCATTACCTTCTTAAGCTTCCCATTCAAACCCTTAGACTCCCGTAGCTAGTTGGCTGTCAGTGTGCTTGCCCTCTTGAAATTATTTTGTATCTACTTTATATTGACCTAACTGTGTGTCTCTCCAGGGAGAATGTGAGTTTGGGAAGTATGGTATCCTAGATTGAGAACAAAAAGGGATGTCCAACCCCTATGTTTTTTGAGAGGGGGAAACTGACGTCCTCAGAGGTTAAATTACGTACCCAGGGTCAGTGGCCAAACTCAAAAAAGACTGAGCATGTGTATATTGGCTTAGAAAACCACAAATTAACATTATCTATGTCATATAGTATTTTTATGCGCTTTGTTAAACATTTTCCAATTATGATGCTGAATCTGGCTCAGGCTGCACTGGAAGGGCTGCACGTAGCTGGCAACATGGATGCTTCTGCCCAAGAACACAGAGGTAGTAAGTAGTAGAACCAGGCTTGAACCCAGACTGAAGGCAGTCATTCCCATGTTGTGTTTAGGGGATCCAGTCTGTCACAAACATTTCTTCTTAGGATGTCAAGCAACTAATTGCCAGAGAAATGGTTGTCCAGAGGGCAGCTAGGTGGCAGAGCACTGGCCCTGGGTTCAGGAGGATCTGAGTTCAAATCTGACCTCAGACATTTAACACTGACTAGCTGTGTGACCCTGGGCAAGTCACTTAGCCCTCATAGCCCTGCCAAAAAACCAAATAAATAAAAACGAAATGGTTGTCCAGTATGCATTCTGCCTTGCTGTTGAAGACCCAATCTGTTGGTTTGGATGCCTTTCCAAGGCACTTCTAGATGATTCTAACTCATTCTCTCTAGCTGCACTTCTTCTGTTAGTGTTGCAAACCCAGAAAAGAGCTAGAAGGGAAAACAAGTCAGTGTTGCGACAAAGGAGCAACATATTAACCAGTAACCCTTGAGGACTCTCAGGATGGGATGAAGGTGTAGCAAGTCACAGAGAGCCAAACAATGTGAAAATAATGAGCCTGGGAGCCATTATGTCTGCAGCATCATTGAAATGGTCTCGTGCCTTCTGGTGATTTGGCATATAGGCGTTTGATCTCGATTTGACCTTTAGTGGCCTATGATATTAAGGCCTTTTGATCTACTCTACCTATGAGTTTGAGCCTTGAACATTCTGCTTTTTCACCAGGTTCTCAGACTCGGAAACCAGCATACTGCTGCCCTCCTCACAAGAGTGGCGGTCCTTGAGGTTAGCCTCTGCATAGAGGTGGAGGAGGGGAGAGCTTACTGTGATTTGTTTGTTACTTACTTAGCAGTTGTGGCTCCTGCTTGGTCTGTTGGTAGGGAATCCCCTGGGGGTGGGCACGGGGCGCAGCGTGCCTCTAGCTCCAATTAGCCATGTGCCCCCCTCTGACTCTAAGGTAGCCAGAGATTCTGAGCAGGAAACTGTTTCCATGTTGTCTCTTTGTGCCCAACACTTCTACCTTGCACACAGTAAGAGCCTCCCCCTCAATGAGAGACTTTTTTTTTTTATGTGGGGCAATGAGGGTTAAGTGACTTGCCCAGGGTCACACAGCTAGTAAGTGTCAAGTGTCTGAGGCCAGATTTGAACTCAGGACCTTCTGAATCCAGGGCTGGTGCTCTATTCACTGCGCCACCTAGCTGCCCTGAGAGACTTTTTTTTTTTTTTTTTTTTGGCAGGGCAATGGGGGTTAAGTGACTTGCCCAGGGTCACACAGCTAGTGTCAAGTGTCTGAGGCCGGATTTGAACTCAGGTACTCCTGAATCCAGGGCCGGTGCTTTACCCACTGGGCCACCTAGCTGCCCCTCTGAGAGACTTTTAATAAGCCATGATCCAGCCTCTACTCAAAAGCCTCATCCATGGAGGAGCACACTGACTCCCAGGTGTCCATTCTACATTGGATAACTCCACTTGCTTTCCCCCCTTCCATCCTATACTGCCTCTTTGTCCCTTGTTCCTTGGTCCTACCTCTACTTTGCTCCCACTGCCCCATGACTGCCCTGCAGATTGTTAGAGAGCTGTCTGCTCCCTCCCCCCACATTCTTCTCTAGGCTAAACACCAGGTCCTTCATTCAGCCTGTCCTCCTGTGGCATGATGACATCAGAAGGAGAGTGCAGGTGACCCTTAGGCCCCACTGACTGAGAGAGGGAGAAGGAGTTCCTTTGTGGAGGGTTTGTGGGAGAACATGCACCACATGGGTCTTGCGCCCTACTAGGGTCTGTCTCCCCTGATGGCCTGTGAGCTCCATGAGTGTAATGAGGATTTGTCTTTGTGCCCTCGGCATCTAACACAAGGCCTAGTACATGATGGGTGCTTAATAAATGCTGAGCGATTGATTGACTCTATGGTTGGGAGCCACCACTGCAGGCTGAGAAGGGAATGGGGGCCTCTGAAAGTTTTTGGCCCGGGATTTGAAGGATCCGTCTGTTTCTGTGGGGAGAGGGTTCTGTGATCCGGTTACTCCATTAGGAACAACTAGAGAAGGGAGAGACCAGAGACAGACTGACCATTCCAGGGGGCCTGTCAGAGTTGTCCAGATGAGGGGTGATGTGGTGGCAAAGGGAGCAGGAATAGACAGCAGCAAGAAGAGATGTTTCAGAGGAAAGACCAGGCACGTTGGAGGTTTTGAACCCGACTGGGAGAACCCTGGCGCAGTCAGTGGAATTAAAGGAGTTAGGGAGGGGACAAGTTTCTTGGGGGGTGGGGAATGGATGATGAGAATAATTTGGAATGTGAAGTGCTGGTTGGACATCTCTGCAAAACTCTCTGCTCTCTAGCAGGCCTTTGGAAATGTGAGGATGGAATTGTGGGAGGAGGGCAGGAAATGGATTTGAGGGTCGTCCACATGGAATTGATTGGTACAGTTCAGGAACTGAGATGGGGCCAAAGCCAGAGTGTTAACGAATGGCCATTCATCTTTAGGAGGATCTTGGAGATCGGAGGAGAACCGTAACATGCATGTGTTGGAAACCAGGGGAGGAAAGGGCATTGGGAAGGAGGGGCAGGTGGGCAAGTTTGGGAGGAGAACCACTAAGGCCTCCTATCTAAGCTGGAGAAAGTTCTTGGAGTAGAATCAGAGGGTGGGAAGTCAGATGGTGAAGGGCCAAGGAGAGCGGGCAGGTGGGGAGCGAGGGGAGGCAGCCGGCATGGACTACACTTTGGACAAGTGTCAGGAAAGGGGAGGAGGAAGCACTGCTTGAGGGCCCGGCAGGCTCTGGGAAGGCTCTATCTGTTTTATCCCAGCTGTGCTGCTGGGCATTGTAAACAGACTTCCATCCTGGCCATCCCAGTAAAGCCTTGAGCGGTTCCCAGTGAACTGTGCTTTACCACTTGGGACCCCCACTAAAATATATTTAACGCTGTATTTCTTTCAGCTTATTCCTGGTTGCTGACATTGGCTGATAATTTATTAGGGGGTTAATGTTTTTCAGCATTCTCTCTGATCTCTGTTCTCTGTCCTTTTCTTCATTAGTTCCCAGATATGGAATTTCAGAGGCTGAGCCCATGTGGGGGAGTTTATCAGGTTCTGTTCAAGGATACCTTTTGATGAAGGGCAGTTGGCGGGGAAACAAGGAGTCCCCACTCTCCAGTGTGGTGGCTGCAGGAATGTTGGCAGCACGTCCGAGAATAGGACTCAGAAGTTGGAGGCTGGTCCCAAGGCTCTGGAGGACCTTGGGGCAGTCTGATGCCTCAGTGTGCTGTGGATGTGATTGTGAATCATCAGAAGCTCTGCCAGGGAAGGGTACACTCTGGGAGGGCCTCATTTAGGGGCCTAGCCATGGATTATGGGTCCAGCCGGGCTTGTGCCTAAAAGGGGATGATCAGATAGTAATTCGGTTTGGGGCTCACGTCTTAGGGAAATATTACTAAAGCCTGCAAACGTTGTGATGGCTATTGATGGAGGGAGGCTCCACACTGGAATCCTCCTCTGGCATTTTTTTGTAGTTTGAAGAAGTAAAAGTAATTGATCTGTTTGCTCATCTGTAAAGTGGGGGATCATAATTACAGTATCACAGAGTTGGAAGGAAAGGCCTTTCTAAATCTTACAGCCCATAAGAATCGTGAATGACAATGAGGCAGTGTGGGGTATCTGTCAGAGGCCAGGTGTGTGCACATGCACACACACACATGCATGCACACACACATACACACATAGGCACAGACACACACACATTCATTCTGACCCAACAACCTTGCCATCTGCAAGACTTTGTACCTTTCTTGTAACATTGCTGAGCTGTTTCCTCATCTCTCTGTAAAATGAGGGAATTCTCCGACAACATGACTTCCCTTCCAGCTTTAAATCTGTGGTCCTTGAGCTGCATTTAGCATGTTAACATGTAGAGCATCAAGTGGTGATCCAGAAGCCATTTTTGTTGGTCCCTTTATGAAGTTGGCCCTAATTAAATTCAGCAAACGTTTGTTGAGCACCTACTATGTGCAAGGCACTCTGCTGGGTGATGGGTCCCCACTTGCCTGAGACAGCTAGCTGGAAGTAACCATTCAAGAATTGGAGAATGTGTCCCAAGCTCCCATGGACTTTTGAAATTTTTTGGGGGGGAGGGGGCAGGGCAGTGAAGGTTAAGTGACTTGCCCAGGGTCACACAGCTAGTAAGTGTCATGTGTCTGAGGCCGGATTTGAACTGAAGTCTTCCTGAATCTGGGCTGATGCTTTATCCACTGCACCACCTGCTTTTGAAATTTTTTGGAATTAGCAGCTGCCCAGCAGCTCTATCTATGTCAGCTGTTTGTCAGAGCAAGAGATCTGGATTTCAGGCCATGAATTCTGGAAATTTGTAACTATGACTACGTTCCACACTAAATATTCTAGGCCTTTAAGAGCCAGCGATACTGGGAAAATACTTAGTGTTCAGGTGGTGACCTTAGAAGTTGAATCAAGGTTAGTGGTGGTTTCTAGGGAGATGACTTATTATAAGCTGTACCTTTCAAAGGTGGAAAGCCTCCCCATTTGCTTTTAAAGGCTTCCATATTTGGCAAATGAAAAATGTTTCATAAACAAAGGGAAAGAATGATGGTTTGGGAAATCATTGTAATTTACCAAGTGTGGAAAGGGAAAAACCAAACTCATAGCTAATTTTATCCTGATTCCGTTTAATCTGTGCTCTTGTAGTTCCTTTCATACTTGCAGAGATATGGGATTTCCATGATTTTAGTGCAGTCATCTCCTCCATTTTTGATTCCATGACCCCTCCCCCAGAAAAAGAAAATCCTTTGAACAAATATGAACATTCAAACAAAACATTCCCATATTGACCATAAATGAAGTACGTCTAATTCTGATAATTCAGCCTGCTGTGTCTTTTTCAGGAGGTTGAGTCTGTATTACTGGCTCTCTGAAATTGTGGTCAATCATTTCATTGATTAATGTACCTTAAGTCTTACAAAATTGTTCTTTTTTACATCGGCCTCTTGGTTCTGCTCGCCTCACTCTGCATCAGTTCACACAAGTCTTCCCATTTCCCCAAAGACCTCTGAAGAAGAGCTTCTCTGAAACCCCCTCCTCAATTCTCTATAGTATGGTAGGATTTCCTTACACTCCTGTGCTTTATCTGTTTAGCCATTTCCCAATTGATGGGCACCTTGCCTTCAGTTTCCAATTCTGTGCAACCTTAAAAAAAGCAAATATGAATATTTTGGTGCACTTCTACCCTCTGTGCCTCCACTTCCTCTACTATAGAATGGGGATGATAACAGCCCCTACTGACCAGGAAAGTTGTGAAGATCCAACGAGACAATATTTATACAAAAGGTCATAGCACAGGGCCTGGTGCCACCAGGTGCTTAGTAAGTGCTTATTCTCTTCCCACACTCTCCCTCCCCAAATATGTCCTTGACACTTACTAGCTGTGTGACCCTGGGCAAGTCACTTAACCCTCATTGCCCCGCCAGAAAAAAACAAACAACCAACAAAAACCCAACCAAACAAAACCCTCTAGCCTCATCCTCGAAGAACGTTTCGTTAATAGCAGCTATTGCACCTTTGGTGCGTGGTTGGTTGTTGTTTTTCATGTTCTAAGAGGACTGAAATGGCATCCCTGTGTTGGGGTCGAGGTATGGCATGTCTGATCAGGAGGCTTTTTCTCTTTCCCTGATAGGCAGTACAGAAACTCATGCCAGGAGCAATTGAGAGATTTTGAACTTGAATGAGAGGTAGTTCACAGAGTGGAATGGGACCAGTGAGGCCATCGAGTTCAAGCAGTCCATGAGGGAGATTCCCCTGGACAGCATTTTTGCCCTGTGACCTTGGAGTAAAGAGGCCAGAGTAGGGGGAGGCCCCTCCCTGCCTCCAGAATCGGCTCTTTCCATGCCTGGAGAGCTCTCTCGATTCTGGCCAAAACCTCTGGGCAGCTTCTGCTCTTTCATCTTGGTTCTGCCTTCTGAGGCCCAGCAGAATGCGATGAATCCCATTTCCCATGACAACCCTTCAAAGAATGGAAGACTGCTCTGCCATCGCCCTTGAGTTTTCTTTTCTCTAGACTAAACATCCTGTGTTCAGTTTAATTAAACATCAAAAAATGTAATGGACATTTAAAAAAACCCCATAAAATGAATACTTTTGAAGCCATTTAAAAAAATCTTCTTAATAACAATTGTCAACAAACAAACATTTCAGCTTAACCAAGAACAATAGAAAAGAAGATTATATGGAACTGACCCTCTCTTACTTACAGTTTTAAGTAAATTAAACGAGCATATTAGTAACAAAATTGCCTTGTTTGTATCCCTTTGTGAACTTTTTTGTGTTATTCTGTGCTCTCTAAAATGTTTTATTGATGTTCTTTTTTTAACATCTCTTGTTACCCCCTTACTCAACCCCTAACCCCTCAAGTAGAAGTCCTTCCTTGTAACAAATGAATATCCCTAAGGAAGAGAATTCTGAACATTGGCCACCGCTGAAAATGGGCATCTCATTCTGTGTCTCTGGTCCATCTGTCCGCCCAGAGGTGGACGGTATTTGTCACTGTCCATCTTTTGAAGTCACTATTTGTTGTCAGTCAGTCAGTAAAGCATTGGAGGAGGAAGGTGTCAAGAAAGGCTTCTTGTAGGTGAGACTTGAAGGAAGCCGGGAGTGGAGGTGAGGAGGGAGAGCCTTTCAGACATGGCCTAGCCAGTGAGGACGTGCCCAGCTGGGAGGTGGAGGACCAGCGTGGAGTTCAGCATCATGGGCATGCAAAGGCACTGGCATAAGAAGTGAGAAAGCTGGACAGGTGGCAGGGGGCCAGGTTGTACAAGGCTTTGAATGGCTGAGGAGCCTGGAGGTGAAAGGAAGTCCAGAGTCTACTGAATGGGGGGGTGCTGTAGTGAGGCCTGTGTTCTAGGAAGATCAGTCTGACAGCAGAGCGAAGGATGGCCTTGGGACAAGGAATAGGCCAAATGCTATTCCAGCCGTCCAGGTGCCTGCAGCAGGTGCTGGCAGTGTTAGAGGAGAGAAGGGGCTGCATGGGAGAGAGGTTTCAAAGGGAGAAGCCACCCATTGAATCTGGGGGTGAGAGTGAGGACTATAGGATGGCATCAGGGCTTCCAGCGTTGGGAGGATGGGGGTGCCCTCGACAGTCACAGAGAATTTCTGAGGAGGAGGAGCTTGGGACAAGGAGTGGAGGGGGCAGATGATGAGTCCAGTTTTGGACACATTGAGTTTAGATATCTCTAGGACATTCGGTTTGAAATTTCAGATGGTCAGATGGAGAGAGCAGCACCAGGGAAACCTAGGGAGGAGAGAGTGTCGCAGGGGAACAGCAGTGTCAAAGGCTATAGAGAGGTTGAGGTAGATGAGGAAGGAGCAAAGGAGTTAGATTTGGCAGCAGAGAGGTTAGTGGATGTACAAGGTGGCGGAGTGGCAGGAAGGAGTACAGTAAGGCTTGCCTCCTTCCCCAAACAAAACAAAACAAACACCAACAGCACCCCCACCAGATCTAGAACATGTGCCAGCCTGTATCCTGGTCAAGAAATCTAAGGAAAAAGTCCCAGTGAGTCATTTCTCCAGCCCAAGGATATAAATGACAGAGAAGTCTGTGGACACAGGACAGAGAGTGGCCAGGAGCATGCAGAGCCTTCTGGAGCTGGGAGCTTCAGGCTAGGTAATGCTGATGATAGGATGGGCTACTTGGAAAGTTCTAGGGGATCAGCAAAGGTACTGACTGAGACAGTTAATAGCTTCAGAAAAGTTCCAGGCTACAACATTCACATCATTTTCAATTCAAATCAGTAAACATTTCTTAAGCACTTACTATGTGCCAAGCACTGTGCTAAGTGCTGGGGGCACAAATAAGAAAAAGAAAGACCATTCCTGCCCTCAAGGAGCTTACAGTCTAAAGGGGGAAGATGACACACCAGAGAAAGCTTGGAACAGGGAGGAGGAAGAGACACTACTGGGTGCCTAGCTCCTGGGAATCTTGTTCTGTAGCTTTGAAACCAGGCAGAGCTGCAAATGCAGAGAGGAGACATTGCAAAACGGAAACATTTCTGTGTAATAATAATAAGTCCCAAGATGGGAAACTACATTCCAAATAACTACAGAATGCATAAAATATCTGAGAATCAGCCTACCAAAGCACACAAAATGTCATCCTAACACCTACACCAGGGAAAGAGAAAACACAGAAGGAAAGCTAAAGGCCAAGATCATTAATGGATATTTATTTAAAAAATTTTAAATAAAAATCAGTCAGACTATAGCAATTTATGGGCTGTATAGATTCAGTTGCAAAGTTCTCCTTAAAAAATTCAGTTCTCATGACTGGGCTGTGCTATACAATAAAAATGACAATACTCCCCAAATTAATTTGCACTTTAATGCTATACCAGTCAGATTTTCAAGGGGATGCTTTAGGGGTTGGTTATTGTCCTTTGTTCTTTTTTTTTTTTTTGGTGGGGCAATGAGGGTTTAGTGACTTGCCCAAGGTAACACAGCCAGTAAGTGTCAAATGTCTGAGGTTGGATTTGAACTCAGGTCCTCCTGAATCCAGGGCCGGTGCTTTATCCACTGAGTCACATAGCTTCCCCTATTGTCCTTTATTCTTTATTCTTTTTTTTTTTTTTTTTGCAGGGCAGTGGGGTTAAGTGACTTGCCCAGGGTCATATAGCTAGTAAGTGTCAAGTGTCTGAGGCCAAATTTGAACTCGGGTCCTCCTGAATCCAGAGCTGGTGCTTTATCCACTATGCTACCTAGCTGCCCCGGTTCTTTATTCTTTGTTTGTTTGTTTTGTTTTGTTTTGTTTTGTTTTGTTTTGTTTTGTTTTGTGAGGCAATTGGGGTTAAGTGACTCGCCCAGGGTCACACAGCTAGTAAGTGTTAAGTATCTGAGGCCGGATTTGAACTCAGGTCCTCCTGACTCCAGGGCCAGTGCTCTATTCACTGTACCACCTAGCTGCCAGTCCTTTATTCTTAAAGAGGACCAAAGTGACATCACTATATTGGGGTCAAGGTATAGTATGTCCAACTGTGACTGATCAGAAAATCACAATATTTTCAAAGTTAATTTGCACTTTTAATACTATAACGATCACATTCCCGAGGGGACACTTTATAGAACTTGATAAAAGATAACAGTTCACTTGAAAAAACAGAAGATCTAAAATATGAAAGGAAATGGTGAAAAGAAGTAAGGATGAATGTGGAAGAGCCCTTCAAGAACACTATATTATAAAGCAACAATTATCAAAAACCATCTGGTATTGGTTTAAAAATATAGACATCAGTGGAACAGACTAAAGGGAAACTCAGTTATAGTGGAACTCAGTAACCCCATGTTGGAAAAAGTGGAAAACATAAATTACCTAGGAAATACTCCTTATTTGATATGAACTTCTGGGAAAACTGAAAAGCTGTCTGGCAGAAAATAGGCTTAGACCAGCATCTTATAACATGCTCAGTAACACATTCTAAATGAACGTGGCTTTAATATTAAAGGTCATACTACCAAAAAAAAAAATTGGGAGAGAAGCAGATCATATACCTCTCATAGTTATGGGTAGGAGATGTATTTTTTTTTTTTTGGTGAGCCAGTTGGGGTTAAGTGACTTGCCCAGAGTCACACAGCTAGTAAGTGTCAAGTGTCTGAGGCCGGGTTTGAACTCAGGTCCTCCTGACTCCAGGGCCGGTGCTCTATCCACTGCGCCATCTAGCTGCCCCAGGAGATGTATTCTTAACCAAAATAAGAGAAAGAGGTAATTACCAAAAATAAAATGGATAACTTTGTTTATATAAAATTGAAAAGCTTTCTGCACAGACAAAATTAATGGACTAAGATAAGAAGGGGAGTGGTCAAATAAAAAAATGTTTCAAATTTCTTTGATAAAGGTTTGATATTCAAGTTATATAAACAACATAGTTATACACACATATATTATGATCGATGGACATTTCCTCCTGATAAGTAAGTGGTCAAAGAATATGAATAAACAGTTTTCATAAGAATTTCAAAGTATGCATAACCACATGAGAGAATATTCTAGGTCACTGATAATAAGAGATATGCAAATCATAACAACCCTGAAGCTATACCTCACCCTGCAGATTGGCAAAAATGACAAAAACTGACAATAGTCAATGTTGGAGGGTTTGTGGAATGATAGGCATATTAATACTTTGCTGATGAAGCTATCTAATGGCATAACCATTTGAGAAAGCAGTTTGGAATTATACAAATAAAGTGATTAAAATGTCCATGCCCCTTGAACCAGAGACTCCATTACTGGGCTTCTACCCCAAAGAAGTCATTGATAAGAAAGTTTTCATATACAGCAAAGTATTTATAATAGCACTTTTATGATAGCAAAGAATTGGAAATTAATGTCCATCAATTGGGGAATGGCTAAACAAATTGTGGTACATGAATGTAATTATTACTGTACTATAAGAAATGGTATGAGTGATGAATACAGAGAAGCAGGGAGAAAGCTATATAAACTTATGCAAAATGAAGTCAGCAGAGCCAAGGAAACAATATACCTACATAGTGACTACAGTAACATGAATGGAAAGCAGGTGCACACCAAAAATCAAAAGTGAATGTTATTAAAGTTATAAAAATGAAACATGACTTCAATAAAAAGATAGGACACCTCCAACCCACCCTTTCATAGAGGTAGGAGGTTCACAGAGGTGAAGGGATTACATATTATGCATGTTTTCTGAGTTTTTTAATGTAATCCCTGGGGTGGGGGTGGGAGAAATGGACATTTAATGGATTACAGGATTTTATCAAGCATTGCTGATGAAAAGACAAGAGCTCAGTAGGGATTTTGAAATGCAAAGACAGAAATCAAGAAAAACCTAGGGAGCTAAATTTTATTTGAGAATTTAGAAGGGGCTATGTGATGATATTATAATGCTAATAATATTTAACTGGTTTTTTATTATATCTTCAGTTTCTTATAGTATCATAGTTATCCCTAGTAACCCTCTTCCTGCCAGAGAACCATCACAAATTTTAAAAATAGTTCTTTAAAGAAAAAAAGAGAAAGAAGAGAAAAAATTCAGCACAAGCGATGATTACATCGGAAAACTCTGAAAACACGTATGATGTTATTCTTGGTTGTTAGCCTATATTTGGTACCTTTTGGAATATTGCATTCCAAGATCTCATCTTTAACTGATACATTCTTTAGGATCATAATATTTAGTCCCCATTTAAGTCAGTCTATTTTTCTAATTCTTCTAGATTATAATTTTGGTTATGTTGTGGTTAGGAAGGGAATGTTTAATCTCTGCACTTTTCTGTATTTTTTTGTTTTGTTTTTGTTTGTTTGTTTTTTTGAGGCAGTTGGGGTTAAGTGACTTGCCCAGGATCACACAGCTAGTAAGTGTCAAGGGTCTGAGGCTGGATTTGAATTCAGGTCCTCCTGAATGCAAGGCCAGTGCTCTATTCACTGCACCACCTAGCTGCCCCTGTAATGTATTTTTATGCCCCAGTACATGTTTAATTTTTTTTTTTAAGTGAGGCAATTGGGGTTAAGTGACTTGCCCAGGGTCACACAGCTAGTAAGTGTGTGTTAAGTGTCTGAGGCCGGATTTGAACTCAGGTACTCCTGACTCCAGGGCGGGTGCTCTATCCACTTCGCCACCTAGCTGCCCCCATGTTTAATTTTTGCAAAGATGCCATGCAAAGCTAAGAAATAAGTATACTTTTTATAATTCCCATTCATTTGTTCCCAGAGGTCTATCATTTCACTTTCCCAAAATTCTATGCAGTTTCTAAATTTCCTTTTGATTTAACTTTTTTGCTAGATTTGTCTAAGTCTGAAAGGGGTATATTAAAGTCCCCAACAATTATTGTTTTGCTTGGGGGGGGGGATGACTTGCCCAGGGTCACACAGCTAGTAAGTGTCAAGTGTCTGAGACTGGATTTGAACTCAGGTCCTCCTGAGTCCAGGGCCGGTACTTTATCCACTGCACCACTTACCTGCCCCCCATTTAAGTTGTTAGATGCTATTCCAATTAGTGTGTGTGTACATCTATATTTTTTTGATATTACTTCATTATCTTGGGTACCTTTAAGCATAATAAAGTTTCCCTGTTTTTCTCTTTTCTCTCT
The DNA here is from genome assembly GCF_019393635.1 of Dromiciops gliroides. Lineage (NCBI taxonomy): Eukaryota > Metazoa > Chordata > Mammalia > Microbiotheria > Microbiotheriidae > Dromiciops > Dromiciops gliroides. The sequence continues at coordinate 5,244,915 of NC_057861.1, forward strand.
CCCTCTTCCTCTCTCTTTCCCTCTCCCCTTGTTGAGATTAACTGCCACACCTGCTTTTTTGGATTTACCTGAGGAATCTTATTCCAGCCCCTTATTTTAACTCTGTGTGAATCTTCACATTTCAAGTGTTCTTGTAAATAACATATTGTTGGATTCTGTTTTGTAATCCGTTTTGCCACGCTCCTGTGTTCTGTGGGTGAGTTCATCCCATTCACATTCCTGGTTATGATTGTTAGGTGTAGTTTTCCCTCTGTCATATCCTATTATCATGTTTCCTTTATGTTTTCAAGAATTTGAAGGGCGTCATGTGGAAGAGGGATTAAGCTTGTTCCCAGAGGGCAGGACCAGGAGCAGCGGGTGGGAGTTGGCGCAAAGAGGCGAACGTAGATTTGGCTCAAAGAGAAGCTTCTTTACAATTAGAGCCTTCCTGGGATAGGACAGGCTGCCCTCATTGGAGGCCGGATGGCCACTGACCAGGCACAGTTTGAGAGGGGTTCTTCCGGCTGGCTGGGTGCTCCTGAGGTCTCTCCCAGCGCCAGAATCCTGCATCTTTGTAAATCTACTGGTGTCTTCTCAGCCCTCATTGGATTTGACCTTTGAACACCCCATTCTTCTGGTGATTCTCATCTCCCTTGGCTTCCTTCATGATTTCTTGAGATGTGGCACCTAGGCTTTCTTTTTATTTATTTATTCATTTATTCACTCATTCATATTTGTTAGTGGTGTGAGATTTAAAATTGGATATTAGATCATATATCTCCCCTCTTTAACCTTTCCCTTAATTTATCTCCCAGACTAGTAAATGGAAGAAGCTTCTGGTTTTCTAGTTAGAGCTTTTATTGTATGGTAGTCACAAGGTGATGTTGATTAGAAGGATAGGAAAGTAGAAATACAATACAAATCGTCTTAAGTCTAAGCTTAGTCTACATTCCGTATAAAACTCACCAAAAGCCGAAGGCCACCTTTGGTGAGAGAGAGAGACTGTGTCAAGCCCGTTCTGCTGCTAACCGCGAGCCGGGCCCACTCGAACTCTCATCAGCATCAGCCTGTGCAGCGCAGTCAGGAGACCAGCAGAGCAGGAAAAAGTCCCCACTTCTGTTCTCTCCTTGCCTTTTAAGCTCGCACCCCGGTAGTCGAGTGCATAGCAGGCAGTCTGATGTGCGCAGCAGGCGGACTGGCGTGCGTAGCTCATGCTGTTGGTCTCCTCCCCGAAAGGGTGGTCCTTAAAAAAACTGGCGTCTTTCAGTTATACTAACCGACTGTTAAAAAACTTTCATATTTTTTTTACCACAGTGGTTCTTAAGTAGTCCAATGAACCTCAGTTTTATCATTAGATTGTATCCTAGGCCAGTTGTTTTTGCTGAAAGTAGATACATATCTTATATTTCCTTTAATTTTTCCCAAACTTGATTATTGTTCTGGTATTTCTTGTTGCCTCATGGAGTCACTGATTTTTGTTCTAATTTTCAGGGTCTGTTACTTAGGTGAGACTTTATACTTCTATTAAGGCTTTCATTGTCCTTCCAGATCTTTGTTTCAGAGTTCTCATTTTCTTTTCCAATATAGCACTCTCATTTAATCTATTTTATATGTAACATTTTTATTTACATATATATTTTATACATTATTTTCAATGTATATGTGTATACACATTTTTAATTCTTGTTTCATTTCTTACAGAAATCCTAGTTGAGGTTGTGACCAAGCCTCTGTTTGAAGCTTTGCTTATATATTTGCTTGTGAAGTTATTCCCTTCTTCTAGGATTGTGTATTAAGCAATCCTGAGTCCATAATATTCCTTTATCTTCAATGTTGCCTTTTATTACTTTTCCCAGACTCACTTCCTGAATCTGGACTTTGGGTCCAAGCTCTGCGCACTTCTGAAGGCGATGTTGTGGCCTTCCTTGGTTCTGATATGTATTGTCTGGGGTCCTGCTGCTGTTTCCTTTAGGTTTGGGGCACAGCAAGTGCCCTAAGTGGTCTGATCTAGGTCTCAGTTTGTGCTTTGCAGCCTCTTGACCCCTGGCTCAGGGTCTGAATGGTACAGCTGTAGCCTTGCCCTTGGTATGAGCTCTAATCCATGGCTGCTGGCCTCAGCGCCAGTCAGAGTTCAGAGCAAACGAACTATAGACTCACACCTGGTCTGTGCTCCCTGCAGCAGATGCACATCTAGGAGGCTGAGTTATCTGCTCCCTACTCCCCAGCACCCGGTCAGGGTGATCCAGCTGCTACACAGATGCAGACTCCAGCCCCTGTCCCTGTGCATGGGACTTCATGACTGGATGCCCTCTCCGGTGTCCCTGTGCCCTCCTGGGCTGGAAAAGGCCCCCACTGTGGTTTCTTTCTCCTTGGGTTTTTCCATCACTAATCAGTCTGATGTGCTTCCTAGGTCTCTGTGGGAGTAGTTGTGCAAGAGAGCCGGCCTGTATTGCCTCCCGCTCTGCCATCTTGCCAGGCTTTGCTCCCTCAGCCTCGACTGCCCCTGCTCAGTGTCATCATCATGCCCACTAAGGTTGGGTGTTGCCCAGGGCTCTGGCCTGGGTCTCTTCTCTTTAGGGGCTGGTCTCACCCGCTGCCTTGCATTCCGTGACCATTTCTGAAGATGACTCACAGATCCACTTATCCAGGCCTCCTCTCTCTGCTGACTGCATGCCTGGCCCGGTATTGCTGTTTGGATGCTGGACATTCATCGCCGTCTTCCCCTGCACACCCCACCTTCTATGCTTGTGGGGATGGCATCACAATCCTTAAGTCACTCTGGTTCACAGCCTGGGCGTTCCCCTTGGCTTCTCACTTTCTTTGACCCAGCGTATCCAGTCACTTACTAGATCTCCTTTTTACCTCAAGTGGAGAGAGCTCTGGGCTTGGAGTCAAAGACCTGAGTACGAATCCAGCCTCAGATGTGGTCGGGTAACCCTGAGCCAGTCACTTAACCTCTTTTTTGCTGCCTGTTTTCTCAAGTGCTCCATCTATGGGAAGCCTTTCCTGACCCCCACCCCGCACCCTTTGCTAGTTCCCACCCTCTCCAAATGACCTCCTGGCATTTTCTCCAGCCGTTTCCCGTGCCTGGAATGCTCTCTCTCCATATCTCCCTGGCTTAAGTCCCAACTAAAATCCTATCCTTTATTGGGAACCTTCCCTTAGTTCCAGGGCCCAACCTGGTTAATGGTTTCCTATTTACCCTATTTATAAGCCTGTTTGTGCAGATTTGTTTGCTTGTTGCCACCCCTTGAGGGCAGGGATTGGCTTTGGCCTCTTTTTTATCTCCACACTTCGCACAGTGCCTGGCACATAGTAGGCACTTAATAAATGACTATGCCCCGTGCCTGGAATATATTCCCTGCCCCTCACTGCCACCTCCTAGAATTCCAGGCTTTCTTCAGATCTCAGTTTGAGTCCCACCTATCCTAAGAAGCATTTCCTCACCCCGCCATTGTGCTTTCTCTCTCCTCGTGGGGCCTTCTGTTGACTCAGAATCTGTGTACACAGGGCTCCGGGAGAGAAAAGAGAAGAACGCCTCTTACCAGAGCCTCTGGGGCCCTGCCCAAGCTGGATGGGAGTAGGAAGGGTCAGAATTAGGGAGAGAGCCGCAGAAGGAGAGGATGGCTCAGCAATCTCCATGAATTTGTTTTCTGATCGGCCACTTGTTGATTTTTGTTATTAGTTTAATTTCTTTTCATCTCTTAGTTCATTTTTGCCCTTGGCTTATTTCTCCCTTTCTGCATGGAATGTCTTCTGGCTCAGATCTAATTCACTTCACTTTTCTCTCTCTTGCCCATTGATAGGAAAGCATCTTGATACCATAGAAAGGGCCAGGCTGGACTCAGAGTCTTGGCATCGATACTTAGGAGATGGGTGACCTTGGTCAAGTGACTTGTTTCTCCTCTCAGGGTTATTGTTTCCTTGTCTGTAAAATGAGAGGGTTAGATGAGATGATCTCTCTAAGTTCCTTCTAGCTCTGAATGCTGGCATCCTGCTGACTGAAGGGACTTGGACCATCCTTGAAACGTTCCTCTTCTCTTGCCAGAAACCTGCTTGGGTTTCTTACCCTCGGTCACATTTAGTCATTTTTGAGTCATGCCCCATTTGGAGTTTCCTTGGTGGAGATATACTGGAGGGCTTTGCCCTTTCCTTCTCCAGCTCATCTGACAAATGAGGAAACTGAGGCCAACAGGGTGAAGAGACTTGCCCAGGGTCACACTGCTAGGAAGCGTCTGAGGCCGAATGTGAAAGATGAGTCTTCCTGGCTCTAGGCCTGGCGCTCCATCCACTGCACCGCCTCGCTACCTCACGTTAGATCTCAGTGACTCTAGGAGACCTTCCTGCCTTGGGGAGTGGCATGTCAGTCTCCACTATGAAAGCCTCCAGCCACAAGAAAGGAAGAAAACCCCTCCTTCCACAGCTTTCTGCTCTGGTGACTCACTGCCATGTGAACCCCCACCAGGGCTTCCAGAAGGGTTTAAGTCCCCAAAATTCTGGGAGTATCATTTCCTAGTATGGTTGTACACAGTGTGACCATAAAGTCATGGGACTCAAATTGGACATCTCAGAGGAGTGTCATTTCTCCCCCCCCCTCCTTTTTTTTGGTGGGACAGTGAGTGTTAAGTGACTTGCCCAGGGTCACACAGCTAGTAAGTGTCAAGTGTCTGAGGCTGGATTTGAACTCAGGTCCTCCTGAATCCAGGGCCGGTGCTTTACCACTGAGCCACCTAGCTGCCCCCATGGAGTGTCATTCCTTACAAAGTAGTCACCTTGGAAGTAGCCACACTTAGTCCAACCCTATATCCATTGCTCAAAACATTTTTGCAGCTTTCCTTTGTAGACCACCTTTAGGGGAAATTCCCAAAGCACACAAGAATCCAGTCTGTTTCCTGTAAAGTCACAGCCCTATTGCCCTCTGAGCTGACCCCTGCTTTCTGGCTCTCCCAGTGGTGTCTTGCTGTTACCACCCTTTGTCCTCATTTGGGTTCTCCCCCCCCCCTTTTGCTTGTGGGAAAGGACTGCTGGCTGGTAGGATTATTGCGGTCAGAGCAATTTTATATCTGAGGAAACTGAGTGGGTTGGCTTTTTTCTGCCATGATCCACGAAGTCAACACACAGACTCCCACCCTCGGGGGATCTTAAGGGCTTTAAAACTAACTGTCTCAAATGGGTTGGACACCACTGAACAACAGTCACCAAGCACTACAAGGAAGCCTATGTGTACAGGAATTAAAATGAACAAGAGAAGTGTTAGCAGATGCTTTAACAACTGCTCTCCAGGCTGAGGTCCATAGAGGCAGCATGGATTACTGGGCAGCATGCTGGACTTGGTTGAGCAGGGGTGAGGCCCTGGGCCAGTCACTTGCCCTCTCTGTGTCTTAGCTCCTTTACTAGTAAACTCCTCAAGCCTATGGGCCTCTTAGGATCTTTCTTGGTTCCTTTAGTGCTTGCCTAGCAGAACCCCTTCTTTCAGACTTTGCCTCGTCAGACCACGCCTGGAGTCTTGTGTAGAGTTCTGGGCACCGTGCATCAGGGAGGATTGTGCTCAGAGAAGGGCGGCTGGGGAGGGAGCGGACCAGGTTCCACGCCATATGAGGATCAGCTGAAGAAGCAGGCGTTTTAGTCTGGAGAAGGGAAGACTTGACTGTCTTCTTGCATTTGAAGGGCTGTCATGGGATTAGACTTGTTTTGCTTAGCCTTACAGGTCAGAACTAGTACTCATGGGTGGCGGTTACACAGACACAGATTTCTGTTTGACAGCCATCCAGCCTTCCTAACAATTGGAGCTGTTGAAAAGTGAATGGCCCGCCTCCTGGCTAGGCGAAGTCCCCGTCTCCAGGCTGGATGACCACTGGTTGAGGGATTTTGTGGAGGAAATCCCTGTTCTGGGATTCTCGTTGGAGCTGGATGACTTGCATTCCCACAGTTAGCAGTTCTGTTCTCTCTGGGTTGGATCCTGGGGTCACGGGTGCGGAGCCAAAAGGAACCTCAGGGAGCACTTCTGGACCAGGCCCTCTGTAGGTTGGATTGGGATGGGAAGTTTTCAAGTCTACCTGGAGGAATCCTCTTAAGAGACATGACAAAAAGGATTCTTGTTCAGGCAAAGGTTAGGAGAGAGAGCGCCTAGGAGCACCCCCTCCCCGCCCCCCACCCCCCATTCTGAAATTCTCTGGGATCCACAAGGCTTATGATTGTCTTAAAACCTGCTTCCTACCACACATGGGCCCTCCTGACTAAAGGAAGGTACTTCTCTTCCCCTTTGTACTCCAGGCCATTCCTTTACCCCCCTTGAAGCTCCTGTGAATGTCTCCTTCTCTTCTCTGTCCAGCTTTCAGAGCCCTCTGTGGGTTCTCCGGGCTCCCATAGTTTGTTGGGGCCTCAGAAGCCATCCAGACCGACTTGTACCTGGATGAACATTCCTCTACAAAGCCATGGGCAAGAGGCCCTTTAGATTTCACTTGGCACACTTCTTCGGAGCAGGAAGCCGCAATCTTTGGGGAAGCCTGTTTCCCTTTGGGGTGGCTCTCATCTCTGGGAAGTTCTTCTCTTAGATCAAGCCCAGTCTGCCTCTCTGTCCTGAACAGAATGCTCCTGTCCCTCTTCCACAAGTCAGCTTCCTTCATGTCCTGAAAGACCACCACCAGTTCTCCCTGGAGTCTTCTCTTCCTCAGGCTGAACAGCTGTGGTTGGTTCAGCTGATTCTCAGATGACATGAGCTCAGCCCTCCTGGCTGCCTTCCTTGGGATGGTCTGTGGCAGCCTGAGCCATGGCAGCCAGAAGCAAACACGGTATTCCCTGTGTGGTCTGACCAGGGGGAGCAGAGTGGGACCAGCTCCTCCCAAGCTCTGGCCTTGGTGCCTCTCTTTGGGCCGCCATAGAATAGCATTGACTCGATCAACCTACATGCATCGTTGGGCACCTCCTCTGTGGCCAGGACTGAGGGCGCAGTACAAAGAATGAAGCAATCCCTATTAGAAAAGCCCTCCCATTCTCATGGGGGAAGACATGTAGTTAGGGAAGGGGAGAGTCTGGTAGTTGAGAAGGTGTCAAGAAAGGCTTTGGGTAGGAAGTGGTGTTTGAACTGCTTCTGGAAGGAGGAGAGAAGGATTCTCTCTTGAGCTGGACATGGAAGAGGCGGGGCATTCCAGAGGTGGAAGACAGCCCCCAAAGGCATAAGGAAGAGGAATGGAGTAGAGTATGTGAGGAACAGAAAGCAGGCCCAGACTGCCTGGGTCACATTGTTTCAAGTCTTGGAGTAATTATGTCTCTTTGTTTTGTTTAGTTAAAAAATTTTTTTTTAAATTTTCAGTTCCAAATTCTTTCCCTCCTTCCTCCCCTTCCTCTGCCCACTGAGAAGGCAAGAAATACGATAGTCCATTAAATGTATAAAGTCATGCAAAACATTTCTATGTTAGCCACCATTGGAAATAAAAGCAGGAAAAATAAAGAAAGAAAAATCTGCTTCAGTCTTCACTCAGAGACCGTCCATTTTCTTTTTGGAGGCGTATGACATTTTTCCTCATAAGTCCTTTGGGATTGTCATGGATCAGTGTATTGATCAAAGTAGCTAAGTCACAACTGATTATAGTTACAGTATTGCTGTTACTATGTACAGTGGTCTCCTGGTCCTGCTTACTTCACTTTGCATTGGTTCGTATAAGTCTTCCTAGGTTTTTCTTGTTTTTCCTTTTTTAAAAAAATATTGTATTTAGGTTTTGCACAAACAAAACCAATGCAACTGAGATTATAAGGAAAGCAGAAAATTGGGAAAGAATTTTTGAAACAGGTATCTCTGATTAAGGTCTCATTTCTCAAATACATAGAGAACTGAGTCACATTTATAAAAATACAAATCATTCCCCAATTGATAAGTGGTCAAAGGATATGTATGAACAGGCAGTTTTAAGACTATAGTTACATGAAAAAATGCTCTAGATCACTGTTGATCAGAGAAATGCAAATTAAAACAACTCTGAAGTATCACCTCACACCTATCAGAGTGACAAATATAACAAAAAAGGAAAATATTGGCTGTTGTAGGGGATGTGGGAAAACTGGGATACTAATACACTGTTGGTAGAGTTGTGAACAGATCCAGCTATTCTGGAGAGCAATTTGGAATTATGCCCTAATGGGCTATATAAAACTGTGCCTATCTGTTGATCCAGCAATACCACTGCTAGGTTTATATCCCAAAGACATCCCCAAAAAGAGAAAAAGACCTATTTGTAAAAAAATATATAAATATTTATAGTAGCTTTTTTGTGGTGGCTAAGAATTGGAAATCAAAGGAATGCCCATCAGTTGGGGAATGACTGAACAAGCTGTGGTATATGATTATAATGGAATATTATTGTGCTCTGAGAAATGACAAGCAGGATGATTTCAGAAAGGACTGGAAAAACATGTATGAACTGATGCATTGTGAAGTGGGAGAATGTTGTACAGAGACAGCAATATTGTTTGATGAAGAATTGTGAATGACTTAGCTAATCTCAGCAGTGCAATGATCCAAAACAATCCCAAAGATCTAATGATGAAGCATACCATTCACCTCCAAAGAAAGAACTGACATTAATTGAACATAGACTGAAGCATGTTTTTTTACTTTCTTTAATTTTTTTCTTTTATTAGAGTTTTCTTATACAAAATGACTAACATAGTAATGTTTTATATAATTGTACATATATAACTTGTATCTGATTGCTTATTGCCTCAGAGAAGGGGAGGGGAGGGAGGGATAGAATTTGGAACTCAAAACTTTAAATAAAAAATGTTTATTTTTATTTTAAAAATAATACTTTGTAGGGGCAGCTAGGTGGCACAGTGGATGGAGCACCGGCCCTGGATTCAGTAAGACCTGAGCTCAAGTCTGGCCTCAGACCCTTGACACTAGCTGTGTGACCCTGGGCAAGTCACTTAACCCCAATTGCCTCACCAAAAAAAAAAACAACACCAAACCTTTGTGTATCATAGATGACATGTGACCATCTGACGTATGGACCAAGTGAAGGTTCCAGTGTTAATCCATATGTTGAATATTAGTAAAGCTTACTTTCTTAGATAAAAATACATCTTAATAGAATTTCTAAAAAATATTATTTTTCCCCCAGGTACATATAAAGACTTCCAGGTCTTTCTGAAAATATCTTGTTCATCATTTCTTATATCACCATAGTATTTCATCACAATTATATACCACACCTTGTTCAGCCATTCCCCATTGGATGGACATTCCCTCAATTCCCAATTCTTTGCCACTACAAAAAGAGCTGCTAGAAATATTTTTGTACATATAGGTCCTTTCCCCCCTCTTTGGTCTCTTTGGGGTACAGCCTAGTAGTGGTATTGCTCGGTTAAAGGGTATGCAGTTTCATAGCTCTTTGGGCATAAGCCCAAATTGTTTGAAGAAATAGTGTCTAATGAGGCTAAGAAAGATATGTTGGTGCTGGATTTTTTAGGGCTTTAAAAGCTAAACAAAAGGGTTTATATTTGATCCTAGAGGCAATGGGAAGCTTCTGGACTTGACTGAGAGTGTGAGACCAATTAGGAACCTAGTGAAATGATCAAGGTAAGAATCGATGAGGGTCTGAACTAAGATTGTAGTTTTATGAGGGGGACTCTTAGAGATGTGGGTGAAGTGAGGGGTGGGACAGTAGGGGAGGATCTAAGGTAACAGGGGTAGGGTGAAAAGAGAAACTAGGGGGGGCAGCTAGGTGGCGCAGTGGATAGAGCACCGGCCCTGGAGTCAGGAGGACCTGAGTTCAAATCTGGCCTCAGACACTTAACACTTACTAGCTGTGTGACCTTGGGCAAGTCACTTAACCCCAATTGCCTCACTAAAAAAAATAAAATAAAATAAAAAATAAAAATTCTTTAAAAAAAAAGAGAAACTAGGAAAGAAAATAATGAGTAAAAAGAAGATGGAGGGAAATTCAATGTGAATTTGATGTTTATGGCAGCTCTCTTTGTGGTGACAAAGACCTGGAAACTGCAGGGATCCCCATCTATTGGGGAATGGCTGAACAAATTGTCGTGTGTGTTTGAGATGGAATACTACTATGCTATAAGAAATGATTAGCTTGATGATCTTAGAAAGGCATGGAAAGACTTCCATGAAATGATGAATAGTGAAGAGAGGAAAACCAGGAGAACATTGTAACAGCAATACTGTTTTAAGAATGACTTGAGTAGGGAGGCAGAGCCAAGATGATGGAGAAAAGCCAGCCAGTCGCTTGAGCTCTCCTTCTGTTCCCTCAAAAAGAATGACTTGAGTAACTAAGTTATTTTGAGTATTATAAATACACAAATTAAAAATAAAAGACATATGAAGAAAGATGCTCTCAGCATCTAGAGAAAGAACTGATAAATACAAGTATGTGTGGAATAATTTTACAAATATATACCCATTCGTGTCTAATAGCTATCTTTAGGGTGGAGAGAAGGAAAAAGAAAAAGGGGAAAAAAAAGAAATTTACACGACAACTTTGTATATTTGGAGTCAGTAGCAAGTTGTACATGGTAGATTTGCAGTTTCATATACAATCATCTTTTTAATTGTGCTGTGTTATGGAAATGCTTGTTTTGTTCCATGAATTGAAAATAAAATAGAATAAATTTTAAAAAAGAAAACATTGCTAAGGACCAAAGAGAGAATCAAGGGAGAGGAAGTGGAGGCTGAATTTGTGGAAGACTGAGAAGTAAGAAGAGATATAGCTTGAGGATGATAGCTGAGGAAATGCTAGGATTTGATGATGGTTTTTTAAGACTGGGGATACCTGGGCATATTTTAAGGTATCAGAAGAGAAACTAGTAGTTAGGGAGAGGTTGAAGATTCAAGAGGAGGGATAATGGAGGGTACAATCTACTAGAGAGAATGGGTTGGGCATAAGATCTCCCTTGTAGATAGATTGGCTTTGGTAAGGGTAATGGCCAGCTCTTTGTTAAAGGTATCCCCAACATTTAGGAGAGTGCCTGGCACATAGTAGGCACTTGATAAATGCTTGCTGACTTTTTGGGAGGTGATAGCAAAAGGTTTTGAGATGAAGAAAATGAGAGAAGAGGTACCACACATCAAATGCCTCCATCTTCTCAGTAAAATAAGAGACAAGGTTCTTAGCTAAAAGGGTTAGGGGAGAAGAATTTGTGGGAGGAGAGAGAAGACTTAAATGGCTTTGATGGAGAATGAAACAGGGAATAATTTTTTTTCCCCAGACCTTTTATTTTTTTTCTAATTACATGTAAAGATAGTTTTCAACATTCAATTTTGTAAGATTTTTGAGTTCCAAATTTTTCTCCCACTGTCCCTTTTCTCCCCACTCCTGAAGGCAGCAAGCGATCTGATATAGGTTATACATTACAATCACGTTAAACATATTTCCACATTAGTCATGTTGTAAGAGAAGAATCATAACAAAAGGAAAAACAAGAAAGAATAAACAACAACAACAACAAAGCAACAACAAAAGTGAAAATAGCATGCTTCAGTCTGCATTCAGATTCCATAGTTCTTTTTCTGTTTGTGGAGAGCATTTTCTATCATGAGTCTTTTGGCATTGTCTTGAATCTTGCATTGCTGAGAAGAGCTAATTCTATCACAGTTGATCATCACACAATCCTGTCGATACTGTGTACAGTGTTCTCTTGGTTCTGCTCATTTCACTCAGCATCAGTTCATGTAAGTCTTTCCAGGTTTTTCTGAAATCCGCCTGTTCATAATCTTTTACAATGCAATGGTATTCCATCACCAACAAAAAATTAAAAAAAAAAATAGAATTCCATCACATTCATATTCCACAACTTGTTTAGCCATTCCCCAGTTGATGGGCATCCCCTCAATTTCCAATTCTTTGCTACTGCAAAAAGAACAAGTATAAATATTTTTGTACATGTGGGTGCTTTTCCCTTTTTTATTATCTCTTTGGGATATAAACCTCGTAGTGGTATTACTGGGTCAAAGGGTAGCACAGTTTTATGGTGTAGAAATATTTTGACTTACTAACCTAATTTGGGGGGTTAATCTGACTGGAGGACTAATCTGGGGACTTTTGAGTGTTTGGCTATCTGACTGCTGTAAATTTAATATGGGCCGTTTTTCAAGTTCCACCACACTGCTCCACTCCCAAATTGATAAGCAAAATATTAAGAAGCCTCTTAACTAAATAATCCAAGCAGAGTTTATTTATGAGATACTATTGAAAATTAAGAATACAGGGAAATAAAATGTACAACCTGACTGCTTTCAGATTCTTCCTTTCACCTGCTGAGCCTGTAACCTTTTTAATACAATAAGGGCCTTAGCCGCCTCTTGCCTCAGGGCACTCAGGTACTTTATTCTAACTCTGAGCCCCTTTCACTTTGTAAATTCCCCTGCTTCTAACTTTCCTCTCCTTACTGCCACTGCTGAACCCCTGTGTTTCTCTATCACCGACCTTCTGTCTGTCTGCTCCTGTCAGTCTGCCCTTCGGCCTCTCTTTTCCCTGCTCCTAGTCCTTCTCATCTTCTTCTGCATCCTTGTAGCCCCGTCTGTCTTCTCCAACCTTTGCCGTCTCCTCAGCCGCCCCTTCTCGTCTTCTTGTCTGTCCTCCCCTTAGTCTAACCCCCAGGTCTATATATACCTTTTCTTCTCTCCACTCAAATCTCGGGCTTCTTGCACCCACACACCAAGCTAATCTACCAGTCAGGGCTGTGGCTGTGGCTGGGGGGATGCTCGAGCATCCTGCCCCAGCACAGGCCCATGGGGCTTTTTGGCTCAGCTGAAGCAGAGGGGGAGGGGCACCATCACCTCCCACACAGAAGAAACCCTGAGGGCCTAAGGCTTTCTAATCTCAGCCTAAAGGTAGGGTCCCCAAATCAAAATCAATTTCCTCAATGGCCTTTAGGGCATTGGTCCAAATTGCTCTCTGGAATGGTTGGATCAGTTGACAACTCCACCAACAGTGCCTTAGTGTTCCAATTTTCCCACATCTTCTCCAACATTTATCATTTTCCTTTTTTGTCATATTAGCCAATCTGATAGGTGTGAGGTGGTACCTCAGAGTTATTTTAATTTGCATTTCTCTGATCAGTAGTGATTGAGAACATTTTTTTCATATTGCTGCAGATAGCTTTAATTTCTTCATCTGAAAGCTGCCTGGTCATGTCCTTTAACCATTTCTCAGTTGGGGAAGAGAATCAATTAAAGAGGAATAAAAGGATGGTCTTAGTGCAATGAAGTTGGATAACAAGAATTTTTAGTGCACCCATCACAGCGGTCGTGAGCCTCCCACCAGCTGTGGCCAGCATCCCACAAACAGAAGTGGAGAAGAATAGCCTCATATGAAAGTCCCCAGCTACTGTCCAGATGTTCAAGGGTCCAGCCGCACTCCAGCTGGCCCTCATGGAGCTGATGGGGTCTTGAGTAGAATTGGAAGATGACATTTTATTCCTGTTCACCTTCATCTCTCTAGATTCAACCTCAGGACAATTGGACCCCTTCTTTTTCCACAGAGATGGGGCAGAAGGTCCTAGGGCCCGTGTCTGTAAGCATTCTCTTAGCTCTGCATTCTTCTGCTCTGCCATACCACTGGAGGCACCTAATTCTATCGTTTGCCCATCTCCCTGTAAGTAGACCAGAAAGAAGACAAAAGGAAGCACTCCCGGAATGGAAGGGTGACTCATAGGGGACTGCTTAGAAATGCAGATTAAAAAAAAGGAAGAAAAATAAATTAAAAAACAAAAAGGAAATGTGAATAAAGGACTCAGTCAGCTTCATTGTGAGTCCAGCCTGAGCAAGAAGCCATGTTCTGGAGGCCCCTTGGTCATCTCACCTGGCAGTGCTCTTGATAAGCACATGCAAAAAGATGAGTTCGGAAGTAATCGCAGCAAGTACAACAGAGAGGATGGAGAGGCAGAGAAATTCCATGAAGAACTTGATAAAATACATCAAAGCAAATCAACATGTTCTTGGATTCTTCGTGATTTCAGTGAAAAGGGGAGGAAGAGAAAACCGTGATTCAGGAATAGGAAATGTGAGGGCAGAGGCTTTGAGGCCTAAACCAAAGTATCACCCCATATAGATCAAGCAAAGAGTGAGGAGGTATGGGCCAAGGCGGTTTAAATGATATTTTAACAGCCAGGGAACAACTCATTGTAGCTGTAGAAGCCTTTCCCAAATCAGTCAACTCTTTACCATCCTGCCACTGACTGGAATTAATAGGAACCTTACTGTAAAACTGAGAGAAACCCTAAAAATGATGAAATGATATTGTTGATTCTGAAAAATGGGAAGAAACTTGATGAACAGACTTCAGAACCTTAGAGCCATTTCCTAAAGAAGCTTAACCCGTGTAAAATAGTCACTATGATGAAGAGACTACAGGAATTGGGAAACCACCTCAGTCAGCAAAACCCTTGATCTTCTTGCCAGCAGGGAGATGACGGCCAAGAGCAACACCAGTCTAGAATATAAACTCATTTGTAAAATGTTCTGGTTGGAGAAATGGTGGAAGATTAGGGCAGTGTTGACTCACAGGAGAGCAGAAGCAATGGAGGGAGAAGCGGGTTCAAAGAAAGCTTGGCAAAAGACCTAAACAAAGTCTCCTCAAGGACGTTTAAGGGTGAAACCAGAAGGAGGACAACATGTAAATGAGAAATGGAAAAAAAAAAAGCATAGATTTTTTCATAATAAACTCTTTCACCCAGCAGGGATGGGAGAGCCTCTGTTCAGGCTCTGGCCTCATGGACTCGAGCATGTAATCAGTGTTTGTTGATGGACCCGTGCAAGTGCTCTCTTCCATGCTTATCCCCTCTGCTTTTTTAGGTTTCTTTACATAGCATGTCTTCTAATAGTCTTGCTTTGCCTCACATCTACCAGTTTACCTGCTCTGTTTCTTTGAATGAGTTTACCATTCTAAAGCCGTATTCCAGTAAGTCTCCTCCCTCTGTTTTTTAGTGGTGCCTGTGAAGCCACATTTTACTTCTTTCATTAATCAAGTCAAACAGGTATTGACCAAGCACCTACTATGTGTCTGACACTGTCCTAAGTCCTGGGGATACAAAGAAAGGCAAAGACTATCCCTTGCCCTCAGAGAGCTCACAGTCTAACGGAGTCACAACATGTAAACAGCCATATACAAAAAGATGTAGACAAAATAACCTGGAGATGATCAAGAGAGGGGAGGCACTGGTATTGTGGAGGAGGAGACTTTGGCTGAGACTTGAAGGAAGCCAAGAGATGGCAGTAAGGAGGGAGAGAGTGCTGGGCATGGGGCATGGCTGGTAAAGATGCTCGGAGCCAGTCCAGTTCAAGGAATCCCAAGGATGCCAGTATCCTGGATTGGAGAACGTGGGGAGGTGGAAGGTGGAAGCAGCCCAGAAGGGCTGGGAGTGGTGGCAGGTGGTGAGGATTTGATATTTGATTCTGGAGCCATGTGGTGGCTGCTGGGATTTATGGGATGGTGGGGAATGGGGACATGGTCAGACTGGTGCATTAGGAAGATTTGGCAGATGAGTGGGAGGTGGACCAGAGAGGGAGAGACCTGAGGCCAGAGGCCCCACCAGCAGCTGGTCCATGTAGAAGTCCAGGCATGCAATGATGGGGCATTTGTATATGGAGATATCTGAGTCTTAAGGTCTTTTGCTGTCTCTTCTCTCAGAGTTTTTCTCCTGTGAACCTCTGGGTGACTAGCTGGCTATCCTTTTCTCTACAGTGTTTCTATAAATACTACTATGTATACCTATCCTAGTGGCTATAGATAAGCCCTTTCCTCCCCTCCCCCACTTCCCTTTCTGATAGAATTGCTGTAGGATTAGAGGTCCCCATTGAAATGTGAGCTTCTTGAAGTCAGGGACTGTTTTTGCCTTTTGTTGTATCCCCAGAGATTAGTAAAGTGCCTGGCACCTAGTAGGTACTTCATCCCTGCTTGTCCACTTGACTTGTACTTGGTGAGCCTTTTGGTTAGATTTACAAGACTTCAGACAAGCACATGTTGACCAGGCTTTGTCAGGTGTACTTCATCCCTGGCCAGTCAGCTGTCCTTCCTGCATCTGAAGGTCTGTGTTGTTTGCACTGTTTTGGAAATTACCTGCTTTACCCTTTAGAGTCTCTCAGGCTCCAGGCTCTGCAGGTTTTTTATGTCTTGCTCTTGACCCGTCATCTTTCTTTTGTACCTCACCATCTTTCTCCCCATTAACAGTCGAGCAAAACCAATCAACAGAGCCTCCCTCTTCTCCCACATTTGTCGCGGGCCTCAGGGCCTCTATGGTCACCAGCACCATTTTTCTGATTTCAGTTGTTTTCTTGGGTTACTTTTAACTTACGTGATAGTTTCTGTTCTTTTGTTTCTGCTTATTTTGCTTGACATCAGTTCATACAAGCTTTTCCCTATTTCCGCCCTTCCATACTTGTCCTTAACTTACCTTTCCAGCCTCTACTCCTCAGTGTATCTAGATTGTTCCTCACATAAAACATGCACCTCCTCTTTCCTTGTCTTTGCCCTGGCTGCCTCCCACTCTCTCCTCACCTTGGCCTCTCACCCCGTCCCTTGTCCCCTTCCAGACTTGGCTCAAGGCCTTTCTCAGACCTGTCCAGCTGCTAGTGTCTTCTCCCTAATTATTGTTCTCTAGATTTTG
Source organism: Dromiciops gliroides (assembly GCF_019393635.1). Taxonomy (NCBI): domain Eukaryota; kingdom Metazoa; phylum Chordata; class Mammalia; order Microbiotheria; family Microbiotheriidae; genus Dromiciops; species Dromiciops gliroides. Next base: position 5,261,508 of record NC_057861.1, read on the forward strand.
CGTTTATTTCTGTGTTTCTCCCTCAGCAAAATACAGAATACAAGTTCATAGCCCTCCTTTCTTACAGCACAATGGTACTCTATCATATTCATCCACCATGCTTTGTTCAACTATTTCCTGAGCCCTGAGTGCCCACTACAAACAGTGTTGCTATGAGTATTTTAGTGTCTATTGAGTAGACCTTTCTTTTTGTTTCTGGAGGGTGTGCCTAGCTAGGAGTGAGTTTGCTGGGTCAGAGGGTAGAAACAGTTTGGCTACTTTTCTTGCCTAATTCTAAACTCCCTCTTCTGGAGTGCTTCAGCCTCTTCAAGGCTCTACCAGGAGTGTATCTGTGTGCCTGTTCTCCCAGAGCCCTCTTCCAGATGGTTTCTCAGAAACAAATTCACTAACTCTGGTTGTTCCTGGGTTTTGCCCATTGGACAAAACTTGGTAACGTATTACTAGTAATAGAACCCCAGAGTTCTGTTCCATTCAGCGGGCATGTGTTACTCTCTGGCCGTGTGTAGGGAAGGCCTCGTGCTCAGGGATAGGGGCTCCACAGGTCAAACAGATGGAATAGCCTGGAGTTGGGAGGGACTTTGAGGATTCATCTAGTCCTCAAGAGAGACAGAAGCTGCTAGTCACCCAGGTAGAAAGAAAAGTGAGAGATTGGGGATTCCCCGCTAGGCCTCTGCTGCAAATTGCCTTGGAGTGTGCCCCCAGCCCCGCTCTGTTCTTGCTGTCCTGTGTGGGAGGCCTGGGACCCCTAGGACCCCTGGGCTCCTGAACCTGGGGTTCGCTGAGCCTAGTTCCTGCCGAATCCTGAGCAGAAGGAATTCCCTTTCCTGCCTCAAACCGGCACCCTCGGTTTCACCTCCCACCAGGCTCCTGTTGGAGGGTGTCATTGGCTCCTCGCTGATTGGGTGATGAACATTTCCTATCTTTTTTAATCCAGCTGCCAATTCCACCTATTTCTTAATATTCTCAGGGTAACGTCATCGCTTCAATTCACCTCTTCGTCATCTTGTAATAAGGCCAGAGTCTCGGTCCCGTAAATTATTACTGTGGCACAGTTGCCAAGGATGACCTTACATTGAGGCCCTTGGGGGTCCTCTCCCTTAGAGATGGTCAGTAGCTGCTGGGCAAGATTCACAGTTTAATTTCTTAAAACACTGCTTAATTGATTGGTCTGGCACAAGGCCTCTCTCCGGTGAGTATATGCATTTTAATTAATGATGTTTGTAAAACCCATTGGTATCTGTGTTCTCAGGGTGCTCATGCCTTAATGAGTGTTATGTCTCAGCATTCAGACCTGACTAAGATGACAGATGGCTGCTGGTTTGTGCCTTGGCACGTATTTGAAGCCTTGGCACCCACAGAGCCACGAAGGCAGCAGGGGGTGGCAGAGGGAGGCAGCCATAAAAGGAGACTGTCTTGGGCCTGAAATCATGAGACAAGATGTCATCTCGCCAGTGCTTTTGCTTCTCTTCAGTCTGTTTGCCCCGACATTCCCCATGCTTCCTCCCTAGTTTTGGAACTACTGCTGTTCCTGAACCCTGCCTCCTTCCATCTCCCACGGAGTCTTTTGAATTTGGGATTCTGGCAAACTCTGGTTGAATCCCATGTGGCCTCTGCTTTGTCTATTCAGGGTGCAGAGCAACCAGCATTTCCTCTGCCCTCTCCCCAACCACGGGGCTAGGGATTCAGTAGCCTGTTCAGGTTGGTCAAACAAATGGGCAACAGCAGCCATCCCACATGAACACTTTTTGGAGTTCATTGGTACCTACCAAAAACAGTTTTGTAGCTCAAGTCCCCCCACTTTCAAAGACTCCTAATGTGTTAGCACTGGAAAGGGCCCCAGAAGTCATCTATCTGCTGCAGTGCTGTCAAATTCCTATAGATTTAGAAAACCACAAATTAACATTACCTGTGTTTTATTGTATTTTTATTTCTTTTCTTTTGTGGGACAGTGAGGGTTAAGTGACTTGCCTGGGTCACATAGCTAGTAAGTGTCAAGTGTCTGAGGGCAGATTTGAACTCAGGTTCTCCTGAATTCAGGACCTGTGCTTTATTCACTCCACAACCTAGCTGCCCCAGTATCTATTTTTATTTATTTATTTTTGGTATTTTTATTTCTTTTGCTAAGCATTTTCCAATTTCATTTAAATTTTATTTAGACCAAGTCTGACACCTTTTATCTGCTCTATCCCCTGTATTTAACAGATGTAGAAATTGAGAGATGAAGCATCCTTGCTGCCTTGAAGCATGCCATAGTCTCCCCTTTCTTAAAAAAAACATGACTAGACTCTACCGTCTCCTCAAGCTATCGCCCTATATCTTCTCCCTTTCTTATCCACACTCCTAGAAAAAGGTGTCTGACATTCAGTTTTCCCACTTCCTCTCTTCTCATTTGTTGTTCAGCATATAGCTTCCGACTCCATCACTCCACTGAAATTGCTCTGTCCATAGTTACCAGTGGTCTCTTCACTGCCACATCGAATGGCTTGTCTCCATCCTTGTCCTTCTTGACCTCTCTGCTGCATTTCATACCACTGACCTCACTCCTCCTGCACAGTCTCCTCTCTGGGTTTTCATTACTCTCCTCCTACCTGTGGGACCACCACTTCCCCATCTCCTTGGCTGACCCCTCATCCATGTCATGGCCCTCAGCTGTGAGCATTACCCAAGGCTCTGTCTTGGGGCCTCCTCTTTTCTGGTTCTAGACCCTCCCAGTGATCTCACCAGCTTTCATCAGTTTAACCTTCATCCCTAGTCACGTGGCCCCCAGCTCTGCATATCCAGTCCCAGCCTCTCCCCCGAGCTCCAGCCCCATATGTCCACGTGCCTGTTGGATATTTCAAGTTCCTGGAGACACATTAAACTCAATGTGTCCAAAGCAGGACTCACCATCTTTTCCCTGAATCCCTCCCTTTTTTTTCTGACTTCCCTGTTTCTGTTGAAGGTGCCACCATTCTTCTGGTCTCCCAGCATGGTCCTTAAGTCCTACCCCTCTCTCACCCCACATTTGTTGCCAGATCTTAGCATTTCTGCCTCTATCTCTTGCCTCCTCTGACCTCTTCTTCCTTTCCACGTGGTCACAGCTTTAGTCAATGGCCCAGATGATGCACCAGCTTTGGAAGCAACCAAATAGATCTGCACCCCAGCTCCCTCCCCACTCCAGCCCATCATACCAAGGTCGTTTTCCAAGTCTGATCCCATCACTCCGCTGCTCAGTTAATGCCAGTGCTTCCCTGTTGCCTCTAGGGACAAACACAGACTCCTTTGTTGAGCTGCTAAAGCCCTAAACAACCTGGCCTTTGCTTGTTTTCTGCCCGCGTTGGAGTCCTGTAGTGTGGTCCAGCCAGCTGGTCCTTCTCCCTACTTGGCACATGCAGTATCCCATCTCCCATTTCTGTGCCTTTGTCCTGGGTGTGCCTCATTCCTGGAATGCCCTCCTCCTCCTCTACCTCCATCTCCACCTCACAGAGTCCTCTTCCTCTAAGATCCAGCTCCAGCGCCGCTTTCCGCATGAAGCCTGTCCAGATCCTCCCCGGCTGCCTGATCGTTCACTGCTGTGTATGTGTATTTGAATGTTTCCGGGTCATAGTTGAGATATGTTTAGAGAGACACATGCAGTTATCTGCATGCTCATTGTTTTCCGTTAGTTATAAGCTTCTCGTAGCTAGGGATTGTTTTATTCTTTGAACTTGTGTTCCACAGTGCCCGACACACAGTAGGCTCTTAACAAATTCTTGTTGATTGCTTGCTTTGTTCATGGCGGTTCTTTCTTTCTTGGTCAGAACAGACCAGTGACTGACATGAAGTACCTACTGTACGCTAAGTCAGGTCAGTGAAATTTTGAAAGACCGACAAGAGGAAGTACCTTCTTTCGGAGTGGTTTTGGTTCTTCCAGTATTAGACGGATGCCTGCTGTTCCTTCTGCCTCTAATTAGTGTTCATCTCCAGCAGGGTGATCAGGGAATGAACCCTGCCTCTTCTTCTTTGGTCAACACAGTATTTTAAGAAACCCAGATGTGTGGATTTGTGTCCCAGTGGTTTACAGGACAATGCAAAGGCCAGTTGTGTGGCACTCCTCCCTCACACAGTGGGCGTGTTGCTCAATGCATCCCTGGAATTCCTCTGTGGGATCTGCATCTTTGAAGCCGATGCTAAAATTACCGCCTTGGCTCTTCCAAAGGCGGATACTGATGGAAGAGTCAATGAAATCGAAGGTCGCCAGCCTGGGAGGCGTTGAAAGATACCTGGCTATGATACTATTTCTGATTTAATAATGCGAATGGGAGGCTAGCCCTTTGTAATAATTAGGACTAATTACTGAAGAGGTGTTGACAGATGGGCTAAGAGGAAACAAACTGCCTTTATCCAGTGGCTTAGAGTCAGATTACCAGCCTTGTGTTATCTGTTTCTCAGAAAGTAGAAGCTTCAATCATTCACTAAGTCTTCAAAGGGGAAAAGGATCCTAACAATATACGGGATTTGGAAAGGAGCTATGAAATACGTCTTTGATTCAAAATAGCGAAATTAATCCTCCATAAATGATTTTCTTTCTAAAGTTTGAATTAGGGACGGTGAATCTGCTTTGAACTCGCAGATACATTGATTAGCTGTGACTGGCAGGTTTTTGTCGTTTTCTCACCGGTATCCGTGGGCTTGCTGATTTCGTAGCCTCCCCTTGTTCACTTAAGGCAGTGGGGATGGGGCTGCTTCTTGGCCAGACTTGGCTTGAGAAGCAGCTGAGATGGGCAGGAAGGTGCACAGAACATTTTCAGTGCTTGGAGCTCTGACTTTTCCTGGTTGCATCCATGCCAAGTGAGGATTTGTGTGAGACCAACCAAATTCAACACTGGTGCCTGAACAGGAAAGCACAGTGTATTTTTATTGGCACTGCCTATCATTTATCCAGTCTTTTATGATCATGAGCTGCAGGTAATGAGATAGGAATCTTTAATATCTCAGCAGGCTTGTACTATTTAATTTGTTTTCTTAATCTGGAATTTAACTTTTTCTTAAACATAAGCAAGCGTGCTTGAGCCCCTTTTGGAAAGAGACCATATAAATCTTGAGCAGTGACAGCGGGTGTGTTCTTTAGGGAGGGGTTTCTGCGCCAGGGCCATCACGGTGGCTCATCAGCGATTTCCATTCCTTCATCTGGGGACCTCAAGTGAGCTGCCCTGGATGCTGTCACCATTTCCCTGGTTAGCTCGTGGGAAGGAGCCTGTTAAAGACATCCAAGGGTTAAATAAGGGAGAGAACATTTTAGGAAAGATTGCTTTAAACCTGTTGTAGAAAGCCACAGACTCGTCTTCAGATAGGCCATATTTAAATGTGTTGATTTCCCCTCACCTGACCCTGGTTGTTCTACAGGAAGGAGTAGAAGGAGCATTGATTGGCTTGGGAATCAGAGAGCCTAGGTTCCAAGCCAGGTGACTTAGATGAGTCATTTCTCTACTCTGAGGGTCAGTAGTCATCCTTGGGTCACTTGCTTCATGCAGTAGTTGTGAGAAAAGTGTTTTGCATATCTTAGAGCGCAGCGGGATGCTCTAATCTGATGTGGCTATCACTCTTTCTATTGGAAGAGACAAAGATGGCATCAGTTACATGGCATACTCTGCGAGTGAGCATCGGGATGACCTCTTGTCAAAGTTTTGCATGCAGGAGGTGCTGCATAAATGTTCCTTCTTGTTATAGTCTTATCCATTTTTTTATGAGCATGAGCTCATTTTAAAGTTATTTATTCTTCACAAAGGGGATGGTTTAATTAATGTTTAAATATTTATACCAGTTTCACTGTGCTGCAAGATTGTTGTGCTTTGATCTGGATTTTCTGGTTTGAGATGATGGTGCCGGGAAACGTCTTCCTAATGAATTTGGTCAGAAAATGACATTGCTGGAAGAGCTGCCGAAAGATCGACTCTCCAGTTCCTGCCAGCGCCCAAGGCAGGACAATGTGCGGCTGTTCCCCGTACATTCCAAGGCTGGGAGTTCAAGTTCAGGTACCGTAGGCCAGACGGTTCCTGCTTCAGGATGACCGTGTCCAGGTGGTGTTGGATTTCAGTTGGCCTTTGATATCAGGTATGGCCCCCGTGGTCCAGGAAGAGGGAGACAGAGATGCGAGTGATGGCCCCTTGACATCGCTTGTCTCCAGCCTCCCAGAGCCAGGACCTTGGGTTGTGCCAGAGGAAAGGACACAGACAGAACCTTTGTGGGATGAGGCAGGAGTGACAGCTCTTTGGTCGGCCTCTTTTCTGCTTTCTCGGGCCTTTCTGTGGCAGAGTCGTTCCTGCGTTCAGGTGCCCACACTGAGAATGTGGAGAGGCTCAGAAGCAGTCCGAGTGTCAGTACCCGCTGTGTTTGATAGGCACCCAAGCATTCGGGCTCCTCTCCACATGTCTTTGTGGCAGACTTAGAGGTTTAGGACTGATTTGCCATCTGATAACTTGACTTATCCAAATAACCGTTTCCTTCTGTTTTGAGGAAGGGCTTTGTCAGCTAAAGCCTCGTGTGTAAAGTATCATGCTCAATTGAAAAATAATCATAATTAAAGGAAAGCCCTTGATGTAAACCAGTATACGATGCTAGAGGGGGAAAATAGACAGGAAGGCTTTTTTCATATTTAGATGTTTAGTTAAATATCACTAAGTACACAGAGAAAATCATAAAAGCTAAGCCAGAAATACTTGATTATGTAAGTTTTTTAGTGTTCAAGTCAGAAGTAGCTGGGTGGGCCTTCAGTGGATGGTGCCCTGGGCCTGGAGTCAGGATGCCCTGAGTTCAAATCCTTCCTCAGATACTTCCCAGCTGGGACAATTCACGTAACCTCCGTGCCTCAGTTTCCTTATCTGTAAAATGGGAATAATACCTGTCAGGATGGTTGTGAGGATCAAATGAGAGGACATCTATAAAGCACTGCTGGCTGTGGTTCTGGTTGTAATGACCAGTCACATTTGCTCCCTGCTCGGCCATTTCCAAAGTGCTTTGTAGACAGCCTCTCATCTGATTCTTGCCAACTCTGCAAGGATTGTTATGCCTGTTTTAGAAATGAGGAGACTGAGGCCTGGAGAGTTTGTTTTAAGCACAAGGTCTCCTGGCAAGTCAGTGGGACAGCCAGGTCTTGATTCTGGATCCTGGGTCCTCAAGGCCACGGCCCAGATACGTCCTTCCAACCCGTGGCCATGAAGTGGTCTCTTGTGGCAGTCGCTGGCTGTGGTCCCCTTTCCTTCAGCCACCCATCAGCCACTCTGAGTTTGTCCCAACACATGTTTTCTTCTCTTTCCTGACATTCTTTCAGGCTCCCCTCCTCCCTCACTTGTTTTAGGCCAAGTTTTTCCCCTTCCCTGATGACAAGTGCATCGCCTTTGTCAGAGACAGAGAAGGAGGAAAGGGGAGAGGAGGAGAGCAAGGAATTGGGGGGTGGGCCAGCCCCCGGAGCAGCTCTGTGGGTGGTGGGGGGAGGGACGCCAGGGCTCCTGTTCTCTGGGAGCCCTTTCCCACCAAAGGGGAGAATCCCCTTCTGGGGTAGCCTTGCAGGCCAGCAGGAAAGCCTGTGAGGAAGTATGGGACAGAAGAGACGTTCGTGCTGGGGAATGCCCTGCTGCTGGGCTAGCACCGTGTGCTTCCAGAGAGTCTCACTAAATGTCTCCAGTGACTCTTTTTGTTATCTCTGAAGAGTTGGGGCCAGGAATTCAGGGGAAGTGACCTCAGAGGAGGGGGAGGGTGCCTTTGGAGGCGTGCTTCCCTTCCAGGAAAACACCCCATAGCTCACCTTGCCGTGACTCAGCTCATCTCCTCTACCTTTGGTCATCCTTTACCCTGGTAGGAAGCTCTTCCCTCTAGGAAGTCCTCATTACACTGATGTTGGGGAATTGGGGGAGTGGTCCGGGCTTACCTCTAACCCTTTATAATGCCTGCAGCTGATGAGAGGAGAAGCAAGGTCTGGCGGAGAAACCTAGCTGCAGCCCTCCCTAGAACGTCCCTTGTTTGGGATGTTTGGAGAGGGATTCTTGGTCCTCTCCTGAGGGGGAATTCTAGGCTGCCTTGGCTTTTTTCTCAAATACATTTCCACATGTCTGAAAGCTCCTTTCACTTGAAAATCTAGTGTCTGCAAACAACAATTTTAGTCTAAGAATTTAAGCAGGAATGTAGTTCAACAGGTAAGAGGTTAAGTTTTCTTGGAACTGCATCTTTCTCCATTGAGTATTCAAATTCGTGTCTCAGTAATTTATCTGCCTCATTTTCCTTATTAGATTGTAACCTCCTTGAGGGCACACAGATACTTTGTTTGATTCCATCTTTGTATCCTGGAACTTAGTAGGAGTTTAATAAATGGTTGTGGAATTGAACTGAATTTGAAGGTTTCTGGGGAAAGGCACCCTGAACAGGTGCGGTGTGTCTGCAGGAGTCTTGGCCTCCCTGCATGGACAGTTCTAGCACCTGGTCGTGTTTGAGGGGTCATTTGTTCAATGAATGTTTATCGAGCACTTGCTCTGTGAAGCAGACTGGCTTGAGGTGGGCCGGCGAGGGTGGACATACCTCCACAGTTAAGTCTCATTTGGCGTATGGCTGGGGGATGATTGAAACATGTCCATTTGAACCTTTTAAAAAAAGTTCTTCTAAAATCTCTCTTTAAATCTTTCTAGAAATCTACAAACTTTTTCTCCTCCGTATAAGCAGTGTACGGAGCATAAGTACATCTTTTCTTGACGATTCAAAATCTTAGAATTGTGGCATCTGACCAAGGGAAAAGGTCTTCTCACCCAACTAGCTCATGAGGCCTGGAGAGGTGAACTCGACCCGAATCACACACTGGACAAGTGGCAGGGCGGCCCAAGGCCCAGGTCCTCTGGCTCCCACCCTGTGTCCTTTCAGAGGACAGCTCAGGGGGGCGGAGCCAAGATGGCGGAGGACAGACATTAAACAGAGGGCTCCTGATACAATCACCCCAAAAAAAGCAATAAAAGGACCCTTGGGGCAGAAAAACACACAAAAATTCGGCTGAGAGTTTTCTACAGCTATAGATAGATTTCAGGGGGCCGTGCTGGGCCATGAATAAAGCCTAAGCCGGCAATCGGGCCCACACACCAGAGGACAGCTCAGGGGCTGCCTCCCACCTGCAGCCTTGCCCGACTCTGCTGCCCCCTTTCCTCTCTCTCCTCCTCTCCCGAACTACATCACAATGCTTTGGGGGACTTCATTTCTCTTATGTGTAGCACATATTGTCTCCTTCCAGGACAATGGAAGGTCCCTGAGGGAAGGTACTGCTTTGTTTTGGTCATTGGACCCCTGGGGCCTAGCCCAGGGCTGCGCCCTGTAGGTGCCTGATAAATACTTGGCAGACAGGCACCGGTGATTGTGCCCCCAGCAGCAGCCTGGTGCTAATTTCAGGGCCTCTCCAGCTGGGTGGGATCTTCCTCCCCATTCCCCTGGCACCAGCCGTGGGCTCCTGTGATTTAATTTGGTAGGTTTTTGTTCCCTCCTTTGCTTCCTACTTTCACTTCTGGTGCCTTTCACCGGGCAGCTACTTGAATTGGTGCCCAAAGTGTTCCTGCGATTACGTTTTCTTTTTTTTTATGCTTTATCAACCCTTTTTTTTTTTTTAACATCATTGCAGCTTCCCTTTGACTCCCCCAGCCCCTTGTTCATAACAAACGTCAGTCAAGCAGAACAAGACAAGACATTGGGTACATCTAAAGGCCAGTGGCTGCCCCAGTCTTCACCTGTCCCTTGAGGCAGAAGGCCTGCTTCTGGGGCTGCCTCCCATCCTCAGAAGTGACAGCACTCCTTGGGGGCCCTCTTATCTGCAGCATCACACATGAAGCCCACCAGCACTTAAAGCTTTTCACAGCTTGGCCACTTCCTACCTTTCCAATCTCCTTCCACTTGGATTTTTTCCATCAACTCAGGGGTCTTGTGATGCCAGCTCTTCATTGTATCTCCTTCGACCCCCCTCCCCATCTCCCCTCCCAGTGCCTTTGCAGTCTATCCCCTGTGCCAGGAATATTCTCCGTCCTCATCTTCACTCTAACGGCTTCCATTCACCCATGCAACACTCAGAACCCATCTTTAGCCAGAAGCCACAGCTGGTGCCTCCAACTACCAGTGCCTTCCTGTCTGAAATGACCTCCTATCTTTATATATATATCACATGTTTGTCTCTCCCATTAGACTGTGAGTTCCTTGAGGGAAAGGACTGTTTTTACCTTTTTTTGTAACCCTAGCACTTGGCACAGTGCCTGGTGCATATTAGGTCAAGTTTGACTTGACCACATTTCTACCTAGAATTCTGAAGTTTTTCACTGTTGTTTTCTTTTATGTCATTGTGATAAAAAAAGTTACTTTTTCTCTTGGTTCTGTTCTCTTCAATCCTAATCAGATCATATAAGTCTCCCCCACTTTTTCTGATTTCTCTGTATTTCTCATAGCACAGTAATATTTATAAACCACAGTTGATTGAACCGTTCTCTGTAATCAGTGTAACTAAAAACATGTCACTTATAAGTAATTTGATGTAAATGCAATCCTTCTGTCTTTGTTGGTCTCCTTTGTGGAGTCTCACTGGGTACTAAATGAGGGACTTCTGGGTAAGTGAGGTAGGACTGGCCTTGGTTAGTGTTGTATAGGTTTTCAGGAGTGGACAGTGTCACTCCTTCTACTCTAGTCCTGCTGTGGGAGGCCCAGTTGTGTCTTGGAAATGCCTCTGGGTTTTCAATGACAGTCTCACTAGAAGACACATCCTGAGTAGTAGGGTGCTGCCCATCTGATATCTTTCTTCAGAGGCTCTACCTCCATAGGTCTTGTAAAGCTGATCACAAGGAGGTTGACCACAAGCTATGAAGACTTCTGGGGAGGCATGGGTCGGATTGTGAACTTTATTGGTGGAAAAAATACCAACTGCTGAAATTATAGATCCTTGGAGTATCCAGCTGTTATCTTATCTAGGCATCTGGCTACTTCTCTATCATTATTGCTTCAAGTCGGTGACAGTTCAGGTAGCAGAGAAAGCTGAAATAGGGTTTGGAAGTTTTTGTGAATTTTGTTGGTGTTCTTTGTTCTCAGGGCAAGCGAAAGTTGGCTATCAGAAGTAAGATACTTTCTCATTGGCGTTTCCCTATTCACAGAGTGTTTTCTTTACAACAGCCCTGTGAGATAGAAGGAAATTGAGCTCCATTGAGGCCAAGTTATGTATCTAATGCTGTAATTTAGATGTGATGGAGCCAGGACTTTGGACTTCCATGTCTCCTGACTCCAAGGCCAGTTTGCTTTCCAAGAAACCAATGTCAGTGTTGTTTATCCAAAATAATGGATTTTTATTTTAAAATTTTAGGAAGGTAACAAACTCCTAGCAGCCTTATGTAGATTATCCAAATAATAGATTGCCTCGATGTGGCTTGGAGCCGTGGTCACTTAGGCAAGATGATATATTTAATGTTGCTTGGTCAGTCTTCCCAGAATCGGAATCATTTGTCAGCAATCTAGGTCGGGAATGGAGAGGGAAGCTGTGTCTAGACTCTGGGAGTCCCGGAGGTCTGATCCTGAAGCCTTATTTTTTACTCTAGAACATTGGCAGCATGATGGGCACACATCCTGAGGTTCTTTAGGGGGATTTGCCCCATTTCCCACCCTGTGGGACAGACTTTTTAAGGATTTCAAGCTATTAGCTTCCTATCAGGGTATCACGTGTGGATTTTTTTTTTATGTAAAGAAATGAGCTTCACTTTGACATTTTGAAGAACAAAAATAAAGAAGTTCTTCTGTGTGGATTAAGTTGCATGTTCCTTTGCCCTGTGGGAAGACAAGACAAGTGATAGAACAGACAAATAAATAAAGCTGGTGTTGTAACTGATATTCCAGAATTAACCATTGCGCAAGAAGTGGGCAATCCAAAAGCATCTTGCCTGGCCCAGGGCCAAATGAGATAGCAGAATAAGATTGTGCTAAATTAGATTAATAAAGAATAATTAGACATCGTAAATCAAGTAATCACAGGATATTGTCATGGGAAAAATATGTAGCTAGAATTAATTAGTTTTCAAATAAAGTGTTTATTTTAATTGCTTGGAATGATGGAGTCCTTAATTGCTAATGCATCATTTTGGCCAGAGCAGTACAGTTGTTGTAGCAACTTGAGAAGTTTGTTCTCCGGAGTTCAGGGATAACAATGGAGGAGAATTTGATTTCATCACTTTGAAATTAGCTTATTGCTAGTAACAACAGTATTCTGTTGGAGATGGTTTGGTATATGCAAGTCAGGTTGAACTCTGGAAATCCAGACTGGAAAAGTGAGCAGGAGAGTGTGTGAAAGCACCAGCCAGTCTGGCCTGGGGGAGTTAGAGAGCTCTACACGATGCTGTGGGAGACAGGGCCCCTAATGAGGGAGGCTGGCCAGACAGACCCCACTGCCTAGCAGCAAGACTCAAAGCAGTCTAGTCACGATCCTGGACCGATCGATTTTCTGCTAGATCGCAGTGATTTCTCAAGGGCGCACCCTTGAATTCAGTACTAATCCCCAATGGTGCGGTTTAACAGAGATAGCGTGTGAAGCTCTCTTTGCCTTCCTTTTCTGCCATCTCTGTTTTTCCAGAAGCTTTGGCCTCTGCAGGTTTGTATCATTCTGCTTCAGCCAGATGTTTGCCGGCACCATCTTGGTTGGAAAGACTGCATGGCCCAAGTGTGTGTGTCTTTTCCTCGTACCAGGAGCAGCCTTAGCTATAATGTTTTCGGTATGTTTCACCAGGCAATTAATGGCTTCGGAAGGCCAGACAGCTGGCTCTCTTAGAACTTAATCTACAGAATCAACCTGTTTATACAGGGCTGCAATTTTAGCAGCTGAAGCCCCATTTCCATGCAGCCTTAGCCTGATATATGGAAAGCAAGTGCTGGGACACACGATCCCGAGCACGAAGGGGACTCACTGTGCTCACGGCCCCTCATCGGGAGCTTTAGGACAGCGGGCCCTTTGGCCCTTTCTGAAGTGTTTACGAGGTAGCCCCCACCGGCCAGTGTTTTAACTGTTCTGGAAAAGGTCAGCCAGCTGGTAGCTGAAGGCAAGTGTGTCAGGCGGAAAACTCCAAAAAGATTATCCATCTGACACTGGGGAAGTATTAGAATGATTAATGTTTACGTTCATTTATGGGTTTTACATATTGATTAATAGCTTTGGTTTCAGCAACTCAAAACATGGAAGTGGCAATGAGATCCATATGCTAGACGCGCTGTGTCCCAGAAGAGATCTGGGCAATTCTTAGCTTGCTTTCCATTTCCATTTTGGACATTCACAGGGAAAACCATGTCTGCAGTCTTTAAAAAGGCCCCCCTTTGGAAGGTTTCTTAGCACTTGGGCAAATTGGACATTTTCCCCGAGCTGCCGGTTTTGCACTTAACGCTTTGGTCTATCACACAGGGGCCTTTCTCCATTGGAGATCATTGTCAGGGGGGGAACCTCCCTTGGATAGTGGTGGAAACAAAGGTGACCGTGGTCCGGGTTTCTCCTTTTCCACTTTTGCGCTTTTCATTCCTCTCAGTCTGCTCCAGGAAGCCATCCCTGACCATACAACCCATTCTCCTGCTTCTCTGCTGACTTATTTATGTCCCTAGTACCATCACTCATTTTGACTCCCAGATGTGAAACCTAGATACTAGATTTGACTCTTCCCCTTCCTTTACCTCTCATGTGACAATTAATGGAGGTAGCTAGATGGTGTGGTAGCCAGAGCATTAGACTTGGAGTCAGGAAGACCTGAATTTCAGTCTTGGCACTTCCTAGCTGTGTGACCCTGGGGAAGTCACTTCACCTCTGTTTGCCTCAATTTTCTGAGCTGTGAAATGGGGTTAATAATAGAACCTACCTCACAGAGTTGTAAGGATCAAATGAGATAATATGTGTAAAGCACTTAAAAAATCTTAAGGTGCTATATAAATGCTCATCTAGTCATTTTACTAATAGTTATCATAATCCTTCTACCTGAGTAATGGCTCTCATTCACATCCATCCCCTTGCCTCCAACCCCACTGCCCCTTTCCTGGGATAGGCCCTCATTTTTAACTGTCCACACTATTAGAATAGCCTCCTTAACAGGACTTCTTGTTTGTTCTCTTGAAATTAAAATTTTTATTAATCCGAACTTAAAAAAATAAAATGAGCACTTCCGTATATCTTCTCCCCCCTCCCCCCCATCCCCATCAGATTGAAAGAAATAAAAATGAACCACGTTATTCCAGATGTAGCTGGTCAAAACAAGCCCCCACATTGGCTGTCTCTGAGAATTTTGGCTCAGTCTGTACCTTAAGCTCATGATTACTCAGTCAGGAAATGGTTAACACATTTAATCACCAGTCCTTTTGAATCATGGTTGGTCATCGAATTGCTCAAAGTTAGACTTTTCAGAGATCTTCCTCAACAGTGTTGTTATTATTATATAAATCATCCTCCGGGTCCTCCTCACTTCACTCATCATCAGTTCATGCAAGGCTTCCTCGGATGGTCCTTTTGTCATCTCTTGCCGCACAACTGAATTTATAATGTCTTCAGTCAGGAAGGACGACCGTCAGTATCTTTGTCCCTGTGGGCCCTTTGCCCTTGTCTTTGATCTTTTGGGCTGTCGTTGGCTTGAGGGGAGGCCTAGTGTGGTTACTTTTAGATTAGAGTTCCACAATCTTTTAGAATGGCTGAACCAAGCGACAGCTCAAGCCACAGGGTATTAGCATGCTTGTCGTCTTGACCCTTGTGCTTTGGGGTCATCTTTGCCAGTTGCATGTACACGAGTTATTTTTATTTTTCTAATTATGATCGTTTGGAGCATTTTTGGCATCTGGCTTGGGATAGCTTGGATTTCTTGCTTTGAGAACACATAGCCCATTTGTGTCTTCGGACTGTTTGTCTATTGAGGAGTGGCACTTGTTCTCACCTATTTTAATTATTTCTTTATTGGTCTTGTATATCAGATCTTTATCAGAGAAACTGAACTGTTTGCTTTCTAATTTAACTACTTTGGTTTTGTATGCACAAAACCATTTCACTTTTATGAAATCAAAATTGTCCACTCCATCTTCCATGATTCTCTCTGTCCTTTGTTTGGTTATGGATGTACTCTGTCCACAGTTAAACAACCGTTTCCTTCCTTGCTCCTCTGATTTGTTTGTGATGTAACTTTTCCCATCTGGGTCACATAACTGTTCAGAATTTAGCTTGGAAGATGGTGTGAGATTTTGGTCTAAACCTAATTTCTGCCACATTGCTTTCTAGTTTTCCTAGCAGTTCTTGTTAAATGTTGAGTCCATGCCCCAGAAGTTAGAGTCCTTGGGTTTAATCTAATAGTCTTGCATTATCATTTACTTCTTTATGGTGTCTACTTAGTCTGTTCCCTTGATCAACCTCTTTGTTAACTATTACCAAACACTTTTGATAATTACTGATTTGTAGTATAAGTTGAGAAAGCCTCCCTTTTTTTCTACTTTTTTTTTTTCATTTTTTCCTTGGAAATTCTTGACCTTTTGCTCCTCCAGAAGACTTTTATTATTTTTATAACTCTATAATATAATTCCTTGGTAGTTTGATTCAGTATGGCACTGAATAAATAAATTAGTCTAGATAGTATTATTATTTTTTTTATTATATTGACCTAGCCTACTCCTAAACAATTAATAGTGCTTCAGTAATTCAAGTTTGTCTTTATTTCTATAAGACCGTTTTGTAGTTGTATTAATACAATTCCTGTATGTGCCTTGGCGACCTCCCAAGTATTTTATATATTCTACAGTAATTTAGAATGGAATTTCTCTATCTCTTCCTGCTGGTTTTTGTTGTCCAGTCTTTCTGCATATATTGATATAATCGTGATTCTTATTAATCTTGTCATTAATGGAGTTTTTATGTTTATACTTTGTATAATATGGAAAAATCATGCCTTCCTGGTATAGACCAACCTTGTCGTAGCATATAATCTTTCTTGTACGTTGTTACAGTCACCTTGCATTGTTATTCATTAGGGATGTTGGTCCATAGTTTTGTTACTTTTGTATTAGCTATCAAGGCTCTCATAAATGGAATTTCATAGGATCTTTTTTTCTGTTTTTAGTCAGTTTATGTAATAAGAAGGATTAATTGTTCCCTGAATGTTTAATAGAACTTACTTGTAAATCCATCTGTTCTCAATATTCTTTTTCCTTTGGGGAGATTATTTTATGGCTTGTTCAATTTTTTTTTTAATGGTTGGGTTTTTCTAAGTAACTATTTTTTCTTCTGATAATATGAGTATTTCGTATTTTTATGGCTATTCATTTCATTTAAGACATCAATTTTATTTAAATGAAATTGGGCAAAATAGTTTATAATAATTGTTTTTCCTTTGTTGTGAATTCTCTTTTTTGTTTTTTGATATTGGCCATTGGTATCTCTCTCCTTCCCTCCCTCTCTCTCCTTATCAAACTAGCTAATAGCTTCTCTGTTTTCTTTCTTTCAAAATCCTGCTCCTGGTTTTAGTTATTAATTCAATCATCCCCTTGTTTTGTTAATCTTTTATTTTCAGAATTTCTGTTTTGTGTCTAATTTGTTTTTTTGACTTTGGCTTTATTTTGTCTTTTCTGAGATTATGATTGCTGTTCCTGCTTTTTATAGTTTGAGTTAAAGCATAATAGATTTTACTTCAGACTCTTATTATTTTTTAGATTTTTTTTATTTTCCCAAATTACATGTAAACACAAATTTTGATTTCAATTTTTTTAAGACTTTGTTCCAAATTCTATTCCTCCTTCACCCCCTCCCCCCCCCAAGAACTCAAGCAATTCAATATAAGCTATACATGAGCAGTCATGCAAAACATCTCCACATTAGCCAGGTTGTGAAAGAAAACAGACAAAAACAAAACTTCAGATAAAGGAACAAATAAAATATGATGCTTCAATCTGTATCCAGACACTATCAGTTCTCTCTCTGTAGATGGATGGAATTTTTCATGAGTCCTTCAGAGTTGTCTTAGATCATTGCATTTATGCCATGTTATGTTGAGATTCCTCCTTTGAGGACCCTTCCTGCTCTGTCTCTGTAACTCTGTGGAGACCCATCCCTTTTCCCCACCCCCACAGCATAAAGATGGACTGCATTTTTCATAAGACCTTCAGAGTTGTCTTGGATCATTGCATTGCTGATGATAACCACGTTCAGACTCTCATTTTAACTCTATGTGAATCTTTGTGTTTCAAGTGTGTGTTTTTATAAACTGCATATTGTCAGATTCTGCTTTCTATTCCAGTGTTCTACCTCCTGTTTTTGTTCAGTGAGTTAATTCCATTTACATTCACAGTTATGATTGTCATGTATTTCTCTCTATCCACTTCCCTTATTCTTTGCTCTCTATGGTTCCCCCCCCCCCCCTTACAGAAAAGAAGATTGTGGTGAGAGGAATTTGCTTAGTACTAGTGATCTATACTTGATGCAGTCTTCTTTTATTCCCTTCCCCTCTTCTCTTCCTCTCACCCGAACCACAATCACTGGCTCATACCCTTTCTTTCCTCTTAACCTATCTTCCACCCCCTGCTACAGTCTACCTTCCAACATTGGAGTTTGTTTTGCTTATGACATTCCTTTCTAAATCTACCAGCCTTCTTATTCTCCCACCTCTCTTTTCTCCATATCCTTCTGTTTGCCTGTTGAGTTGAATGTATTTCTAGAGTGTAGTCCTGTGTGTGTGTGTGTTCTGTCTTCCTTTGACCAATTTAGGTGAAAGTGAGGTTCAAATGATGCCCACTCCCTCTACCCCTTCCTCCATATCGATGTAGGGTGTTTTGCACATGCTGATTATATGTGATAGTAAGTTCCCCCTTCTTCCCTCCCAAGCCAATAGAACCCAATAAACATTTATTAAGTGCTTACTGTGTGCCAGGCATGGTGCTAAGTTCAGGGTATACCGTTAATAAAAAACCAGACTCTGCCTTCAAGGAGCTTACAGTCTAAAGGGGGAGATAGCATACGAAAAGAGGCAGGAAAGTAGGGGTAGGTGGGTGAAGACATCAGGGGGTACCTGGCATAGGGACATCTTGTTCTGTGAGATTGAAATCAAGCAGAGCAGCAGAGTGGAGTGAACTGAGAGTTTCTTCCCTTTTCCCGAGGGCATTCTTTCCCTCCTCTCTTTTCTTTCTTCTTTTAAGATCATCAGAACAGAACTTCTAGGCATTTTGTCTTATGTAATCCCCTCTCTGACCCTTGATGGCATTAACGTTCTGAGTCTTTTCTCTAGAGCTCTAGTTTCTTTTCTAGTTCTTTGTCTAAAACTCTCATTTCATTTATGATACCCTTTTTAAACACCTGCTGTGTTTCTTCTGGGAATTCTCACCCCCCATGGCCAAGAAGTGTTTTTGTCTGGAATTTTGCACGTCACCTTTGTGGAGTCACTTTCTCCATCTGGGTTTCGTGTCTGGGTGTCCCTAGATGACTAGTGTTTCTTTATCATTGTTGTCTTTGTCTTGTTGAGTAATTTTCCCCATTTGACTTCCCACATGGGGATTTTCTATCAGGGCCTGACTCTGTCTGTCTGGGGTCCTGCTGTTCCTTTCTCTGAGGACTGGCTACTGGGTTCTCCCAGGGCCTCAGGAGCTGCTCAGGCTAGTGAGGTGCACACTTTCAGCATCCTGAGTAGTCTGATCTCTATCCTCCCAGTCTGAGATTGGCTGGTTCTTGATCCCAGTTAGGGTCTGGGGCATGTTGCTTAGAACTCTGGTAGACAGCTGCTGGCCCCAGCACCTGTTACCTGGATGGAAGGCTTGTCACACTCATAGAGACACAACTGAGATTTCCCTGCCCATGCTCTCCAGCCCCACTCATGAGGGCTGGAGCTGTGAGATGGATCTGGAGTCAGTGATATGGCACTTCAGGCTTGCCTCTGGTCCACCCCATCAGCAGCCCTAGGCCTCAGCCTGGCCTCCCAGGTTGGATTCCATTCCTGGAGCCTTCAGGCCTCTGTCTGACTCCTCGTGCTGACCTGGGCCAGAAGGGCCCGCCCGGGCTTCTCTTGTCTCCTCTCAGCCCTTGGGCTCATCTTCCTTGATTTTTTTTGAAGTCGCTGTGGGAGAGATTTGGGATGTGCTTCTTCCTTCTTCTCCATGATCTTTTCCCTAAATCTTCCCCAACAGGCTTTTCTTTCTTCTCTCTGTCCACCCATACCAGCCGTCCTTCACACCATTGCCAAAACCACAGTTCTTCGGCGCAGATCGGCTCTTTCCATCCCTCTGCTTAAGACTCTTCAGTGGCTCCTGGGGGCTGCTTCTGGGGTAGAGCTCTTATCCCTCTACCTGGCGTAGACCAGTGTTCCCCTCACCTTTCTAGATGAGGCACATTGGACTGCTCTTCAACCCCTGCTCACCCCTAGTCCTTTCCTTCCTCTGGGCCTTTTTCCATGCCATGCCTGGAATGTCTTCTTTCCTCCTCTTTACCTGTTGAATGCAGCCACCCTTTAAAGCCCAGCTCAGATGCTGCCTCCAGGAAGCCCTCTCTGCTTACCTCATCCCTGACGCCCTCCCCCCACTCTCTGTCGGGCCCTCACTGGCAGACTTGGTCGTATTGGGAATTACATCGATCTGAGTTTGTGTCTTGCTCATGGGGGTGGGTTTTAGGGGTGACCCAAACTTTGTCTGCATCTTATCTGGACCCTGTAAAAAGACTTTTAAGAAATACCCTCTCATTTTTCAGATGAGGAAACGTATGGGGGAAGGGAAGGGACTCGTTAGAAGTCCCAAAGCTGAGAAGGACCAAGTCATCCCCCAGTTTTAGAACCACGTTGTTTTCTAATGATAGATGTGGGAGCAGTGTGGAAGGCCCAGGCTTCCTTGTCAGCCGCTCCCACCATCCCTCCCGTCTGTGTAACCTTCAGAGTCAAAGGCACAAGCACCAACTGCAATCTATTTTTTTAAAAAGAAAAACAAAACTTATTGGCCAGTAAAACAGGAGCACCACAGGACAGTGGGAAAGCCTCAGATTTGGAGTCGGACAACCTGGGTTTGCATCCCAGCTCTTCCATTGGCTTTCCTATTCATCCCTCTGGGCCTTAGTTTTCCTCATCTGTAAAATAAGGGGTTTGGAGTTGATGGATCTCTTATGGCCATTCCAGCCCTGAGTCTGTGATCTTTTTGTGTTTTTCTTGGGTCCTGTTTCAGTCTAGAGAATTAGATTTGTCTCCCCAATTGCCTAGCAGCAGACTGGGCATGTAGCTAGCAGCAAATAAAATCATGTTGATTGACTGCATTTCCAAGTATCTGTTTTGTCAGGAGACAGCCATTTCTCAGTCGATGGGGGGAATTGGGAGACTGTCATTCAGCTTCTTGGAAGCCATTTGCAGGGGCTCAGAATCTGTTTTTGACACTATCCAACAGAACCACTGCGGCTTTATTAATTGGCTGGTATATTGCAAAACCAAGGAAACACACCTCCCAGCCAACGTTTCCCCACAGAAGGGTCTGGAGAATCAGTTGTTTGTCTTTGATTGTGTTTTGAAGCATTCTTGGGAGCAGACGATCATCGCTGATAATTAATGACTGGGTTGTAGCCAGTTAGAGAGCAGGATCAGACAGCATGTGGTATTTTCCACCTTATTAAGAAGAGGCTGTTAGGAGATGGTGGGTAGGATTTGTGGCAACAGGCTCAAGGTATTGGTTAGTCATTGTGTTGTCTGGTACTGGCAACATGTTTGTTTTAACTACTGAGGAAAGCTTCCCAAATCACATGACTCTGTATTTCGATTTTTACAGTTAATTCAGTTTCAAGGAATGTGGATTAGTTTCTTGCTCCATCAGATGGGGGGGGGGGCGGCCCAAAGACATAAACACAATAGCTCTTCCCCTCAGTGAACCAATCAGCAAGGTTAATTGTCTCCTGTTTCCCTGAGATTCAGAGACAAAATGAAAGTCCCCTGCCCTCGAGAAGGGGCTCTAGCATATGCAGCAATAGGCGATCTCTTTACCTTACACTAGGATGTTCTATCAGTCATCGGTTAATTTTTTTCCAAAACAAATTCTCGGTTTCAAATCAGTCCTTCTCCTCCTCTCTCAACACTCGTTCTCTGAGTAAGAAGTGGGATAAAGAGCACACACAAATAAGCCATCCAGTGTTCGAGGAAGGCCCTTGATTCCCAGAGAGCTGCTAAAGTGAGTGCTTTTCTCTTGGTAGACTTTGTTAGTCCAGCCATTCCATTCTCTAGATCCCAGCTGTATTTTCCCAGGTGACCCTTTGAGTTGCCACTGAGGTGGGATATGGTTAAATATTATCTATAAATAGGGACGTCAAATAATATTTTAAGAAAACACACACCATGGACCGTTTGTCGTTTTTCTTGCATTTAGTGGATAAGTTGGATTTCATATGTTTCTCTTTTAAAAAAAAAGAAAGAAAAGGGGCGGCTCGGTGGCGCAGTGGATAGAGCACCGGCCCTGGATTCAGGAGGACCCGAGTTCAAATCCAGCCTCAGGCACTTGACACTTAACTAGCTGTGTGATCCTGGGCAAGTCACTTAACCCTCATTGCCCTGCTCAAAAAAAAAAAAAAAGAAAAAGAAAAGAACAGAACTTGAAAGTGGCGCTTGTGCCTTTGATTCTGAGGGTGGGGGTGGGAGCCACTGGGTAATGAAACTTCCTAGATTGTCTACACTGCTCTCTCCTCAGTCCCAGTGGCCTTGTCTCATTGGTCTCTAGGAAGAATCTGGGCTCATTTTTTGTGAGCACTACACTGGACACTGCCTAGCCTCACAGGCTCTGAGTCAGAAGGGACTTCAGCTGGCATCTGGTTTGACCCAGCTGAGAGCCAGGACTTTAAGTAGCTTGTCCAAGGCTGCCCAAGGAAGAGACAGCAGAGCTGGGATCTAACCCATACCTGGAGAGGGACCTCCTTGACAGAATCCCGGATGAGTACCCAGCCAGCCTTCTGAAGAACTCCAGTGCCAGGAACCCCCTCACCAGTGTGGCCAGCCTTTTACAGTTTTGAACATCTCTGATTGGTAGGAAGATCTTCCTTAGTGGTTCTCTGTAACTTTGACTCCCTCTTCCTACTCCTTCCCTCAGAGGCCAAGAACAAGGTGAAATCCACCTGGCAGATCTTCATCTGTTTGAAGAGAGTCACTGGGGCCCCTCCCAAACCTTCCACCCTCACTTTCTTCAGCCCAGCCTCCTATGGCGTGGTCTGTAGCATTTTCCTCCTCCTCTGTGCAGGCACCAACTTGCCATTGTCCTTCCTAAAAAGTGGTCCTCAGGGGCAGCTAGGTGGCGCAGTGGATGGAGCACCGGCCCTGGAGTCAGGAGGACCTGAGTTCAAATCCGGCCTCAGACACTTAACACTTACTAGCTGTGTGACCCTGGGCAAGTCACTTAACCCCAATTGCCTCACTAAAAAAAAAAAAAAAAAGTGGTCCTCAGAACCCCAGGACTCCACATGGAATCACGGAGATGGAGTCTTTCTCAGTGTATCATGAACCTGCCGTCATCATGGTTACTGCTTCATGGCTCCTTCCACACCCTTCTCTTTCTTTTTAAATGTTTATTTACTTAACATTATTTTTTTTAAAATACTGTGCTCTAAATTCTTTCCCTCCAGGCCTCTCCACATCCATTGAGAAGGCAGGCAATAGGATATCAGTTATACACGTGAAATCATGCAAAGCATATTTCCATATTAGCCAAGTCACACACAGAAAACAAAACAACACTAAGTGTACAACAATCTCCTGGTTCTGCTCCCTTCATTCTGTATCAGCTCATAGAAGTCTTCCAGGTTTTTCCAAAAGAATCCTGCTCATCATTTCTTAGAGCACAACACCGTTCCATCACAGCCATTCCCTATTTGATAGGCATCCCCTCAATTTCCAATTCTTACCACCATGAAAAGAGCTGCTAAAAATATTTTTGTACATATATGTCTTTTTTTCTCTCTGATCTCTCTGGGATACAAACATAGTAGTGATATTGCTTGGCCAAAGAGCACGCAAAATTTTACAGTCCTTTGGGAAGAGTTCTAATTGTTCTCCAGGATGGTTGGACCAGTTCATAACTCCCTCAGCACTGCATTAGTGTCCCTGTTTTTCCACATCCCTTCCAGCGTGTTATTTTCCTTTGTTGTCATGTTAGCCAATACGATAGATATGAGGTAGAACCTCCTAGTTGTTTTGATTTGCATTTCTCTAATCAGCAGTGACTTAGAGTGGGGCATTTTTTTTATATGACTATAGATAACTTTGATTTCTTCATCTGAAAACTTCCTCTTCATATCCTTTGACCATTTATCAATTGGGCAATACCTCTCATTTTTATACATTAAACTCAGTTCTCCTTATATTTAAGAAATTAGGCCTTTATCAGGGAACCTTGGTATAAAACTTTTTTTATATTGTTTCATTGTCTTTTTTGCTTTTGCTTTGTCTGAGATCATGCTTGCTGCCCCTGTCTTTTTCTAACTTCATCTGAAGCATAGTAGATTCTGCTCCTGCCCTTTATTTGAAGACCATCTTTTTTTTTTTTTTTTTTTTTTTTTTGCAGGGCAGTGAGGGCTAAATGACTGGCCCAGGGGTCACACGGCTAGTGTCAAGTGTCTGAGGTCAGATTTGAACTCAGGTCCTCCCGAATCTAGGGCTGTTTCTTTATCCACTGCACCACCTAGCTGCCCTATCCAGCCCTTTATTTTAATTCTGTGTGTGCCTTTCCATTTGAAGTGTGTCTCTTGTAAACAACATATTGTTGGATTCTGGTTTTTGATCCATTCTGCTGTCCGCTTCCATTTTATGGATGAGTCATCCCATTTTTATTCATAGTTGTGATGACTGTGTATTTCCCTCCATTTAATTTTCTTCTGTTTATCTTCCTCTCTCTCTTTTTACTCTGTCCATTCTCAAAAGTCTGTTTTGCTTCTGACCACTCTCTTCCTTAATCTTCCCTCCCTTTTATCACCTTCCTTTTCTTTTATTTCCTTGCTTTCCTACTTCCCTGTTGGATAAGATAGATGAGAGAGAGAGACAGAGATAGAGAGAGACAGACATAGGGGGGTGATATATAGACATATATTCTTCCCTCTTTGAAACAATTCTAATGAGAGTGAGGTTCAGGCATTGTCTGCCACCTTCCTGTTTTCCCCTCCAATATAAAAGCTATTCTTTATGTGTTTCTTTTATATGAGATCATTCCCTCCATTCTTCCTTTCCCTTCCCCGCTTCTCCCAGTGAATTCTTCTTTCTTACCTCTTCACTTTTTTTGGAGATAATCCTAATATATAATCAACTTGACAGATGCCCTCTCTGTCTTTATAGAGTCCTTGAAGATAAATTTCTTAAGAGTTACATGTCCCAGCAGTACCAGATCTCAAACTGTATTATAAAGCAGTAATTATCAAAATAATGTGGTACTGGCTAAGAAATAGAGAGGTGGATCAGTGGAATAGAATAGGTACAAATTATACTATAGTAAAAGACTATAGTAATCTACTATATGATAAACCCAAACATTCAAGCTTTTGAAACAAAAACTCATTATTTGACAAAAACTGCTGGTAAAACTAGAAAACAGTTTGGCAGAAATTAGGCATAGACCAGCATCTCATTCCATATACTAAAATAAGGTCAAAATGGGTACATGATTTACACATAAAGGGTGATATCATAAGCAAATTAAGAGAGCATGGAATTGTTAATTTGTCAGATTTATGGGAAGAGGAAGAATTTAGGACCAAAGAAGATATAGAGACTAAAACAAAATGTAAAATAGATCATTTTGATTATATAAAATTTTAAAGTTTGTATACAAACAAAACTAATATAACCAAGATTACAAGGAAAGCAGAAAACTGGGAATTTTTGGAACAAATATCCCTGATAAAGACCTCATTTCTTAGTATATAGAGAACTGAGTCAAATTTATAAAAACACAAATCATTCCCCAATTGATAAATGGTCAAAGGACATGAACCAGCAGTTTTCATACAAAGAAATCCAAGCTATCTATAATCATGTGAAAAAAATGCTTTAGATCACTATTTTTTTTTTTTAGTGAGGCAATTGGGGTTAAGTGACTTGCCCAGGGTCACACAGCTAGTAAGTGTTAAGTGTCTGAGGCCAGATTTGAACTCAGGTACTCCTGACTCCAGGGCTGGTGCTCTATCCACTGCGCCACCTAGCTGCCCTAGATCACTATTAATTAGAGAAATGCACATGAAAACAACTCTGAGGTATCACCTCACATCTATCAGAGTGGCAAATATAACAAAAACGGAAAATATTGGATGTTGGAGGGGATGTGGGAAAGCTGAGACATTAATCCACTGTTGGTGGAGTTATGAAAAGATCCAACCATTCTGGAGAGCAATTTGGAACTATGCCCAAAGGGTTATCAAAATTGTGCAGACCCTTTGATCCAGCAATACCCCTGCTAAGTTTATATCCCAAAGATATCTTCAAAAAGAGAAAAAAGACCCATTTGCACAAAAACATTTCTAGCAGCTCCTTTTGTGGTAGCTAAGAATTAGAAATCAAAGGAATTCCCATCAACTGGGGAATGGCTAAACAAGCTGTGGTATATGATGGTGATGGAATATTATTTTCCTCCAAGAAATGACAAGCAGGATGATTTCAGAAAGGCCTGGAAAGACTTGTCTGAACTGATGTATTTTGGGGGGGGGGCAGGGCAATGGGGGTTAAGTGACTTGCCCAGGGTCACACAGCTAGTAAGTGTCAAGTGTCTGAGGCCGGATTTGAACTCAGGTACTCCTAAATCCAGGGCCGGTGCTTTATCCACTGCGCCACCTAGCTGCCCCCTGAACTGATGTATATTGAAGTGAGCAGAACCAAGAAAATGTAGTACATAGAGACAGCAATATTGTTTGATGAAGAACTGTGAATGACAGCTATTCCCAACAATACAGTGATCCAAGACAATCTCAAAGGACTGTTGATGAAACATACTCTCCACCTCCAAAGAAAGAACTGATATTGATTGAACACAGAATGAAGTGTGCTATTTTTTACTTTCTTTCATTTTTTCTTTTATTCAAGTTTTCTTGTGCAAAATGACTATTATGGTGATGTTTTACATAATCATACATGTATAACCCATATCTGATTGCTTACTGCCTCAGGGAGGGTAGAGGGGAGGGAAGGAGGAATAAAAATTGGAACTCAAAATTATAAATAAAAATGTTTATTACTTTAAAAAAAAGAGTTACATGTCTCCTCTTCCCATATAGTAATGTAAATAGTTTAACTTTATATAATCTCTTATGATTTCTCTTAAATTACTTTTTTATGCTTCTCTTGAGTCTTGTGTTTGAATGTCACATTTTCTTTTCAGATCTGGTCTTTTCATCAGAGATGCTTGAAATTCCTCTATTTCTCTAAATTTTTTTTCCTTCTTCTTAAGAATCTGTTTTACTAGGTAGGTTATTCTTGGTTATAATCCTAGTTCCTTTGCCTTCCAGAATTCTTATTGCAAACTCTCTCTTTCTTTAAAATGGAAGCGCTAAATCTTATGTGATCCTGACTCTGGCTCTACCATATTTGTTTTTTGGGGTTTTTTTTCCCCTCATTTAGTAGTATTTTATTTTCCACATTGTTTTCAACATTCATTTTTGTAAGATTTTGAGCTCCAAATTTTTCTCCATCCTTCCTTTCCTTCCCCCTGCCCAAGACAGCAAGCAATCAGATATAGATTATATGTATACAGTCATGTTAAAAATATTTCTGTATTAGTCATGTTATGAAAGAAGAATCAAAACAAAATAGAAAACACACAAGAAAAAAATAACATCAACAAAGAGAAAATAGTGTACTTCGATCTGCATTCAGATGGCATACTTCTTGTTCTGGATATGGAGAGCATTTTCCATCATAAGTCTTTTGGAATTGCCCGGGATCATTGCATTGCTGAGAAGAGCCAAATCTTTCACAGTTGATCATCACACAGTGTTTCTGTTACTATGTACAGTGTTCTCCTGGTTCTGCTCACTTCACTCAGCATCAGTTCATGTAAGTCTTTCCAGGTTTTTCTGAAATCCACATGCTCATCATTTCTTATGGTATAATAGTTTCTATCACATTCATATACCACAACTTGTTCAGCCATTCCCCAATTGATGGGCATCCCCTCAGTTTCCAATTCTTTGCTGCCACAAAAAGAGCTGTTATAAATATATTTGTACAGGTAGGTCCTTTTCCTTTTTTTATGATCTCTTTGGGATATAAACCTAGCGGTGGTATTGCTGGATCAAAGGGTATGCACAATTCTGTAGCCCTTTGAGCATAGTTCCAAATTGCTCTCCAGAATGGTTGGATCAGTTCACAACTCCACCAACAATGTGTTAGTGTTCCAGTTTTCCTCCTTGTCTATTCTACTTCTTTCATTTTTTCCTTTTCTTATTGCTAAAGCTAACATTTCTAGCCCAATTTTGAATAATTGTTGTGATAATGAGCATTCTTGTTTCACCCCCGATCTTATTGGGAATGCTTCTAATTTATCCCCATTACATGTAACACTTGCTGATGGTTTTAGATAGATACTGCTTATTATTTTAAGGAAAGCTCCATTTATTCCTATGCTCTCTAGTGTTTTTAATAGGAATGGGTGCTATATTTTGTTAAAAAACTTTCTCTGCATCTATTGAGATAATCATCTGATTTTGGTTAGTTTTGTCATTGATTTGGTCAGTTATGTTGATAGTTTTCCTAATATTGAACCAGCCCTGCATTCTTGGTATAAATCCACCTGAACATAGTGCATTATCCTTGTGATAAATTGCTTTAATCTCTTTTCTAATATTTTATTTAGAATTTTTGCATTAATATTCATTAGGGAATTTAATCTGTAATTTTCTTTCTCTATTTTGGATTTTCCTGGTTTAGGTATCAGCACAATGTTTGTCTTATGGGGGCAGCTAGGTGTCACAGTGGATAAATACCGGCCCTGGATTCAGGAGGACCTGAGTTCAAATCCGGCCTCAGACACTTGACACTTACTAGCTGTGTGACCCTGGGCAAGTCACTTAACCCTCATTGCCCTGCAAAAAAACCCAAAAAACCAAACAAATAATATTTGTCTTATTAAAAAAAAAAAGGTAGGACTCCACCTATTTTTCCAAAAAGTTTATATAGTATTGGAATCAATTGTCCTTTAAATGTTTGGTAGAATTCACTTGTAGATCCATGTGGCTCTGGAGATTTTTTTTTCTCAGAGAGTTCATTTATGGCTTGTTCAATTTCTTTTTCTAAAATGGGCTTATTTAAGTATTTTATTTCTTCTTCTGTTAATCTAGACAATTTATATTTTTATAAATATTAATCCACTTCATTTAGATTCTCAAATTTATTGGCATGCAATCGGGCAAAATAGTTCCTAAATATTTCTTTAATTTCCTCTTCATTGGTGATGCGTTCACCCTTTTCATTTTTGAAATTTGGTTTGCTTTTTTATTTTTAATCAAATTAACCAAAGATTTACCTGTGTTATTGGTGGTGTTTTTTCCCCCCAAAACTAGCTCTTAGTTTTATTTATTAATTCAGTAGTTTTACTTTTATTATTTTCTCCTTTGAGTTTCAAAACTGCTAATTTGGTCTTTAATTGGGGATTTTTAATTTGTTTTCCTTCTAGTTTTTTTAGTTGCATGCCAATTCATTGAATTCCTCTTTCTCTATTTTAGTCATGTAGGCATTTAGAGATTAAAAAAAAAATTCCCTTAACAATTGCTTTGGCTGCATCCCATAAGTTTTGGTATGTTGTCTCATTGTTTTCATTGTCTTTGATGAAATTATTGATTGTTTCTATGATTTGTTGTTTGACTCACTCATTGTTTGGGGTGAGATTATTTACTTCCCAATTAATTTTTGTTCTATCTTTCCATGGCTCTTTATTATGCAATAATTTTATTGCATTGTGAGAAAATAATGGGTTTTGGAATGCCCAAAGGGGGGGGGGTAGATTGATTGGATTGACTGACTTCTCTGATTAACTCACTTAAAGTTAATTCAATTAAAACTACACCTGCCTGGCCCTCAAGAGGGTATATTCTCAGATGGTGTGAACTCTGACCTCAACATGGGACCACCCTCAAGTCCAGTGAACCAATGGATTTTGGTGATGCTAGCCAAACATCTTGAAGCAGTGTGTAAGGACCACTTCTCCTATGGAGGCAGAGAAAGCTTTCACTCTCAGTTTGGCTCTTGAACAGGCTCGTGGTAGAGGGCTTGGAGGAAGAAGGAGGCCAGGCTGGAGCTCTAGGCTAGATAGACTTTTTCCTAACTTTCTGACCCAGGTGTTCTCTTTTTACTAATACTTGGTATGCTTTAATAAATGCTTAATGCCCCCAAACTAGTGCTAAAGCTTCTAATTTATAAGTAAAAAATATATTAGAAACACCAGCTAATTTTCCCCAAACTTGGGACAGAAATAAGGCAACCACATTAAATTTTACACATCACAGCATCATGATCTGAAAAGAATGCATTTATTGTTTCTGCCTTTCTGCATTTGACTGTGAAGTTTTTATGCCCTGATACACTGTCAATTTTTGTGAGAAAAAGGTATATTCCTTTCTATCTCCATTCAGTTTTCTCCAGGTATCTATAATATATAACTTTTCTAAAGTTCTATTCACCTCCTTAACTTCTTCCTTATTTATTTTGTGGTTAAATTTATCTAGTTCTGAGGGGGGAGGTTGAGGTCCCTCACTAGTATTTTGCTATTTCTTTTCTTTTTTTTTCTTTTCTTCCTTTCTTTCTTTCTTTCTTTCTTTCTTTCTTTCTTTCTTTCTTTCTTTCTTTCTTTCTTTCTTTCTTTCTTTCTGTGAGGCATTTGGGGTTAAGTGACTTGCCCAGGGTCACAGCTAGTAAGTGTCAAGTGTCTGAAGCTGGATTTGAACTCAGGTCCTCCTGAATCCAGGGCTGGCGCTCTATCTACTGCGTGCCCTAGCTGCCCCTTTGCTGTCTATTTCTTCCTTTAACTCACTTAACTTCTCTAAGAATTTAGATGCTTCCACAAAAGAGAAAAATACCTATCTGTACAAAAATATTTATAGCAACTCTTTTTGTGGTGTCTCAGAATTTGAAATCAAAGGAATGCCCATCAATTGGGGAATGGCTAAACAAGCTATGGTATATGATAGTGATGGAATATTATTGTGCTCCAAGAAATGACAAGCAGGATGATTTCAGAAAGGCCTAAAAAGACTTGTATGAACTGATGTATATTGAAGTGAGCAGAACCAAGAGAACATTGTGCAGAGACAGCAATATTATTTGATGAAGAACTGCGAATGACTTAACTGTTCTCAACAATATAATGATCCAAGACAATCCCAAAGAACTATTGATAAAACATACTATCCACCTCCAGAGAAAGAACTGATATTGATTAAACACAGACTGAAGTATGCTATTTTTCACTTTCTTTCATATTTTTTCTTTTATCCAACTTTTATACAAAGTGACTAATGTAGTTATGTTTTACATAATCATACATGTATAACCCATATCTGATTGCTTACTGCCTCAGGGAGGATGGAGGGTAGGGAGGGAAGGAGAGATAAAAGTTGGAACTCAAAACTATAAATAAAAATGTTTATTACTTTTTTTAAAAGGTGGGGAGGCTGGGAGGGAGAAAAAATAAATGCTTAATCCTGAAAAAAAACTATGGGAAAAAATAATAATAAAAAAAGAATTTCGATGCTATACCACATTGTGCATATATATTTAGTATTGCTATGACTTCATTGTCTATGGTACCTTTTAGAAGGATGTAATTCCCTTCCTTACCTCTTTTAATTAGATCTATTTTTGCTTTTGCGTCGTCTGAGATAAGGATTGCTGCCCCTGCTTTTTTACTTCAGGTGAGGCATGATATATTCTGCTCCAGCCTTTTACCTTTACTCTGTATCTCTCCGCTTCAGATGTGTTTCTTGAAAGCAACATATTGTAGGATCCCTTTTTTTAATCTACTGTGCTTTCTGCTTCCGTTTTATGGGAGAGTTCATCCCATTCACATGTACAGTTAAGATTATTAACTCTTTTTTAACCTCCATCCTATTTTCCCCCTTATTCATCATTTTCTCTCTCCTTTCACCTTGTCCCTCCTCACCAGTGTTTTGCTTCTGATCACCACCTCTGTCAGTCTGACCTCTCTTCTATCAGCTGCCCCTCCCTTTTCTTTCCCCTTTCCCCTTCTTCTTCTGCCCTCCCTTCTATTAGTGCCCCCTTTTCCCTTTCCCTTCCTACTTACATATAGGGTAAGATAAATTTCTTTACCCAACTGAGTGTTTGTTGTTTTTACTTTGAGCCAAATCTAATGAGAGTAAGTTTCAAACAATGCTTGTCCCCTCCCTTCTTTCCCTCTACTGTAATAGGTCTTTTGTGATATCCTGTGATATAATTTACCCAATTCTGCCTCCCTTTTCCTCTTCTTCATAGTCCTTTTTTTTCACCCCTTAAGGTGTTTTCTTTTTCTTTTTCTTTTTTCCCCCGAGGCAATGAGGGTTAAGTGACTTGCCCAGGATCACACAGCTAGTAAGTGTCAACTGTCTGAGGCCAGATTTGAACTCAGGTCCTGACTCCAGGGCCGGTGTTTTATCCACTGTGCCACCTAGCTGCCCCCTAGGTGTTATTTTTAATATCATCACATCAGAATCAACTTATACCCACACACCCTCCATCTGCCCTAGTAGAGATATAGTTCTCAAGAGTTACAAGTATCTTCTTCCCATGTAGTGATATAAACAATTTAACCTTATTGAATAACACGGTTGTGGGTTTTCCCTGTTCTACCTTTTTATGGTTCTGTTGAGTCCTGTATTTGTAGATCAAATTTTCTGTTCAGCTCTGGTCTTATCAACAGTAAAGTTTGAAAATCCCCAATTTCATTGAATGTCCATCTTTTCCCCTAAAAGATTATGATTATTTTTTATTTTACTTTATTTTATTTTTTTGTTTTTTGTTTTGTTTTGTTTTGTTGCAGAGCAGTTGGGATTAAGTGACTTGCCCAGGGTCACACAGCTAGTAAGTGTTAAGTGTCTGAGGCCAGATTTGAACTCAGGTCCTCCTAAATCCAGGGCTGGTGTTTTATCCACTGTGCCACCTAGCTGCCCCCTATTTATTTTATTTTTGCTGGGCAATTAGGGTTAAGTGACTTGCCCAGGGTCACATAGCTAGTAAATGTCAAGTGTCTGAGGCTGGATTTTGAACTCAGGTCTTCCTGAATCCAGGGCTGATGATTTATCCACTGCACCACCCAGCTGCCCCTGGTCCAATAATTCTTAAATTGTCTTTCCTGGATCTATTTTCTAAGTCATTTGTTTTTCTGATGAGGCATTTTATTTTTTTTTTCTATTTTTACATTCTTTTGATTCTGTTTGACTGATTTCTGATGTCTCATAGAGTCATTAGCTTTCCATCTGCCCAATTCTATTTTTTAAGGATTTATTTTTCTTTAGTCGGTTTTTGCACCTCCTTTTCCATTTGTCCAATTCTAATTTTTAAGAGGTTGTTTTCTTCAGTGGATTTTTTTTTTATATTTGGCTGATTGTATTTTTTAAGGAATCATTTTCCTCAGCCAACTTTTGTTCTTTTTTCCAGCTATTGATTCTCTCTTGCATAACTTTCTTTTCTCGTTTTTTCTTCTACTTCTCTCATTTGATTTTTTAAATCCTTTTTGAGCTCTTCCAAGAAGGCTTTTTGGTCTTTAGACCAGTTCATCTTTTCCTTTGAGGCTTCACATGTAGGCATTTTGCTAGTGTTGTCCCCTTCTACATTTGTGTTTTGGTCTTACCTGTCGCCATAGTAGTTTTCTGTGATGAGGGTTCTTTTTTGTTTCTTACTAATATTTTAGCCTATTTTGTGATTTTTTACACTTGAGCTCTGTTCCTGGGGCACAGGGGTCACTGACCCAAACTTCTTGTGCTCAGGTCCTAGGGTCTGATCAATAGCTTTCTGCTCTGAGTGGCTCCTGGTGCCTTGCTCATTGTACTGGGGTGGCCCAGCCTAGTGGCACCTGATGTGTAGCAGATAATCCAGATGTCAAATTGCCTTCTATGTTAGGGCGGGGGGGGGGGGTGCCTCACAAATGGCCTGCTGTGCCGCTAGCATTCTGACCCTAGACTGAGGGTCCCCAGCTGCTGATCTGTGCTGTGGCTAAGAGCCTTTCCCAGATACCCCCTGTGCTGCACTGCACTCCCCTTTTACCCAAGTGAGACAGACCTTGTCTGAAGTCCTTCCAAATTATCTTAAGCCAGAAGATTGGTTCATTCTATCTTTTTGTAGGTTATGTAGCTCTGGAATCCATTTAGAGACTTGATTTAATGTTGTTTCTGAGGGAAATTTGGGAGAGCTTAAGCAACTTCCTGGTTTCTCTCCACCATCTTCAGCTCTACCATATTTGAATTGTTTCTTTCTGGTTGCTTGCAATATTTTCTCCTTGATCTGGGATTCCTGGAATTTGGCGATAATATTCCTGCAAGTTTTCATTTTGGGGTCTCTTTTAGGTGGTAATTAGTAGATTCTTTTGATTTTTATTTTACCCCCTGGATCTAAGCTATCAGGGGAGTTTTCCTTAATAATTACTTGAAATAGGGGCAGCTAGGTGGTGCACTAGATAAAGCACTGGCCCTGGATTCAGGAGGACCTGAGTTCAAATCTGTCCTCAGATACTTGACACTTACTAGCTGTGTAACCCTGGGCAAGTCACTTAACCCTCATTGCCCTGCAAAAAAACCTGAAAAACAAACAAAAATAATTACTTGAAATATTAAAAAAAAAAACAAAAAATAATAATTACTTGAAATATGATATCTGTGGTCTTTTTAAAAATATAGCCCAGTAGTTCTTAAATTATCTCTTCTTGATCTGTTTTCCAAGTTGGTTGTTTTTCCAATGGGATATTTCACAATTTCTTCCATTTTTTCATTCTTTTGGTTTTATTGTATGTTTTTTTTTCTTTATGTTTCATGGAGTCATTAGCTTCCACTTGACCAATTCTAATTTTGAAGGAATTATTTTCTTCAGTGAGTTTTTATACCTCTTTTCCCATTTGGTTGGGGTAGGTAGGTAGTGTAGTTGATATAGTGCCAGGATTGGAGTCAGAAAGACTCATCTTCCTCAGTTTAAGTCTGACCTCAGTCACTTCCTAGCTGTGTGACCCTGTGCAAATCCTTTAATCCCGTTTTCCTCAGTTCCTCACCTGTAAAATGAGCTAGAAAAGAAAATGGCATTCCATTCCAATATCTTTGACAAGAAACCCCCAAATGGGATCATGAAGAATCAGATGTGACTGAACTGATGACTAAAAATGACTGAAATTCCTTTTGGCCAGTTCTGCTTTCTTCAGTGAATTTTTGTGCTTCTTTTTACCATTTAGCCAATTCTGCTTTTTAAGGTGTTACTTTCTTCAATATTTTTATGCTTCTTTTACCAAGCTGTTAATTTTCTTTTCATAATGTTTTTGCATCACTCTTGTTTCTTTTTCCCAATTTTCCCTTTCCACTCATGTCTCCCTCTTTAGCTCTTCCAGAAATTCTTGTTGGGTTTGTGTCCAGTTTGCATCTTTTTTCTGAAGCTTTACTTGTAGCTATTTTCATGTTGTTGTCTTCTCAGTTTGTGTCTTTATCTTTCCCTGCCATCCTAGTAGCTTTATATAGTCAGGTTTGCAGTGGTTGTTGTTGTTTGCTCATTTTTCCAGCCCATTTCTTGACTTCGAATTTTATATTAAAGTTGGGCTGTGCCCACTTGAGAGTGAGGAAGCACTGTCCCAAGCTTCAGGGGTTTTCATGATACTGTTTTCAGAGCTACTTTTGGGGATCTACAAACTTTCAGTTCTTCCAAGTGCTCTGATCCCAGGAGAAGTGTGGTCACTGCTCTCCTGGTCTGTACCCTGGTCTTTACTCAGGAAGGGCCCCTGCTCCCCTGAAGCCACAGGCATTAGTAATGTTCCTTTCTGCCCTGGAACTGTGACCCATACCTCCATATGGACAACAGAGTTACAACACAGATCCTGCACTTACTGTCAGCTCAGGGTCCCCTGTAATCTCTTTCTGACCAGTCTCTGGACTGAGGGATCCTGAAGGTGCTGTTATCACTGTCATGGCTGCTGCCTATCACTCTGAGCTGACCCCCGTCTCAGACTTTTCCTGCTGACCTTCTTAGTTGTCTCAAGCTAGAAAAATGTCTCAACCCCAACCTTTTGTTGGCTCTGCCACTTCAGAATTCGATTTGAGGCATTTAAAAGTTGTTTGGAGGAGACTGTTGGGTGAGTTTGGCTGGATTGCAGCTTGTACTCTGCCATCTTGGTTCCCCACACCCTTATTTTCATTCATTTTTTTAGGTTGCTGGCTTGAAAGTAAGGAAAGCATCCAACCAGTGCACAAATCCCCAATTTATTTCCATGGCAGAGCTGCTGGAGGTGTATCAGATGCCCAGGATAAGAGGCAATGTAGTGTTCTTGGATAAAGTCATGTGATGTCATTCTTACCTTAGACATTACTTGTGTGATCCATTTCTCCTTGTAGAGCCCCAGCTTACTAATCTGGAAAATGGAGAGAGTAATACAGTCCCTCAAAAGAATGTCATGAGAAAATTTGAGCTTCCTTTTGAGGTATCCTGAAATAGGATGGACTGTCTCGTGAGGTCATAGTTTGCCCTTCACTGGAAGTCATTGAGTAGAGGCTGGACAACCACCCCCCAGGTAGATCTAAAGCATGTTGTTATCCAGCCAAAGATGGAAATAAATGGCCTCTGAGGTCCCTTCCAACTCTGAGAGTCTGTGAGTCTCTCTGCTATCAAGTTCATGTTCTCTGAAGTCAAATTTTATGCTTATCCTTGTCATTAAAGAAAAAACCCTTAGTTGATGAATCAACAGATGTTCTCATTCTCTACCTTTTTGTACTACATTTGTGTGCACGCACACATGCACACACAAAGAGAGTTGTCTTTTTTAAGTGCCCTGAGTATAATCAGTTTTAAAATTTGCTTCTGATGTGGGTTGATTATTCAGTTAGTGAATGGGAATTTACTTAAACCTTTTGTGTTAAGAATTGATTCCAATTTGTGTCTCTGAATGGCTTAAGAACAACCATTTACCTTACTTTTTCTGAGAGGCTGGAATGAAAAACCTGCTTATTCAACTCATGGGTGACATCAGCTTGGGATGAGTAATGAGGACTTTGGAAGACAGGAATAGAATTTTAAGTGACTGTGACAAGTTGGGGAAGAGTGAAGCCAACAGAATGAAACTCAGGAGGGACAACTGGATATCTACCAGAACAGGAGAAACAGAACATAAATAAAAGAAAAAAACCCAATAAATCGTTATTTCATAGCTATGACCAAAAAAGAACATCCAGTTAGAGAGCCGCAAAGCTCAAAAAATCTTAGAGGCCATTTAGTTGTGGGAAGGTGGGATGAGAGAAGGGTTTGGAGTCAGAGGTTGGGTTCAGGATCTTTCACTTGCCCTTCTTACCTATGAAATGTTGAATGAGTAACTTAGCCTGTCTGGACCCTGTGTCCTCATCTGTGGAATGAGATTGCCTTCCCAACTGAAGATGGAAGAAAACTCTTGGCCAATAAAGGATAGATATGATCATAAGTGATAAAATAGGCAGCTTTGATTGCACAAAATGGAAAAGTATATGTGCAAATAAGATCAATGTAGTCAGAATGAGAATTGGAATTAGGTAACAGAAAAGGAAAATGACCATTATTGGAGAAAATGTGGGAGGACAGGAATACTAATGCATTGTTGGTGGACCTGTGATCCAACCATTCTCGAAAGCAATTTGGAACCTATCCTAAAAATGTCTAACCTATATATTCCCCTTTAATGCAGCAATGCCACTACCAGGCACATACCCCCAAAGACCAAAGAAGAGGAGGCCAAGTGACTTGGATAAATATGTATCATTAGAGGAACAATGTATCCACAACAATGAAATTATTCATCTTTTGAAGAATTACAGTAGAGTGCTATTATTGGAGATAATTCTTTACTGTTCACTAATGTTTACTTGAGCATCTGTCATGTTTTCTTCTTGTAGACTGGGACCGTGTCATACAGGGTGTCCCAAAAGTCTTGGTGCAGTTTAAAGCTAGTAGAGCTAGCTAGACATGGTGCCTAGCATGGAGATGAGCCCATGATGCTTCTGCAGTGTGTGGCTCCTGGGTCATTCTCCTTAAGTATTTTCTTTTAAAGAATTCAATTCCTGCAATTGGCTTATTTTATTATTTGCCTTTGGCTCATGAAGGCAGAAAGTTAAAAAAAACAACAACAACAAAAAACTTGTGTGAGATTTAAAATCTATATTGTGTGATTGCCTTAAATTAGAATTTTCAGCACCAGTCTTTGGGCATTAAACATTTATTAAAGCATACAGGTATTAACGTGGAGTTGAGAAAGTTAAGAAAAGGTCTATCTAGCCTAGAGTTCTAGCCTGGTTGGGTTCTTCCTCAAGTCCTCCTCCATGAGCCTGCTTCAATCAGGAACTCCCCAGCAAGCTGATTGCAGAAGCTTTTTATAGGTCTGGAACAGAGGCGGTCCTCACACACTGCTTCAAGGTGATTGGTTACTGTCCTCCAAATCCATTGGCTTTGAAGGTGTTCTCAAGTTGAGTTCACAGTCTAGCTTCTGAGAACAATACCTTCCTAAGGGCTAGCCAGGTGTGATTACAATCCAACTAACTTGAAGTAGACTAATCAGCAGTCAATCCCTCTCACTTGATTCAATCAGTATAGATTACTCTCCAGGTGGGTCTTTGAGTATCTGCTAAATCCCATTATTTCATCACACTTGTCAGTTATCTTTCTGCTAACTAACCTTCTCTCTGCCCTGTCCTTTCTACTATTGCTGCTGAACCTTGTTCAGAGTTTCATCTCTTCTCTCCTAGACTATTGGTGGTACCTTCTTGACTGTCAGAGTAATGTCCCTAATACACTTCTGTGATCATTCCAGCCCCTATTCCTTCATCTGTAAAAGGGGCATGATGGTAGTTGACTTGTACTATTGATCTCATAGGGTTATCATGATGATTGAGTTAATATCAGTTGGGATCACTCTGATTATGATCATGGGAACATTTGAAATGGAAAATGAAAAAGAGGTTAGGAACTAACGTTAGTGAACCTAGGGAAGACTGAATGGTGTCTTAGTAAGAATTCTCAGATGCAACAAAATCTCGAGGAGCTGAACCTAGCTAACAAAAAGACAATTGACGGGATTTTTTTTCCAGCTTTCTGCCTTCCTGAGACAAACACAAATAATAAAATAAACAATTGCAGGATTTTTTTTTTAAAAAAAGAAAACACTTAAAGAGACTGACCTGGGGCCAAAACTGATTTGCTCTGGCAGGATTTGGAGTCACCAGGACCTCAGTGTGAATCTATGTGACCTATGATCCTAGGGTCCCTGCATCTATGCCGTGTAGAGCTGAATTTCTGGGCAGTGAGATTGATCGAGAAGAAGCATGAGAACTGTGCTTACTAAGGCAGGGAGTTTGCACAAATATGTGTCTAAAGAGATTTCAGCAGTAGGGTTGAAGCCAGGGGGGAGGAGGTCAGTAAACTCCATCAACTTATTACCTCTGTGACCAAAGAGAAAAATGTAAAGCTCTTCCTACGTCTGAAGTCTTCTTACATTTGCTCCCACCCTCATACACTGGTGTCCTTTACTAATTTCAGTCAGCCGTCTCGGAGCCTTTGCCCTTGGGGTCCCCCAGTGCTGGAAAGCTCAGCTTCCTCGTGTCTTCCTCTTAACTTCCCTGGTTCCTTTCAGAATTCAGCTCAGATCCCACCTTCTGCTCCCCCCACCTCTTACTTTCTTCTCCTTCCAGATTACCTTCCATCCACCTTGTGTGTTCTCAGGCATTTAGATGTCTCTCCCATTAGAACATTACACTCTTTAAGGATGGGAACAGTTCTCCAGGTTTAGCATTAGTGCCTTCTCACACTTAGGAGGTGCTTACTTAATAAATGCTTGCTGAAGGGGGCAGCTAGGTGGTGCAGTGGATAAAGCAGCAGCCTTGGATTCAGGAGGACCTGAGTTCAAATCCAGCCTCAGACACTTGACACTTACTAGCTGTGTGACCCTGGGCAAGTCACTTAACCCTCATTGCCCCACAAAAAATAAAATAAAGTAAAAATAAATGCTTGCTGACTGGCTGGGTCAGGGTTAATTAACTCTCTTCACTAGACAGTCTGTTATTCAGAACTTTCCACTGGTGAAGACTTCAATTAGTTGAAGTGTGATTGTATACAAAGTCATTATTCAGAAAGCATAAACTGGCTTATTTCTCCCTATGGAGGCCACACCAAGGGGTACCTGGCTAATGTAAAGCATAATGCAGCTAGGACGGACATTAGGAAGAGGTGACTGTCATCAGCCATGGTGGATCTCTGTCTGAGTGGCTCTCCCTGGGTATGGCCGTGGTCTTCCCTCATTCTCTGTGTCCCGCTAACTATCCTGACTTCCAGCTGGTCTCCAAGCATTCATTCCTGCCTCCCACCCATCTCAATCCTACCCAGCCTTCAAGACCCACCTTTCCATATACCCTCGTCTGACCATTTGGGGGCTCGTCGGGGGTCTTTGGGTGCTCTGGGCTAGTGAGGAAGGAGAAGAGCCTGTTGGGGTTGGAATGCATGGTGTCACTTCTTTGTACTTATTATTACATGTGATTGTCATCTTATATCACTTATAAGTTACTCTATTAATTACTCTGTTGCTTACATATTGCCTACTGTTACAAATCAGACACATTGGGATCAGCTGGATGGAGGCTAGGGTCTTACTGCTCAGTAACAGCCCTGAGGCACTTGGAGCTGACACCTGTTTCCTGTTCTCATCAGATAATAAGCCTCCCAACATGAGACTCCACCATGCAGTGTTGTAGGCACGATGGTGACCTGGCACCTAGGGTTTGGGGCTCCTGCGTAGCCAATGGCAACTGTTGTCTTTGCCCTCCAATGGAAAGGGAGGCCCACGGCGGGACTCTGTGGAGCAGAGGAGTGCGCCAAGGGGCAGATCCCAGAGGGCTCCTCACATTTGACTGTCTTTCTTTAATCTTGCTTTACTTTGGGGAGAATGGCACCTGGTGGGCCAGGAATTTCCAGAGAATACCAGGGACTACACATATTTGGTCAGGAGCGCACCTGGTTGTGCTGAATACTTTGCAGTAATAATTATGACTGCGCACCTGCTCGTGGAAGTCAGCCAGACATGCCCAGAGAGATTTATTTCTGATGTACCTGGAAATCTCTTTTCTATTCTTAGCGACTCGGAGAGTAAACACACGAAAAAAGTCCAGGCTACTCCGAAAAAACCAGCCCTCAGTCCCTCTGCCCCAGCTGTCTGCCTCTCAGATTCAGTGAGAAGTGGGGGAGGGGAGGAGTCTGGGTGATGGTTTAATAACAGCTACTTTGGGGTTCTGAGTGTGAAGGAAATGCAGATGATGGGGCTGGGAACAGGAGGGTGGCTGGAATTTTTCCTGTGGGAATCTGGGCATGTTTGGAGGCTTCAGAGAGATTGTCCTAAGGTAATTTTTCTGACATTTACATTCTTTAAGTGACAATTATTCACTGAAATCGATGCTACGGGGATGCTTCTGCTATCTTGCCCAACATTTAAATGACTTTGGCAAATATCTTCTGGTCTGTGTGACTGTGCTCCCCGCCAAGCAGGGCCTTCTGATGGATATTGATGGCGGCTTTTGAGAGCAGTGATCCCCATGTTCACTGAAAACCGTGCCTCGTGCTTCAAGCCTCTAGAGAGATTTAGACTAGACGTGGATATGAGAGCCTGGCATGTGGGATGGGGGTGGGGGGAGGGCTGTATGTGATTTGTAGACATGTGACCCTGTGAGAACATTGCATGAGACTCCCTGCTGATGTCTGTGTGAACGTAACGGCATCTCCTCTTTCTTTACTCGAGCCAGCATTTATTAGCCTCCCAGTCAGGGAAAGACATTTTGGAGCATCTCAATGGCACAATGGCTAGAGCGCTGGGCCTGGAGTCAGGAGGACCTGAGAATGACCTTAGATACTTCCTAGCTGGGTGCCCCTCACCCTGTTTGCCTCAGTTTCCCCATCTGTAAAATGAGCTGGAGAAGGAAATGGCAAACCCCTTCAGCATCTCTGCCAAGAAAACCCAAGTAGGGTCACAAAGAGTCAGACACAAATGAAACAACAACCACTTTGGGAGGGAGAGAGGCACCAGCATCTAGTGGATCAGAAGAAGTGAAAATGGTTCTTAAGCTGAGACAGGACTGAAGCTAGGAATTCTGAGAGTCACAGGGGAGGAGGGAGTGTGTGCCTACAGGGTCATGAGATGCGTGGGGGCAGCCACAATCTATCAGTCAGTCAACATTCACTCCGGTCCTACTGTGTGCTCAGCACTGGGGATACGAGAGGAAGCAAAAGCCAGTCCCTGCCCTCAGGGAGCCCACCGTCTATTGGGGGAGATAATATGCACACACACACACAATGCAAACTGTACAGAATAAATAGGAGATCAGTAAGAGAGGGAAGGCACTGGAATTGGGAGTGTCTGGGGAGGCTTCCTCTAGAAGGGGGATTTGGGTTGGAAAATGAAGGAAGCCGAGGAGGTCAGTAGTTGAAACAGAGGAGAGAGAGAGAGTGTCCAGGCTTGGGGGACAGCCAGAGCCAGTGCCCAGAACTGAGAGATGGAAGGTCTTGTTCATGGAACATCAGGAGGCTGGTGTCACTGCTTCAAAGAGTACGTGTTGGGAAGTGAGGTGCAAGAAGACTGACGGGGAGGAGGAGCCCTGCTTATGGGAGGCTTCAAAGGCCACCTGGAGCATTCTGGATTTGCTCTTGGAGGCCATAGGGAGCCATTGGCGTTTAATGAGTAGGGACTGGCATGGTCAGACCTGCACTTGAGGAAATTCCCTTTGGAGGCTGAATGGAGCAGGGACTGGAGGGGACAGAGGCTGGAGGGGGCAGGGACTGGAGGGGACAGAGGCTGGAGGGGGCAGGGACTGGAGGGGGCAGAGGCTGGAGGGGGCAGGGACTGGAGGGGACAGGCTGGAGCAGGCAAGGACTGGAGGGGCAGGGACTGGAGGAGACAGAGGCTGGAGGGGGCAAGGACTGGAGGGGACAGAGGCTGGAG
This sequence comes from Dromiciops gliroides, assembly GCF_019393635.1. Lineage (NCBI taxonomy): Eukaryota > Metazoa > Chordata > Mammalia > Microbiotheria > Microbiotheriidae > Dromiciops > Dromiciops gliroides. The sequence continues at coordinate 5,303,595 of NC_057861.1, forward strand.
GGGGCAGGGACTGGAGGCAGGCAGGCCCTCCCCTGCCCCCAGCAGCCACACCATAGTCCAGGTGTGAGATAATGAGCATCTGCCTTGTCAGAGGAGCGAAGGGGGAGGGAGTGTTCAGGAGATGTTACAAAGGTAGAACCGACAATTCCTGTGAGAAGTAGTAAGGAGTCCAAGCTGACTCCTGGGTTGGGAGCCCGCGGGACTGGGAGGAGGAGGGCGGTGCCCACACAGTACAGAAGCTCGGCCAGTTTGGCTGCACCCTGCACAGTGAGAGGGGAAAAGTACCTCTAAAGTCTAGAACGGTGTGGGCCAGAGCGATTGTAAAGGCTAGGAAACGCCAGACCAGATGTTTGGTCCCAGAGGATCCGGCCTGTGCTGTCGGCTGATGGGTAGAGCCGGCAGAGAGAGGCTCGAGGCAGGGGAGCCAGTTGGGCAGCATTTGCCATGGTTCAGGGGAGACATGAAGGAGGGCATGAACGGGGGTGGGGGTCGATCCAGAAGTGGAGAGAAGGGGGCGAGTACAAGAGGTGGAGAGGGTGACCTCAAGAGTGTAAGCCAGGGCTTCTGGGACAGGAAGGGAATGTTTGTGAATAGAGGGGGTCTGGAGAAGAAGAGGTCTGGGGTCGAGTCTGAGACACGTGGGAGCCGTTCCCAGGAGCCTCGCAGGTCTGAGGGTTGTCTACATGGCAGGGATGGATCATCAGGCCTGGGGAGCTGAGGAGGCCTTGGGACCACAGATCCCATTCTCCACGGGGCAGGTTTCAGCCCTTGCTAAGTGTTTCCCAGGTCCATTTGCACCAGGCCCAGGCCCTTTCAGGACTGCTGCTGGCCTGGCACTTGTGGTTTGGGGGGCAGGATGGCAGGGTCCCTCTGAGTATCTTGTCTTGATTTGAGTTGGAGGCCACAGATGGAATAAATGATTGAGGGAGGTTTGGCAGTGGCTTCAGGCAGTGCCAGCCTCCCCTGGCGAAGAGGCAGAGGGAAGGCCTGGAGCTGAGCAGTCTTGAAGGTGGCTGGGCAGTGTTGGCTCTGGGGGTGCTGGGAACTTGGGTTGTCCTTACCCGTTGAGGGGGGTGGGGTGGGTGGCTCAGCCATTCTTGTCCATTGAGAAGAGGGAGGCATTAGGTCAGCGGCCTTGTTTCTGGGGCCTGCGTCAGGTATGTCCGTCTGTGTGTGGCTCGTAAGCTCCTCCAGGGCCCGACCCGCCGGGCTCCCAGGCTCCCTGTAAGGACATGTACTGAGAGCGTCCTGTTCCCGGCATTTTAAACCCTTCACTCTTTTCATGTACAGACTTTCCGTGTGTTGGTGAAACCTGTGTCTGTAATTAGAAGAACGCCATTAAAGTGGCAGCTTAATCCCCAGTCACCTCTGGGGTGCCTCCTCCCGCTGGGCCCTGGGCAGTCAAGCATGGCGAAGCTTAGACTGAGGGTGTCAGAAGTGTCTGGGGAGGTGGCCCAGACGGCAGAGAGCTTCCCTAACAGCCGGCTTTGTCTGGGGTGACTCAGGGAAGGCTCTTCCAGTCGCAGCACAGTTGGCCAGCATTGATTAGGCACCTGCTCTGTGTCTGGGACCGTGCTAAGCACTGAGGATGCAGGGAGGCAAGACCCAAATGGGTCCTGCTGTCAGGGCTCTCCTGGTCTGATGTGCAGAGTGTGCAGGATAAATGAGAGGGAAGGCACTAGGCTTAAGGAGGACCTAGAAGGATTTTAACTGAGACAGGAAGGAAGCCAGGAGGTTGAGATGAGGAGGGACGGAGCATCAGGCAGGGGGCACAGCCAGGGAAAAGGCCTGGAGTCGGGACATGGGGTGTCCTATTGAAATGTCCCTGCAAGGCAGTGTTCGAGGGAGGCTGCAAAGGTAGGAAGGGGCTTTGAACACCACACAACATTTTATATTTGATCCTGGAAGGCCTGGGGAACCACCAAACCACTTTTTGAACCACGGGGTGGTACAGTCAGACCTGTATATTAGGAAGATCAGTTTGCCAGCTGTCAGTGGGGAAGGGGGGGGGTTACAGTAGCCCAGATGACCCAGGCTTACTAGCCACACAGCCTTGGGCAAGCCCCCTGCCCTTTCTGGGCCTCAGTTTCTCTGTCTGTAAACAAGCAAGCTGGACCAAGGGACCTCAATGGCATCTTGCGGCTCTGTCTGCTGATAGACCTGTCACTGAACAGTTGAGCTGTGACACTTCGGCTATACCCTCACCTCGTGCTCCAGGGGGTTTGGCAAGGACTTTGGGGGTCCATTTTTGTCTTTTAGGCCCGGCGTTTCTCCTCTTGGGGTAAAGACCAGGTTATTAAGAAGAAACTTGGTTGTTACAGCAAACACTGCAGTCGCCTGACCGGTCTTGCAGACTCATTCAGGGTCACCCTGGAGCCCCAAAAGTTTGTTCCAGACTTTTTTTTTGTAGGCTAGCTGGTTTCTGTTTTCCCCATTCTAAAAACCGTTTTTGCCTATTTGTAAAGCTGTGCTGAATGATGTGCTTGTAAACACCCACCTGGTTTGGGAGATGGGGATACGACAAGAGGTCCCTCTCCTTTTCCCAGGTAATGATGGAGCCAAACAGCTATTGCCACCTTCTCCTGCAAGAGGAAGTCCCTCGGCTGTCCCTCAAGCACTTTAGCAGTCTTGTCTGCTGAGACATCACTAAATGGCTGGTTGATTGAGACCTGTTGAGTGACGTCTGTCTCGACCAAAGGCCTCTTCCCATTCAGCCTTCTGACTCCTCAGTGGGGTACAGGGGCGGAAGGAGAGAAGTGTAGGAGACAGGAGAGGCATGACAGCTGATGTCACAGGGAAGTCAGTAACACAGGGCATTCAAAAGAGCCCACACCTTAAAGGCTGTTTGAGGCAAAGGTCCTGCTCAGAAGAATGTCAGGACTGATGCACAGAGCAGCCTGGCCTGTGCTCAGAGCAGGCAACTGAGTGTGTCCACTTGGCTTGGCCCAGTGAAAACAATGGGCGCCTGTGGGCTCTGGGAGGACCATCTCCGGATGAATGGCTCGTCTAGAGCCTCCCCCTGCCTGAAACAAAGAATTGTTTTAAAAAAGACTGACTGATTACCCCCCCCCCCATTATAGGCTATAGATTGGGCAGGAACCTTAGAGATTCTCATCCATCCCCCACCCATTTTAATAGATGAGAAAACAGGCCCACAGAGTGAAGTGACTTATCAGAACTCAAACCCAGAACTTTTGACCCCCCACCCCCACCCCACCCCCCTGACCCCGTGCAGTGTTTAACTTCTCCAGGAAGGTAAATAACTGTGGAAAATTCAGAAAAGGTGTTATCATCTTACTAGTGGCTTTTGGGATTTTTCTGGAAATTGTTTGGCTGTGGGAAACCTGTAAGGCGGGGGTACCCCCCCCAAACAGGTGAGATGGGGGATAGGAAGGGAGGAGCTTGGTAGGCAGAGATTCCTGTGGGATTGTTGTGGGCCAATCCTGGGGACCAGCCTGAGATGTTTGGCATCTCTGCCTGCTCATCATGGATTGGAAAGTCCACCCTCTCATGTGGACAGAGTGTGATGTGTCACTTGACCTTTATATGGGTAAACCTAGCTCTCTGACTGCTGCCACTCATCAAGGGACTGGGGAGGACTGCTGAGTGCTCTCTCTCTCTCTCTCTCTCTCTCTCTCTCTCTTTATATATATATATATATATATATATATCTGTCTGTCTGTCTGTCTGTCTCTCTTTTTCTCTCTTTATCTCCTCTCCTTTCCTTCTCTTCCTCCCTTTAACTCTTATACTTACCTAAAGCTTTCCTCCTCTGAGCTGAAATATACCCAGATCTTTCAGTTGATGAATTATTAACATGAAATTTTAAATAGAAAGATGAAAAGTCTTACACTTGTCTCAAAAAATTAATTTCACATGTAGATAGTGTGAGTAGAGGACACTTAATCTGAAAAGGGGGTGGGTCTTAATGGACTCCAAGCTTGATGAAAATGATCTCTACACATCTCTCTATTCTCATTACCTTCCTTTGGACAATCTCTAGCTCATCAATGTCGTTCCTAAAATATGACGCTAAAACTGGACACAATAGTGCAGAGGAGATCTGACCAGGGCAGAGTTTAGCAAGACTGTCATTTCCTTATTCCTGGAAATTAAATCTATCTGTGTGTGTGTGTGTGTGTGTGTGTGTGTGTGTCTGTCTGTCTGTCTCTGTCTCTCTTTTTTTACGTTTAATTTTTTTCTTAATTACATGTCACCAAAAAAATTTAACATTTGTTTTTTATAATTTTGAGTTCCAAATTCTCTCCCTTCCTTCTTACCCTCCCCCTTCCTGGAGATGGTAAGCAGTTTGATACAGGTTTTACATGTGTAGTCATGCAAAACATATTTCCATATTAATCAAAAGTCAGCTTCAATCTGCATTCAGACTCTATCGGTTCTTTCTCTGGAAGTGGAGAGCATTTTTTCGTCAGGAGTCCTTTGGGATTATTTTAGATTATTATATTGCTAAGGATGGCTAAATCATTCACAGTTGATCATATATAATATTGCTGTTATTGTGTACGATGTTTTCCTGGTTCTGCTCACTTCACTTTGCATCAGTTCAGTCTTTTGATGTTTTACCAAGAGCATCCTGCTCATCATTTCTTTTTTTCTTTTTTCTTTTTAAATTTTTTTCTGCTCATCATTTCTTACATCACAATAGTATTCCATCACAATCATATACCACAAATTGTTCAGCCATTCCCCAAATGATGGGCATCACCTCAATTTCCAATTTTTTGCCATCACAAAAAGAGTTGCTATAAATCTTTTTGTACATGTGGGTCCTTTTCCCTTTTTTAAAAAAAATCTCTTTGGGATATGCAGTTTTATAGCCCTTTGAGCATAGTTCCTGCTTGTTCTCCAGAATGGTTGGATCAGTTCACAACTTCACCAACTAGTGCATCAGTGTCCCTGTTTTCCCACCTCCCTTCCAACATTTGTCATTTCCCTTTTCTGTCCCGTTGGCCATTGTGATGGGTGTCAGGTGGTACTTCAGAATTGTTTTCATTTAAATTATGCCTCTCTTAAAGCAGCATGACATTGCCTGCCACATCAGTTTGACTCATCCCTAAGCTTGGAGTTCATTGAGACCCACCCCCTTTTCAGATTAAGTGCTGTTTAGTCACACTTTCTCTAACTACATGTGAAATTAATCTTTTGAACCAAGGGTGAGGCTTTGCAACTTTCTAGTTAAAATTTCATCTTCATAAATTGGGCTCAGAATTCTAGATAACTGTTCTTGCTCCTCTCAGCCATGCAATGCCAAAGACAATGCCAAAGGACTCATGATAGGAAATGTTCCACATCCAGAGAAAGAACTGTGGCGTCTGAATGCAGATTGAAGCAGGCTTAGCTTCACTTTGTTTTGTTTTGTTTCTTCTTTCTTGTGGTTTCCCCTTTTGTTCTGATTCTTCTCTCACAACATGACTAATGCAGAAATAGGTTTAACATGATTGTAATGTATAACCTCTATCAGATTGCTGGCTGTCTTGGGGAAGGGGGAGGGAAGGGAGGGTGGGAGAAAAATTTGGAACTCAGAATCTTACAAAAATGAATTTTGAAAACTGTCTTTCCATGAAAGTAGGAAAAAAAATAAATGCTATTAAGGAAAATAAGAAGGAAATGCATAAGCTGAAGAACCTCCTGAGAGCAGCTAGTCTGCTATAATACGTTCTTGAGATGAAAGGTGTCTAAAGGACCTGGAGCAGACAGGACCTGATAGTGAGCTTTGGGTATGTGAGGGGCTGCCATGGGACGAGGGATTCGTCTTCCAGCTAGACCAGGAAGAACTGGAAGTCGCATGGAGGCTAATTTGGGCTTGACATCAGGACAGACTTCCCAAGGAGAGTTATCCCAGAATGGGGATAAATGGGGGCCCTGCTCCTGGGGAGGCCACTTGTCAGGGAGGCGCTGGGGGCTTTCCTTCTACATGCAGGTCAGATCAGATTGTCATGGAGTTACTTTCCAGCTCTCAAATGTTGTGATTCTGTGACCAAAAGAAAGGAAACACCTTCTTCCCTCAAAGAGTATATAAGAGGAGGAAGCTTTAAGCAAAGATGGGCAGAAACAAAAATATGAGTCTGTTCTTTTTTTCTTGCAAAGGTGGTCGCGGCTTTCCCTGCCTGCCATGGCTCTTCCCCCTCCTCCGCCACAGTTCGTACTTCGAGGGGCACAGTCGGCAGTAAATACCCTGCACTTCTCCTGTAGGAAGCAGGCGCACAGCCCCCCGCTGCTGTTCTCTGGGTGAGTGACCAAGGGGAGGGAGCCGGTAGCCACCATCTCGTCCAGCCTTTTCTGTTGAAAAGCACTTTGTTCACTTAAGCAGCATTACAGATTGACCTCTGCTCTGAATTTCCTTTCGAATTGGAGAGGCCTGGCGGTCCTGGGAGAGGAACAAGGAACTTAGAGGCCTTGCTCTACCTCTGCCTAGATGGATGTGACTTTGGGCAAGACCCTTCCACTCTCCCGGCCTCTGTTTTCTCAAATTGGGAATCATGCTACTTGTCCTGCCTCGCTGATTGGGTTATGGTGAGGAAGGCACTCTGCCAGCCTGTTGGGCGGCCTGCACTGGCAGACAGGTCACTCACAGGTGAGGGTAGGGATGGTGATGACTAGAGAGAGCTGGGTGACTCCTTTGGGGTTTGAGACGCCATCTTTGTCTCATTCCCATCATCTGCCACCTTATATGGAGATCACCTCTTCCTGCCTAGGAATGGACTCTGGATCCCAGGGCAGTGAGGGGAGCAGTCACACTTCTAGGGCCAACCACAATACCTGGCATATTGTTTTGACAGGTCACTCAGTGGACTGGTACATGTCTGGAACCTGCAGACAAGAAGAGTGGACACCACCCTGGATGGCCATGCAGGGCAGTCTGTGTATTGGGTGAAGACTCTCGCAGACCAACACTTGCTCCTCAGGTGAGTTGAGGGGCTGAATAGGAAGGATTCCTGATTGGCTAATCATGTGGCCGTCAGGAAGCTCCAAGTTCTATATGGCATGATGCAGCCAGATGAGCCATCTCTCTGTTCCTCTCACACAACACACAGCCCCATCCCTGTGCCATTATGCTGGTCGTCCTCCATGCCCGCAGTGCCCTCCCTCCTCACCTCCACTCCAGTTCATGAGATAAAGCGAGCGAGATGAATATATCAAAGAAAACACTGACCAGTATCTGAAACTATTACACATCTAATGATCCCTCCCCCAAAGAAGAGGAGAATTAATTCCTTAACACCTACAAACAGGACTCAAAGGAAAAGCATGTATTTTCCATACAGATCACATAAATACTTAGAAGAAATGAAGCAAGAGCTAAAAAAAAATAAAATAAAAGCTCTTGAGGGAAGACTTTGAAGGGGAATTAGTAGCTTAGAAGAGAAACTATTTAACTTTACCCAGATAATGGATTCCCTGAAAACTAGAATAAATTAAAGAGAAATCAATAATTCAATGAGGTAGCAAGAAATTTTAGAACAATTTAAAGAGATTGGGGGAGGGGGCAAGGACAAAATGTAAGATATCTGATTTTATAAAAAAACTCTCCTGGAAAATAGATAAAGGAGAAATAATCCAAGAATCATTAGATTCTCTGAAAACCATGTGTTTTATCATTTATTTTATTTAAAGTTTAGAGTTCCAAATGCTATCCTTCTCTCATTCCCTCCCTCCCTATCCTCCCCCTTCCCTGAGTGGTAAGCAATTAGATATAGGTTATACATGTGAAATTATGTAAAACATTACCATATTTTGTATTTATCATTTATTTTATTTAAAGAAACTGGGACAGCTAGGTGGCACAGTGGATAGAGCACCGGCCCTGGAGTCAGGAGTGCCTGAGTTCAAATTCGGCCTCAGACACTTAATACTTACTAGCTGTGTGACCCGGGGCAAGTCACTTAACCCCAATTGCCTCACTTAAAAAAAAAAAAAGAAGAAGAAAAAACTTTGAGTTTTTTTAAAAGCCCTGGAAATTATATTTCAAGATATTATCAATAAAAACTTCTCAAATCTATTAGAACCAGAAGTCAAAGTGAAGATAGGATCTACCAGTCATCTTCTGAAAAAACCCCAAAAGGAAAAGTCCTGTGAATGCCATAGCCAAAATCCAGAGCTTTGAAAGAAAAAATGCTGCAGTCTTCCAGAAAAAAGCAGTTTAAGTCCCCAGAACCCACAATCAGGATGACACAAGACTTGACATCCTCTGCTTTAAATGAGAGGAGATCTTGGAACACAATAATTCCAAAGGGGGCAGTGGATAAAGCACCGGCCCTGGAGTCAGGAGGACCTGAATTCAAATCCGGCCTCAGACACTTGACACTTACTAGCTGTGTGACCCTGGGCAAGTCACTTAACCCTCATTACCCTGCCAAAAAACAAACAAAATAATAATAATAATTGCAAAGGCAAAATATAGAGGCTTACAATTGCAAAGTTTGCTATAATCCTATGGGGAAGATGAATTTTTAATGAAATAGAGGACCTGTAAGCATTTCTAATGAAAAGACCAGAGTCAATTAGGAAGTTTGAGATGCAGATATGAGGCTCAAGCAAAACCTAGAAAGGTAAATTTATTTGAGCAATTGAAAGGGAAGGGCATTTATCAAATGCCTACTATGTGTCAGACACTGTGCTAAGCACTTTACAAATAATATCTTTTTTGATCCTCACAACTATGTGAGGGTAGGGACTATTATTATCTTAATTTTTCAGTTGAGAAAACTGAGAGTTTAAGATAAAGTTTAAATGATTTGCCAAGAGTCCTAGAGTTAGGAAGTGTCTGAGGCTGGATTTGAACATGGGTCTTCCTGACTCCTTGCCCAGCAGTCTGCCAGGGACTACAAACATTTTTATGGAGAAGAAACAAGTGTCTTTTTAGGACCTCAATGCTCTTAATGTAAGGGAATACAGAGGTCCTGGGGCGCGTTGGTTCTTTTTTGAGTTTTAAGAGTGCCTGTGAGTGGCCACCGCATCACTGAACTGACAGGACAGGAAAACCCGAAATCTCCCTCTCCCCAGAAGGCAAAATAGGCGATTGTAAAGCGTCTGGGGAGGCATGTGTTGATGCTGCAGAGGGAGAGCGATTTAGATTATGTCAGGAAAAGCGACTTTGAAAGACTCCGGTGATGTGGCTGTTGTGCCCCCAAAGGCTGAGGAGGTCCAAGGAGAATCCTCAGCATTCGCTGGGAGGAAACCCCAGAGGGAGGAGAGGGGGATCAGCGGGGTCGGAGGCTGGAGGAGAGTCAGGAAGGGTGAGGCCTGAGCAGAGGCCATCCCGTCCTGACTGGCCGGTCACTTTGGAGAGGGGGGCGGAATGGGAAAGATGGAGAAGACCCAAGGAGAGGGATCGAGTGGAGACGGCTTTTTCACCAGTGACATCGCACCAGGCCTGGGTGGAGAACAGAGACCGATCCAAAGCAATGCTCAAATGCGTTTAAAGAATACAGTTTGTTAGTCTTGTCATGAAAGGGCTGCCTCGCTAACAGAAAGGTACAGCTGCTGGAGGGCGTCCAGGGGAAGGGATGGAGAAGAGCGTTTGGGGACCTTGCAGAACGGGCTGGTTTATCCTGGAATGCTTCCCAGAGGAGGAGGACTGGGAATTAGAAAGAAGGAAAAAGTAATGTGGAGCAGGAGCATCCACAGGGGCCTCCGTGACGTAGAGAAGCGGTCAGTCAGTGGCCCGCAAGCTGCCAGATGAGAATGGCGCTGGGGAATGTTTGTTCTCCTTTACTTTTCTTTCTTTCATTGCCGAAGTATGTGGGTGGCCCAGGAGGCTGAGTGGTCCCATTTCTATGTGAGTTGGTCACCGCTGCTGGAGAGGACAAATCCCTGGTCTGGATGTCGGGGGATCCGGATTCAAATCCTGCTCATGATGCTTATGCCTGTATGGCATAAGACTTGTCCTTTGGGAGACACCACAAATGCACAGGGTGCAACCAGACAACAGGAAAGTGCTGGGGGACTCTGGGCGGAGGCGAGGAAGGGGCCAGAGCCTCTGGGCATCTCCTCAGGATGTGCCTGGAGAGAGCAGATTTGTTCCTCGGAGGCGTGAGGATGGGCACCCTCTTCTCTGGGCCTGGGCCTGTCCTGGCCTGTTTATCAAGGGGAACCATCAGTGGCGATGTAGCTGTTGGAGCTCATTAGTGCTGGTGTTCTCAGAGCCTGCACCAGCTCATTTCAGAGGCCAGGATCGAAGTCGGGTTAGGATGTTGGCCTGGTTGGGTAATTACCGGTGCCATGTTCTGCATCGACTGGAGGTTTCTGACTCAGTCTCCTCCACTTCTCACCCACCGGCTCCCTTTCTTCTGCATTTGGCAGACAGGTGACCCCCTTTCTCTTTTCTCCCCCAACTGCTGCATCCACTACTGACGCCCCCACCTCTCTCAATCCCAAACCCGCAAGTGCGGGCCTTGTTAGCATCCTTCCCATTTCACAGGTGAGTAAACAAAGTCACCTAAGCAAGATGACATGCCTGCCTCTGGGGTGCCAGGCTGGAAACTGTAGGAGGCAGGATTCAAACCCAGCACTCTCCTGATGTTGAGGCCAGGGCTCTTTCCACCACATTGTGGGGCCTGCCTCACTTTCTAGGCCGCTCAGGGATTCCGTGCTCTTGCACAGGCAGCTATGCATCTGCCAACTCCCCCAAGATGAAAGGGGGGTCCCCACGCAGTTGATGGAGCCTGAACAAGATCCTCCCCTTCCAGCCTCTGCCTGGAGATGATGGGGTTTAGAGAAAGGCAGTGATTCTGGACACTCTGAATGAGTCTGTGCTTGCTGCCCCCGGGGCACTGGTGGATCACAGTGGGCATGAGCTCCTGGGCCTGACCGCTGCCAACTTTCACGAGTTCTCCGCTTCCTTCCGTGAACATCCAGGATGTGTGCCTGCCTTTGCCTCTGATGTTACTCTCCAGAAAGTTGGTGCTTTGTTCCCGGTGATGGAATGCATTTGGCAGTGAAAAGTCTTCCTGTGTCTAGCCCTGGTTTCTTCTCAGTCTCTGCGTCAAACCCCCTCACTCTGGGCATCTCCTGAGACTTGGTCCCAGCCTCCTCTTTTTTCACTGATGGAGCCTGTGCTGCTTTGTGCCGTCCTCATCACAGGCGTATCCCTGTGAATATCTAGGTCTATTTACATCTGTGAAATGAGGCGACTGGAGCAGATCCCAGCTTCCCAGCTCTAGCATGCAGTGACGAGCCCTTGATAGCCAGTCAGACCACGTATGCGATACTAGGTGTGTTCGGAGCTAGTTGGCGGGGCTGTGCCCACCGAGTCATTGCTAGAGTGCCCAGAGTCTCAGGGGAGGGCCCCGGAGGCGGGTGCTTGGGCCTGGGCTGTTTCACCTTTTTGTCAATGAGCCGGCCTGCTGATCCAGCGGGCAGGTGTCCTCTCCGTGCGGTGTGGCCCTTCTCCTTACTCTCTGCTCTTCCAGCTCTCCCCATTCATGGGCACCTCCTTCTCTGCTGCTTCTAAACGCACACACCTCCTCCATCCTTAGTGCTTTTGTCACATCCTACCCCACTACCATTATTCAATGTGCTCCCCTTCTCAGCTAAGCCAGAAAAAGCTGCCCATCTCCCTCATTCAGCTTCATCTCCTCTCACTCTCCTGAGCCCCTGGCTTGCCCCCCACACACTCCCCCCATCCCCATCACCCAGCTGAGACTGCCCTCCCCGTCCCCATCCTTCTGGACCTCTCCGATGCCATTGACTCTGTGGATCATGGCCACCCTCTCCCTTGGTCCTTCTCCGTGTCTAGTCTCCATGACTGACTCTTCATCCACATCAGACCCCCCACTCTGGGTGTGCCCAGGGCTCGGTCCCAGGCCCCCCTCTTTTTTCTCTCTGTAATACTCTCATCGGATGATTCCCGGATTTACCCATCAGCCCTAGTCTCTCTCCAGAGCCCCAGTTCCGTATCACCCCATTTATTCGACCTTTCAAGCCGGACATTGTCTAGGCATCTCAGACTCAACATCCCCCCTTCTGAACTTCCTGTTAGTCCTGAAACGACCGCCTTCCTTCCAGTCACCCAGCTGTGAAACCTGGGCGTTCTCCCCAGCTGTTCCCTCTCACTTAGCCCATGCCCAGCCTCTTGCTAAGGCCTGCTGATTTTACCTCCTCCGTCATTGCTCCTCTGGCACTGCCTCACCCTCCTTCAGGCCCACATCCCCTCCCGCCTGGACTGTCAGGGTGGCTGTGGGGTGGGGGCAGGGGGTGATCTGCTGCCTCCAGTCTCTCCCCACTCCAGGGCACCCTCCATTCAGCCCCCAAGGTAGTTCTAAAACCCGGATGTGCCCTTGGGTCTCCTCCCCCTCCATGCAGTAAGCTCCAGTCTCCCTGTTCCCTCCAGAATCAAATACAGAATTCTCTGGCTCTTACAGCCCTTCGTAACCTGCCCCTCCCCCCATCACACGTCCCTCCGTGTCCTCTCCAGTCTAATGGCACTGGTTTCCCTGATGCTCCTCTCACAAGACTCCAGCTCCTGCTTGGAATGCTCCCCCTCCTTATCTCCCCCTCCTGACTAGAGCAGGGCCTGGGGTCAGGAACACTCCTCAGACACTTCTGGCTGGGTGACCCTGGGCAAGTCACTTCCCCCTGTTGGCCTGTTTCTTCATCTGTAAATGAGCTGGAGAAGAAATGGCCAACCCCTCCAGTAACTGCCAAGAGATGAGCCGGCGTCACGAAAAGGCAGGCACGGCTGAAGGAGGACTGAACCTGTTTGGATGCGGCTAGTGTAGAAATCAGTTTCCTTTGACTGTAGAGGTTTGTGATTGGTTTTGTTTTTCTTTATGGATGGGAGGAGAAGGGAGTTGGAGGGGGAGAGAATTGGGAGCAAAAAATGAAATGAAATGTAATCTTTTTTTTTTTTTTTTTAGTGAGGCAGTTGGGGTTATGTGACTTGCCCAGGGTCACACAGCTAGTAAGTGTTAAGTGTCTGAGGCCGGATTTGAACTCAGGTACTCCTGACTCCAAGGCCAGTGCTCTATCCACTGCGCCACCTAGCTGCCCCGAAATGTAATCTTTAGACAGGGAATAAAAGCTAGAGTGTCCAGGGGAGGCTCCCAGGATGGTGAAGGGCAAAAACCAGGCCTCATGAGGAGCCACTGAAGAAACTAGGGAAGTGAAGAGGTCTGGAGGAGAGGACTTCAGGGGCAGAGGGTCGCTGGCTCCTGGTTTTCCAATGGTAGAGGGGTTATACTTGTTCCAGCTGACTTCAGGGCAGGCCTGGAGGCCTCGGGGAGCGGGCCTGGGGGGTTTTAGGAAGGTTCACATGCTTCCCAGCCCTCAGATCTGCCCTCAATAGAAGGGGCTGCCTCAGGAGGGAGTGAGGTCTTCAGGGGAGGATGGGAGGCCGCTGGGAATCCCGCCCAGCCTGGGGCCGCCCCCTGAAGCCCCTGAGGTTCTGAGCGATGCACTGTGCTCTGTACCTGGCTGCTACACTGTGTCTGGGAGTCCCTGCACTCTTTTCAGAGAATGGCAAACCCCAGTGTTTGGGTGCAGCTGAACGGCTCTTGGAGCATTCTTCCCGCCCCAAATGTGCACCTGCAGGCAGGCCCTTGTGCTTCTAGTGAGAAGGAAGTGCCAAGTGTGGAGGCTCAGGCTCTCCGCAAGATTAAACCTTTGGGAGCAAATATTTGGAAAGAGGCCACCACTGCCGGGTGCGGCGGTTCTGCTAGCTGTACGGGGTGGAATGTGCACACAGCGGATGGCGAGGGCCATTGACCTCAAGACCCCATTGTCCGAGCACAAGTGGGCAGATGGAGGGCCGCTTAGTCACACTCGGCACTTGGAGGGTGACTCAGTCCTCTCGGCATTTGTCAAGTGGGACTGAGCGGCCCTTGGAATTTTCAGGTGCAGGCAGATTGTCCTAAGAAACGGCTCCAGGTCTTGTGTTGCCCGTCTGTTAGCAATCCAGGTGTCTGAAAGCTGGGCCTTTTTATAAAGAATACCCCAAGGCAGTGTTCATAAAGTACCTCAGCAGTCAGCACCTGGCACCCCAGGGTCCTGGCACCCCAGGAGCCCCCTTTCACCTCAAAGGGGCCAGGGCAGGACCATTGGCCTCAGTGTCATGGAGCCTGGCTTGGAGCTGGACTTTAGAGAAGAGAGAACCAAGGCTCAGAGAAGGGGCCACGACTCGCCTAGCACCTCACAGCTGTTAAGTGGCAGAAGCAGGATTTGAAGCTAGAATCTTTGGCCTTCTGCCTCCTCTACCCAACAGAGTCAAGAGAACAGTTAAAATTCTGACAGAGGTGCCCATGGGCAAGTCAGTTAACAGCAAAAGCTAAAGTTCCCCCTAAAATGATGTGCTCAGCTTTGGCCCACCCCGCCCTCAGGATTGTCATGAGGAGTCAGACTGCTGCAGCCACACCACACCAGTTATTAAGGGGGTTGTTAAGATACTAGACTCATTTTGCAGATGGGAAAGGTGGTGCAGTGGGTAGAGTCAGGAAGACCTGAAGATACTAGCTGGGTGACCCTGGGCAAGTCACTTCATTCAATTTATCTCAGCTTCCTCATTATGGTATCTCTGCCAAGGTAACCCCAGCGGGGGTCCTGGAGAGTTGGACACAACTGAAACAAGTGAATAACAACAGAGACGTCACAAGTGATGGAACCCTGATCCAAATTCAGCCCCCTCTCTGCTGCTGGGTCATGACTCGGGTCAAGGCAGCCTGTGCACAAAGAGCTCCGCATAGAGTCTGTCACTTGTAGCCCCTTCAGCAAGGTCTGTCTGTCAGGGTCTCCATCCAGCGTGCTCTGGGGGCAGAGGATGGAGCCCAGACCCTCAGCAGCCGAGGGTGGTCAGGGGCTGAAGTGCAGGCTGTGGACCAGAAGGAGTGACTGCAAGAAGATGCACTGAAAGCAGAAGCCCCGGGATTTGGAGCCCAATGGCATGTGCTGGAAAGAGGACCCAGAGCAGATGAACAGGAGGGTCATGCTGGGAGCCCTGGGATCAGAGAGGAGGAGCTTCCATTTCTGTGACTCTTCATGGTTGATAGATGTCATCTCACTGCATCTTCCCAGCAACCTCTGGAGAGTCACGGAAGCCCTGGGCCTCAGGGCCATCACCCTTAGAATCAGGGGGCTGCTCCTCCCAACAGAGAATGATGAATCTGAGACACAGAACAAGACGAACGTTTTTGGACGAGGCCAGTGGGGGGATTTGTTTTGCTTGGCCGTGCATCTCTGTTATAAGAGATTTTTTGTCTTTTTTCTTCTTCAGTTGGGGAGGGAAGGGTAAGGGAGAGGAGTAAATGCTTGTTAACTGAAAAAATGTAATAAAAAATATTTAATCTAGAGAGTCAGCCCCGGGTGATCTCTGCAATCCCTTCCTGCCCTGATGGTCTATGAGTCTGTTATCTCTGTTTTTAGAATGAGGAAAGCGAGGTACACAGAGGGAAAGTGATTTACCGAGGTCACCCATCGATGAGGGCAAGGACGGCTGGGCAGCGAGCCCACGCGTTCTTTTGACAAGTCTGGTATTTGTTCTGCCAGGGACAAGTATCAGTAACCCCGTTTTATAGATAAGGAAGCTAAGGATCAGAGCCAGACCTCCGGCTCATGGCTTTAAGGGTCATCTCCCCCACCCTGCGATAGATATGAGCTGCTGAGCTCCAGGCCCACAGGCCGGACGTCCCCCCAAACATTTCAAATTTAACATAAATGGATCCCATGCTTTCCCTCTGTCAGACTTCCCACTTGGTCATGACCCAGCTTCAGGACCTCATTGCCTTGCCTGGGCTCCCCTAATTGGTTTCCTTGAACTTCAGTCTATCCTTCTTCATATAGCGACCCTCAGAGGGAGGCAGTGGCCGGTGGGGAGGCTCCGGGCCTCAGTTTCTTCTTTAAAATCAAGGAGTTACTCCTCATGACAGAGAAGTCGAATTTTGTAAGACCTGTTCTTGGGAGATAGTGCAGAGGGATTCCCCTCACTAGGGTCCTTTATAATAGTCCTTGTTTATAATTTATGTAATGACAAGATTGTAAAGACAAACAACTTTCAAAGGTTTGGGACCTCTGATCAATATAATGACCAGCCTCAGTTCCAGAGGGCTCATGATGGGGCGTGCCACCCACCTCTAGAGAGGGAGCGGATGGACTCACGGTGCAGATTTTTTTTTTAAAGCCCAGAGACTTGTTAATTTAAAACAAATATCTATATTAGCTATTCCCACCCCCACCCCAAAGCAAAAAAAAAAAAAAAAAAAGAAAGGAAAAAATATGCTTCAGATTGCCCTTTAAATCCATCACTTCTCTATCTCAAGGTAGAGTGTGTTTCATTTTGAGTCCTTTGGTTGGTCACGTTGATCAGAGTAGCCAAGCCACTCACAGTTGACCATCATGCAGTATTGCTCTTACTGTGTACAATGGCCTCCTGGTTCTGTTTACTTCACTTTGCATCAGTTCATATGAGTCTTCCCAGGTTTTTCTGACACCATCTCCCTCATCACTTCTTACAGCACCGTGGTATCCTGTCACAATCATTTAGAAATATTTTTGGACATCTAAGTCCTTTTTCCTTTGCTATTGTTAAGCAAATCTCAAAGCTGTTCATTCACCTGAATTTGAATCCATTTTTTAGCTCTGCACCTTTTGGGCAATTGAGATCTCTTCTCTGAACCTCAATTTCCTCTTCTGTAAATGGGAATAATAATGCATGGACTTCATATGTCACCAAGTTTTTGTGAGGAACGCACTTTGTCAACCATAAAGCCCATGGAAAAGTGAAGTGTGACCAGCATCAGATTTATAATGGGATGTGGCCCTTTCAGATGATAGAGATTTCTGAACCTTCAAGGCCAAATTCCATGCTGGAGTAGAGTATACAAGACTCTACTGTACCATATTAGACTTACTGTACTAGACTGTACTGTACTGTAACTGTACTAGACTGTACTACTCTGGACTATACGATAGTGAATTGTACTGTACTATACTATACATATTTTAAATAAATCATCAATGTAAGTATTTTTTCATTTTACAGCCAAGGCCGAGACTTAAAGCTGTGCCTGTGGGACCTTGCAGAGGGCAGAAATGCCCCGGTGGATTCCCTGTCCCTGGACAGCGTGGGCTTCTGTAAAGGATCCATCCTCGCAGAAGGGACCCAGGGCTGCTGGCTGCTGGCAGTGCCGGGGAAGGGCATGGATGAGGTAAGAAGCCCAGACCGTGACTTTGTCATGAGGGAAGCTGGAATCTTTGAAGTCTTTCTGGCCATTCCAAAGGTCAGGCCCCATCAGGCCCTCGCTGCAGAGAAGATTCCACTTTCAAGAGGAACCCTGTGCAAGCAGGAGGTGCCAGGTGGAGCCCAAGGCTCTCCTCCGTTCTCTACTGAGTGCTCATCGGCCCCTATTTTCAGCTGGGATTGAGTCTGCAGTCCATTGAGACTCCCAGGGTTTTTTTTTATATGAATGATGCCTAGCCTTGTATTGCTCATCTGGCATGGCGTTTTTCTGAACCCAAGTGTAAGACTCTCCATTTATCCCGATCCAATTGCATCCTATTGAGATTGGGCCCAGTATTCTAGCTTATCTTGGTCATTTTAGATTCTGACTTTGCCATCTAAAGAGTTAGGCTGTCTTTCCCAGGTTTGCGTCCATGCAGATTGGACAAGCATGCCACCTGGTTTTGTGCAAATCATTTATAAAGATCCCCAAAGCCCTCTCCTGGAGACCCCCTGATATGTTGCCATTGAACCATCTCTGGCTTCTGGGCTAAAATCCAGCTCAGCTCGAGCAAAGCCCCCTGGCTTAGGAAGCCAGAAAGCAAGCTCAGGCTCCTGCTTCTGACACTAGCTCTGGGACCACGCAGGGTCACCTAACTCCTCTCAGCCTCCGTTTCTTCATCTCGGAAATGGGGGTGACGCCTGCATGAAAGGCTCATGTGACACTAAAAAAAGGAATGATCCGCAGGAGGGGCTCCTCCCACTTGTGAGCACGGGCTCTGGTTCTCACCCTGTATCTGTGGCGCACAGACAGAGATGGTCTCTAGAAGTGGCCCTCCTGCTGTCATTCTCTCCCTGATGTCTGGGGGCCCACTGCAATGGATAAGATGCAGCATTCTGCTGACCTCCCAGTCCAGAAAGGAAATAGATCCTTCTGTCTGAGATATCACCTCACACTTATCAGAGTGGCAAATAGAACAAAAAAGGAAAATGGTGGATGTTAGAGGGGATGTGGGAAAGCTGGCACGCTAATCCATTGTTAGTGGAGTCGTGAAAAGATCCAACCATTCTGGAGAGCAATTTGGAACCATGTCCAAAGGGCTATAGAACTGTGCATACCCTTTGATCCAGCAATGCCACTGCTAGGTTTATATTCCAGAGACATCCCCAAAAAGAGAAAAATATCTATTTGTACCAAAATATTTCTAGCAGCTCTTTTTGTGGTGGCTCAGAATTGGAAAACAAAGAAATGCCCATCCATTGGGGCATGGCTAAACAAGCTGTGGTACATGATTGTGATGAAATATTATTGTGAAGAACTGTGAATGAATGACTTAACTCTTCTCAGCAATGCAGTGAGCCAAGACAGTCCCAAAGGACTGATGATGAAACACACTATGCATCTCCAAAGAAAGCACTAATCTTGATTGAACACTGCAGCATGGATTTTTCACTTGCTTTCATTTTTTTCTTTTATTCAAGTTTTCTTATACAAAAGGACTAATATGGAAATGTTTTACATTATAACCCATGTCTGATTGCTAACCGCCTCAGGGAGGGGAGGGGAGAGAGAGAGGAAAGGAGGAGGGATCAAATTTGGGACTCAAAACTTTAAATGAAAATGTTTATAATTTTAAAAAAAATTTTTAATGGTACATGGATGGGGAATTAGGCAATGGGTGCATATTTTCTCCCACACCTTCTTTTTTGGTAGTAATGAAATTTGAGGGTTTTCCACACTTGGTTCTTCTCTTCCAGACACCATGAGAATCACTCCTCAGTGTTCTCCCAGTTGTGTCGTTTCCAAGTGGACATCTTTCTGTACGTTCCTGGTCTAGTCCAGCACTTTTGCCCATCTCAGTTTTCTTCTGTTCTCACCCTTTCCACCTACTGAAGACAATTGGGTCTGACTGTAGAATCCCAGTGTGGGGCCTCCTCAGTCCTTGATGGTCCCTTTGGCAGATCTTTCCTCTTTTCCTTCTGTTTGTTATCTTCCAGATAGCTTTCCTTACTTGAGTCTCCTGCCAAGTTTCCTTTCAACTTTGCTTCCCTGCTTCGTTCATAATCTTCCACCAGCCTTTGCTGAAGGGATTTACAAACAAGTTTATATTACACCCTGCTGTTGCTCTTGGCTGCTGTAGCTCTCTGATTGGCAAGGAGGCCCAGTGTTTCTTAACGGAGCTTCTCAGACCTTCTCAGTCATGGCAACTAATTTACACCAGCGAAGTGGCTTCCTCCTTGTTGCAACTGAACTGGCTTCACGAGGGGGGGTCATTTGGTGTTTGCCACGTCCAGTACCTCCGGGTTGTTTTCTGGATATCTGGCTCAGGGCCTCCCGGTAGTCTGCAGTCATTTAGCCTCTCTCATTCCTGTTTTATTGAGAGCTTTTTCCCATTGCTGACACTTTCCAGTAATCCTTCCCTTGTTGTAAAGTATAGTTATGCAAAACAAAGCAAAACCCAGCAACCTTGTCTGACAACTTCTCCTTCATTCACCACCTAGATCCCCTAGGGGAGGGGGGAGGGGCATTTTACCTTCCTAAACAACATTTCCCAGCCTATTTTTTTGTCATCCTTACTTTCGTCCACCCTGTGTGCTTATCTCACTGAGTTCTATATAGAATTTTCCCCCCTTGGCAACAAATGGCAGCACATTCACTGCAATCATTTTCCTGGTAGCCATTTCAGGGGTGCTTCCCAGGAGTGCTACCCCAAACAAGATGGATGACCCCATGGCCTATGAAATAATGGTCCTTTTTCCCCTTTGTAGGCACATTTAAACCAACTCTGCCAGTGCCTTTATTTACCTCTCCAATGAGACCCTGTGAGCCAGCCTCCATCTAGCCATAGCTTCCTTTGATTTATAACAAGCTTCTCAAGCTTGAGAGAGCTCAGCCCCCCCCAGTAGTGTGTCCCATCCTTGGCACGTTCAGAGTGCCAGCGGCTAAGCCTGTGTTTCTAGATGGTCTGAGAACAGCCTCCTCTTCTTCTACTCTGCCAGCACCAGAACCTAAGTGGAAGGGCCCATGGATACCATTGGATTTGGTGATTTGGGGGTTCCCGGTGACCGCAGGGAGAAGGAACAGTGTCTCTGGAGTAGGTGGTTCAGAAGCCAGATTTCTGGAGTGAAAGAAGCAGAAATAAAGGCTACTGTGTTCAGAGTGGTCAGGATCTCTGATGGAGCAAGTCCCTGGCAGAGAACAGGGAGGGAACCAGGGGCACAGGTGGCAGAAGGAGCCCGAGAAAGGAGGAAGATGGGTAAGCATGTGGAACAGTTTACATTTGTGAGAAAAGACTCCCTTCTTTGCTTAGAAAGGCCCTCCTTCCCAGAGTGTCCATCACTTTTACCGCCATATGTGGAATTTCAAAAATTGACATGGGTTTTCCAGCTCCTGAGGTGGGCAGCAGCTCTGCGGGAAGAAGAGATCATCAGATCCCGTAAATTCCCCTAAGAATTTTTATGACAGAGAACCCCCAAGAGGCAGGTTCTGTGGGACCTCATACACTGGTGGCTTATGATGAAAATGAAGACTTCAGATGTGTTTATACTTGGCTCCTTCCCAAGAAGAGTAATTTTGTCTTGAAGCAGGTTTGGTTCGTAAATAATGAGATAGGAACAGGCATTTATTTGTTCATGATTGCATTTAAATCACCAATTACGAACTGCACACATTCTGCTTGCCAATTTGCCAAAAACATGTTAAAAGCCTTATTAATGTAAAAAAGAAAAAAAAAAAAGGGTGTGTTTCTTCCGGGCCTGCTCCAGCCACCCAAGAACACGAGGAACCCCAGGCAAAAGCAAAATCTTTTTCCTATTAAGAAAAACCAATATAAACACATAGCATGGAGGCTTAAGTTATGGTTGTCAGATTTTGTGAAGCAGTGTTTGGTTCAGAGGCTTGGTGGCCACAGCTCCCTCCTTCCTCCCGTAGCCTCCTGCTCCTTCCTACTGGAAATGTGGGTTGACTTTGGAAGAAGGGGCTGCTCTGACCACACTGGGCCTGGTGGGGCCGGCGTGCTGCTTCTCTGCTCTTCATATTGATAACCTGCTTTGCTGATCACTTGAAGGTTTCCAACGGCTTTGCCTCACAACCCCGGGGGTTCACTATTACACAGAGGCTTAGATCTGTTTACTGACGTGAACTGAGGTGCAGAGTGGGACTTGTCCAGAGTCTTACAGTACCTGGGCTGCCATGGGGCCCCCTCCTCCCGGGACCATTCCGGAGAACGGTATTCATTTCCATTTGTATCATTTCTCTTTTATATTTCCTCTTTTTAAAAAGTCAGATTTTTTAAAAAATGTCTTTTGATTTTACTTCACCATCATTTCTGAATGTATCTCTGCCTATACCCCTACCCTGCAGCCACTCAGCCCCATAAAATCAAAGATTTTAAAAGGAGAGAGAAAAGCAGTTCAGTAAAACTAATAATATTGACAGTAAAACCTGGCATTTATAAAGTGCTTTAAGGTTTCCAAAGCTCTTTATATATGTTCTCCCAAATGATAACCCAGCAGCTGTATCTGACAGTATATGCCATGTTCTGCACCCATAGTCCCCCACCTCTACACAGAAGTAGTGTTTTCTCTGGGGCCAAGCTTGAGTAGTCTAATTGGAGCATCCCTTTTGGTTGTGGGGGTCATTCCATATGCAGTGCTGGAGTCGTGGTGTGAATCGTTTTCCTGGTTATTCGTCCTTTACTCTGGATCGGTTCATGTGTAGTGTTTCTCTTAATTCTTCTTCATTGGTCTTCTGCCTGAAGTCTCTTCTCTGTTTTTTTAAAAGGCCGATCTACAGGCACCATGTCCCTCCCCTCATTAAACAGTAAACCCAAGTGACTGCCTATTTTCCAGAAGGTCCAAGGCCGCAGCCTGACATGGAAGGCCCTCCCCAGTCCAGCCCATCTTCTCAGCCTTATTTCAAATCACTTCCCTTCACAGCTCTGCGGTCCGTCCTGTCCTGGACCCGCACAGGCCTCTCAAGCTCAGAAGTGACTCACTTCTCATGGCTTTTGCTTGGCCTGGCTCCCTCTCTTCCTCCCCAAACTGTGCCCTCAGTTAAGCTCCTTCAGAGAAGGGCCCGTGTCGTTTTTTAATCTCCACATCATAGGATCCTGGAGTTAGAGCTGGAAGGGACTTTGGAGGTCGCTGAGCCCACTCCCCATACTTTAGAAAGGAGGAAACGAGAGTCCACAGACATTAAGGGACTTGCCCAGTGTTACAGTTCCTAAGAACCTGAACTCAGGGCTTTCCAACCAAGTCTGTCATTCTAAGCTTAGAGTTTGTTAAGATATCGAAGGTCACCTACTACATCCTGGACCATTGCTCACCTCCCCTCCCTTCCCCATCAAAAATCATCCAACCAGGGGGCAGCTAGGTGGCACAGTAGATAAAGTACCAGCCCTGGAGTCAGGAGGACCTGAGTTCAAATCCAGCCTCAGACACTTAACACTTACTAGCTGTGTGACCCTGGGCAAGTCACTTAACCCCAATTGCCTCACTAAAAATAAATAAATAAATGAAAATCCTCCAACCGCCTCCTCTGTTGATGTGCCACCTGTTCCTTCCGGTCTGCCAGCCCCTCTTTGCACCCGCCGGTCCCCAGGTCCTTGACAACACCTCCTCTATTCTATCGCCACAGCTGCCACCTTTGCTCAGATCCTCACCGCCTCTTACTGCAGCCACTGAACACACCTTGCAGTAGGTCCATCTGCCCTCGGTTAATGTTTCATTAAAAGTACTTGAGCAGCATCACTTCCAAGCTCAAAAGCTTCGCCTCAGCTCTAGGACAAAGTCCAGACACCCTTTGCCTGGCATCCAGGCCCCTCTCCAGGTCCAGTCTGGCTCCATTCCACCTGCCTTTCCAGCCCTTGCTCCAGTGAATCCCCTTTAGGAACCTTGAGTTGGGGGATGTGTTGGCCTACCCACCTCCTGCTCGTGCCGTGTCCTCCGCCTAAAAGGACTTCCTTCCCCCCCCCCCGCCCCCCGCCTTCTGAGACTGAGCTCAGCTCCTCCCTCTACAAGAACTGTTGGTTCTCCTCCTGTTCCAAGAGATATTAGCAAAGGCTTGGAGGTGATAAAGGGGGTTCAGGGAGTATCTTGGAGTATTCAGCATGGAAAGGGGAGTAGTGGCAGAGAAGACTGTTTGGGCTCTTCTTGGTTTGGGTATTAGCACCATATTTGTCTCCTAAAAGGAATTTGGTAGGGCTCCTTCTTTGCTTATTTTCTCAAACAATTTACCTAGTATTGGGATTCATTGTTCTTTAAATGTTCAGTAGAATTCACTTGTGAGTCCACCTGGTCAGGGATGAAGCACCTACTATGTGCTGGGCACTTCGCTAAGTGCTGGGTACACAAAACAAGGCAAAAGGCAGCCCGTGCTCTCAAGGAGATCACAGACTGATGGGAGAGACAACGTGTAAACAGCTCACGGTACAGACACAGTAAACACAGGAGAAATTGGAGATGGTCAGCAGTATGGGGAAGGCGCCGGCATTGAGAAAGCAGGAAAGGCTTGGTGCAGCAGGTGGGGATTGGCCAGAACTCAAAGGAAGCTGGGAAATTAGGACATCGAGAGAAGAGGGCACTGGGGACAGCCAGAGAAAGGGCCCAGAGTCAGGCTCTGGAGGAGGAGCCGGGAGCTCATGTCACTAGATGAGAAGAGGTCGGAGTGGGGTGTAAGGAAGCTCCAAAGGGGCCGCACTGGGAAGGGTGCTGAGGGTCCAACAGGGGATTATATGTTTCATCCTGGAGGTTGTAGGGAGCCCCTGGAGCTCCCACCTGCGCTTTAGGAAGGTCACTCTAATAGTTGAGTGTAGGATGGATTGTAGAGGGGAGACAGGACACCAACCAAAGGCTCTTACAGTTGTCACGGCGTGAGGTGATGAGCGCCTGAACCTGGGTGGGGGCAGCGTCAGAGGAGAGGAAGAGCACTTACCAGAGGTGTTAGAAAGGCAGACTCACCAGGATTTGGCACCTGATTGGACACATGGGCAGTGAGAGAGGCTGCAAGGCATTGAAGATGAACCCCTAGGTTGTAACTAAGGAATCTAGTGACTGAGAAGGTGGCAGTACCTTCCACAGTAATAAGAAAATTAGGGGTGCAGCTAGGTGGCGCAGTGGATAGAGCACCAGCCCTAGATTCAGAAGGACCTGAGTTCAAATCCAGCCTCAGACCCTTGACTAGCTGTGTGACCCTGGGCAAGTCACTTAACCCCAATTGCCTCACCAAAAAAAAAAAAGAAGAAAATTAGGAAGAGAGGAGGGTTTGGGGAAAAGACATACTGGATCTAGGATGTCTAAGAGACATCCAGGAGGCAACTGAAGATGCAAGAGGAGTCAGGAGAGAGATTCAGGCTGAACTTAGACTCCTCCTCCCAGACTCATCAGCCCATGTGGGGCAGGTCGAATATTCCTTGCTTACTTATGATGGAAAATGCTCTCCACATCCAGAAAAAGAATGATGGAGTCTGAATGCAGATAGTAATGTAATATTTTCACTTTATTTGTTGTTATTGTTATTTCTTTCTTGTGGTTTTTCCTCTTTTGTTCTGATTTTTCTTTTGCAACATGACTAATGTGGAAATACGTATAACACAATTGTACATATATAACCTATGTCTGATTGCTTGCTGTCTTGGGGAGAGGGGAGGGAGAAAAATTTGAAACTCAAAATCTTATAAAAGCAAATGTTGAAAACAACCTTCACATGTCATTGGAAAATAAAATAAACAACACTACCAGGGATATTCCTTGCTCCCCATTGCTACTTCCAGGTCCTTTCTTCTTTCTTCTCCATCACTCTTCCTTTGAGATTCTCTCAATCCATGCCTCCCACCCAATCAGAATTCTGGTAGTTGCTGTCCATAGACCTCCAGCACATACCCTTCTTCCTCAGTAAGGTCAGTGCCACTCTTTCTTTCCTCCCTGACTTCTGCCCTCACACTATGGGACTTCAATATGAATTTAACACTACTTCAAACACCCCAACCTCCCAGTTCCTCAGCTTATTCATTTCCCATGATCTCCCCTCCAGCGGAGCTCAGCGGCACACAGAGACAGCCAGGCTTTTGGCCTTGCACCACTTCCATGTGTGTGAACTCTGAAATTGCCTTATTGATCACAGTCTGTCATCATTCTGCCTTCCCCTCTGCCTCGCAGCCACACACCTTATTCTTCCTCCTCACCTTGACTTCTGGCCCCTTCCTTATCCTTGGTGAACCAGTTCACCTCTGCGTTGTCCTCTTTTCTTAAGTCCCTTGCCATTTGTCCTGTTGCCAGCTGTGTCTTGCCAAGCCTCAGCCTTGGATTACTCCCGCCATCCATTGCCTGGACCTCCTTAAATGCTGCTGGACAAAGCTGGAGAAAACCACAAAGACGTTCTCCAGAATTCTCCGCACCATCATCCCCACTCTTTCCTCCACTCTCTGTCTGCTAACTGCTTCCCTGCTCCCCACAGACCTGGCTGAGTCCCACCCATCTCAGAAAGCCCTCCCTTTATCCATCCATCCCAACCAGCTGTTATCCAATATCTCTCCTCCTCCTGTGACTAACCTCGAAAAGGACATTTCCATTCAACACCACTACTTTCTCTCTTCTCATCTGATCTTAACTCTCTGCCATCTAGTTTCCAACCCCATCATTCAACTGAAACAGCTCTCACCAAAGTTACCAATGATCTCTTTTTTTAAAAGTAATATTTCTGGGGCAGCTAGGGGGCGCAGTGGATAGAGCACCAGCCCTGGAGTTAGGAGGATCTGAGTTCAAATCCAGCCTCAGACACTTGACACTTACTAGCTGTGTGACCCTGGTCAAGTCACTAAACCCCAATTGCCTCACAAAAAAAGGAATATTTCCCCCCAATTACATGTAAAAATAATTTTGAGCATTTAGTTTTTTTAATTTTGAGTCCCAAATTCTCTCCCTCCCTTCCCTGAGACAAGCAATTTGGCATAGGTTATACATGTGTAGTAATGCAAAACATACATATTTCCTTATTACTCATATTGTGGGAAAAAAAAGTCCCACACAAAAAAAGTGAAGAATAGTCTACTTTGATTTACATTCAGACTCCATCGGTTCTTTCTCTGGAGATAGACAGCATTTTTCATCATGATTCCTTTGAGATTGTCTTGGGAGGTTTGTTGTTGTTGTTGTTTTGGTGAGGCAATTGGGGTTAAGTGACTTACCCAGGGTCACACAGCTAGTAAGTGTCAAGTGCTGAGGCTGGATTTGAACTCAGGTCCTCTTGAATCCAGGGCCGGTGCTCTATCCACTGCGCCACCTAGCTGCCCCCTGCTCTATATTTCTTACAGCACAATAGTATTCCATCACAATCACATACCACAGCTTGTTTAGCCATTCCCCAACTGATGGGCATCCCCTCCATTTCCAATTCTTTGCCACCACAAAAAGAGTTGCCATAAATATTTTTATACAAATAGGTCCTTTCCCCTCCCCTCCTTTTTTTTTTTTTTAGGCGGGGCAATGGGGGTTAAGTGACTTGCCCAGGGTCACATAGCTAGTAAGTGTCAAGGGTCTGAGGCCGGATTTGAACTCAAGTCCTCCTGAATCCAGGGCCAGTACTCTATCCACTGCGCCACCTAGCTGCCCCACTCTTTCCCTCCTTTTTAAAAAATCTCTTTGGGATACAGACCTAGCAGTGGTATTAATGGGTCAAAGGGCATGCACAGTATTATAGCCCTTTGTGTATAGCTCCATATTGCTCTCCAGAATGGCTGGATCAGTTCATAATTCCAGTGGTGTATTAGTGTCCCAATTTTCCCACATCCTCTCCAACATTTGTCATTTTCCTTTTCTGTCATATTAGCCAATTTGATAGGTATGAGGTGGTACCACAGAGTTGTTTTGATTTGCGTTTTTCTAAAAGTGAGGTTTTAATAGTGATTAAAAACCTTTTTATATGACTATAAATAGCTTTGATTTCTTCACCTGAAAACTGCTTGTTCATATCCTTTGACAATTTGTCAATTGGGGAATGGCTTGTATTCTTATACATTTGACTCAGTTCTTTATATATTTGAGAAATGAGGCCTTTATCAATCAGAGACACTTGCTGTAAAAAAAAAATTTTTCCCAGCTTTCTGATTTCCTTCTAATCTTGGTTGCATTGGTTTTGATTGTGCAAAACCTTTTTAATTTAATAGTATTCAAAATGATCCATTTTATATTGGATATTGAAGGTGTAATGATTGGAATGATGCCACCTACTGGAGACTTGCTGTGGGAAAGCTCCACCATGAGGAAAATGCCTCAGAGGCATTGTGGCTTTTCCTTGGCGTCAGGAAATGACGTTTGCTCATGGGTGCTGTCTATCAAGGCTACCAGCCAATCAACTTGAGGAGCCTCCTATTTTCTGGGAGGAGACAGGAAGGAGGAGAGGGAGCCTGCCTGGAGAGCTCTTTCGCTTTTTTTTGGGTTCCTGACTTGGTGGTGGTGGCGGCAGAGGACTTCACAGGAAATTCGAGGAAAGATAGGAATGCCAGGCTGTTGGAATTCTGTTCTCAATCTTTTTCTTTCTATTTTCCAATAAACCCTTAAAAACCTAAACTCGTTTTATCAGTGATTTTAGTCAGTTTCCTCCAAAACTGGGGGAACAGATTAGAATCCACATTTAGAATCTTAAATTACACAAAGGGGATGTGGGAAAACTGTTGGTGGAGTTGTAAACATATCTGACCATTCTATAGAACAGTTTGGAACTATGCCCAAAGGTCTACCAAATTGTGCTTACCCTTTGATCCAACAATCCCACTGCTAGGTTTATATTCCAAAGACATCCCCCCAAAAGAGAAAAAGACCTATTTGTACAAAAATATTTCTAGCAGCTCGTTTTGTGGTGGCTAAGAATTGGAATTCAGAGGAATGCTCATCAACTGGGGAATGGCTAAACAAGCTGTGGTATATGATGGTGATGGAATATTATTGTGTTCTAAGAAATGACAAGCAGGATGACTTCAGAAAGGCCTGGAAAGACTTGCATGAACTGATACATAATGAAGTGAGCAGAACTGGGAGAATGTTGTACAGAGACAGCAATATTGTTTGATGAAGAACTGTAAACGGCTTAACTGTTCTCAGCAATGCAATGATCCAGGACAATCCCAAAGGACTATTGATGAAACATACCATCCACCTCCAAAGAAAGAACGGATATTGATTAACACAAACTAACTGAAGCAGGCTATTTTTCACTTGTTTTCTTTTATTCCAGTTTTCTTATACAAAATGACTCATATGGTAATGCTTTGCACAGTTGCACATGTGTAACCTATATCTGATTGTTTACCCCATCAGGCAGAGGGGAGGGAAGGAGGGATAAAATTTGAACTCAAAACTTTAAATAAAAATGTTTATTAGTATTATTTCTAAATTGTTTGGTCATAAATTCTTCCTTTCTCCACAGATCTGAAAGATAAACTATTCCTTGCTCTTCTAATTTATTTATGGTGTCATCCTTTATGTCTAAATCATGTACCTCTTTTGACCTGATCTTGGTATACAGTGTAAGGTGTTGGTCTATACCTTGTTTCTATCATGCTGTTTTCTAGTTCTTCCAGCATTTTTGCCAAATAGTGAGTTCTTCTCCCAAAAGCTGGGGTTTGGGGGTTTATCAAACACTAGATTACTATGGTCATTCACTACTATTTATTGTGTACCTATTCTGTTCTATTGATCCCTTACTCTGTTTCTTAGCCAGAATGAGATTGTTTTGATAATTACAGCTTTGCAATATAGTTTGAAATCTCATATAGCTAGGCCACCTTTCTTCACATTTTGTTCATTAATTCCCTTGGTATTCTTGACTTTACTTTTTCTAGTTCTGTATAGTAATTTTTGGTAGTTTGGTATGTCACAGAATAAACAAATTAATTTAGATAGATTTGCCATTTTTATTATATTGGCTCAACCTACCCATGAGCAGTTGATATTTTTCCATTTGTTAAGATCTGACTTTATTTGTTTGAAAAGCATTTTGTAATTTGTGTTCATTCCTAGGTTTGTCTTGGCAGGTAAACTCCCGAGTATTTTATGTTGTCTGCAGTTCTTGTAGATGGAATTTCTCTTTCTCGGTGCTGGACTTTGTAGGTAATATTTAGAAAAGAGATGATTTATGTGGGTTTATCTTATATCCTGCAACTTTGCTAAAGTTGTTAATTATTTCAAATAGGTTTTTAGCTGATTTTGAAGGATTCTCTAAGTATACCATCATATCATCTGCAGAGTGATCGTTTTGTTTCCTCATTGCCTGTTCTAATTGTTTAATTTCTTTTTCTTCTCTTATCAGTGATCTCTTAACTGTCCAATTCAATGGCCTTTTCTCAGTCTTCATTCTCCTTGACCTCTCTCTACAGCCTTTGACCCTATTGGTCACTCTAGTCCTTGAGACTTTCTTCTCTCTAGGTGTTCAGGCTCTCTCCTGGCTCTCCTGCTCCCTCCCTGACGGCTCCTTCTCTGTCTCCTTTGCTGGATCCTCCTTCAGGTCAGGCCCTCTAAGAGAGGCGTCCCTTAGGGCTCTGTCCGGAGCTCTCCTCTATATAGACTTTTTCAGTCGGTGGTCTCAGTCCATAGATTGAGTTACCATCTCTGTGCTGATAATTCTCAGGTCTGCTTATCCAGCCCTGAGCTTTCTCCTGCCCTCCATCCTGTTAGCTCCACCTGCCTGTTGGTGATCTCTAAGGGGCTGTCCCGTAGCTGCGCTCATTGTCTTTTCTCCCAAACACCCCCTCTTTGGGACTTTTATGTCACTGCTGAGGGTGCCGCCAGCTCTCCAGCCCCCAGGCTTGCAGCCTGGGTATCATGCTCTCTCCTTCCACATCCCATCCCTTGCCAAGGCCAATGTCTCCAGTGCTCCCCCTTCTCTCCTCTGGCACTGCTGCAGACCCTCTCACCCCACTCACATCTGGGCTGTCGCAGTAGCTGCTGGAGGGGGGTGTGTCTGCCTGCCTCGAGTGTCCCCCCCCTCCAGTTCATCCTAAAGCAAAAGACCCAACCTTCCCCGCCCCCTCCCCCAATCAATACCACTGCTCTCTGTCACCTCCAAGATCAAACGTAACATTGTTGATTGTGTCGCAAACCCTTCCTGGCTTTGCTTCTCCTCACCTTTCCGACCTCACCACTAGCCCCCGCGTTCCCCTGAGTCCAGTGACACTGGCCTCCTGGCTGCTCCCCGCACAAGCGCACTCTTGACCAACTCTGGGCATTTTCACTGGCCGTCCCCCACCCCTCGGATTCCCTCCCTCCTCGTGGTCATCTCTCGACCTCCCTGGCTTCCTTCACACCCCAAGTAAAATCTCCCCTTGCTGACAGTGGTTGTGTGAGTGTAGAGAAGGGGCATGCTGTGGAAGAAAAGCCCGCTGGACGACTGATCAGAGGAGGACAACAGAGGCTGCAGGCCCGACTCACTGAGATGGTAGGACCTTGGACGACAGTCAGGAAGTTCAGAAGAGGAGAGGGCTTAGGGGGATGCATGTATCTACAACATGCAGTTCAAGGCGTCCAATGGGCCGTCACTGATTTGTGACTATAGCTCTGGAGAGATTTGGGCAGGGAGCACAAAACATCAGCATAGAAATGACCAGGGAACCCAAGGGAAGAGGAGGGTGTGTGGAGGAAGAGGAGGGCAGAGGCCAGAGCATCAAGACACGAGAGGGTGACCGAGGAGAAGCGAGGCGGGGAGGAGGCAAACCCAGAAAGAGAGGCCGGGCAGCTGTGCTGGATGCCACTGAGGACCCTGGGCAACAGCCACCGGATTTGACAGTTCAGACGTAGGATCGACTGTTGATCAGGTTCAAGAGAACCGCTTGGAAGCCAGACCCCAAAGACTGGAGAAGGGAGCAATGACAGGAGGGTAGCTCGAAGGGTCTAGGAAGGGTTTTTAGAGGCTGGGGAAGATCAGGCATGCTTGTGGGTGACAAGGAAGGCATTAAGAACAAGGAAAGGAGGCAGCTATATGGGGGGGAGGGGGCAGCTAGGTGGGCAGTGGATAGAGCACCAGCCCTGGATTCAGGAGGACCTGAGTTCAAATCTGGCCTCAGACACTTGGCACTTACTAGCTGTGTGACCCTGGGCAAGTCACTTAACCCTCATTGCCCCACCCCACCCCCCAGAAAAGAAAAAAAAACCTTCCTAGATGGAGTCCCAAGGCTGCCACAGGGGAGTGGGTGACAGATTTGGTAGCATGGACCTCAGGAGGGGAGAGGGGCGTGTTGCTGAGTGAGAGCAACAGAGTTTGGAATGTGAGGCTGGCCTGGAGAGGAGAGCCCAGGCTTGTTGAGCTTGGCCCCAGAGGGCGGGAACCGAAAGGTGGGAGGGAAGAAGCTGCCAAGAGGCCGGTTCAGGCTCCTGACAATAGGACCCATCCCAATGTGGAAGACTGCCTCAGATTGGGAGTGGGCTTCCTCTCCTTTGGGGGTCTCAGGCAAAGGCTGAACAATCATTTGTCAGGTGTGCCCTCAGTTCGGTGATCCTGTAAATCTTCCAAGTCGCCCTCCAGAGCCGGCGTGTTGGAGGACGTTAGAGGTGCAGTCACACTGTGTGTCTGGGTCCACATGTACCAGAGATACACGAAGAGTAGCCTGCTCTGCAGACTGACCAGCCCGCTTTGAGGAGGAAGGGGAAGCTGCATGCGCTAGTATTTCCTGAGCACTTTCTTCAGTGTGGGCAGGCCCTCCACTGCCACAGGTGACAGCCCCCTACATCTTAGTGGACAGCCGGCCGGCGATAAACGTCTCTGCACTAGGCTGCTCCTCATGCTAGGTACAAAAACCATTCCCAAGCCAGTTTCTCAGGACCTGCCGGAGCCTGTATTTTTTGGCTGATGCTTTAAGAACTGTGGGTCACACCAGAATCCTGGATACATGACTTCAATATGAAGGGTGACATCATACACAGATTAGAGGAGCTAGGAGGAAATTATCTTTCAGATCTATGGATAGGGAAACAGTTCATGACCAAACAAGGGAGCGAGATAAAATGGACAACTCGGATGATCTAAAATTAAAAAGGGTTTGCACAAATAAAACCAGTACAACTAAAATTAGAGAGGAACCGGTAAGTGGGGGAGAAAATTTCTGCAGCTAGTTTTTCTAAGAAGCATCTAATTTCTAAGGCATAATAAGAAAGAACTGACTTAAATCTAAAGGAATAAGAGCTATTTCCCAATAGACAAATGGCCGAAAATATGACCAGGCAGTTATCTGAAGAAGAAATCTGAGCAGCAATAGCAGCCACTAACATTTACATAGTGCCTACTGTGTACTGAACACTGGTGCAGTCACTTTGCATTTATCTCGTTTGATCCTCACAACAAGCCTGAGAGGCAGGTGCTGTTATTATCCCCATTTTCCAGATGAGGAGACTGAGAAAACAGAGGCTGATTGACGGTTCACATAGCCAGGAAATGTCTGAGGTCAGATTTGAATTGCTCTAACCACTTTGACACCTACCTTGGCTTGGAGTGAGGGGCAGCCAGAATGGAGAATGCCTCAAATCACTAATGATTAGAGAAATGTTAATTAATGCAAATTTTAGTTTCCAGATTGGCAATGTTGACAAATATAGAAAATAACAAATGCTGGAGGGGCTGTGGGAAAACGGGCACATTGTACACTATTGGTGGAGCTGGTCCAGCCGTTCTGAAAGGCAGATTGGAGCCAGGTCCCAAGAGAAAGAGGACAAGGGCCCCACGACAAGATGATCTGTGGCAGTTCTTTTTGTGGACATCGAGAGGGAGCCCCTCAGCTGGGAAGTAGCAGATGCATGTGGCGGAGGACCGGCCACACAGGAGAGGACAGAAGGAAAGGTTCTGGGGAAACTTGAGAAGACGCAGATGAGCTGATGCACAGCGAGGTGTGAGACCCCATCTGGAGGGCTCTCTGGGGCCCTGGCCGGCTGCAGAGTCTTGGGGTTATAGACCCACAGCTGGAAGGGACTTAAAAGCGAGTCCAGCCCCTCCAAGTCCTGGAGAGGGGAAGGTGGGGGCAGGCAGGATTCAAACCCAAGTCCTCTGATTCGGTCTCCAGGGCCGCAAGAGGCAGCCTCCAGTCATGCGCAGCTTTACAAATATGAACTCACTTTTTCTTCACAACCACCCTTATAATCATCTCCATTTTACAGATGAGGAAACTGAGGCAGAGGCGAAGGGTCACTAGGCAGGCAGTGTCGCTCTGTGGCCTTCATCTGGGGACGGGCAAGCAGAACCATGAAAGACCTCGGGTTTATGCTGTTGGGAAAGGAGAAAGCCTAGAGGAGGCCTGAGAGTGCGCCCTCCTGTTTGGCCAACTGTCACATGGGTAGAAAAGGGAGGCGACGCGGGCCACGCGACCCCGTCGCACACAACTCAAGGCCATGGGCAGACATGGTGAGGGCTAATTTAGGTTGGAGGTGAAGGGAGTGGAGAGAGGCTGCTTCTGGCTGCCCCTCCCTCCAAGCCAAGGCTGCCCAGCCACTCTGGGGGGTTGTGGAGGGCATGGATGCTGGCTCAGTTCCAGGTGGTATTAGATGGCATTGGCGCTCACCTCCGAAGCTGAGATCCAGGGCTTCAGGTTAGCCGGCTAGCCAGCTGGATACATAGATAATGATTGAATGCCGTGTGTATGTATATGCTCACACACATATATACATGCTTAAATGGGTTTTTTAGAAAAAACAATAAAACTTACTTTCATTAAAAAATGCATATCTGAGGGGGAGAAATCCACTCCATTAATCTGAGAAGCCTGATTATTTGAACCCAAAGGTCCTAATGCAGGCATTTGGTGGCAGCACAGCCTAACCACAGGCAGTGACAAGGATTCTGGCCCTGCAGACATCACTGGGCCAACCTCCCCTTTTTAACTAGACCTTCTGGTAAGGAATAGGCTGGGTGTATTGGGGCTTTGCCCACCGGTCACTGCACGGAGAGGCCGTGCATCAGTGTCATGGGGCAGTCAGCTGGAAGCTGGGAGAAGGGAGCCAGAGGCCTGGACCATCTCAAAACTGGACGTAGGACTGATATGGGGCTGAGCCAGTGGGATGTACATCCGTGCTCTCAGGGGCCGGTGCAGTGCCCAAGGAGGAGTAAGGCCGGGCCAGTGATAGTGGCTTATGGGCCTGAGTTATGCAAGGGCTCCAAGAGCCTCGTTCGGCCTAATTAAAAGACTCACTTCCAGGGTTCTTTCCAGTGAATAAAAAGGAGCCTGCACCAACATTCACTAATCACCTTAAAAAGTCTCTTGTTTGTACAGCAAAGACTATAACTTGGAGCTGGCCCAAATCAGCTTGTTTTCTCACTGTCAGGTTCAGGTTTTGGACATGCCATCCAAGACGTCAGTCTGTACCTTGAAGCCAGAGGCCGGTGCCAAAGCAGGCATGCCCATGTGCCTGGAGCTGTGGAAGGTAAGAAACACAACCGCATTCGCTTATTGTGAAACCCTTGCCTCTGAGTCAGTCCTGGGCAGAGGCTGTGCAGAAGCCAGGCTTCATGCAGGCCTTGCTTTATTAGCAAGCCCACCGAGTCATCATTCCCTCCGAGAACACACACCCCACACCTCAGGCAGTCTTCAGATCCCTGGGGTCACTCCCTGCACTTTATTGGAAGGCACGTGATGTATTGTAAATAACTGGAGAGGTTCTGTCGCCCCTGGCTGGGTGGGGACTCAGCTTTGCTTTGGCCGTCAACAAAGGATCCCTAGCCAAGATGTCAGTCAGTGCCTTGTGGCTCCTGAGGGCACCCCTTGGGCTGTTACCCGTGAAGGGAAGGGGAAAGCGGCACCCTGGCCATTTAGGGCACCCGCCTCCCGCAGCTCCCTTAGGTCACGAGTCAGGTTGGACTTTGGGCTGCGTTGCCCAGATAGTGGGCACATGGACACAGGCCTCTTCTAAGTTGAAAAGTGCTGAGTAATTGCTGAGAACAAATCTTCCTCTTGTTTTTTCTTGAGGATTAATTTTTGTTACTTTTCTCTGGTCCAGGAGCGAAGGGCTGACACGTCAGTCTTCCCTCCAGATATGCTTGGGCCTTCTGGGGAGTTTAGGAGTCTTCGAAGTGTCAGTGCAGTGCATGCTTTGCTGAGCTTACTAATAATAAAGATGCTTCTCTCTCCTGTCCGAATAGCAATAACTCACACCCACAAAGAGCTGTGGTACCACTCCTCTCACCCACCCTGTTAGAGGTGGGGCCAGAGGCAGCCTAGAATCCCAGAAGGCCAGAGGGCATGAATCCCCTTTACTCCAATCACCAAGAACTAGCCATCCCCCTCCTTACATGCTCTCAGTGACAGGAAGCAGTCTGCCTATATGGGGTGCCTCCCATTCTTGGTCACAGTTCCTCTCAAAGCCCCTCCCACAGGTGTACAGAACAAGTCCAGTCTCCTCGGCACAGCTGTCCCCCAGCATTTCAAGCCAAGTCCCCAGTCTCTTCCTTTACATGTGAAACGTCTTCAGATACTTTGGCAAATGCAAACATGGTGTGAGCCTGTGGCTTTCTCTCAACTGCTCTTCCGTGTGTCTCCTCACTGGTGGCGCCCGGAGCGGAGCCTTGTGCTGCCTGTGGCCTTGGTCAGCAGAACAGCCTTGTCCTCTGTTCTGAGCCCGCTTGTCTTCATGCAGCTGTAGCTCTTGCACAGCTCACAGACCCTTAAATCCCTGGAGGTGCCCGAGCCAGGCCTCCCCACTTGTGCATCTGTGCCCGGCACTTTAGGCTCACCCTCAGAGTTTCATCTTGTTAGTTACACCAGCATTCTAGCCCGTACGGGTATTTGGGGGGTCACAGCTCTGTTGTCAATCCAGAGAATGAGCTATCCTGGCTTCAGGTCATCTGACACGCCAGCCTGGTCTTCGCTCATGATAGAGTCTAAAGTAGGGCCAAGGAGGGAAAGAGCCCTGTGGCATGCTGCTGGAGACTTCCCTCCACGTTGAGGAGTCCATCGATCGGCCCTGCAGTGTGACTGTTCAGCTAGTTCTGAAGCCACGTTGCTGCACTGGTGTGCAGCCCATGTCTCTCCATCTCATCTGCAGAAATGTCATAAGAAAAAAAAAAAAGGAGAGAACTCTCAATCTTCCCCCAGATTATATGGGGCAGCGAGGTGGCGCAGTGGAGAAAGCACCAGCCCTGGATTCAAATATGGCCTCAGACGCTTGACACTTACTAGCTGTGTGACCCTAAGCAAGTCACTTAACCCTCATTGCCCCGCAAAAAAAAAAAAAAAGGAAAAGAAAAGAAAAAGAAATGTCATGAGACTGCCTTGGGCAGATTGGCAAAAACACCTCATGGGGACAAGGCCTGGAATTCCACAACAAGCATCTATCTAGACCTCGGGGTCTGTGGGCAAGAACCTGAACGCTCCACTCTGACCCTCCTGCCAGACTTGAGCTGGCCCTGAATCCCTCCCCCTCCCCCTCCTCCAGTCTCCTTTCTGTATAGCCCATTGAGGAGTGTGGCCGCCTTGGCTGGGTTAGGGATCACACCCGTCTGAGGGATGGAAGTAGGTGCTGAGGTTAAAAACCTGGGACCTGTGGTGTTGGGTCTCTGTGCGGACTGACCCAGACAGCCGGCTTCTCCCTTTATCCTCCAGCTTCAGGCCAAGGAGAGCTCCGCTCCTGTCCTGCCTCTGCTGGCCGCATGGGCCCAGTCACCTGCATGTTTCCCTCAGATTCCTCTGGAAGAAGATGCCACCCAGGCATGTTGTTAGCATGGTTCCCTTCCACTCCTGCAAAGCAAACCCAGTGGTACCGGTATTAAAAATGGATGGATGGATGGGGCAGCTAGGTGGCGCAGTGGATAGAGCACCGGCCCTGGAGTCAGGAGGACCTGAGTTCAAATCTGGCCTCAGACACTTAACACTTACTAGCTGTGTGACCCTGGACAAGTCACTTAACCCCAACTGCCCTGCAAAAAAAAAAAAAAAATCCAAGCAGAACCCTGTAGGAGATGGGTATATGTCATCAAGGGGAAGTGCCAGAGCTGACAGGACTAGGTGCACTTTCTCCAGTTACTGCCAAGCCCAGGGGAGGAGTTGGCCCAGAAGCAAAGGCCTTCTAGGAGCCCCGGACAATTACTGCGGATCTCCTGCAGTCCTGCCTCCAAAGAGCTGGCTGGCATCTTCATGGTCCAGCTGAGAAGGGCTGAGGATCACTGCCTTCCACAGAAAAGCTCTGTTGCCAAAATGGGAGGATTGAGGAGAAAGCTATGGACTGTGCTTAAAGTAGTAGTGACTTAACGGTTTCTGTCAATTTACACCTCCAGGTTTTGAAAGTGTAAAAAAAAAAAATCTAACTATAAGTAATCTGAAAAATTATATAACTGTGCTTATATGAAAAATTATATCTATAGCTGAAAAATTATAACTTTAGAAAAATTATAATTGGGCCATAAGTCGCCATTCAAAAGTAAGAATATTTTAACTGACTTGTGGGCCTAATCTGTGGATGTTTGACTGGCTGGCTATCTGATTGCTATTAATTTCCTAAATTAATCTGTTAGGGCCTTTTAAAAATTTCTCCACACTGCTCCACTCCCAAATTGATAAGCAAATGATTAAGAAGCCTCTTAATTAAATAATCAAAGCAGAGTTTATTTATAAAAATCAATGTAAAAGATAAGAGTAAAGAAATGCAAATTATACAACCTGTCTGCTTTTAATATAATAAGGGCTGTTACAGCCTCTTGCCTGAGGGTATGCTGCTTGGACCAGTTCCCCTCCAGGTTTCTCCAACTTTCACTCCTTTTCTCCTTCACTCCAGCTCCCCTGCTTTGCTTTCACTGCTCAGCTCCTTTCTTCTAACTCTAAGCCCCTTGCTTCACTCTTTAACTTCTCTCTCTTTTCTTTTCTTTTTCTTTTTTTTTTTTTTGAGAGGCAATGGGGGTTAAATGACTTGTCCAGAGTCACACAGCTAGTAAGTGTCAAGTGTCTGAGGCTGGATTTGAACTCAGGTCCTCCTGAATCCAGGGCCGGTGCTTTATCCACTACACCACCTAGCTGCCCCTTAACTTCTCTCTCACTACCGTAGTCTCCTTAGCAAACCCCCTTTCTGTACTGTTATGATGAACCTCCAAGCGCTTCTTCTCTCACCGACCTCGTTGCATCCTCCCAGTCCTCCGATGTCCTCTTTCTGTCAGTCCTCCCTTACTGTCTGCTCCGTCAGTCCGCCCCCCTCAGCATCTCTAGTATCCCTTTCTCACTGACCTCTCGGCGTCTCTAGCCTCCCACCGACCTCCTTGCATTCCCTTAGTCCTCCAGCGTCCTCCTGGCGTCTCTAGCATCTCTTCCCCTCAGTGACCACCCAGCGTCTCTATTTATTAACCTTCTCTCCCCTCAAACCTCGGGTTCCCTGCACCCCCGCACATGCCAAGCTAATCCACCGGCCACGCTAGGGCTGTGGCCGGGGGGACTTGAGTCTGCCGTGCTGCACCACACCCAGGGCTCAAGGAGCCTGTGCCCCCTGCTGCACTCCCAGACCGGAGGCATTTAAGGCCCACAGGGCTTTTCAGCTCAGCTGAAGTGGAGGGAGAGGGGCACCAGCCCCTCTTACACAGAAAAAACCCCTGAGGGCCTAAGGCTTTTTCATCTCAGCCCAAAGGCAGGGTCCCCAAATCACAATAAATTCCCAAAAAGGAAGGTGGAGAACAGAGAGTAGGATCTACAAAGACAGGTTACAAAAGTTCAAGACCAAGGGGAGACTGAGCGGGCTTCAGGCTGGTGTAGAATTCACTCTTAAGGGAAATAAGCAGCAGTTCATAAAATCACAGGATCTGAGAGCCAGGGGTGGGAGGACCTCCAGGGCCGTCTAGTCCACCCCACCCCCCAGTCTTACAGAGGAGGAAACTGAGGCCCAGGGACAGGAAGAGACTTTTCAATCTCTCTCCTCTCTCTCTCTCTCTCTCTCTCTCTCTCACACACACACACACACACACACAGGATCCCAGAGCTGGAAGGACCTCCAGGGCCAAATGTCCATCTCCCCATCTCATAGAGGAGGAATCTGGTGCCCAGAAAAGTGTAGTGACCTGTCCAGGGTCACACAAGCAATGAGTGGCACATATGGCCCCAGAGTCAGTGCTCTTTACATGGTGGTGTCACCTGTTCTTCGCCTTTGAAGATGACTCGTGAGACCATGGCCCAGTGAGCCCTAGGAAAGCATCAGCTTCTGCCAAAAAGCCTTCAGTGACCACCAAGATGGGGTCCTGAGGAGGCACCGTTGGGTCTCAGGCTGAGGTGTTGGTCATGAGACTTTCTGAGTCCAAAAAAGGCCCAGGGGAGGGGTGGGACCTTCTGCCCAGAGAACGCTCAGTGTGGAACATGGAGAAAGGCATTCACAAGGAGATGCTGGTGGCAGCAGAGCCAGTGATGGATAGAAAGCCCAAAGCATGCAGCTCCCCCAGCTCCAGAGCTCCCTGTAGGTGAGTCTCTTTTTCCCAATTAAAGATGTTATCTCTCCTTCCCCCAGCACTTAGCTCCTTAAATCATCGGGGTATTGAATGAACCTCGATAGGGTAAAAGGCAGGGGAAACCGAATCAAGAGGCCAATCATGTTACTCATCACCAGTTGGGTAACTAGCTCAACTGACCAAATGACCAATACGAGGCTCACTTTCACAAAGGCTGGTGGGAATCACACAGAGGCTAATACAAGAGACACAACAGGTGCCTCAGAAACAGCCGATTGTTTGGTTAACGTAAGAGAAGGCCTTGAGGAACCAGCCAGGAGAGGAAGGTAGGCAGGTTGTATAGAAAACTGGGGCCTAGCTTGTGATTGAAAGAATGTCATGGGGAACACTGTTCTTTTGGCAAGAGGGACTTGGTAAAGAAAGGACTGAAGTCCAGGTTGTTGTGGTCACGTTACTGTGGATGGAGTAGAGGAGACAGAGGCAACCACCAAAGAAGTGAGTTGGAGGCATCGCCCTGTTTCCTGTTCTCGTGGAGGCATTCGGGGCTTTGGGGCCGGCCTGTCACCCTCCTGGTTTCAGAAAGCACAACTGCTTCATGGAGTGAGCAGTTTTCCCCGCTGAAAGAGTTTCTCCTTCGAGAAGCTGGTCAACTAGATAGATGCAAGGACCCTGTGGGGCTGAGACCTCCAAGGTGCTGAGACAGATGTAACTTGGCATGGATGCTGACTTGGGTAGGCCGGCAGAGAATGGAGTTATGCTGTCCAAGGCCTGTATGGGCAAAGTCTCCCTTCAGAGAAGCTGGCTGGAACCCATCTAGTTTTTACACATTCATATAAAGGTCCCCGGTGTCCGGGTTTCCAAAGGAAGCGTTTGGGAATCTTTGTTGCATAAATGCTAGAGAGCTGTACGGGTCATTGATGATGCCCATCCGTGAATTCACAATAAGTCTGGAACCCTCCCTTTTGTCTGACAGCCGGAGGAAATGCCACCACGTTGAAGTCCCGTCTTAGTTCCATGAAGGAAAAGACAACCAACATTCCTTTGAGGAGGAAGATGGTACATGGGGTGCTGCCGTGATATTGTCCCCACTGATCTGCAGGGTGTCCACCTCTGTCCTCTCCATCACTGTGGGCCTCCTGGTCTTCTAACATATCTTTGACTTGGCTAGGGACGCCTTCTACAAACATCGCTCATGGACCTGTGGAAACCCACTAAACACGAGCCGGACACAGCCTTCCCCACCATCTTCCCTCAGCCCGATAGAGACAGCCAAAGACCCTGAATCCCACAATCCCAGTAGAGATGCCACCTGAACCTGTCCCTGCAGGCGCCACATCTCCTGAAGACCCAGAAGAGAGAGTTCTTGTCACCCAAGAGCTTGACCCCGTCCAGCAGCTCAGTGTCAGAAACTGCTGTGATGTTATCAGTGGAAACGACAGTCAGGAAGAGGCCCAGTGGCTGCTTTATGACCACTCCCTAAGAACCATGGGATCTTTCCCTCTGACCTGCAGCCAGAGCCTCCCCCACTAGACTGGGAGCTCCTTGAGGGCAGGCACTGGCTGACTTTTTTATTTGATCAGACTTCCATCAGTCAACAGGCACTTAATCAAGTGTCTGTTCTTTGTCTGCCCCGTCCTAGGTACTGAGGAGCCAAGTCCAGTAAAACTCTCTACTTGCAAGGAGTTCATATTCTAAGCAAGATATCAAGCCCGAGTATAAATATACATCACATGCACACAAAGAGAACAAATCCAATTAGTACAAACAGCGTGGCTGATCTCCGTGTTTGGGAATTGTACGGGTCAGGAAAGGCCACCTGAGGATAACGCCTCTGCTGCATCTGAAAGGAGGAAAGAGACGCTGGGAAGGACACTTGAAGAGGGCAGGCTTGGGAGACAAAGATGTGTATGTGTGTAAGTGTGAGGATGAGTGTGCATTTGTATGTGTGAGCAAGTGTATGAGTGTGTTCATGTGAGAGTGAGTGAGTGTGCTTGTTTGTGGGTATGTGAGCAAGTGTATGAGTGTGCGTGAGTGTCAGAATGTGTACATGTTTGTGAGTGTGTTTGTATCTGTATGTGTGTGAGCAAGTATGAGTGTGTGTACATGTGTGAATGTGAGAATGAGTGTGTGTCTGAGCAAGTGTATGAGTGTGAGTGAGTATGTGTGCATGTTTGGGTGTGGGTGTATGAGTGAAAATGTGTATGTGTGTGAATGAGTGTGCATGTATGTGAGTGTATAAGTGTGTTCATGAGCCAGTGTGTGTAAGTGGGTGTGGGTCTGTGAGCAAGTGTATGAGTGTATGTGAAAATGTGTGCATGTTTGTGTTTATGTGTATTGTGTGAGTGTGTATTGTGTTAATGTGAGAATGAGTGTGTGCATGTATGTGAGCAAGTGTATAAGTATGTTCATGAGCAAGTGTGTGTGTGCATGTTTGTGTGTGTTTGTATATGTGTGTAAGCGAGTGTGAGTGTGTACATGTGTGAATGTGAGAATAAGTGCATGCATGTATGTGAGCAAGTGTATGAATGTGTGTGAGAATGTGCATGTTTGTATGTGTTAGTATGTGTGTATGTGTGTGAATGTGAGAATGAATGTATGTATGTGAGCAAGCATTTGAGTGTGTTCACGAGTAAGTGTGAGTGTGTAAGTGTGTGCATGCTTGTGTGTATGTGTGTTTGTGATTACATGTGTGAGTGAGTGGGTGTGTATGTGAGTGTGTACATTTATGTGTGTGAGTATTCATGAGCAAGTGTGTGAGTATGTGTGTATGTGCATGTTTGTGTGTGAGTATGGGTGTGTGAACAAGTGTGTGAGTGTGTGAAAATGTGTGCATGTTTGTGTGTGAGAGAGTGTGTGTGTATGTGTGTGTGCGCACATGCGTGTAACAGAGGAACCCAGCGTGGCTAGATCATAGAATCAAGGGGGAAGACACTCTAACACCTTCAGCTGTTGGCAACAAATGCTGTTCCTCAAGAGACACTTAGTTGCTATGATATTTGCTCAGACTACATAGAAAAGTGAAGTGTCCTTTTATTATTTTTTGTTTTGTTTTTTGTTGTTTTGTTTTGCAGGGCAGTGAGGGTTGTGATTTGCCCAGAGTCACACTAAGTGTCAAGTGTCTAAGGCCGGATTTGAACTCAGGTCCTCCTGAATCCAGGGCAGGTGCTCTGTCCACTGCGCCACCTAGCTTCCCCATAAAGTGTCCTTTTAAAAAGCACCTACTGTGTGCCGCACCTTGCTTTGTCCTTGTTGCCAGGTGGTTTCCTATGGGGGCTCTGTCTTCCCCAAGGAGCATGTGAGGGTCAAAATTTCATATTCCGAGCGTTATTTGGGTGACTCGCCTTAATATTGGGGTCCCAGAAATATAAGGGACCTTTAAGGTTTAACCCTCGCCTCTGAACAGCCCTTTTTTAGATATTTCTCCCAGGCCAATAAGAAAGGAGTGTCTAAGCTTTAGTTCACAAAAGGATCAGATTTTATTACTTGGGAATTAATTAAACAACAAAGGTGAAACTCATAAAAACCAAAGATAAGGAAATAGGAAAATGGAAATAACAGATAAATATTCTTAACTCTAAACTTAACCTATGCAACCCCAGACTGATTTCCAATTAAGTTAGTTCAAAGGAATTTAGGGGTTTCCGTCATTAACTCTCCCAAGCCTGAACAGCCCGCCAGACCGAGAACCAGCACACCCCACCTCAAGGGCCCAAGCAGAAAAGGAGAGCGAGCTTGTGCACCGGAAGTAGCCCGTCTCCCTTCCAGGAGCGTTCAATGTCCCCTCCCCCAAAAGGAGAGGTCCTTCAAAAAACTGCCTTCGTAATCTGGGGTGGGCCAGGTGTGGCCCCTCCCAAATGAGTTAGCTAAAAATGGGAATATTAATCCTTACCCCAAATAATTTTTGCCACAAGCAGATTGGATGACCTCCCTTATCGAAGTGCCCAGCACTGTGCCAGGCTCACTAATGGAGCCACAGCACCCCCACCCCCTTTGTGGACCATAATGCTCCAGCTTCAGTGCTCTGGTTGCCATCTTGGCTCAGCCATTTAACCCTTCTGGACTTAAGCCCATCACCCAGTCTCTCTGAGCACAAAATGGCGGTGAGCAGACTTGGGCTCCCCACCTCACGGTGCTGTGAGATCCAGGTGAGCCAGCGATAGAGCTGTAGAGCTCAGCTGTTATTCTTCCTTTCGTTACTCACAGCGCAGATGGTTCCCTGCCCTCAGGATCCTTACAGTCCAAGCCTGCCAACACAGACCGTGCTCAGCAGCAAGCATGGGAGCGCTTCTGACACAGTTCCTCCAGTGACGACCTAAGGATGAAGGAGCGCCTGGCTCCT
The DNA here is from genome assembly GCF_019393635.1 of Dromiciops gliroides. NCBI lineage: Eukaryota > Metazoa > Chordata > Mammalia > Microbiotheria > Microbiotheriidae > Dromiciops > Dromiciops gliroides. The sequence goes on from NC_057861.1 coordinate 5,347,482, forward strand.
CCCGGGTTGTGGCAGGTCCTAGCAAGGGCCTGGTTGGCTGCTGTGCCCACCCTCAGCCTGGGTAAATGCAGTAAGGCTTGCCTTGCTGGGGTCTGGCGCTGACCCCAGGCTAGCACAGCCTGGGCCCAGCCCCCAGGAAAGGCTTCCAGGGTGGGCCTGGTGGCAGGTTGTGGCTCCTGGCCAGAGAAGTGGCCACTAAGCTGTGAGCTATGTTTGTGGAGACTGTAAAGGCCCCTGGGCACATGTCTTCCCGGCCCCCCAGCCTAATAGCATCCTGTGAGCATTGGATTAAGGCACCCAGCCCTGCTGGGGCAGGTGTGTGGCACCATCACAGCCTCTGCCATGCTGTCAGGGTACTTCCACTCTTTCTCAGGGACCTTCTGTTTTCCAGAGTGCCCTCCTCCCACCAGCCCAGCCAGGTAATGAGTGCCCATATAATTCACCCACTTGGCTGGCGAGGAGCAAGCTCAGCAAGGGGAGAGGAGGGGACTCCAGTATGTTACAGATGACAAGAATCAGCCCCTGCTAGGGAGGCACTGCGGATTCAGTATGCCTATTGAAATGGGGCAGGGTCTGGGGGTGGGGACAGGTTTCGACTTTCTTCTGATCATTCCCTTCCCCTCTTTGCTGTGCCCAAGCATCCAGCCCTACTAGAAAGTGTCCAGAGCCGTTCCATGGACATTGGGCATTTGGAAGAAGCTGTGGGTGATGGGAAATCACTCCTCCTGTAACACCCTGGCCAGATTTTGCTTAAATCGAGCCCAGTATGGGCAGCCCCATACCAGGAAAAGAGAGGTCCATCTGCTGGCTTGAGGGCTGCACAGCCCAGACACGCTAGCCCTGGGCTTTCCTCATGCCCACAACCACAGGCGAGCGCCTGCCCAGACCCGACTCTCCCTGGCTATAGCCCCCTCCCGTGACCAAGGGCAGGCTCATCACTCTTTTTGCCAGAGGAATGATGAATATTTTCCTCTGTGTGACATGTAATCCAGTAACGTTCTTCTTGCGGAGTTATTTCAGAGGCTTAAATAAATTAGGTGTCTGCCCAGGGTGCCGAGCCCTCTGACCCATGACCTCATTAATCAAAATTGCTCTGGATTGGCTGCAGCGAGATTCCAAACCAGTTAACTCTTGGGGAACTCAGCCGTTTCTTTGGGAGGGGGAAGGGGATTTCAGCAGGGAGGTTGACAAAGCACAGAAATTTCATTTTTCACCAGGGTAAGACTGGTGACTTTTCTCAGCCGGCGAGATTAAACAGGTAGGCAAGCGAAGCAGCGAGATAAATGAGATTCTAAAGACGGGGGGATTGAGGGCAGAAAAATACCCAAGAGGAGGCGAGGAGGCACGGAGCCCTCCGCCAGATGTGGAGGCTACAGGTTATGGGGTTCCCTGTCAGCGAGAAAGTCCAAGTTGACAGTGACTCTCAGGAATGCCAAAGTGCTGGACAGATGTGAGGGTGCTTAATATGGGGGCTGAGGAGCGGAGCAATAGCTTGGAAAGTAGACCATGCCAAGGACCCACGTCAGAAGCTCGCTCTCTCTGTGTCCGGGCTCCAGCTTGCATCATTACTAGCCACGCATTCACCCTGGGACGCTCGAGGGAAGGATTGTTTGATCTTTGTATTTGTGTGTGCTGAGCCTGGCACATAGTAAGTGCTAGATCCTAAGTGCTTGTTGATCGATCCTCAGTTTCCTTATCTGTAAAAGGAGATCCTCCTTATGCAACTGGACCTCCTAGGCTTGTGTGTGGAGAAGGCCACGCTAGACTGGGTGTTGTCTCACAGGAGCCGCCTGTGGAGTATCCGAGTGACCCAGAAGGGTGAGGCGTGTTTACCAACATCCTGCCTATTGGGCAGATCCAAGACTGAACAGAGCAGTAAGCACACAGGGAGCATCCCAGGATCCGAATCCCAGGACTCTGAAGGAAACAGAGGGTCAAAGACAGAGAAGTGGTGTGGCTGGGGACCTGGGTTCCAGCCTCCCGGCTCTGGGTCAGGTGGACTCTCCCCTTGGGCAGGCATGCTGTCTCTGAGCCCCGATGGAGAGCAGCCCACCTGGCCCGGAGGGTCGCATGGCAGCAGCATTTTGTGGTGTGGTTCTCGGGGGGGGGGGCGGGAGGAGAAGCAGCTGACTCTCACGTTTCTCCACAGCCTGCCTCCAGCTCCTGTCCACTCCTGCTAGCCGGGTACGAGGACGGCTCGGTCATCCTGTGGAACGTCTCTGAGAGGAGAATGCTGAGTCGGCTTTCCTGCCACAAGGAGCCAGTCATGAGCCTTGACTTTGACGCAAGAAAGGCCAAGGGGGTGTCGGGCTCCTCGGAGAAGGTGCTCTGTGTCTGGAGTCTGGAGGAGCAACAGAACCTGAAGGTCAGGAGCCCGGGGCCCCGTGTCATTTATCCCGCTTTGCACTAACAGTCTGATAGGCTGAAAAAATATTTAGCCGTGGAGAGGAGTTGTTGCAGACCTCTGGCTAATTAATCACAGGGTGCTTGTGATACAAAAGGACTTGTCTGCAGCGTCTGGCGCAGGAGGGAGGGAGGGCTGGGATTTCTTCTCCCCAAACCATTCACATGACTGGGATTTTTTCTCAGGCCACATCCCATCTGTCTAAGGCGCGAAAATGAGCAACCGCCCGGTGCTTTTTAAAACACTCGAGAGCCACTGGTTGTTTGAGGAATCACAAACTGGCTTGTTGGTATAGGAAAACAAGAATAAGATAAGTTCACAGGCACCAAGCATGGGCCTAAGTCATCTGGAATAAGTCCTGCAGGAATATTTAGTTTGTGGCCGATTGAGTGGGAAGGGGTGGTCAGTGGCCACACGGGAAACAGTTGCCTGATGGAAATACTTGGGTCACGGGGTGCTGGAAAGAACCTTCAGAGTTTCTGTCTCTGTTGTGGAAAGTCTTTCCAAAATAACAGCGTGAATAGGCCTTCCCAGGGAAGGGACCAGAATCTGTCCGTGAGGATTTTCCAGGGCCCTCAGTGGGTATTCTGAGGGTCCATCCAGTGGCCACTGTCGAGGCCTGGAGACCGAGCTGCAGGAGGATAAGCTGAATGTGTGCAGGCCCCAGCAAGTCTTCTTGGGCTCATTCCGGGGCCCGAGAAGCCTCCTTCCACTGTGCCTCCGTCCTCTGAAAACGAAAGGCTGGAGAGAGACCTGGGGCTCCAGCTGGCCAATGGAGGCTTTCCCACAGGGATGAGGACGCCTTTTTCCAGCTTGCTGCTTCCATTCCCCCACCAGGAGAGGCCTATGTTGGGGGGCATTAGGAGAGTAGTAAGCAGAGGTCGCCTCAGGGCCGCAGGCTGGAGTTCTGGCTCCTGGCCTTGACCTCAGGCAAGTCCCCCCATCTCTCTCAGAGCCAGACCCCTCCTCTTTAAAGAGAAGGAGGTGCATTCCTCCAAGTCCCCTCCCAGCTCTTGAGGCCTGTGGATGCTTTAAAGGTCTTCCCATCCTGCCTTAGGGAAGTGGGTCCAGCAGCTCCTTCAGGCCCGACCCAAATCAGAGACGCCAGAATGGAAGCCAGAGGCTGTCTCACAGCCAGAAAAGAACCCTCTTCCCAGCCTGCCTGGAGGGCGGATCTTTGCTTGTAGGCCCCCGGTGAGAGGCAGGCTGCTGGTTCCCGAGAGAACTCAGGGATCCCCTGAGGAGCTCGCTAGATGGAAAGCCGGTGGGGCAGTCGTTGTTTTGAAATTCTCATCTGGGGGCAGCTAGGTGGCACAGCGGATAGAGCACCGGCCCTGGAGTCAGGAGTACCTGAGTTCAAATCCGGCCTCAGACACTTAACACTTACTAGCTGTGTGACCCTGGGCAAGTCACTTAACCCCAATTGCCTCACAAAAAAAAAAAAAGAAAGAAAGAAATTCTCATCTGTGTGCGGGCAGCCACTTCTCCTCGTTCGGTCTTTCTCACCCAGGTGCCTAACTCGATGTCCGGCACATCATGAATGCTTGCTACCCACACAGTCACCAGCCTTGAGAACCACACGGGGCCAGCCTGCAGGCCTTGGGGAGGGGAGCTGGAGGCAGCCAGTGCCACTCTGGGACGCCTCTCGTTCTCAGGACAGCTTTCCGCCTGCTGGCCCTCTGGGGCCAGTCGGGACCAGCCTGATCCCTCTTGTGCATGCTTCTCCCAAGCCTTCCCTGGAGGATGCCCATCTTCTGGAATACTCACGGGACTGCCCACAGTGCTGCCCGCTGGGGTGCTCTGACCGGGAGGGAGGACGCCTGCCTCTTCTGGACAGGGCTCCAGAGGCAGACGAGCAGGATGAGCCTGGGCAGAGGGCAGGGAGCGGTTAAAATGGACCTGCAGCCTTCTCCCAGGGGAGGCTGCTTGTGCCAGCCCAAGAGGGTAGTTCTGCAGGAACACCCCATGTTAAATGCCACTTTCTCACGATAAAGAATGGCTACCACTGATCATTCAGTTGGGCCCAGGACCTCCTGAGGTCTTAGCAGCCCTGTCCCAGCCCCGCCCACCCCGGGCAAGGCCTCTCTCTGTGAAAAGTCTCGATAAATAATTTATTTTTCATTTTATTTTGTATGTGGTTGATAAATACTTTGGCTGATTGAGAAGGACTCTCACGTCTGTGACCACAGTTAAGACTCATAGTCGAGGAGCAGGGCTGGCCAGGAGCTGGCGCTGAAACCAGGAAGCTCTGGGTTCTAGCCCTGCCTCTGACTCATTCTGTCTGGGTGGCCCTGGGCAAGTCACCTCACCTCTTGGGGTTCTAGAAGTGGCATTGGGGGAATCTAGTGGAATGGGTGGAGGGAGTGCCCTCACCTGGGAGTGCTACCCAGGCTCCACCTGGTCACAGCGCCCCCATGCAGCCCCAAGGCTTCACTGCCCGGCCTGGGGCCATATTACAAAGGCTTGGCTAACACCACAGCTGGGGCAACGTGGTGCTAGAGGCCCAACGGCTCAAGGGGTTGCCTCCTCCGCGAAGCCTCCCCTGATCTTCTCTCTCTCAGTGGTGACTCAGACCCGAGCTCTTGGTGCCTTGCATATAGAAGGAGCTCAGTAAATGTTTGCTAAATGGAATTGACCTGAATGGGGATTCCAACAGCATAATCATGCAGGGGTTGAAGCAGAGGGATGATGCTGGCTGTCACCACCTCAGACACGCCCAGTGGATTGGTCCTGGGAGAGTCCCTTGACCACTGTCTTCCTCAGCTTCCTCCTTTGTCGAATGGCATAATAATTGGATCAAATGAGCTAATATTTGTGAAGTGCCTGGCACAGAAATGTTAGCTGTTATCAATATTATTGTCATTCAGGTGTTTGGCACCATGCGTGGCACAGAGACAGTGCTGCGGGCATGTGGCTATCATTATTACTAGTATGGTATAATGGAAAGAGCTCTTGATTTGGGGTCCAAGGGGCTGACCTTGAATCTCAGCCTGACTCTCTCCTGCTTGGGTGCTGGTGACTCAACGCCTGCCCCTTTCTCACCCTTGGCCTTCTCGTCTCAGAGGAAGGGTCTGGACTCCACGATGTCTCAGATCCTTCTGGGTCGAAGCCCTGTGATGGCCAATAAGGCTGCTTTCTTAAGAGAGAACGTCGCCCCTGTCCCAGCCCAGGCCCCCTTCTCCCCATGGGTCTTCAGCATCCTCTGGCAGCAGCAGCAGCAGGAAAGAACTGCTGCCCACCGCTGCCACTGCCCCACTCATTTAGGCCAGCTCTGCTTCTCTCTCTTACGGCAGCTTGAAGTGGGGACCAACAGCTGCTCGAACTTAAACCTTAAATTTATAGCGCGCCTTCTAGTGCAGAGCTAAAGTCTGAATATATTAATGAATTTAAAAGTTAAAACAGAAGGGAGCTTGTCAGAGAGATGCGTGTGGACGGGCCTTGCAAGGGGCCTCTCCCATCATCGGGGAACATGAAAGGGGGAAGGCAGCTTTCCAGGCCCCCCATCAGCAGGCGCTGCACAGGCTTTGCCAGGAGGGGCCTGAACAAGAGAAAAGAGGAAAGCTGATCCCGTGCATGTTAACCCAACGTCGGGGTGAAAGCCCACCTCCGAGCGAGCCACTCAATGTTTGCAGGTTTGAGCAACCTCCAGCCCATTGGGGGAGACGCATCTGGTGACTGACTTTGCCTTGGTGCTGTTTCTGGAACGGGGCAGCCCACCGAGCCAGTCTCTCTAGCGGTGTTATCTTGGGCAAGCAGAGCAGATGGACCGTGAACTTATGAGGAGACTAGAACCGGCCAGATCCCCCAAGAGAAACCACACAGTTTAGGGACACCGAAACGTCTGCTGCTGTTAGCACCCATCTTTTTAAATGCCATTTTTCTTCAGATGATGTGCTGTGGCTGAAAAATGGGTAACCTGCCACCCCCCACACACACCCCCGAAAGCCAACAAATCTACAAAGTAACCTTCTGGTAGCTTGATTGGCATGGCGCAGAACACACCAATGAATTTAGGTCGTATTTTCATTCTTATATTGACTTATCCTACCCAGGAGTAATTCCTATTTTCCCAGTTATTGAGATCTATATTTTATAACTACTGTGTGCATCTTGCTAGCTAGATTCCCAAGGAGTCAATTCTTTTGTTCAAGGATTTATTTATTCTGTAGTTATTTTAAATCTTGGTTCTTCTTCTTTCTCTTCCTGCTGGGTTTTATTGATATTACATGGAAATGCTGATGATTTGTGCAGATTTCTTTTACTGCCTGCAGGTTGGCTGAAGATGCTCATTGTGATAACATTTTAGTCAGCTCCCCAAGGCTCTGTAAGTACATTGCCTCGTCATCAGCAAAAAGAAGACTTCTTCCCTGTTTGCTGGGGCTGCCCCTCAGCTCCTTTGTCCTGTCTTACTGCTATAGCAGGCATTTCTAGGTCTGTGCCAAGGAGAAGTGGTGACAATGGACACCTTTGTTTCACCTCTGCTCTTAGTAGACAGGATTCTGTTGTTCGGGTGATTCCGGAGGGGTTGGCCGTCTCCTTCTCCAGCTCATTGTACAGATGAGGAAATTGAGGCAGACGGGGTGAAGTGACTTGCCCAGGGTCACACAGCCAGGAAGTATCTAAGGCTTGGAAAGAGGAGTCTTCCTGACTCCAGCCCCAGCACTCTTCTGTGCCACCTAGCTGACCTGGAAAGGATTCTAGTTTATTGCTGTTATATATAATGCTAGCTCTTGGCTTTCAAAAATGGTATAGCAATGTGGAAGTAGTTAGACTTAGACCGACAGCTTCATACCTTATACCAAAATCAGTCCAAATGGATGCATGAACTAGATATAAAAGGTCACATCAAAACATATTAGAGAAAGATGGGGGAGGGATTACCTACAATAGGAAAAAAGGGAGGGTCACAAAAGAAAAACTGGATCATTTTACTAATAAAATAATTATTAGGAATAATAAAAATTCAGAGTTCTGTACAAACATACTCAATAAAATTCACATTAAAAGAGAAGCAATTAACTGGAAATCTTTGATATAAGTTTCTCTAATAAAAGTCTCATTTCCAAGATGTATAAGGCACTGATTCCAGTTTATAAGAAAGAGCAAAAAAATAGTAACTTTATGTGGTGGCAAAAAAAAAAAAATGGGAACTAAGGGGATGCCCATCAGTTGAGGAATGGCTGAACAAATTGGGGCATATGAATATAATGGCACACTATTGTGCTGTAAGAAATTAGGAAATAAGTTATTTTAGGGAGACGTGAAAAATATATATTATTGAAGGAGACCCCATAGCATCAACATGATAAAAATGAACAATTCTGAAGATATTTATGAACAGATGAAAAATCAGTCATATGGTAACAGCAACACTTAACACCTTTAAAAGCCACAGGAGCCACAGTCAGCAGTGGCCATCCACAGTTCCAGAGGACAGACTGTGAACCTTGCTACCCACATCTCCACACAGAGGTAAAGGATTCTGCCTCCAAAAGGAGACATGCATTTTTTTTTTAACATGGCCAGTGAGGGAGTTTGTTTCGCTGCATATTTATTACAAGATATTTGCTTTTCTTTTTTCCCCAATGGGGTAAGGGAGAGAGAAAATAGATTTCTGTAAACTAGACTTCATCAAGGACGCACACAACCAGAAAACAAGGTAAAGCAGCTTTAATGTGGCCAAGGGGTGAGGAATCCCAGATAAACATCAGAAAATCCCTATGAACTGATACAGTCCAGTGAGCAAAACTCTAAGGACAGTATACATGGGGATCACAACAGTGTGAATGAAAAGATTGCTCAGAGAAAACTGAAAAATCACTGATGACCCTAAGGTACCCCCTTCTCTCTCCTCTACAGAATGCTGATGGTCACTTGTAGCCTGTTTTTTACTTAACTCTTATTGGGTTTTGGGGGGCGGGGGTTTGGTGAGGCAATTGGGGTTAAGTGACTTGCCCAGGGTCACACAGCTAGTGTTTAGTGTCTGAGGCCAGATTTGAACTTAGGACCTCCTGACTCCAGGGCCGCTGTTCTATTCACTGCACCACCTAGCTGCCCATTTAACTCTTATTGTAAGGGAGTGACCATTTTGCGGGGAAAGGAGATTATTTCTATCAATATTAGGGTACAAAAACAAAAGGAATCGGAAGCTATTTTTTGATGACACATGCTCAGGTTGACTGTGGCATCAGTGTCCCTGAAAGGTCAGAAGAAGCAAAGGAAGGCATCTAGTGTGTTTCATGGCTCTGCTGGAAAAGGGATTTGGACATTGGAACCACAGAGTGGGGAGGTGTGAGGAGCCGTGATCTCTCAGAGGAGCAGCTTGCTCACGGCCCAGAACCAGGGGGCTCTTTGGGCAGCAGCTTTGACTCGCCTTATGGAACTTCTCACGGTGACCGCTCATCCCTGAAGGTCTTTGTAAGATGGCCCAAGAAGAGACGTGTCTCAAACCCTGTGAGGAGGAGGACTAACAAAGGCACAGATGATTTTTTTCTCGTTCTGCGAGTGCGCTTGTAAATCCGAACCAGATGGGCCCTTCTCGTTACTGTACATTCCGACCCCCTGAGGTAATGCTTGGGGTGGGAAGCCACTCGGCGACCCCTTCCCCTCCGTTCTAGGTTAGCCTCCCCGGACAGGGCTTCGGAAGTGATCATAGGCCCCTCAGCTTTCACCTCCAAGCCCTCCTCAGGCTCCCACGTGTAGACGCCGTCATGCTGAAAGCCGCCACCTCTTCATTCGGATGTGGGCAAACCGAGGCATCAACACATCTCAAGCTGCTGCCCCAGTCGGACGGTGGACCCCTCATCAGCTGCTTTTCAGCAGCACTTTGCTTTCGAAGGAAAAGAAAGCCGAGATGGGGGAAGTTTACAGTCAAGTCCAGGTGGCGACCAGACCCCATTCCTTCCCCTTCCGCACTTGTGGCAATGCTCACGAGCCTTAAATAATGTTCAGACTTATATTAGCTGGATTCTTAGTCCTCCAGTGATCGTGAGGCCTTTCTCCCTCCCCCGCTCCCTGTCAGCCTCAGTCGGGGGCTCCCGTCCAAACCCTGCTCCTGCTCCTGGCCCTGGGTGACCAGAGGCAGAGCCCGTCTGACCTCTGTGGACTTGAGCGCCTCTCGCTGCAAACCAGGAATGACATGTTGCACCTTCCTTACTTTTAGTGGCTGCCAAGCCGGCTGGTTTAAAAATAAATACATAAATAAGGAACCCAAGCTTCACAGAGGTAGAAAGAAGACTCCTAGCCCAAAGGTAGACTTGCAGCCCAGAGGGGCCCAGCACACTGGGAAGCCAGAAACTCTCAGCCTCCATTTTACATGGGACCGGAGACCTTGGAAACACAAATTAAGTAAGAATTTGCTTTCATAGAATCACAGAATTTAAAGGGATCTTTGCGTCCCAGTCAGTCCTGGGAAGGAATCCCCCTCCTCCTCCCACATCCCAGTCGACCTGGGGGCCTGGAGCAGGCCCTCTGTGATGTGGCCCATCTCTGCCTGCCTAGGCCTCTTCTCCAGGGTAAATAAACTTCCCTGTTCTTGTCCCCCATCCTCCCATGGCACGCCCTGCTCCCGACTCCCCAGAGGCCCTCTAACTCCTCAGTGCCCAGAGCTAAAGACAGCGCCCCATGTGGTCTGTCCTTGGCCTGGATGTTGGGCCCCCATGGTACATGCTGAGGCCCAGGAGCCCTCTGGGCAGCAAACAGCATGTCGACTCTGGACTTGGCAGGCACCAGAACCCAGGCCCGTTCTCCTGGTCACTGGCTGCCCGGGTGTGCTTCCCCTCTCTTGACTTAGGACTGGCCTTTTTTTAGCCCAAGTATAAGATTTCTGTTTATCCCCACCAAGTGCCAGCTCGATCGATGTGAACCAGGCTCCCGCCTCGTCAGGTTCTTTGGGTCCTGGCATGGCTGTATTAGCTCCCTCCCAGTGTGGTATTGTCTGCACATGGGACGAGCGTGCCATCCAATCTACAGAGAAAGACGTCTGGCTGTCTAGGCCCAGGGTGGATTCCCAGACTGCTCCAGTCGAGGTCTTTGCATCTTTAATAAAGAGGGCCCCCCTTCTCCAATTCCTCCCAGTCCCTCCTCTCCCAGCTCCCCTCAGAAACAGAAGGAGAAAGCTCTAGGCACCATTTCCAAGGACTTACCTAATCAGCGAGCACTTCTTTACACTGTGGATACTGTGGCTCATTCATCCCTAGGATGGCGGAGTCCAGGGGGACTAGGCAGAGGCCTGGGTCATCTGCCCGTCTCTGGCCCTAACTGGTCATCGACCTCGGGCAAGTCAGCTCCCTCTCCGTGCCCTCTCACAGAGGAACCCTGTTGGGAAGAGCGGTGAGACGAGAGTGATTTGTCATCCCACACAGCAGGATGGAGCATGTCCAATCAGGATCTAGCAGGTGCTCATTGGATCGATTGTTGATTGAGAGGTGGGAGGGCCCTTAGAACCAAATATCAAGACTGAGAAAGAACTTGAGGACAGAGGATGTCTTCGTGGGAGGGGCCTTAGGATGCAGAAGGTTAGGGATGTCACTTGTTTTACATGACTGCCTATTTATAACAGATTTCATGCTTCTTTCTCAGTGGGTGAGGGAAGGGGAGATAAGAGGGAAAGGGTTTGGAATTGAAAGCACAGTGGAATTGTTCAAGAAAGCGACTGCAGCAGTGTGGCGAGAGATGAGGAAGGTCTTCCCATGGGATGATGCCAGGGAGGGAAAGGGATAGAGATGCTGGGAAGGGACAATGCCAAGATTTGGCCACTGACTGCCCACGGGTGGATGCCTCACGCCTCCCCTTTTTGTATCTGTCTGCCCTGTGTCTATCTTGTAGGCAGGTAGGCTTTTACACATCATCTTGTCTGTTAGGATGCCTAGTCCTTGAGAGCAGAGACTGCGGCTGAGGGTGGGAGCTGTTTAATCTTTGCCTTTCTCTATATCCCCAGGGACTGGCCCACAGTCAGTGCTTATTGCCTGGCCCTAGGCTGGGAGCACAGGTGACTGGGAGGATGGTGGTTCTCCCTGACAGTAATGGAGACTTTGGGAAGAGATGGGGTCTCGTTATAAGGGGTCTGTTGAGGGCTTGTAGTCTGAGGGACCGAATAAGGAAGGCAAGGCTCATCACTAGAAGGTCAACCAAGGCATGGAGGGCTAAGAATCCCCCCAGAGGAGGGAGCACGATGCTGAATACACTCAGGACAGACGCTTTTTGAGTCTTCCAGTCAGTCTGGAGACCCCGTCGTCCCATCTCCTTGGTGACTCTTAGAGGGCAAGACTGAGCGCACAAGACTCTTCACTCAGCGCCCCCATTACTGGGCATGTGGTAAAGGCCTTGTTGAGACAACAGTGACAAGATGCCCCTCCCCCGGGCTCTTTCAGTAGAGACAGCCACAGCAGCTGGGAGCACTGAGCAGAGCCCCGAGCAGCCCCAGCTTCTTCTGTGACTCAGCCCAGAGACACTGAGAATGTTGTCGTGTCGTGTTGTGCATTTTTGTGAACGTAAACTGAGTGTTTCATCCAACCCCTTCCCAGTCTGGGGAGCCCTGAGCTGCTGTGAGCACCAGCACTTTGTGAATAACACGGGGCCTTCATCTTGGCCTCCCTCTCCATCCAGGGCTCCATGTTTCCACAGCACTTTTCAGGTGTTAATTTGTTAATTCGCCTAAGATCCCTGTGAAGTAGGTGGGCATTGTTAGCCCCATTTTTGCAGATTAAGAAACTGAGTGGAGACACTTAATGCCAGACTTGTCAGTGACAAAGCTGGGATTAGCTCAGCCAGTCCCTCCTTCACGGCCTCCACCTCAGGCAGGAAGGCCTCGCTGCTCCTGCTGGGCAGACCGGGCGGGTTGGGTTAAGCCTTGCCTAATCATAACAGGCTATGATAATGGGACTGCGTCAAAAGTGTTGGTCCCATTAGAACTTGGGGGAATGGGGCAAACAAGCATTTTTGTAGCGCCTTCTGTGCGCCAGGCCCTGTGCTAAGCCCTCTACAAGTACCCCATTTGGTCCTCACAACAACCCCGAGAGGTAGGTGCCCATGGCCAGCCCCCACCCTCAGGACCCCCTTCAAATGGCATCTTTCTGGGCGTGGTAGCAGTGAGTAGCTGGGATTGGAGGAGGCCTTTTTTCAGGCCCCTCTTTTCAACTCTTCATCAAGTGTGGAATTGGAGGAGATAAATGTCAAACCCTGCTTTGTTTCTGGTCTTTGAAAACTTGATAAGCCCCTCTGTTTTATGGGTATCGTGTACATGTGACCTATTCAGTTGCCCCCTTTTTTACTTACCTGTTCTGTGCTTAATTGATTGATTTGTTTTTAAATCACCTTCATTTCCATATACTTCCCTCATCACAGTCATCCCATTGTAACAAAGAATTTAAAAGAAAGGAAAAATAAGCAGTTCAGTAAAACTAACCCGATTTGACAGTATTTGCAATATTCCACACCTGTAGACCCCCACTTCTGCAAAGAAGGAAGAGAGGTACATTATCTTTATCCTCCTTTGGGTACAAGCTTAATCATCATGACGATAATCCCATAATTACACAACATTCAGTTTTGTTTTGTTTTTTATTATTTCCAGTCATATTTTTGTCATCATATACGATAGCTTCTTGCTTCTGCTCACTCTACTTTGCATTAGTTTATACGCCTCCCCCTATTTCTCTGTATTCTTCCGACTTTTTCATCATTTCTTAAGACAGAGTTGTTGTTCTTGCTGCTGCTGTTCATCCTTTATTCTAAAAGAAGACTAATGACATCATGCAGGTGATACCTTGACTTGAGCATGAATTAGATTTAAGCAAGGCAAAATAATATTTTGTTGGAAAGAATGTTGACCAAAGACTCAAGAGCCAGTCCTAGGACCTATGTTCCAGTCTCATCTCTGACCTCGAGCAAGTCAGATGAAGGCAGGGCAGCTAGATGGCGCAGTAGATAAAGCACTCGCCCTGGATTCAGGAGGACCTGAGTCTTGACACGGACTCAGACTCTTGACACTGACTAGCTGTGTGACCCTGGGCAAGTCATTTAACCCTCATTGCCCTGCTCCCCCCAAAAAGTAAGATGAAGGCGTGGGAGTAGATGGCCTCTGAGGACCCTCCAGCTCTGTTGGTTCAGCCATCACCCAGTCGATGAGCATCCACTCTGATCCCAGCAGTTTGCTCCTCATTCCCCTCTTAAGACATGTCCTAGGGAAGTGATGTGTTTTTATAAAAATCAGCTCACCTGTGGGACTCAAACACGTGCTCACGGCATCGCAGAATGTGAGACTTGGAAGGCCCCTCCGAGGGCCTCCGGACATTCGGCAGAGAGCACTCTAACCCTCAGGAAGGCTCTTCTGTGAGCTCCCAGGGTCGGTGGCCACATCACAGGCTTCCCCTCCTCTGGGCCTCAGGCAGGAGAGTCAGAAAAGTGTCCTGGAAAAGATGGTGCCTGAGCTGACCTTCAGAGTTTGGAGAGGGCAGGAGGCCATTCTGGGCCGAGCCTGAGCCAGAGGGCAGTGATGGGAGATAGGGCTGGAGAGACAGGGTGGTGTCTGGCCGCAGAGGGTCAGACCTCCATTTGTCCTATGCCCAGGCCCCTCTAGGCCTCAGCTCTGGCCGTCTCCTGTGCCAGGATCCTCTTCTCCCTCAGCTCCATCTCCCGGCTTCCTTCAGGTCCCAACTACAATCCCACCATCTGCAGGAAATCTTTCTCAGCCCCTCTTATTCTAGTGCCCTCCCTCTGTTAATTATTCCCATTTATCTTGCACAATTCCTGGCATACAGTAAGCACTTAATAAAATGAGTGAAAAGAATAGTTTGTGGTTGTTCAGTTGTGTCCAACTCTTCATGACTCCATGGATCACAGCATCTCAATACTCTCCACGGGGCTTTCTTGGCAAAGAGTGCTTTACTATTTCCTTCTCCAGTGGATTAAGGCAAACAGAGGTTAAGTGACTTGCTCAGGGTCACACAGGTATGAAGTGTCTGAGTCCAGATTTGAACTCAGATCCTCTTGACTCTAAGCCCAGCACTCTATCCCCTGGGCCACCTAGCTTCCTCTTTAAAAAGAATTAAAAAAAAAAAAAGCTGTGCGTAAAAAATATTGTTCTAACAACATGTGAAGGTGGGGCTGGAGAGGAAGAGTAGACAGAGGTGGGAGGACTTGTTGGGAGACTTTTGGAACGGTCCCAGTGACTGTTAATGGAGGCTTCTATGAGGGAGGTGCTGATGCTAACAGAAACAAAAAGGGCATGTATCCTAGGGATGTCACACCAAGGCATGGATAGGACCTAGTACAGTAAGCTCCAGGGTAAGGTCTAGGAGCCAGGTGAAGTCTAGGAGGGAGACAAAAGGTCACACTGCAGAATCTGACTCTCCTCCCGCATCCTGTCTTCCTCTTCTTCCTCCTCATCTCCCCTCTTCCTGCGCACTCTGGGGAGTGGCTCACCGGCTCAGTGGGTTTTTCTTACTTGCAAGACTATTTTAAGCAACTCACAATGCATTCTTCCCTCTCTGCATTCCTTCTGTAGGTTTGCAGAACTCAGGAGCTCACCAATCCCGGCATTGCGGACGTTGCCATCCGGCCAGATGGGAAGATCCTGGCGACAGCGGGCTGGGATCATCGCATTAGGCTCTTTGGCTGGAAGCAGCTGAAGCCCCTGGCAGTGCTGGACTACCATAGCGCAGCTGTCCACTGTGTGGCCTTCTCTGATCCTGGGCAGCCGAGCGAGCAGCTGCTGGCCGGTGGCTCCAAGGACCAGCGCATCAGCGTTTGGGCAGTGTACAACCAGACCTGAGAGGAGGCCCTGGTGGGCCCTTCCTCTGTCTCTCTCAACAAGGGCCCCCAGGGGTGGTGATGAACAGGGGCTGGACTTGGCTTGGCAGTGGTTTGTATGAACTCAGCCTGGACACACTTATCTTTTCTTTGTATAAGATATTTGAGGTCCAGGTGAGGTCCCACAAGACACTCAGCCTGGTGGAGAAAGCTCTCTTTCCAACTGGGTCTCATGTCCAAGATACATAAGAAATGGATTGAAGTTTCTAAGAATAAGAGTCATTCCCTAATAGATAGGTGGTCAGAGGATATGAACGGGCAGTTTCCCAAGAATCTACACCATCAATAGCCATGTGAAAGAAATGGTCCACGTTACTAATGAAGAACTGCAAACTTAAGCAATCGTGAGGTTCCATTTCACAGCCGTCAGACTGACAAAGGTGACAAAGGGGGGAAATAATAAATGCTGCTGGGGCAGTGGGGAAGCGCCTTTGTGGGGGCTGTGAATGGTCCTCCCATTCTGGAAAGCCATTGGGAACTATGTCCAGAGAGTTACCAAGGTACGGATCCCTTTGACCGAGTGACAACCGCTCCTAGGCCTGTCCTCCAAAGGATCAGAAAGGGGTACAGATGGACAAAGATGTCTGTAGCAGCTCTTTTTCTGGCAGCAAAGAACTGGAAACTCAGGTGCGTGGCTGAACAAATTGTGACATGGGAATGTGATGGAACTGTTGTGTTATAAAACGAAGGGGTTGGTCCCAGAGAAACCTGGGAAGACTTGTACGAACTGATGCAGAGGCAAGGAAGCAGAACCAGGAGAACAGCAGGATGGTAAGGCCTGGGGACTCTGCAGGGTGCCACCCACCTCCAGACAGAGCCCATGGATCGGTAGGTTTCGTACACACCCAGTGCAGGAATTTGTTTTGCTTGACTGAGGATTTCGTTGTTTTGTTTTTTTCCTACTGGGGCAAGGGAGGTGGGAGGGAGAGGAGATAATTTTTTTTTTCTTTGCAGGGCTGTGGGGGTTAAGTGACTTGCCCAGGGTCACACAGGTAGTAAGTGTCAAGTGTCTGAGGTCAGATTTGAACTCAGATCCTCTTGAATCCAGGGCCAGTGCTTTATCCACTGCGCCACCTAGCTGCCCCTGATAAATTTTTGTTAAGTGAAAAAAAAGGGCTGGGATGGATGGGGGAACACTCATGGCCCAGGATAGCCTCATCACTGTCTCTCTAAGGAGGGTAACTGTGCTCCCATGGGGGAATCCAAGATCAGATGTCTCCATGACATAAGGCTTTTTTTTTCTTTAAGCTTTTGTTTTTCTTTTTATCTTTTTTAAAATAATAAACATTTTTGTTTAGTTTTGAGTTCCAAATTCTATCCCTCTTTCCCCTCCCCCCTCCCTGAGGTGGTAAACAATCAGATATGCATTATACGTGTGCAATTATGTAAAACATGACCATATTAGTCATCTTGTACAAGAAAACTTGAATAAAAGAAAAAAAATGATAGAAAAGTGACAAATAGCCTGCTTCAGTCTATGTTCCATCAATATCAGTTCTTTCTTTGGAGGTGGAGAATATGTTTCATCGATGGTCCTTTGGGATTGTCTTAGATCATTGAATTGTTGAGAATAGTCATTCATCATTCTTCATCAGACAATATTGCTGCCCCTGTGCACAATGTTCTCTTGATTCTGCTCTCTTCACTATACATCAGTTCATACAAGTCTTTCCAGGCCTTTCTGAAGTCATCCTGCTTGTCATTTCTTAGAACACAACAATATTCCATCACCATCATATACCACAGTTTGTTTAGCCATTCCCCAATGGATGGGCATTCCTTTGATTTCCAATTCTTAGCCACCACAAAAAGAGCAGCTAGAAATGTTTTTGTACAAATAGGTCTGTTTTTCTTCTTGGGGATTTCTTTGGGCTATAAAGCTAGCAGTGGTATTTCTGGATCAAAGGGTACACACAGTTCTATAGTCCTTTGGGCATAATTCCAGATTGTTCCAGAATGGTTGGATCAGTTCACAACTCTACCAACAATGGATTGTTTTCACACATCCCCTCCAACATCCAGTATTTTCCTTTTTTTGTTCTGTTTGCCACTCTGATAGGTGTGAGGTGATACCTCAGAGTTGTTTTAATTTGTATTTCCCTGATCAATAGTGATTTAGAGCATTTTTTCATAAGACTATAGCTAGCTTTGATTTCCTTGTCTGAAAGCTGCCTGTTCATATCCTTTGGCCATTTATCATTTGGGGAATGACTTGTATTTTTGTAAATTTGACTCAGATCTCTGGATATTTGAGAAATGAGGCCTTTCTCGGAGATACTTGTTGCCAAAATGCCCATTGTTCTGCTTTCCTTTGTGCAAAAGCTTTTTAATTTTGTAGAATTAAAATGATCTATTTTACATTTTGTGATTCTCTACATCTCCTTTGGGCCTACATTCTTCCTCTGTCCATAAATCTGATGGACAGACAATGCCATGCTCTCGTACTTTGTGTGGCTTTCTTTGTGCCATGAATACAACCTGAAGCCCGGCTTCCTTGAACAGCTCTCATTTCCTTGTGTGCTTTAAGGCACCTCCTCCAAAGCACTCTCTGCTTTGATGCCCTCTCCTAGCCCAGAGCAGACCATCTCAGGAAAGTGCCAGCCCCTAAATGCCCTGGGAGCTGGCAGAGCTTTGAGTAACTCCCGATGTGGGTGTCAGTCTCAAAGGCATCTCTCTAGAAGATTGGCCACCTATGAATGTGGGGCCTCCCCACAGATAAAGAGTTTCCATTGATACTCATTTAGCAAGGCTTTTAAAGGCTGACATCTTATCAGATTCCAGGAAGGATACCAGAGGTCCCATTAGGGACAGGACATTCCTGCCACGTTGTTGTGTGGCAGCAATCAGTGAACTCGGTGAATATTTCCTATGGTCCCATTTAGCCATGAGTTTAGACTGACCCCAGAGGAAGCCATGGTCTAAGCAGGGGGATGGTGGGAAATGCAGATGACTGTAATACACAGTGGTGCCGGGTAAGTACTTAAGGAAATGAAGGGAGGAAGGAAGGAAGCGAGCCTTTGTTAAGCATCCACTGTGTACCAGCATCTCAGCAACCCAGGGAGGAGGGTAGGTACTATTCTCCTTGTGTTACAGGTAAGAAAACAGGCAGGCAGGTTAAGTGACTTGCCCAGGGTCACACAGCTCATAAATATCTATCTGAGACCAGATTTGAACTCATGTTCCTGGCTCCAGGCCCAGCACACTAAGCCTTGGTTTTTCTTCCTCTTGTGGAAAAGGCTTTGGGTCCAATCCCAAATGAGGTCATGAAGACTTAGACATAACTAAAATGACTGAATATCAACCATCAAGGACCACATAAAGGCTCATCCAGTGAACAACCACCACCACGACGTAAAGACCCAGCCATCTAATCGGCACCATAGGTTAAAAAAAGGTACCCTGCCCACGTTTCTCCAGGGAGATGGGAAATGAGCACACATGGCCACAATGCAAGATGGAATATGGTTGTTAGAATGGGTCCTCAGGAACCAGCCTGGGGCACCAGGCCAACGTGTCCCACTCCCATCGAGGGTGTGTGACTGTCCAGGAAATCCTGCAGAGGAGGGGGGCAACAGGCCTGCTCATGGAGGTTCATGGAGCTTGGACACCTGCTGGTCAAGTGCTGATGAAGGCAAGCCCCTCCTCTCTGATTTCCTCTTCTTAAAATGGGGACGATGAGACTCGCATTGCCTTTCCTCAAAGGATTGTGAGGAAGGTGCTTTGTAACCTGGGGAGCTGGGAAGAAATGGGAGTTGCTCTATATATCTGATATCCTTGAACAACAGTGCCTGGCACATAGTAGGTGCTTAATAAATGCTTATCGATTGATTGACATGGTAAAGAGCCTACCAGGCTTGGCCACTGAGAAGCACCTCCCTTGAACTCCCTTTGTTCTTTTCATAAGACCTTAGTATCATGAGGTCCAGAATTAGATTGTAAACTCCTTGAGGGCAGGGCTTGTCTTTTACCTCTCTTGCATCCCTAGCTTAGCACAGTGCCTGGCACATCGTAGGCACTTTATAAATGTTGGTTGATGATTAATTGATCGAATTGGAAAGAACCTTCAAAGAGTCCAGTACCTTCACTTAGCAGAAAAGGAAACTGAGCCCAGAGAGTGTGAGTGACTTGCCCAAGGTTGTAAGTAGTGGAGTTGAAGCCCCAACTCAAGAGTTTCTCTCACTGCCAACCCACTGCACCACCCAGGCAGCGGGAAACTTGGCTCTACAACTGGCTGTGAGGTGAGTGGCAGCATACAAGGAAGGAGGCCCTGGAAATGACTGGAGAGACCCAGCCGCATGGACAAACACCCACTTCTGGGGTCGTGAGATGAGCAGCCTGAGAACAAAGCCCAGTAGAGCTTCTGGGAGATGAATTCGGTTCTGCCCTGCGTGTTCTTCTCTTCCTTGGAGACTCCTTAGTGAACGGATGATGGGAAATCAAGTGTTTCCCACCTGTACCTTTGCCAAGCAGCCACAAAAGGACTGTTTGCACACAGAAGAAAAAAATTCCTTCAGGGGATTCTTCAGAAATACTTGATACTCAACTAGGTAGAACCTTTGAAAAAATCCTTAGGCTGGAAACGTTAAGTTGGCACAGGCCAAGGCCTTAGCGCTGAGTTGGCCTGTAATGGCGAGCCAGCACTGTCTCGGTACCCAGGGGCATCTTCCTTGAGTCTGTGTTCTGTACAGGAGGGAACAGACGTGTTCCCTCACTCCCCCCCCCCAATCCTCCCACACAAGGGCTCTCCCGCCATACTTGTTCCTTGGTATCCTAAGTTCACTTCAGTTATTCCTGCTATGTACAAAGCTGTATTGATACTTGTGGTTGGGCTGGGAGGGGAGAGAGAGCAGGTCAATCCTGAAGCCACCAATGCTGCCCTTTGTGACCTGGCCCCCTCCTCCCTTCCCATCTTACGCCTCATTCCCCCACACATCCCCTTAGATCCATCAACACCGACCTCCTGGCTACTCCATGAACAAGATCCTCCATCTCCTCTGTGACTATCCCCCATGCCTGCACTGTTCTTCCTCTTCTGCTCTGACCACTGACCTCCCTGACTTCAAGTCCAACCCCTCTTGTAAGCTCCTTGAGGGTCTTGACTCTCTGCACCCCCAGGGCTTCTCAGTACCTAGCACATAGCAGCTGCTTAATAATGTTTAGTGATCGCACTCCCCCTCCAGAGGCCCCCCCCATTTAATGAACTAGGTATCGCCTCAACACCTACTTTGTGCCTAGAACTATATAGAGCTGGGAGGGGTGTAAAACAGGGCATGAAAAAAGAGTGGGGGCTCAGCCCCTGCACTCCCTTGGTAAAGACATGTAGGTAGGATGCTGGAGAAAGCTCTAACAGGCTCCAGGCCAGGGAGAGAGCACACCTCACAGCTGGCAAGGATTCTTTTGCCCTTGTCAAACACCTGTTGGCCATGTGAACCAGGACAAGTCACCAAACCACTGAGTTCTCCAGGCAACTCTAAAAATTGCACAATTGTTTCAGATCTATGAAAGAGGATTCCCTGCAACAATGAAATCCTAGGTCCAGATCAAATATTAAAAATAATATTTGCCTGGAATCTTATGGATCTTATCAAAAGGGCTTTAAACTGAAAAGCAGGAGGAAAGATGTTTCTCCTTCCATTTGGAGGAACAACAGGCCAATAATCTCAAGATAATAATGGGGAGGGGGCAGCTAGTTGGTGCAGTGGATAAAGCACCGGCCTTGGATTCGGGAGGACCTGAGTTCAAATCCGGCCTCAGACACTTGACACTTAGTAGCTATGTGACCCTGAGCAAGTCACTTAACCCTCATTGCCCTACAAATAATAATAATAGGGGAAAGGGACCTACCACGTCTTAACCTATAGTACAAAGCAGTAATCATTAAAGTGATTTGTTACTGGTTACAGAGAGACTGATCAAAGGTCCCAGCATACATAAGTGAACAAACAGTGAAGTGTTCGACCCAAGGACTCAGTTCCTGGGGGAAGG
The DNA here is from genome assembly GCF_019393635.1 of Dromiciops gliroides. Lineage (NCBI taxonomy): Eukaryota > Metazoa > Chordata > Mammalia > Microbiotheria > Microbiotheriidae > Dromiciops > Dromiciops gliroides. The sequence goes on from NC_057861.1 coordinate 5,368,681, forward strand.
AATCACTATTTGACAAACAGTGCTGAAAAAACTGGACAGTGGTCTGGCAGAAATTGGGTTTACACCAACACTTCACACCATACACCAAGGTAAACTCCAAATTAATACACATCCTAAACAATGAGAGGAATGAGGAAGAAATTATCTTTCACATTTTTGATAGGGAAAGACTAAACAATTGATGGACGGTTTTGATTATATTAAATTTTAGAGGTTTTGCAAGAACAAATACAATGGAAAAAATTAGAAGGAAAGCAAGTAATTGGGGTGGGGGGAATCTTTGCAACAAGTTTTTCTGCTAAAGGTCTCACCCAAGATTTATGAGGGAACAGATTGAAAGTAACGAGACTAAAAACCATTTGCCAGGGGAAAAATAGTCAAAGGATATAAACAGGCAGGTTTTTGTTTTGTTTTGTTTTTTTAGTGAGGCAATTGGGATTAAGTGACTTGCCCAGGGTTACACAGCTAGTAAGTGTTAAGTGTCTGAGGCCAGATTTGAACTCAGGTCCTCCTGACTCCAAAGCCAGTGCTCTATCCACTGCGCCACCTAGCTGCCTCTAAACTTTTGTGGGTTTTTTGGGGGGGTTGTTTATGGTTTTTTGTTTGTTTTTGGGGGGGGTTGCGGGGCAATGGGGGTTAAGCGACTTGCCCAGGGTCACACAGCTAGTAGGTGTCAAGTGTCTGAGGCCAGATTTGAACTCAGGTCCTCCTGACTCCAGGGCCGGTGCTCTATCCACTGCACCACCTAGCTTCCCCCAACAGGCAGTTTTTGAAAGAAGAAATCCAAGCTATCAATAACCATGGGGGGAAAACTCCTTTAAATGACTAATAATTAGAGAACTACAAATTAAATTCTGAGGTTCCACCTCACATCTATCACACTGGCAAAGATGACAAAGGAGGAAAACAAGTGCTGGAGGAGATGTGGGAAAACTGGTAGATGAATGCACTAATAGTGGAGGTGAAAACTGGCCCAGCCATTCAGAAAAGCAGTCACCATGAGGTCCATACTCCAAAGAGACCAAAGAAAGAGGGGAAAGAGTTATGTGTAATATGATCTTTGTAATAGCTTTTTGTGGTAGCCAAAAATTGGAGATTATGGGAGTGTCCTCCCGTCAGAGAAGGGCTAAATTAATTGTGGTATATGAATGCAATGGAGTATTATTGTGCCATAAGAAATGATGAAATGCACCATTGTAGAGAGAAGAGCTCAGTGAATTGCTGCAGAAAGAACTAGAATCATCTATACAGTAACAAGAACCACCTATACAATAACAAGAACCACCTATACAATAACAAGCAATATCGTCATTGTAATGTTTGACCAAACCCCCTGACAGTAAGAAGAAGGAGCTGAATTGAGGAGCTAGTATCCTAGATGGTACAGAGGATGAATGGTGAATTAATCTGTTGGAGCACTGTCTGATAAAAGTCAAGTCATCCATGATTGCCTTAATGATAACTGCATCCTTCAAAAAGTGGGGAAAGTAATAGTGGGAAGTTTTGTTCTGGATCCAATTCTTTTTAACAAGGAGGAACTAGTTGCTGGGAAGGAAATGAGGGGAGCCCTGGAGGAAAGTGACTTTCAGAACTGTTGTGCAGACCTCACTGTTGTATGCCTGTGATTCTGGACAGTCTACCAGCACCATGCCAGGAAACTGAATTGCCTCCATTTGAATTGTCTTAGGAGGATTCTGAAGATCACCTGGCAGGTTAAGGTACCAGAGACTGAGTTCCTCTCGAACTAAACTGCCAAGCATTCAAACTCTACTGCAGAGAGTGCAACTTTGATGGGCTGGCCATGTTGTTCCAATGCCAAACGTATGCTTGCCTCAAAGACTATTTTATGAAGAACTCACACAAGGCAAGCACTCAGATGGTGCTCAGAAAAAGTGATACAAGGACACTCTCAAGGTCTTTCTGAAGAACTTTTCCCGTAGGACTGGTGCATAGGTGATGGGGGCTAGGCAAGAGTATTTTCAGGACAAGACTCATGAACTGATGCAGAGTGAAGTGAGCAGAACCAAGAGAACATTGAAAGATTTAGCCACTCTGACCCAGACAATGATCCAAGACAATTTCAAAGGACCCATGATGAAAAATGCATCTACCTCCAGAGAGAGAACTGATGAACTCTGAATGCAGATGGAAGCAGACTTTTTAAAAATTTTGTTTTTCTTATTTTTGTGTGTTTTCTTTTGTAAATGACTAATAAGGAAATATTTGGCATGACTTCACATGTGTATTCAATATCATATTGTTTGCCTTCTCAAGGGATGGAGGAAGGAGGAAGAGAATATGGAACTCAAATTCTTTTAAAAAACAAACAAGAGGCAGCTAGGTGGCACAGTGGATAAAGCACTGGCCATGGATTAAGGAATATCTGAGTTCAAATCCGGCCCCAGACACTTGACACTTACTAGCTGTGTGACCCTGGGCAAGTGAGTCACTTAACCCTCATTGCCCTGCAAAAAAAAATAAATAAATAATTGGGCAATATTTAATTTTACACACATACACACAGATTTTTAAAAAGTATTTTCAAGACAAAATAGCAGGAAAAGTTCAAAGGCTAGATCAGCTTCAATCACCTCAATAAATTCAAGTCAAGCCTGCAATTATTAAGCACTTGCTGTGTGTGAGGCTCTACCAAGTCACTAGGTGGCACAATAGATAGAGTACTGAACCTGGAGTCAGGAAGATGAATTCAAAACTGTCCTCAGACACTTACTAGCTGTGTGACCCTAGGCAAGTTACTTAACCTCATTTGCCTCAGTTTCCTCAACTGTAAAATGGAGATGATAATAACACCTACCTCCCAGGTGTTATTATATGAAAATCAAATGAGATATTTGTAAAGCACCTGGCACATAGTAGGCACTATGTAAATGTTCATAATTACTACTACTGCTACTACTACCACCACCACCACCACCACCACCAATACAAGGACAAAAGTCCATCTCCTCTGTTCACCTCCCTGCTCACGTCAAGAAGGACCAACCTCCAGGAGGGTGTTCATCAATATTGTTCCTTTCCACAGGGGACTTGAGCAGCATCAAGCAAAGTTTAATTAGACAGCTGAGAGAACTTTGGGATGGTCCCTCTGGGTGAACACTGGAAATAATTCTTGAGGGAAAGGAGATGAGATATCTTCCTACAAAAGTCATTTAGAGACAGAACATAAACCATCTGCATTGAGTGGTTTACGTTAGGGCAGGGAATCTTTTTCCTATCAAGGGCCAATGACCCCCAGAACAAATTCAGTCAAGGGCTACATATCAAAATTACCTTAGATTTTTTTCCTTAGAAAAAATAGGAAATATTCAACTCACCTGCTTTTTAAATTAAGAACAGGGAACATAAAACATCATTGAATGTATACAACATGCTAGAAAATGTAATTCAGTCCCATAATTCATTTACCCTGAAGAAGAGAAGACTTGGGTGAGGGGCAATCACTATTTTCTAATATCTGAAAGGTTTTCATAGGGGGAAAGAACAGATTGGCCCTATAGGGCAGAACTAGAGATGATGGGGGAGGGAGGGAGATCAGAGAATTAAGCCAGATGAAATCAAGCTGGGGGCCAGGTATAGTGAGGACTGCAAAATCTCTGATGTTTTTGGCACAGACCTGTGCAGAAATCAAGGACTCAATCTAATGAGGAGGATAAGGAGGGGTTCCTTGGGAAAAGCACTGCTGGCCTTGAGTCAGGTCTGGGCTCAAATTGTGGTTCTGATAAACTCACAGTGAGACTACGGGCAAATGATTTAACCCGCCTGGGTCCCGTTTCGTTCTTATAAACTGGAGTGAGAATCCTTCCTCCTGCCTCCCTCCCTGCAGACTTCAAAGAGCTAAGGAAATGTGGGTTGGTGTTTCCTGGTCTCCTAAAGCCTACTTTCTACCCCTCAGAGAGAAAACAGCCGGATGCTTCTTGGTTTCTTTAAAAGCATTTTGAATTCTCACTGGATTTCAGGCATGTCTTCTTAGCATGACAGTTGTCTAACAAACACAGTTTTCAAATGGAAAAACTCAACAGTGTCAAGTGTGGGCTTAGAAGTCGAGGTTTGAGAATCAGACTGAAGAGCCTTGGATCCTGAGATGAGTCTCCATTGTTTGAGCACCTGGCATCTCCAGGACCTCTTGAGTGATTTCTAGGGACCACAAAATCCTTGGTTGTTAAAGCCGTATTGTTCCTATCAAATTTCCTCTAAGTGCCAATAGGTTCAAGGTGAATTCTTTCCTGTTGAAGACTTAGCAGCTGCCCTCCTGGACACTGGTCTCTCCTCACAAAGTGGCCTCCAGGTTGCATCTACACAGAACATACTAATGACACACTAAAGAGGACTCTGCTTGAACATTAGAAGACCTCATTCTGGCTTCTGGCTTTGCCACTTACTGGCTCTAAGACCTCTAGAAACCCACCTCACCTCCCATGAGCCTCAGTTTCTCTAAAATGGGGTATCTGAATTAATGATGTCTAATGTCCCTTTCAGCTCTGCGTCTGTGATTCATATCTTCTTGCCAAGGAACAAGAAAGTAAGCAAGTTCTTTCTCTAAATCATGATAATCATTTCCAGGACCCTAGTATTAAAGGTTACCCTTGGAGAAAGATGGGTTACATTCAAAAACTTTCCATAAAAATGTTTTTTAAAGAAAGGAAAAAAGAAAGATGGGTTATGAGTAGATGCCACACTGGTCCAGTGGGGGTTCTGAGTGCCACATTGTGGGAAGGAAATTAACAAGTTCGATGGTGTCTAGAGGACAGTGGCCGGAAGGAAGAGGATACTTGAAACCCTGTTTTATGAAGATCGTTTAAAGGAACTAAGGGTATTATTTGAAAGAAAAAAATAATACCTGGGTGGGGAGGGGCATGAGAACTGTCTTAAGTATTAAAGGGCTTCATGTGGACTAGGGATTTGTTCTACTTGACCTAGAAGGCAGAATGTGTAGCAATGGTAGAAAATCAGTTGAGAGAACTGGGGGTTTGAGCCTGGTAAATAGAAGACTGAAGAGTGGGGTGGCAAAAGATATCTCTCTTCAAGTATATGACAGATTATTATATTAAAGAGAAGTCAGATTTATTCTACTTAACCACAGAGAGCGGAAATTGAGATAGTGGATAAACATTGGAAAAGGAAAATACTCATTGGTTAAATTATGAGAAACACAGAAACAAATACCCAGCATGGATCTCTTCTGTGTTTGCGGGGCTTAATCCAACTACTCTCCCATATTTGCTTTCTAACATTTCTAGTCCATCGGACGATACATTCTGGACTGTGAAATTGAGTCCAAACACGGTGGGCCCACTGTCATCGATAGTGAAAAGAATTTGTTATAAAAATCCTTATAGATCATCTGTTGTCCACTATCCTCCTCCATACAATGAGGGTTAAGTGACCTGCCCAGGGTCACACAGCTGGTAAGTGTCAAGTGTCTGAGGCCAGATTTGAACTCAGGTCCTCCTGAATCCATGGCCAGTGCTTTATCCACTGTGCTACCTAGCTGCCCCCTCTCTATACAGTTTTACAAATAATTTTATATGGTGGTGCACTTGGCTGCCTTCTTTGTCCACTTGGCAAAGAGGTCCAGTGTTTGTTGGTGGGAGTTATTTCTAGGCTTCTTGTTTTAGGCCTAGACATTTTCCATTTAAGGAAAGAGAGGTAGTGTATCTATGTCAGTGTCTGTTCTTACCCATTTCCCATTTTCCTTATTACATCTAGCCTACAGTTTCTGTGCAGCAAGTCAACATTATTTTCTGTTACTTTGTGTGGAGATAGAGAAGGAAATGAAATTGGTCTAACATGTTTGCATGGGTCAATGGGGAAAAAAATCCACAAAAACCTACAAAAGACCATTTTGGAGAAAAATTAAAAAGATCACCCCACCCTCACCCCTTGACCTGATAATCCCACCACTGACAATATATCTTCAGGAAGCAATTAAAGAAAAAAGAGGGATATTTGGGCCACATTTATTGTTGAACTAAAAATGTCCTTTAATACCTCAGTGGGTTCATAAGCTCACTGATTCAGATATCCACTAATCAATCAACAAGCACTTGTTAAGTGCCTCCTCTGTCCCTGCTACTTAACTAATTTTGTGGCATTGGGCAAATCACTTCTGAACTCTGACCCTCAGTTTCCTCTTCTGTAAAATGGGGGGAATGAGCTGGGTGGCCCTTTGGGCTTTAGAGGGTCTCTTTTATACCCCATCTAGTGGCCTGCTACAGCCTGAGGGCTCCCGCCTCTCACCTTCCCATGGTCGCTGTGGTGCCCAACAGCTGGAGAAATGGCCAAAGGGGGCTGTGTCATGTTGATGCATAGGATGCCCACCATGATCAACGGTAAACCCAAAGGCCACAGGGAAAAACAACAAGCTTGATGAAAGCCTACTTCCAAGCCCATTTTACAGCTCTGCGTGTCAAGGGAGTGTGGGCACAACCATGAGGACAGAGAACCTTCAAAGCTGGTGACTTTTCCGAGCTATCTCCCCTCCTCAACTTGACTTGCCTTTTCTGTGATCGACACAAGATTTCTCTCAGAGAATGGGGGGCAGCTGGTGGCTCAGTGCTCAGAGCACCAGGCCTGGAATCAGGAGGACCTGAGTTCAAATGCTACCGCAGACCCCTACTGGCTGTGTGGCCCTGGGCAAGTCACCTCACCCTATTTGCCACAGTTTCCTCATCTGTAAAATATGGGTGATAATAATTGTACCTAGCTCCCAGAATTGTGAGGATGAAATGAGATAATAATTGTAAAGTGCTTAGCACAGTGCCTGGCACATAGTAGGCCATCAACATCAAGCCAGAGGCCATGCTAGGGTGGAAAAACCTGGTGAATAGAAGATTGTGGTAGTAGGAGGCTCAGATTTGAATCCCTGGCTTATTATTTACTCACTGTAAAAAGGAGTGTGGGCTCACTTAGGACTCACTTGGGAATCTGGGCCTTATTTTCCTCCTTTGTAAAATAAGGGTTTGAGGGGGCAGCTGGGTGGCGCAGTGGACAAAGCACCAGCCCTGGATTCAGGAGGACCTGAGTTCTAATCTGGCCTCAGACACTTGACACTTACTAGCTGTGTGACCCTGGGCAAGTCACTTAACCCTCATTGCTCTGCCAAAAAAAAAAAAAGTAAAATAAGGGGTTGGGCGAGATTCCCAAGGCTCCCTATAATGCTAATGGCCTCTATCCCCTGGTTGCATCACAGGGCACATGTGACACAAATTTTGCCGATTTGGAACCTTCAAGGTTTTTAAAGAAACTTAGTCTTTGTCCTTTAGTCTTCTTCTATGAGGCCCCTCTTGTGCTCATCAGATATGTCATCTTCTATAAACGCTCTGGTCATCTGTACAGCCCCCCCAGACTTTGGTGGGCTGAGCTGAATGCGAGGTTCCACAAAGATGAATCACCTTGAGAGAAGCCGCCCACCTGGGGCTTCAGCACCTGCCTCCTCTCCTCCTGGTGGCTGTTTCTGCTTTGCCTCCAAATGAATCATCCATCCCCACCCCCATGGCCTCTGTGTCCTTCCAGGTGTCCAGGCCTAGGGAGGGGGCCCTTGGCTGGGACGGGAACATGCAGGCTAATTACCAAGCCCAGCAGGGCTGCAGAGCGGGATGCACCTCAGGCTCCGGCAGGGGCTTTGATGGCTCTGGAGCCCAGGTGATGAAAGCAAAGGCTTTCCAGCTGGAGAAAGCCAGGGTCCCACCCTCTGTCTTACAGAAGAAGAACCAGAGGTGCCCCAGGTGGCATAGCTAAGATTCACCCCAGTCTTGGGTTCTTTATGGTCTGTCCCCAAACCACTGACTCCAGAAGCCAATCCATCAAATGTTTATGGGTCAGTTATTCACCTCCAGGCCTGTCAGGAGACATGGCTCTGCCCTCTGGGACTTTGGAGAAGGTCCCTTTAGTTTTTAGATAATATAGAGCCTTAGTGGAAGAGTTGATTTCCCCAATCACGTTCATTAACAGTAACGAACAAGGTTCTCTAGCCCTGAGGAGTGAGACCTCCACCAACAAATGAATTACAGGTGTCAGCTAGGAGTGAACAACTGCTAGACTCCTCCGTCCAATCAACCAAAGGTATGACCTGAATTCCAACAAATCCTTAATCAAATTGGAGAGAACAGAGATGAAGACGGGATACAAAATGTATTGGAAATGGTTGGAAGAATCAGACGCACCTTTGGATCTATTTTTATTGGAGAAGGACTTTCTGGCAGGGGTGTTTAAGCTTTGGAAGCACTTTGAGGAGCTGAAGGGAGCGTCACACTGCCCTCTCCCCACTCTGTAACCAAAGGACATCAAATCCCACTCACTCATTTTACAAATGAGGAAACTGAGGCTGAGGGAGATGATGTGACTTGCTAAGTCACCCCCCTAGCAAATGTCATGTGGCCACATTTGAAATCGGGTCTACCAGACTCCAAGTCCACCGCTTTATCCTCTGTGTCGCTGAGCTGCAGGACAGGGCCATACTTTCTTGTTTCAAGCATCCCCCATTTTATCATTCAGGTATGCTCCTCTGCACTGACACAGATCTCAGTCCCTCCACATTTTAGGAAACAATCACCTCGTTTGGATGATCCTCTCTAAGTTTGGTTGGCTCGTTCTCAGACAGCTGGGCTAGGGTCTGCTGTCGGACCTTCCCCCAGCCCGGAGGTGAGCCAGCACCTTAAAGGCATGGCGGTAACTGGAGAGAAATACCTCCAATATCCCACAATAGGCCCGATAGTGTAGACAGCAATGAGAAACACAGCTCCTCATCCCAGGGAGCTGACTGGACTTGCCCAGGGCTCAAAGAATGTTTTGCTTTGATAAGTGCTAGGAACAAACCAAACAGAGGAGGCTTCGAGGACTGTGTGTGTACAAGCCATCATGGTGGACAGCCTGACTGTGAAGAGCAATGGGGATATTCGGGAGGGAGGTTCAGTGCATGTCCCAGAAGGGAGGGGAGGAGGGTTGATGCACATCTGAGGAGCCACTCATCACACCGTCTGTGAGAATCCTCATTCACTGACCCTTAGGGGAATTTAAAAAACCAAACCAAAGCAAACCACCTTCCTCCCTGGGAATGCCCAAGGAGTCCAGACTGGCTTGCCTTTCCGTGCTGGTCTCCAATTGTTGTGGTTGGTTTTTCCCCTACCAAGATGGTACCTAGGAAGAGAAGAAGTGTTTCTCAAGGTAACTCAGTGTCTACTTATGAAAGCAAATACAACACTCCCTGCCTTTCTGCAGCTCCAAAGGAGCCACGTCTGGTGTCCCACTGCGGGCAGTGCTGATAAACCACAACACTAGCTGGGAGTATCACAATAGCTTCTATGCCCAAGGCTCTGGGTTCCCGAACAGGAAGCCATTCATTTGGGCAAATAGCTGTAGACGAGCCATTTCGACATACTTCCAACAGACTGGCCCAATTCAGAGAGGTGGGTTCTTTGTTGTAACTCGAATTTAGAAGACAAAACAAAACAAAAATATATTTATTAAATACCTAGGATGAAGAAGGAGTGTGGTGAAGTGGATGGGGAAACCACTGAATCTACAGTCTCAGGGCTGGGATGAAAGGGGTAGACGAGATGAGCTCATAGGTCCCCTCCAGCCTCTAATTCCTTCTCTGTCTTGCTCACCAAAAGGGGATGTTTCAAATCCAATATCTGCTCCCCCATCCTTGTATTTCACCAAAAAAAAAAAAAAATCAAGACCCTTCTTTTGCCTTTGTCCTCCCACAACTTCCCCCATAGCCTCCTTGACTTAAGTCTCTGATGAACGGGTGGCCAAGGCCAGCCCCTCTGCACGTGCCCTGGACCCATGCCCTGCCTCCTCCAGCAGATTGCACTCACTATCATCCCCGTTTTATCTCTCTTCAGTCTTTCCCTGTTTACTGGTTCTTTCCCTGCTGTCCAGAAATAGGCTGAGCCTCCCCCGGCCTGAAAAGCCTTCACTGGGTTTCACCAACCTTGCTAGTTATCCTATATCTCTCCTCCCCTTTCAGCTAAGCTCCTGTAAAAAGAAGTTTACATAAGATATACTTACTCAGAGGCGGCTAATGTGGGAATTTATTTTGTTTGACTTGTGAATTGCTTGTATGTTGTCAAAAAGGTTTTGTTTTGCTTTGTTTTGTTTTTTCGATTTGGGGGATGGGAAGGAGACTAAAAGAGTGTAAGAATGAGAAAAGGAAAGAAGGTAGGGGAAAAGAAGGGAGAGAGGAAAGAAGGGAAGGAAGGAACAAAGGAAGAAAGGAAGGAAGGAGGGAGGGAAGGAGGGAAGGTCATTGAAGCATTTTTTAAAAACACCCTGAAATCATCAACATTATGTGTTGATCAACAGTGATAATCTTGATTCTTCTCAGAAATACAATGGTATAGTTCCAAAGGACTCATGATTGAAAAGACTCTCCAAATCCAGAAAAAAAAAGAACTGTGGAATATGGATGCAGATCGAACCATACTATTTCTTTTTGTTTTGGTGGTGTTGTTTTTCTTTTTTAAGGTTTTTCCTTTTTGCTCTGATTCTTCTCTTATGACTAATGCAGAAATATGTTTGTTATCGTACATATATAACCTATATCAGATTACTTGCTGTCTTGGGGAGGGTGGGAGGGAGAGAAGAGAGAAAAATATGAAACTAGAAATCTTATAAAAGCAAATGTTGAAAACTATCTCTACATGTAACTGGAAAATAATAAAATACTTTTATAATTAAAAAAAACACACTGAAGATAATTTCATGACCAAACAAGGAATAGAGAGGATCTCACAAGATAAAATAGACAATTTTGATCACATGAAATTTAAAAGTTTGCACAAACAAAATCAATTTAGTTAAAATTAGAAAGGAAATAATAAACTGGGTGGAGGGAATCTTTTCAGAAAGTTTCTCTGATAAAGGTCTCATTTCCAGTATTTATAAGGAACTTATTTAAACCCTTAAGAATAAATCCATTCCCTAGGCAGAGCTAATATAGTAAAAATGACAATACTGCCTAAATTAATTTACTTATTCAGTGCCATACCAATCAGACTACCTAAAAATTATTTTATACAGCTAGAAAAAATAATAACAAAATTCATCTGGAAAAACAAAAAATCAAGAATATCCAGGGAAATAATGAAAAAAAAATTCACAGGAAGGTGGGTTAGCGGTACCAAACCTGGAGCTTTACTATAAAGCGGCAGTCATCAAAACTATCTGGTACTGGCTAAAAAATAGAGTGGTAGATCAATGGAATAGGCTAGGCTCAGGAAATGCAGTAGTAAATGACACTAGTAATGGAGTGTTTGATAAACCCAAAGACTCCAGCTTCTGGGATAGGAACTCAGTATTTGACAAAAACTGCTGGGAAAACTAGAAGATAGTATGGCAGAAATTAGGCATAGACCAACATCTTACACCTTATACTAAAATAAGGTCAAAATGGATACATGATTTAGACATAAGAGGTGATACCATAGGTAAATTAGGAGAGAAAGGAATAGTGTACCTATCAGATCTTTGGAAAGGAAAACAGTTTTTGACCAAACAAGAGATAGAGTATATTATAAAATACAAAATGGATGATTTTTATTATATTAAATTAAAACATTTTTGTACAAACAGAAGCAATGCATCCAAAATTGGAAGGGAGGCAGAAAGCTGGGAAACAATTTTTGTGGCCAGTGCTTCTGATAAAGGCCTCATCTCTAAAATATATCAGGAATTAAATCAAATTTATAAGAATCCAAGTCATTCCCCAATTGAGAAATGGTCAAAGGATATGAACAGGCAGTTTTCTGATGAAGAAACCAAAGCTATCTATTCCCATATGAAAAAATGCTCTAAATCTCTAATGATTAGAGAGATGCAAATTAAAACAACTCTGAGGTACCACCTGACACCTATCAGATTGGCTAAAATGACAAAAAAGGAAGATAATAAATGTTGGAGAGGCTGTGGGAAAATTGGAACACTAATGCATTGTTGGTGGAGCTGTGAGCTGATCCAACCATTCTGGAGAGCAATTTGGAATTATGCCCAAAGGGCGATAAAGCTGTGCATACCCTTTGACCCAGCAATTCCACTTTTAGGTCTTTTGCCCAAAGAAATCATGGAAGGGGGAAAGGGACCCACATGTACAAAAATATTTATAGCTGCTCTTTACGTGGTAGCAAGGAATTGGAAGTTGAGGGGGTGCCCATCAATTGGGGAATGGCTGGACAAGTTGTGGTATATGAATACAATGGAATACTATTGTGCTGTAAGAAATGATGAGCAGGAGGAGTTCAGAGAAACCTGGAGGGTCTTACATGAGCTGATGATGAGTGAGATGAGCAGAACCAGAAGAACATTGTACACAGAATCATCAACATTGAGTGTTGAAATTGTAAAGCTTGTATAAACAAAAGTTGAGAACTATCTTTCCATGTAACGGAAAAAATAAAATACCTTATACATAAAAAAAAGAATAAATCCATTCCCTAATAGATAAATGATTAAAGGATATGACTAGGCAGTTTCAAAGGGAAAAAAACCCCAAGCTATCAACAGTCATGAAAAAAAATACTATATATCTCTAATAATTGACAAAATGTTAATTAAAGCAACTTTGAGGCTCTACCTCACACCCAAAAGATTGGCAAAGTTGACACAAAAAAAGGAGAATGCCAATTATTGGAAGGGCTGTGGGAAAACAGGCACTTTGATGCATCTTGGTAGAATTGTGGATTGCTCCAGGCATCCTCAAAGCAATTTGGAACTATGCCCCAAAGGTTACTACACTGTGCACACATCCTTTGACCCAGCTACAACACCACTACTAGGCTTGTGCTGCAAGGAGATAAAAGACAGAGAGACATACAAAAATATTTCTAGCAGCTCTTGTTAAAGTGGCAATGCTTTGGAAATTAAGGGCCCGACTGATCAATTGAGGAATGACAGAACAAATCACAGACTATGGATGTAATGGAATGCTTTTATGCTGGAAGAAATGATGGAGAGAGGTGGCTTCAGAGAAACCTGGACAGATTTATATGAACTTATACAGAATACAGTCAACAGAACCAGCAGAACAATTCATACAATAATGACAGTGTAATGAAAACCAACTTTAAAAGACATAAGAACTCTAATCAATGCGATGATGGCCATCCGCAATTGCAGAGGACCTAATGAAGCATGCTGCCCCCCTGACTCAAGATGAAGAATGAGCCAGAAGTTGTTGGATATCACCAATGTGAGAGTTTATTTTCCTTGACTCTGAATATTTTTCACAAGGGTTTTGTTTTGTTTTATTTGATGAGGGAAGAGGGATAAGGAAGATAAGCATGGGTTTAAAAAACAATAAGAGAACAGAAAAAAATCACAAACAGAAAGGTATTGAATTTACTGTTCCATTAGATAGATAAAAAGAAAAGCAAGCTCTACACAATGAGGTCTGGAGTTTCTCATACAATCCTCCTTTTCTGTTCTCCTGTGTTATTGGAAATACTCCTTTTATTTAATGTTAAATTAGGGACTTTTTAAAGCCTTCTAAACTCAGTGATCTACTCCACTTTCTATTCCATAGGTTCAATTAGCATTTCAACGCTGATAATTCTCAGATCCATGAACTGTGTATTAGTCATTTCAAAGCATCAAGTCCTTTCAGCCTCTTGAGCTCAATATGGCTAAAATAGAACTGGTCAGGGGGCAGCTAGGTGGCACAGTGAATAAAGCACTAGCCCTGGATTAAGGAGGACCTGAGTTCAAATCCGGCCTCAGACACTTGACACTTACTAGCTGTGTGGCCCTGGGCAAGTCATTTAACCTTCATTGCCCAGCAAAAAAAAAAAAAAAAAAGAACTGGTTATTTCTCCCCCAAAACCTACCTCTCCTTCAAACTTCCCTTTTTACTATTGAGGACACCATCCTTCCTTCCAGTCAATGAGCTTCAAATCTCAGTGTTCTCACTCCACATAGCCAATCAGTTGCCAAATCTTGACATTTCAACCTTTGCAATAACTCACATTTCCCCTTCTCCCCAGTCATGGAGCCACTTCACTAGCTCCTCGACTCTCACCTGGACTAATGCCATACCCCTCTATGGGGGTCTCCCTGCCTTGGGTTTCTCTCCTTCCATTCCAACTTCTACACAGTGACAAAGTGACCTTCTGAGGCATAGGTCCAACTGTGTCACCTCCACTCCCTGCTCAGTGAGTTTCAGTGGCTCCCTAGTACCTCTAGAATCAAACTTAACCTCATCCTGTCTTCCCAGTCATTCTAGACATGATTCCCCTCCATGTACTCTTGGTCTGGCTATACTGCGTGCTTGTTGATTCTCACACATGGTACTCATCTCCGATCTCTATGCCTATGCTCTGACAGTCCCCCATACTCTCCCTCCTCACCTTAGAATGCCTGGCTTCCTTCTAGACTCTGCTGAAAAACCACCTTCTGCAGGAAGCCCTTCCCAGTCCCCAACCCTCAGCACCCAGGGGCTAGTGCCTTCCTCTCTAGGGCCACTTTGTTTCTGCTCTTGGATGTACCTTGTACATACAGCACCTGCATAGATAGTATAGTATAGTATGGTATAGTATAGTAGTAGTATGGTATAATATAGTATGGTATGGTATGGTATAGTATAGTGTAGTAGTATGGTATAGCATAGTATGGTATGGTATAGTATAGTTAGTATAGTAGTAGTATGGTATGGTATGGTATAATATAGTAGTAGTATAGTATGGTATAATATAGTATAGTATATAATTTCATATTATTACATTACATTTATTATATTGTATTAGATTATTATATCATATATCAAATTGTATTACATTATATTATATTTATTATATCATATTATGTTATATTATATATTTACATCTGTTTATGTGTTTGTGGATAGGTAGGTAAACAGGGACAATATTTCCTTTTTCTGTTGTTGTCTCCCCAAACGCACAGTAAGTGCTGGTACACAATAAGTGCTTAATGGATGCTTGTCGATGCTCGATTCCAGTCCAGGGCTCTTTCTGGCAGGGCAGGCAGGCTATTCCCTTGTTCTGTCTCATTTGGTACCGTCATAGTATCTACCTGTGTCGTACCCTCCGCTAGGTGGGAGCAGGAGGCAGGGGGCAGGGGGCAGGGGCCATTCGCCTCGGTGTCTCCTCCCGCCCCTAATTCAGTCCTGGCTCAGGCCATTGTTTCTCGCAGCAGGAGACGGCTCCTGGGCCCCTTTGGAATCGGGAGGCAGGAGAGAGGGCTTGGAGTTGAGCACCGGCCAGGAGCTATGGGCGTGGGGGCTGGCATCCCCCCTGTGCCCCAGGACTGAGCAGGGCAGGTGCTGACAGCCAAATTACCGGAGCACCACAGCCGGGGAGTGTGTGGGGAGGGAGGGGGCTCCCCCGGGCAGCAGCGTCCGACCCTAACCGGGGGCCCGCTGACTGCAGCAATGACACGGAATATTGAGCTCTTCTGGCTGGATGCTGATCTTTGACCCACGGCTCCTGGCTGTAAATGAATCCTTTAATTCGGGGCTCTCCTCCCGGCCTTCATGGTCAGCCGGGCACAGGAAGGGAGGGCGGGCCGGAGCACTCGGGATAATTGCAACTAATGGATGGACGCGGGGGCCAAACTAGAGGAAGAGCCGCCGCCCAGGCTCGGCCACTCTTCTCCACTTCTCTGTATGCAGGCAGGTGGGAATGCAGTCGCCGCCCCGCCCCCACCCCGTTTCTGCCTTTTGAAACCCCCTTCCCTCACGGCCTCATTCTCCATGACACGTTCCCTGACCCATCTCCCATGTCCCCTGACGAAGCGGGGCTCAGAGAGTGGGATGGACTTATTCTCGACTCCCTTTTCTTATGGGTAGGTTGGACCTCTGCCCCGCCCTGCCATGCCCACTGTCGGTGTCTTAGCCGTATTAGATGGTAAACTCTTTGTGGGCAAGCACTGGGCCAGTGACCTTCATCTTTGTATCTATCTCCACTGACATCCCTCTCCAGGGCTTGGAGGGCCAGAGACTGCGCTAGATCCTCAGAATCTGGCGGCGGGCTGGGGCATCAGCTCCGCAGGGTTCTACCCAGTCTGGACAGAGATGGATTGTGGGATTATCTGTGTATCTGCAGTCCCAGGCTGGGCACATGGCCAGCTTCGGAGGCTCATTACCAGGCGAGTCACCAGATGATGACTTCCTCGGCCCCAGTAACTCTCAAAAACCTGTCTCCTGAGTCATGTCAGGTCAGTTTAGGGCCTGGCACATAGTAGGTGCTTATGTAATGTTTACTGTTTGAATAAGAGAGAATATCCTACTAATTCTGTGTTAGTAGGGAGTCACTTGTTTTCCATTTCATTAGCTAGTAAAACTCTATGGCAGGGGGCAGCTAGGTGGCGCAGTGGCCTTAGATTCAGGAGGACCTGAGTTCAAATGCAGCCTCAGACAATTGACACTTACTAGCTGTGTGACCTTGGTCAAGTCACTTAACCCTCTTTGCTCCACAAACAAACAAACAAACAAAAAGCTCTATGGCAATATATGTGCATCTATATTATTTAGAATCACTTACAGAATGACTTTATGGGGCAGCTAGGTGGCACAGTGGACGTGAGTTCAAATCCAGCCTCAGACAATTGACACTTACTAGCTGTGTGACCCTGGGCAAGTCACTTAACTCTCATTGACCTGGAAAACAACAATAGAATGACTTTATATATTTCATGTACATTATTATAGAATAACTTTTTTATATTTTATATATATTATTACTGAATGACTTTTTTGCTCATTCAACAAGCACTTGCTATGTACTGGGTATTGGAGACAGAGATAAGAATAAGGATAGAGCTGGACTTGTGTTTCCATTGGTGTTATTCCAAGTGAGGACTCCTCCCTCTACCAAAGCAAACTGGTGACTTCTCAACAACATTTAATCATAAGAAAATTGCCTAAATCACTGAGAGGCTGTGACTGGCCCAGCCAGTGTGTGCAGATATAAAGGCAAAGACAAAAGCAAAACTGTCCCTTTGGGAGGAAAATGTCATGTAGGCAGAAAGCTCAATATACAATGTAGACAAACGGATTTCCTGGGGGGTTTTGTTCAGCTGTTTTTTAGTCTTGTCCAACTCCTCATGACCCCATTTAGGGTTTTCTTGGCAACGATACTGGAGTGGTTTTCTGATTTCTTTCTCTGGCTCATTTTACAGATGAGGAAACTGAGACACACAGGGTTGAGTGACTTGCCTAGGATTATTCTCTGAGGCCATATTTGAACTCAGGTCCTCCTGACTCTAGGCCTGGCACCCTATCCACTATGCCACCTAGCTGCCCAATTTCTGGGGAGAAGGCAGTAGTAATTGGAGGGGGAATCAGCCTTCCTGTGGGAGGTGGCCTTTGAGCTAAGCTTGGACACAAGCGAGGGATTCTCTTAAGGAAGAGAAAAAAGTGCTTTCTAGGCATTGAAGCAAGCCTGTGTAAACCCATGGGGTTATAGTATAATGGTTTTAATCCCAAGGCCCAAGATGTCTTTTTTTTTGCAATGAGGGTTAAGTGACTTGCCCAGGGTCACACAGCTAGTAAGTGTCAAGTGTCTGAGGCTGGATTTGAACTCAGGTCCTCCTGAATGCAGGGCCGGTGTTTTATCCACTGCACCACCGACCTGCCCCAAAGATGCTCTTTCAGGAAGTAACAGAAATAGTGATTCTCTCTTTCAAAGAACTTCAAAGGGCTTCACCTGTATTAACTTATTGATTCTTACCCTAGCCTCATGTGGCAGTATCCCCAGTTTACAAGTGACATTGAGACACAGACAGATTAAATGATTTGTCCTCTGTCATGTTATAGCCAGTGGTGCAATGAGATTAGAAGTTGGTTCTACCGATTTAGCATTTAGAGTTTTCTCCCTTCAGATCTATGTTTCTTTTGGTGTTTAAAAGTCCTGTTTTGGAGGCTTACCTCACAGAAGAGCCCATGAGGAAGAATTCCATCTGTAGCCTTGAGATGTTTAAGTTATGTATTCCAGGAAATACCTGCTCAGCTATTTCTACAAAGCTCATATTTACACACAACAGCACGTCAAGGAATGAGCCTGGGACTGGTTGGGAAGGCCAAAAAAGAAAAATCAACCCCAGATCCCTTGTTTCACATTTCCCAGTTGGGATACATATATCCATAACAACTGATGTGTGGGGGCTGAAGCCGGTCAAGGACAGAAATGATATCATTTTGGTTTTTTTAAAAGGGAACAAAGAGGGACATCTTCAGTTCTCAGAAGACATCGATTCACGAGAATGACCCTGGAAGACACTTGGTATCTTTTCAGGTATACATACCTCTTTCTACTTCTATGATCAGTTACTAACAAGACACCAGCTAACATTTATTAAGGTTTGCAAAGCGCTTTCTATATGCTCTCTCATTTGGTCCTCTTAATACCTTAGGAGGTAGGTGCTCTTATTAGCCCCTATTTACAGATAAGGAAACCAAGGCTGAGAGAATTTAAATGGCACAGCTAATAAGTGTCTGAACCAGGATTCAAACTCAGGTCTTCCTAAGCTCTGGTTATCTCCCATGCCTGGATGCTGCCCCTCCTTTGCTTTGACTGACGATGACCTCCCTGGCTTCCTTTAAGTCCCAAATACAATCCTACCTTTTTCTTTTTTTGTGGGGCAATGGGGGTTAAGTGAGTTGTCCAGGGTCACACAGCTAGTAAGTTCTTTAAGTGTCTGAGGTCAGATTTGAACTCAGGTACTCCTGAATCCAGGGCCGGTGCTTTATCCACTGCGCCACCTAGCTGCCCCCCCTTCCTTTTTCAGATAGCCTTTCCTAACCCCTCTCAATTCTAATGCCACCCCTCTGTTAATTATTTCCTATTTATTCACTTGCTTTGTATACATTTGTTTACATGTTGTCTTCCCTGTTAGATTTTAAGCTCCCTGAGGGCAGGGACTGTCTGTCTTTCGCTTCTTTGTATCCCCATACTTAGTACAGTGCCTGGCACATAGTAGATGATTGATTAATAAAATGTTCATCAATTGGTTCCAGGTCCAGCACTCTCTTTGCTATGCTAAGTTGACTCTCCATATTCATGAGGTGTCCCTGGCACCAATATCCACTTCCTGCTGGGGAGAATGTGGGTGTTCATGTAGAGCACTTTAGCTGCCCTAGATGCTATAGCTGAGCTTTGAAAGCCAGAGCCAGTCTAGGTGATAATGATGGCAAATATGTCTGTGGTTGCTCCCCAAAAACGCAAGCTGCTGGGCTGGACTGACTCAAGATGGAGAAGGCCCATGATCCTGAGACTCATTTTCACTATTGTGTTGGCCACCGTAGTGTTGCCTGCCATGCCACAAGGAGGCATTCAAATAATGTCATTTGACTGGAAAACCAAACAGGGCCCATCTGCCATCTGAGCAGTTTTAAAACGAAGAAAACCATTCTACCTTAAACAGAAGGACCATCCTCTATGACACGATCCCCTCCCTAACATTCCTGACCAACTCCAAGAATGCCGGGAATGGCCAACCATCTGTTTTTGTACCAATAATTTAGAAACCCTGTCCAGCTCAGTGGAGACGCATATAGTTCCTATAGAGCAGAAATATCCACCCAGACAGAGAGGAGGATCTAAGCGCAACAGTCCAGGGCCAGGCAGGACCAAACTCTAAGTCATCCCCCAAGGTGCTGGACTTCCTGCCTTTTCTTCTTCCTGTGCCCTCTTTGAAGGAAAGGTTTCATCAGCAATGAAGAAGCCCAAAGGAACCTAGTCAGGAAAGAGGGAGGGTAGAGCCAGCCCCAAGGTGTTAGTCTACTGCCTACAAGACTGGCATCCCTGGGGAAGCCCTGAAATTCCACTTGTGAGGGTGGGGAGGGGGGTAGAGGAAGACCTATTTGGGCTTACTTTGCAGCAAGCTTCCTAATAGTCAGGGGGGCTCTTGCTAGAACGGACTGCAGAGCCAGCGGACTCTTGTCACCCAATGTCGGGAAGCTCGAGAGCTCTTCAGAGGGAGGGTAGATGTGTCCAGGAGTCTGCAGAGGGGAGTTCTGCAAGGAGGGGGGTGAGCCAGAAGTCGCAACAGGGTGGTGGGAAGAGAAGGGAATTTTAAAGCAGAGAAGCTGACTTCAAAGCCTAGCTCTGCCTACTCACCCAGCATCCTAAGTAAAGGGCTCTGGGTGATGTCCACCTGGATGATCTGCTGTCTAGAGCAGCAGGGTCAAACTCAACCAAAAACTGCCATTGAGCTGACAAAAGGAAAAGGACCCCTGTGGGCTGGGCATTAACTTCAGCTTTTAAATGTAATGTTATCGGGGCCAACTAGGTGGCGCAGTGGACAAAGCACCGGCCCTGGATTCAGGAGGACCTGAGTTCAAATCCAACTTCAGACACTTGACACTTATTAGTTGTGTGACCCTGGGCAAGTCACCTAACCCTCATTGCCCCATCAAAAAAAACCAAAAAACCCCAAACAAACAAACAAAAAAGAAAAATACAATAAAACATAGAAAACATTACCTTTTTTTTGTGGGGGGGCAATGAAGGTTAAGTGACTTGCCCAGGGTCTCACAGCTAGTAAGTGTCAAGTGTCTGAGGTCACATTTGAACTCAGGTCCTCCTGAATCCAGGGCCGGTGCTTTGTCCACTGCGCCACCTAGCTGCCCCCTGTATTTTTCTTTATTTTATAAAATATCTCTTGATTCCATTTTAATCTGGTCCAGACCACACAGGGGCAGTGCATTAGACACTTCTATTCCAGAGCATCTCAAAGGACAGAATTTCATGTGCTGAGAAGCAGAAGGATCACAATCTAGCCCAACTCCTTGGCCCCTTGAAGGGAAGAGACCTACCAAAGGTCACACAGGGATCAAAAAGCAGGAGCCTCTACCAGTTCTGATAGTCTGTGTTCATGTGAGAGAAGGGGAAGATGGTAGTGACTCTACCTTACCACTTGCATGACTTTGGGCAAGTCATTTCCTTTCTGTAAAATAAAGGACTTGGGCCATAGAACTTTTAAGGTCCCTTCTGGCTCTAAGTATATGAAGATGGTTGAGTTTCCTCAACTGTAAAATTAGAGGAGTGAATTAGGTGATCAATAAATTCTCTTCTAGGTAGACATTCCCTCATGTAACTTCAGCTTTGGGATTTTTTAAAATCATAAAAGTATTTATTTATTTTCTAGTTACATGTAGAGATAGTTTTCAATATGTGTTTTTATAAGATTTCTAGTTCCAAAATGTTTCTCCCTCCCCAAGACAGCAGCAATCTGATATGGGTTATCTCATATTTAACACTTCTGCAGTAGCCATGTTGTAAAAGAAGAATCAGAACAAAAGGGAAAAGCCTCAAAATAAAAAAAAAAAAAAGTAGAAACAGTCTGGTTCAATCTGCTTCCAGATTCCACAGTTCTTTTTTCTGGATGTGGAGAACATTTTCCATCATGAGTCCTTTGGAATTATCTTGGATCATTGTATTGCTGAGAAGAGTAAAGTCTATCGCAGTTGATTATGACACAATGTTGCTGTTGCTGTGTACAATGTTCTCCTGGTTCTGCTCATTTCACTCAGTATCAGTTCATGTAAGTCTTTCCAGATTTTTCTGAAATCTGCCTGCTTATCATTTCTTACAGCAGCTTTGGGTTCTATGAACAAACAAGTGACTCCACTGGGTCCCTGCCAATCCCCACTCCTGGCCCCATCCCCAAGAGAATGTCCTCTATACACAATTTAGTCTCCTTTTACAGATAACCCCTTCTTGCAGGATCCATTTCATTCTATCCACCCTGTGCCCCTGGAGATTTCTGAGCCTGCATTGTCCTGGCCAGGGCTGTGTAATGAGGAGCCACTATTGTCCCGTCCCCCCCCACCTACCCCCCACCCAGTTCTGGACACCAAGGAGGCTCTACAGATGAGTCAGCCTCAGGCACCGGCTTCACAGAACTGACAGTCGAGTTTGGAAGATGACTCAGCCATGGAGGTATGAAAAGCCAGCACTCCAGTAATAAATACCCAGCCAGTGGCATAGCCTGGGAGGCATTTTCAGGAAATGGATATCATAGACTTGGGGAAGGAGGAGTGTGTTTGACTAGCATAAGTGGGACTTGGAGGCTCATGAACCCCCCGAAATGTCAGGCTCTCTCTCTTGGCCCCTCTCCCCTCCCAAGATGGTCAATATGCTCCTATCTGGGTCCCTTCCCTGGCCAGGGGAACAAAGATGAAGGCGTGTTGGGCAAGGTTTGTCAACAGGCAGTTACTGAGGCTGCTTGTTTTCCTTGGGTCCCCTAAGACCTGGGCACATTGTTATCAGGGCAGAGCGATTATTTAGATGGAAGTAGCTGTTTCCTTGTTTGGCTCTTCCCGGACAGATGGCTATATTTACCCGGCTTGGAATTTCCACAGCTATATTAGAAAGGTCTGGGGAATGGGAGGGAGGGAAGGCAGGCAGGTGGCTTTTCACCTTGACCCACCCCAAACCTCGTGTTTGTCAGCTAAAAAAGAAACCCAGGGAAGCAACAAAAAAGTTGTTTCCCTTGAAATTCCTGAGCCCCTTATTCATGAGCAGAGCCAAAGGGCCCTGCTTCCCCTTGGCACAGTTGGTACCACACCCAAAGTTGGCACCGTCACTACCCCCTGGGCCTTAAGAGTGGCTGCTCCCCCCTAACATCCTACATGGAAGATCTCACTACTCACCTGCTGCCAAGGAACTGTGGGCTCCCAGGTTCATCAATGTCCCAAACTCAATTTTGAGGGAGGAGGTGGCAAAGCGGTTCTTCTGAGACCTGGAGGGAGGGGTCTCTGACAATGTCGCCCCCAACCCTGAGCAGACTCTCATCTCTAAAGAGGTTCAAAAGTGGAGTGGAGATAGAGGTCCCCCTGTGGCAATGGGAGGTCCATGTTCTATCTGAGATGCCAGCCACTGGGGTCCCAAGCGAAGTCTGAAAAATGGGGCATAATGTATGGAAACATCACTGGGAAGGTAGTGAGGGGCCTTGTTCTACCACCAACCAGTCATGGGAACTCAGGTAAGTCACTGACTTCTCTGGGATGTGGTTTCCTCCTCTATAAAAGGAGACTGGATGTTTTGTAAAGTTTCTCTGAACTCCCAAATTCAGCCTCTGTGTCTTGGAGTCCTGAAAAATCTCTCTCTCTCTCTCTCTCTCTCTCTCTCTCTCTCTCTCTCTCTCTCTCTCTCGTCTCTCTCTCTCTCTCTCTCTCTCTCTTTTTGGTGAGGCTATTGGGGTTAAGTGACTTGGCCAGGGTCACACAGCTAGTAAGTTGGCAAGTGTCTGAGGCCGCTGAAAATCTCAAGAGCCAAAAGAAACCTCAATCCAAAGTCATCCCCCACAAAGTAGTAGCACTCACAATATCCTCAAGAGGAGCCCCATATTTATTTTTCAAAATAATAAACATTATTATTTAGAGTTCTGAGTTCCCTAGGGGCAGCTAGGTGGTACAGTGGATAGCGCACCAGCCCTGGAGTCAGGAGGACCTGAGTTCAAATCTAGCCTCATACACTTAACACTTACTAGCTGTGCGACCCTGGTCAAGTCACTTAACCTTAATTGCCTCACAAAAACAAACAAATAAAGTTCTGAGTTCCAAATTCTATCCTCCTTTCCTCTCTCCCTTCCCCCACTCCCTGAGGCAGCAAGCAATCACATATGGGTTATACAATGTGCAATTGTGTAAAACATGACCATATTAGTAATTTTGTACAAGAAAACTTGAATAAAAGAAAAAAGAAAAAGTGAAAAATCGCATGCTTCAGTCTGTGTTCCATCGATATCAGTTCTTTCTTTGGAGGGGGATGGTATGTTTCATCAATAGTCCTTTGGGATTGTCTTGGATCATTGTATTGCTGAGAATAGTCAGGTCTTTCACAGTTCTTCATCCAACAACATGGCTGTCTCTGTGCACAAAGTTCTCCTGGTTCTGCTCACTTCACTCGACATCAGTTCATACAAGTCTTCCCAGGCCTTTCTAAAATCCTGTTGGTCATTTCTTAGCGCACAAGAGCATAAGAATATTCCATCACCATAAAATACTTTATTAATTAAAAATTTTTTTAAAAAAAGAATATTCCATCACCATCATATACCACAGTTTGCTTAGCCATTCCCCAATGGATGGGCATCCCTTTGATTTCCAATTCTCAGCCACCAGAAAAAGAGCTGCAAGAAATACTTTTGTACAGGAGCCCCATATTTAGCACATGCTTAATAAATGCTTTTTCATTCATTCATTTTTTAGCAAGAATAGCACAGGGTCATCACACCTTGATCTCTCCATTAGGCTTCCCTGACCAATGTATCCACCAGTCATTCTAGCGAGAGGCAACCCCGGTGACTATGACCCCATGTCTCTCTCCTTTTCCAGTCTCCATCCCCATCAAGTACCCCAAACCTCCATGTCATCTAATGGCCTCCTCCAGTCTTGCTGTCCCCAGTGTCCCATATATATATACTCCCTGTTCAAAACTTATTAGTTCTCTGTCTTCTTTCTCCATTTCCCTCTTCAAGCAAATAAATATCTTACAAAATAATTTGTGATCCTGTAATGACTGATGGGGAGAATTATCAGGGGGTTTTGGAAAAAACAAGACCTAAAGGTAGAATTTTTAAGCAGAGGGAAGAAAGGTCTTGGGGCCCTTCATATCCTGCCTACAATCAGGGTTTCTTTGGTGGGCACCCAGTTGTTCCCCCTGTTTTATAGATGAGCATACAGAGGCCCAAAGATCATAAGATTTGAGATAGAAGGAGCCTTAGAAATCATTGAGTCTGGGGTCCTCGTTTGAAGGACAAGAACACTGATGGGTTAGGAGGATTCAAAAGCCTTGGCTCAAATCAGGCAAATAACGAGGTGAGGGAAAAGACCTGGAGGTGAAACACGGTGGCATAATCTACCCCAGTGGAGATGAGTTGACTGAGAAGGCCAGAAGGAATCAGAGCAGGGGAGAGGTTGGAAACAATACTAGAAAAAATGGGAAGTCAATGGGAAATACTGAAGGCCGGTGGGCGAGGGCCTCTGGGGGAGGCCAAGAAGTGTCCATTAAGGGACCATCTTAAAAGTTTCATTAGCGGGGCAGCTAGGTGGCGCAGTGGATAGAGCGCCAGCCCTAGATTCAGGAGTACCTGAGTTCAAATCCAGCCTCAGACACTTGACACTTACTGGCTGTGTGACCCTGGGCAAGTTGCTTAACCCCAACTGCCTCACTAAAAAAAAAAAAAAAAAAAGTTTCATTAGCAAGACCAATCAACTCCACAGTCATGTTTCTAAGATGAGAAGAGTTGGTGGTCTTGGAACATTAATGGGTGGGAAAGCCTCTCTGTGGTGATATCCCCTTGAGAGAGATGGGATTAATGGGTTACCTTTACACAATAATTTAAAGTTGATAGCTAAAGGATGTAAACATGGCCTTCCTCTTTATTATAATTAAAAAGATAGTTTAATTACTGCTATTAAAGCTTCACCATATCCCCGGTAGCTTGCTTTTAACATAATACCTATTGTAGGACCGTGTTTGCAGAGTTTGATGGTATGCAGACTTGGCACCCAGCTAAATAGAGACATTGACTCTTCCAAGTTTTATCTCTTGAGCCCATCTGGTTTGAAGTAGCTCACAACAAGCAGGAAAGGGAATTGGATCAAAGGCTCCATTCGTGTTTTCTAAAATACAAAAAATGTGTGAGGTGATGTGGGGAGAAAAGCACGGGCCTTCCCCCAGCAGGCTCAGCGCCATCGGTCCAGCTGAGGCAAGGCGTGTTCCCCCCTTTGGGGAAGATCGCAGGAGAGGTAAAAAGTCCAGAGAAGGATAAGGATGTGGTCTTTTAGTCTTCAGTGAATTGGCGGGGGTGGTCTACACCGGCTGGGTGATGAATTGGTGGGGGTGGTCTACACTGGCTCCGTGGCCACCACAAGAGGCCTGTCCAAATCCAACACTGTCACTTCTGCCTGGCTGGGATCCTACATCAAAGAGAAACGTCTCTCCTTTGGATACACAGTTGGGTCAGGATGAAGAAGGAGGTCACACCCATTGTTGGGGTCTGCCTGAGAAGGAGCAACCATAGCATGTGGTGAGCTGATTGGATACAGCCTCTATGTAAGCTTGGGGTCTGCCTAGAGTCTGGAGAGATGGCTTTTATGCCCTCATGTGACCCGTGACACCATGGTGATCATTGTCTAATCTTTTTCAGAGTGCCCAAGAGGCCTGAACACACTTCTCTCTACCTACACCATTCGGTATAGAATCTACATCAAACTCCACAGGGAGACATTTAGAGAGTAGGGGCAGGGGGCATTATGTGTGGAGCAGGACATTGAGAGGGAGGGTAATACAGGGGAAGTAACAATTGAAAATAAAACAAACTCCCCATTTGTGAAGGGAGCAAGGATTAAAAAGAAAAGAAAGCAAAGCAAAGAAGTAGAATCTGAGAGGTGTCCATCACCTGGGAATGGCTGAATAAATTGTGGTGGAGAGATGTAATGAAATAGTATTAGGAAGAGATCAAAGAGATAGTTTCAGAGAATCTTGGGTAATTGGAACTGAGGCAGAATGAGGTGAGCAGAACCAGGACAATCTGGACAAAGACAACAACACTGTAAAGAAGAACAACTTTGAGAGACCTGAGAATTCTGGCCAATTCAATGACAAACCACGTCTCCAGAGAAGTGTGTCTCCCACCTCCCGTCAGAGAGGACACTGGATGCAGGGTGCAGAAAAAGATGTCCACGATCTATATTTTATATTATATATTATTTCATGTAATATATTTCTATTAATTTATATGACATAGTACACATGACATAACCCCTTTGTGTATTCCCTTTTCTTGTCTATGTTTATTTGTTACATGGATTTTTTCCCCTCAGTTTTTAAATTGGGGAGAGGGATGGGGAAGGGTCAGCAATAGGAGGCCAAAAAAGAGAGGGTCACTGAGACATTTGAAGAAATGTACAGAAAAGAACAGAAAGAATTGCAGAACCAGGGCAATTCTGAAAATAGAAATTCTTCTTTATGTTTTTAAAGGCAAGTAGTATATAAGAGAGATTCACAGTTTCAGATACAAAGTTCTCTTGGTGGTCTACTTTTTATAAAGAAATTCCCTAGGGGCAGCTAGGTGGCACAGTTGATAAAGCTCTGGCCCTGGATTCAGGAGTACCTGAGTTCAAATCCAGCCTCAGACACTTAACACTTACTAGCTGTGTGACCCTGGGCAAGTCACTTAACCCCCAATGCCCTGCAAAAAAAAAAGAAAGAAAGAAAAGAAAAGAAATTCCCTTTTGGTGGGTATTAAATTAAAAATAAAATTAATTTAAAAAATATACTTTCCCTTACAAATAAAGTCAGGGGGTAAGGCATGTCAGTGGAAGGGGTAGAAAGAGAGAGTTGGAGTCAAAGCCAGCTCTGTTTGTATCAGGTATCTCCCAAGTACAAGATGGAGAGGAGGAGTGAGACATTGACTCAGTTGAAAAAGACCCAGAGGTCTGGGTAGACCGCAAAGTCACTAGCACTTGACCAAATTCTATGGGAGCCAAAAAGCCAATTCAATTTTAGGCTGTGTTGAGAGGCCCGATGCCTAGGACTGGATCCCATCATCTCTGTTTGTGGTCAGAGCCCAGTGGGAGTACCAGGTCCAGCTCTGGATGCCACATTTCAGAAAGGATATTGGAAAGCCGGATGTGATAAAAAAGGAAGGCAACCAAAATAGGGAAGGGTCTCACGTTCGTGCCACACACAGATGGTTGGCTTGGAGCAGTCTTCGAGGGGATGTGCCTACTGTCCACTAATATCTGAAAAGCTGCTTCTTGAAAGAGGGATATTAGACTGTGCCCCAGAGGCCACAACCACGAGAAATGGGAGAATTGTAGAGACGGGTTTAGGCTGGATTTCAGGGAAACTTCCTAACAGCTCGTCCTCGCCCAAAGTACAAAGGGCGGCCTTGGGGAGTCTTCCACCGAGACTCCATGACCACGAGCTGAGTCCTTGACGACTTCAGTACCATCGAGATGGCTTTGAAAGGCCAGAGAGTCCCGAGAGTCTGCGATTCCATAAGAGGTGCTACTGCACTGGGATGTGCAGATGAGTTGACCCTAGTAGCAAAAGGAAGAAAGAATGGATGAAAATGCATTCATTGAGTCTCCTTGCAACGGGGCGAACAATAGAAAAATCCCAGCGGTCGGGGATCTCAAAAAGCTTTTGTTTGGTGGGAGACCACCCTAAAAGAAAGTCCAGCTGAAGGGGGTATAGAGAGACCCCAGAATGTCTGGTTGGGGGAGGGGGGGAAGGAAACAGTCCAGACCGGGACGCAGGAATCCATAAATGACAGTGCCTGGGACCTGAAGGGAATAGAGGCAGGACAAATAACAAGATCTGAAGGTCCTCTATCTCTACATAATAGAGTTGGTGACCCCCATCTCATCCAAGCAGTCAAATGACCCAGATGGGGCGTGGGGAGATACAAGGGCGCCCCTAGTGGTGGTGGGCCTGCATTAGCATCTGAGTAGAGGCGTGTTCTTTTGGGGGCGATGTTTTGTTTTATTTCTTTGTTAGAATGGATTTTATTTACACTCAAGGTATTCAGCACAATGCTTGAAGCATAGAAACCACTTTATAAACGCTTATTCCTTTCTTCTTCCTCTTCTAGAGGCTTATTTTTAGTTCTCTCCTTTTCCAAAAGGACCAATGACGGGCAGCTAGATGGCGCAGTGGATAGAGCACCGCGCCTGAGTCATGAGTACCTGAGTTCCAAATCCGGCCTCAGACACTTAACACTTACTAGCTGTGTGACCCTGGGCAAGTCACTTAACCCAAATGCCTCACTAAAAAAAAAAAAAACAAAAAAAAAAAACAAACAAACAAAAGGACCAATGACATCACCAGAGTGATGCTTGACTTGCTTGACTTAAATTAGATTGAAGTGAGGCAGAGATGCACAAAGGCATCAACCTCACTGTCTCCTCCAGAGTCATGGAAGTCCACTGGCAGAACAAAAGTCAAGACGGACAGGTGATGGCCCAGGATGCAGTGGGTGACCTTTGGTGACTTCCATGTCTGCCCAATCTGAGGCATGATATTTGAGATCTGAATTATTTCTTGGGCATAAAAACCTGTCTGAGGATCCCTCATCAGAGATCAGTACTCCGGGACTATATTGGGAGAGCAGTGCTGCCAGGACGAGATTTCCTGGAGGCTCTCATGGGAAAGAAACATTCTATCGTGAAAGAACACCAGATTTGGAATTGGGAGGACCGTGTTTGAAACCTAAATTTACCCTTGACTATGTAATGACCATGGCCAAGTCATTTAACTTTTCAGTGAAAAAAAAAAGGCATGGGAATTCAATTTCCTAATCTGTGAAAAAAGGGGGTAAATTCATATTTACACTAAAAATTCCATTGGGTTACTATGAGTGAAGTAAACCTTACAGAACTCTAAAAATAGAAGTCATCAGACACATCTCCCCCAGCACTCAGGGGCTGGCCAAGAGGAATTTCCCACAAAACCCAACTTTGGGGAGCTCAGGAGGCTGCTCAGTCAACAGGAACATTCTACTGTGGTCCCAACCATGCCAAGACTAATGCTCTGTCCAGCTCAGAGCATCTTATTTCTGCACCTCCTAATTTATCCCTCTGGGGAGGAACAACCTGGGATCTCTGAATACGTTCACCCTCAATCTCCCCTTTGCCGGAATCAAAAGGTTCATGCTCCCTTTCCTCGGCAACTGTGGCCACATGGAATTCCCATCCATGTGCCGTTCTTTGATCTTAAGCACACCTGGAGATCGATGCCTTCTATTCAGGCAGAACCTTTCATCGCCAGTGAGATCCATGCCTTCAGTTGTATCCCCCCACCTGAAAGTGCTGCCCCCTTTGGACTGAGATGGTAGAGCAACTGTGGGGTGGCCCATCTCTACTTTCCAACAAAAAGCACCCAACATTTGACCTCTACAAGGAATTCCAAAGAAAGCATCTCTCTTACTTGTAGCGAAAATTGCCCTTGGAAGTTTTTATACATGTGCGCGCACACACACACAAAGAGAGCATGTAATAGGATTTTGCTGAGCTGAATGATAAAAAAAAGAGAGTGGGGCGGGAGGGAGTAAGCCAGTGACCTAAGCCTAGAAATCCCTGATAAATCACCAGGCTGCCACTCTAGCTCTGATCCACAAAATAAGATGGAAGCTACGCATTGACATTCTTCCATAGGAAATGGGGCCTGCTGGTAAAAGCAACATGGCGGGTGAGCTCATGAAACTGGAAGGCACAAGAGCTAGAAGGGACTTAGAAATCATCCAGTCCCAATCTTCCCCTTATGAATGAGGAAACTATGGAGACCCACAAATGAAATGATTTGTCCAAGGTCACAAAGAGAGTGAAGGAGCAGAGCCAGGAGACCTTCATAAGACCTCCCTTTTCTGGCCACTGGGATTCTGAGGGGCAGACTGAAGGTGTAATGGTTCCTACCACTGTGACTGCTCCACGGCCACTGGACAGTAAGGCCAGAGATTAGCATAGAAAAAAAGACAGTGGTAAAAAGAGCAGGGCAACTAGGACATTGTCCGAACAAACCCAATTTAGAGATTACACACACACACACACAAAGAGTAATGATTTTTAAAAATTGTTTAAGTTTCAATTGTTTACATTCATATTTTAACATTTCTTTTACTCTGTCAGCATGGGGGGGGAAATACCCACAAACACACACAGCTTAGCACATAGGTAACAGGAATAATAATTAATAATATAATACATAATAATAGTTGAACTAGAAAGTATAAACTAGAAATATTGTGAGTCTCTTCTCCCATTCAATGGAATTTGACTCGATTGCTTCTTGTATTATTTTCACCAAAAAAGAAAAGAAAAAGTAAAAAAGAAAAATCACTTTCCCACCACGAATCAAAAAGTAAATCTGAGGGTTTGCTTGTCTGAGTGCCCAGATAGTTATAGCTCTGACAAGAGGTAAAGGAACTGACCTTCCCCAAAGCATAGAACCCTCCCAGACTGCCCCATGACTTTAACCCTTCAAGCTAACCCACTGCCACATGTTTGGATAAGGATTCTATGCCCTGGAATTTCTAGCATTTCTTTCTTTTGTAGGGGTTTTTTGGTTCCTTTTTCCTTCTTAATTCCCTAGTCAATTTCCTCTATAAATACTCCTGCCTTGTCTCAGCTAAACTGAAAAACAGATTCCGAAGAAAAGAAGGGAAATCAAAAACCCACAGAGGCTAAGAATGATAGCAGCCCATCCAGTTCAATAACTGTTTCAATGTAATCAGTGTCCTTTGTAGTCCTACGCGTTTTAATGGGTATGACAACTATTCTCAACAATACAATGATCCAAGACATTCCCAAAGGACTATTGATGAAACATACCATCCCCCTCCAAAGAAAGAACTGATATTGATGGAACACAGACTGAAGCAGGCTGTTCTTCACTTTCCCTCGTTTTTTCTTTTATTCAAGTTTTCTTATACAAAATGACTAATATGGTCATGTTTTACATAATCGTAGATGTATAACCCATATCTGACTGCTTATCGCCTCAGGGAGGGATGTGGGGAGGGAGGGAAGGAGGGATTACAAATTGGAACTCAAGACTATAAATAAAAATGTTTATTACTTAAAAAAAAAGTTTTATAAGAAAAAAAAATTAACTTTGATTGCTGTTCCTTAAGCTGGCCAAAAGTTTGAGTTTGTAGATATCTTTGTCTCTAGATATTCATAGATATTCAGCCAGAAAGGACCTGAGACAATGAGGCCACCACCACCCCCTCCATTTTACTGATGGAGAGACTGGGTAGTTAATTTGTCCAGGGTTAGAAAGACAGAATTTGAACCCAGGTTTTCCTTATTCCAAGCCCATTGGCAGGGGCAGCTAGATGGCGTAGTGGTTAAAGCACCAGCCCTGAATTCAGGAGGACCTGAGTTCAAATCCGGCCTCAGACACTTGACACTTACTAGCTGTGTGACCCTGGGCAAGTCACTTAACCCTCATTGCCTGCAAAAAACAAAAAACAAAAACCAAAAAACAAACCAAGCCCATTGGCTTTGTCATGCTGCCTTCTTCTCCTTTCTACCATGGTTCTGTTTGGCCCTAGTTGACCTTCTGGGTGGATTGCCTTCATCAGTATTAGGACATACTGATTCTCCATGACATTATTCAATTCAACAATTCGATAAACATGTATAAACACACTATATACAATGGCATAATAATCCAAAGACTTAGGCTTGGAGGTTCACGCATGGTCTGGACTGAGTCAAATCGATAAGTGTAATAAACGTTTATTAAGTGCCTAATAATAGCCCAGGCACTGTGCTAAGTGCTGGGAATCCAAAGAAACAGATACATCCCCTGCCCTCAGGGGGCTGACAGCTGAATGGGAAAGACAACAAGCAACTGACTATGTACAAACAAGCTATGTTGAAGATAAATTGAGATAATAAACAGAAGGAAGGTATTGGCATTAAGAGGGATCAGGAGGGGCAGCTAGGTGTTGAAGTGGATAGAGCACCAGCCCTAGATTCAGGAGGACCTGACTTCAAATCCAGCCTCAGACCTTTGACACTTACTAGCTGTGTGACCCTGGGCAAGTCACTTAACCCCAATTGCCTCACACACACAACAAAAACAAAACAAAACAAAAACAAAAACAAAGAGGGATCAGGAAAGGCTTCTTATGGAAAGTGAGATTTTACATGGGACTTAAGGAAGCCGGGAGGGAGAGATGAAGAGGGAAGTGAATTCCAGGCATGGAGGACAGCCAGGGAAAAGGCCTGGAGGTGGGAGATGGAGGGTCTTATTCAAGGAACAGCCAGGAGACCAGTATCACTGGATTGCAGAGTAAGTGGTAAGAAGATCAGACAGGTAGGAAGAAGCTGGGTTACAAAAGCCTTTAAAAGCCACTGAAATCCACCAGGCATGGCATCCTAGATTTAGCCCTCCCAGGCATCTAGGAGCTGGGCTGGGACTGCTTTAGTCTGGGTCCACACCCCCAGGGTGGCCTCAGAACTGGCACAGGACCGAGAGTCCTGCAGCCATGGAGACATGTGTGTGCTAGGATAGCATGTGCCTGTGATAATGTGTCCTGGTGTGTCCTGTTGAAGAACCAAATGATAGAGATAACCAAGGTCCCTCGAGATGGGAATCCCTCCTGAGCCCAAGCCAGTTCTGGGATTGCTTTGGGGTACAGACCCAAGTCAGAAAGATGCCGCCTGGGGGATGTGGACTGAAGAGCAAGCTGGGTATTGCCCCCTCTCTGACCCAGCTCCTCCACCCCCACCCCAACCCCAGCATCTCCCTGAGGCCTAAGTACTGACTTGTCTCCCAAATCCCTGACTTCCAGAAAGGTCAGCCCCAGACTTTTAGAAAAGGGCAGACCCTCTTTTTGTGGTGGCAAGGAATTGGAAATTAAGGGGCTGCCCATCAATTGGGGAATGGCTGAACAAGTTGTGGTATATGAATGTAATGGAATTCTGTTGTGCTGTAAGAAACGATGAGCAACCTGGAAGGACTTGCATGAACTGATGATGAGTGAGATGAGCAGAACCAGGAGAACATTTTACATAGTATCAACAACATTGTGTGTTGATCAACTGTGATAGACTTGATTCTTCTCAGCAATACAATGGTCCAAGATAGTTCCAAAGGACTCATGATGGAAAAGACTCTCCAAATCCAGAAAAAAAAAAAAAAGAACTGTAGAATATGGATGCAGATTGAACCATACTATTTATTTTGTTTTTGGTGCTGTTGTTTTTCTTTTTTGAGGATTTCTTTTTTGCCCTGATTCTTCTCTTATAATATGACTAATGCAGAAATATGTTTAATGTTATGGTACATATATAATCTATATCAGATTACTTGCTGTCTTGGGGAGGGGGTAGGGTGGGGAGGGAGGGAGGGAGAAAATTTTGAAACTGAAATCTTATAAAAACAAATGTTGAGAACTATCTCTGGAAAATAATAAAATACTTTTATAATTTAAAAAAATTTAAAAAATTTAAATTAAAAAAAAGAAAAGGGCAGACCCTCTGGGCCCCCTTAGCCTGAACCTAAGGAATGAGGGGACTGCACCCATCCTGAGAGCTTGCCTGATACCAATCCCCACTGAGGCTCAGTGAGCCTGCTTCTGGGAATACCTGAGGGAGGGGCCCTTCCCCTCTCAGGGGAGAGCACAAGCCCCAGTCTTCTGTTTCCTGGTGGCTTACTAGATGCTAATGAAAAATTCTTTAATTGATTGATAAGCCAGACCTGATTGTTCACCCAAAAGTCAAGTACAGATGAAAACTCTCATTCTCTCTCTCTCTCCCTCTCTCCTCTCTCTGTTTCTTCTCCCCCCTCCCCCTTTCTGTCTGCCTCTCTCTCCCCCTTTCCCTCTTCCCTTCTCTCCATCTCCTTCTCTACTTGTCCCTATTCTCTGTTCTCCTACCTTCCCTCTTTCTCCTTACCCCTTTGACCTTAGGAGTGGGGAGTGGCAGAGTCAGGTGCTGCCATCAATGGCTTTTCTCTCCACCAAGGATGCCAGATGGTCATGAATGCATGGCACTACTGTTTCTGTGTTGTGTTTATTCTTTCCTAATCTTAGGTAAGTGAATGTGTATCAGAGATTATCAGAGTGGGCAGCTAAGTGGCTCAGTGGATAAAGCACTGGCCCTGGATTCAGGAGAACCTGAGTTCAAATCTGGCCTCAGCCACTTGACACTTACTAGCTGTGTGACCCTGGGCAAGTCACTTAACCCTCATTGCCCCACAAAAAAACAAAAAACAAAACCACCACCACCAACAAAACAAAGATTATCAGAACCACCAGATGTCCAGCAAATGGGGTCCATCACATAGTCTTCCAGTAGCCACAGCAGCTGAGCCTCATGAGAAGGCAGTCCATTAGAAAGACTTACTGGTCCCAGCAGTAACTCAAGCCAGCAGCTGGGACAGCATATCCTACAATCAAGGGGCTGCTCCATCAACTGTGCACCACCCAAAGTGAACTTAGTGGGGTGCTTGATGGTTTGAATATATTCTCCCCCAGGGACCCAGGGGGTTGAGGAGTAGGCTCCCAGTTTCAGAGAAGGCTGGACTTTGGTTCTTGCAATGCTTCCTCAGTAAATATCCTTTTGTAAAAACAATGTTAGCTGGAGGTTGGGAATGGTTGCTTGTGAGCCATAGGCCTAGGATACCCCCCAACTCCACAGGGTGACCCCTAGAGCCCCAAGGGGAGACATAATAATTGGGCTTAGACCCAAGGGGCCAGTCAGAGAGTAGGTAGGGATAAGGAGCTTAGCACTTGTGGGCTACACCCAATACTCTTCTGTTAGCCCACGGGTGCCCCAGGCCTAGAGAGTCACTGTTTCCAGTCACAGGGTCCCCCAAGCTGTGTCTAAACTGACTGAATAGAGGTGATTCCATCCTAGTCATTTAATCTATGGCCATCTCATTAGAATGGACCTCTCTTGGGGCAGCTGGGTGGCACAGTAGATAGAGCACCAGCCCTGGAGTCAGGAGTACCTGAGTTCAGATCCAGCCTCAGACATTTAACATTTACTAGCTGTGTGACCCTGGGCAAGTCACTTAACCCCAATTGCCTCACTAAAAAAAAAAAATTAAAAAAAAGAATGGACCTCTCTCTCCCTTCTAACGTCACTGCCTATCATGGCCTGTTTTCAGGGTGCCAAACGTCACTAAAGAATAATGTTTCAATTCTGGCACCTGCGTGTCAATGGGGAGCAACTTGTTTGGATGAGTTCTGACCATGGAAGTAAAGAAGAAAATCAAACAGGAAGTTGTTGGGTCAGAAATCCTGGCTCTCTCACCGGTCACGTGACCCTAACACTCAAGTGGAACTCACCTAGTCCACGTGAGGCCCCTTCTCTTTCCTCCCTCAGTGTGGGGGACACGGCTCAGGCCTGGGTTCTGCCTCAGGCTCCTCGACCAGCCCCTAAGGCTAAGTTTCCTCAGGGGTATCAATGGGTATCTCCCTGCTTGTTAGCCCCCTCCCCCCAGCACTGCATGTCCATCACAGATGTCCCTACTCAAGGCCAACTCTGAAGACAAGGACTGTTTGATATTGTCTCTAGTCTTTCACATAGTAAGTGCTTAATAAATGCTTGTTGAACTAGGAAAAGCCAGAGAGGGTACTCTGGTGTGTGGCACGCATCGGTCTGTAATGATGCCCAAGGAAGCTGGCAGGCAGCCCAAGAAGGCCTTGCCACAGGGACACATCAGGGCACCTCCTGACTGCACATGAGGGAAAGCAGAGAAGTACCAGGTTTGGAAGGTGATGCTTGGCCACGAATTAGGTGTAAAGCCCCTCTCATCTGTAAAAGGAGGCTGATCTAAATGATTTCCAGGGGGAAGCTAGGTGGCTCAGTGGATAAAGCACAGGCCCTGGATTCAGGAGGATCTAAGTTCAAATCCGGCCTCAGACACTTGACACTTACTAGCTGTGTGACCCTGGGCAAGTCACTTAACCCCAATTGCCTCACCAAAACCAAACAAACAAAACAACAAACATAAATGATTTCCAAATTTCTTCCCAGAACCTGTTCTAAGCCTCCTCCCAGCACTGACATCTCCTGTTCTAAGCCCCTTCCCAGCTCTGACATCCCCTGTTCTAAGGCCCCTCCCAGCCTTCACATTCCCTGTTCTAAGGCCCTTCCCAGCTCTGAAAGTCTACAGGTAACCAGAACATGCTGGGGCTAGATACTGAATGTAAAATAATGCTCAGTTGCTAAAACTCTTTTTGCTTTCTGCCCTTTGGTGAATTTTGCAACTTTGCAGTCCAGTTGACTTATCTCTTCCTGTTTATGCTCAGGATTCAAAAGTTTAACCTGGCCCAGTTCTCCCCTCACAGCTGCAGGCCAGAGGTCATTCAACAGCCACCTGAGTCAGGGCAGCACTCAGCCCTTTCCCAAATGACTCGGTGGTGTGGGTCACTGTGGTCAAGATCTTCATCCCTTCATGGTCAGAGTGGGCAAAGTGACATTGAAAAAGTCGGGGCTTGAGAGCTGTCCCGAGTGTCTCTTCTGCCTTCCTGCCCCCAGGCCTGCCCTGGCCTTGGGAAGAATGCTGGAGCTGAGCTTTCATCTTCAAGCAGGGCAAGCCCGGAAGTACCTGCCCGCCTCAATTTAGGATTAATAATGTTGCCCCGTGACACAGGGCATATGGTCTCCATCACTGCTCTGGCAAAGCAGGTTGGGTGTGTCCCCATCCTAAAAATCAGCCGGGTCCCGAGGAGGGAGGACTATAGGTATGTACGAATTTAATCCATTCGAATGTGGGAAGCCCTGCAGGGGTGACTTGGACCTTCTTTCTGAGGGAGGCCAGGGAGGCAGAAGGGGGCTGGTGAAACCTTTGGGGATCGTTCGTTAGGAATCTGCCCCGACTTAAGGCTGCGAACCTCCCCCTCCCCCTCCCGCCTTGGTTAGCACAGTGAGCCTAGCGGAGGTCAGTGATTAGAGAAATGGCTGGGCCCTCGGGGGCCGCCAGACCCCTGCCCGGACTATTCATTCGGGCAGCGGGTTCCACCTGCCACTTTGCCCTATTCGGCGCCTCCTTAAGCGGGGGTGGGGGTGGGGTGCGCCCTCTGTCTCACGGTGGGCCGGCCAGGTTGCGTGCGAGGTAGGGTTTGCCCCCTAGAGGGCGCCTGGTCTCCGGCCACACACCCAGAAGCTGCCCGCTGTCCACTGCCCACTGCCCAGGGCCTGGAAGCCAGGGCGGCCCCGCAGCGTGCTCCCGATGACTTCTAAACAGCCCCGCTTCTTTTTGATCCCATCCGATCCTCCGGATGGGGGTCCGGACCGAGCCACGGCGGCCGGAGCCGACCAGAGGGCCACCGCTGCCTAGGCAGGGCGAGGCGCGCCAGCGGGGGTGCGGGGGCGGAGATCGGGGATCCGGGCCCTGGTGAGGGCCTCCGCCCTTCGGGCCCTCCCGCTCCCCACTCTGCCCGCAGGTCCGGGGGACTAAGCCGGACTACCCACCAGGGGAGCCCACCCGAAGCCTGGGCCCTGGCGCTGCTCCTCCTCTTTCGTCATCCCTCCCCATCCCATCCCATCCTCTCCCACCTCAGTGAAGCCCGAACCCCCAGAACTAGGAAGGCACTTTTTGTACAAGAAGAAAGAAAAAACCAAAGCGGAAAATCGTTTATAAATGTCCATGTCCGATATTTCTTCAGGTGAAAGGTAACCGCGGTTATCTACACGTATCTACACATATCTACAGTATCTACACCATTTGCAGATATGCCTCTGGGCTTGACTTGCCTTGATTTACGCGGCAACTACCCAGGAAGAGGGGGCGGGTTCGCATCATCTCTGGGAGAAAAAATAAATATAACTTCATTAAACATTTGACCCAAAGCTTTGGCACTAATCTGGGGACGATGAACAAGGGACCGATCCCAGGGCAGCTGCAAGGAGAGAGGCCCCAAAGCAATGGGACCCTAGGGGAGGACCCTCTGCCTGCCCTGAGCTCCACCCACCCGAGGGAGAGGGGCTGAAGGGTGCTTTAGTCAGACACGAACACTTCCATAATCCACTGCAAAAAAAAAATGTCAATAACAACAACAACAAAATCCATGCCTGGGAAAGCCAGCACACATGTAGCGGGGTGCAGAGCCTGGGGAAGCCTTCCTCCTCCTCCTCCTCCTCCTCCTCCTCCTCCTCCTCCTCCTCCTCCTCCTCAGCCAGGAGACATCAGTAGCCCTGCTCTATGGGGGGCCTTGTGACCAGGGGAAGGGGAGGTGCTGATCAGAAGCCCTGAGGTGGCAGACTGACAGCCTGGGGAGTTGGGGGGCCCTGGCCACATTTCCTTCTCTTTGTACACAATAGGTCTTGTGTGGAGATGAGCTCTCAACTTTCTTCCCCATCTGTTATTCTGTGATAAGGATGGGGTGGGACAGGGAGGTACAGCTGGGACCCAGGAAGCCAGCCAAAAGCCACCAAAGATCATCCTGAAAAGGGAATTTCGAGATCATGAAGGCAAAAGCCTTATTTATACAGAGGAGTAAACTGAGGCCCAGAGGGGACTCCTGCTACTGAGGAAAGAGTGCTGGATGGGAAGTGAGAAAGTCTGGGCTCAAGTCCTCCTCCACTGTCTGTCCTAGGCAAGTCACAGGTCTGGAGAGGGGCAGAGGAGTCCAGCCACGTGACTTCTAGGGTCCCTTTCTCATCTCCATCTTGGAGCCCCTGAAGGGTCTGGCTCTGCTGCACACAGGGCTGGGGCTAGAAGCAGAGCCAGGAGTTGGTTCAGAATCTCACCAGGAGGCCCATGATCCCCTTCCAGCTTTGCCCCCCAAATCCCACGATTACAACCCAACACATAAACTCTACCTTTTCCCTAAATTCAGATCCCCCTCCCCCAATCCTGTGCATACAGGACCACAGAATCCCTAACAAAGATCATCTGGTCCAAGTCTCTCATTTAACCAAGGAGAAAACCAATGCAGGAAAGACCTGAAAAGTGGAATGGGGTGCTAGAAGAGATAGTGAGCTGCCCATCACTGCAGCTCCTCAAAAACAGACTGGATGATCACTTGTCAGGTATGACACAGAAGGGAATTTTTCCCTTATAGGGACTGGATCCGGCTCCAAGAGGATTCAGTCATTTCGTGACTCGTCCAAAAGCTCGGAGATTAATAAGAGGGATCGCCCTGGATCTGCAGCCTGTAGGGCTGGTCTGTGCCACACTCTCCCTTTCAGAACAGAAATTCCTTGAGGACAGTTTACTTTTGTCTTTCTGTCCCTAGCTCCTGGCACAGAACCTGGCAAGGATTAAATGGGCCTTGAAGGCCAGTTAAATCGAACTGAGCCTCTGTAGAGGGGGCAGATGGACTCCCGGCTCTCTGGGCTTCAGTTTCCTCCTCTGTAAAAAGGTGCCGTGTGGGTTATTTCCAATACAGTCTGGCCACAGCTTTCTTGCACGCTGTCTCCCCTATCAGACTGTGACTTCCTTGACATCAAGGTCTGGGGTTTTTTTTGCCTCTTTGTATCCCCAGCATTTAGCACATTGCCTGGCACATAGTAGGTGCTTCCTAAATGCTTGTTAACTGATTGATTAAAGGGGGGGCAGGTGGAGGAGAGAATCTCTAAGCTCTCTGGGCTTCAGTTCCCTCTTGTCAGATGGAAGGGGGGGATCTCTTTCCCTCTCTGGGCCTGTTTCCCCCTCCGTCGCTGCCTGAGGGCCTGAGATCCAGGGTGTATCCCTACTTTCCCGTGGCCTCGAGCAACAAGATGGCGCGGCTGATCCAGGGCGCCGGGGAAAGGGGCAGCGGTCACTTCCTTCAAGGCCACGCCTCCCTGCAGGGAGGCTGCTCGGCCTACGCTCTGGAAGCTGGAGCCACAGCTGGCTCTCCGCCCGGCACGTGGCTGGGGGAGGGAATTGGCCAAGGCTGAGGACAACCTCGGGGACATTGTATCCCAGGGGAAGGAGGAGGACGCTGGGGGCTGGAGCCGGAGGCCTTAGGAAGGGAGGAGGCTACGGGAGCACCAGGGACAGGATGTCCCGCGTGGGAGCTGGGCACCAGGAGGGGAGGCCGGTGTCGAGTGGGCCCTGCTAAGAACTAGGCGTCCCAGGGAAGGAAGACTCACAGCTGGATCCCCAGGCTTGTGGGAGGGCAAGCAAGGGTGAAGGGGGTCCGGGCCCGGGGACCCCCTTGGAGAAAAGGGATAGGGGACAAAGCAAAACCATCAGCCGAAAAACGGCGACGTTCCCACTTCAGCACAAAAGCGCCCTCCGCGGACAGACACACGCTACGGAGCGGAGGGGGCGCACACACCATGCAGCACACCGTCTGCGGGCAGCTTTGGGGAGCTGCAGGCCGGGGACGGGGGCGGGGCTGGACGGCTGGGGTGGCTGGGTTTGGAGGGGGGACCTGGGATGGATGGTGAGGCTGCGCTCAGAGAGAAAAGCCCGGCCTGAGAGAGGGACCCAGGCCCAGGTTGAGCTGAGGCCTCACGCAGGCGGGACGTCTGGGGCCGGACCGCAGGGTTGGGGCTGCAGAGAGGACCCGGGCGTGCCAGCCGAGCTGGGAGGCGGTATGGGGGGAGGGAGGGCGGCGCATCCAGGCTGGACGGCGGCGCTGGGGTGGCCGGGCCGGGCCGGGCCGGGCCGGGGAGGCCGGTTATCTGGGCCCGTAGTCGTAGTTCCCCGGAGCTCCTGCAGAGGAGTACATATTAGCCGCTGCCGCTGCGGCCGCGGCCGCGGGGTTGACGTGGTGGTGATGGTGGTGATGGTGATGCGGGTGGGGGTAGCCGTGACCCCGGATGCTGGGCAGAGGGTAGGGCGCCGGCCTGCCCTTGGCCCCGAGGTAATGGTCGTAGGCCGCGGCCGCGGCGGCTGCCGGGTATTTGTAGGGGTGGTGGTGCAGGGGCTCCGAGGCGCTGGGCGCCTCCAGGCGCAGTTCGTGGTGCGGGGGGCTCGGCCTGCCCCCCGCTGTAGCCGTGATCTGCACCAAGCCTCCGGCTCCCGGGACGGGCAGCGCCGGGCTCAGCACCCGGGACATGAGCTGCTGGTGGGCCGGGTCGGCGTGCAGAGGGGTCCCGCTGGCTTCTCGCTCGTACTCCCGCCGGCTCTCGGCAGCGTCTGCGAAAAAGAACCGACAAGTTTGGTTCTTCGGGTGGGAGGAGGGGGTCGCCACTGTCCTGTCCCCCAGCCCGTCACTGGTGGCCTCCTTTCTGACCTGGAGGCCTCCTCTGAGCCCCTGCGCTCCCCATCCTTAGCCCCAAGGCTCTCCAGTGCACCTCCTTTCTGGCTAGGATTCCCCAGCCCCACGCCATGCTGCGCCCCTTCCCTGAGGACCCCTCCCCCCCACACCCCACAATGCGCCGCATCCTCATCCTGGGGCCTCCTCCTACCCCGGGCTCTAGTGCACCCCTTCCCAGGCCGCGATTTACTCCCAGCCTCCGGGAGAGCCACTACCTAACTCCTGCCTCCTTTACCCCATCTTCCTCGACCCCATTTTCAGCCTGGATCCACCCCTCCTCCCGCCGCACCCTGCTCAGCAAGGCGCCCTTTCCCTCACGGTGAACCTCCCTCGCTGGACCCCCGTGCACCCCATCCGCAGCAGGCAATCTCCCTTGGCCTTCAGCAGTACAACAGTTCACCCCCTTCTTGGCCCGGAGCTCCTCCCCGCCCCTGCGCCCCAGGGCGCCCACTCTCCAGCTGGGATGCTCTTCCGGCGCTCCAATGTGGCCCCACCCCAGCCTGGAGCACCTCCGCCCGCACTCCAAAGCAAGCTCTCCGAGAGGCTCCATTGCACCCCCTCACCCGAGAATTCCTCCCCTTCCCCGCCCCCCCCCCCCCGTTTTTAGCTCACAGCCTGGCCTGAGCCTTGAGCTAACATTTCAAAGAGGCC
The DNA here is from genome assembly GCF_019393635.1 of Dromiciops gliroides. Classification (NCBI taxonomy): domain Eukaryota; kingdom Metazoa; phylum Chordata; class Mammalia; order Microbiotheria; family Microbiotheriidae; genus Dromiciops; species Dromiciops gliroides. The sequence goes on from NC_057861.1 coordinate 5,410,972, forward strand.
CTGACTTTGGGAAGTGTGACTGGAGCCCCAGCGCTTAGAGATAGGGTGGAGGGGTCATATGGGGGGTGGAGGGGAGGGATGGAACGAAGAGAGGGCTTGGTCTCTAACTCTCTGTGTCCCGGGGGCTTCTTGGGAAAACTCTTCCTCCTCCACCCCCTCCACCCCCCCTCTCCCCTTCCCTAAGCGCCCGGCCTCCTGAAGCATTTTTGCCTGAGGCGGGAAGAGAGGCTTAAACGGGGTTAAAAGCAGCGCTAACCCAGGCCGAGCTGCTGGGCGGGCGCACGTGGGCGCCCAGAAATGCGTTCCCTAGACCCGGCTTCTCTGCCGGCGAAGGTAAATGGGGCCGGATTGACTGACAAGTGTGTACACGCATGACATCTCTGCAATTTGCGCTGCCCTAAACAAACACAGCTTCTCTTTATGGGAACCGGCCCCAGAGCCGCCAAAGCTTCAGGCAGGCGGCGGCAACTAGGACTTCTGCTCAGCCGCGAAGTGTTTACAGCTGCTAATGGAAAAAGGAACTCGCCCGCTCGCCCGCCCTCCAGCTCAGCGCAGGCGCAGGCGCACAGCGGCCACAGACACCCCAAGGGGCCCTTAAAAGGAACTTTGGGGAGGCTCCTGGGTTCTGCAACCTCAGGACGGGGGCTGGGCTAAAACAGTCCAGGGGGAGCGGTCGAGGGGCCAGGGAAAGCATCAGAAGATCAGAAGCTGGAAAGAATCTTAGAGATCATTTAACCCTGCCTTCCTGACTTTACACGTGGGAAACGGACGAAGAGTAGGGGTGGTGGAAAGAGATTGAGAACTTCTGGGTTCATATGCCAGCACACTGACCGGATGCACTGCCTACGGAAGTGTTATGTTAGAAAACATGACGTGGGGGCAACATGAAATGGGGGGCAGCTAGGTGGTGCAGTGGATACAGCACTGGCCCTGGATTCAGGAGGGCCTGAATTCAAATCCGACCTCAGACACTTGACACTCGCTGTGTGACCTTGGGCAAGTCACTTAACCCTCATTGTCCCAAAGAAAGAAAGAGAGAGAAACAGAGAGAGAAAGAAAGAAAGAAAGAAAGAAAGAAAGAAAGAAAGAAAGAAAGAAAGAAAGAAAGAAAGAAAGAAAGAAAGAAAGAAAGAAAGAAAGAAAGAAAGAAAGAAAGAAAGAAAAAGAAAGGAAGAAAGAGAGAGAGAAAGAGAAAGAAAGAAAACAAACAAACATGAAGTATCAGATAATTGCGTTATTAGCAGGAGGCTGGGGCGAAGTGAATTTCCCAACGTCACTCAGTTGAGAGAGTCAGAGTCAAGTTTTCTGGCTTCTCCACCCAGCCCTCCTTCTCACCAACCCCCTCCCCCCCCCCCCCGGCCCGGCCCCCCGGGGTCATTCGGCTCCTGTTGTGGGCTAGAAGACCCTGCCCCTCTTTGGGACTGCTTGTTTCTATGCCAGCCGGGCAGAGGAAAACAGAAAAGTCAAGAGCGAGAAGACGCCGAGCAGGCGGGCCCCAGCCGAGGGAGCTGAGGGCCGGGGACAGGGGGGCACCCCGCCTACCTTTCTCAGCCCCGTTCTGCTGGGCGGGCGAGGCTACCGGATTCCGCGAGCGGGCGAAGGCACTCATGAGGGGCAGCGCTCCTGGCCGATGGGTGCGAGGCCTGCAGCGGGATACAATGGCCCGGAGGTTATTCGGCTGAGGGCCGCTCTGGCCCAGCAGGCCTGGAGAGGGGCGTGGTTGGGGCGGGCACTCACCAGTCCTCAGGGTCGCAGTCCCGAAAACCTTTGGCGAAGGGGTTGCTGGCGATCTTGAGCTGCGTGATCTTCGTGGGGCGAGGGGGGGGGGGAGAAAAGAGGAAAAATGAAGTGGAGGAGGGCGCAGGGAGAAGCTTTTTCTCCTTCCTTTCTTCCTCTCCCCACCAACTTCCCTCCTGTACCGATATCTTAAGACCCAAGGATCTCGAGTTGGAGGGGCCTGATTGTTCATTCATTTTACAAAGAAGGAAACCGAGGCCAGAGAAAGGAAGAGACGTGTCCCAAGTTATACAGTTAGTAATAACTGAGCCGGAACTACCCCAGGTGCCGGGACTTCAGATCCTAACTGTGTGCCACTTACTGTGAGAACTAGGAAAGTCACAATCTCTCTGGGCCTCAGCTCCTGATTCGAGAAAGGAGGGGTTCCGACTATTGATTGGTTCCTAAGGTCTTTTCCATCTCTGTGACAGGTTAAACGTGGTTCTGGCCCGGGCTCAGATCTCCACGAGGAGGGGTATAAAAACCCTCCCCCACCTCAGTTTCCCCAGCTGTCAAATTCCTATATATCTCTGGTCTCCCCGAGGTAGATTGTAAGCCGCTCCACAGAAGGCATGTTTGCGTTTGTCATCACCAGAACATCCACAATGCCGGGCAGGGAGGTGCTTCATAACTTGCTTGGTGAGCGGTTCCTTGTTTGACTGAAGTTTGAACCCCTTCATGGATTTTAGAGTTGGAGGGAACCTCTGAGCCCGTATAACACCCCCTCAATATGCAGGGGAGTTCTGTGCGTGCACAAGGTGGCCCAACTGGCTCCCTGGGAGAGCGGAGACCCTAAGACCACCCCCATGAGAACTTCGCCCAAGCCAGGGGCCCGCAGAAAGCGGGTTGTTGGGACCAAGGAGAGGGCCTCTCTCCGCGAGTACGGCAGGGGGCGGGGAAGGGCACTGCTCACTACCCGGAGGGGCCGTGTCCTCGCTGGAGAGAAAGACGTGGCTTGGCCAGAGGCCGGAGGAGCCGGAGCTGAGCGGCTCGGCGGCTGGAGGGGGCAAGAGCCTGAGGCCGCCTGGGGAGCCGCGGGGGCCACTCGGGGCCCATGGGCAAATCCGCGGATAAGGCATGTGATTGTGAGTTTCCGGAATGGGTTGAAAAACAAACTTTAAGCCGGGCAGTGACAGTTCCAGATTTAGAGGTCAAAGTGATAGAAAGCAGGGGAGACAAAGCAGCTGTCCGAGGCCGTCAAAGGCCGCTGGGCCAGCCGAGGAGGCCCGGGCGGGGCTGCCTCCTTAAAGGGCCAGCCTTCTGCGCTGCCCAGTCCCCTGCCCTGCCCTCCCCTGCCCTGGTCTCTGTAGCCCCCTGCCTAGCCCGCTGCCCTGTGCTGCCCCTGCTCCACCCAGTCCCCTGCAGCACCCCCCCCCTTCCCGAACTGCCCTGTCCAGTCTCTTGCTCTATCCAACCTCCTGCCTAGCTCAGCCTCCAGCCCTGCCCAGCCCTGCCCAGCCGGGACAGGGGCCTCAGCTCCTCCACGTGTTTTGGGACTCTTCCAGGGAATCAGCCGGAATCTTTTTTCTTGTTTTTCTCTGCCCCACCGGGCCCCTGCCTTCCCTCCGGGATTCTAAGGGTTGGTTAAATGCCCCGTGTCTAGCGAAGGTGTGAATGTGAGACAGAGACACTGACAGACACAGGTGGCAGGTTGGGCCTGGGGAAAGCGTCCTGAAGTTTTCAGCCAGAAGACCTTTCCCGCTGATTTCCTCTCCCGGTTTCAGCCTCCCCCTCCCCAAAAGTAGCAGGGTAGGCTGCCTTGGGCTAACCCTAAGGCTCTTTCCACCTCATCTGCGCCTTCTACTTCGTAGGAAGGGCCGTCTCCCCGCCTAGGGGCCCATTTGGCCTGGCTGGGCCCCGTGCTGCCTGGCCTGGGGGACCACACAGGACCCAGAGTCAGAGCAGTGGAGAAGCCCCGTGCGGCCCCTCCACCGGCCTGCAGCAAAGCCGCGCTTAGAACCCAAGCCCTTCTCTGCAGTCTTTGCCCTTCCAGCCTCGGGTTTCTCTTGTCTCGCTTAGGGGGCAGGCTGCCAGGGGGGAACGGCCGAGGCCACGCAAGGGAGAGATGAGCGGCTGTAGAGATAGGCTGGGGGCGGGGCGCCTTTGTTCAAATACTTTGACTGCCACCTCGACCCCTACGTCCACGAGTTGGGAGCGGAGCAGAACCCAGGTCGTCCACGCTCGCGAGGGAGGCCCCGCAAGCGGGAAAGGAGCGGGAGAGCCGGCTGCTGGCCCAGCCTGGTTGCCTCGCCCTTCTCGGGAGCCTGTTCGCCACGGTCCCTGCAGCCCAGCTGCTCTAGCTTGTGAAGTAAATGTTTGTTATATGACTGACTGGGAAAGAAGCAGCAAACACAGGGGTCCTCTGTCCAGCACCAGACCCAGGCCCTCGGCTTTGAACAAACCATTAAGTTCTCGTTTCCTGTACTTAGCACTGGGGTTCCAGGCTAGGGACAGCCCCAAAGTACAGGCCTGAAAATAGGTCTGAGCCGGACTTCTGCCGCCCTCCCCACCAGCCCGGCCTCTTCTCGGGTTATTTCCTTCCCCACTTAAGTTCCTTTTCTTTCCCACCCGCCCCCTCTCTCCTTTCCTCCTGTCTCCCCCAGCGGGAGAATTTCCTAGCTGGGGCCTTTTCCTCAAGTCCGGGAACTGGAGGAGCAGCGGGGAGGGAGGGAAGAGGCACTGTCTGGCCGGACCAGAAGAGACAGGCTTGCACATTTACATCCCTGGGGCCCGGGTTCGTTCCTTTGGCCTTCCCTGCCCTGAGCGGACCGCTGACAAACCGCTTAGTCTTTAGTCCGGACCTAGGGCGCCCACTTCGTTAAAGCTGCTACGCAGCCTTGGCTCCCCCAGAGGAGCTTTTAAGATCTCGACTCCATCCACTCCACCCGCAACCCACCCACACAGCTCCAGAGCCCGGAGGCGAGATCGCCCGGTCCCTCACCCCTGTGATTCTGGTAGGCTGTAACAGCCGTGAAACGGGTCTCCTCGAACACGAAATGTTTTGAATTCTCCTCCGCATACTTTCTCGCTGTCCTTGCGAGGATCCACGTAGACCACGTGGAAGCGGGGTTGGTATCTGTGCATGGAGTTCAAGATGATACTGAATGAACAAGAGGAAACCGCGGGTCAGATCTCAAAGAGTGGAATGGTGAGAGGTTGGGGGCTGGGGGAGGGGAGGCGAAGGGGACTGGCCAAGGGAGCGACGAGCCTGGCAGCTTGAGGCTTCTTAGAACTCGTAGGAGAGACCAGAGAGCACAGCTCCTCCTAACTTGTGTGACCATTGTCAAGTCATTTCACTCCCTGAGGCCTCATTTTCCCCATTTATAAAATGGGGATGATAGGACCACAGATTTAGTGTTGAGAGAGATCTGAGAGACCATCTAGTCTAACCATCTCATTTTACAGCTGAAGAAACTGAGGCCCAGGGAGGTTAGATGATTTGCCCACAGTCACACAGATATATGTAATTGTGTGTATACACATCTCTATACATACACATATCCATCCATCCGTGTGTATGATTGAACCAAAACTTCTTGCCACCAAACTCAGCACCCTTTTCATAGACTAGTGGGTCAGGATTAATCCTGTAGTATCTACTTTCCAGGGATGTGAAGAGCTAAGCAGACCTTGTATGTGAAGAGTTCTCAGCTGGGGCGGTACTAGGTTCTAGAGAATCCAATGACGAAAGCAAAAACAACCAACCTCTCCCCTTGAAGTAGCTTAAATATTGGGGTGGGGGGCAGAATTGAAGCAAATATGGGAAGAATTCAAGCAAGAAACAATAATACAGTGGAAAAGAAGTGTCAGAAGACACGGGCTTCCAATCTCACCTCTCCTTCCTACTTACTAGGCGAGTCACTTTTGTCCCTTCCTCTCTCTGGGCTTCAGTTTCTTCTCGGTAGAATGAGAGGGGTTCGACTAGACCAGGTCTTCCTTCACCTGTTTCTAGTTCTGGACTCAGGTCTGGGTGAAGCCCATGAACCCCTTCTCAGAATATTGTTGTTGTTTTTTTAAATTCATATTTGAAGGGAAGCGCTGGATTTCAGAGGATAGTGAAAGTAATTATATGTATTTTTTTTCTCATCCAAGTTCACAGACCCCCTGAAATCTGTCTACGGGTTGGTGGTTCCCAGGTTAAGAACTCCTGGACTGAATGCTCTCCGAGTTCCCTCCTAGCTCCTAGAATCTTCTCTGAGCTCTGGAACAAGGGGGTAACTGGAGCCCAAGCGTTTGGAGGATAGACGTTTATCGGTGCCTAAACTCAGGATAATATCTTTGCTTCCCTGTGGAGACATAGCTCCCGGCGGAAACAAGCCTGGGCCGCTGCCCTCGGCCCGGAAGGCACAAATGAGTTGGAGGAGCGCGAATCTGTTTACGACACCCAAAGGCTGACAACGTATAAGTAGCGAACTCTGGAAGAGATGCAGTGAAGCCCCAGCCATCCACAGGCCCAGCCCTGCCTCTCCTCCCCTCGGGGTCCTAACGAATACGTCCCTAGCCCCTGGACGGTGCAACCTGGGGACCTGTGACAGCCTCGCCCCAGAGTCCTCCCTGGGGATCGCCAGGCGCCGAAGCGCTTTCGACGACCTCCTACTTTTTAGCAAGGCTCAGAGCAAGCGGAGTAAGGGAAAGAGAGGGGAAACGGGGCGAGCACATCTACTCCAAATCCCTAACTCCCTGAATCCCTCAGTCCACGTTTGCCACCCTCACCGTAAGCTGCTTGCAAGCCTCCGCTCCCTCCTTCTACGGGAGAAGGGGGGTGGGCAGGCATGCAACTGGGTCTCCCGGGGAAAACTAGAGTGAGAACACCCCTGCCTCTGGGCTGCGGCTGCCGGTGAGGATGGGAAGGAAAGCGAAAGAAAGGGAAGGGAGCCGAGGAAAGGGTGTCTATACCGGCCAACTGAAGTGTCGACACTGCCAATGGGAGAAAAGGGGTAATGCAATAAAGACCCCACTCCACAGCCCCTCCCTCTACTAGGGAGTCAGGAAACCGGGATTCTGAGCCTAGTCTAACATTCTATCTTTCTAGGGGCTCCTGCAGTCATCCTGGCTGGCTGTGTGACCTTGGGCAAATCCCTACCCCGCTCTGGACCTCAGTTTCCCCAGACTGAAGGGGTTGGGTTAGAAAGTGTCCCAGACTGCCTTCTTCAGACCCCCGTGGCTCCTATCGAAGTGAATGGAGATCCTTAGGGAAATGTCTCTAGAAACAAAACTTCGAGAACATTGCATTGCAAGCGGCATTTCCCCCTCAAAAATATCATATAGGAAAGTTTGGCAAACAAAGACAGACTCCTCCCATCACTTTCCGCGGAGGTGGGTGGATTGTTAAATTTTCAGTGAGAGCGTTTACACTTCCTGAATCGGCAAATGCCCCCAAATTCGGCCTTGATGGCTTCTTGTTTTGCCGACTGTCTAGACTTTTAAAAGCGACAGTTGAAAACGTCAATATGCAGATTAAATTTAAAAGTGTGGCATGGGGGGAAAAGTGTGGCATGGGGAATTTTGTTTATTTACTTACTTATTTGTTTGTTTTTAGATCCGAATGTTAAGCACTTACCCGCACTCCCCTCTGGTGAAATCCCACATGCAACCAAATTACTTATTTCCTGGGGGTGTCACCAAAGGACAAACAGCATTTTATCTCCTTGCTTTTGGTCTAAAAGTTTCTCTCTCTCTCTCTCTCTCTCTCTCTCTCTCTCTCTCTCTCTCTCTCTCTCTCTCTCTCTCCCCCTTGTATATTAAATTTATTATTGATTTTATATTAATCATATATATTTCAAGCTTAGAAGGTTGTTCCAAAGCCAAATGAATTGGGGGCATTGCTAGGGAGTGGGGTGGAAAGTGGGTCCGCAGCCCCTGTGACATTCCCTGGGTGGACGCTTTCCTTTGGACAGCCATCACAGGCCCCTAGGCTCCCTGGGAGCCATGAGCCTTCCCTAATTGAATACCGGCAACAACCCCTCTCTATCCCCACCAATAATAATGACAGTCACTCTTCAGACGCTACGGCAGCTCAGTAAAACTGAGCCTCCAAGTCAGGGCAGCGGGGGACCTTGACACACTTTGTGTAACTAGACCAGGATCATCCTCTCAATGCCCCCAGACTATTCTCTAAAGCTATTGATTGCACAGCAGTTGCTGACCTGCATGGTGGGAAGGACTCTCATTTATGCAGGTCTTTTGTAGTTTGTAAAGCACTTTATAAATGTAATCTCACTTTGTCCTCAACAACCTCGCTAGGTAGTTATTTTTATTATCACCGTTTTACAGATAAAGAAACTGCGATGAAATGACTTGTCCAGGGTCACCCATCTAGTAAGCATCAGAGGCAGTCTTCTGGACTCCAAGTCCAGCATTCTCTCTGCCCTGCCAACTAGCTGCTCTTTCTCTATTGCAAAAAGTGGTCCCTTTCCTCAGTCCTTCAAGTATCTTACGTCCACAGAACACTCAGTGAAAACAAATAATAGCAGGATAGCAATTTGTGCCAGTACTGATTTCATCTGCTTTCTATCCCAAAAAGGAGTAGAGGATAATAATATCCCCTGTTACTGTATGGAGCCTCTTCAGATTTTACAAATTCCTTTTCCCATGACAACCCTGTGAGACAGGGAGTCTAAATATTATTATCCCAGCTTTACGGATGGGAAGGGTCTCAGAGAGCGTCTTGCTCCCCGATGCATAGCTGTGAGGAAAAATAAGGCGGGTATAGATCCGATGTCTCCACCCCGCCGCCCCCACTCGCCCACCGCTAGGGACTGGTGTCGTGTGTGAATTATGCAGGAGGAGCCCCATCAATGCGGCCAGAATTCTGGGTTGACCAGGCAGAGTCAGAAACAATCCCACCCCTTCCCCTCCTTTCACATTATCCGGACAGTGACTGACACCAGACTGGAGTACCCCAGGAGGGGAGAAGGAGGCTACCACTGCAAGGGAGGAGGTCGGGCGGGGAGGGGGGGTGTCACTCACGTGGCCATTGTCATCTAGCAGGTTGTTGGTGAGTTTGAGCTTGTCAAAGGACACGATTTGCTTCATCCACTGGGCGCCCTTGGCCGGGGAGTCCGGGTGGTAGTGAACCCGGCCTGGAGTGGCAGGGTCTGCCTTCCCTGCCACCAGCCACGAGGAGCTGTGGAAGGCGTACCTAGAGCCACAGAATCACAGCAGGTCAGAGCTGGGAAGACGTCACATTTCGGAGATGGGAGAAACAGCAGAATATAAAATTTCAGATATGGAAGGGACCTTCGTGGCTAACCACAGAAGCATATGAAGAGCTGCAAGGGACCTTAGAGGCCATCTCGTCCATTTTACAGATGAGCAAACTGAGGCGCGGAGAGGGGATGGGACTTACCCAAGGTCACGTACAACATAGAACATCAGAGTTGGAGGGGGTCTTAGAACATAGAACGTGACATGTGGAAGGGAACCTTAGAATGAGTCCAACCGGTCTGGGCTTGACTCAGTTCTGATGTCTGACTCTCTAAGGGCGTTTTCTCTGCAGCGGCAGACCGGGGGCCCCTCTAAGAGGAGTCGGTGGTTTCCCCCCATCTCCTCCGGCCTTCCACAGTACTAGACGCTTCCCGTCTCCGGCGAACCGGAGCCAGCGTCTCTTCCCGTTCACACCGCCTGCCCTTCTGTTCTGGTTGGGAGCTCGAGATCCGAACCCATTCTCTGACCCTGGTTTCGCTCTTCCTGCCTCTAGTTGGACAAAAAGTCCCTATTTCCTCAAGGCACAAAAACAACAATAACAACGACCCACAACAGCATCGTGTGATGGATTCCAGTCTAATGCTGAGACCCAAATGGAAGATCGAGGACTCTCCAGGTCTGTTTGCCCAACTCTAAAACGCGATCAAGTCGGGGCGCAGTGGAATGAGCCCGCTGTCCTACGGCTCTGAGGTTCTCCTGGACCCTAACAGCCCCAAAGGGAGAGGGGATGCTCTAGGGTGGGAGCTGAGGGCTGGGGCGCTAAGGCCGGGCGGGCGTGTCCCTCTCTGGGCGCCGGGAGCATCTCAAAGGCCCAGGACACAAAGGACTGGGCGTGTCCCCATTAGCATTATTAATTGCTATTAATTGCTGGGTTGACTGAGTAGGATCGTGGCCCCAATCTATTTCTGCCCTGACCCCACCTTCCCCAGGCTTTTCGTGTGTCTGAACACGCAGTGCAGGGGAAAACGGGAGGTCGCCATCTCTTCCACCCGGTAATTGAGGCAAATGGGTTTATTGCTTTAATTATCCGGGTAATTGCCTCCGTTTTCAACTTCGCTTTGGGAGCAGAGGCAGCCTGAGAGACAGGGCGGGTGGGCGGACCAGGAGGCTGATTTCTCAGGGTCCTTCCAACTTCAAGGTTCCATAAGGTGTGTGAGTGTGTTGGTTTGTGTGTCTGTCTGTCTGTCTCTGTGTTTCTGAGTGTGTGTGTTTCTGTGTGTGTGTGTGTGTGTGTGTGTGTGTAGCGTCATCATGAGCATCTGAGCAGCACGGATGTGTTTGAATAAGAGTGTACTTATGCCACACAACAACAACAATTTATGCCACAACAGCCAAGTTGGAGTGTTTGAGTGACTATACCGTGACTATAATGGGTATGACTGAGTGGCACTGTGTGTGTGTCTGAGGGAATGTGTATGTGGCTATAAATGAAGTTGTGTGAACACGTGAGACTAAATGGTAGTAGATTGGTTGAGTGTAACATCGGTGGATGAGTTTATTTTCCATGGGACTTTGGTGGCTCAGAGGCTGCGCTGGGGTTGAGCAAGGATCCCTTCCTTGCCCACCTTCCCCTTGGGAAGTGCACTCCCTGGATGCACTATAAGAGAGGACGCCCGTGTATGTCTGCGTGAGCCAGGGTGGCCCTGTGTGCCTGTGCGTGGGCTGGTGGGCGCCAGTCTGGGGAGAGGAGTAATAGTCACTCTGTGGTGACCTGGGTGCCCGGAGCCGCCACCTAGCAATCAGCGTGGCTGCCTTTATTGGCCAGGTTAATTTCCCCAGCGCTATTAATAACTATTAATCATTCTCGTCATTCTCAGCCCAATAACCAGGCACAGCCGAACTGCCTGCAGGTGAGTGCCCGTCCCGCAGATTAGGGGCAGAGAGAGAACTCCCTCCCCTGCGGGGAAAGGACGAGCTCTTGCTTCTTCTAGAGACAGCCTGGGCCGCCCTCTTCCAAACACACGCAGACCATACACACAGGAAACAAAACCAGAGAGAAAACAAGCTCACAAATGCGCACACAACGACACACTAGAGAATAAAAACCATGGCGGGGCGGGGCGGGGGGGGGGGAACCCAACGAAATCGAGGCGCTGGGGAAATGATCCAGAGCTACATACATTATTGCAAATTAAAACACAAGACGGGAACAACTGTCTTCGTCTCTATCTTATCCAGAGGACCATAGAGCACGAAAAGCAATAACCCATAAGTCACCGTCAGGAAGAAGCACACAACGAAAACCCACACAGAGGTCCCCGCTCAAAGAAAAGCCCCCGGGGACTGCACGCTGCCAGGAAGCTCGCAGAGACAGGCTCGGTCTGAGACAAGGAGATGGACATTCACAGAGAGAACTCACACTCGGATGGGGAAGGAAGGGGAACCATGGCGGGAAATCCCGAAAGGACTCGCCGACATTCACGGGGGAAAGCATGGGACAATAATGTCCTATAGAGAAGGAAACTCACACCCTCTAGGACACGGCCTCTCACGCACACTCCCACACAAGGACACACACACACATGCAGTCGCACGCGGGCACACGCAGATCAGAAGGCGCCCACACACCCAACCAACACTCATTCCTATGCATCCAAGCAGGCTCACACAGACATGGAGATTCTCAAGGCGAAGACCCGCGCAAACAAACACACAGCAACATATGTTCATGCAGGTTTATCCATATACACACAGGCACACTCATTCGGAAGGCACGCGCGCACGTATCCACGCAGAAACACCCGTCACACACATCCATGGAGGTTTCTCCACACACAGTGCAGGCTCACACACTTCCTCAGCAGGGCTCTCACGGACACCCCCATGTCCCTCCCCACAAGAGAACCCCACGCACACGCACTCACCGGTACCGTTTATCGTCCACCGGCACGAAGTCCATTAGCAGCATATAGTCGGCCATGGGGTCCATGCCGAAGATCTTCACTTGGAAAGTGGGGAACATGCGCCTGCGGGAGAGGGGGAGAGAGTGCAGGGATCAGTGGGTGAGGGAGGATCACTGGAGGGCCGGGTAGGCCAGGCCAGAGATTCTCCAGAGTCCCCTGGGCAAGTTCCGGGGTCTCGTCTGGGGGCTCTGGGGTAGGCTCTGCCCCTTCCAACTCATCTCCCCCACTCCAGCCCCTAAGGGGGCAGGAAGGGAGATGTGGCAGGAGCCTTCATTTCTCGGGCCCCAGCCCCAAATCTGGGACAGGGCCCAGAGGACTGGGGAGCGATTCCCTCCTAGCCCCACAGGACCGTCCTGTGACTGTCTCTCTAGCTTTTCTATTAGTCAGCGTCCCTCTTCTCTGTGTCTCTCTGTCTCTGTCTCCGTTTCTATTCTCCGCGAGGCCGTCTCTGTCCCTGGGTTGAGATCCGGGTCTCTCAGTCTCTGCCCTTTTGTGTCCCTTCAACAAATTCAGTGGTGCTTTCGAAAACATGATTGAAATGCCTACCGGGTTCTCTGTTTCTATCTCGGTCTTTCTGACCCTTGTGTCTACTTCTCCTTTCTCGGCCTTTGTCTTTCGACTCTGTCTTTCAGATTCTATCTTGTCCCAAGTTCAGCCTTTCTGGCAACTCTCTCTCTCTCTCTCTCTCTCTCTCTCTCTCTCTCTTCCCGCCCACCCCCCACTTCCCCAGCCTCTGTTTTTCTCTCTCGGTTTCTGTTGTCTCTCTCGCTTCCCGCTCTCTTTCTTCCTTTCCCTACCTAATTCTCCGTCTTTTTCTAAGCCCGGGTCTACACGGACAAAATTCAAGTAAATAAATCGCACGTAGTCGAGTCCAAGATTCTCGTTCAAAATGCAATCGATTTGTTCCTAAGGCGAAGTCTCCACTTGGAAAGCGAAGCAAGACGCTGAGACAGCGAACTGGATCATCTAGAGCCAAGGCCCCCAAACCATTTCTTCCGAAATACTCTGGAAAATGAGGCGAACATGCGCTCCTCCGACTCTCAATAGATTTGCCTCGAGTGTCCCCTGCGCTTGCTTTCCGGGCATGCCCCCTCCCCCGCACCGCTCCCCGTGACTACCCCACTCTCTCTGCGGAGAGTGACTTGATTTCGGCTTCCCGGGCAGCGTTTCCGCGGCCCTAAGCAAGGCTGCTGGCGTCCGTTTCTCCCCCACCCCCACCCCAATTCCTCTGAAGGCCCCGGACCCGAAACTGAGCCCAGGCCTCCTGGAAGCCAGTCAAACCGAGTCTGCTAGCCTAGAATTCCGGGCGGCTCAGAGACCTTGAATGGCTTCTGGGGACCCGGGTTTCCTTCCTGCCTCCCAGATCAGTCTACACTTTACTTCTCAGCTTGGGAAGTGCCCTCGGCCCCTCAAATCGCTTTCGGAAGACAAACAAAAGCCATTCGTCCTATGTGGAAGGAAAACTGTCGAAAACTGCTGAGAAAAACAGGCCTGAAATTATCCAGATCGTTCAAGCAAAAGCCCGATTACTTTTGGTTGCCTTTTTTCTCCCGATAATTTAGTAAAAACCGGCTTTTGGCTTTTCCAGATATTTTCCAAATAATTGTCTTGATTACCGGCTTCGATTTCCTAGTGGAGATTTGACCTTAAAAAAACAAATTGGAAGGGGTTTGGAAATAACCTATTAGAGCCCGAGGTTTAACAACAACCCGGGAGGTCGGGAGTTTTCCTTAGATCAAAAATAAAGTAGTGTGAATAGGTTTACCCCATTTTACAGAAAAGGAAACTGAGGCCAAGCGAGGGGAAGTGGTCCCTGTTATGCTCAGGTATGGGGACCGCCTAGTCCAGGAGAAGTGGGGTCCTTCAGCCAGGTTAAGCCGTATATACATGTCCTCTGAGGATAAGAACCCTCCCAGTTCTTTGGATACTTGGAGGGGATAAGGTGTGTGTAGGGGGAGGAAGGGGGGTGACGAGACACCCAACTAGGATCTAACTGTCCTTTTCTCCCAACTGATCAGCAGAGCCAATAAGCGGTGAGGACTTGAGCGGATAAGAATTCGGTTTACCCAACTCCGGGGTAATTGCTTGCCTGGGTGGCCGTCTGCCCTGGAAGCCCGTCTTTGGGCCCTTGGGTGAACGCTAGGTGCCTGAAAAGCTTTCAAAAGCTCAGGGAGAGTGTCAGTCTCAGAGCCCGCTGAGGCACGAAGGGCAGGCGACAGCTTCAGGGGAGCTAGGGAGAGTACGGTCTAGATCAAAACAAGCCTTCCCATTCCTATAGAGTTTACAAAGCTCTCCTCAGAGAGGAAGTGACACTGACTTAGCCCAATCTGACAATTAAAGAAACCGAGTCTCAGAGAGTGGATGGAGCTAGCCCGAGATCGGGCGAGTGTAGGAGCCGGGTTTTGAGCCCAGGACCCCTAACACTGAGCCCCGAACCCTTTGGGCTGTGGGGCGTCTACGCCTCTCCAAACGGGTTCCATTTCTTCCGCTCCAGCGCCTCCCTCCAGGTGATCCGAGATACTCCGCTGAGTCCCCTTGGGCTCTCCCGGACCCGACTGTTCTCAGGCTCCCCTCCCTCCGCCGGCCTGCTGTCTTCTGATGAACACCTCTCCCCGCATCTCTCTGGAACCTGGGCTTTAACTCGCAAGCCGCCCCCCCCCCCCGCCTTCCCCCCTTCCCCCAGCAAATTCCCGGTCCTTGGAAGATGCCCCCACCCACGGCCACGTCTGGGAACTTGAAGCCAAGGGAGGCATTAGCTGGGACTCCCCGTCCCCAGAGCAAGTGTCTGGGCAGATAACAAAGAGATTAAATGGGTTGGCCCGCCTCCCGGCCGGGTCTCCCTCAGACGCCCGCTGGGCACCCCGGGACCCTTCCCAAACTGATGCGGGCTCCCCTCCTCCTGCCGGCACCACGAGCCTGTCTCCCTAGCAGCTCCGGAAGACCGGCTGCTATCTGCCCCGCCGCCTCGGCTCCCTCCTCCCGGCCCCGGGAATCTGGGGAGGTTGCAGAGGGGGGCATGCCGTGGGGGTCAGGCCCCGCAACTCCGACGCCTTCATTCTCAAGTGGAGAGGGCGAGAGAGCGAGAGAGCGAGAGCAAAAAGGGAGGCCTGGGCTCCTCTCAGGGCCCGCAGTTTCGTTTTGTTGTGTCTGAGGCGGAATTTGTGTGCGCCTGTGTGTACTTTAGACAACCCAAACACACGCCTTTGTCTGCTGGTCAAATACAGTTGCGTGGCAGAACTTGTTTCCTCGTTCGCTCTCTTGCTCTCCCCTCTCATTCTGTCTGTCTGCTCAGGGGTGCCGGCTTCCCCTCTGTCTTCGTCCCTGTCTCTGGGCCTTCCCTTTCTTTTCCTCGCCTCATTTTGTCCCCGTCTTTCCTTTGGTTTCCGTCGTCTGCCCTTCTCTCTCTCTCTCTCTCTCTCTCTCTCTCTCTCTCTCTCTCTCTCTCTCTCTCTCTCTCTCTCTCTCTCTCTCGGCACGACTGTCTGTTTCTAGCTTTCTCTCTCGGTAATTGTCTGGTTTCTTTCTCTTCTCTCGATCCCCTCTGCATTTACAGTTTTGTTATTGTCCTCTGGCTCAGTCTCTCTCGGTCTCTCAGTTTCTGACGCTGTCTCTTCTCCATAAACAAATCTCTACCCACTGGAAGGTGACACACAAAGTGAGGAGGACAGGCCGGGAGCCCCACAATTAAACTCGGGCTTTAAATAATCCAGGCTAAGAAATCGTCCCTTGCTATCTGCAGATAATGGTAGCTAAGCTCAAGCGTTACCTTCTGATTGAGGGTTAAAGTTTGGCTTTCTTTGCCCCTCCACTAGGCAGGTCATTCTCTGCATGGCCCCCTTTTTGTCCTTGGAGACAGAACTTTTGACCCCCCCTCCGGAGGGCTGTTCTGAGGGTGCCAGGGACAGCCAGGATGACCCGTCTGGGTCTGTCCATGCCCGAGCCCAGAAAGGCCCTGGGAACTCACTGGGCCTTTCCTCCTCCTTAGGTTCTTCCCGACCAGGGGGTCTGTTCCTGGCCCTGGGGCCCACTCTGGGGCCTGAGCCTGACTGATGGCAAAGAGCTGCCTGGAAAACCGGCGCTCGGCTACCTCTATGACCATGAGGCAGCTGTCTCTCGGCCTAGTCCCGGCCCAGACATAAGCCGGATCTGGGCTCCGATCAGGGCATTAGGAGCCTCAGGAAAACCCTGGTCCTATCTATCCTGACTGTGCTCCCCTCTGCTGCGCTGACCCAGAGACCCAGAGGCCGGCCAGGGGACTGGAGAGCAGCGGCCCCAGCCCAGCCCGGGAGACTGGAAGGCAGAGAGGGCAGCGGGCAAGGAATTCAGGGACTAGTCCCAGGGAGTGCGGCCCGCTGGGGCGCCAAAGTCCCCTTGTCCCAGACTCGGGACTCCCAGGGCCGTGGGGGGCAGGGGCGCCTCCCTGGGCTTTGCTGCTTGTCCTGGGTTACACTTGGGCAAAGGTCCTGCGGGCACCCTTGACGTCCCTGCTCTCCCGAGCCGCCTCTCTCCTGCCGGAAGACAGCAGCGCCAAGACAGCTGCAGACAGGGCGAAGCCTTGTCGCCCGAGCCGGGATCGCTGGCGTTTACAAGGATCAGGCTCTGCCTCCCTGGCACTGAGCAGGCGCTGGGGTGGGCTCTCGACCCGGGACTGGAACCCGACGCTCAATTGTGGCCCAACCCCGGGTGCCAAGGAGGTCGCCCCTCACACCAGGCAGGGCCGACGGGTACTTTGGAATCAGGGACCTCTGCCCTCCCGGGGTTCTAGTCCGCTAGCCCGGCGCCTAATTCCCTCACTGGCCATGCACAACACAAATCTGTTTATAGAGAGAGCTCATCTTGGGGGATGGGGAGGTGGTAAAGAGGAAAGGGACTCCTGCTACCTGAAGGTCTCCCGACTGCCAGCCCTGCTCCCAAAGACCTCCTCAGCTGGATGCAAAGCACATTACTTTGTTTTTAAAGGCCATTAAAGGGGAAGGGGCTCAGAAGGTGACCCTCTGCCTTCCAGCAACACCAGAGGGCTCCCCCCTACACACACACACACACACACACACACACACACACACACACACACACACACACACACACACACACACCTCTCCGCTCAGAGGCTCAGTTTACCAGTCCGTAAAACGAACAGGTCTGGCGTAATTAATCCCATAAACACACACTCACGGGGAATGGGGGAGAGGGGGAAAGGGACCACGGGCCGGGGGCCATCCTCAGCGCGAGACAACTGGCCACGTGGAGAGAAACGAGCCCGAGGAGGGAGAGGGAGAAGGAGCCCCGGAGGGAAAGGGGGAGGGAGGCAGCCCTGACCTGCCGGCTTTGGTGACGATCATTTCGGTGCCCAGCTGGTTGAACTCGTCCCAGAGAGCCTTCATCTCCAGCTGCACGCTCACGTTGGCCACCTTGGGATTCTTCTTCACCGGCGCTTTGGTAGCCACGGCCCCGGGGCCCGGCCCGGCCGAGGCACAGCTGGCCCCGGCACCCTCGGCTTCGCCGCCGGCCGGAGGGTTGGGGCCGCCGGGGGCCGAGAAGGGGTATCCGTGGGGCGGCGCGGCGGCCCCGGCGGCGCAGGGGTCGTAGCGTGGGGGCGCCTGCGGCTGCGGCTGCGGCGGCTCGTGCTGCCCGTAGGGGTCCCCGGCCGGGGAAGGAGAGAGGTGGTAGCCCCCGGAGGCGCTGAGGCTGCTCAGACTGTTGGCCGTGAAGGCTGTAACATCGCAAAAGTGAGAGAGCTGCGTGAGCCACGGGCTCGAGATGGTGGAGATCATTTCCCGGGCCTGCGGGCTCCGGGCACCGGGCTCCCGCCCTGGCCCTGCACGCCGAGGCTGGGCCGGGCCGGGCCGGGCTGGGCTGCGGAGCGATGAGGGAGCGAGGGAGGCTGCGGCCGGGCTGGAGCTGGGGCCGGGGCTGAGCGCAGCGGAGCCGAGCTGAGCTGAGCTGGGCTGGGGCTGGGGCCCGGCTGGGGCTAGAGCGCCCGCCCTGCGCCGAGCCGCGCCGCCCCCTACCCACCTACCCACCCACTCCGCCTACTGGCGGCTCCCCCTCCTGCCGCGGCCGCTACCGCTGCCTTCTGGGCGCCGCCGCCCGCTCATCGCCGCAGCCCGGGCTCGGCTCGCCTCGTCTCCAGCCCCCCGGCCAGTGGCCGCGCCGGTGGCCGCTGCCCCGCGCCCCGGGCCTGCCCCTGCTTCGGCTCTGGCCCGGCCCCGGCCGCGGCTCCGGCTCCCGCCCCGGCTCCCGCTCGGGCCGCCCCGCCGCGCCGAGTCGCACGTCTTATCTGCTCCTGGGCCTCCCCGCCCGGCCGGCCGGCCACCAGACCGGTTCCGATTTCTCCTGGAGATAAAGTGCTGCAGGTAAACGCGCCCGCGGCCCCCGCGGCCCCGCGCCCTGATTGACAGCCCAGCGCGCCCTTTCCCGGCGCTGCCCGGGGCACCCTGGGCGCCCAGCGGGGGAGAAGCTGTGCCCCACCCCACCCCCGCCTGGGCTGAGTCCTCCTCCCCTCGCCCGCCCTCCGTCCCCGCCCCCGCCCCTCCCCCATTCCGCCACCCCGGCCCTGCCGGCCCGGCCCCAGCCCGGGGTTCAGACAATGGGATCCCCCCGCTCTGCTCGCCTGGCCCTGCTTGCCAAAAGCCGATGATGTCTCCGGCTCCTGTCTATTCCCCCGCGAGCTCCACAGGCTGGGGAGGTTTTGGGGAAAGAGGCCCCCTCAGACCTGCGGCTCGTCCTCATTCCCGCTGCCCACTCTGACCTCTCCTCTAACCCTCGATCTCGACCCAGACTTTGGGCCCCAGCTGTTTTTTCTTTCCTCTTCGATCTTTCTTTCTTTCTTTCTTTCTTTCTTTCTTTCTTTCTTTTTGTCTCTCTGTCTCGGTCTCTTTGTCTCTCTCTTTCCATTCTTTCTTCCTTAACGTCCCTTTCTCCCGGTCCTTCTTTTTTTCCCCCTCTTGCCTCTTTCTTCTTTTTAGTCTCTATGTCTATCCCCCCTTTTTTCTTTTTCTTTGTTTCTTGTTTGCTTTCTTACCTCCCAGTCTTTTCCTCTTCTCTCCTTTTTTCGTCTTACTGGTCTTTTTTCTCCTTCCTTTTTTTCCTCTCACCTAGTCTTTTTCTCCTTTTCTCTTTTCTTTTGTTCTCTCTCCTTTCTTTCTCTTCCCTTTTCTCTCTTCTTTGTTTCTTCCTTTTTCTTTTTTCCTTCTTCCTTTTTTCTCTTTCGTTCTTTTTCTTTTCTTTTATCTCTTTTTTCGTTTTATCTTTTTTCCCTTATTCATATTTATTTCTCCCTTTCCTCCTCTCGTCTCTTTCGTGTTCTCCCCTATTTCTTTCAGTTTCTTCCTTTCCTCCTCTTTATTTCTCTCTTCCTCTTTCCTTTCATTCTTCTTTCCAAACTTACCTTTTTCTTCCTTCTCTTTCTCTTCTCATACTTTTCTTTTTTTCTTCTTTCTAATTTTTATTTTCTTTCTCCTAGTCTTTTTCTTTCGTTTTTCACTTGGCACTCCTATTAAAATTTTTTCCTTCTTAAATTCTTTCTGCTAAATTTCTCTCTACCCTTTTTTGTCACTTATCTTTCCTTTTTTCCCCTTTCTTATTTCTTTCGAGTATTTTATGATTCGTTTTATCTCTTCCTCTTTCTGTCCCTCACCCGTTCTTTTCTTTTCTTTTCCTTTCTTCCTTCTTTTTGTGTTTCTCTCTTATTTTCTTCTCTCCTCTCTATTCTCACAGCCAGGCTGTTTCGTCATTCTCCTGTTTTCCTATGTCTGCCTCTCAAATCTGTTTTTGTGCCTGTCTGTCTGTCTGTCCGACTGACTAACAGTCTCTCTATCTCTTCCTCCAGGGAGCCGACTCATCTCCCCTGCCTCCCCAGGCATCTCTGCAGGGGAACCAGAGAGCTTGGCCTGGGTGGCCAGGGAGCCTGAACCGCCTCCGGCCGGCTGGTGAGAAGCTGTATGGGCCGTGGAAGCCACGACTTCCAAAACGGAATAAGATCACACACAAGTGCCCCAGCGGGGTCCTGTGTCGTTCTCAATTAAAAACTCCTTGTTCAGAAATCTTGTCTGACTCCCCGCGGAGGCCGGAGGTGGAGGTGGAGGTGGGGGGTGAGGGGTTTGCGTGTTCATGTGGAGGGAGCCCAGAGCCCCATGCCCTGGGGGCTTCCACTCTCTCTCCTCTGCCCCGGGCACGCTTGGTAGGCTTCGACCTCCGCCTTCTTCGCTTTTCTAATCATTCAGGCCGGGTCTACACAGCACCAAATCCAGACGGTTGGTGGACCACTTGGCTAGTCCGTGCCCCCCCACTCCCAGCCTACCTCCTGTGCCTCAAATGATCGGGGACCGTAGCGAGAGCTGCCCCTGACCGGCTTGGCCGGGTGCACATTCGACCCGTGGGTCAGGGTAGCCCCGCGGGAGTCTAGCAGCGCCAGCCAAAGCGAGGGCCCCTAGCCAGCGGTTACAAGGGGCCCCCTAACCAGCGGGAACTAGGGCCCCCCACCCAGTGGGCGCGAGAGGCACCTCACCCAGAGGGAGCGGGAACCCCCCCCCCCCACCCGGTGAGAGCGAGGTCTCCCAAGCAGAGGGCTTACCTTCCATGTCCCTGGTGACTGTGCTGAAATGCATCCTCTGCGGGGGGCCGCCCGCTCCTGCGGCCGCCTTGGCCAGGCCTGGGGCGGCCAGCTGCGGGGGGCCCAGCGCCTCCCGGCTGGCGCGCTCGGCCGCCGCTGCGATCAGAGAAGCGATACTAAACGCGTTGGCCTTGGGAGACAGCGGGCTCTGCTCGTCCATAGGGGAGCCCGCTCCGGCGGCGCCACCCCCCGAGTGCGCCCCGCGCCGCGCTCTCGCCTCACCATCCGGAGGGGGTGCGGGGGGGGGGGAGGGAGGGAGGAGGTGGGGGCGGGGGCCGAGTAGGGGGGGGCAGATGCCACTCAGAGCTTGCTCCAAGCAGCCCGGCCTCTGCGCTTACTGCCCCCACCCCGCGCAGCGGCCCAGGGCCGCTGCTCCGGGGGTGGGAAGGACAACGCTCGGCGCTTGGAGATGCACCGGGAGTCCGCGCGCGGCCTCTAGGGCGCGAGGGCTCCTGTCCCCCGGGAATCCCCACTCCCTCCCCACCCCGCCCCCCGAATGTGGCTAACTAATTGTCTCCCTACACCCCGCTTCTCTCTACCCCTCTACTGGAACGAAATCGGTGCTTACTCCCTTCAATCGCTTTTCCTCCTCAAGCAATGTCGCTACCTCCAAGACCCAAGTAGTTCGGTACTTCTTCCCCGCCAACTCGCTCCCTTCAAAGATCTCTTCTCCACTCCCCCCCCCTCCCCTCCCAATATAGTTAGTTCCTTCTTGCTGTGGAAAATGCCCCCCTCCCGTGCTGGGACAGCGCAGGCCGGATCTGGGCGCGGGGGAGGTCAGCCAGGGCCCCCCCTCTCTTTCCTTCTCTGCGGGGACGCCATGAGAGGCCGGCGGTTTACTTAGCGTCTGTCCATCCTCTGGTCCGGGCCCTTTGGGTTCGTTTGGAGCTCAGTGCTGGGTGCGGCTCAGGACCCGAAATCCCGTAGCTCGCTGGGTGCCCCGTCTCTCTTTTTGTGCCCATCCGCCTCGTTCTCCTCGCTCCCGCTTCCGTCCCTATCCAGCCTCCCCCAGCCCCCGACCTCTGCCTGGGTAGATACACATAAACAAAAAGGCAACCCCATTCTCCTGCCCACAGACACACACAGAAGGCCCCCAGTGCCTCACCAAGGCCGGCCTCGGTCACACCCAAGGTCCTCTTGGCAAGGTTAGACACTTGTTCCTAGGCCCCAGTCAGTCACTCGGGACTTTCCTTAGACTTACTGACAGAGCTGAACATTCACAGGGTTCCACGATCACATGGTCACACAATTGGGCATATAATTGCACAATGCCACACACTTCGGAAGCACAACTGGAGACACTCCGTCATATTCCCTCACACTCCTGTAAGCAGAGCCACAGAGCCTGGTCCCACCGTTGTCCCGGCAGCCCCACAAGCTGGCCTCAGCTGGCAGCCACAGTGCTGCGCACACGCACCGGCACACCATCTCGGGGCACGATCAGTAAAACCCACAGTTCCACGTTGACAATGGGGTCCCATAGATTTGAGGAATGACGTCCTTAGCAGTTCCCAATGTCTCACCCAGTTGTGCCTCCATACATTACCCTCCTCCCCCCACCCCCAGGCCCCAAGCAGATTAAGGGGCCCCAGGAGCAGTGACACAGGCTCGGGGCACACACACACACACACACACACACACACACACACAGGACACACACTGAGGCCCCCACCCCGGCTGCCAAGAGGAGCTTCCCCAGAACTTTCCCTCATCCCTCAGGCCCTTGCATTGTCTCCTACACTCATTCACACAGGTCTCCCTCTTCCTGAAAATGAGCCTTAAATGGGGGAAAGCTTCGGAATCTTCACTCACTGGGGGACAGAACCCCAAACTCACAGAGTCAACGGGAGCTTGTACCAACCCCTGAGTCTGTCTCCAACATGTGGCTTGTGTGTGATGAGGCCTGAGCACTGAGGGGATGTGCCTCCGTGAGTGTGTCCCAGTGAGTGTGAGAAGGCTGTCAGTCTGTGTAACAGTCAGGGTATGAGGGAGTGTCAGAGGATGTGAGCTTGGAGCAATCTGTGGCAATGTGCCGGCTTTGGAGGAGCTCTGGAGAGAGCTGTGATAGCTTGTGTGTGTCCTCCCAAAGATGGAGAACCTGGAGGGGGGTGGGGGGGACCTGTGTCCCCGACAGCGAGTAACTCTGGATGTGTTTTGGGCGCCTTGTGCAGATCCAGGGAAGCCCACTACCCCTCTGGCTGAGGTCCCATTGATTGACTTGGGACTGTGTGTCCTGGTGGATCTGGCAGGTGTGGGTGTGGGGCTGGCTACGGCTCCGCTTTCTCGTCTCTCTATTTCTGTTCTCTCTGTGGCTCTTGGTGCCTCTGGTTCTGCTTCTCTCTAATCTTTCTATGTTTCTGTTTCAGCATCTGTGTCTGTTTCTGAGTCTTTGTGCATCAGCAGTTCCTTGTGCCTATATAATGAATTCAAGGGAGGGCGATGCTGGGGAACAGGAGGGGGAAGGTGTCCGATGATTCTCTGGGGCTGAATCTTTGCCCAGATGACCAGAAACACTAGGGCCCTGACAGTCCTGGGTTACTTCCCCTCAGAATCCCAGATAGACCTCCCACCTTCCTTCCTCCTCCGGGATCCCCTGATGCCCTCCCTATCCCCTGTCCTTCCCCCCAGCTATCCTGAGCAAAGGGAATTGACCAAGTCTGGCTTCCCTTCTGCATGTCAGGGGACCTCCAAGCACTGCCAGTATCCAGTTCCAGAGTGGATGCCTAAGGAGCAGAGTGGGCATCAGGTGAGAGGCAAGGAGGGCTGGGAGGTCTATGAGGTTGTCAGGTCTGGTGGGAACACAGGTCTAACCCAATGAGAGAGAGGACCTAGGAAAGGTGGTTATGCTCCCAGCTCAGGAATGGAGACCGAAGAGAAGAAGGAGAAAAAGGGAAGGGAAGAGAGAGAAGACAGAGGGGGAAAGAGAAGAGAGAGAAAATGGAGGGGACAGAGAAGAGGAAGAAGAAGGAGCAGGAAAGAAGAGGAAGAAAGAGGGAAAGAAAAGAGAGGAGAGGGAAGAGAAGGGGTAGGAGAGAAAGCAGTAGAGAAAAGAGAAGAAAGGAGGAAGAAAATGACTACAAAGCGAAAGGGCAACAGGGCGGAGCCCCTGCCTCTGCCGACCCCAGTTCCCCTCCCAGTCCCCCAGACATGTCCTACATCCTCAGCCTGGCTGGGCGGGGTGTACCCAGACAGAAAGCTGGGCAGTGGTTCCCGGTCAGGCGCACCCTAGTTCTAGGCTCAGCAGCTGCTCAGCTGCCCCAGAACACTCTGGAGCATAGCTCGGCCCCTGGAGGCCCTCCCCTCCGTGGGGGGTGGGGTCCTAGAAAGAGCCCAGCCTGTCTCCCAGCCTAACAGTCTCAGCTCCTTGGGGTCCCAAAATGTGTATGTGGGGGGGGGGAACCACTGGAGCATCCACGACTTGGAATGGGGGTGGGGGGGGGGGAAACTTGGTCAGGAGGCCAGAGTGAGAAACCTGCACCGCAGAGCAGGTTCCTGGTCTCATTTCCACCTTCCTCCCCTAGCAGGGCCCCTCCCAGGCCCAACCCCCTGCTGAGCTCCTCCTGCCAGGCATTGTGGGCCCCAGGCCTTCCCTCTGCAGCCTTTGGGGGCCTCTTGGCCCTCTCTCCCCGCCCTTCTCGATTCTGCTCTTCCTACTATTGCCCCTTCTCCCTGACAGCACCGACAGCACCCACTCTCTGCTCTATTGTCCTAGTATTTGCTCCCTCCCCACTGTCTAGTCACTGACCTCTCCCCACTCTCCCCTTCCTCCTCCCTTCTCTCTCTAGTATCTCTCTGCCCCTCCAGCCATTCAGTGCCCACTCCCTGGCATCTAGCTAGCTAGCCCTCTCCCCAGTACCTGCTCCCTCCCCCTAGCAACCCCATTCTCCCCACTTCCCTGCCCATTCTTTGCCTCAAGATCTCCCTGCCCGATCCCAGTGTTTGGCCAGGCTGAATCTCTCCTGCCTGGGCCAAGACTTTCATGGAGATCTAGGACCCCAAAGCCGCGGGTTCGCAGCCCAGGATGGGCAGCGATCAGGACTGTGGAGAAGGGGTCACGAGAAGGGCCCGCAGCTGTGTAAAATGCGGGACCCCGGGGAGTCAGCAGGCCCCAGGAAACAAAGTGCCGGGGTTGACTCGCTCTCTGCTCTGGGAGTCCTGCTGGGAAGAGCCAAGGTGGCCTCGGCTGGAGCTGGAGGCGGCGCGAGGAAAGGACCCATCAGGAACTGATCGGAAAGTAAGTTGGCCGGCCACCCTTGGCCTCGGCACCGGGCAGGGGAAAGCGCGATGGATTTAACGTCAGAGGACTCTACTACCTTCTCCCTCCTGTAACCTTGGAGTGGTCCCTTCAGCTCCGCAGTTATTACCAGGGCCCGCCACACCGTAGGCGCTTAATAAATGCTCTATCTAGCTATCTGTCCATAGTGTCGTTTTTCTCCTCTGGACAATGGAGATGTTGAATGATCCCGAGGGATTCTTCCAGCTCGGAATCCCATGATCCTTTCCTCCCCCCCCCCATCCTCCTTCTGCCTCCCTTTACCTCCCCTTACCCCCGCCCCCCCAAGCTAGTTCTTACCAGCAGCACTACTGCTCCCATTATCCTGGCTGTGTTCCATAGGAGAGAAGTTTAGAGCCATAGAAGATAGAGGAGCAGCCAGGAAGGTGCGGGTTCAAGTCCTGTCTCGTAGCCTGGGCAAAGCTACGTTTTTCAGTGGCCCCGGGTCAAGGTTAGTTTACTGTCCAGACTGGACAACTTCCTGGGACAGTAAGTTCCGAAGGAGCATTTGGGAGGGGAAGTGAATCTCCTCATCTGTGAGTTCCCTCGATCGAGGCCATTGTTATCCCAGGTGTGTTGGAGAGGGTCCGGCCCCAATACCTCCATCTTGTATGGATTTCTCTAAGCGTCTGCTCTCTCCCGCTGCAGTTTGGGAGCGTTTTGAGAGCAGGGTAGGGCTTGGATCCCTAGACCTAACACAACGCCCGACCTTTACTTCATAAATGCGGCCTGGCTGATTCAGTCGCTCTAATTAAAATGACTGATTGAGTTGGGATGGAGAAACTGAGGCTAAGAAGCAAGGCTGAGAGGAGGCATTCCAGGAAGGTTCGGGAACTGCGCCCCCTGCGTGTGCCTGTCAGTAGGAGTCGAAACCGCAGTGAGTTTAGTAGTGCCATCAACAAACCTTTGCTCCCGTATGTTCCTGAGGTGTGAAGAACCCCGAGCTGGGGGCTGGAGATGACAGTACCCAAATTAGACGAGGCATGACCCTTGCCTTCAGGGAGCTACCAGTTTGTCCGGTGGGGGTGGGGGTGGGGGGGAGAAAAGACTCATTTACGAGACAGTATCTCAGGATAATTTCGTGAGATTGGATTGTCCAGTCTAGCCCTTCATTTTATGGAGAGCCAAGCAGAGACCGAGTCATGGGGAAGGGACTCGCCCAAGGTCTCACAGGGAGGATTATGGATTTAGAATTGGAAGGACGTTAGAGACCAGCAAATTCAACCCCTTCATTTCACTGGTGAGAAAACGGAGGTTCAGGTCCTTGTTTCTCCCCCTCCTCCTTGGTTGGGGGGACCCCAAGGAGAGGGTCACTGGATATTAAAGACCCTCGTGGGAGGAGGTGGGAGGGACAGTGACAATAGGACGTTAGTGGGAGAGCCTGAGGCGCCTCGCGGGATGCTTCTGCTTCAAGAGGGCCCCTGGGGACTACGGGGGCGTGGTCAAGAGGGGCGAGGCCAATAGATTCGTGCGTCTGTCCCTCTGGAAGACGGGACGACTCATGGGCAGCCTCAGCAGCCAGACGCAGACTCCCCGGTCCCCGCCCTCCCCCTCCAAACAAGGACAGACACGCAGAGATACAGACACACACAGACACGCCTCACCCCCTCTTCCGTGGACATCTTTTATGTCTATTATATGTGTGCATGTTCTTTTCCCCAGAAAAGTGAAAGCCTGTTAGGGTTTTTTTGTTTCGTCTTTTTCGCCAGGCACAGAGTAGGGCTTTAACAAGAGATTGAGGTACCCCTGCACCCCGACTGGTGCAGTCACAACTGTGACGCCCCCTCCAGGTCTGCACACCCGTGTGATACAAGCGTTACCCCCACACGCGTGGGGCCTCCCTTCCCCACGCACACACCAAGGGGGCTCCCTGCCACCGTGACTTCCCCTTATTTGAACACTCCTGTGATGCCCCTTCATGTCTGGGACACTTCCCGCATACGCGGTGTCTTGCTCACACAAGTGTAGATTCTTCACATAGTGTGTACGAGACTCTTCCAACAAATGTGTCACACTCCAGTAGGCCAATGTGCCAGCCTCTCCACCCCCTGCACGTGGGCCACCCCCACGTGATATCCCCCGAACACTCGGGGAACCATCTCCCCAGCCCCTAGGAAGGAAAGTGGGTGTGCCCTAGCCCGACAAGAAGCAGTGGCCTCAGGCGCCCCAAGGCTGGCGAACGTTAGGAATTCCAGCCTGAGGTTTCACCCCAGAGTCTGAGAGGAGACGTCTTCTTGGTCCTATCCTACCGGCTTTCCTGCAGCCCCTTGTTACCCAGTATCCCTGCGACCCTGGTCAAGACACTTCACTTTCTTATTTCTTCGCCTCAGTTCCCTCCTCTGTAAAATGAAGGGGGCGGGCCAGCTGGCCTCGGGTTCTCTTCCAGACTGAGATTTCGGATCCATCCTTCTGCCCCCGTTGCGCCATCCCCCTTCCCCACGAATGAAGCTCACTTAGGACACGATTACTTCCGCGCGCCCCCCCCCATCCCTTGCTATTCTCACGCGGGTGCCCCCCTCCACACACACACACACACACACACACTATACCGTAGTCACGTACGGATGCACTTAGTGGAAAAGCCGTTGTTCGACTGGGGAGATAGGAGATGCGAGTTCGAATGCTGCTTCAGCCACCGATTAGCTATGTGACCACAAGCAAATCCTTTCCCCTCTCTAAGGCTGTCTTAACTTTGTCTTTAAGAAAAAAAAAAAAAACGAGGCGAACAATCCTTGCCCTATTCTACTTCCCCCCGCCCCTCCGCCGGGGGCTGCGGGAAGGAAAGCGATTTGTAAGTCAGGAAGCGCCACCAAAACTGAAATCTTGGTAATCACAAAAACCCCTATTCCGGTAATGCACATCGACGAGGAGGCACACACTTGTACAAAACCAGCCATCTCTCTCTCTCTCTCTCTCTCTCTCTCTCTCTCTCTCTCTCTCTCTCTCTCTCTCTCTCTCTCACACACACACACACACACACACACACACACACACACACAGTCGCTCACATTCCTACATCACAGACCGTCAGATAGGACAAGAGATGAACGAGCTCCACACAGTCCCTCGTTTTATAAAGTGAGAAACCGAGGCCCAGAAAGGGAAAGGGAAGGACTTGGCCAAGGTCACACGCCGGTGTGCAGCGGGGCTTGGATTCTGTGCCTCCGAGCTTTCTCCCCTGCCTCTCTTAGCGTACGTTGCCAAACTAGCGCAGACACATTCGCTTCTCAGCCACTCACTGAAGGGAGACAAGTAAAGATTCCCTACTATGTGCTAGGTACGGTGCTACAAGGTTTTGCAAATATTATCTTGTTTGATTCTTACCACAACCCTACGAGATAGGCGCCCTGTTTACATTTGAGGGAATTGAGGCAGGTAGAGATTAAATGACTTGCCCAGGGTCTCACAAATAGTGGCTGAAGTCATATTGAACTCAGGTCTTTGATTGCAGATCCAGCGCTCCCCGAAACAGAAACTCCGGGATGCGCAGCGCGGTGTCCAGAGCCGAGCGGCTGGGTCCTCCCTCCCCAGAGACTCCTCCTTAACTCAGGGGCCCTGCCTGGACCACTCCGACCCCGGGATTCGCAGCTCTTACAGGACCCAAGCCAGGCTCCTCCGAGAATTAACAGTGGGTGGACGAATGAAACGCCACGAGACAACGTCCTCTCGAAATCCCGGGAGTACCGAAGTAGTAACTCCCCTGTCCCGAGGACGCTCTGAATGTGATCTGACCTGGTGGGAACCGAGAATCCATAAAACTACGGCGCCAGGCACCCGAGAGGCCCCCAAGCTGCGTTTCCTGAATCGAATTTGGTTTCTCTGTTAAACCTAAGCCCTCCAAAGTGAAATTCTCCGCGGCCCAGTCTACACAGCCCTGAAGCCGAGCCGAGGGCAGGAGGGGAGGGTGGGATGCTTCAGAGCATCCCACTTACATAAGTGAGGCCCTGACCCCGCTTCTTACGAGCGGGTTTCCTGGTCTGGAAGGAGAGGGTGATACTGCCCTCCCCCGCCCGTATAGACCTGACTCACAGCACGGATGAGAGCGAGTCACACGCGACCCCCGACCTATTCATTCCCCAGCCCAGAACAGGCTCCCATGCTTGGGGATCTCTCCTCTCTCCAATTTGCCGGTTCCGGTATGGGAAGGGCTCCCGGCTTCTACTTGGGCAGCGAACCGCAGGAGGCCCGGAGCAGCCCTGACGTAGCCTAAATTGTTGGCCAGCCCTGGAGAAGGCTTCCGGATCGCGCCTGAGGCAAGAAATCGCCCTGATTTTCCGGAAACTGGGAAGGCTCTACGAATGGCGGTGTTTGGCGCCACCCCCCGCGCCCCTTAACTGCTCCATAGCTAGGGGGATATGGGCGAAGGCAGGACTCCCTCCCTTTCAACTCCCTGCCCCTTCTCCCCGAATGGGCCAGGTCTACACTGGCTGAGTCGGCTGATGGCAGTTCGGATTAATTGTCGGGATAATCACCCGGATAATTCACTGCCTTGGGGCAGGTCTAACAGGTGCCGGGTGCCCAGACAATGCCACAGCTTGGGCCGAGGCCGGGTCTGCGCCAGAAGGGCGCTCTCTAATTCGGCTCATTGGAGGGGGCGGAGGCAGGCTGAAAGGACACCTGGGAACCGGCGGACTGGGGCATTTCGGAGCAGGCGGGACAGCAGAGCCTGGGCCCTGGGAACGTTTTGGGGCCAGGGCCGGGGTGCTGTGGAATCAGGCCATGCCCAAAGCCGGAAGCGGGGAGGCTTATCCTGTGGGTGCGCCCCAGTCTTTCCTATTCGAGATAAAGGGCCCCTGACAGGGGTCTGGACAGGCGGGGAGAGATCAGAGCTCTGGACCCCGAAACGCAAGCGCGCCTCAACTTCTCCGCCTTCCTTTACTTTCCCCCGTTCTTTCCTTTCCATTCTTTTTCTTCCCTTCGCTCTGTCTTCTCTCCCTATGCCCTGTCTCTCTGGGTGCCTGTCCTCCTTCTTCTCCGTCACTTGGCCTCTTCCAGTGGGTCTCTGTGGTTCTCTTTGCCTTCGTGTGCGTCCAGTCCGTCCGTCCTTCCTTCCTTCCCTCCGTCCGTCCGTCTGTCTCTCCTTCTCCCCTCCTGCATCTCTCTGCCCCCTCTGTCTCTTTCTCCCCTTTTCCTCCCTCATTCACACCGCCTCTTTCCTTCTGTCTAGTCCCTTCCGTCTCCGTCGGTCTCTCGCGACAGTCTATCTCTCGGTTTCTGTCCCCGTCAGTCTCTCTGGCTCTTGCCTTGGCCCCGACGTCAGCTTCAGCTCCCAGTCCCTGGTCCAAGCATTGCCCTAGCCAAGCTCTCGTTGCACTGCGGGAGCGCTCGAGTCCCCACCGCACTATTCCAGCTATCTCCCCTGGTTTCAGGGCGTCCGGGGGTCTCCCTCTGCGCCCCTCTCAGACTCGCACTCCCCACTGTTCCACCCGCCGCAGTCCTTTGCTCCACTTCACCGCATCCTGGGGATGCGAACTCGCCAGAGCCCAAGGGGACCGGGGGGCGCCCAGTCGATGCTCTTGCGGTCTCGGCCCAGGCAGCCCAAAGCCCAGGGGAAGCCCCCGAGTTTGGCCTGCGGGCCAGCGCCCACACTGCCTGTCTGCCTGCGTACTTCAGAGTATAGGTGTCCCTTCCGGTTTGTGCTGTGTGTCTGACACATTCAGTCGGTCAGTCAGTCAGTAAACCTTTATCAAGTCAGGCACTGCGCATTGACAAACTTCTAAGAATCTCATGTGTGCAGAGTCCAGGGTTCCATGCTGGAAGAGACTGGACGTTTAGTAAGACGGTTCCTTGCTGTCATGGAGTTCACGGTTTATGACTGGAAGACAGGGACACTGAAAGAGTCTTGGATTTGGAGTTAGAGAACCTGAGTTCGAATCCTGACTCCGACACTCACTATGCATGGGACCTGGAGCAAGTTTCTTCTCTCTTGGCCTCAGTTTTCTACCCCAGTAAAATGAGGGATTGGGCTCTACGTTCCCCTCCAGTTGTAGACCCCATTCTCTCTGGCCTGTCCCCTCTCTGAACTTCAGTTTCTCCGGCTGGAGCGCGAGGCGATTGAACTCCATGATGTAAGGGATGACGTAAGGTCCTCCTCAGCACTAAATGATTATAGCCCCTGCAGTGTACAGACGTGGGCATCAGCATCCACCCCCACGTTAGGAACATTCGGTGTCTCTCTATCACGTGAACGCTCTGGTCTCGGCAGTCACAGAATCTATTCTGTGCCACACATGTTTGTGGGCTTCGTTGTCCTGGTGTCACTTTTGGGGGGAGGGGAGACCTAGTACCTGTGTGTCGCTGTGTCTGGGAAATCAGGATCCTGGCGGATGTGAGGTCAAGGAGAGAACTCGAAGACCAGGTGGTCCAATTCCCTCCTTTTCTTCTGAATGAAATTTTATTTTCACAAAGATCCACTTTCTCTCCTTTTCATCTCAGCCTCACGATGGCCCTTCCCAAGGAAAAAATAAAACCCTTGGAACAAACATACATAGTCAAGCAAAACAAACACCCACATTGGCAAATGTCCCCCCCAAAAAAAATTCCCAATCTGCACCCTGAGCCTATCGCCCCTATCAGGAAGTAAATGTTTCATCTTGAGTTCTTTGCAAGTGTCATTGTGTTAACAATAATAGCAAGCAAGCATTCATAATACACTTTAACTTCACATCCCACTGGATCCTCAGAACAACCCTGGAAATTGGGTGCTATTTTAGCCCCATTTTTACAGATAAGGAAACTGAGGCATGAAGAGGTTAATTGATTTCCCTAGGGTCACAGAGCTAGGAAGTGTCTGAGGCTAGATTTGAACTCAGCTCTTTCTGACTTCAAGTCTCTATCCACTGTTCTATCTAAATGTGTTGATCAGAATTCCCAAGTCTTTCAAAGCCTTTGCAATGTGATTGTTATCGTCTAGATTATTCTCCTGGTTCTGCTCAATTCACTATGCACCAGTTCACATGCGTCTTCCCCAGTTTCTTTGAAACTCTCCCCTTCATCATTTCTTCCAGTACAATAGCATTCCATCAAATTCACAACTTAAGCCATTCCACAATTGACTAACACCCCCTCTGCTTCTAATTTTTTGCCACTGCCAAAAAAGAAAACCCACCCCAAAACCCTGCTAGAAATATGGTTGTATATATTAGGTCCTCATTATACAGATGAGAAAACTGAGGCCCAGTGGAGAAAGCAGGCAGAATGGGGGTCTACAAAAGCCCCAGCAGATTGGAAGGACAAAGAAGGCCACTTTGACAATGTGACTATTTCCAGACAAACTGATCTCATGACAGGAAACCTTGCCCTCCAGAGCCCAAGGGAAGGGAACTTATGTCTTGGAGGGAAGGCTCCAAGCTCTACCTGCTAGGGGTGGCCAAAAGGCCAGACAGCAATGAGGAATCTCCTGCCCTTCGCCACCTTCCCTCACAGGCCACCATCCCTTACAGGCCACCTTCCCTTATGGGCTTTTGGCACAGACTCTTCCTCCACCGTCACCATGCTCCAGAGTCAGATCCCCACCCCCTCCCTGGGTTCCAGGGACCCTCTCTATTTCACAGCTGATGGAGAGACAAGCAGGTAGTGAGAGAAAGGAGCGGAGAGGAGAGGAGTAGGGACATTTGGGGAGGACTAAGGAAAGGGCACAGGAGGGGAAGAAGAAAAAGGGGGGAGGAGCAGGACAAGGAGTTGCAATGAGAGGAAGAGAGAAAGGAAGATAGAGAGATGGCACAGAGATAGAGTTTGAAGGACAGAGATAGATGGAGAAGGAGGGGGAGAAGAGGAGGTTCATACAGGAAACAAGAAGCCAGCTGGAAGAGGATGAAGAAAAAAGAGAGGAGGGAAAAGCAACTATGTGGCCCAAGGAGCAAGATGCAGGTGGGTCTCAAGAAGGGGTCCCGGTATAGTTTGTCTGATCCTTCCTGGAGTCCTGCCCCCCCCTCCCCCAAGCCTTCCCAAGAATTCCCAGCCCTTCTCTTTTTTTCCCTTTTTTTTTCTTTTCTGGAGGGCAATGAGGGTTAAGTAACTTACCCAGGGTCACATAGCTAGTAAGTGTCAAGTGTCTGAGAAGAGATTTGAACTCAGGTCCTCCTGAATCCAGGGCCTGTGCTTTATCCACTGCACCACCTAGCTGCCCCACCCAGCCCTTCTTTCTCCAGACAAGGCATGGCAGTGGGGAGGAAGCAAATCACCTGGGGGATGGCACAGGAGGAAGGGAAAAGAAACTCACAAAAGGAAAAGGGGCACTGCTGACTTCTGAAGAGTTTTAAGGGTCAGAAATGTGAAAGACCCTTGTAAAATCATTATAGAGATTATATATATATATATATATCATTATAGGTCTTATTATCATTGTTGATGAGCAGCAAAGCAGGGCAGGAGATAGAGTACTAGTCCTGAAATTGGGAGGACCTGAGTTCAAATCTGGTCCCAGACATTTACCAGCTGTGTGACCCTGGGCAAATCACTTCACCCTGTTTGCCTCAGTTTCCTCCTCTGTAAAATGAGCTGGAGAAGGAAATGACCAACCACTCCAGGATCTTTGCCAAGAAAGCCCCAAATGGGGTCATGGAGAGTCGGGCATAACTGGAACAACTCAACAATGTTATCACCACGTTAGCTGTGTGATCCTGGACAAGCTGCTGAATCTAAGTGAGTCTGGGTTTTTCCATCTGCAGAATGGGGATGACGTCATCTACTTCACAGTAGTGTTCTGAAAAAATGGCAAGATAACTTGCTTTGCAAGGGTCCTTTGCAAACCCTAATGTGTTCTAGCTCTTGGTCACATTCAAATTCTATCTTCCTTCCATTTCTCTAAAGCTTGTAAAGGCAGATTTCCATAGCCACCTGATCAACTGAGTAGTGTATACACTATTATACCCGATTTATAGATGTAGAAACTGAAGCTTAGAAAGGGAAATGACTTACCTAGGATCACACAACTAGTCGATCTAGGCCCCTTCTTTTAATTCATATACACTGACACCACATTGGCATCTTCCACTGTCATGGTGAGCATCTTCACCCCAACTCTTTTTTACACATTTAAAATTTTTTTCTTCTTATTCTCTTATTTTTCTTTTCTTTTCTTCTTCTATTTTATTATTTTACACATTTATTTTTTCAGGATGTCCCTGTCCTCCATGTGCAAAGTAGATTTTCTTTGTGAATCCAAGTCCAAGACTTTATATTTATTCCTGTTAGATTAAAAAAAAAAAACTTTTTTTTTTTTAGTGAGGCAATTGGGGTTAAGTGACTTGCCCAGGGTCACACAGCTAGTAAGTGTTAAGTGTCTGAGGTCAGATTTGAACTCAGGTACTCCTGACTCCAGAGCCAGTGCTCTATCCACTGCGCCACCTAGCTGCTCCTAAAAAAAAAAAAAAACAACTTTTTTATTTAAAGTTTTGAGTTCTAAATTCTATCCCCTATGTTGCATTCTAAAATTACTAAATCTGCCCCTTCTGTCTAGGCTTTCAAGGTCTTTTGATCATTTGCTATTCTGCTAATCCTTCTAGTTTTGTATCTTCTACAAGTTAGTGGTAGAGTCGGTAGTGCTTTACCTGGAGGCAGGAAGATGACCTCAGCTGTTTCCTAGCTGTATGACCTTAGTTAAGTCACTTCCCCTCTGTTTGCCTTAATCAACTGGAGAAGGAAATGGCAAACAACTCCAATATCCTTGTCTTTTTTTTTTTTTAGGCAATTGGGGTTAAGTGACTTGCCCAGGGTCACACAGCTAGTAAGTGTCAAGTGTCTGAGGCCGAATTTGAACTCAGGTCCTCCTGACTCCAGGGCCGGTGCTCTATCCACTGCACCAACCTAGCTGCCCCCAATATCCTTGTCAACCCCCCTCCCTGCCCCTGCCCCCCCACCGTGGGCATTATTGGTTTTCTGTTTCCTCAAATAGAAAATGGGAATGATAACATTACATACATGCCAGGGTTGTTGTGAAGATAAAATAAGGTAATATTTGTAATGTGCTTAGCACAATGCCTGGCATATAGTGTTATGTAAATGTTTATCATCATCATCTTGTCTTGTTCATGTCTTTAGTAACAGTGTTGAACAGCATAGATCACTAGGGCCCTTCATCACAGACTCCCTTGCATCTTGACACCAATTAATTGACCAACATTTATGCAACTGTTGCTGTTCCTGTAACCAGGAGGAAGAGCAACCCTGTGACTTGGCTTGGAATTTTGAAGCTGGATATTAGAAAGATAAATTATCCATCCTGGGACTCCAGGCTGATAGATCTAGGAATCACTAATTATCTGAGTGGGGTCCAGTAGGTGGTGAATAGACCCCCAACCTGGAGTCAAGAAGACTCATCTTTTTGAGTTCAAATCTGGCCTCAGACACTAGCTGGGTGACCGGGGCCAGTCACTTTACCCTGTTTGCCTCAATTTCTTCATCTGTCAAATGAGCTGGATAAGGAAATGGCAAAAACCACTCCAGTATCTCTGCCAAGAAGAACCCAAATAGGGTGACAAAGAGTCAGACATGACTGAGAAATGACTGAACAACACCAACAATAATGATCTGAGTGATTTGTACAAGCCACGGGCCTGTTTCCTCATCTGTAAAATGAAAGAGTTGGGTCAGATGATCTATAAGTCCCCTGGCCACCTCTGACGTTGTGTGGCAGAGGGTAGAGGGATTCTGAAAGCCTCCTGTTATAACGGCCTAGCGGCCCACCCAAGTCCCTTCTAGCTCTCCCTGCTTGGGGGATGCTGTCACTCTGGGAGCCTCCCTTTCAAAGTCCTTCCCGGCTCCGACATGCTCTGTTCTGAGATTCCTCCCGGCTCTGACATTTGGGCATTCTGGGAAGTCCTGTGTTAGGAATTCCCAGGCCTGCCTCCAACACCTCCCCACCCCCCAACCTCTCTCTGCCTCAGGACATTTAAAGAGACATTGAGGCCCCAGCCTTCCTTGTTATTTTAAAAACAAACACATCCTCCCGGCTCCTCTCCCCTAGCAGACTCGCTTGTTTTCTCCTAGAGGGGGGTGGGGGTGGAGACCAGGCTGGGAATATTCTACTGGCCTCCTTCTTCGGAGAGAGGGGCAAAAATTGCCCCACCCCAGCCCGCGCCCCCAGAGATGGACGGTCGGACTTTCTGGTGAGAGAGCAAAACTAGCCATCCAAGCTGTTACTGGCACAGCGTGGATGCCAGAGCTGAAGCTGCCTACGGCCAGGAGTGAAGGGCTTTGCTGCAGGCCTCCTGTGTGACCCGGTTCGGCCTAAGGTTCTCCTTCCCCCAGTTCAAACATCCGGGGGACTTGAGGACACCTCCTTGTCAAAGGGGGGCCCCAAAGGTCACCCCTCATAACAGTCACCTGCTCCCACTTCTTCCATCTAGTGTTTACTGGGTGCTAACCCTGGAGGAGGAGTTGGGCAGGCTTAGTTTGTCCCTGCTTTAGCAAATAAGGAAACTGAGGTTTGGAGAATCTAAGTGTTCACAGAACTGGGAGGAGCCCTCGAAGGCTCCTACAGAATTCTGGATTTAAAGAGAAATTACTGGGTCCAACCCCCACCCCCATTGTACAGATGAGAAAACTGAGGCCCAGGGAAGTGACACAACCAACTTGTTACAAATAATATGTGGGAGGCCCTTCCCTCTCTGGGCCTCAGTCTCCCAGTCTGTCGAATGAGGGTAGTCGATATAGTCATTCAGGTATCTTCTGAGTCTGACACTCCGGTTCTCTGTCCCATTTCTGTGCTACCCTGAGAAGATGACCAGCTCGTGGAATCCCCAGGCTGGGAGGATGTTAGGGATCAATGAGTCCAACATTTTGCCAAAGAGGAAGAGCCCAGAGAGGGAAAGGGACTTGCCCTCAGTCACATAGCAGCTTAAATCACTTTTTCAATTTGAGTCTGTTCCCTCCTCAACCGACCAGTCAGGAACCATAATCCCTGTCTCCCAGGGGCAGTGTGATGGAAAGCCTTTTGGAAGCCTTAACTGGCCTGAGAAATGAGAGTCGGGAGACCATACTCTTGCTGTCAATGTTCACCCCACCCCCAGTCCCCACCTCCAGCCCCCGGCCACGGTAGATGGGAGAAAGAGGAGGGAAGGGAGGTGGGGAAGGGGAGAAGAGGGAGTTGGGCTCCACTCCTTCCCAGGCCAAGCCTAGCTGTCCCCGCCTTCCCCCTTCCTCTCCCCTTCAGTCCCCTTCGCTCTCCCCAGCTGGGGGTGGAGGGGGGCGGACATTGCTGGGATTTAACACTACAGCTAGGAGGGGGGCCCGGGGGGATGGAGAGGAACAGATGCCTGGGAATGAGTGACAGGAAGATGGACACCTGCAAGCTGTCCTCCCCCCTCGGGGACACACACGCAGAGGCACGTGCCCACACATGTGCTCCCGCTGCAATGCAGAACAGGGGGTTATACTCCTTGCATGCAGTGAGGGACCCGAGAGAACACATTTGACAGAGAAGGAAACTGAGGCCCAAGGTCATAGCCGGTACCAGCAGGATCCAGACTTCAAAGTTAGCAGACCACGCTGTCCTCAGTAAAGCTTGCACACGTGCAGAACTCTTTAGGGGTCAGTTTTCTGGTCCCTATTTCCCCCTTCTTGAGTCCTTAACTAATCTTGCCCTCACCCACTCTCCCCTACTTTGAGACCAAACAGGGGGAAGGGTTGCTTCACCCTGGTGCCTCCCAAGGTCATCAGATCTCAGAGGGAAGGGCCAGCCCCTACCCCCTTCTAGTGGGAAGTTAGAGACAGGAATATGACCCAGAAGCCCTTGGCCTTCAGGGTCCCTCCCTTTGATGAAACTGCTGCTATTTCATCTTTAGGGTCTGCTTCCATTGTATGGGAAGACACCATATCAGAAAATCACACACCAAAAGATTCCGTATCAATCTGTTAGATTGGGAAAGGCGGACCTCAGATAACAAGAATCTGTTCTGTAGCTTATGATGCCTTGTAGAGGCGGGGAGGTGATAGGGAGTGTCGGCCTTGAAGTCAGGAAGATCTGAGTTCAAATCTTACCTTTGACACACTTTAGCCATGTGACCCTGGACAAGTCACTTGTTTTCAGATTTACCTTCTTGGCAAAATGAAGAATATAGTGAGAGAAACACTGCCCCACCCCCTTTCAGGGCTGTTGTGAGAATCAAAGGAATGTGCTTCAGATGTTATCATTTATATCTTTATTATTTCTCTTAAAGGCCTATATAAATACTAGACTTTATGATTAGCATAAAACATACCCTGCCATAAAGTGGAGAAGTGGAGAGAGGGAAGGTCTGGGTTCAAGATTCCCTTGGCCTTGGCACAGTGCCCGGCATATGGTAAATACCGAAATGCTTTCCATGCATTCATCTCCCTGCTTCCTGGCACACAGAGCCAGGCTCAGCTGAGTTTGCAAGACTCCTGTTTCTCCCATGGACACCCTGGTGGTGGGAGCCTCGGCTGACTGTTTGACTCAATCTTTCTGTCCTGGGCAAGTGTCTGGGGCCAGATGGACAGAGCCCAGAAGCAGCTAAGCAGCTTTGGGAGAAGGGGAGCGTCTTCAGTGGGAGTCCTGTGAAATCATGGGTTAGGACCGAGGAAAGAGACTATATTGTGATAGATTCTATAATGAGAGTGTTCAGTTATACCTTATGTACCTCCCCTGTTCTAAGGCCCTCCCAGCCCTGACATTTCCTGTTCTAAGTCTCCTCCCAGCCCTGACATCCCCTGTTCTAAGGCCCTCCCAGCTGTGACATTCCCTGTTCTAAGCTCCCTCCCAGCTCTTCCATCCCCTGTTCTAAGGCCCTCCCAGCTCTGCCATCCTGTTGTTAGCTCCCTCACGGCTCTGTCTTTCTGAGTTCAAACTCAGTCCTTTACCTACTGTTGGCATACCATATTTCCCAAGAAGAAGAGTGGATGGGAAAGGGGGCCCAAAGATTGGATCCATGGAGAGGCCCCACCTTCTCCCTTGTTGGGAGTATTTTTGGGGGTGGGGGTTGGTGCTGCTGTAGGCAGGTCCCAGCAGTGGAGGGGAGTGGGGAGCCCTGGGGCCTGCAGGAGCTGTGCACACTTTGCTGATGTGGGTTGTGAGAGCAGACCTGAGTGTGAGGCCTGGCCTCTGGCCCACAAGTTCTGGCCTCAGCCTTAGTGGTCCCCACCAGGATGGGCAGACACTCTGAAGCCAGGAAGACTCCTTCAGGCGGCTTGGAGAGGTTGTGGGAGAGAGGAGGGGGGCTAAAGACTGAAGACTTTTAAAAGGCCCTCAGTCTCCGAACTTTTCCCTTCTCCAGCCTCTGGGAGACTGTGCCTCCTTCTGTTGTTCCTCAGCAGGGGCCATCTTGAAATGTCCTGGACCCAGGACTCCTGCTGAGCAGCTGGAAAGAATCCCAGATGTTTCAGACCAGAACCATGTGGGAGCCTGGCCCCCCCCAGGGGGCCCCTCCCCAAACACTGGGGATTGCTGGGGGGGAGCTAAACCAGACGGCAGGGGACCCAGGAAGGAGTGAGCCAGGAGGAAAGAGAGGCAGCCCAGGGAAAGGTTTGGCTTTGAAGGGAAGGAATTAAGGAAAACAATAACTCCCCATCCCCCCCTTCCTGCTGGCCACTCCCCTCATCATCTTGCTCCCATTTTAGAGATGAGTACCGTGATCTGTCTCAGATCACGGAACCCAGGCCTTGGTGTTCCAAGTGTCCTGCTCTTCTTACCACCCCAGGGGCCTTGGTAACAGGACAAGGACAGAAGGTCTAGTGAGGAAAGTGTGTAAGGACAGGGGAGACCCAGAGATGTTTGTAGGGATCAGAGAAGAAACTAGCACCGGAGGAGAGACTTCAGCTGTCGTGGAGAGAAGAGATGAAGGAGAGCCTAGAAGAGGGGAGGGGAAAAATGGCTTTGAGGGGGGAACCAGGACTCAGGGAAGGCTCTTTCAAGGAGGCAGATTTGGGCTTAGTCTGTAATTTGAGCTGTCCCAGCATGCAACAAAGCCAGAGTTCCCCTGCCCTGGAAGCTGGTTGGGCAATGGCAGCCAATGGCTTGACCTAGAAGGGTTTGGGGGGTGTTTTGTGACCCCAGCCTCCCAGTGGAACAAGAATCCCCTAAGGATGGAAGAGGAATTGGGGAAGAAGAGGCCAGTCGGACAGGATCTAAGGGGGGGGTCCCCCAAGAACGAGCCAGAGCTGAATGTGCCCTGTGCCAAGGCAGCCCAGCAGAGTAGGGAGAGCTGACCTAGCACCCCGAAAGACCTCGGGGACTCGTCTTAATATCTTCATCCGGCAGCAGCTCTCTACGACTATGTAGCAGCAGGGGTGGCGATCTACACTGAGGATGGCATTTCCTCACCAGGAGGGAATTTCCTATCCCCTGGAACACCCAGGTCCACTGACTCTCAGTCCCAGGCACTTCCTGCTGCCTGGCTGGGAGGCAGCAGGGGATCGTCTTCCCTTCCTCCCACTATAAGACTATTTTACTTTTTCTGTCTTTGTATCTCCAAGCCCAGGAGTGGCTGGAATAGGATATCCCTTCATTCCAGGGCAGCTGGGTGGTGCAGTGGAGAGACAGCCTGGCCAGGAGTCAAAAAAGACTCATCTCCTTGAGTTCAAATCTGGCCTCAGACACTTCCTAGCTGTGTGACCCTGGGCAAGTCACTTCATCCTATTTGCCTCAGTTTCCTCATTTGTGAAAATGAGCTGGACAAGGAAATGGCAAACACTCCAGTAACTGTGACAAGGAAAACCTCAAATGGGCTAACTGACTAGTACACCATAACTAAACAACAACAAATTCCTTAATGGATGATTACTAAATGATTGAACTGAATCGAATTCGTTCCAAGTCAGGCACTATGTGATTTTGGGCACACCCCCTGCCCCCACCATCCCCGTAGCTTCTCCTCTCTTCCATTCCTCCTCATTTTTCTCCCTAGTGACCAGCCCAAAGGGGATGTGGCCTCTCCAGGTTTCTTTCAGATTTCCTGGTGTCCCCTCTCCCGGCCTTAATTAGCACATTAGCATTTCTAAAGCTCCAGATGATATTAGAGCACTTCCCATCAATAGTATTTCTTTCCTTCTCAATGAGTGGGGGAGGGGGTGGAGGGAGGGAAAGAATGTGAAATTGAATATAAACATTTAAATTTAAATTTAAAAAAATAATTTCCAGTGTGCATACTCTTTGACCCAACAATACCATTACTAGGTCTGTATCCCAAAGAAATCATGGAAAAGGGAAAAGGACCCATATGTATAAAAATATTTATAGCTGCTCTTTTTGTGGGGGCAAAGAATTGGAAATTGAGGGGATGCCCATCAATTGGGGAATGGCTAAACAAGTTGTGGTATATGAATGTAATGGAATACTATTGTGCCATAAGAAATGATGAGCAGGGGCAGCTAGGTGGCGCAGTGGATAGAGCACTGGCCCTGGAGTCAGGAGTACCTGAGTTCAAATCCAGCCTCAGACACTTAACACTTACTAGCTGTGTGACCCTGGGCAAGTCACTTAACCCCAATTGCCTCACTAAAAAAAAAAAAAAAAATGATGAGCAGAAAAACCTGATTTCAGAAAAGCCTGGAAGGCCTTACATGAACTGATGCTGAGTGAAATGAGCAGAACCAAGAGAACATTGTACAACATTTTGTGATGATCACCTGTGATAGATTCAGCACTTCCCAGCAATGAAATGATCCAAGACAATGCCAAAAGACTTATGGTGGAAAATGCTCTCTACATTCCTAAAAAGGACTATGGAGTGTGAATGTAAACCGAAGCATGCTATTTTCACTTTTGTTGTTGCTTTTTTGTTATTGTTCTTGTTTATTTTTTTCTTGCATTTTTTTCTTTCCTTTTGTTCTGATTAATGTGGAAATATGTTCAACATGATCATAATGTATAACCTATATCAAATTGCTTACTGGCTTCGGGAGTGGGGAGGAAAGGGAGCGGGGAGAAAACTTTGGAACTCAATATCTTTACATATAATTGAGAAAAATGAAAATAAATATATTTTTTAATCATTTCTCATGTACCCCCAAGAAGTCTCACTATTTTCATACCTAGGTCCTATGGTAGGAGGGGGCATTTCCTCCTAAAGGGAGAAGGCTTTTATCGATACTTTTTCCCCTGGATATTAGAACATTCTCCTCTTTTCCAGAGTTAACTTGAGGGCCCCTCCTGAGCCTCTCTCCAGCTTCTCAATGCCCTTCCTAAGATGTGGCCCCCAGACCTGAGCACAGAAGTGCAGATAGGGCTGATGGGAGGGTCTTGTGGTGCATCCCGCCTACTAGCCACATCCCCATTGTGTTCCCTTAAGTTTCCCTGAATTCCTTCCCTCCACTACAGAATAAGTGCCCCCAGTCCTGGCCTCCTCTCCACCCTGGGCTCCCATGACCTTCTGAGGCTTCTTGCAGTGGCCCTTCTCCTTTCTTGGGCCCCTGAGTATCTCTGGAAGACATTTCTCACTTGCTTTGCTTCTAATTCCTGCAGTTTCCAAGGTAAAGGCTTGCCCTGGGGGTAAAAAACTGACCAGCACCTGAGCAGGAAGGAGGAGGTGTGGCCAGACAGGGATGTGTCCTAGGAAAAGGATTTGGGGGTCTTGATGACACCAGCTCTCTCTTTCGTGAAATTCAGTGCCTATTCATAAGACCTTAGAACTTACCTACAATTTTTTGTTCTTGTTCATTGTTCAGTCGTGTCTGACTCTGTGACTCCATTGGGGGTTTTCTTGGCAGAGACACTGGAGTGATTTGCCATTTCCTTCTCCAGCCCATTTTACAGATAAGGAAACTGAGGTCAAGAAAGTGTGAGAACTCAGCACCTGCATTGCAATTTGTAGTCTTAGAAACACTAGATTCGGGCAGCTAGGTGGCGCAGTGGATAGAGCACTGGCTCTGGAGTCAGGAGTACCTGAGTTCAAATCTGGCCTCAGACACTTAACACTTACTAGCTGTGTGACCCTGGGCAAGTCACTTAACCCCAATTGCCTCACTAAAAAAAAAAAAAAGAAAAAAAAAAGAAACACTAGATTCACAAAATTGTCTAAGGTTTAGCTTTTTAAACTGGGTCCCCATATGGAACTGCTGTAACTGAATGTGGGGATCCTGAAAAATTTGGCAACAGTACAAGATTATGTATACTTATTATATATATACTTATATGTATACTTATTTTATATACTTATATATATACATATATATATATATATACTTATTTCATATATTTCTATATGTACACTTCTATATACTTCTATATGTGTACTTCTATATGTATACTTACATATGTTTTTGGTTTTGTTTTTGTTTTGTTGGGCAGGGCAATGGGGGTTAAGTGACTTGCCCAGGGTCACACAGCCAGCAAGTGTCAAGTTTCTGAGGCCATATTTGAACTCAGGTACTCCTGAATCCAGGGCCGGTGCTTTATCCATCGAGCCACCCCTATACTTATATATGTATACTTATTTTATATACTTCTATATGTGTACTTCTATATGTAGACTTACATATATACTTATATATGTATACTTATTTTATATACTTATATACCCAGGGTTGTGTCGTCAAGCAAAAAGGCATCATGAGTAGAAAAAGTTTAAGAAGCCCTGGTCTAAGGAGAAGTGACTGGTCCAGGGTGACACAGACAGTATGTGTCAGAGGACAGTCTTTCTGACTCTGAGGCTGCCTTCCTATTCACTGCCATTCGAAATTCCAGATATTTTGAAGTATTAAAGTCAGCTCAGCTCTCCAAGCTAATGTATAGAAAGTAATGCTTGAGCTGAGATTTGAAGGTCAGCATGGGACATGGGCAATGTTAAAGGCATGGAGGTGGTAGATGGAGAGGAAGGGAAAAGGCCAGTTGGACCATAGAGGATGAGAAAGGGACTAATGTAGAATGAGACTGGGTAGAAAAGCAGTTCAGTAAAACTAACCAACATGTCACCCCTAGCTGTGCACATATTCTGTCCCACACCCATAGACCCCCACCTCTGAGGCCAAGCCTAGTCATTATATCTTCCCAGACTCCAGCTTCACTTGTTCTGCTGTTGTTTTCCCCATTTTTATCACCATCATGTTTACCATTTCCCTGCTTCTGTTTATTTCACTCTGTATCAGTTCATAGACATCTTCCCATGTTTCTCTGTATTCATTATA
Organism: Dromiciops gliroides; assembly: GCF_019393635.1. Taxonomy (NCBI): domain Eukaryota; kingdom Metazoa; phylum Chordata; class Mammalia; order Microbiotheria; family Microbiotheriidae; genus Dromiciops; species Dromiciops gliroides. Next base: position 5,454,821 of record NC_057861.1, read on the forward strand.
CTCATTGTTTCTTCCAGCCCAGTAACAGCTGGGAGGTTACTTTGTTTCCAATTGTTTGCTACTACAAAAAGGGCTGTCCTAAGTCTTTTTAGTCCTTTCCCTATTTGATGGGGATTGTTTGTTCTAAGGTCCCACTCAGCTTTGACATCCTCTGTTCTAAGGGTGCTCAGAGGTTCTAATGTTCCAGCTCATAGAAGGTTACACAGATAGCAAAGAGATGCAAACAGGTCCTCAGATGATAAATTCTTCTTTCCACTTACCCAAAGGGACTAGATTCCGATGGAGCATCTACTCTTCATTGGTGGATTGAGGAGGAAATGAGGGGTGAGGAGGGGCTGGGGTCAGAGGGGACCTCTGTATTGGATATGTTTCATTGGAAAATGATGAAGCCCTCAGACAGGAGAGAATACAAGGGGATAAGAGAAGCAGGACTAGGTGGGGTAAGGGTGGGCTGCTGGAGCCAAAGGGGATGTCTCCCCGACTCAGGCCTCACTGCCTGGCCCTTTCCTGCTTTCTTAGCAACCAGAGCTGGCCCAAGGAGGCTCACTGTCTCTTGCAGGGAAGGCAGGCCTGGTCTTCCCCCTCTCCACTCCCTCCTTGGGGGGCAGGAGGGAAATTCACCCCCCCATTCCCAGAGAACAAATAAACAGTCTGGTGTTGACAGCTGTCAAGCCAGGCCGGAGACTGTGACGGGATATCTCCGCTCAGCCTGGGAGGTGGAGGGGGAATGTGTATAGGGGAGCAGAGACCCTCACTGAGCAGGGGAGGCCCAGGGTCAGCAGTCACTGGGAGGGGGAAGAGTTTGGGAGCTGCTCTTGCCAGAACTGACCAAGTCAGGGCCAGGACTTGGGCTCTGGGCACCACTCCTCCCTCCCTCCCTCCTCCCTCCCTCCTCCCTCCTCCTCCCTCTCCTTGGAGTCAGAGACTCACAGGATCTTAGAACCATCCATCATTGCAACTGGAAAGGGGCCTAGGCTATCACAGCATGACAAAATGTTGGAACTCGAAGGGACCTGAGGGACCATCTAGGCCAACCCCTCAGAGGGGAAACTGAGGTCCAGACATGCCTAACTGATTCAGGGACAGAGCCAGAGGCAGGAGCCAAGGCATCCAAGGGACTCCAAGGGACATTGGATATAGAAGGGAGGGCTTGGGGGGTGGCTAGGTGGCGCAGTGGGTAGAGCACCGGCCCTGGAGTCAGGAGGACCTGAGTTCAAATCCAGCCTCGGACACTTGACACTGGGCAAGTCACTTAACCCCCATTGCCCTGCAAACCCCCCCCCCAAAAAAAGGGAGGGACTTGAGAATACGGAATGTCAGAGGGGCCTTACAATATTAGGACCACGCATCAATGAAGTATAATTGACATTTTGAGAATACAGCAGGGTAGGGAGAATGGAGGGAGGGAGGAGAGAGGACTGGGGCAGGGGCCTGGGGCAGGGGTGGGGGTGGAGAGAGGGCATTGCTTTCTGGGATAAGACCCAAAGAAGGCCCTGTTCCCCCACCCCAAGCTTGCTTTAGCCTGTTCTAGGCCTCTATTCTTCGAGTCAGTTTGGAAAGACCCCTGGGCCTGACAATCTGAAGACCACTGGGTGAGTGGCCTTCCCTCCCTGGCCTCAGTTTCCTTAATTATACAATGCCTGAGCTGGACTAAATGTGGTCCAAGGGCCCTTGCAGGTCTAACCCAAGATTCTGTAACCCCCTCCCCACCCGAGCCCCATGAAGCCCCTGGCTTTAGGCCTTGGCCTGATGGATTCTTAGGGGCCTGGGGTTTATAGCCAGAAGCTCTCAACTTAGTTAAGCTCAACTAGTCTGACCCTCATCATTTTTCTTTTTTTTTTCTTCCTCATCGTTTTTCAGAGGAGGAAACTGGGGCCCAGGGAGGCCAAGTGGGGGGAGCAGTTGGCCTGAGGGCCTGCAGGTAGGAACCGTAAACCTAGGGCCTCTGACTCTGAAGGGAGGACACTTTGGACTACCCCGGGGCTGATGGGGCCTGATCCCCCCGCTGCCGATGTGGGTGGCGGTTGGAGGTGGAGTCTGCCTTTTCTCCTGATCCCCCTAAGTGGGCCACTTAGGACCAGCTGTGCTGAGAGGTGGATCACTTTCCTTCGCCCACACCAGGCCTGGCCGCCCACAGTGCCCACCCCCTCTTCCTGGACCCCCCGGAAGCTTCGGGTGAACCCCTGCGCTCCCCCTCAGTCCTTTCCCTGGTGCCTGGTGCCCCCACATTGAGCCTTAAGCCACGCCCCAACTGCTGCCCCCCACCTCGCTCAGAGGCGCGGCCTGACCTGGGGTCTTTGCCAAGTTGAAATGGACCCGGGCTCTGGGACACCGGGTGCTAGTGGGAGGGGCGGGCGCCAGACTGTCGCGGAGCCTTATATGGTAATGGGCCGGCGGCCCCAGGGCCCCTCATGTCCACTTATGGCTGGAGCGGTGGCAAGGGAGAGACAATTGGTGTTTGCAGTTTGCTGGGGAGGTGAGTGAGCCAGGAGAATGCCCACACCCTACCCCATTTCTGACAAGTGGGGAAACAGGCGGGGGGCAATGGGGCTGATTGGGCACCTGGAAGGACACTTGGAGGAAATGGAATCCCAATCTTGCACCTCTTGGAAGAGGCCTTTCAGTGACATCTCCTGAAGGAGGTCACCAATCTCATTTCCCCTTGAATACCTAAACTGAAAAGTAGCTCACCTCCTCCCTTGTTCCATCTTTGGACAGGTCTCTGTCAGCACCTATTTCCTTATAGAAAAGCGATATTTGTCCCCCTGAATCTTTGAGCCATCCCTCCTCGCTCTGTCTTCTGAGGCTCAGCAGATCAAGGTTAATCCCTCTTCCCCCAGAGCCCTTCAAACAGTCACAGATAGCTGCTTCTACCTACCCCCAACCTCCTAATCCCTTCTCCAGGCTGAACCTTCCCACCTCCTTCAAAGGATGCTCACTTGCCATTGTCCTGAGTGCCCTCCCCAGTCCTACCGGAAACCTCCATTTTGGCAACATCTACCCCAAATATAGGCAGATATGGATATGATAGTCCAGACACATGGCCTGGCAGGACTCCTGGCTGGGGAGCCTCCCTGAGGCTGAAGAAGAACCTGTGGCCCAACAGGCCCTCCCCTTGCACCAACCTGTCCTTTGCTTCTGTCCTCCCCTGAGATGATCATTCCAGGCAGAAGCTCCCTGGGAGGCTATCTCCAGAGACTGACCTTGGCAAGGGGCAGCACCAGGGGACTCTCTGGGGGTGATATCTCTGCTGTCTAGAGTCTGCTTGAAGGCACACAGTGAGAGGATCCCACTATCTCCCACTAACAGCCCACTGAACTCCAAGGCTGCTCTGATTCTTAGTGTCCAAACCGGACACTGGGCAACCTTCCCTCCCAAGTCTACTTTCTTTTCCTTTTTTTCCCCGGGGCAATTGGGGTTAAGTGACTTGCCCAGGGTCACACAGCTAGTGTCAAGTGTCTGAGACTGGATTTGAACTCAGGTCCTCCTGAATCCAGGGCCAGTGCTTTATCCACTGCACCACCTCAATGCCTCCCCAAGTCTACTTTCTAAGGCTGATCTCACCTCTGCCCCTCCAATACCTGAGGTTAGTTATCATGTGTCCCCCCAGCACCCCATCTTTTCCTCAGGTGCACATCTTCACTGTCTGCACCAGTCCTCAGAGAGGGCGTCTCTCATCTTAATCAGCCCCCTTGGAACAGTCCTGTCTCTCAACATCCTTCTTCTTCTTCTTTTTTTTTTTTTTTTGCGGGGCAATGGGGGTTAAGTGACTTGCCCAGGGTCACACAGCTAGTAAGTGTCAAGTGTCTGAGGCCGGATTTGAACTCAGGTCCTCCTGAATCCAGGGCCGGTGCTTTATCCACTGCGCCACCTAGCCGCCCCCTCTCAACATCCTTCTTATAAGGTGGCCTTCAGACCTGAACCCAACCCTCTAGATGGGATTTGACTGCAGGCTTCTGGAATTATTACCTCCCTTGTCAGACTTAATACGTCCAGAGGCAGGCAAGTGGCACAGCAGATAGAGCGCTGAGAGGAGTCAGAAAGACCTGGGTTCAAATTCTGCCTCAGACACATAACCGCTGTCTGTCTCAGTTTACTCAACTGTAAAGTGGGGATAATGAAAACATCTACCTCCAAGGGCTCTGTGAGGATCAAATAATATCATATTTGTAAAGTGCTAGGCACAGTCTGGCACATAGTAGGTGCTTAATAAATACTTTCCTTCCTTCCTTCTTCCCTCCCTTCTTTCCTCCCTCCCTCCCTCCCTCCATTCCTTCCTTCCTTCCTTCAACCTTCCTCATGCAGATCCTAACTAAAATTCTCAGCTGTTTTTCAGATGAACCCTTTCTAGTCATGCTTCTCCTACCTTGTACTTGTGAGGTTGATTTTTTTTTTTGGACCCAAGAGTATGATTTTATATTTACCTTTATTACATTTCTTTTTTTCTCATAAAAGTATTTTATTATTTTCTAGTTACATGTAGAGATATTTTTTTTTTGTGGGGCAATGAGGGTTAAGTGACTTGCCCAGGGTCACACAGCTAGTAAGTGTCAAGTGTCTGAGGCCGGATTTGAACTTAGGTACTCCTGAATTCAGGGCCAGTGCTTTATCCACTACACCACCTAGCTGCCCCTAGAGATCATTTTCAACATTTGTTTCTATAAGATTTCTAGTTCCAAATTTTTCTCCCTTCCCCATCCCCAAGACAGAAAGCAATCTGAAATATACCCTTATTACATTTCATTTTAATATCTTGTCTTTCATCATGCAGGACACTTTGCTCCCAGCTCAAGATTGCCTTAGCTTTTTGACTGTCATGCCCACTCTTGACTCATATGGAACTTGTTTTTTGTTTTTTTTTGTGGGGCAATGGGGGTTAAGTGACTTGCCCAGGGTCACACAGCTATTAAATGTCAAGTGTCTGAAGCCGGATTTGAACTCAGGTCCTCCAGAATCCAGGGCCGATGCTTTATCCACTGCATCACCTAGCTGCCCTTCACATGGAACTTGTAGAGAAGAATCCAAGGCCAGGTGTAATGGTGCACCCAGGTGAGTGTTCTCAAGGACCATAGGTTCCTTTGGCATTCTGATAATGGAGAGATCTTTGTGGGCAAGAGCAGGCCATGGAAAGGTAAGAAAGGGACTGTGGGGCTTGAGTTATTTTCTTTCTTTCTTTTTTTGCAGGGCAGTGAGAGTTAAGTGACTTGCCCAGGGTCACACAGCTAGTTAAGTGTCAAGTGTCTGAGGCTGGATTTGAACTCAGGTCCTCCTGAATCCAAGGCCAGTGCTTTATCTGCTGTGCCATCTAGCTGCCCCACTTGAGTTATTTTCAAAGGAATAAGAGGAAGGAGATGAAGGAGAAAGATCTAATCAGAAGAACCTGTTGGGTTCAGATCTGGTGACCACAAGGAAGGAAGGAAATTGAACAGCTTTGGGATGTTGGGCCAGAGAAGGGAAAACAGGATGGAGAAAGACCAGGCAGGTGAATGCCTCCACAGGGGGTAGATGCTGCATCTTTGAGCTAAGGCTGCACAACCATTTGATGAGCAATTCTTGTTCTGGGGCAGACTGGATTTCATGGCAGATTCTAATATTCTAGAATGGCACAGGTAAAGGCAAAAAAAAAAATGGAAAGCCCATCTCCCCATCCTTCAACAAAGGAACAGAGTGAGGATAGCACTCAGAGTGGGGTGTCAACCCAGTGCCCTGGCAAGGGGGTGTCTCTCCTTCTCTCTCCTCCCCCCAATTGCAAATGTTCACTGCTGGGAAGTACCTTCAATTCTAGGATTCTAGGATTCCATACCAACAGATGGACCCTCCACTGTTACAATATGCCAGACCTTCCAGTGTGGTTGCTGGGAGTCCTTTGTCATATGTCGGACCCTCATTCACTCATAAGATTCTTTGACTCTGCTCTTTCAAAAGCTGGGGTTCTCAAAGACCCAAGGCCTGCCTTTTTATGTGGGAGGTTAGTCTGGGCAACAGGAAGTCTCCTGACCCTCCACCAGACCCCCACTTTCACCCTCATTCCCAGTCAAAGATATCTACTTGCTGACACTTGAAATTCCAACCAGAAGAGATGGATTGGGGTCTTTTTATAGTAGCAAATAATTGGCAACAGAGTAGGGGAATGGCTACTCATTGGGAAATGGCTCAGCAAACTGGAGGACATGAAGGCAAATCAACATTACTGGGCTTTGGGGCAGCTAGATGGCGCAGTGGATAGAGCACTGGCCCTGGAGTCAGGAGTACCTGAGTTCAAATCCGGCCTCAGAAACTTAACACTTACTAGCTGTGTGACCCTCGGCATGTCACTTAACCCCAATTGCCTCACTAAAAAAGAAAAAAAAAGAAAAAAAAAAAGAAACATTACTGGGCTTTAAGAAACAATGACTTCGGGGCAGCTAGGTGGCGCAGTGGATAAAGCACCAGCCCTGGATTCAGGAGGACCTGAGTTCAAATCCAGCCTTAGACACTTGGCACTTATTAGCTGTATGACCTGGGGCAAGTCACTTAACCTTCATTGCCCAAAGAAAGAATACAAGAACTCACTATTTGACAAAAACCACTGTGAAATCTAGGAAACAGTCTGGCTGAAACTGGGTATAGACCAACATCTCACACCATACAACAAGACAAGGTCAAAATGGGTATGTTATTTAGACATAAAGGGTGATGCCATAAGCAAATTAGAAGAGCAAAGAATAGTTTACCTCTCAGATCTATGGAGAAGAGAAGAATTTATGACCAAACAAAAGACAGAGAGTATTGAAAGATGTAAAATGAATAATTTTGATTATGTTAAATTTAAAAGATTTTTGTTCAAACAAAAGCAATGAAAGCAAGATTAGAAGGAAAACAGAAAGCTAGGAAACAATTATAGCAAGCATCTCTGATAAAGGCTTCACTTTTCAAATGTATAGAGAACTGAGTTAAATTTATAAGAATAGAGGCAGCTACGTGGGACTGTGGATGAAGCACCGGCCCTGGATTCAGGAGGACCTGAGTTCAAATCTGGCCTCAGACACTTGACACTTACTAGCTGTGTGACCCTGGGCAAGTCATTTAACCCTCATTTCCCTGCAAAAAATAATTATAAGAATACAAATCATTCCACAATTGATAGATGTCAAAAGATATGAAGGTTTCAAGTAAAGAAATCAAAGCTATCTATGGTCATATGAAAAAATGCTCTAAATCGGAGCTTCCTCAAACTTTTTTTCCAGTTGTGATTCCTTTTCACCCTAGAAATTTTTACGTGACCCTGGATATAGGTGTATAAAATAAGTATGAATAACTTTTTACTGTTGCCAAATTTCTTGCAACCCCAACATTCAGTTACAAGACCCCATATGAGGATGAGACCCACAGTTTAAGGAGCTTTGCTCTAAGTCACTATTGAAATACAAATTAAAAGAACTCTGAGGCACCACCTCTCACCTATCAGATTGGCTAATATGACAGAAAAGGAAAATGATAAATGTTGGAGGGGATGTGGGAAAACCAGGACACTGATCCACTGTTGGTGGAGTTGTGAACTGATCCATCCATGCAGGAGAGCAATTTGGAACTATGCCCAAAGGGCTATAAAACTGTGCATACCCTTTGATCCAGCAATGCCACTACTAGGTGTATATCTCAAAGGGATTCTTTTTTTTTTTTTTTGCAGGGCAATGGGGGTTAAGTGACTTGCCCAGGGTCACACAGCTAGCAAGTGTCAGGTGTCTGAGGCTGGACTTGAACTCAGGTCCTCCTGAATCCAGGGCTGGTGCTTTATCCACTGAACCACCTAGCTGCCCTGGGATTCTTTTTAAAATAAGGGGAAAGGGGGCAGCTAGGGGGCAGCTGAGTTCAAATCCAGCCTCAGACACATGACACTTACTAGCTGTGTGACCCTGGGCAAGTCACTTAACCCCAATTGCCTCACCAAAACAAAACAAAAACAGAAAACAATCTAAAATAAGGGGAAAGGACCCACATGTACAAAAATATTTATAGCAACTTTTTGTGGTGGCAAAGAATTGGAAATTATGGGGATGCTCATCAAGTGGGGAATGGCTGAACAAGTTGTGGTATATGAATGTAATGGAATACTATTGTACTATAAGAAATGATGAGCCTGTGGATTTCAGAAAAACCTGGAAAGACTTAGGTAGACTGATGCTAAGTGAAGTGAGCAGAACCAGGAGAACATTGTATACAGTGGCTGCAACATTGTATTCAACTGTGATAGACTTAGCTATTGTCAACATTATAATGATCCAAGACAATTCTAAAGGATTCATAATGAAAAATGCTATCCACATGCACAGAAAGAACTGATGGAGTCTGAATGAAGACTGAAGCATACTGTTTTTCACTTTATTTTTTCCTGGTTTTTGGTTTTGGTCTGTTTCTTCTTTCATGACATGACTAATATGGAAATATGATTGCACATATATATCCTATATCAAATTGCTTACTATCTCAGGGAGGGAGGAGGTGAGGGAAGGAAAAATTTGGAACTTAAATTTTTTTAAATGAATGCTAAAATTTATCTTTACATGTAAGTGGAAACAATAAAATAGTATTAAAAAAGAAACAATGACTATGGAGAATGCAGAGAACCATAGGAAGACTCACATGAACTGATGCAAAGTGAAGTAAATCTGATAGGTGGAAAGTAAATAGAACTGGGGAAACAGGCTCAAGTATGTGGACCAGGGCTGCTTACAGTGGCGCTCCTGGCTTGGGAAAACCTAGAGGTGTGTGTGGGGGGGTTCAAGGTGATGGAGGTCAGGGAGGGCTATATTATGTGTGTGACTGCATATATACATGCATGGGTTGAATGTCCTCATGCCAAGATGTGTAATCTGTGTGTTTAACTGTGTTTGTATATTTGTAGGAATGGGGGCTTTATGTATAAGAGCCAAGTAGCCACACACATGTGAATGGGCCACACGGGACAACATACATGAGCCCAGTGTATACTCACATATGAGCTGTGCTCCCATGTGTACATATGTAGAAGATCTGCATGTAGCCATGCATACCTGTATGAGCATTCTGTCAAATTTGCAGAGGGTCATAGTCTGTATACATGACTATGTTCACATGTATGAACACCACATGTACATTTGCACACAGAGAGACCCAAGCATACATGTAAAGGCCATGCGTACATGCTCATAAGCAGTGAGTGGTGTGCCCCTGCATTAATGCCTATGATGTGTGTGACATTCGGTGTACACATATGAACAATGTGTCCATGTGCTGCACATGTGCCAGTGCACATATGTGAGCTGGGTGACATCATGGGAACAGGAGTGTGAGCCCTGAAACAAGTGACAGGAAGGAGAGGGAGCCCTGTGGCTGAGGTTGGTTCCCTCAGGGTGTCTCTAGTCTTCCAGAGCTAAGATTTGCCCAATTTTCTCCTGGTCTGAGGGTTGTTCTGTCCTTCCTCTGGGATCCCCTCATGGTCACCCCCTGTCTGAGCTTCCCCAAGGTCACAGGAATCCAGCCCCCACTCTTGGGCTCCTTCTGGTCCCACCTAGCTGCTACTGCTCCCCAAGACCCTCCCCCATCCTACCCCATCTTTCCACCCCCCCCCATCCCATCATCCTTCCTTATCCCTCTTCATTCCCCAGGCTCCTTCTTTCTCTAACATCTCCTTTCCCCTACTTCTGCCTCCTGGTTAAGCAATGAGTAATAAAACTTATAAGAACAGACATTTATGGAGCATTTTAAAGTTTGCAAGGCCTTTTGTGAACAGTATCATTCCTCTTTGGGCCTCACAACAAGCCTGGAAGGTTGGTATAATCAGGGTTATTACTCCCATTTTACAGAGGGGAAACCAAGGCTCAGCCCTCTCCATTTCACCCCTGGATGTTCTGGGCAGCTTCTCTCCATCTCCACCCCACTCCCCAAAGCTTCCTTTACTGTGGTGTCTTCCCCCATTAGAGTGGGAGCTGAGGGCAGAGACTTCTTCTTATTTTATATTTGTATCCCCAGCGCTTAGCACAGTCCTAGGCACATAAATGTTTATCAACTTTTGACAGGGTCACAAAGCTGGGAAGTATATGAGGTGGGATTTGAACCCAGTCTTTCAGACTCTTCTTGTGATGCCCCATTTCCTCTTTCAAGGTGATAGGCCAGCCTCTCTGGGAAGGACTACACTGGGACTTGCTCTCAATCCATGACATTTTCGTCTGAAGAAGTTCTTCAACTGAAAGCAGGATTTTCTAAGGGCTGGGGGGAGAGCAGAGGGCCTTGAGCAATTGAGCTGAGAGGAGGAGTCATGGAGCTTGCTAGGAAGAAGGAACAAAAAGGGTGGGAAGAGATGGGAAAGACTGAGACTGGGAGGCAAGAGACAGGGAGCATTGGTTGTTTGGGTAAGCCTTAGCTGCAGCCTTTCCTTTTCTCTGCCTCCATTCCCATATCTGAGGAGAGACAGAGACAGAGAGAGGTAAACACAGAGACAGAGACCTAGAGAGGAGAGAGACAGAGACAGAGACAGAGAGAGGTAAACACAGAGACAGAGACCCAGACAGAGACCTAGAGAGGAGAGAAAGAGAGACAGAGAGAGGGAAGGAGAGACACAGACACAGAGACAGACACAGAGACAGACAGATATAGACATAGAGAGGAGAGAGAGACAAAAAGAAACAGAGACAGACACAGACCTAGAGAGGAGAGAGACACAGAGACAGAGACCTAGAGAGGAGAGAGACAGAGACAGAGACAAAGAGACAGAGACCTAGAGAGGAGAGAGAGACAAAGAGAAACAGACACAGACACAGACACAGACACAGACCTAGAGAGGAGAGAGATACACAGACAGAAACCTAGAGAGGAGAAACACACACACACACACACACACACAGAGGCAGACAGAGACACAGAGACAGAGACAGAGACAGAGACCTAGAGAGGAGAGAGACAGAGACAGAGAGAGGTAAACACAGAGACAGAGACCCAGACAGAGACCTAGAGAGGAGAGAAAGAGAGACAGAGAGAGGGAAGGAGAGACACAGACACAGACACAGACAGACCTAGAGAGGAGAGAGACACACAGACAGAAACCTAGAGAGGAGAAACACACACACACACACACAGAGGCAGACAGAGACACAGAGACAGAGACAGAGAGGCAGAGCGAGGCAGTTCAGAACTGGAAGGCACCTTAGAGATCAAATCCAAAGCCTTTGCTTTGTAACTGAGGGAATAAAGGCTGCCCCAGGTGGGGAAGGCATTAGCCCAAGGTCCCACAGTTAGAACCAGAAACAACATCAGCTACCGTTCAGTCAAATTAAGTCACCTCCTTATTCTTCAGAGGAGGAAACTAAGATCCGGAGAGGGAAGTGACTTGTCTAAGGTCACACAGGTGGTTCTGGGACTTGGACCCAGGCCCTCAAAGCCTTTTCACCACACAAGAAGTCAGAAGAGACACCCCCAAAGGCCCAGCTCTATGATCACAGGGAGGAGGTCCTCAGGTCTGATGGTGGGGGTGGTGATGGAGAGAGGTCATCAGGCAGAGGTGGCTTCTAGGCCTCCCTCCCTCTGACCCTTCCCCTTCTGCCTCCCCTCCCCAGTCCCATGGAAACATTCCTTCTGGGGGAAACTCCTGCCCCCAGCCCCTCTGCCTTTAACAGCTGGGGCCAATGACAGTTCTGGGCCAGGGAGGGGGAGGGGCGGCCTGCTGGCCAGCCGGACCCAGGACAGACAAGCCTGAAGCTCCTCTGGCTGAGCTCAGAGAGGGGCACCAAGCCTTGGAACTAAAGAGTAATTTACAAAGTATTTGCCTAATGGGGGCATTAGGTTTCGCTGGCTTTGCAGTGAGCAGGGAGGACTCGAAAGGCCCCGAGAGGAAGGGGGTGGTGTAAACTGAGAGCCCAGGGGGAGGCCGTTTCCTCCCTTTGGGTCCCTCCTCTTGCCATCTCATCTGGCTCCAAGGGTGAGGGCAGTCCTGGTCCTGAGGCTGCCCACCCCCAGTGACTCCCATCAATAGCACATTCCCAGGCTACAATAACATTCCCCACAGCAGCCTTGTGAAGTGGGGAGAGGGAGTGTGGTGATTCCCATTTTAGAGATAGGGAAACTGAGGTTCAGTGCAAGGAAGAGACTTCAGGGTCATGCCTGTGGAACTCAAAGGGAACTCAGAGACCATCTAGACTAACTTTTACAACAGAGGAAACTGAGGCCAGAGAAGTAGGTGAAATGCAGAGGGTCACACAGGCAATAAGGATCAGAGCTGAGATTTGAACTCAGTCCCTCTGACTGTGTAGTCAGTTTGATTTCCCCTGTACTGTGGTCAGGCACTGGGGATACAGTTGTTATTGTTATTGTTGTCATCATTGTTGTTCAGTTGTAACCAACTCTTTGGGACACCATTTGGGGTTTTCTCGGCAAAGATACTGGAATGGTTGGCCATTTCCTTCTCCAGCTCATTTTACAGTTGAGGAAACTAAGACAAACAGGGTTAAGCCCAGGGTCACACAGTTAGGAAGTGTCTGAAGACAGATTTGAACTCAGGCTGGGTACGCTATCCACTATGCCACCTAACTGCCTAGGATACAGAGGCAAAACTAATAATAGCTAGCACTTACGTAACACTTGGAAGACCTGACTTCAAATCCTGCCCTTATCACTTACAAGCAAGTCACTTAACATTTTTGTGTTTCAGTTTCCTGTGTGTATATTGGGGTGGGGGCTTTTGGTTTGGATTCAATGGCTTCTAAGGTCTCCTCTCTGCTCCAAGAGCCTATGAGCCTCCCAAGGGCCATGTGGCTGGGAAGAAGCTGCATCAGGATTTGAACACAGGTCTTCCTGACCCTGTCCAGCACTCTAATGTGTTATCCAAATGCCTCATAAAAATGAATGAAACTGTCCCTTCCCCTCAGGAATCTTCTATGTTCTTTCAGAGATGACCACAGGTCCACATATAGACAAAATACCACAAGGTAATCTCTGAGGGAGAGGGGGCCGTCAGGAAGGACATCGTGTAGGGGGTGATGATTAAGTGGCCTTTGAAAGTAACTAGGAATTCTAAGAGCTGGACACAAGAAGAATGAGGATTCAAGCTATGGCAATGGCCAGTGCAAAGGTGTGGAGGTGGGAGATGGCAGGCATGTTGCCTCCCCTCTAAAAGGAGGGGGCTGGACTCAGCGGCTTCTGAGGTTCCCTCCAGCTTTGGGTCTAGGAGCCTGTAATCTTGGACAGGTGCTAAGACAGCCAGTCCCCTTTTGGACAAGTCTAATTGTTGGGAAATTTTTCCTGACATCAAGCCCAAGATTATTTCTTTCCAAATTCATCTCATTATTCCGGGTTCTACCCTCTGTGATCAAGTTCTTTGAATAAAGTCAGCCATCATCCCCCCCTGGATTCTTCTCTCCTCCAGGCTAAAGGACCAGAAAGGACCCAGAGGTCACTCAGTCAAATTAGGTCATTTCCTCATTTTTCAGAGTAGGAAACTGAGGCCCAGAGAGGGAAGTGACTTGTCCAAGGTCACACAGGCAGTGCCAGCCACATAGCTAGTTCCACTGCATTCTGATCCATTCTGGTTCAATTCAAATTAATTGCATGAACCTTTATTAAGTACCAATGATACTACTATGGATAAGGCCTTAAGCCCTGTACTAGGGAGGAGGAGGAGGACAAGGAGAAGGAGGAAGAGGAAGAGAAGAAGGAGGAGGAGAAGGAGGAGAACTGAAAACCATTCTCCTTTTTGAACACTTGGCAATCATTGTTCCTCCTAAAACAGTGCCCATAACTGAAGATGCCCAACAGCCAAGATATGGTCTCACTGGTGCAGAGAATGGTAAGACTCTCCTCTCCCTAGCCCTGGGCACTCTGCCCCGATGAATGCAGCCCAAGATCCCATTGCCCCAGCTCATTGCTGACACCTATTCAGCTTGCAGTCCACTGAAACCCCTAGATCTTCTTCAGACAAACTGCTGTCTGTCCCTGCCTCCCCCACTCTGTACCTGTTATAATTATTTTAAACTCAGGTATGAGCTTTCATATTTATTCATATTAATTTTATTTTAATTATTAATTAATTGTATTTATGTAGATTCAGTCCAGGATTCTAGCTTGTTGAGATTTTCTGGAGCCTGCCTCTGTCATCTACTGTGTTGTTTAAACACTAAACATTCTTCTTCTTTTTTTTTTTTGCAAGGCAATGGGGGTTAAGTGACTTGCCTAGGGTCACACAGCTAGTAAGTGTCAAGTGTCTGAGGCCAGATTTGAACTCAGGTCCTCCTGAATCCAGGGCCGGTGCTTTATCCACTTTGCCACCTAGCTGCCCCAACACTAAACATTCTTGATCCAGGAGGTAATGGGGTTGGGCTGGAGTAGGGATGCATTATTGGTCAGAATAGGCATTTTGCAAGATATATAGTGAGAATGGATAAGCCAAGTCCTGCATGGGCCCTCCCAAAGCATCAGAATGTCAGAGAAAGCCCTCCCAACCAAGGGGGAGATAGATACCTGTTGGAAGATCTATAGGAGATCCAAGACAAGAATCCCAGAGGATGGGCTGGCTTCTGTATGGAAGGAGGGAACACCTATATGAAAGAGATCACAGGTCTCTTCTTTTGGACACAAATGATGCATCCCAGAGTCACTGAAGTAATTAAGTGGCCAGTTCTGGATGGAGGGATAGATGGCACACTTGTCAACTTTGTGGCCAACACGCTGGAAAACAGATTCAGGATCCCCAAAAGACCTCAACAGGCAAGAACAAAGCTAAAATGATAAAATTGAATAAATATACCATCTTCTACTTGGGTTAAGAAAAATCCTAAAAAGACTTGTATGGGCAGTTTTCAGATGAAAAAAAAATCAAAGCTAACTATTGCCATATGGAAAAAATGCTCTAAATCACTATTGATTAGAGAAATGCAAATTGAAACAACTCTGAGGTACCACCTCACACCTATCAAATTGACTAATATGACAAAAAAAGAAAATAATAAATGTTGGAGAAGCTGTGGAAAAATTGGGACACTAATGCATTGTTGGTGGGGTTGTGAACTGATCCAGCCATTCTGGAGAACAATTTGGAACTATGCCCAAAGGACTATAGGACTGTGCATACTCTTTGACCCAGTAATACCACTACTAGGTCTGTATCTCAAAGAGATCATAAAAAAGGAAAAAGGACCCACATGTACAAAAATATTTAAAGCAACTCTCTTTGTGGTAGCAAAGAATTGGACATTGAGGGAATGCCCATCAATTGGGGAAAGGCTAATCAAGTTGTGCTTTATGAATGTAATGGAATACTATTGTGCTGTAAGAAATGATGATTAGGCATATTTCAGAAAAACCTGGAAAGACTTAAGTGGACTGATGCTATGTGAAGTGAGCAGAACCAGGAGAACAGTGTACACATTAACAGCAACATTGTGTGATGATCAACTGTGATGGACTTGGCTCTTCTCAGCAATACAATGATCCAAGACAATTCCAAAGAAATGATGGAAAATGTTCTCCACATCCAAAAAAAAAAAAGAACTGTGGGTTCTGAACGCAGATTGAACCATACTATTTCTACTTTTGTTTTTGTTTTTTGTTTTTTGAGGTTTTTCCCTTTTGTTCTGATTCTTCTTTCACAACATGACTAATGCAAAAATATTTTTAATGTGATTGTACATATATAACCTATATCAGATTGCTTTCTGTCTTGGGGAGGAGAGAGAGAGAGAAAAATTTGGAACTAAAATCTTATGAAAACAAATGTTGAAAACTATCTTTACATGTAATTGGAAAATAATAAAATACTTTTATGATTTAAAAAAGACTTGTATGAACTGATATGTAGTGAAGTGAGCAGAACCAGGAGAACATTGTGCACAGTGATGACAATATTGTTCAATGAAGAACTGTGAAAGACAACTATTCTCAGCAAGATAATGATCCAAGACAGTTCCAAAGGTCTAATGATGAAGCATACTATCCACCTCCAAAGAAAGAACTGATATTGGTGGAACACAGAATGAAGCATGCTATTCCTCACTTTCTTTCATTTTTTCTTTTATTCAAGTTTTCTTGTGCAAAATGACTAATATAGTAGTGTTTTACATAATTGCACATGTATAACCTATATCTGATTGCTTACCACTTCAAGGAGAGGGAAGGGCAGGGAGGGAAGGAGGGATAGAATTTGGAACTCAAAACTTTAAATAAAAATGTTTATTTTTTTTTAAATCCTAAGTGCTAGATGAGAAAGTGTGGCTAGAAAGCAGTTCATGTAATCTGAGTGACTTTGTGGACCACAAGTCAACAGGATGATACAGCAGCTGAGAAAAGCTAATTCAACCTTAGGCTTTATGAAGAGAGTTGGAGTACCCAGAACACAGGGGGAGGTAGCCCTACCATGCTCCTTAGTCAGAATACTTCTAAGATACTGTATTCAGGTCTGGGTGCCACATTTTAGGAAGGGTATGATAAGTTACTTGGATATGGACTAAAGGTCAACCATATGATTGAAGGTGATGGAAAGAATGGAGGAAGAGAAAAAGCATTTATTAAGCACTCACTATATGCCGAGCACAGTTGTAAGCTCTTTGCAAATGTTATTTCAATGGATCCTCATGACAACCTTGTGAAGTCAGTTGTTCTATTATTATCCCCATGTTACAGGTGAAGAAACAGGCAGACAGAGGTTAAGTGAGATTAACTGGGCTTGATTAGCCTGGAGAAGAGAAGAATGTTCTAAATATTCAGAGAGAAAATATTGATAAAAAAGCCTTCTCCCTGAGGTGCCAGGAGCTTTAGAAGTATAGATGTCCTGATTATTTGACAGTCCAGAGGATAGAGAAAGCAGGAAATCTAAAAGAGACGCTGAGAAACCATATCCCTTTGGATGGTCATTGATTGGGATGGAGAAAAGTGGGGATGTGTGGTGGGGGAATGGACGGGGGAAGGGGATGTGATGTGCCCGAGGTCACACAGGGACAGACCTGGAATTAGTTCAATAATTCAATGATCACTTACCGTATGTATGCCAGGCAATATTCTGGACCCTGGGGATATAAAGACAGAAAATATCAAACAGTCCTGCCCTCACAGAGCTTACAATCTTATACTGGGAAAATCTGAGGCTCCCAAGTCCCAGTGAAGGAGGAGGGGGAAAAGAAGGTGCCTGCAGACTTTAGTCCCTGTCCTGGCTCTGGAATCCCAGCCACTCGCTCCCTCTGTGACTCAGGGCAAGGCCCCTGTCCCTCTCTTCCACCCCCCCCCTTGCCTCTCCTGGGGTGTTGGGCGATCTCTAAGTTAGCTCTATGGCCTCCGGCACTTAGGGCCCAGGGCTCTTGCCCCCGGGGGCAGAGTTGACAGCTAAGGTGACAGCTTCTCAGATCAAAGCATCCACCTCCTCTGGGCCCACAGTTAGTCTTCAAGGAGACAGCCCAAGAGCCTCCCCCAGCTGGCTAAGAACAACAGAGAGCAGATAAGAGAGGGAAGCTGCCCTGGTTGGGGGCTGACTAAACACTGGGCTGGAGGAGGAAGGATGGGAGTTGCCTGTTTACTTGGGGTCAAAAGCTAATCCACCATCTTTGAATGCAAGGTGGAAGCCCGCTGGCCTGGGGTTCTAATCAAGCACTGCTACACTCGCTATGGACACTCAGGCACTCCCCTCCCTCCCGAGTGCCTCAGTCACCACATCTGTAAAATGGGGGAGACTGCCTTGGACGATCTCTGAGGGCACTGGGTAACGGGGTAGGAAAGGGGTTGGCTCATCGGGAGCCAGGTGACCCGGCTATAGCTGGCTGAGATGGTCCCTTCCGAAATAAAGGAAATGGGTTCTAACCATCCAGGCTGTTGCTTCAGGACGGATGGGCTCCCCATCACCGGAGATAATCGGGTGGCAGCTGGAGGACCATGTGTCTGGATGTTGTAGGGGGGAGGCTCGCAGGACTTGTTACCATCCTCACCTTCTCCCTCTTCCTCCTGCAGGGCAGGCAGCAGGCTTAAAGGTTTACAAAGCACTTTAAATATTCAGGGGGTCCCCAGAGGCTCGGTGTAGTTTAGACTTCAGTAGCTGCACAAAAGTATGTGAGCCTCAAAATGAGTCTATTATTATCTCCTTTTATGTATGAGGAAACTGAGACAGACACAGAGAGACTCACAGGTTTTGAGAGTCCAAAGGGACCTTAAGTAACTATTTAGTCCAATCCATACAGGAAAGGAATCCCTGGCATAGTATCCTGGACAGCCTCTGCTGGAATACTTCAAGTGACGGGGAGCTCACCATTTCTTTTTTTGGGGGGGGCGTGAGGCAATTGGGGTTAAGTGACTTGCCCAGCGTCACACAGCTAGTAAGTGTTAAGTGTCTGAAGCTGGATTTGAACTCGGGTCCTCCTGAATCCAGGGTCGGTGCTCTATCCACTGCGCCACCTAGCTGCCCTGAGCTCACCATTTCTTGAGTAGACCTGTCCCTCTTTGGGATAACTCTCATGGTGAGAGAGTTCTTCCTGATATCCTCCTACCCACTCCCACTCCTCTGCTCCATCCCCTCAGAATCCCCATGGTCCTACTCCCCCTCACCACCATGCCCAAGGGCCAAGGGGTCAGCCAGTCTCTGAGTAGCCTGGGCTTGTGAGTCCCCTTTTCCCCTAGAGTTCCCTGCCCCCAATCTTCCCCTGGGCCCAGGCATTTCCCAGGGGGGTTTCCGGGATGCATAAAGCAAGGCTTCCATCTCCAGATGTGAACAAACTGTCACATCTGGAAAGGGAGCAGCTGCAGGGCCTAGTTGTGTCTCGCTTTCTCTGGGGCAGCATCTGGTCCAAGTGTGTTCCCCATGATTGCCTGGGGTGACGGTGGGGGCAGAGAGAAGCCCTGGCCTGTCAAGTTGCTTGATCTTTCTGTGCCTCAGTTTCCTCGTTTATTAAACAAGGGGATTTGATCAGCATCTATGACCCAACAATCCCTCCCAATCACACTCACCCACAGAGTCACCCTCCCTCTTGCTCACAGTCCCCAAGAGCCAGCCCCCTCCTGTCTGGAGGCACCGAAGAGTGAGAGGGTGACCCCATCTCCTTTGTCTTTTCTCCTCTCTTGGCTCCCTGGTTCCCTCTGTCTCCTAAGAAGTCCCAAGATTCCCTTCTACCCCCATCCTCCCATGGGGCAGGGGGGGGGCTGGGCACCAAACCTCTCCCCACAAGTCAGTAACGCTGCCTGTCTGTAGAAGTGCAATGCCCTCCGAAGCCACGAGCTTTCATCTGGAGATGGTCAGCTCATGGACGGGGACGGAGAGGGCAGCCGGGAACGAGCACCATCCAGAACGAGTGAGTGAGACACTCGAGGAGGTAGATTTCAGTACCCAGCTAGTGAATGTCTGAAGTGGGACCAGAACCCGGATCGGCCTACTCCCAGGGGCACCTGTGCTCACTTCCGCTTCACCATCAGACTGCGAGCTCCATGCGGGGGGAGCAGCTAAACTCTGCATCTCTCCCACTCCACAGCACCCCCCCACACACAGCACACCACCTCCCAATAGCCCTTCTTCCAGCCCCTCCTCCCCCTCTGAGCATCCAAGACTCTGGACCCCTCCCCCCACCCCCAAGGCTGCCCAGAGAGCTTTGAAGTTCGTGGGATTCAGAGCTGGAAGGGGCCTCGGAGACCATCTGGTCTACTCCCCCATTTTCCAGGCTCACAGAGGGTGATCGAGGTTGGTCAATGTCAGAGCTGAGCTCTGAACTCGGGTCTTGACTCCATATCCGGGTCCTTGGTCCTGTCCCATGCGGCCTTTCAGTACTCTGCACTCCTTGGAGAATGCTGCCGAGTTTCCCTGCCCACCCCCTGCTGCCCCAAGCCCCCAGCCTCGCTCACTCCCCTCTGGTTCCCTGATTCATTCATGGTTTCTTTTATCTCCAAGGGGAGTCTCCCTCATAGTCGGTGTCTAGCTTCCTTACCCTCATTCCTTCTGCCACCTCTAATATCCCATCAGTTGGGGTGGGGTGGGGGCTTCTTTGGGCCTGGGGATTGGGTGGGGGGAGGTGGAATGGGAGATCAACCAGCTAGAGTTCCCAGGTGAGGAGAGACCCCCCACCTGGTGGGCGGCTACCTGAGCTCCTGGCAGGTACTTGGCCCCAGTGCTGAGTGATCCTGACTCGAAGGCCTGTGTGGGAATGGGTCTGTCCCAGGCAAAGGTCAGAGGCCAGAGAGCTGGGACGCTCCAGGTCATAACTGCCTGCATGTCTAGAATGCTCTAAGGAGGGCAAAGTGCCTTGCAATTGGCATGTCATTTAATCCTCAGAACAACCTTTTGAGGCAGGCGCTGTTTTATCTGTTTTACAGATGAAGAAACTGAGGCAGACAGAGGTTAAGCTAGTGAGTGTCTAAGGCAGGATCTGAATTCAAGCCTCACTGATTTCAGGTCTAGCTTTGTCTCTAACCCCATTGTTCAATCTAGCAGTTTAGCCCCCTCTTTTTACAGGTAGGGATATAGAGGTCCAAGGAGGGGCAGGAACTTGTCCAAGGTCACAGAGACAATAAAAAGAAGTAGTTTAGCACCGACCCTGGATTCAGGAGGATCTGAGTTTAAATCCAGCCTCAGACACTTGACACTAGCTGTGTGACACTGGGTAAATCACTTAAATCTCATGGCCCTGCAAAAAAAAGAAGAGCTTAATACTATTCTATTCTAAGGCCCCTCCCAGCCCTGACATCTCCTGTTCTAAGGTTGCTCCCAGCTCTCATCTCCTGATCCTTTAAGTGACACTCAGCACTTTCCAACACAAATTGCTGTCTGACCATAGTATGAGGTCCCTTTTGAAATAGTAAGCTTCCCATCCCGATAGGCATTCAAGCAGAATCTCTCTGGCCAGACCAGTAAGAACCCTGGGGTTGAAGCCCAGAGAGACTGGGGGATCATCTGAGGCCAAGCAGATCCTTCTCCTGCCCCTGACACTCAGGGCTGTGTCCCAGGACAAAACCCTGTCCTTACCGGGGCCTCAGTTTCCCCCCTCTGTCAAATGAGGGGGTCAGACCAGGTGGTCTCAGGCTTTTTCCTGCTCTAAGTCTAGAATCCAATCAATGCCAAGGTTCATGGATTTAGATTGCGGAGAAAGAAACTGAGGCCCAGAAAGGTTAAGCTACCCCAGGGAGTGGGGAGAAATGCCAGGCTTTGAGCCCATCTCCCCAGTCTCCAGAGTCTGAACCCCAATTTCCCCAGTGACCCCCATGGCCCTAGTGCCTCCCTGGTCTGAATCCCTTCTCTCCCAGGATCCCATGTGTCTAGAGCGAGGCCTGTCCTCCATCCCCGTTCCCAGGTAGGCTGCCAGATCTGTGCCCCCCTCAGTCCCGGCTGCACCAGCTCCTCGTGCCACTTCCTCCTGCCCCGCCACTGGGTATTTCAGCCCCTAACAGGGCTGGGGCAAGAATCAACGTTTCCTCACCAGAGCCACCCCCATCCTTTCAGCTGGGGATGCCGGCCCCCGGGGACCGGACTGGGGGGCTGAGCCTCGTCATGGAGCTGCTTAAACAAACATCTGGGAACTTCCCCTGCCCGCCCAGACTGGTGATGGACAGAAGAGGGCAGAGGAAGGGAGGGGCCCCAGGTGGCGATGACTGATACCTGTCCATCAGGACAACAAGCAGATCGACCCTTGAAAGTGGGGTCCTAAGGCTGATGTGCAGATGAGCAAAGGGTCCCCCGGCAAGTATCATTAGCCCTTATGGACCCCTCGAATGAGTGTGGCTTGTGTGGGTTTCTCCTAGGACCAAGAGCTGGAAGGGCTGAGCAACCCGAGCATCTCACTTCACAGGAGAGGAAGCTGGCTTGGGCAGGGTGAGGTGACTGGCCCAAGGTGACGAAGCTCAGGATGTTCTCCGCCAATGCAGAGTAATGACCCACCCTCTCTGTTAGATCTTGAGCTCTGGGAGGGCAGGCATACCCTCAGCAGCGTGCCTGGCACATGGTTGGCACTTAAACATTTGTGGAGTGACTGATGGATGGATTGGTGTTGTCTGGGGTCAGAGATAGAGAGTTGTGAGAGATCTTAGAGACCCCCAGGTTCAGAGTCAGAGGGCCCCAGTACAAATCCCTTCTCACTCGTGGGATCTTTGGTGAGGAATTGACCTCCTGGGCCCTTAGTTTCCTCCTTTGTAAAATGAGAGATCATAGACTCACAAGTCTAGAGCCTCAGAGGACATCTTGAAATCTGAGGGATGCCCAGGGAAAGGAAATGACTTTCCCACAGGGACCGGATTTGAACCCAGGGCTTCTGAGTCCTGTTTGCTCTTCTACAAAGGAATAGATAAGCACTATTCTTATTCTCATTTTACAGATGAGGCAAACAGCAGATAAGTGACTTGCCCAGGGTCACACAGCTAGTAAAACTAGCTAGGTGGTACAGTGGATAAAGCACTTGCCTTCGCTTCAGGAGGACCAGAGTTCAAATGTGACCTCAGACACTTAATACTTACTAGCTGTGTGAACCTGGGCAAGTCACTTAACCCCCATTGAGGCTGGATTTGAACTCAGGGCTTCAAGACTCCAGGCCCAGTGCTCTATGCCCGTCTGGGGATGCCATTTAGGACACCAATAGGAAAATGGAGGGAGAGGTCCAACCTCCTGAGGCCTGTCCACTCAGTGGGCTCCTTGGCCACCCCTCCTTCCCCCAGCAAGACCTCCACACTCACTCCCTAGGATTCCTCCCTTCTCAATCGTGATAATTTCTAGACAGTCCCTAGGGTAAGGTCTGGTTTCCTGGACCTATCAGATTGATTCCTCTCCCGTCATTCGAGTTCAAAGGCCTTGTTGCACCTAGACCAAGCTCTTTTTATTGGCTGATTGATTGATTAATTGAGACCTGTTCTCACCTAGTTAAGAGATCAGAGCTAAAAGAGGGAGGGGGTAGTTTCAACCCCATCCTTACACTGTGATTGTAGGCTTAGAGCTGAAAGGGACCTCAAACCCTCCTCATTCTGACCTCAGGCATTGTGTGACCTTGGGCAAGTCACTTGAACTTGTTTGTCTCAGTTTCTCAACCATAAAATAGAGATAATAATAGCACCTACCTGGAAAGGTTGTTGTGAGATTTAGTTTGTTTGTTTGTTTGTTCAGGGCAAAGAGGGTTAAATGACTTGCCCAGGGTCACACAGCTGGTAAGTGTCAAGTGTCTGAGGCTGGATTTGAACTCAGGTCCTCCTGAATCCAGGGCCAGTGCTTTATCCACTGTACCACCTAGCGGCCCCCTGTTGTGAGGTTTAAACGAGATTAATATTTGTGAAAAATACTGGCACATAGTAAACAGTATCTAAATCCTAGCTGTTATTATTATTAGGGAACAGAGAGGTTAGGTGATTTGCCCAAGGTCACACAGGTCAGTAGTAGAGCCAGGTCCCCTGACTCTGAATCTAGCACCTTTTCACTGTATGATTCTTTTTTTCTGATAAAAAGTATTTTATTGTTTTTTTCCAGTTACATGTAAAGATAGTTCTCAGCATTTGTTTATACAAGCTTTCCAATTTCAGATTTTTCTCCCTCCCTTCCCTCCCTCTCCCCTCCCCTAGACAGCAGGTAATCTGAAATAGGTTATATGTATAATAACATTAAACATATTTCTGAATTAGTCATGTTATAGGAGAAGAATCAGAGCAATGAGGAAAAACCTCAAAATAGAAAAACAACAGCACCAAAACCAAAAGAAATAGTATGGTTCATTCAGCATCTATACTCCACAGTTCTTTTTTTTTTTCTTCTGGATTTGGAGATCCTCTTCTATCATGGGTTCCCTGGAACTCTTCTGTACCATTGCATTGGTGAGAAGAATCTAGTCCATCACAGTTGATCAACACACAATGTTGATGATACTGTGTACAATGTTCTTCTGGTTCTGCTCATCTCGCTCATCATCAGTTCATGCAAGTCCTTCCAGGTTTCTCTGAACTCCCCCTGCTCATTGTTTCTTTTCTTTTCTTTTCTTTTTTTTTTTGGAGGGGCAATGGGGGTTAAGTAACTTGCCCAGGGTCATACAGCTAGTAAGTGTTAAGTGTCTGAGGCCGGATTTGAACCCTGGTCCTCCTGAATCCAGGGCTGGTGCTCTATCCACTTTGACACCTAGCTGCCCCTCCTGATCCCTCTTAATGCTTTATCCACTGCACCACCTAGCTGCCCCACCCTGCTCATTGTTTCTTACAGCACAATAGAATTCCATTACATTCATATACCACAACTTGTTCAGCCATTCCCCAATTGATGGGCAACCCCTCAATTTCCAATTCCCTGCCACCACAAAGAGAGCAGCTGTAAATATTTTTGTACATGTGGGTCCTTTTCCCTTTTTTATGATCTCCTTGGGAAAAACACCCAAAAGTGGTATTGCTGAGTCAAAGGGTATGCACAGCTTTATCACCCTTTAGGCATAATTCCAGATTGCTCTCCAGAATGGTTGGATCAGTTCACAGCTCCACCAACAATGCATTAGTCACTGTATAATTCTGCCTCCTAGAACATCTTGAGATGGGGAATGAGGGGAATGACGTGTTCGGTCGGTCATGGGGTGCTTGTTTGGGGAATGGGGTGGAAGACAGATTGAGGAGGGAAGAGTCTGGAAGCCAAGAGATGGATCAGGGGAAGAGAGGGCTCCCCCCCCATCCCCAATGGCTTCTCCTTTCTTGGCTGCCTTGCCACCATCTTTCCAAGGCTGCACTTCCTTGTCTCCAGACCCAGCGCCTCTTGAGGGAGGGATCAAGGGGGGTGGTCTGGGGCACCCCATTACCCTGCATGTTGACCTGCTTTGGAAGGAACCGCATTTTGAGATGGAAACTTCTGCTTCATTATTATTTTCTTGTTTTCTTGTCGCTCAGTGCATTCTCAGTAGATATAGTCAAAAGGCATGTTTGGGTAGGAAATGCAGGACCGAAGACCAGAGGAGTTGCCTGAGGACAAGTTCCTGATCCAAGTAAGTCACATTAAGCTGCAAGTGGCCAAGTCTTTCACTCATGTGGAGACAGAACCTAACAGCTAGCTAAGAAGGACCTTGAAGGGCATTGAATCAAATCCCTACTGGGACCAAAGTTCTGTCTACAGGACATCCCAACAAGTGGACATCCACCCTCTGCTTGGAGATCTCCAGGTATGGGGAACTCACTACCTTACAAGGCATCCACTTGGGCACTGTGCAAATTGTGAAGATGTTTTTCTTTACATTGAGCAGAAATCTATCTGCCCCTTGATGCCGGTGCCTCCCCCTGGGATTAGCTACAATTTATTCTGCCTATAGCTTGTTTGTTCATAATTGTTTGTATACTGTCTCCCCTCTTAAATCGTGAGCTCCTCGAGAGCAGGAACTGGTCTTGTCTTTCTTGGTATCCCTAATGCTTAGCATGTTGCCCGACACACAGTAGGTGCTTATTCTAGTCACTGATGAAAATGTTAAACAGTACAGGGTCAAGCACACATCCCTGGGGGCTTCTCTGGAGACCCTTCATGTTCACGTGGAATCATTCATTTTACTGTTCAAGTGGGCCAAATCCATTTAATTATGTCATCCATTTGGCCTATTTGGCTCGGTCTCTTTCAAAGGAATAATGAGACAACACCAAAGGCTTTGCTAACACCTAAATAAATCATATCTACTGCATTCCCTCCAATTTATGATCTTAATAACCCTAACCAAAAGGAAATAAGGTTAGTCTGGCATGACCTCTGCTTGCTCTTTGGGATCACTGCTTCCTTTTCTAGATCTTCACCAACCATCCCTTTAATGAGTCATTCTAGATGTTTCCCAACAATTTAAGTCAAACTCAATGGCTTATAGTTTATAGACTCTGCTCTCTTCCTATCTAAACACACTGAGATACTTGCCCTTTTCCCTTCACGTAGTGCCTTGAGTTATCCATGGTCTTCCAAATCTGACTGGAGGGAAGCTCAGCTATCACATCTGCCAGTTCTTTCATGATCTGAGGATGCAGTTCCCTTGGGACCGAGGCCTTTAATTCATTGAGGGCACCTAGGCTATCTCCATATTTATCAACTCTCTCTTAGCCATTTTTATTTGATCATTTCTTGCATCCATGTCATCCTTATTAGAAAACAGAAGTAAATTAAGAATTTAACACCTTTTGTCCAGCTAGGCACTGCAGTGGAGTCAAGTGGTTTCAAATCCCATCTCAGACACTTACTAACTGTGTGACACTGGGCAAGTCACTCCACCTGCCTCAGTTTCCTCAATTGTAAAACAGGGATAATGACAATACCTACCTTGCAGGATTGTTGTTAGGATCAAATGAAATAATAATTGTAAAGCAGTTATTACAATGCCTACGCAAAAAAAAAGGACCATGGGAAATGTTAGCTATTGTTATTATTATTATTACTATCATTAAAGACAAACAACTCTGAAAGACTTAGAAACTCTGATCGGGGCAGCTAGATGCGCAGTGGATAGAGCACCGGCCCTGGATTCAGGAGTACCTGAGTTCAAATCCGGCCTCAGACACTTAACACTTACTAGCTGTGTGACCCTGGGCAAAGTCACTTAACCCCAATTGCCCCGCAAAAAAAAAAAAAAGAAAAGAAACTCTGATCAACATAATGACCACCAAAATTCCAGAGGACTCATGACCACCCATGCCCAGTGCTGGACTCAGTGTAGACTGAGATTTTGGGGGTGAGTGATGGGGGAGGGGAAGCTATGGAGAATGAAGGAATTTGTTTTGCTTGACGCTGCATGCTTGGAACAGGGGTTTTGTTTTTCTTGCTTTCTCAGTGAGGAAGGGAGGAGAGGAAGGGGGAAGGGGAGAATGCAGACCTGAAAATAAAGTAAAATTGAATGGGGAAAAAAAAGAGTTCTCCATTCATTTACACTGGCCCCTTCGGATAAATATCATTTTCCTTCCTCTTTGGCATTGTTCCCCTTTATGTCTGCAGAATTTCTTTCTTTAGTATCTCTCATCCCTCCTGGGCTGACTTCCACTAGAGAATTTTCATCCATGCGACTCTAGCAATCCTTCCTTCTCAGCCCTTTGAAAGCTGCTCTTCTATAATCTCTCAAATAAATCAGTTTATGGGTGGGGGTGTTGACTGAATAAATCAATCAAGTCACCCCACCCCACTTAAAGTCAGTGATAAGATTTCCTGATACCTTAACAAGGTGAGAACAAATCTCAATCAACCAATCAATCAAAGACTTTAGATTATGTGTGAAAAATCCTTGGATGAACTGCTAGTGGCTTAGTCGAGGAAGCTTAGTCATGCCCTGGGGGAATTGGATGGTAGAGCAATGCAAACCTTGGAGGCGGGGGTTTGGAGTTGAGAGATTTTGAGTGTCTGACAGTGAAGAGGAAGAAGAGAGGAAGGTAGGTGGTAGGGAGGGAAGAAAAAAGAGAGGGATAGATGGAAGGAAGGAAAGAGGGAGGGAGGGAAGGAAGGAATGAGGGAGGGAGGGAAGGAAGGAAAGAGGGAAGGAGGGAAGGAAAGAGGGAGGGAGGGAAGGAAGGGAAGAAGGAAGGAAGAGGGGATGAAAGAAAAAGAAACTAGTGCTGAGTTGTGGCAGAGAAGGGAAATAGAGAGGAGGACACCTCAGAGCACAGAGGTGGCATCATGCCCACATCACCAGTTGTACTCATCTCCTCAAGGACTGGGGTTCTAAGACAAGAACTGCTCTTTCCTAACTTCCCCTCCAAGTGCCTGTCTATCAATAGACACACTAATATACCATGTTGCTTCTCTACCAAACACTTCTGATTAACCTGAATTTTGCCCCAACTACAAAGAGGCCAGAAGTTAACCCGAGATAGACCCGTAGGGATGTGTGTGTGTGTGTGTGTGTGTGTGTGTGTGTGTGTGTGTGTGTGCTGTCTTGCCCATGTAGATTATGTGTGTCTGA
The DNA here is from genome assembly GCF_019393635.1 of Dromiciops gliroides. Lineage (NCBI taxonomy): Eukaryota > Metazoa > Chordata > Mammalia > Microbiotheria > Microbiotheriidae > Dromiciops > Dromiciops gliroides. Next base: position 5,482,639 of record NC_057861.1, read on the forward strand.
ATGGGTCTGTCTAGATGTGGCTCCCCCCTTTCTCCAGGGGAGACTTTAATCCCTGCCAGGTTGAGACCATAGAGAAAGGGTACTAGGCTAGGAGGATAGCAATCTGCTTCCTAAAATATTTTTAGGGTCACACTTCACTTATCACTATTCCTTACTGGTGGAGTGTGCCAAGCAAGACTTGACCCCCTTCCCACCAGATGCTAGATTCACAATGAGTATACAAAGCAATTAGCAAATAAACCCGTTTTTCAAAGTCAATAGCAAAGCAGTGAAATTGAAATCAGTGAAATTATTCATAGGAGAACATGTCCCGGACAATAAAGAGTGAATGAACTCCCTTGGGAGCAAGATAACTCAGCTCGACCAAGAGAAAGCAGCTCAGATGTCACCCAAGGGGAAATTCCCTGAAGTCTCTGGGGTAGCAAGCAGGGGTAGGAATGTGTTAGAGACGTTTGGCTCCTCGCTATGTTGGCTTTTCCTCAGTCTCTTCCTTCAGGGACCTGAAGAGAAGTTGGAACCACACGCCTTTTCTCAAAGCTGGCAGGTTTTTGCTGTTGTTTCAGTTGTGTCTGACTCTTCACGACCCCGTAGACTATACTGTCCAAGGGACCTTCTTGGCAAAAACACTGGAGTGGTTTGCCATTTCCTTTGACGGTGGATTAAAGCAAACCAAGGTTAAGTGACTTGCCCAGGATTACACAGCTAGTGAGTGTCTGAGACAGGATTTGAACTTAGGTCTTCCTGACTCCCTCTCAATGCTCTATCCACTGAACCACCTAGCTGTTCTTCTCTCAGTATCTCACCCAATTTACCGCTCACACAGACATGGAGTACTAATTAATTAATCTCTGCCAATGAGCAAATGACCTGGAGTTGTGTGTTATAGAAATAAATGTCAATTAAAGCCGAGAGCCCCATGTCTGCTTAAATGTTAGCGATTTTCCTAAATGGGGGCTCAGCTCGCTTGTCCACTCCTAAATTTTCATCTAATATATATTCCCTAAAGCAGCAGAAAAGGGAACCCTGTGGACCTGAGGGGCCCTGGGCACAAAATGCACTAATTATTGTAACAAGGTGTTACATCAGACAAGGCCATATTTCCTTTCATTCTCTACTGCAGACCTAGGAAGGAACAATCAGTTCCTGTTCCAGTGGTCTGCAGTACAGTCCCATGACAAAATCCCCTCTGTTTCTCCCTCCACTGTTGCTCACTCCCAAGCACTCTTCCACTATTCTTTCTCCTCTCTGCCTGCTAGATTTCCTCAGATGAGTTTACCTTAAGACTTATATGAGCTGACGCAGTGTCCAGGAAGCAAACCCAGAAGTACAATTTATACCATTACATCAATCCAGTGAAAATGAACAATTTCAAGGACTTTTAGAAACTGATGGAGAGTGAAGTGAGCAGAACCAGGAGAACAATTTATAATTGACAACAACACTGTAAAGACAAACAGCCTTGAAAGCTGTAAGTCCTCTGATCGATACAATGGCCATTCATGATTCCAGAGGACCAATGATGGATGGGCGCTATCCGTTACAGAGAGGTGATGAATTTAGGGCACGGAATGAGACATTTTTTTTTAATAGAGACATCGAGGGAATTTATTTTGCTTGACTATGCATATTTGTTACGAGAAGTTTGTTTTTCTTTTCTTTTTTTTATAATGACATAGGGGAAGGAGGTAGAGAAGATTTATTTGTGTTATTTTTTTTAAATAGAGAGGTTAGGGGGTGCTATAGATATGGAATGTCGCATGCACTTTTAAGTGAAGTTACTGTATTATTCATTTTACTTAACTGTTCTACTTTGGTATAAGAGACCTCTCACCAAGTGGGAATAATGTGTAAATGTTTGTAATGTAAAAAAAAAAGAAAAGAAAAACAACCACAATATTAAAACTTTTTTAAAAAGGTAAGGTCACTCACCCCCACTTTCCTTTTAAATACGGTAGACTTTCCCAGAATCACATTCCAGTAATGGGTTTAAGTCTAGTGAGTCCTACAAAGACAAATGTTCCTCCTGCCAGTGGCTAAAAGTTGGGCAGTTGGGTACAAACATGTAAGACTACAGATGTTACTTTTTGGCCCCTTTCTTTGAACTTCTGTGTGTCCCAACTATAATTTGTTTTTCCTTTCTAGGACGGCTATTCTCTCTGATTTCAAGCAAGGTGAATGTGCACATGCACTTTTCTCCCTCCTCCATTCCTTTTATTTTATATGCTTCTTCTTCTTCTTCTTCTTCTTCTTCTTCTTCTTCTTCTTCTTCTTCTTCTTCTTCTTCTTCTTCTTCTTCTTCTTCTTTTTAGTGAGGCAATTGGGGTTAAGTGACTTGCCCAGGGTCACACAGCTAGTAAGTGTTAAGTATCTGAGGTCGGATTTGAACCCAGGTACTCCTGACACCAGGGCCGGTGCTCTATCCACTGTGCCACCTAGCTGCCCCTATTTTATATGCTTCTTAATGCTATTTGCAAGTAATATATTTGCCTGGTGTCTTGCAAATACACACACACAGATATCTTTAAAGTAATATGTTTGCCCGGCATCTTGCAAATATATATATATCCCCCCCCCAATTACATGTTAAAACAATTTTAACATCTGTTTGGGTTTTTTTAAGTTTTGAGTTCCAAATTCTTTCCCTACCCCCACCCTGAGACAGTAAGCAATCATATATAGGTTATACATATGCATATTGTTTTTAAAAATTCTTTTAAACTATTATCCATTCATCTAATTAATGATTTATATTTAAGTAACCCAGACATCAAAATGATTTATTTAATTACTAGGTATCTGTTTGATTGTTTTAAATTAAATTTTAATTATGAATCAGTAAATTTGACCATCTCCACATGTGATGCTTTCTTCCTTTGGGGTTTGATCTCCTAACTCCCCCTCCCACTGTCTGGTTGGGTCCCCAGAAAGTGGCTTAAGACTGCTCTGCTTGGGGTTCTAGGGGAAAACCCCTGAGAGGTTGTCGCTTCTAAAACTATTGCTCAGGTGCGCCCATCCAATGTTTCCCCCTTAATAGCAAACAGCCCATAGACATCTCTTGGTTTTGTCAAAGGTTATTTACAGCAAGGATAGAAAACGACCCCCAACCAGGGCCATAGTCTCCCCTTGCACGCACAAGGTACCTGGAGAGAGTGCGTTTGAGCTTAAATGCTAGGGATCAGAAAGCGCTCATGGACCAGAGGATCAGTTTCTGGTCCTGGGAGTCCATTTCTCCCTTTGCTGCTTATCGGCAGCATGTCGGTGATGGTCAAACAGCTCTTGGTTGGGCTTGGAACCTCAGCTGATGGCCCGTCTTGGCTCTGACGACATTTGTGCCATCTCCTCATAGAGAATTAGTTGCCTTGGGCACTGTGAGGTTATGAGGTAATATGTGCCAAAGGCAGGGTTTAAACCCAGGTCTTTCTGGTCCCGCTGGGTCCAGGCTGCCTTCGACAGGATGACAAATCGCCTACATGCAACATCCCTACTCTTCTTCCTCAGACCCTTGCTAGATGGAACTTCTGAGTCTCAGTTTCCTAATTGTTTAAATGGAGATGACATTCACGCTTGCCCCATCTCTTTCTGAGGATTGCTTTGGGAACAGTGGAATTTCACTGAACCATAGAATGGGAGAGTTGGAAGGGACTTCAGGGGCCATCTTGTCTGCGGGTATCCATCCCCATTATCCACAGCCAATGATTCTGGCCTCTGGACAGCACCCACCTGTCTAGGTAGGGGACAGCCTCTCTGCAATTTCCCCTCATGGCTCCTGGGGCCAAGCAGACACATAACAGAGCCCATACCCTCCTCCACACGATAGTCCATCCTCTCCTCCAAATCACCCTCCATCAAGGACTCAAAGACCTTCCTCATCCCCCTCTACATGCTCTTCTATTCATCAATGTCCTCCCTTAAACCTTGATGCCTGGGACAGAACCCAGTTCTCCAGATGAACCTCACCTGCTAAGAGGTATGTAGGACACTTGACTTTCCCATCCCAAGAAGCTCTGCTCCCTTTCAGGATGGCCCAAGCTCAGCTGCTTTGGCTACCACATCACTCACTCTGATGACTCCAAGGGAGCTTGCAGTCCACTAAGACCCCCAGATCTCCTCCCCCCCAACAACTGCCATCTAACCATGCCTTCCATTTTATACTTGTGAAGTTAACTTTTTGCAGCCAATTGCAAGACTGATTTGTTATTTGGTGAATGATTACACTAAATGACCTCTGAACCCCTTCCAGCCCTGAGATTATATGAGCTGGATTCTAGGTTCATATGTGTCTGACGTATTTTTGTCCATAAATATCTGTCAACTTAATGATGGATACATAGATCATCAGAGGTGGGAAGGCCCTTAGAACATGGAATGTCAGGACTGGGAGGGGCCTTAGAACAGGGAATGGCAAAGCTGGGAGGGACCTTAGAACAGGGAATGTCAGAATTGGGAGGGACCTTAGAACATGGAAAATAAGAGTTGGGAAGGGCCTTAGAACAGGGGGTTTGGGGGGACAATATGGGGTGGGGGGCACTTGGACCAGAGAATATGGAATGTCAAGGCTGGAGGAAAACTTGGACCCCAAGTCCATATCCCTCATATTATAGATGGGTCCAGAGAGGGAAAGAGAATCTTGGTTAAGGTCACCCAGCAAGTTAACGGCTGAGCTGGGATCAGAACCTTGGGTCTCCTGACTCGCAGTCCAAGGCTCTTTCCAATCCTGTCTCTCACTTGAACTGGAAAAACAAACAGAGACCAGACAGCGGAGTTGAGCTGAGGGAGGGTCTGTGTATTGGGGGGCAGGGGAAGAGGCTCGTCCCCCTCCATCTTTTCAGACCCCATCCCCCTGCCTCCGAGCCCGTCTTGGGCGAGGCGTGTCAGAGGTTCCCGTCGGGCAGCCTGGGGACTGAGAGCGGCCAGTCCTCGCTGCCTTCCTCCCTTCCCAGCACCCCCTTCCAGCCCGGCCAGGTATTTATTTTAGACAGGCCGGCAGCGTGTGAAAACACTAGTCGGCCTCCAGTGTAAATTCTCCCGCTGATTTATTTACTGTTTTGTTTTCATAGGACCACAGGCTGGCCCGCTGGGCCCCCCCAGCCCTCCCGGCTGCCCCTTCCCCCGAAATGAATGACCGGAGAAATTCCCCAGCCGGCCGATCCCACGCGCAGGAATGCGCGGGGAGAATTGGACACCCAGACGCAGCTGGAATGTGGGGGGCGGGGGCCGGGCCTCCCCCCATCCTCGCTGCAGTTCGGCCCCCGGCTTGGCTCCGGCCCTGTCTGCCCGCCACCTGTAAGGAGCCCTCGGGACTCTCGGGGCAGGCCACCCAGCATGCAAGCCTGGAAGGGGGGCCCCCTTTCCCCTTCCAGCCCCCCGGCCCCGGCCTCCCCCAGCCGTCAACTCTAGAATGCGATCCCTTAATGACGAGCTGGAGTGGCCTTGGCTAATGGAAGGAGCCTCCGTTCGGAGTGGGAGGACCTGGGTTCCGATTCCAACTCTTCTCTTTCCTACCTTGGGAAAGGGTTTGGGTTGTTGGTTTTGTTTTTTTTTTAACCAGCCTCAGTTTCCTCATCTGTAAAATGGGGGTGTGGGTAGGACTAGATGATCTCCTAGCTGCTTTCCACTTTCAATCATGTGGAACCTATGATGGGTTGATGAGGACATGGGTTAGTGGCCAAGCTTCCCAAGAGGTGGGGAGTTGAGAAAACTGGCAAGTATGTGCCCCCCCCAGCCCCATCCCCCCAGCCCCAATTCAGAGAGCGGTGAACAAACTGGGACAGCCACGGGGTAAGTCCTGGGGTCCAGGAAGAAGAAGGTATGGGGCAGAAGGGGTTTAGGGAGTCAGGCCCGTGACTTTTGCTGGACTCGTCATCCGGGTCTCATGCCTCCTCCTCCCTCCTCTGCTTCTTCTCACCCCTTCTCCACCTCCTCCCATGCCCCTTTGCTCCTGATTCCTCTCATCTCCCGCCCCCATCCCACCTCAGCCAGGGCTCTTACAGACTCACTCCTCACACCGAACCCCAGTTTTTACAGAAAAGGACACTGAGAAGAATGGACTTTAGCAACACATCAGCGGCGGAGTGAGAATTCCAGGCTGGATCCTTTATCCCCAGAACCAGAGCGCCCTCCAGACCCCACTGCTGCCCCTGTCCCCAGGACTCCAGCCCCACCCCCGACCCGGCCATATTTGGGATAGTAGAAAGGGCCCAGAGTCACGGTGAAGAATCCTACGTTCCACACCTCTTAGCTGGGGGACCGAGGGCAAATGAATTCCCTTCCCAGAGCCTCGCTTGCCTCATCTAGTAATAGTAATGGGTCTAGTAATAGGTGTATTCCCTAGGGTGCAGGGGCAGGGAGGAAAGCTGGTGGGCAGCCTTCAGTGGGAGGTGGGATGACTATCACTGCCTGCCGGCTTCGCTGCAATAGCTGAATCCCGGCTGTGTGTGCGCCAGGTGGTGGATGGGGCGGGGCGACGGGGGTGGGGGCGGGGCACATACTTGTGGAGGTTCTTTTGCCCTTGTGATCTGTTTCCTTCATTTTGTACAAAATAGTCAAGGATGTCCTGGCCGAGAAGAGCTGTGGCTTGTGTGAGGAAATATCCATTTCCAAGGTATAGGCCCTCTGACCCCCCAGGGGTCTTAGTCGTCAGTTTTGTGTGTGGCTTCCTTCCCCTCCGGGCCCTGGGGTCAGTGGGTTTGGGGGCGTTGGAATCTCTGGATTAATTGACCTTAGAGTAGAACTGTTAACTTTGACTTTGGATTTGGTGATCTTAGAGTTGGAGTGGTAACCTTGGCTTTGGGCTCGAACTTTAGATTTGGACGCAAGAGTTGGATGGGATAACCTTGGCTGGTAACCTAAGGCAGCTAGCTGGCACAGTGGGTGGAGTGCCAGGCCTGGAGTCAGGAGGACCTGAGTTCAAATCAGGCCTCAAACACTTACTAGCTAAGTGACCCTGGGTAAGTCACATCACCCTGTTTGCCTCAGTTTCCTCATCTGTCAAATGAGCTGGAAAAGGAAATGGCAAAAACCACTCCAGTGCCTCTACCAAGAAAACCCCAAATGGGATGATGAAGGGTCAGATATAACTGAAAATGACTAGACAATAAAAAAAACCTTGGCTTTGGACTTGGTGACCTTAGAACTGGACTTAGTAATGGGGGGCAGCTAGGTGGCGTAGTGGATAGAGCACTGGCCCTGGAGTCAGGAGGACCTGAGTTCAAATCTGGCCTCAAACACTTGACACTTACTAGCTGTGTGACCCTGGGCAAGTCACTTAGCCCCAGTTGCCTCACCAAAACAAACAAACCCCAAACTGGACTTGGTAACGTTGCTGTCAGACTTGGTGACCTTGGGACGAATGGGCTTAGCAACCTCCAGGTCAGAGAGCTTAGAGACCTTAGGGTTAACGGCATTGGTTCCCTTGGAGTCACGCGTGGAGCTCTTGGGGCCTCGATGTTCAGTGGCAGTCTTGGGGCTGATGTGTCTGGTGCTGGCCTTGGTGACCTTGGGCCTGGAGACCACGGTGCACAGGGCTTTGGCCGTGTTGACCCAGTTTTTCCTCAGTCCTTTCTTGTTCCAGTTGAATGCTTCTCACAAACTCATGGACACACGTCTCTGGAACCTGGTTTCCTGACACCATTTCTGCAGCCTTTTCAGGACTGGTTGTGGGTGTCGAGGTTCTTCAGTTTGGCCTTCCTCACACAGAACCTCCGTGGAGCAGAAGAGACACACGTGAAAATCTCCACCATTCTTTGAAGTTCAGCTCCCTGTCTCCAAGGAGCCCTCAGCTCAGTCCTCCTTGCTCCCCCAAACCAGTAAGCCAAGAGGTTTGACCTAGTTTCCCTCGGCTCCCCGGGGGTGAGGGAGGACCTCGATGAAGCTCTGGAATCCTTTGACAAGATGGCAGCCTTTGTTTATGGAGGACACGCATCCCCACTAAGGTGGAGCAAACAGGTCTCTGGCCCGGGAGGCTCATTTTGGAGGGCACAGAAGCAGGAGAACTCAGCGCCCAGTTAGCAAAAATCACAAAACTGGAAGTTCCCAGGTGGCTTGGCCCACCCTTCTCTGTTCTCCAAGCAAGTAGTGTCCCCTTCTCTTCCAGCCCTACCCTTGTCCCCAAATGAGGATGTTTTGTGGTGCAGCAGGTAGAAAAAATTCTTGCTCATAGCTCTAGTAGCCACATTTATCATCTGTGCAAGAAAGCTATCCATGCTCACCTCATCTACACTAGGCGTGTCCACAGAGTAGCATCTGCCGGGGCTGTGTCTACACTTACCACGTCTACATTGGCCATATCTGTTGGGTGAAGTATCTCTAGTGACTACCATGTCTATATGAGTTGTATTTCTTTTGTATAGACTAAAGGACAATGCAATGCGGTCCTCACTAGATGGAGGGCCAGAGATGCTATATCCCAGAGTTCTCTGGTACTTTGAAAGGGGTTTGGGGTGTGTCTAGGCTCTGCTATTGGCTCCTCCCCACCCCATGGTGTTACACATCAAGAGTAGGGGTGGGTCCGCCGCACCTCAGATCCATTTAGCACTATCAGGTGAGCTTTTACAAAGAAATATTTACCTCAAAGGCATAATCACAAATACACCAACAGTTTACTCCCAACTCATGGAAGGCTTGATCGCCCTCCCCCATCCTACTTTGGAGAGAGGAAGGGGATCAGGGTCATAGCTCAGTTTCCCACAGAGCACAGCCCCAGTTCCAGGTCCAGGAACCCCGGCATCTCCAGGCTCCCATGCTGGACCGGCTGGCTGTGCCATCCCACTGGGAATCCAGGCTCCAAGGTCACCTGACTCCAGCTCCTGGGCCCAGTGGGGATTCCACCACCTGTACCTGGAAACTGAGGACAAATAACACAGATCAAAAACAACCCCCCAGCCCCAGGCCCATTTATGGGAGCCAGAATGAGACAGAGGAGGGAGGGAGAGACAGAGACAGAGACAGAGACAGACAGAGAGACAGAGACAGAGAGCGAGAGAGACAGAAAGAGACAGACAGAGAGAGAGGAGACAGGGAGACAGAGAGAAACAGGACAGAGAAACAGAGAGAAGGAGAGGGAAAGAAATGAGACAGAGACACACAGAGACAGAGAGAGGAAGAGACAGACAGAGACAGACAGAAACAGAGACAGAGAAGCAGAGAGAAGGAGGAGAGAGAAAGAAATGAGACAGAGACAGAGAGGGAGAGAAACAGAGGGACAGATTCAGAGAGAGGGAGACAGAGAGAGCCCAGGGGAAGGAAGTCCTTCCTCTCTCATTGGTTCAGTTCTTGGGATTTGGGAACAGCAGGAAAGAGTGAAAAAGCCTGTCCCGCTGTAAAGTGGAAGCACATTCCTGCCTCACGATCAGTCTAAGGAGGCTCTACCTAACACGTGGTGGGGGCACAACGCGCCTCCAGGTTAGGTGATCTTGCTTGTGCAGGTCAAGTCTCCCAACATGCTCTGGGAAATCTCTCGTTTCTGTCTTTGTATTCCTCGGAGTCAGCGCAGTGCCTGGGACGTATGAGGAGCTTAATAGGGTCAGGCAGTCAGTCAATAAACACATATTAAGTGCCAGACACGGTGCTAAGCACTGAAGATACACAAGTTAAAAAAAAAAAAAAAGGACAGTCCCTGCCCTCGGAGAGTTTACAATCTGATGGAAGAAGACAAAAGGATGGGGGAAGGGGACCTGGAAGGTTCCCAGGCTGTGGACAAGTCTCAAGGAGGGAAAAGCATGGGGAATTTAAAAAAAAGAAAGTTTGATTGATTGAAGAGGAGAAGCCAGGAGACTGGAACATAAATTCTCCCCTTGCTTTATTTCCCCGAGGGCTCTTAGGCTGTCCCCAGAGGTCTTATCCACGTTTGTAGGACAGATGAGGGGGGTGGTAACCACAGACTCAACGAGCTCACTGCTCCTCATGTCGCCCTCCCCAACCACTGTCCGGTGGGTTTCAGCCTTGGAAGGGATGGGAGTCACTTAGTCCAACTCCAGCCTGAATATGAATCCCTCCTGCAGCTGACCTATCCACTGCTAGAAGCCCTCCAAGCATGGGGAGCTCACTACCTCTAATCATGAGAAGAACAACTGAAATCGTCCGTGAATTTTTTTCCTTTTTTTTTTTTTTGTGGGGCAATTGGGGTTAAGTAACTTGCCCAGGGTCACACAGCTAGTAAGTGTCAAGTGTTTGAGGTCGGATTTGAACTCAGGTCCTCCTGAATCCAGGGCCAGTGCTTTATCCACTGTGCCATCTAGCTGCCCCATTTTTTCCTTTCTTTTTCCTCTTAATCAAGATTAAATTTGCTTTTATGTAAATTCCGTGGTTTGGTGCTAGTTTTGTCCCTCTTCCACATGACAATCCTCCAGACAACAAGCACTTATTTAAGTGCCTCCTGTGTGCTAGGCAAAAACAAGGTCCCTGTCCTCAAGGAGCTTACAATCTTTTTTTTTTTTTTTTGGCGGGGCAATTGGGGTTAAGTGACTTGCCCAGGGTCACACAGCTAGTAAGTGTTAAGTGTCTGAGGCCAGATTTGAACTCAGGTCCTCCTGACTCCAAGGCTGGTGCTCTGTTCACTGCACCACCTAGCTGCCCCTAGGAGCTTACAATCTAATGGGGGAGACAACATGCAAACACCCGGGGACATTCAAGCTCTCAGGCCCCACCCACCATCTATTTCTCCCCAGTTCCTTTCACTGATTTTCATAATTCATGACCAACCACAAGGGACCTTAGGAGTCACTGAGTCCACATACTCCTTTTACAGGTGAAGAAACAGAGGCCCAGGGAGGGCCAGATTCACACAGCTTGGAGGCATTTGCAGTAGAATTCAAACTCAGGCCTTCCCAACTCTGTCCTGTTCTCTATCCACTGTGACACCCTGGCTTTCTGTCTTAACATTCTGCTCCCCGTCTTTGGAACCTGCATCCCAAATGCACTCAGTGCCTGTGTGACCTTGGACAAGTCACTTCACTGGGCCTCAGTTTCCTCCTCTGGAAGGGGAGGTTTGGATTAGATAATCTACACTGAGTCCCCTTCCAACTCCTATAATCAGGGCAGAGGAGGGTCAGCTGGAGGGATGGAGATGTTTAGCCTGGAGAGGACCGGGTGTGTGTTTGTGGTGGAGGGACAGAGGAAGGGTCATGGAGCTGTCCTGGAGCAAGAAGGGCTCTCATCTGGAGGGAGGTCAGCACTAGGAGAGATGAGGAAATGCTGCAGAGAGGCCAATTTAGGGTGATCCTTCCCAAACTGGGGGGCCCAGAACTGACCCCAATCCTTCCATCATCCCCCCTACCCTGTAGGGGCCTGGCGCTCCCTCAGAGTCCATCTGGACTCTCCCTGCCTTCTTCCTGGGCCCTCAGACCCTCTTATTAATGCCAGCCAAGGTCTCACTCAAGGATCTCATTGAAAGGGTGGGAGTTTGCTGCACTCCAGTCTGGTCTTTGGAGTGCTGAATAAATTCTTGTTAGACTGAATTGTCTAATGCCAGGCCTGGAATGGCCCTTGCAGACTGTCTGGGCCAACCCACTCTTTTTCCAGAGGAGGAACCTGAAGCTGAGAAAGTTGGACAAAGGACTTGTCCAAGGTCACACAGCAAATCCTAGGCAGAGAGAAAAGTCAGGACAGGGATGGCACTAGCCAACATTTCATGGTGCCTTAAGATAGGCAGAATTCGAATCCAAGATCTCATTTAATCTTTACAAAAAACCTGGGAGGTAGGTGTAGTTATAACTTCCATTTTACAGGTGAAGAAACTGAGGCAGACAGAAATAAAATGATGCCCAGGGTCACACAACTAGTAAGTGGTTGAGGAAGATTTGAACTCAGGTCTTCCCAACTCCAAGTGTGCTATGCTGTTCACTGTCCTACCTAGTTCTCTTGACTTCCAGGCCATGGATTGGTCTACCCCAACTCTGGCTCAGCCCCCTGGGGATGCTTGAAGCCTGGGCCCTGCAGCCGATCATTGAAATCATTCAGTCCTCAGGGGCAGCATCTACAGTGGTTGTGGGTCTTTAGGGGCTCCCTTGAGTTGAGGAAAGAGCCGGAGGAAGCAGTTTGGGCTCCCCCAACTTTCCAGGGCAGGGAGAGGCTGCAGACACAGTGACTGACAGCTAAGGGGGCCAGGTAGGGTTCTGGTGTGGTGCCCCTGCCCCAAGCAGGGCCTTGGAGGGAGGGAGGAGCTCACAGGATTTGGCCCCCCTCAGAAGTCAGCCAGTTTTACAGGGGGTCCGAGAGAAGGGCCTTACTCAAAGTCACACAGTCCACGAGGGTCAGAGGCAGGCCCCGTCTTCCAATGCCAAAGCCAGGCTCTTCCCCCTCCAGACAAGCTCTAACCCCCTTAAGGCCGGAGGCCCAGTCTGGAGTTCTCTTACCTGGGCTTCCTAACACTCCCTACTAGGTAGCCCAGTGTAACTGGAATCAGGAAGACCTGAGTTCAAATCCAGCCTAAGAAACTTACTATATGTTTGCCTCTCTCCCCAATTGTATAATAGAGATAATAAGGACTACCAACTTCATAGTGTTGTTGTGAGGTTCAAATGAGATATTTGGAAAGTGCTTTCAGTATAGAGTAACTGGCACACAGTAGGTGTTTAAGAAACTCTGGCTTCTGGGCGGCTAGGTGGTGCAGTGGATAAAGCACCGGTCCTGGATTCAGGAGTACCTGAGTTCAAATCCGGCCTCAGACACTTGACACTTACCAGCTGTGTGGCCCTGGGCAAGTCACTTAACCCCCATTGCCCCGCAAAAAAAAAAAAAAAAAAGAAAAGAAAAAAAAAGAAACTCTGGCTTCTTTCTCTCCTGTTCCTGCCCCTAGCCTACCTGAAGAAAAACTCCCATGGAAGAACCAACAAAAAGCAGGATTTAAAAAAAAAAAATAATAACTTTTGTCAACATTTTTTTGTTTTTACATCATCTTTATTTCCCAATACTGCCCACCCTCTGCCCCTCCCATCCAGCCACCCCTTATAGCTAAAAATAAAAAAGAAGAGGAAAAACCAGTTGAGCAAACTAACCAACACACGAGGAAAGTCTGTCCTTGTGTGCATGTAGTCCAGTGGGGGAGGGGCTTTTGTCTATGGAGTCGGGGGAGCTTGGGCATTAGAATTTCTTGGGCATTAGAATTTCATAGCATCTGCTTTCTGCAATTTTATTTTTATTGCTCCTTCTTATGTTGTATTGATTTCATTCTGGGTTTGCATCAGTTCATAGAAGTCATCCTATGCTTCTCTATTCTTCAAATGAATTGTTTCTTGCAAGGGGAGGGATGAGAAGGGAAGGGAAGAGAATAAGCCATTATATGTCATCTACTGTTCCAGGCATCGTGCTGAGCTTTACAAACATTGTCTCATTAAATTGCAACACAAAGATATTCCATTACATGCATGTCCCTTGACCCCTTCCCTAATGTACTTGGCCAAAAGGTGGGGGGGAGGGGGTTGTTTGTTTGTTTGGTTTTAATCCAAATATTTATTTAAAACCTGCTATCTCAAAGCACTTTTTGTTTGTTTTTTGTTTGTTTGTTTGTTTTTTGCAGGGCCATGAGGGTTAAGTGACTTGCCTAGGGTCACACAGCTAGTAAGTGTCAACTGTCTGAGGTCAGATTTGAACTCAGGTACTCCTGAATCCAGGGCCGGTGCTTTATCCACTGCGCCATCTAGCTGCCCCCTTGTTTGTTTTTTTAAACTATGAGAAGAGAAAGATCAAAAGAGGAATCAGACCATTTGTTAATTGTCAGTCATAACAGTGGACCGAAGGTGAAGGTATTGGATTTTTATTTTATTTCTATTTTATTTCCAACAGAGAATGCATTATAAAGGTCAGAACAGAGATGGCCAACTAGGGATCGATATCCAAGATAAATGAGATGGGAAGAGAGCAACCTGACTTTTGTTGTTGTTGGTTTTTTTATCAGAATCATAACCACCTTTAATCTCAGTATTGTTAGCTATGTAGAATGGAGAAACATGCTGTTTCTTATTAAGATGAAAACTGTTCATTTAAAATCTACTCAATAGTACATACAAGTATGTGACTTGTAACCCAAGGACTAGAAAGGACCCCAAGTCATCTAAGCCCCATCTGTGCCTGAGTAGACTCAGGAGCAGAAGGCATCCAGCTTTTACTTGAAGAGCTCTAGTGTTGGAGAACTCAGAATCTCCAGAGGCAGTCCCGTTTCTATTTTTGGACAGCCCTAATGGAATGAAAGCATTGAAGAACCTTCCAGTGACACATTCCTTTGGTCCCTCCTCTACAGTTCATCCTCTTTCACTTGCTTTGGTCTCTTTCTCTGTCCTTACTTATAACCTCAAAGATGAGGTACCGTGTCAAGTGATCATATTTGATGCCTCTTTCTCAGGCATCTCTGTAGTTCTGTAAAGCACTTGAGAACTAATGGCCACAAATATCACTTACAGAAGGAATACTTGAATGAATTTATTCAGAGCAACCTGCTTTTGATGAATTCAAGTCCCCTGGTACAATCACTGAAGAAAAAAACCTCTCAGATGTGACTGTTGAATAATTATCGGTGATATTTGTTCATCCCTTTTTGATTTTCAGAATGTCTATTTTGGTCTTCACTTGGAGTTTTTTAAGTTGTTGGTTTTCTAGAGGGTTTTGTCTGTCTGTGTGTGTGTGTGTGTTTCCTAATTCCCTGATCTGCTCTTTCTCTCTTTTGTTGATGAAAGAGCTTCGAGATATCAACATCTCCCTAAGGACTAATTGTTTTGGCTGCATCTCCCAAAGCTTTGGTTTGTTATCTCCTTGTTGCCGTTATCTTTAATGAAGTTATTTGTTGTTTCTATGATTCTCACTGATATTTGAAAGACGGTGGATAGAGAGATGGACTAGGGAAAGACAGGTGGTGTCCTGATTTTTCTAAAAAAAGAAAAGAAAGAAAAAAAGGAAAGAGAACAGATTCTACAAACTATCGGGGCCAGGGAGCTCGGCATAAATTCTAGAACACCTTGTTAACAAGATGGCAGCTTTGTCTAGAAAAGGAAGCTGTGATCCTAAAGAGCCAGTAGGATCCATCAAGAACATCTGATTGACCTTACTTCCAGGTGTGGGGGTCTTTCTTTGTACCCCCATAGGTTGGCATTGTGCTTGGCACATGGGAGGTGCTTAATAAATGCTTGCTAACTGACCCACTTTTTATATGGAATGGGTTACTAGGGTTACAGGTCAGGACTATGTTGTAGAATACCTTTGTATTCCAATGAAACATTTTGCAAAGCTGCTCATTCTAGTTCTTTCTGACTCGGGGCCCAGGGCTCTATCCACCGTACCATTTAGCTGCCTTGTGGACAAGATGGAGAGTCAGGGCCAAGTAGCAGGACATTTCATTGGGTTTAAAACTGGTTCAATTGCCAGACTAGGAGTAGTTCTTATGGTTCAATGTCACCTTGGTCAAGAGGGCCCCAGTGGAGGGCCCCAAGGATCTGTACTGGGCAGGCTCTGTGCCATCCAAGGTTTTCTTTCTTTCTTTTTTTTAATCATAAAAATATTTTATTATTTTCCAGTTATATGTAAAGATAGTTTTCAACATTTTTTTGTTGTTGTTGTTTGTGAGGCAGGTGGGGTTAAGTGACTTGCCCAGGGTCACACAGCTAGTTAAGTGTCAAGTGTCTAAGGCCAGATTTGAACTCAGTCCTCCTGACTCCAGGGCCGGTGCTCTATCCACTGCAGCGCCACCTAGCTGCCCCTCAACTTTTGTTCCAAATTTTTCTCCCTCCCTCCCCCCTGCCCAAGACAGAAAGCAATCTGATATAGATTATATATGTACAATCACGTTAAACCTATTTTTGTATTAGTCATGTTGTGAAAGAAGAATCAGAACAAAAGGGGAAAACCTTAAAAAAGAAAAAAAAACAGCCCCAAAGTAGAAACCGTATGGTTCAATCTGCTTTCAGAATCCACAGTTCTTTGTTCTGGACGTAGAGAGCACTTTCCATCATGGGTCCTTTGGAATTGTCTTGGATCATTGTATTGCTGAGAAGAGCTGAGTCTATCACAGTTGATCATCACACAGTGTTGTTGATACTATGTACAATGTTCTCCTGGTTCTGCTCATTTCACTCATCATCAGTTCATGTAAGTTCTTCCAGGTTTCTCTGAACTCCTCCTGCTCATTGTTTCTTACAGCACAATAGTATTCCATTACATTCATATACCACCACTTGTTTAGCCATTCCCCAATGGATGGGCATCATTCAAGGTTTCATCTTTGCTAAAGGTGACCAACTTGATGCAGAATCAGAATCTTCCTGTAAAAAATCCCCTTTCTCTCCATTCTTGTAGCTCTCCTCTTCCCTATAGCCCTGGCCTTCTGAGGCCTCTTTTTCCCCTTCAGCATCTCTACCTGACAAGGCTTTGCCCCACCCAGGCTCCTCCTCCCAAGGGCCCCTACTTCTGGGTACCATCAGGATCGTCCCCACTCCCCATGCCTGGGCATAGGTCTGGGCATCATCCTGGGCAGAGTAAAGCCCTCCATTAGGAGCCAGAGGACAGGGTTTGAATTCCATCTCTGCCCCTGACCCCAATCCTTTGGAGCCCAGGGATGGGCAAGCTTTTGTCCCTCTCGCGGTCTCCCTCCATTTTCCCCTTTTGTAAAATGAAGAGATTGGTTTAGATGGCTCCTGAGGCCCCTCCTCCATCTGTTGTGGGATCCTGTAGACCTTTGATGTCGGACAGGGAGGGGACACAAAGCACCTGTCCTGGGGCCGTATAAAACCCTCTGGCTTGAGATCACAGCCTGCCCCTGACACTTTCTGGCTGGGTGACCTCGTGAGTGGCTAAACTCTTCTGAGCCGCCATTTCCTCATCTGTAAAAGGAGGCGAATAATGCCCCAAGTCCCCCCCTCAGAGGGTTGTTGGGGCTTCAAATGTATTTAAAGCTCTTTGGAAATGACTGTTATTGTTCTATTTCTCCTTGAGCTTCTGTTTTCCCACCTACAAAATGGGCATAATAATCTTTCTATAAACAAGTGCCAGGAAAGCGCTTTCCGCAGCGTGGCACTATGGACAAGAGTGGAGACCTGAGTGTAAGGCTGCGGCTAATCCCATCCCAGGCAAAGGTCACACCTCCCAGAGCCTTAGGCAACTCTCTAAAATGAGGGGCTGACCTGCACTAGTAAAAGGTGTTTCCTTCTCTGGGAGGGCCTTATGTGAGTGAAACGACAGTCTAGTCCCTTCCGGTCTCCTATGACCCCTCACAGCCTCACGGGCCCCAGGCTCCCAAAGGTCAGACAGGGTTTCCTCAGAGGCTAGAAGTCAAGAGCTGGGCTGGGAGGGGTGGGGATCAGAGGGAGGGAAGGGGTCAGTGGCTGGGCCTCCGAAGGGAGATCTGATAGCAGGGGTGTGCTTGTAAATGTTTAACAACCAGCTTTGGAGGCGGGAGGAAATGGACAAAGATCACATTTACATTTTTAACACTTTCTCTATCTTAAGTCTAGGCAATCAACAAAACAATAAGTCAAGCCCTGAGTGGTCATTTCCGAGGTCTAACTAGTCACATTGAAGTTATCCCAGCCAAGAAGACCAGAGCACAGCCCTGAGGGATGCTTGGTGCAGTGAAAGGCCGGAGTCTCAGACGGGGCAAACGAAGCATGGGCCCTGATTCTGGCATTAGTTTGGGGACCCCAGCTGGGGCCCGGGTGAAAGGCCAGAGGTAGGAGGGGAGAGGCAAGAGGGAGAAAGCCTGGAGCTCCCCAGGCAGGGGCTCTTCAGAGCACCCTGCCATCTCGGGGAGGCGGACCGGCTTCATGTCCTGAGGGGATGAGTAGCCCGCTCAAGCGGCTCCCAGACAGGGCACTTTGGGGCCCAGTCAGGTGCTAAGGTTCTCCAGGACTGGGAGGGAATGAGATCCGCAGGCTGGCACTGAGCGAGGCAGCCGCCTGCCCGTGTACCTCGAATTGGCCCAGCTCTGCCACCGCACGTTGTAGGAAGGTGGAGGAGGATGCTGGAGGGAAGCCAGCGGCCCCATCAGCACCAGGGGCACTTCCTTCTCTCTGGCCAGGTGGCTGGTCTGGCAGGGGGGAATCCCAGGGCCAGGAAGCCTGGGGCTCCCCCGTCATGGGCTGAGTCACACCCTGGGCTGGTGGGAAACGAACCCAGAAATCCAGGAAATGACAGCTGGACCCCTTCCTGTTATCACCCCCCGAGGCCTGAGGGGCAGGAAATGAATGGCCAGGATCCTCTCCTCCCTTCTGCCCTCCACGCACCATCACTGGGTACCTATGCTAGAGGTTTTCCTTTCTCACAAGGGAGCCAGGCCTCCCACATCCTGCCCCACCCTGCAGAGGATGTTGTCTGTCTGGGGTTAGGGGGCAGCTCAAATGGGGGGGGGGGAGCTGGGCTGAGCCCAGAGTCAAAGGAAAGAGACCAGGATAATTCCTCAAAGGCAGCTTGAGGGGAGACAGAGACAGAGAGACAGAAAGACAGAGACAGAGAGAAAGAGAGACAGAGAGAAACAAAGAGAGACAGAGAGGCAGATACAGAGAGAGACAGAGAGACAAAAAGACAGAGAGAGACAGAGACAGAGACAGAAACAGAGACAGTCAGAGACAGAGTCAGAGACAGAGACAGAGATGGAGAAAGACAGAGAGAGACAGAGACAAAGAGAAACAGAGAGGGGGCTGGCCTTGAAAACCAGGAAGTCCTGGGCACCCCGAGCAATTCTCTGTGTGTAAGTCTTGCCTGCCCAGGCCTGGGTTATTGGGTTGCAACCTCAGAGGAAGGCTGGGCCTCACTCTCTGCTCCTCCAACTCAGATCTCGGGGGCAATGCCTTCCCCTCAGAATGAGCCTGGTGCTCCTCTCTCCACAGCGTGGGATCCCCTCTCCCCAGGGGGTGATCCTGGGAAATGGTAAGTACAGCTCCCCAAGGCTGGAAGGCTCTTCTTCCTCACCTCCACTTCTTAGAATTCTGAGTTTCCTTCAAGGCTGGGCCCTAACACCCTGGCCTTTTCTGATTATAGCCCCTGAGCCCTAGGCTGCCCATCTCCTCCCACCTAACCTTACTTTGTATCTCTTCTGAATCCACTCAGACTGCACATATTGTGTGGCCTGTTTGCTTCTGCCTTTTGAAATTGAATTTTTAAAAATTAGCTTACAACTTA
The DNA here is from genome assembly GCF_019393635.1 of Dromiciops gliroides. Taxonomy (NCBI): domain Eukaryota; kingdom Metazoa; phylum Chordata; class Mammalia; order Microbiotheria; family Microbiotheriidae; genus Dromiciops; species Dromiciops gliroides. The sequence goes on from NC_057861.1 coordinate 5,501,734, forward strand.
ATGTTGGCTTATTAGTAAACTTAAAGTAGTCCCAATGCCTAGCACGCAGTAGGTGCTTGATGGAAGCTTGTTTTGTTTTTCTTTTTTTGTTTGTTTTTGCGGGGCAATGAGGGTTAAGTGACTTGCCCAGGGTCACACAGCTAGTAAGTGTCATGTGTCTGAGGTCGGATTTGAACTCAGGTCCTCCTAAATTCAGGGCTGGTGCTTTATCCACTGCGTCACCTAGCGGCCTCCTTAATGGCTACTTTTTAACTGACTACGTTCCCCCTGAGATTCAGAATTGGTCACAAACAGGGCTTTGCCTCCCACCTCAGACTAGGGAGAAGCTGTGTCCTCCCTTCATACCAGGGACCTTGTCTCTCCCTTAACTTGTGGGCTCCCAGAGGAACCTGGGTCATGTCTCCCCTATGGGACTAGGCCCACCCAGGGATAAGGTCATGTCTCTGCCCTCATACAAGATAATACCAAAGGATGAGGTGTATCTCCCCGCTTAGACTCTCAGGGGTCCCCAGGGCTTGGCAGACAATTGATCTTTGCTGGTGTCCCATGGACCACTTAGGAACAGGATGTGTCCCTTAATATCCCCCTTCCCAGATACACCCTCCCCTCCCCCACACAGGCCACTCCCCCTTGTCTCCCCCTTGTCTCCCCCTTGTCTATGAGGAATGCAGCGGGGTTTGGGGGTTGACTTGGAGAGAAAGCCTGGAGGAGTTTGGGGGGGGCGGCGCAAAGAGCCAGTAACTCTCTGTCCATTAACAACTGAACTTGGATGAGTGGGTGGGGGAGGAAAGAGGGCGCCCCAAGGCTTTGGGGGAAGAGGGGACGTCAAGAGAAAAACATGAAGATTGGCCCCATCTCAACCAAGTGAGCCGCCATCCTCACCAACCAAGCGGCCTGGCGAGATGGAGAGAGCCCCCAGAATTGGAGCCCAAACAAGTCCCCTGGAACGTAGGTAGGGCAGCCTAATGGATTTCCCTCTCTGAAGTCTCTCTGTTTTCCAATCTCTCAAAGGATTTTCTTTTAAATTGTAGCTCTGACCAAGTGGCTCCCTATTGTCTCTGGGGTAAAATGCCAATTCCTGGCTTTGTCACCATTTGATTTCAGCCTTTCTTTCTAACCTCATACTCTCCTGGACACACTTTATAGCTACATTCCATTTCCTGTGCCCTCCTTCCTCACCTCTACCTATTAGAATTCCTCAAAAGTCCCACCTACTGCATGAGGCCTTCTCTGATTCTTCACTCCATCGGACCTTGACGGGGTTTACTTTGTATAGATGTTGTAAGGACCTTTCTGTGTACATGTTTTTTTTTTTCTCCTCTAATAGACTGTAAGCTTCTTGAGGGCAGGGATTGTCATTTTTGTCTCTGTCTCTTTAGCTCCTAACAGTGCCTGGACACTAGGTGCTTAATAAAAACAGTGAATGTCATTCCCCAATTGAGAAATGGTCAAAGGATATGAACAGGCAGTTTTCTGATGAAGAAACCAAAGCTATCTATTCCCATATGAAAAAATGCTCTAAATCTCTAATGATTAGAGAGATGCAAATTAAAACAACTCTGAGGTACCACCTGACACCTATCAGATTGGCTAAAATGACAAAAAAGGAAGATAATAAATGTTGGAGAGGCTGTGGGAAAATTGGAACACTAATGCATTGTTGGTGGAGCTGTGAGCTGATCCAACCATTCTGGAGAGCAATTTGGAATTATGCCCAAAGGGCGATAAAGCTGTGCATACCCTTTGACCCAGCAATCCCACTTTTAGGTCTTTTGCCCAAAGAAATCATGGAAGGGGGAAAGGGACCCACATGTACAAAAATATTTATAGCTGCTCTTTACGTGGTAGCAAGGAATTGGAAGTTGAGGGGGTGCCCATCAATTGGGGAATGGCTGGACAAGTTGTGGTATATGAATACAATGGAATACTATTGCGCTGTAAGAAATGATGAGCAGGAGGAGTTCAGAGAAACCTGGAGGGTCTTACATGAGCTGATGATGAGTGAGATGAGCAGAACGAGAAGAACATTGTACACAGAATCATCAACATTGAGTGTTGACCTACTGTGATGGACTATATTCTTCTCACCCATGCAATGGTACAGAAGAGTTCCAGGGAACTCATGATAGAAGAGGATCTCCAAATCCAAGAAAAAAAAAAAGAAAGAAAGAACTGTGGAGGGAACCATATTATTTCTTTTGTTTTGGGTGCTGTTGTTTTTTTTTCTATTTTGAGGTTTTGCATCACTGCTCTGATTCTTTCTCTTGTAACAGGATTAATGCAGAAATAGGATTAATGTTATTATGTGTATATATATATGTGTGTATATATATATCTATATGTATATGTATAGAGATATAGAGATATAACCTATATCAGATTACCTGCTGTCTAGGGGAGGGGGGAGGGAGGGGAGGGAGGGAGAAAAATCTGAAATTGTAAAGCATGTATAAACAAAAGTTGAGAACTATCTTTACATGTAACAGAAAAAATAAAATACCTCATACATTAAAAAAAAATAAATAAAATAATTTAGATGCTAAAAAAAAAACAGTGAATGAATGAATCAATGAGTGAATGATCACTGTGGGGGAGGGTTCATAGAATTTAGAACTGGGGGGAAGGGAGACACCTTAGAGACCAATTAGTCCAACCACCACTTTTTTTGTTTGTTTTTTGTTTTTTAGTGAGGCAATTGGGGTTACGTGACTTGCCCAGGGTCACACAGCTGGTAAGTGTTAAGTGTCTGAGGTCTGATTTGAACTCAGGTCCTCCTGACTCCAGGGCCAGTGCTCTATCCACTGTGCCACCTAGCTGTCCCCCAACCACCTCTTACAGAGAAGATAATTGAGGCCCAGGAAGGGGGGTTGTGACTTATTCAAATTCCATTTCCAACTAGGAAATGGAAGGGGGAGGAAGGATTCAGATCCAGGTGTTCTACTGGTTCAAAACATAGTGGACTTCCCCTTACACTACACTGCCTGCGGGAACAAAAGGGAAGTAGTGTGGGAAGAGATCAGGCCTCGACCTGATGGGCCTTTTCCTCAGCCAGGCCAGGAGTTCCCAGCGTGTGAGCCAACAGTAGAATGCCTCTAGTGAGATCCTACATGGGGATGAAAGGCACAGGATATAGGGCGTAGAAGATGATATTCCTGCTCAGACCTCACAGGGCACCAAGGCCAGTTCTGGGTCATGCAGATATTGATGAGCTGAGAATTTCCAGAGTGAAAAGAGTGGTAGATTTGAAAGCAGAGGACCTGGGTCCAAATCCCTTCTTTGGTGTTTACCATCTGTGTGATCATGGGCAAGTCCCTGGCCTCTGTTTTCTATCTGTAAAACTATAGTTTGGAATAGGTGACTCCTAAAGTCCCTTTGGGATCTTAAGATATGATCTTATTGACATTATCAATCAGTCAATCAACAAACACTGTGTGAATGCCTACTGTATGCCACAAACTGTACTTGGTACTAGAGATACAAAGACATTTGTCATTACCTTCATTACATTCCAAATTAATTGTTTTCAATTAGGAAAAATATTTTCTTTCTCTTCTGTCTTCCCTTCCCCTCCAATTAGGGTAGAGAAGAAAAGAAAAATAAAACTCTTGAGGGGCGGCTAGGTGGCGTAGTGGATAAAGCACCAGTCTTGGATTCAGGAGTGCCTGAGTTCAAATCCGGCCTCGGACACTTCCTAGCTGTGTGACCCTGGGCAAGTCACTTAACCCCCATTGCCTGCAAAAAAACAAAATAAAAAACAAAAAATAAAATAAAATAAAAAATAAAACTCTTGTAACAAATACACTCAGTTAATGGGGGCAGCTAGGTGGCACAGTGGACAAAGCACTGGCCCTGGATTCAGGAGGACCTGAGTTCAAATCTGGCCTCAGACACTTGACATTTACTAGCTGTGTGACCCTAGGCAGGCCACTTAACCCTCACTGCCCCTCAAAAAAAAATTTTTTTTAATCTAAGAACAAACATACGCAGTCAAGCAAAAAATCTGGACAACCCTGCATTAACCTCATCCACAAAATACATATGTCAGTCTAGAGCCTTGTCATCTGGAATCATGGTTGTTCATGGTGTTGATTCGAAATTTCCAGTTTTTCTGAGCTATGTCTTTACCTGCTTGTTATTGAATAAATCCTTCTCCCAGTTCTATCCACTCCCCTCTGCATCAGTTCAGAGAAGTCTTCCCAGGGTCAGAGGCCATGTAAAGAAAATTTTCCTCCATCTAGAATTTTCTCAGAGACAGGATCTGAACCCAGGTCTTCCTAACTCCAAGATCAGCTTTCTATCAACTTGACCAGGCTGCTTCTTTCTTCATTCACTGACCTTGAGAAAAGTGTGGGGGCAGGGGGGCAGGAGGGACTGGGCATTAGAGGTACTGGGGGTGACTATAATGTCATTGATTGGTGCCTCCTTCTGATTCTTGCCAAGGAATCTGCCCCTTCCACAGTTAGGGGCCTGCTCTGGGCCCCCTCCTCTAGGGAGCCCCCAAGCCTGCAGGCTGATTCCCCACTCCTGTCAGCTGCTCAGAGCTGATGGGAGATGGGGTTGGGGGGGCAGCAGTGGGCGGGGTGAGGCCTGATTTATGATGGGTCCCGACAGAACATTCCTTGCTCCCTTAACAGATGTTTTGTTAATTCCCAATTTCTCCCGTAATCTGTATATTTTTGTCTCCTCGTGTAGGCTGGGCCGAGCAGGGATGATGGAGTGACCCCTCATTAATCACGGCCAAGTGGAAGCTCAAACTGGTTTTATTAGTTTTCGGAGCACAAGGTCCCATAAATTACAGGCCAGGCGTGAGGCCCGGTCTCCTCCACAGCCTCCCCCCTTCCTGCCTCCCCCAGGGCCCTCCAGGCTCAAGAGAGACAGTCCCCTCAGAGTGCTGGACTGGGGATTAGGAAATTCTTAGTCCCCATTCTATCCCCAACTAGCTGTGTGACATTGGGCAGATTTCTCACCCTCTCTGGGCCTCAGTTTCCCTAACAGTAAAATGAGGGGGTTGGGAGGGGTAAGGACTTCTAAGGTCCTTCTAGATTGCTCTTTCTCTGCCCTGACTCATTGTGTGGCCTTTGCAAATGGCCTCAAGACTTGGTTTCCTTTTCTGTAACACTAGAGACATTGGGCTGGGATCCCAGCTCTGGAGGCAGAAGGGGCCCTAGAAGCTTCAAGTCCAGCCCTGTCATTTAACAGAGGAGGAAATCAAGATCCAGACTGGTAAAGTAACTTGCAAAGTCGGGATCTGAACGCAGGTCATCTGATGCCAAAATCAGTCCCATTTCCTCTCTATCATGGAGTCTGACCATCTCATTTTACAGAAGAGGAGTCTGGGACCCAGAGAGGGGGAAGGGACTCTTCCAAGGTGACCCAGATAGAATGGAGCAGAGGTGGGATTAGAACCCAGGTCCCCAGAGGCCAAATGACTTTGTTCTCAAAGGTTCCTTCCAGCTCGGACATTCCGTGTCAGTCACTGACTCCAGCCCACGCCCTGGGTTTAGAGGGCTCTCTGGGCCAAGGGGGTCAGCTGGCCCCAGAGACACCCCCAGCTCCCTCCTAAATATAACTCCCTACAGGCAGCTGGGTCCTGGGACCCCGGAATAGAGAGCTCTGTCAGCCCTGGCCAGGTGCAGGGGCCCGGCTGGGAAGGTCAGGGGGATTGGCGGGCAGGGCGCCTGGCCCTGGGCCGACGCATTCTGAGGTCATCTCAGTTTGCTGCCGGGGTGGGGTAAGTGGCGATAATAGAGACACCATGTCCTCAGGGGACAGCTGCAGGAACCCCGAGCCTGGGACAAGGCCCAAGGCCAAGCATCTCCCCCCGCTCCCCAACCCACCCTTTAAGTCTGCCCCGCCCCACCCTGGTGCTGCAGCAGCCACAGTGAGCCAGGGTCGAGCAGGGCATGCTGGGGAAGTGAGAATAAGGAGGATGCCTGGTGATCCAGGCAGGTACAGAGCTATTGGTCTTCTTGATCAGCACTTTACAGATGGGGAAATGGAAGTAGAAGGTTATAAGAAGAGGCAAAGGACCAGAATTGGCATTCTGACCTCTGACACCTCTCCTTTAACATTGCTAGAGTAAGAGAAAGATGAGTTAGGACCCGGGTGTGAATCCTGACTCTGGGCGGGGGTGACCTTGGGTAAATCACTTCCTCTCTTTTTGGCCTCAATTTCCTTATCTGTAAAATGAGAGGAGGGGCTGGGCACAGCTAGGTAGTGCAGTGGATAGAGCACTCTGGAGTCAGGAAGAACCTGAGTTCAAATCCAGCCTCTGACACTTATAGCTGTTTGACCCTAAACAAGTCACTTTACCCTAATTGCCTCTCCAAAAAAGAAAGAGAAAGAGAGAGGCCGGGCGAAGGATGAACATTCTCAGCCAGCCTGGGTGACCTGGTGCGGGTCTCCTCCACTCTCTGGGTTGGAGAGATGGTATCCAAAGCCTCTAGGATCTGTGGTCCTATAGAGAAGAAGCCCCGCGCCCGGGGACTAGAGATGGGCATGATCGAGCCAAGCAGGGGGCGTGCTGTGGAATAGAGGGAGCAGGGGTTTGGGGTCAGTGAGACCCCTGCCATTTATGAGACGTGTGACCTTGAGCAATCTATCCAAGCTCTCCACTGTCAGGCACTTCTTCATCCCTTTAAAAGGAGTGGCAATCTATATTGGTGGAGTGATGAAATCACAGGTCCTTGATGAATTGATCTTGGATCCTAGATCCAGCATTGGAAGGACCCTCAGGGGGCTTCTGGTCTAACCCAGCCTCAAGATTTACTATCTGTCTAATCCCGGGTAAATTCTCTCTCTCTCTCTCTCTCTCTCTCTCTCTCTCTCTCTCTCTCTCTCTCTCTCTCTCTCTCTCTCTCTCTCTTTCCCTCCCTCCCTCCCTCTTTCTCTTTCCCTCCCTTTCCTCCCTTCCCTTCCTCCCCACTGGCACTGTCTACATCGAAAGGTTGTTTCAAGGAAGGAAAATGCTTCTTTTTTTTCCTTTCTTTTTTTCTTTTTTGCAGGGTGATGAGGGTTAAGTAACTTGCCCAAGGTCACACAGCTAGTAAGTCTCAAATGTTTGAGGTCGGATTTGAACTCAGATCCTTCTGAATCCAGGGCCGGTGTTTTATCCACTGCGCCACCTAGCTGCCCCCAAGAAAATGCTTCTTAAGCCCTCAAAGCATTACACAAACAGGAGTTATTATTTGCTGATGAGTGGTCCTACAGCCTCTGCTTGAAGACCCCCATTGACAGGGAGCTCACTACATCCTCAGGCAGCCCGTTTTGATCCAAAGTTGCAGACAGGACACTCATCCCCAGTCCTCCAACCCATCCTCACATGCCCTAGTGTCCCCTTCTCTGTCCTTCCTCTGGACACGCTCTATGTAATCCATTGCCATCCTTCCCACCAATCAGGTCATGTCCTTTCTCTGCTGAGAACCCTTCACCCACTCCCTATAAAATGTAAAGTGAAAACTCTTCATTCTGGCAATCAAGACCCTCCCCAATCTGGCACTGGCCTCTACCTTCCTGACTTTATCCCATATAACTCCCTCCCCCACACACCCTTTTTTCTCTAGACAAAATCCACTGATCTTTTTCTTACCTTAACGCAATCCATACTCGACCACTTCTGAGTCAATGCATAGAACACTGCCTGTATCTGGAACGCCTTTCCTCGCCCTCTTTCCATGGAGAATTTCCACCCATTCTTTAAGGATCTACTCAAATACCATCTCCTCTGTGAAGCCTTCCCAGATTGGTCCCCTCCTATGGAGAAGTCACAAAGTGAGTCTTGTAATTTTCTGTTGCAGTGGTTGTATATTGTTGTGTATAACCTCCCTCACCTTGGCTCTCTTCAGGTTCATGGTAGATAGCCTTCTATCCAAATTCATAGCTCCAAGCCCCCACCAATGTGTCACTATTTATATTTGGGGTTTTTTTTGTTTTGTTTTGTTTTTTTGCAGGACAATGGGGGTTAAGTGACTTGCCCAGGGTCACACAGCTAGTAAGTGTTAAGTGTCTGAGGCCGGATTTGAACTCAGGTACTCCTGAATCCAGGGCCGGTGCTTTATCCACTGTGCCACCTAGCTGCCCCCTGTGTCACTATTTATAAACCAAAGCTAGATGATACATGAATTCAAAACAAAGTAAAACAAGATAATGCCAAGTACTTGCATCAAGTACTAAGTGCTCTTGATGCCCCTTCTTAAGTATATGCCACCTCAAAATGTCTTCCTGAAGCACTAGCCTTCTCAACATTGCCTCACTTTCTTCCCAGTGAAGTAGGAAAGGGTATAAGAGTTCTCCCAAAAAGGTTAAAGACTTACCACAACTGATACTTAATTACAACCCTTTCCGTCTTGAGAAAGCAGCAGTCTTTGGCAGCACCATTGACTTCTTTCTAGAAATGAATGGAAGGGAAGGCTCCCTCCACATTTCTCCCCATTGCTGCCCCTCCATCCCCCCAGCTAGTTTGGCTCTCCAGTCCTCCTCAATTCCTTAGTCTGGTGGCATGAGGCAGACTTTTCTACCTGTCTCTGCTGTCTCCCTTAGCCACACCAGCACCTCTTAGCTATAGTTACCATTTTAAAGTGTAAGGAACATTGTAGATAAAACAGGAAGAAACAGAAACATTTGCCCCCAAAACCTCAAGAGCATCTATGGAACCTCAGGCTCCTACATCAATGATTCAGCATTTATTAAGCACCTACTATGTGCCGGGCTCTGGGCTGCACGTTGGAGATACAAAGAAAGGCACAAGACAGCGCCTGTTCCCAAGGATCTTACAGCCTAATATCAGTTAGCACAAGTTCAGAATTCAAAGAAAGCATCATAGTCACTTGACTTCTTACCACACTCCCTCAAGGCTTTCATCTTCTTTTTTATGTTGGGTTTTTTTGGGGGGGGCTTTTTCGAAGGGCAATGAGGGTTAAGTGACTTGCCCAGGGTCACACAGCTACTAAGTGTCAAGTGCCTGAGGTCGGATTTGAACTCAGGTCCTCCTGAATCCAAGGCCAGTGCTTTATCTACTGTGCCACCTAGCTGCACCCCCTCATCTTCTTTTTTTAAAATGGGCTTGGATTAACCTACTCAGAGTGGGTGAGGTAATAACACCAACTGGGGAGCCCACACACAGGCTTCTAAGAGATGTAGTTCAAACATAATTCTCCCCAATAAGCAAAACTCTCTTAGCCCGAAGCGACATTTCCCCTACAGGTTGTTTCCTCTCTTCTAAGGAAGGTGACCAAGTCTTGTATAGTGGGAGGCCAACTCCGGGACTAGCTGCAGGGTGGACTCCACAGCCTGTGGGTTCTCTTGGTTTCTTCTCCCTTCCTAGCAGGGACTGGATATAATCAAAGCATCTGGGGAAGTGGAGGTCTGGGGGGACTCAGAAGCACCTGAAAAGGAAACCCCTTAATATCACTAACAAGTGCCCCTGCTCAGCAACATCCAGTGAGGGGGAGCCCACCTGTGGCCCAGGGGCTGTCTCTCCGGGACAGTGCTGCTAAGGAAGGTTGTCCTGACATCAAGCTTAAATCTGCCCCTTCAAACACCGGGCCCTGGGCTACAAAGAGAAACAGGCTGGTCTTTGTCCTCAGAGAGCTTGCGTTTTAATGGAGGAGGTAACTAATGCATATATAAGTGTATACAGAATAAATGCAAAATTAATTCAGAGTAATGAAGCACAGGTAGATCAGAAGGGAGAGCAGAAATCTGGAAGAGCTTTGTGTAGAAGGTGCTGCTGGAGGCGTGTCTAGGAGGCAGAGCTGAGGAAGGAACAGGAACGCTTTCCAATCCTGGCACAGCCTGGACAAAAGCGTGGAGTGGGGAGATAGTGGGGCCAAGCTCAAAGAACTGGATTGTACAGTATGTGAAGGGGCGTAATATGAAATAAGGCTGAAAAGGGAGATTGATTGTAGGAGGTCTGAAATGCCAACGAAAAGAGTTTTTACCTTCTCCCTGAGGTAATAGGGAACCTTGGAAAGTCCTTAAGCCGGGGATTTAATTAGATGTGGACTTTAGGAAGATTTATTTGGCAATGCAGGAGGAATGAAGAGGCTGCTGCAGTTAGCCCCGGGGAAAGATGAAAAGGGCCTAAAAGAACTGGCAGGTTTCGGTCAGAGGCAGTGATCCAGAGGGCTTCCTTATTAAGCAGCAATTTACATTTCTTTAGGGCTCTGGGGAGAGGTGTGGGGTGGAGAGGCCAGCACAATTCTACCCATTTTATAGATGAGGGGCCTGAGGCTCAGAAATGGAAAGTGACTTTCCGAGAGTCCACAGCTAGTGTCAGAGCCAGGACTGGAAGCCAGGCCTCCAAGAGTGACGTGATTCTGTAGGGAAAATCTGAATGACAACTGTCCCGAAGAGGAAGGGGCTGTCGGTTCGGCCGCTTAAAGGGATGTGGTACTCTGGGAGCTCTACAGGAGGACTAGCTGGCCCCAGGGGCCCTTCAAGCTCAGAGATCCTGCCCAGCCTGGGTCAGCAGAACCAGCTGAGGCCCGGCAGGAGCACCAGCAGCTCCTACCCACGTGCCCACCCTCCCAAAGGCTTGGTTGGTACGTTATCGAGACAGTTTTCCTGGGGAAAGATCCTTCTCAAGAGGCTGGGCCAATAGCTCTGATTGCACCTGAACTTGGGATAGATGGGAATGTTTGCCTGCCTGCAGCCCAGAGGCCTCTGGGAAGCCCTGGCCCCCTTCCCTTGCCTGCTGACTCTAGCTATGGGGAGGGAGGGGGGGTGGAACCTGCTGCTTTTCCTTAACCAAGATTTTTTTTTTTTGGTGGGGCAATGAGGGTTAAGTGACTTGCCCAGGGTCACACAGCTAGTGAATGTCAAGTGTCTGAGGCCGGATTTGAACTCAGGTCCTCCTGAGTCCAGGGCCGGTGCTCTATCCACTGCACCATCTAGCTGCCCCTTTAACCAAGATTTAATGAACACCTAGTAGGACCAGTTCCTCTCCTCCTACAGCCAGAGTCTTTCCTAGTTCTGACATTCCTTGTTCTAAGGTCCCTCCCAGCCCCGACATCCCCTGTTCTAAGTCCCTCCCAGCCCTGACATCCCCTGTTTTAAGCGGGGCTTACCTAGGACCCTGTGAGCTATGCTTCTGGTGTCCCAGGGCCTGACAAGCCAGGCCCCAGCAAGGGGCAGAGATGGGCAGCATTCTTCTCTCCAGGGCCCTCCCCTGCATCATAGATTGTTCCAGTGGCATCCCTTCCCTGCCCCAGGGGCAGCCCCCTCCATCGCTTCCTGCCCCTGGCATCCCTAAACCCCCCCTTGTGTACGGCTCACTGCAGCCAGGATTTCCTGGCCTCTCTGACCATTTGGTGAAGTGACCAGAGTCTGGGGTTTTCATTCAATACACCGGGCATGGCATACAGACCTACTATGTGCCAGGCACTGTGCCAGTCTCTGGGGATAGGGAGACAAAACCAAAAGTCTCTGCCTTCCATCAGTCAGTCAGTACATATCTGTTAAGCATCTACTATGTGTCAGATATTATGCTAAATGCAAGTATTCTAAAACAGCTAGCTCGCCACATAAAGCACTCATTAAGTGCTTACTGTGTGCCATGTACTGTGCTAGGGCGTTTGTACTGGGGAGTGGTGTAGAGATGGTTGGGAGACCCAGGCAAGATAGGTCAAAAAGCTCACCTCTCAGAGCTGGAGGACCCAGAGGAGCAGGTTTCAGTGGGGGAGGTGACATTTACAGGGAAGTCGTAGATTGTCTGTCAAATGGTAGATGCCTAACGAATATTTATTGAACTGAATTGCATTGATGGTCATCCTGGTGAGAGAGAAATGAAACTCTGCCTGCTCCCAATTCGATCAATCAGCAACTATGCATTATGTTCCTAACTGTGTGCAGGAGGGGATACAGAGGCAAAATTGGAGCAGTCATCACTCAACACCTACTATGTGCACCAGGACAGAAAGGAGAAGTAGTGATAGTCGAAGGTGAGGAAATTCAACAGTGTAGTAATGAGATCATTAAGGAGAGAGAATGGAGAGGGCACACGGATGGAGTGGTCAGAGAAGTAGGTGGAGAGCCTGGCATCCCGGGGTTCCTTCTAAGGTGGTGTATAAGACAGATGTTTCTAAACTTGGCAGAAGCCTCTTCAGTTAGTCAGTCAGGTAGAGAGCTCTGCACCAACTTCTTTGAAAGGAGAACACCATCGACCAAAGGATGCCCTCTGGGGCACAGTGGACCGCAGGTAGGAACACTTCTTGCAGCTCTGAGGTTGGGGGGACGTGGCCATTCAGTCATGTCCACAGAACATTGAGTGTTTCAATGTTAGACGCCCCATCCTCTGTGGAGAGTATAACAGGAGAGGACTGGCTTTTCACTGGCCATGAGAACAATGTGGTTAGCCGTGTTAGATGTTCCAGAGAGACCAGAGAAGACAGCACCAAGAAAAATTCATCCCATGGGCAGAAGGGTTAGGAGGCCATTGGTGAAGTTCCAGAAGAATTGAGGCTAAGGGGGACCCTCTGGGGACAGAACGGTGGAATGGGGGCTGCTAGGCCTGAGTTCGAATCCGGCCTCAGACACTTGACACTTACTAGCTGTGTGACCCTGGGCAAATCACTTAACCCCCATTGCCCCGCAAAAACAAAAACAAAAACAAAAACAGAACGATGGAATGAAATCCCAGTGGAGACAGGGAGAGGGGCCATCTTTGGCAAAGTTATCTTTGCTCCCTCAGCTCCCAAGGCTGGAGAGAAATCCCTGAAAGTGCAGAGGGCTTGCTTTGTGAGGACGGAATGGAGGAGCGGAGGCAAAGTCTCGGGGCAGCGAAGGTGCAAGGACAGGTGGGCCACGGGCCACCCTCCATCTGGTGTGAGAAGCAGGAAGGGCCGCTTCTGTTGAGCGGTGATGATGGTGGTGGTGGGTAGACAGAAGGGCCAAGAGACCTTCTCGGCGTCATGCCCTGCGGCAGCTATAACCCCAACGGGGTCTGGCTCTGTGCGAGCTGGATGACACAAGGCCCTTCTGGCTTCAGTCACTCACTGTCCTGAGCCTCGGAGGACGGGAAACCCCGGAGCCAGGGGCCGGGCTGGGCCAAGAGGGCCATCCATCACCCTGCCTGAGTTATGACAGCGATGGAGACAGACGTATTTCCAGCCCCTTTGCACAGGCCTGGCCTGGCCCCCAGGACGGCAGACGGCCCCCAGACGTGGCCCAGAAACCTGGCTACAGAGCCCTTGGCCCAACCATGCAGGAGTCAAGCCAGAGGGATGGTAGCCACATGAGGGAATGCTGGGAATGGGGAGCAGGGGATTCTGGGGACAGGGCGATGGTTCAGTGAGTTAACTGGTCTGATGGAGATCGGGGTGAGAATCATGGTTAGTCCAGTCCCCTTTAGGGTATGTGAGTCCGGGTTCCCCCACTTAGGACTGTGTGATTATGGTCTGGCTGTTTAGCAAACTGGAGCCTCAGTTTCCCTATCTGTAAAATGGGAGTTATCCTAGAACTGCTCACCTCCCAGAGCTATTGTGAGGATCAAATGAGCTCATGCCTCTGGAATTCTTTGTGAAGCCCCATAGAAATGCCTGTTATTTTTAGTCATCACGTCATGGTTCCACATGGGGGTACATGGGGTGCAGTTTGCCTTGACCCTCTGTCCCCTAAGTGGGGTTCACATCACCTGAGGGGGCCAGGCCCCACTTGTACTGGAGTGAACTGTTTCCCTTTACAGATGAGGAAACTGAGGCTCGGAGAGATTAGAGCAGTTTATCCAAGGTCACAGACCTGGTAAGTGGCAGGCCTCTGGCCCAGAGACAGTGCTGGGTCGGCCCAGCCTGCTGGTAATCCTCTCTCCCCTCCCCAGGGCCCCCCTCTCACTAATGCATTCCCTTCCCCCATTCCACCTCCTGTTTTCTCCCTCCCCGGAGCAAGCAGAAAACCTGGGGGAACTTGATGCCCGAGCAGCTGCCCAAAGCCCCCCAGCTGTGCCCAGGCCCTGGTGGCTCAAGAGCTGGGGGGTGGGGAGAAGGGGAGGGGGAGGGGCACACAGCTCCTCAGGCCATTCCAGGCCCTGCCCCTGCCCTTCTCTGTCCCAGGTCAGCCATGGTGGGCTCTGCCCTTACAGGACAGGGAGACAGTGGAGAGAGCAGAGAGTCAATATGGCTTCAGGGGAGGCAGGACTGTAGGGGTCCCTTCTTCACCACCCACCCTCAGGTCACCCAGTCCCCTCTGGGGTGATGGACATAGTTCTAGACTTAGAATGACGCTAATACTCTTTGCTGTGTGACCCCGGCCCTGCCTTTCTCTGAGACACCTTAAATATTTCTATATATATGAAAGGAGGCAGCTGGATGAAATCATTTCCAAGGCCCTCCCAGCCCTGACATCCCCTGTTCTAAGGCCCCTCCTAGCCCTGCCATCCCCGGTTCTAAGGTCCCTCCCATCCCTGCCATCCCCTGTTCTTTTTCCTCCATCTTAATTGTATTTTATTTTTTTTAATTACAGGTAAAAATGGTTTTCAGCATTCATTTCTGTAAGACTTGGTGGGGGTGGGGGTGAAGTGACTTGCCCAGGGTCATCACACAGCTAGTAAGTGTCAAGTGCCTGAGGCTGGATTTGAACTCAGGTCCTCCTGAATCCAGAACTGGTGCTTTATCCACTGCACCACCTAGCTGCCCCTCATTTCTGTAAGACTTTGAGTTCCAAATTTTTCTCCCTCCTTCCCTTCCCTCCTCCCTCCTTAAGACAACAAGCAATCTGATATAGGTTATACATTACAATCATGTTAAAAACATACTTCCACATGAGTCATTTTGTGAGAGAAGATTCAGAACAAAAGGGAAAAACCACAAGAGAGAAGAAACAAAAAACAAGTGAAAATAGCATTCTTCCATCTGCATTCAGACTGTAGGGTGATCTTTCTCTGGATGGGGAGAACACTTTCCATCATGAGTCCTTTGGAATTGTCTTGGATCATTATATTGCTGAGAAGAGTTAAGACTATCACAGTTGATCATCACACAATGTTGTTGTTTCTGTGTACAATGTTCTCCTGGTTCTGCTCATCTCACTCAGCATCAGTTCATGTAAGTCCTTCCAGGTTTTCCTGAGAGCCATCTGCTCATCATTTCTTATAGCACAATAGTATTCCATTACATTCACAAACTACAGCTTGTTAAGCCATTCCCAAATTGATGGGCATCCCCTCAATTTCTAATTCTTTGTTATCACAAAAAGCTGTTATAAATATTTTAGTGCATGTAGGCATCCCCTCTTCCAGGGCCCCTCCCAGCCCTGACATCCCCTGTTCTAAGGCCCATCTGAGCCCTGACATCCCTTGTTCTAGCATTCCTCCCAGGTCTGGTGTGCCTGGAATCCATGAATCTATGTTGCATTTCACTCAGATCTCTCCAGGGCTCTAAGGACCAGAGGACTTTGGGCCATGCTGGGAGTCAGAAGCCCCAGGTTCTCAGATGAGAGGCACCTTGTACAGGATGGAGAAGTGACGACTGGACCACAGTTGACACGGAAGTGATGGGGGACAGGTTAGCAGCTAAAAGCCCTTCTGGGCTTCCAGGCCCCAGGAATCCAATCCTCCCATCTAGAACAGAGAAGCCCCAAGTCCCGCTGGCCTGTGGCACCGTTAGCCCCCTGCAGAGCCTTGTGCTCAATTCTGGGCACCACATTTAGGAAGGATGTTGACAAGATGCAGTGTCTTGAAAGAAGGAGCCTGCAGCGGGGAGGGGACCAGAATATCTTTACCATTGGGAGCTAGGGGTGCTGAGGACTCGGGGCATCCAGCTCCCTCTTCTCTGGCCCAAGAGGAATGAGCCCTGGTCTGTGGGGCCTTGGTGGGCCTAAGGAGCAATGATGGGATAAGGGCAGGGAGGCAGGCCTCACCTCAGGGTAGGAAAGTCCTTCCTGCCAGGCAGAGCCTGAGGCCCTCATGTCACTTGTTTCTGTCACCTCTGTACTCCTGTGACCATACCACCTTCAGCACCCCCAGCTCAGGCTGCCCTACCTGGTCACTCCCCCTGCCCCTCTACAGTGGCCGGTGGGATCCACCTAAAGCACTGCTCTGACCACGGATCCTGTCCTCATGCAGGAAGCAGGGAAGTACAGGGAGATCACTGATTCTGAATTCAGATGATCTGGGTTCAAGTCCTAACCAGGATACAAGCCCCATCACTTCCCTGGGTCTCAGTTTTTTCCCTTGTAAGGAGATTGGACTTGATGCCCCCCATAGTCCTCAGCAGCAACAAATCTGTGACCCTTTGCTGATTCATCAGTCCCCTGACCCAGCCCTTAGGCATAGATGGCCCCCCAAGGCTCAGTGACCACATCTGCTCCCAAGGGTTCAATGATCGCCTTTGGGAGAACCCCTCCCCTAAACCTCAGCTCTTCATCCCCAGCCGTCTACTGGACAGCTCCCCTCCCATCCACCCTCCACACAGCCACCAAGTGATTTTTCCAAAGCTCCTCTGACCTGCCTCTTCCTTGCCCCATAAAGCCCCAGGGGCTCCCTATTACTTCTAGTATTTGGAACAAAATAAGCACGTGATACATGTACAAAATATTTATAGCTGCTCTTTTTGTGGTGGCAAAGAATTGGAAATCAAGGGAATGCCCATCAATTGGGGAATGGCTAAACAAGTTGTGGTATATGAATGTAATGGAATACTATTGTGCTATAAGAAATGATGAGCAGGAGGAAATCAGAGAAACCTGGAAGGACTTACATGAACTGATGCTGAGTGAGATGAGCAGAACCAGGTGAACATTGTACACGGGGACAGCAACATTGTGTGAAGACTTGACTCTTCTCAGCAGTGCAATGATCCAAAACAATTTCAAAGAATTCATGATAGAAAATGTTCTCAACATCCAGAAAAAAGAACTGTGGATTTATGAATGCAGATTGAACCATACTGTTTCTACTATTGAACCTTTTTTAATCCTTCTTTTGTGAGGTTTTTCCTTTGTGCTCTGATTTTTCTTTCACAATATTACTATTGCAGAAATATGTTTAATGTGATTATACATATATAAATTATATCAGATTGCTTTCCATCTTGGGGAGGAGGGAAGGAAGGGAGGGTGGGAGAAAAATTTGGAACTAAAACTCCTATGAAAACACATTGAAAACTATCCTTACATGTAACTGGAAAATAATAAAATACTTTTATTTTTAAAAAATAAGCACATGATAAATATTGATGTGATTGATTGTAAGCTCAACTAGTGGAAATTGCCTGTTCATATCCTTTGACCATCTCTCTCTCTCTCTCTCTCTCTCTCTCTCTCTCTCTCTCTCTGCAGAGCAATAAGGGTTAAGTGACTTGCCTGGGGTCACACAGCTAGTAAGTGTCAAGTGTCTGATGCCGGATTTGAACTCAGGTCCTCCTGAATCCAGGGCTGATGTTTTATCTACTGCTCCACTTAGCTGCCCCCTGTCTAAATCATTTTTACCTTATTCTGATATACAGTGTAAGATGTTCGTCTATGCTTAGTTTCTGCCAAACAATTTTCCATTTTTCCCAGCAGTTTTTGTCAAATACTGAGAGTCACTATCCCAGAAGCTGGAGTCTTTGGGTTTATCAAACAGTAGATTACTATAGTCATTTACTGCTATGTTGCCTGTGCCCAACCTATTCCATTGATTCACCACTATTTCTTAGCCAGTTTTGATGACTCTTGCTTCATAGTATAGCTTCAGATTTTGGTACGGCTAGCCCAACTTCCTGTGTATTTTTTTTTATTAGTTCCCTTGATATTCTTTTTTTGTTGTTGTTGTGAGGCAATTGGGGTTAAGTGACTTGCCTAGGGTCACACAGCTAGTAAGCGTTAAGTGTCTGAGGCCAGATTTGAACTCAGGTCCTCCTGAATCCAGGGCCAGTGCTCTATCCACTGTGCCACCTAGCTGCCCCAGTTCCCTTGATATTCTTGACCATTTGTCCTTCCAGATGAATTTTATTATTTTTTTCTAGCTCTATAAAATAATTTTTTGGTTAGTCTGATTGGTATGGCACTGAATAAATAAAATAATTTAGGTAGAATTGTCATTTTTATTATATTAGCTTGTTCTATACATGAGCAATTGATATTTTTCCAATTATTTAGATCTGATTTTATTTGTTTGAAAAGCATTTTGTAATTATATTCATAGAGTTCCTGGGTTTGTCTTGGCAGGCAGACTTCCAAATATTTTATATTGTCTACAGTTATTTTAGGTGGAATTTCTCTTTCTGTCTCTTGCTTCTGGACTTTGTTGATCGTGTATAGAAATGCTGATGATTTATGTGGATTTATTTTATAAAAGCTAGGCAGCTTGAGACTGACTGAAGGAATTGGGGATGTTTAAGGGAGAGAATAGAAGATGGTGGCTGGGAAGGGGCTCTCCTAAGGCAGCGAGATTAGTCACATAGTGAGGGCTTTAGGGCACAGAGAGGTTATGTGACTTCCTCAGAGTCACACAGCAGTATGTAACAGTCAAGATTTGAACTCAGGGAGAGGGAGAAAGACAAATCCAAGGCAGCTCTGAGGATTGGAGGCCTGGCACTCGGGGAAGTCTGGGAGGTCAGGGTTAGGTCAAGGGCAAAGAGGCTGAGCCCATCATGAGTGAGTGAGACTCGGGGGACACACAGGTGTCTGGGAGGAGAGGCAGGGGAAGGTGGGGCCGAGCAATAGGCGCTTGGGTACTTGCAGCCTTTGATGAATTCAGGGGCTCCCAGAAGAACCCCAGCAGCTTCAGCCAGGGGCTCAAGTGGCAGTGGGCATTACAGTGCTTGGGGGTGAGGGGGGCACTGGGATCATTCCAAATCTGGCATATGACACAGAGCTCACCCCTCGGGCTCTGAGCTCTGGACATCCTGGGGGGCCGAGCCCCAAACCCAGCCATGATTGGGAAGGATCCTTGGCATTCAGGGACATTGATACGATGTCACTCTCACTTGGAGAGTTAGCATATAGGTGGAGGCCCCTTCCACCAGTGGCATCACAGGCCATAAGTGCCCTTTCTAGGGGCAACAGCAAGCAGTGCATAGGGCTGGATGTGGGTTCAAATTCTGCTGCAGACAGTAGCTCTGCTACCATGGGCAAATCACTTCAGAATCTCCAGTCCTCGGGGCAACTAGGTGGCACAGTGGATAAAGCACCGGCCCTGGATTCAGGAGTACCTGGGTTCAAATCCCGCCTCAGACACTTGACACTTACTAGCTGTGTGACGCTGGGCAAGTCACTTAAACCCAACTGCCCTGCAAAACCCCCCAAAACAAAAAACAAAAACAAAAACAAGAATGTCCAGTCCTTCATATGCTAAATGGGGGTGCCTCAGTTTCCTCATCTGTAAAAAACAAGGTTGATTTGAGGGTCAAATGAGAGCTTGTATGGCAAGTGTTTTCTTTTAAAGGGCTACCTATATGCTGTTATTTTTATTATCAATTTATTCCATGAGGAGGTAAGAATTCCTCCTAGCAATGAATTTAATGGGCTAATGAGACTGGGGGTACCGGTGGGGACAATCAAGAGGTGAGGGTCTTCCACTACTGGGGTCAAGAAGGAGGGAGATATCATTAGTGGGAAGGATCCTCTCCCTAGTGAATTGAATAAGGAGGTGGAGGTCACAACCAACAAGGGAGGTAGGGCTCCCTCCCACAAGAGGCCAAGAGAGGAGAAGGAGATGCTCCTACCAATGGAGCCAATAAGGAGGAGGAGACCTTTCCACCAATGGAATCAATGGATAAATGAGAACCCCTCCCACCAATGAAGTCAATGATGGGACTTCCTACCAATGGGACCAATAGGGAGGTGGGAAACCCTCCCATCAAGGAGGTGAGAGTTGCCCTAGAATCATAGATCTAGTCTCAGCATGGAGACAGGGCCCCCATTCTCATCAACAGTAGGTCATTCCTCCTCCTCCCCCCACCCCAGGGGGAGCAGGTAGCGCTTTGGCCCCCAAGGGCCACAAAGCACAGGAGAGAGAGAAAGGCCCCGGACCCAGGAGGTGGAATTCCAAGGAAATGCCCCCTCCCTGGCCAGAAATAAGCTGGTGGTTTTTCTCTGGCTGTTTCCTCTTTGGGATTTAGCTGACTTAGGAGGGTCCCACCCAGAGGAGACACCCAGTCTCCCTCAGTGGGTGGAGTGAAGAGTCAAGGCCAATGGGTGGGTCGGAGGGAGCTCAGCACATTTAGAAACAAAGAAGGTTGGAGACAACCCTTTGGGTGACCAAGTGGGCAGCCACTGGGACCGAGTTCCCAGAGAGCAAGGTGGTATCCATCATAGCCTGGTCAGTCACTCCAGGGCAAGTCCTAGAGTGTGGAGGAAGCGATGACCTGACCGTCAGCTCCCCACAGTCTGAGGGGTCACTTAAATTCTCGGGATTTAAAATGGAAAGGGACAGCAAAGAGCGGTCCTTGATTCCTTACAGTCCCCTCTGATTCTGCATGACCCCATTTGGGTTTTCTTGGCAAAGATCCTGGAATGGTTTGCCATTTCTTTTTCCAAAAGAGCTTCTGGGTCAAGGCTTTTGCCTTACAGATGGAGAAACTAAGGCTCAGTCAGATGAAGCCACCTGCCCAGCCACATGGTGAGTTGACAGCAGAGCTGGGAATCAGACCCAATCCTCAGTGTCCGAATATGGCACTCATTCTCCTACAACATGTGGCCTCTCTTTACGATTCCATTGATCTCTTAGAGACTCAATTAGAAGGGTCCTCAGAGAGAGCCTAGTCTAACCTCCCACTCGATGCAGGAATGCCCTCTGAGATAGCTGTTACAAGTGGTCTTCCAGTCAATGATCTGGGGCTCTTAGTGGGCCCCAAGCTCCATATGAGTCAAGAGCATGAAAAAAGCTAACTTGTCTGGAAGGGAGTAACTTCCAGGGTTTGGGCATTAAGTACTGGCCTCCACAGTTCAGGAAGGGCATTGGTAAACTGAAAAGTGACCAAAGGAAGGTGATCAGGACGGTGAAGACATCATGCTGGATGAAGACCAGCTGAAGAAACAGGGGACTGGGCACCGTCTGCCATCCTTTCCACCTCTGAGATGAGAGATGGTCCTAAGAGGACCCATTGGAAGAACTGGGGACATTTAACTGGAGAAGAGGAGACTTGGGGGGTGGGAAAGCATTTTCTCTGGCTTTGAGTCAGAGGACCCGAGTTCAAATCAGGATTTGCTGCTCAATACCTGTGTGAGCCATGCCTGGCCCTCAGTTTCCTCTTCTGTTAAATGTAGAGGATCCCCCCTTTTCCTCTGGGCCCCTTCCCTCTCAATCCAGTGATCCTCTGACTTAGAGGGACACGCTAGCTGTCTTCACTTATCAGAAGGCCTGTCAAGTGGAACAAGGATTAGACTTGTTTTTATCGGCCCCACAGGGCAGAATTAGGAGCAGCAAAGGGGAAGTTTAGGGGTGGGAGATTTCAGCTCAAAATAACGAAAAACTTCCAAGCCATCAAAGCTGTCTCAAAGTGGAGCAGGCTGCCCCAACAAGTAGTGAGCTTCCCGTTCCAGGAGGTCTTCAAACAGCCCGAATGGCTGCTCCTCTGGGAAGCCTCAGGGGGGGATTGTTGCTCCCATGAAGATGGGACTGTTGCCATCTGAGGCCCCCTGGCTCAGGAAACCTGCAATCCCATGGCCTCCATCTGATGCTGGGTGGATGGCTATCTGCACTGGGGTAGCCCATTCTGCTGTGGGACAGACCCCTCTGATGGGTAGAAAATCCTTTCTTATTTAGAGCAGAAGGAAGCCATCTCCCCTTACTGCTTCCCATTCTGCCCCTTGGGCCCCAGCCAGGCTGGGCTAATTTGGGGTGCCATCCCTTTAAACATGGCTCTCCTATCCAGCCCGGGTCCTCTCTTTGTTGAGCTAAGCATCTCAACTTTTGGACTGCTCCTTCTGTGACAGCATCCCAGACCTATTCATTGCAGTGTAAGGGACCACTGAGGGCATGGGGACCAGGTCTCCTCAAAGGGCAGGAGGCCTCCCTACGGCCTCTCTGAAGGGCCTAATGCAGACTCTTTCTTGAATTCCTCTACTGATGGGGAGCTCTCTCCTTTCTCCCAAGGCCAACAGACTCTGACCTGATAGTTCTCAGAACCCCTCTGTTCTCTCCTTTAGAAAATTCAGACCTGAGAGCCTTGGTTGGCAAAGGAGAAGGAAGTACTCCTCCACCCCCAAGTAGGAGAAGATTGGGGAGAATAGAGCCTGTGTTCTCAGTGGCCCCCAGGCCAGAAGGCTGAATGGTTGGAGAGAGGCAAGAATCTTGGAAAAGAGGGTGGGAAACTGGTCCACTCCTTACTAGATGGAGCCATGGGGTGTTAGGTGAGGGACCCACCCATCAGGAGACCAGTGGGGAAGTAGGTGGGGGAGTCATCACCCAAAGCCCTGCCCATCCTAGGGCCAATAGGGAGGTGGGTGGGCCCCCAGCAGGCAGGTAGCAGGTAGGAAGGACCCTGCACTTATTCTGGGTCTGGGGAGTCACTCTGCTCTCTTCCATCCTCATTCCTTCCCTTCCTAGCCCTCCAATGTCAATGAGCTCATCCCTACCCCTCTCTAGACCTATATTTCACCACTTGCAAAATGAGGCTGTTGGGTGAGAGATCTCTGAGGAAGGCTCCCTTCTTCTGCCTCAGGGCTCCTCCAGACCGAGGCCCCGGCCTCCCTGGGCTCTGTGGGTGACTGTGGGCCCTCCATCCCTGGGGAGCAAACCCAGTTCAGCCCCCTGCCCTGGGCGGCTCAGCGAGTCCTTCCTCCTGACCCCTCCGGTTCCCCAGGTAGGCAGGCAGTGCATGCTGGGACAAAGCCCTGGCTGTGGGCCAGCCAAGCTACCCGGGCTCTGCGGGACTGGGGGAATCACCTAGCCTCGCACAGGTAGAGGCAAGTCCCCCCCTTCCTGGCAAGGTTTCAAAGAGCTGAAGAACATTAGGCCTGCAAGGGCTCTTTGAGTTGAACCCCCTTGTTGTACAGAAGGGGAAACTGAGGGCCAGAGGGGAAATAACTTGGCCAAGGTCACACAGCCAGCTCTGGACAGGGTCAGGACTGGTCTCCAGGGAAGTGGCCCAGGGTCTAGGACCCCGAGACACGTCAGTCTCTTGCAGGAGAAGGGTGGGGTGAGCTGCCATCCTAGGAGTAGAGGGAGGCTCCCCGGGGTCAGCTTGGCCCCCGACAGCTGAGGCCCACACTAAGGTTTCAGCCTCAGGTTTTACGAGGTCTCCAATTTGGTCAGGAATCCGGCAAGAGGCACAGGCCTCTTTTGAGACCAGGCCCTGGCCTGGGTGTGGCCCAGCCAGGGAGCGGCTGGGCCCAGGGATCTGCCATCAGCCAGACTGATCCCCAGGCTTTGCTGGTCCCATCCCCTTGGGGAGGAGGAGAGCATGAGAGAGTTGCCTGTGAGCATCTGGATGGACTTAGGCCTGCTGTCGTCCCAGGGCGGGCTCTGGCCCAACCCAAGTCCTGTGCTCACCACTCCCCAGTGAGGTCCTGTTTCATGAGGCTTAATCTCTAACCGCCCCATTCACACCCATGTCCAGATCATCAGAATCCAGCTTCCCAAGGGCAATCTTGCCAACTGAGCAAGACTTGAGTCTGGGGTAGGCACTGCGGGTACAAGGACAAAAACACCCCTGCCTTCAAGGAGAGATAACATAATATATAAAGGATGAATGAATGGATGAATGAATAGCACTGGAGATACAAATAAAAAGGTCCCATAATCTTTAGTCTCAAGGAGCTCCTATTCTAATGGGGATGGGGCAACCCGTAGGGAAGGTTTTAGCTGTGAATCACATGGAAAGGGCCCCTACTCCTTCTCCTTTGGAGGAGAAGATAGCAAGGTTTCCAGAGGGCGCAGCAGCAGGGCGGATGGAAATATATATGTATGTGTATATGTGTTTATTGCACAGTCTAGCTGAAAACCCTAGAATCACGGGAGATGATTTGGAAGGCACTTCAGCAGCCATCTGGTCCAACCTATACTTGAAAGGGATCCATAAAGTAACCTCCCCAACAAGCACTCATCACATCTCTATTTGAAAACCTCCAACAAATGGAGCAGTATAGAAGGAGACGAGAAGAAAGCTTAGGACAGAGCCCAGTGGGACCCCCACAGTCAGCAAGGGTGACCTGGATGAAGATCCAGCAAAGATGAAGGAGGAGGACCAGGAGAAGGTAGAGTCAGGAAAATCTAAAGAGAAAAGAAGAGGGTGGTCAGATGTCAAAGACTCTAGAGAGGCGAGGAAGGATGAAGCTGGAGAAAAGGTCATGAGATTTGGCAATTGAGAGATTGTTAGAAACATTGGATACTTAGTAGCTGTGTGATCTTGGGTAAGTCACTTCACCCTGTTTGCCTTGATTTCCTGGTTTGTAAAATGAGCTGGAGAAGGAAATGGCAAACTACTCTAGGCTTTTTGCAAGAAAACCCCAAATGGGGTCACAGAGAGTTGGACGTGACTGAAATGACTCAACAACGCCGATGACAAATTTATATAGTGCCTGGGGGCAGCTAGGTGTCACAATGGAAAGAGCCCTGGACTTGGAATCAGGAAGACTCATGATGATGAGTTCAAATCTGGCCCCAGACACTTATTAGCTGTGTGACTCTAGGCAAGTCATTTAATCTTGTTTGCCTCAGTTTCCTCCCCTGTAAAATGAGCTAGAAGAAGGCAATGGCAAACCACGTCAGGATCTTTGTCAAAAAAACTCCCAAATAGAATCACAGAGAGTTGGACTTGACTGAATAATGCTTACAATAAAAAAACAACTCTAGAAAAAGCAAGATTGGTTTCACGATGGAGTCAGAAGCTAAACCGCAGCGAAACAAGAAGAGTAAGTCGAGGCAGCTGTTGCCAATGGTCTTCTCAAGGAATTTAGCCACGAAAAGGAGCAGATATTGCAGCTAGGTGGCGCAGTGGATAGAGCACCGGCCCTGGATTCAGGAGGACCTGAGTTCAAATCTGGCCTCAGACACTTGACACTTACTAGCTGTGTGACCTTGGGCAAGTCACTTAACCCTCATTGCCCTGCCAAAAAACAAACAAACAAACAAAAAGGAGGAGATATTGAGCAGCAACCAGGAATCCTCAAGCCAGCAATGTTTGAGGCTGGGGTATACATGAGTATGTTTTAGGAGAGCCAGGGATGGTGGAGAGGCAGTCTGCCCGAGAAGAAGAAGCATCATCCCTGTAGAGGGGTTTGCCTTGGCAAGGAGAGGACTAGCTCTGGATGAGATGGGGGGAAGGAGAAGATAGTGGCAGAAGGCATCTGGGCGTGGGGCGGCTAGGTGGCGCAGTGGATAAAGCACTGGTCATAGATTCAGGAGTACTTGAGTTCAAATCTGGCCTCAGACACTTGACACTTACTAGCTGTGTGACCCTGGGCAAGTCACTTAACCCCCATTGCCCCGCAAAAAAACAAACAAAAAAAAAGAAGGCATCTGGGCAATGGGTGATGAGGAGGGGAGAGGAGGGAAGGGGGCTCTCGGCGAATGGCCTCACTTTTTTTTCCAGTGAAATATGAGGCAAGGTTTTCACTAGCGAGGGTGAGTGGAGAGGGACCCCCAGAGATTTGAGGCAGGATAAACAAAGTTGGGCCAAGACTCTGTGGTGAAGGGGATAGTGAATCGATTAGGGGGGCATAGAAGGGCCGCTTTGCCGCAGTGAGGGCCCAGTCGGGATTATGTAACATAAACTTATAGCGGCCCTGGAGCGAGGTCTTATGATTTTCTCCAGCTTAGCTCAGCAGCAGGTGACTAGGGGCAGAGACAGCAGATGGTGAGTAATCCAAGGCTGGGGCTCGGTAGGGCAAGATCTTTGAGGGGATGAAGAGGCAGGGCCTTGAGAGATGGAAACTGTGGTTCACCAAGGGGTCAAGATGGAGAAGGGAGGAGAGGGGAGCCAGTGCAGGGGAGAAGGCCTGGGAAAGAGCCTACGGGGGGAGGGATGGGGGAGTCACAGTGAGGGTGAAGAATCGGGTTTGGGGGTATAAGACAGAGAGAGGGAGAGAGAGAGAGGGAGAGAGAGAGAGGGAGAGGGAGAGAGGGAAAGGGAGAAAGAGAGAGGGAGAGAGGGAGAGAGGAGGGGGAGAGAGAGAGAGAGAGAGGGAGAGAGAGAGGGAGAGACAGGGAAACAGGGAGAGAGAGAGAGAGAGAGAGACAGAGAGAGAGAGAGACAGGGAGACAGGGAGACAGGGAGAGAGAGAGGGAGGGAGAAAGACAAAAAGGTGGAATGACAATAGCCTGTGATCAGATCAGTTTGTGAACCTGGAAGTAGAACATTATAGGTGGTGGCTAGATCAAGGGGATGAACCTCTCTGTGTGTAACTGGGAGGGTGGTAGAGAGGTCATGAGCAATGGGCAAGCTGAGCAACTGGGTGGTTAGGGTATTTGAGAGAGTATCAATATGTCTGTTTCTCTAGTATGAGGGCAGGAGTTGGGGAGGAAAGGAAGAGGAGGGAGGCCAGGGAGAATGTCTGGAACGTCTGTAGACAAAAGCCACTAGAATCTTGATTGAGTAATAAATAGGAATTGAATGAAATTGAAAGGAGAGATTACTCAGAGATTGTGGGAGAGAGAGAGAGCCTGGAAGTGGCAATGGTGAGCAAGGAATATTTCATATCTCCACCATGGCCATTGAGAGAGAGAGACGGGGAGAGACAGAGACAGAGAGACAGAGAGACAGAGGGAGACGGAGACAGAAACAGAGAGACAGACAGAGAGACAGAGAGAGGGACAGAGAGAGAGAAGGTGTGTGTGTGTGTGTGTGTGTGTGTGTGTGTGTGTGTGTGTGTATTGTGGGGGAAGCAGAGGAATGAGTAAAAGCACCCAGGGCTAGAAAAGGTGGCTAGGGAGGCCATGGTTCAGAAGGGACCCAGGTTTCAGTGAGAGACAAAAGATGGAGGGAGTGAGAAAGGAAAAGACTGAAGATGAAATACAATTTGTTACCTATGGAACAGGTATTCCAGAGCACACAGTGAAGGGGTAGATTTAGAGTTGGGGATGGGGTTGGAGAAGGATGGGTATAGGGCAGCTAGGTGGCACAGTGGATAAAGCACTGGCCTTGGATTCAAGAGGACCTGAGTTCAAATCCAGCCTCAGACACTTGACACTTACTAGCTGTGTGACCCTGGGCAAGTCACTTAACTCTCGTTGCCCTGGAAAAAACAAAGGAAAAGGAAAAAAGAGAAAGATGGGTATAAGGGAACAGTCAGTGGGGACCAAGTATGGAGTTTCAACAATGGCAACAGGGAGTTCAGAAGTACTGATATGGGGTGTCTACGAGAGGGGAATGATAAAGCTATGAAGATCATTGAATATGAATAACATTAAAGTTTGTTAAGCATATGAATTCGGGCAGGTTATCATTGTCTATGGGGATTCAGCCTCAAGTTGTCCCAGGGTGTCAGACTGAACTGGTGTCTGTGACTGGAAAGGGAAACAGGAATGGAAAGTACCCAGACTGGGGCAAGGTAAGCTCTGGGGAAATCTAGGTGACCTCAGATTTCTCCTCTGTAAAACAAGGGGCCGGAAACACAATGTCCGCCTTTTGAGCTTTAAGCCTAATCTGTCGTCCCAGGAATCGAATTCACTTCCAGACCCTTGCTTTAACCCTAGAGATACAAAACTGAAAACCAGTACAAGGACTCCAGGGGGCAGATTCAAATCGGGGGAACATGGCAAATGTACAAATAAGTTCCAGGGACTTCTTGTTACTTCTAGGATAAAATACAGATTTGTCAGCTTAGTTACACACCAGATCTTCCAGGATCTGGTGCCCTCTTAAAAAGTAACCTCCCTAGGGGTAGTTAGGTGGCACAGTGGATAAAGCACCGGCCCTGGATTCAGGAGGATCTGAGCTCAAATGTGACCTTAGACACTTGACACTTACTAGCTGTGTGACCTTGGACAAGTCACTTAACCCTAATTGCCTCACCACCCCACCAAAAAAAAAAAGTAACCTCCCTGAGGGAATGTTTCACTTCCACATGGAGCATAAAGCCGGTCCCACCACAGATGCTTAATAAATACTTGCTGATTCCTTGATTTGCTCCTGCTTATTTTATTCTGCATGACTTCTGTTTATCTGTTCTATATTCCAGCTAAACTGGACTGTTAGAGGTCCCCCAAACTTACCCTGCCATTTCCCACCTCCATGCCTTTGCACAAAGTGTCCCCCATGTATAGAGTGTACTTGTTCCTCATTCAGACCTTTAAGACAGCCTGCCTTCCCTTAAGGTTGAACTCAGGTGCTGAATCCTCCGTGACTTTGCCACCTGAAGGTATGTCCCTCCTACTCAGATGTTCCCAGAACCTTGATTGGAACCTTTCCTTGGGTCTCATCACACTCTAAATATGTGTTTAAGGGTGGGCTTGAACTCAAAGCTAGAACGTGTTTCGTTTCTGTGTATTTCTCCCTCCCGCTCATGTTTTTGGAATTGAGAAACTGGGGGACCCTGAACTCCAGAGTTCTTTGCAGTTTGCTGGAGGCTTCTACATGGATAATGACTAAGTGTGATTTAGCTGCTGGAAATTAAACAGGAAGCTTCAAGAACTTCCTAGCTCTAAGTTAGGCAACAGCCTTGGATGGAGACCCAAGCCCTAGTGACCCCAAAATAGGGTTCAAGAAGTACAATGAAGCCAGTAGATGCTAGCTAACTGAGAATGATCTTACTCTGTGTTACAGGGAGCTCACTACCTAGAACAAAGATTTTCATCCTGGACTCAATCAATAAACAGTCCCTACTGTGTGCCAGGCATGGTGACAAGCATGAGGGCTTAGATGATCTCCTTAGAGCATCCAGGAGGAATCTTCTGCTTTCTATCCTTCCCTTACATCAATCAGAGGAAGGGAGAAACCCTAGTATTGGTGGTACTATGGAGATGTGAAAATGGGCTTTGCCAAGCAAAGATTCTGAAAGAAACAAACAACATTCCTCAAAGGGAAGGGAGTCAGGACGGGTTTTTTATTTTTCCCCATTAGTGGATGGACAGCTGTCTCAGCGCTCTCTGTTTTCTCAGAGATCCATAAAAAGCCTCCAGGCTTTAGATTAAAAGAGCATGACAGGGGCAGCTAGGTGGCACAGTGGATAGAGCACCAGCCCTGGAGTCAGGAGGACCTGAGTTCAAATCCAGCCTCAGACACTTGACACACTTACTAGCTGTGTGACCCTGGGCAAATCACTTAACCCCAATTGCCTTTTTTAAAAAAGAGCATGGCAGAACCTGTTCTTCCTATGAGGAAAAGAAATGCACTCTGCTAGGAACTCCACAACCTCTTACTCAGTGGAGACATGATGGGACCAAGGCAGTACTGGCCGGTATGTATCAAGCCAAGGTTGTGTGTCTGGCAGAAGCCACATGGCGTTTGAGACCAGTAAGGTTTACGCCCAGCTAGGGCAGTATCTCCTAAAGTCATCAGGCACTCTGCAGTGCTGCAGACATGGGTTGCGCCTCCTCTGCGTGCTAGCCTTATCTACACATGTTCCCTGGATGTGTGCTTTTTAAACGTGTACCCAGCCATACATATTCATTAAGCGCGTGTCTCTTCATACATGTTCCTTATGTGTAGCCACTCTTTTCTCTCAAGGTAGGTTTATTTGTAGAAGAATATATTCCAGGTTAATGGGTAAATATTTTATTGATTCTTTTCTTACTGTGTTACTTCATTAAATGCCTTTGCTTTTTAACTAGTTATACCCTCTGTCTGACTAGTAAAGGTAAACACGTTGGTGGGGGCTCATGAGTTGTAGTTTTTCAGTGGAGGTAGACCTGAAGAGTACCTCAAACTGAGACAACTTTGTCTGGGGGACAACTTTGCAAATTGGGGTCCCCCAGGCATCGTCCACTCATGTTTTACATATCACTGATACTGGATCATACGCTTCTTTTTTTTTTTGCAGGGCAATGGGGGTTAAGTGACTTGCCCAGGGTCACACAGCTAGTAAGTGTTATGTGTCTGAGGCCAGATTTGAACTCAGGTACTCCTGACTCTATCCACTGCGCCACCTAGCTGCCCCGATCATACACTTCTTTTTTTGTTTGTTTGTTTGTTTTGTTTTTTGTGAGGCAATGGGGATTAAGTGACTTGCCCAGGGTCACACAGCTAGTAAGTGTTAAGTGTCTGAGGCCGGATTTGAACTCAGGTCCTCCTGACTCCAGGGCCGGTGCTCTATCCACTGCGCCACCTAGCCGCCCCGATCATACACTTCTTTTTTTTTTTTTTTTTTTTTTTTTTTAGTGAGGCAATTGGGGTTAAGTGACTTGCCCAGGGTCACACAGCTAGTAAGTGTTAAGTGTCTGAGGCCGGATTTGAACTCAGGTACTCCTGACTCCAGGGCCGGTGCTCTATCCACTGCGCCATCTAGCTGCCCCCGGTCATACACTTCTTAAGAGCAAGGGTTGTGTGATTTTCCAGTATCACAAGAGTCTGAGCTGGAAGTAAGCTCAGAGGCCCTGTAGCTTAACTACCTCACTGGACAGACGAGGAAACAGAGGCCCAGGGAGGTGAAGGGAATTCCTCTCGGTCATGAAGATCTTGTATCTCTATCTCAGGACAGGGCCTTGGACATAACAGGAAGAGAACTGGGCTTAGCATCAGGGATGGCTGGAGGACAGAGGTAGCCAGTCCTGGGCCTGAGATTCAGAAGGCTGGACTTCAAGCACCTGGCTTTTCCACCAGCCAACACTTGTCCTCTCTAAGTCTCAGTTTCCTCATATGAAAAATGGGGCTGATTTTTTCACTCTTCCACTTGCAGGGTTGTCTGGAGGGAAGGACTTTATAAAGTGCTAAGCACTGTGGAAGTAGTTATTATTATTATCCTTACTATCGCAACCTCTTACAGCTGCAGGAAGGCAGGGCCGGGCCTGTCTGTCCTGGGAACACGAGGAGGGGTGCCCCTTGGGTCCCCATTAAGACTTGGGCTCTGAGCGGGGGATTGCCAAGCACAGAAAAATGACTCATTTTTTCCTTCCTCAGTTTCAAAGGTGAATGATGTGTGGCTGGGGGATAGGGGCGGCTCACCTCCACCCCAGCCCTGAAGCCTCCCACCTCCCCCAGCACCCGCCTTTGGAGAGGGCTGGCAGCAGGAGCTCAGTCGCTTCTTCTCCTCCATCTTTGAGAAATCATTTCAAGTCAAGCTCACATGATACTGTTCCTCCCCCATCTTGCATAGGTGCCATGCTGGGGAATGGCCGAAGCTGGGCCTTTGAGTCTTTGTAGGGGCTGAGCCACCAACACAAAGAGGGACAAGGGCAGCCAGGCCTGGAGTCAGGAAGACTCAACCTCTTGAGTTCCCATACAGTCTCAGACACTTCCTAGCTGTGTGAACCTGAGCAAGTCCCTTAACCTGCTTGCCTCAGTTTCCTCATCTGTAAAACAGGCTAGAGAAGGAAATGGCAAACCACTGCGGTATCTCTGCCAAGAAAACCCAAATGGGGTCACAAAAGGTGCCTCACTTCCCGGCCCTCCATGACTGCTCCTGGGGCGCCCAGAGTCGGCTCTGTTTGATGCTGAGTCAGACCATCTTCCATGTATGACCTCCCCGGGCATTTCCCAAGCAGCACAGAACCCTGGCCTTCATGAGACCCACAAACCCACTGGATCCAAGCTTTTGTCCTCAGCCCACACGGAGAGTGAGGAATTGGAGTTTACTGAGCTGTACAAGGAGCCCAGCCCCTGGGGACAGCATCCACTGGCCTTCCCCATTCCCGGATGACCAGGAGGCAGGCAGCACAGCACTGTGGAAAGATCAATTGTTCTAGAGTCCCGGGTTCTAGGTTCAAATCTGAGCTTTGCCGCTTATTCCCTGGCTAATTCCAGGGCTCGGTTTCCCCACTGGCAAAACAGAAAGGTGGACCAAATGGGGTGGGGTTGGTAGCGGTGCCCTTTGCCACCCAGGATGATGGGAGGAAGACACTGTAAATAGGGAGGAAGTGGAAGGGAGGGCTCTGAGCCGTGTGAGAGTCACCTGCCTCCAGGAGGCAGGCTCAGCCTCTGCTCCACTATCGGCCCCAGTGCCTTTCTTTCCCCTTTGGCCTCCTGGTTTTACCCGCCCTTCTTTCAGCCTCGTTCTCTGTTCTGCCTTGGAGCTCTTCCCGTCTGGGCCTGGGCCTACTCCCCCAGACTCGCTGAGGGCCAGCACTGCAGAGCCAGGGTCCCTCAGAGGACTCCCCTCGAGGGCCCCCCAGCCTTTGGTCAGGGAGCTCCAGGGAGGACCAGCCATGCCCCACAGCTCCTGGCTCTGCCCTCTGGGATGGAGTAGAGAAGTCTAATCCACCTCCCTGTGTCCCTCACCATGGCACCTCAGTTACATGAAGGCAGCGTTCTTACCTCCAGCCTAAACGAGATGTTTAGCTCCTTCTCATCAGCGAGCCTTTATTAAACACCTACTGTGTGCCAGACACTGCCAAGCCCCGGGGATACAAAAAGGTGGAAGGGAACAAAAGACAGCCCTTGGTCTTTAATAAGGGAGACAACATGCAAGCGACTATGACTTAACAAGGTTAAATCACAAAGATAGATATGCACGTACATACATGGCTATCGATGGAGATATAAAAAATTGGGCATAATCAACAGATGAGAAAGCACTAGTGTTAAGAGGGATCAGGGGGCAGCTAGGGGGCGCAGTGGATAGAGCACCAGCCCTGGAGTCAGGAGTACCTGAGTTCAAATCCGGCCTCAGACACTTAACACTTACTAGCTGTGTGACCCTGGGCAAGTCACTTAACCCCAATTGCCTCACTAAAAAAAAAAACAAAAAACCAAGAGGGATCAGGAAAGGCTTCTCGTGGAGGGTAGGATTTTAGTAGCTGGCACATGAAGGAAACCAAGGGAGCCAGAAGTGGGGAGAGTATTCCGGGCAGAGGGCACAGCCGGTGCAAAGGCTTGGTGTCGGGAGATGGGGGTTGAGTGGGAAGGACAACCAGGAGGCCAGAGTCACTAGATCAGTCACAGAGCACATGGAGAGGGAGGCATAAGAAGCCTAGAGAGGTGGGAGGGAGGCAGATTGTGAGGGGCTTTAAAGGTCTAACAGGGGATTCTATTGGCTCCTGAAGGGAATGGGGCGCATCCAGGGAGATGTCCCAAGATCGGACCTGGGCTATAGGAAGGTCACTTTACAGCCCAATGGACTGAAGGGGAGAAAGACCATAGGCAGGATCTCCTGACTCTTCCCCCTTGTCTATGGCCTTCCTTAAGATGTGGTGCCTAGGGGGCAGCTAGATGGCACAGCAGATAAGGCACTGGCCCTGGATTCAGGAGGACCTGAGTTCAAATCTGGCCTCAGACACTTGACACTTGCTAGCTGTGTGACCCTGGGCAAGTCACTTAACCTTCATTGCCCCACCAAAAAAAAAAGAGAGAGAAAGAAAGATATGATGCCTATATGCCCAAAGAGCTATGGACCTGTGCATGCCCTTTGATGCAGCAACACCACTGCTGGGTTTGTGTTCCAAAGACATCCCCCAAAAGAGAAAAAGACTTATTTGTACAAAAATATTTCTAGCAGCTCTTTTTGTGGTGGCTAAGAATTGGAAATCAAGGGAATGCCCATCAGTTGAGGAATGCCTAAATAAGCTGTGGTTTATGATGGTGATGGAATATTATTGTGCTCTAAGAAATGACAAGCGAGATGACTTCAGAAAGGCCTGGAAAGACTTGTGTGAACCGATGTATAGTGAAGTGAGCAGAACCAAGAGAACATTGTGCACAGTGACAGCAATATTGTTTGATGAAGAATTGTAAATGACTTAACTATTCCCAACAATACAACGATTCAAGACAATCCCAAAAGAATATTTTTTGGGAGGTGGGGCAACAGGGGGTTAAGTGACTTGCCCAAGATCACCCAGCTAGTAAGTGTCAAGTGTCTGAGGCCAGATTTGAACTCAGGTCTTCCTGAATTCAAGGCCAGTGCTTTATCTACTACACCACCTAGCTGCCCCCCCAAAAGAGTATCGATGAAGCATACTATCCCCCTCCAAAGACAGAACTGATATTGATGGAACACAGACTGAAGGAGGCTGTTTTTCACTTTCTTTCATTTTTTATTCAAGTTTTCTTGTACAAAATGATAAATATGGTCATGTTTTACATAATTGTACATGTATAACCTGTATCTGATTGCTTATTGCCTCAGGGAGAGGGGAGGGGAGGGTGGGAAGGAGGGATAAAATTTGGAACCAAAAACTACAAATAAAAATGTTTATTATTAGAAAAAAATGTGGTGCCTAGAACTGAGCACAGAGCGTATTATAGTCAATTCATATTGAGTCTGCAATCCATTAAACACCCCAAACCTTTTCTAGCTGAAAAGTCATTTAGCCATTCCTCCCCTATCCTATTGTTTGTTTCTTTGGGGGGGGGGGCAATGAGGGTTAAGTGACTTGTGCATGGTCACATGGCTAGTGTCAAGTGTCTGAGGTTGGATTTGAACTCAGGTGCTCCTGAATCCAGGGCCAGTGCTCTATCCACTGTGCCACCTAGCTGCCCCTATCCTATTGTTTCTTATACATGACATGCCATCTCCAGTCACCATATCTTTGCACAGGCTATCTCCCCTGCCAGGAACACACTCCCTCCTTACCTCCTGGTCAAAGCTCTAGCTTCCTTCAAAGATCAGTTCAGGCAGCCTACCCTGCACTCTCCAGCTGCAAGCCCCTTCTCCCCAGAAGTTACTTTGTATTTAGCTTTCTGTATATACGTTGCTTCCCCCCCTCGCCCTCCGCCGCATATAAGCTCCCCTTTCCATTTTGGCTTTGAGCTAGACTGCTGTCTGGCTCACTGCGGTTGCTTAAGAAATGCTTGGGGGTTGGGGCAGCTAGGTCGCGCAGTGAATAAAGCATGGACCCTGGATTCAGGAAGACCTGAGTTCAAATTCGGCCTCAGACACTTGACACTTACTAGCTGTGTGACCTTGGGCAAGTCACTTAATCCCTGTTGCCCTGCCCCACCCCCAAAAAAGAAATGCTTGGGGAGTGGGGAACGAGGGTGTAGCTCTTGGGAAGTTGATTTTTTGACCCCAAGTGTCAAAGTTTCCATTTGCTCACACCCACCCACTCTGCTCAGCTCAACCATAGCCTGGCCAAGGCTTTTCAGGTCCTGCCTCTGATCCTGGGGTCTCAGCATCCCCAGCCAGTCTGGTGTCATCTGTAAAGCTGACAAATGCCACTTGTGTCTTCATTCCACTCTGATAAAAGTCCTGAAGGACTCAAGCCAGAAGATCCAGCTCAGGCATCACCTCTGGCTTCTACAAACATTTCTGAGCTCCTAATGTGTGCAGAGCCCTGGGGCTGAGCACCGAAGACCCCCAGGCTTGGAGAAGGTGAAGTCACTGCCCATAGGAAGCCAAGGGTCTGGGAGGACACTAAGACACCTTTTCTGCCATGTTCCAGGGGCCTTCCCCTGGTCCCTAGGGGACCAGACATCCTCATCTGGGAGGAGAATCGTGGATAGATTGTCAGGTCTGGAAAGTTCAATCCCATTATTTTTCAGCAGAGGTGAACTGAGACCCCAAGGGTGGAATTTGAATCTCCATCTTCTTGTCTTCAACCCGGGACTCCAAATCCCCCCAACCTCCCTGTAGACAGAGTCAGCTCACAGAGGTCAAACAGGCCTTGAAGGCAGGCGAGGCTCTGGTTAGGGGGACATGGGCGGGAGGAGAGGAGCTAGAGCCTAATGAGGTAAGGGGAGCTGGGTGGGGCGGGGACCTCAAATGCCAGGTCTGGGAGTCCCTGAGGGTTGTGGGTCACTGCTGAGATCACAGTTTGCTGGGGAGGAAGCCTGGGGCAGAGCAGGGCAGGACAGGGTGGAGGGAGAGATACCAAAGCCACCTGGGCCTTCTCAGCCTGGCCTGGGCTGCCACAGGGGGCTTGTCCCGGGGGAGCCGCCCTGATTTCCTACACATGCCTTTGAAAGGGATCACGTTCCAGGCCTTTGCACAGGGATTATTCCCAGCCCCAAGGACCCACTGGGGCTCTGCAGCTCAAAGCCAGCTCTCAGTTTGATGGATGGGCTCCTCCGGGCCAGCCTGCCTGTGGGGAGGGGGAGGGCTCTCAGGGAGGCAGGGGACACAGAGGGACAGCACCACCCAGCGGGCAGTGGCCTCAGCGGGCTCAGTCGCTGGAGCCCCAGGGAGAGAGCCAGAGGGAGAATGACCTGACAGGAGCTCATCCCTCCCAGCATCCCTCCAACGTTCCTGACTCAGCTCCTCTTTTGAGGGAGAAAGAATGTATCACCCAGGACCCTAGAGTCCTGACCAGAAATGAACCTCTTTTTACAGATAAACAACTGATGGCCAGAGGTTAATGACTTGCCCAAGGCCTCACAGGTAGTAAATAGTCAAGTAAGGATTCAGCCTCAAGTCCTGAGACTCCAAGAGTCCCAGAGCTCTTTCCATTGAACTATACTACCTCACCTCCTGACTTCAGGTTAGGAGAAAACTAGCTTTGAGCCCCACCTTTGCCATTGACTGGCTCTGTGCCCCTGGAAGTCTCAATTTCTTCATCTGTAAAATAGGAGGGATACAGGGTTGTTGTGACACTCAAATGAGACAAAAACCCTTTGCAAACCTCACAGTGCTTTGTGACTGTGAGGCAGAGAGGCCACAAGCCACGGGGGATGGGGGAGAGAGGGAGGGAGAGAGAGAGAGAGAGAGAGAGAGAGAGAGAGAGAGAGAGAGAGAGAGCGAGAGAGAGAGAGAGCGAGAGAGAGAGAGAGAGAGAGAGAGAGAGCGAGCAACTGGAAGATCTATGTTCAAATCCGGCCTCTTCCAGGAATGCTGTGTGACCCTAGGAAAATCACTTAACCGCTCTGAGCCTTAGGCAGCTAAGACTATAAGTTAAACAGAGGTGGCCATCTTCACTGGTGGAGTAAAGTCTCAGAGGCAAATCATGGAAACTGAGGATCTGAAGTGAAGGGACTTGCCAAGTTCACACAGCAAGTGGCAGAGGTGCGATTTAAGCTCAATTCCTGGGGTTCTCGCCACTGCACTTCACTGCCTCCTTCATGTCATTTTTTTTAGTGTGGCAATTGGGGTTAAGTGACTTGCCCAGGGTCACACAGCTAGTGTTAAGTGTCTGAGGTCAGATTTGAACTCAGGTCCTCCTGACTCCAGGGCTGGTGCTCTATCCACTGTGCCACCTAGCTGCCCCTCCTTCATGTCTTTTTGCCTCAGTTCCCCAAGCATTTCTTAAGCAAGATAAGGTCAAAGCTCACCTCTCAGAACCTGTGGTTCTCCCCTGGACTATAGATGGCAGATAACCGATGATTTCCCTTGGTCACTAAGGCACATCGGAGCCATTCAAAGGCCCCACCAGCTTCCAGGAGAGGAGGCAGCCGAGTGTGACTGGGGCCCCCTCAGGCCACCTCGTGTCCTCACGTTGCCCCCTGCTCCCCTCCCATAGCCAGAAAGACACCAGGTTTGGAGGCAGAGGAGCCGGGTTTGAGCCAAAATCCCTTGGGGGGGCACCACTTGTCTGGCCAGCTTCATGCCAGCCTGTACTTCCCACCAGGTGCTCTGGCTTCTGATTGGTCAGAGCTCCCCTCCTCTAGCCCCATCCACATCCAATGTCTTTGACAATCCCGAAGCCTCCCAGGCCTTGCTCACCCCGGGGTCCTTGCCATCTCTGGCTCTGAGGATAGTCTGAGTGCTTCCATTCCTAGAGGGGGCAGGTCATCCAATGGTCCTGTAGCCCCACTCCACTCACACAGCTTCTCTGGCCACAGTCCCCCAAGAGCTGTCTCTGCCCAGCCCAGAT
Organism: Dromiciops gliroides; assembly: GCF_019393635.1. Lineage (NCBI taxonomy): Eukaryota > Metazoa > Chordata > Mammalia > Microbiotheria > Microbiotheriidae > Dromiciops > Dromiciops gliroides. The sequence goes on from NC_057861.1 coordinate 5,539,427, forward strand.
GCATACTAGCTGGGTGACCCTGGGCAAGTCACTTCACCTGTCTGCCTCAGTTACCTCCTCTGTTAAATGAGATGGAAAAGGAAATGACAAACCACTCCAGTATCTCTGCCAAGAAAACCCCCAATGGGGTCACAGAGAGTCAGACACGATAGAACAGCAAAGTCTCCGCCCCTCAACACAAGGCTCAGAATTAGGAGTGCTTCTTCACTGGTTCACTTCTATCTTCATATCCCCAGTGCTTGGCATACAGAAGGCACTTAATAAATGTTTATTGACTGGTTCACTGCCCTTTGCCGGTAGTGTGACCTCTCCTGTCTTCGGGCCTCAGTTTCCTCCTCTGTAAGATGAGGAGCCAGACTACATTAGTTTTAAATGCTCTAGAAGTTGCGAGTCTTCTGTTCTCTTGGATGGGAGAGAGGATGCTGAGGTTCGAGTTTTTCCTCTCGACCATCCCCCCTGGGGCTGCCCTAGCACCTCCCACCGCTGCCAGGCCTTCCGAGTCCCACAGTGGGCTGGGGATCAAGATTCTGAAACATTTGTTTTAGGTCTTAAAATATCAAGTTCCCCAGGCCTGTGGGTGTTTGCCTAGCCAGGCCCTGGCTAAGCAGGGACAAGTTTGTGCTCTGGGGTGGATGAACTGAGCCCCCCTCCCCCTCCCCCAGATAAAGACACATTCCCAAGGAAGACAAGTTTATGACATTATCCCAAACAACTGGTGCAGGCTGCAGACGGTGGGCAACCCAGCCATGATTCCGTGGGATCTCAGCATCTCTGGATTGTAGGGGACCTCAGAGGGCATCTGATCTAACCTGTGCCCCTCATGGGTGCTCAACCAACTTCTGCTTGAAGACTGCCAGTGATGGGGAGCTCACTACCTCACCTGAGGTAACCCACTCCACACTATTCATGCATCCCAAGATTAGCTACTGACTCCTGTGGAGCTTGAAGTCCACTTAAATCCTCAGATCTTCTTCAGATGCTGTCTGGCTATGTGTCCCCCATCTGGGATATCTGAAATTGATTTTTTAAACCCGAGTCTAAGACTTTCCATTTAGCTCCATAGGTCTCCTGAAGCCAACAAAAGCCGGAGGGCCCCTAGTCAGGCATATTGTGTGTGTGTGTGTAGGGGGGGATCCTGGTTTGAGTGTGGTTTGGACCCAGCGGTGTCTGGTCCTTCCACAGCGCTGAGGCTTGGCACTCTATGGGTCCTGGGAGCTCTGGGCGACCCTGCCTTCCCCCAGCCAGTCTGGGGAGCAGACCTGTAGCCCGGGGCCCCTAGGAGCTGTGGGCTTTTCAGCCTTTGCAAAAGCCCCTAGGCGGGAATTGGAGATGAGAGGGACTGAACAGGTGGCCCCCAGCCCCCACCCGGCCTCCTCCTGACTAATGGTTTCTCAGGCCCTGTCTCCCATTCCCTCCTGGCCGCTGTTCCCAAGCCTCCCCCACCCCCACCCGCAGTGCTTCCCATCTCTCTCCCACCAGCAGCCCCCAGCCCAGCAGCCTCTCAGTTTCCACTGAGACACAGGCTTTGAAATGTGAATGGATGAGTCTGCGAGTGAGTGTGGGCAGCTTGGCCAGTGGCGGGGGGGGGGGGGGGGGGGGGGGGGGGGGCAGTGCTCCATCAGCCTCAGGCTGCAGGCCCTGGAAGCCCATCCCTCTTACCCACCTCCCCCTGCTCTGGGCCACCCAGGCTGCCCTCAAGACAGAGGCCCAGAGAGGGTGAGACACTAGCCCCGAGTCACCCAGTGAATTGGGGCCCATGAGCCCTGGGCTCCCTTCCCTGTTGGCTCAGGCCCAGAGACCATCACCACAACTATGACAATAGATGATGTGGGCAGATTTGCACCATGTCCATGTGATCCTCCCAGCAACCCTGTGAGAAAAGCTGGATGCCTTCTGCTGTCCCCCTTTCATGGACAATGAGCCTAATGGTTAGAATGTTCAGTGACTTGCCCAGGATCACCCAGCTAGGAAGTGTTTCAGGCAGGATTTGAACCCAGGTCCACGGCACAGTGGGTAGAACTCTGGATATGTGGTCAGAGGTCAAAGCCTGCTTCTGGTACAGGCTGCATGGCCTTGGACAAGTCCCTTCCCTTTTCTGACTCTAATTTCTGCCTCTATAATATAGGAATAATGATCTATATCACACCTGCCTAGTCTGGAGGCTGATGGACTCCAGTGAGATTATGAACTGAAAATGCTTTAAAACCTTTAAAGGATCCTGAGTCTCAGCTCCCTCCCCCTCATCCACGCACCCCAAGGACTCAAAACGTTGGAGGGAAGAGCCCACGGTGCAGTAAGAAGCACTGGAGATCAGAAGGCCTGGCTTCCAGTCCCAGCTATCTGCCACCTACCGGCTTTGTGAACCTGGGCAAGTCCTTTCCCTTCCCTGGGCCTCAACTTCCTTCTCTGTAAAACGAGAGACTGGACTCGATGATCTTTTAGGCCCTTCCCAGCTCTGGCATTCCCTGTTCTTTTTCATGCTAGAATTTAGTTAAATATTTTTAGCACATCAATCAGCAAACGTCTTTTTAAAATCTGACTGAGTCCCTCTTTTTATTAATATATTTTTCCAATTATGTGTAAAAACAAGTTTTAACATTCATTTTTTAAAATTTCAAGTTCCAAATTCTCTCCCTTCCTTCCTCCCTCCCCCCCCCATTGAGAAGGCAAGCAATTTGATGTAAGTTATACATGTGCATTCATGTAAAGCATATTTCCATACTAGTCATGTTGTGAAAGAAAACACAGACCAAAAGAAAAGTGTGCTTCAATCTGCATTCAGTCTCCATCAGTTCTTTCTTTGGAGGTGGAGAGCATTTTTCAATCTAGAATTGTCTTGGATCATTGTTTTGCTGAAAAGAGCTAAGTCATTCACAGTTGATCATTGTATAGTACTGCTGTTGTTTGGCACCATGTTCTCCTGGTTCTGCTCACTTCACTCAGCATCAGTTCATGTAAGTCTTTCCAGATTTTTCTGAAATCATCCTACTTGTCATTTCTTATAGCACAGTAGTATTCCATCACAATAATATGCCACGACTTGTTCAGCCTTTCCCCAATTAATGGGCATCCCCTCAGTTTCCTGTTCTTTGCCACCTCAAAAAGAGCTGCTATAAATATTTTTGTACATATGCGTCCCTTTCTTTGTTCTTTGATCTCTTTGGTATATAGACGTAAAGGGTATCCACAGTTTTATAGCCCTTTGGGCATAGTTCCAAATTGCTCTCCAGAATGGTTAGATAAATTCACAATTTCACAAACAGTGCATTAGTGTCCCAGTTTTCCCACGTCCCCTCCAACATTTGTCATTTTCCTTTTCTGTCATATTAACCAATCTATAGGTGGGGGGTGGTACCTTAGAGTTGTTTTGATTTGCATTTCTCTAATCAATAGTTATTAAGAGCATTTTTTAATATGGCTATAGATTTGATTTCTTCAACTGAAAACTACCTGTTCATATCCTCAATTGGGGAATAACTTGAATTCTTTTAAATTTGACTCCATTCTCTATATATTTGATAAATGAGGCCTTTATCAGAGAAATTTGATGTAATTTTTTTCAGTTAGGATTACTATGCATTTCCCTCCATCCAATCCCCCCTGTTTCTCTCTCTCTCTCTCTCTCTCTCTCTCTCTCTCTCTCTCTCTCTCTCTCTCTCTCTCTCTCTTTCTCTCTCTCTCTCTCTCTCACACACACACACACACACACACTCACACTTATACGCTCTCTCTCCTTTCACTCTGTCTCTCCCCAAAAGTATTTTGCTTATGACCCTTGTCTCCCCCAATCTGCCCTGACTTCTCTCAGCGCCCCCCCCATTCTTATCCCCTTCCCTCCTACTTTTCTATAGGATAAGATATATTTCAATACCCAATTGAGTGTGTATGTTATTCCTTCTTTGAGCCAATTCTAATAGCAGTAAGGTTTAAGCAATTACTGCCCCATTTTCCCCTCTGTAAAAGCTCTTTTGCACCTCTTTTATGTGAATTTATCCCATTCTACCTCCCCATTCCCCCTTCTTCCAGTACATCCCTTTCTCGCCTTTTAATTTAATTTTTTTATATCATTCCATCATGGTCAACTCACATCTGTGCCCACTGCGAATACTCTATAAACACTCTTTCTAACTGCCCTAATACTTAGGAGTTACAAGTATCATCTTCCCATATAGGAATGTAAACAGTTTAACCTTAGTGAATCCCCTGTGATTTCTCCTTCCTGTTTAACTTTTTATGCTTCTCTCCAGTCTTGTATTTGAAAGTTAAATTTTCTATTAATCTCTGATCTTTTCATGAGGAATTCTTGAAAGTCCTCTATTTCATTAAATACCGATTTCTTTCCCTGAAGAATTATACTCAGTTTTGATGGCTAGCTAATTCTTGGTTATAACCCTAGCTCCCTTGCCCTCTGTAATATCATACGATCCTTTAATGTACGAGCCACTAAATCTTTTGTGATCCTGACTGTGGCTCCATGATATGTAAATTGTTTCCTTCCAGCTGTTTGCAATATTTTCTTGATCTGGGAGCTCTGGAATTTAGTTATAATATTCCTGGAAATTTTCATTTTGGGATCTTTTTCAGGAGGTAATCAGTGGATTCTTTCAGTTTCTATTTTACCCTCTGGTTCTAGGAAAGAAGGCCCATCTTCCTTAGTAATTTCTTGAAATGTAATGTCTAGGTTTTTGGTTTTGGGGGGTTTTCTTTTGGTCATGGCTCTCAAAAAGTCCAATAATTCTGAAACTATCTCTCTTGTCTCTATTTTCCAGGTCAGGTTTTTTTCCAATGAAAATTTCACGTTTTCTTCTATTTTTTATATACTTTTGATTTTATTTTATTGTTCCTTGATCTCTCATGGAAGCATTAGTTTCCACTTGCCTGATTTTGCTTTTTAAGGAGTTCTCTTCATTAAATTTTTGTACATATTTTTCCATTTGGTCAATTCTGCTTTTTATGGGGTTCTTCTCTTCAGTGGATTTGTGTGTCTCATTTATTATTTACCCTTTTCTGTTTTTTAAGGTGTTATTTATTCTTAAGAATTTTTATGTGCCACCTTTACCAAGATGCTGGCTTTTTCCATGATTTTTTTTTACATCATTCTCATTTCTTTTCTCAATGTTACCCTACCTCTCTTATTTTATTTTTAAACTTCTTTTTGAGCTCTCTCGGGAATTCTTTTGGGGGCCTTAGACTAATTCACACTCTTCTTTAAGGTTCTGCACATAACTGTTTGACATTGTTGTCTTCTGAATTTGTGTCTCTGCCACTATAGTAATTTTTTGTACTCAGGTTTTTGTTGTTGTCGCTTGCTTATTTTCCCAGCCTATTTCTTAATTTTCAACTTTATGTTAACGTTTGGCTCTGCTCCAGGGGTGGCGGGGGCACTGTCTCAAGCTTCAGGTTTTTTGTGCTGCTATTTTCACAGTTAGTAAAAAAAGTTCTTAGCAGTCAGAGTTGACCCAAACTCCAAGTGGTGGAGAGTTCCACCCTGGAGGCGTTCAAGTGAAGGCTGGATGATAACTTACTGGAGATATTGTTGAAAGGACTTCTGTTCATGTTAGGACGGACGAGAGGGCCTCAGTGTCCCTTGGAACTCTGACGTTCTCTGGTTCTTTAAATATCCTGACTTTCAGCCTGGCTCACACCCTGTCTCCAGTCTCAAACCCCAGCTCAGCTGGTTTGGCATCTCTGAATTCACACCCATCAAACTTTGCTCTTTGGCTCAGCCCTTGACCTTTTGGGTAACAGGAGGATGGTTTCTGACTTGGCTGAGGGGAGGAGGCGGAATGGAGGGGAGCACAGAGATGCTATATTGGGAAGGAGGGATTGTGGAAGACAGGGTCACTGGTTATATAGTGGGGAGGACCTATTTGGGGTAAAGTCAGAGGGTTAGGGTTCACCTCCCAGGTTTGCTGCCTACTGCCTGTGTGACCTTAGGCAAGTCCTTCCCATCTTTGAACTCAGTTTCCTGTTCTGTGAAATGAAGGGGTTGGGGCAGATGAGCTCTCAGGTCTGCTCCATCCCCCAGGATTTCAGTCTGATGGAAGCCCCAGGGGGCAGCCCCAGGCCAGGCAGCCCTACATGTGGCAGAGCCTGAGAGGAGGTTGGGGGGGGGACCAGCTGCCCTCTGGATGCCCCCAGATGTTTGGAGAAGAAGGGACCTTTAGCAGAGCTCTTGTTCTGCTTGGAAGGGTGTGAAAGGGGCCGTTTTTATAGGCGTTAAAATACAATAAAATGGGTTTAAGGGGCCATGGAAACCTTACAGCTGTTTATTCAGTGAATTCTTCCCTGCCTTAGACACGGGGACCCTTGTTAGTGTGGGGCTGCCGGAGCAAACACAGCAGCAGTGTCTGGGTCCCCTCTGTGGCTCCTTGGGGTCCCAGTCCAGGACTCTGGAAACTCAAAGTCATAAACAGCAGGAGATGGGAGGCACTTCCATCAGAGGAGCACAAACAGTGGGAGCTGGGAATATCAGAACGGGAAAGACACTTTGGAGGCCATGGAAGCAGAGATGTGGGACTAGAAGGTACCTTAGGACCATCTAATCCGGTCACCCTCCCTTTACAGGGGAGGAAACTGAGGCCCAGAGATGGGCAGGGAATTGCCCAAGGCCACACAGGTGAGCAGTGCTAAGATTTCACAGAACGTTCCCTCTGTGCTTCACTGGTAGGGGAAGTCTCATGCCTTCACCAACTGTTCTCCATCCCCTGAGCACCTTTGGAGCTGCTCACGCCCCAATCTGCACCCACCTTCGCTGGGCTGGGCTGGCCCTCCAGACAGCACACAGCCAGTGGCCCTGCTCCGGGAGCCAGCCTTGCTCAATTGGTCTTGCCAGAGCTCAGCCTCTGAAGGGGCATTGCCTTTGAGAACCCTTCCGCAGGCGCTGTGACTAAACATGGGAGGGAGCATCAAAGGAAGTCACATGTGGACCATCCAGGGCTCAAGCAGTTCTGTACCCCCAGCTGCAAAGGAGAAAATCAGCCTGGTGGAACAGCAAGTGTTATTGTTATTTGGCCTTCATTTTTGAAGAGGACTGGTGAAGTCTTGACTTGAGGTGGCCTGGGAGGTGGCCTGTTGGACTCTCACTTTTGTCCGGGGAAGGCAAGCAATCAAAAGGCTCAAAAGTGAAACTATTCCCTGCCCTCAGGAAGCTTGCATTGGGGGAGAGGGGAGGGAGGGAAGGAGGGATAAGATTTGGAACTCAAAACTTTAAATAAAAATGTTATTTAAAAGAAAAAGCTTACATTTTATGTTCTGCAGGGTTGTTGTGACCACCAGAATGAGATAATATATGTAAGGATTTTGCTAACTATATAAATGCTAGTTATCTCTATTATTACTGGGGAGTTGTGTGTGTGTGTGTATACACAGAGAAAGAGACAGAGATGAATTCAATCAATCAATCAATCAATCACAAATCATTTATTAAGCAGGAGGCAGTTAGGTGGGTCATTGGATAGAGCAGCCAGCCTGGAGTCAAGGAAGTCTCATCTTCCTGAGTTCAAATCCTGTCTCAGATGTGTACTAGCTGTGTGAGCCTGGGCAAGTCATTTAACCTCTGTTCATCTTAATTCCCTGGAGAAGGAAATGAGTCAAACTACTCCAGTATCTTTGCCAAGAAAACCTCATGGACAGTGTGGTCTAGAGGCTGGCGATACAAAGACAAAAGTGATCGCGCTCCTGCCCCCCAGAAGCTTACATTTTAACAGGGGACACAACGTGCACATATGCAGACTTTGGGGACACTCTGTATTTTGTATCATCTGAGCAACAAATCAACAAGCACTTAGTGAGCACCTTCTGTTCAGTCCTTTTTCAGTCTTGTCTGACTCTTCGTGGCCCCATTTGGGGTTTTCTTGACAAAGATGCTGGTTTGCACTTCCTTCTCCAGCTCATTTTACAGAGGAGGAAACTGAGGCAAACAGGGTGAAGTGACTTGTCCAGGGTTACACAGTTCTGAAGTGTCTGAGGCCAGATTTGAACCCAGAATGATGAGTCTTTCTGATGCCAGGCCTGGAGCTCTGTGCACTGTGGCTCCACCAGCTGCCTGGCACCTACTCCGTGTCAAGCACTGGGCTAGCTGACTGTGTCAATTCACTGCCCTGCACCTCAGTTTTCATACCTGTATAAGGAGGGTACAACAAGCGTAACACCAACAACTCAAAACTGCACAGAGCTTTAGGTCTCTAAAGGGTGAAGGGTTGCTCTCACCTTCGAGGCGCGAGAGGACAAATTCAGCCCTTAGTGATGTATGTGTTCTAGGTTACAGTGATATAGATGTGACACACACACACACATATGTTAGCCTGGGGATCCACCCACTCTCCTTCACCCTCTCATATTTGCAGGATGCCCATTGTCCCGGGCTGAGGGTGGGAGGGATGCAGGCAGAGATGTCAGGGAAAGAAGAGACCCCCAAAGAGACAGCCATTGTCTGGAGGTTTGGGAACATTTGGGGGGTAGCGGGACTTTTTGTCTTCCACTTTCTCCCCAGATGTTCTGACATCTTGTTTTATGTGGCTCTGGTGGATGGATTGTGCTTGTAACAGAGAGGGATTCAGAAATACAAGCTCGGCATGTCGATGCTAGAACATAGGATGTGAGGGTTGGGAAGACCCCTTAGAATGTCAGGGCTGGGAGGAACCTTAGAACAGGGGATATCAGGGCTGGGAGGAGCCTTAGAACAGGGGATGTCAGAGATGGGAGGGGGCTTAGAACAGGGGATGTCAGAGCTGGGAGGAGCCTTAGAACAGGGGATGTCAGAGATGGGAGGGGGCTTAGAACAGGGGATGTCAGAGCTGGGAGGAGCCTTAGAACAGGGGATATCAGGGCTGGGAGGAGCCTTAGAACAGGGGATGTCAGAGATGGGAGGAGGCTTAGAACAGGGGATGTCAGAGCTGGGAGGAGCCTTAGAACAGGGGATGTCAGAGATGGGAGGGGGCTTAGAACAGGGGATGTCAGAGCTGGGAGGAGCCTTAGAACAGGGGATGTCAGAGCTGGGAGGGGTCTTAGAACAGGGGATGTCAGAGCTGGGAGGGGTCTTAGAACAGGGAATTCCCCTCCCAGGGTTCTGTTCTCCTGTACATGCTCAGGCTGAGGTGCTGGCTCCCAGGAAGACCCAGATCTGAGAGCGTGGCTGAATAGCCCCACTGTCCTCCCCTACTTCTCTTGCCCCTCTCCCCTGAGCCTGGTGTCCCCTGACTTCCCCGCCACCAGCACCAAACCATGCCCGCCTGCACGGAGCCACCCCCCTTTCCAGCTTCCCTTTCCTATTATCTTTCCCATTAGAATGTAAGCTCCTTGAGGCTTTACCTGCAGGTATTTGTTTTTCGGTGCATAGCACAGTAACTAGAACACAGTAAATGCTTGATAAATGCTTCCTTCTCATCCCCATGAGAACTCAGCAGCTGCAGGGAGAAGGTGGCCCCCAAAATCGGAAGAAATAGAAAGACTCTAAAGAGACAGCAGTGCCTGGAGGAAGCTTATGCCAATCTCCAGAGGTGGGAAATGAATCTGAGGCCAGGCCAGTGATTGTTCAGCTGGGCTGAAGCTGAGAGCAGTGCAGAACAAAGTAGGACAGTAGGTGGGAGCCAGCTTATAGAGGGCTGTAGGTGCCAAGCTGCCAGAGATGGAGGAGGAAGCAAGGACAGCGTGAGATCTCTGAGGCCAGGGAGCCCAGAGAGCCCAGGGCATCCAGGGAGCCCTTGGAGCCCAGGGCTGTGTCCAAAGCCAAGAGAGGCCTGAGAAGAGGACTTTGGACTCCATGATCAGGAGGGCCCTGTGTCTGAGGCTGTCTGGGCTCAGCTGGGCCAGGCCAGCCAGACCAGAAACAAGAGGCCCATGGGCCCAAGGCTCTGCCATGGGAACAAGGAGACAAAATCCTTTCCCACTGCCCAGGACAACGGTGGACTTTTCTTTCTTTTTCTTTCTTTCTTTTTTTTTTTTTTTTTTGGTCTCCTTGGATCCCTGAGAAAATTGACATGGTTCAGCTAATACCAAGACCAATTTTTATTTCAACAAAGTTAATTCTTGCAAATATGATACTGAGTTGAGTGGGGATTTTCTGGGAGAGGAGGGAGCTGGGGAGAGTTCCCAGGGGACACGGCAGGGAGGGGGATGGGGAGCCAGAGCAGGGGGAGGTGGATTCCTGGGGTGGCTGCCTGACACACCGGGTGACCCAGCCTTGCCCCTGGCCTCACAGTCCCCTCTATCTGTCCCCCCATATCTGGGACCAGGCAAGAGCTCTTCGCTCTGCATTCTAAGGTCCCTCCCAGCTGACATTCTGTACTCCAAGGTCCTTCCCAGCTTACAAGTTGCCACCCCAGCCAAGACTGATGAGGATTTGGAGATATGAACTTGGAGCCGGCTTTGGGGGGCGGTGGCTGTGATTGGGGGAAGGGGAACAAGTCATGGGGCTTTAGAGTTGAAAGGAAAGAGCCCTGGGCTGGGAACGAGGACATCTGGCCCACATTTCAGCTCTGGCATGAACTCCTTATATGAGACAGGAGTCAAAGCACTTCTCTCTGGGCCTCAGTTTCCCCCAGGGGGCTTATACCTTTGCTCGATTCAAAAAACATTGATTAAGAACCTGATTTGAGAGACCAGGTCCTGTGATGAAAAGAGTTCTCGATTTAAAGAAAGAATACCTGAGTTCAAATCCCAGTTCTATTATTGCTTATTTGACCTTGGGAAAGCCCTTTAAGCATCTCTGTGCCTCAGTTTCCTCATCTTTAAATTTTACTCATCTTGATGACTTCTGGGGCTGCTTCCACGATCCTATAAAAAACCATCTCACTTCTCTGGGCCTCAGTTTCTTCACCTGTGAAACAGAATAATCACCTGCGTACAGCAAAGCATAAAGTGCTATAAAATGCAAATCATTGTTAATGAACTTTTATGGACACCTTTAATTCTCCCATAACCATTACACATCATCATGCTTTTCCCCTCCCCCAGAAAGCCAAGCCTTCTCTCCATCCATTCCCTCCTTCCCCCTCCCCTTCTTCCTTCCCACTCTCTGAATCCTGACCAACCTTTGGAATCTAGCTTGCCTCTCCTCCTCCAGGAAGCCTTGTTGGTGTCTTTGTCTTCCCAGCATCCAGCGTGGTTTTTCCCACCCACCCCACCCTCTCCCTCCACTGAAATCCTGTGATAATCATGGCCAGTGCCAGTCGACCCGATCCTCGGTCCCTTATGAGCTGCCCCAGGTTTGTGAGCCCATTTGACTGTGAGCATCATGAGGACAAGTGAGTTCTCAAATTCTATGGTCCATCTCTGATGTCTCGTTTTCTGTGTTCTAAGGTTCCTTCCAGATCTGAGATTCTGGATTCACAGAACAGCCACCTTCTTGTACTTAAGAAGCTGACTTTTTTAACCCAAGTGTAAGACTTGACATTTTCCCTATTAAAGGTTATTTCCTTAGAGGACACACAATGCCCTAGCATCCTGATTTTCCCAGCCAACAAATTAGCTCTCCCTCCCAGTTTTGTGTTGCCTGCAAATCTGGTATGTATACCTTTATCTGAGTCACTGATAAAAAGAAAACACCCCATGCTCACCAGCACATGGCCAAGACCAGATAGATCCCTGGGGCCCTTCCCTGGAGACCCCTTTCTAAATTGATCTCCAGCCAGTACTCTTCGAGTCTGGCCATGCACATGGTTCTGAATTCAGCCAATTGTCCACCATTTGGCCCGCTTCTCTCCATCTTTCCCATGAGAATGGCTTTGTGGATGATTTTGTTAAAATCTGCATCCTCTCCACCTACAGCCTCAACGACCTAGAAACCCAGGCCAGAAAGGAAATAAGGATAGTCTGGTGTGTTCTGAGGCTTCTCTCAGCTGCGATCTCCCCAGCACAAGGGTTGTGTCCAGGAATGGGAACTGGGGGCTCAGAGTAGACTTATTGACTCTTCATCTCCTACCTTGGGGATGCAAGGACAAATGAGGGGATGGTGGGAAAGGGCCAGGAAATGTTCTAGTCCCTGGGGAGGATCCCCCAAGCTCCACTGTGTGTGTGTGGAATGGGGGCGGGCTGAGCCCAGCCTCCTCCCCAGCCCTCCCCCACAGATGGTATTAAGTCCACTTATGGAAATGACTTGGACGCTGGAAGTGGGGGGAGGAAGGGGGCAGAGAGCACTTTCATCTCTGGGTCTGCTCCTCCTCATTCCTTGGCAGTTTAGAAAGACAGTGGACATAATGGATGGCTAAGGGGGCACGGAAGGGACCTCGAGTCAGGGAGAAGAGTCAAAAATTCCCCTTGATGATGACCAAATGCCTGGCCCAGCTACCGGTGCCCCTGATAGTGATGAGGTCTGATGGGCCCTCCCTGTTCTCCCCTCCTCCCCCAGTCCTCCCAGCTTGGGGCCAGCAGTTGGGAAAGGGGATGTCCAAGAAGGCTTCTGCTTCTCCAGCTCACCTGCAGGGCTGAAGCTAGGGGCGGCTCACTGTTCTCAGCCTCAGTTTCCTCAGATATAAAATGAGCAGGAAGATAAAAAGTGCACTTGGCTTCGAGTCTGGAGCCCTGAGTTCAAAACCCACCTTGGTGCACTAAGCTGACTCTAGTGAAGAAGATCTTGAGTTCACACTTCCTAGCTGTGTGACCTTGGATTAGTCACTTCAGCATGTTTGCCTCAGTTTTCCTGTCTGTGAAATGGGTATAACAGGGCTCACCTCCCAGGCTTGTGAGGATCAAATGAGATAATAATTGTAAAGTACCCAGCATAGAGCCTGGCACATAACCGACATCACATAAATGCTAGTTGTTGTCATTATTACCTGTATCGCTCTGGGGAGGTCACTGCCTTCCGAGCCTTGGTTTCTCTAGCTGTAAAATGGAGCTAATCATGAGAATCAAATGAAGACATGAGTCCTGGGCTCAATCCTGATTTTGGAGCTTCCAGATGTGTTCGATGGGGGCAGCTAGGTGGCGCAGTGGATAAAGCACTGGCCTTGGATTCAGGAGGACCTGAGCTCAGATCCAGCCTCAGACACTTGACACTTAACTAGCTGTGTGACCTTGGGCAAGTCACTTAACCCTCATTGTTCTGGGGAAAAAAAAAGAAGTCCACCGACCCTCTGCTTTGGATTCTATTAAACATCCATCTCACTGATGTCTGTAAAGCCCAAAAGAGCCAATGGCTACAAAGGGCTCTGAAAACTTCCAGCAGGTCAGTGATCATCATCATTCTTATTATGAATGCTGTTACTCGTGTTATTATTCTTATTAATAAGAATACGAAGAGCTAGCGTTTGGGATGCAGTGAATAGAGGGCTGGACCTGAAGACAAGAAGACCTGAGTTCAAATCCAGCCCCAGACAGTCACTGGCTGTTTGACCCTGGGCAAGTCACTTGACCTCTCTGTCTGCCTCAGTTTTCTCATCTGTAAAATGAAGGTACTAACAGCACCTTCCTCCCAGGCTCATTGTGAGGATGAGACAAGATGGTATGTGTAAAGCCTTCTTTAAATGCTAGCGCTTCTCGTTGTTGTTACATAAGGCAGGATAGAGTTAGTTTTATGGAGAGACTCTGAACTAGCCCTTTCAGAAGCTCTACAGGGATTGGGACCTGAGTTTCAGATCATCCTCTTTTCCCTGATCCCCTCAGGGGCCCCCGGGGTTGGGTGGGGGGCTCAACTGCTGCTCTCTGTGACCAGATGTGGCCGTATCAGGGCGGCTGCAACAGGGCTAGGGAGAGGGCACAGCCAGCCGCGTGATTGGCACCCGGCCCCTCGACAAAGTTGAACCAGCTGAGCTGTGTCAGGCCCAGAAGGGGGAGGTTTGGGAGGGGGCCTGAAAGCCTGCCCCCTCCTCTTCCCCCCATCCTGATCTGTCACTGCCCCCGGCCGTTATCTACCCACTGCCCGCTGGAATCACAAACACATTTTTGAGTGAAGGACTGACCTCTGAAAAGTTAGGAGAGGGGCCCTGATGCCGCCCAGCTGTAGGACCCGGGGACCCACAGCGGCTGCGGCCCGAGGCCAGAACCCCAGCCTAGAACCCAGTGTCCAGGGCCCCGAGGGCAGCCCAGAACCTGGGTTAGACCCCAGAGCCCACACTTAGGACCAGAGGACAGTGTGGAGCCCAGAGCTCAGCCCAGAGCCCAGCCCAGAGCCCAGCCTGGAGGTGAGTCCACAGGACAGCCTGGAGTCTAAGCCAGGGCCAAGACCCCGGGCCAGAGGCAAGGCCTGGGGTCCAGATTGCTCCCCATTCCCACCCCAACTCACACTCACAGGCATAGTCACAGGCACATGGAGGCACACACACCCAGGCACACACACTCAGAGGTATACACACCCAGGCACACTCATAGACACACACAGCCAGGCACACACACTCAGAGGTACACTGAGGCATACACATGGGCATATAAACTCAGGGGTACACACACGCAGGCACACTCATAGGCACACACACTCAGAGGTACACACACCCAGGCACACACGCACTCACAAGTGCACTGAGGCACACCCACCCATGTGGGCACACCCACATTCAGAGGTACACACTCTCACAAGTACACACACACTCCCAAGCACACATTCAGACACAGGGGGAGGGTAGCAGCCAATCTCTGGGGGCCCTTGGGCTCTTCCCACTGTTCAGACTCCCCTCCCCACCCGAACACTCAGAGCCAGGCTGGGGTGGGCGGGGGGAGTCTGGGGAGAAATGGGCTGTGACTGGGGGGGAGTTGCTACCCCCTCCGGGTGGGAAGGCAAACAGTGTCAGCTTTCCTAATGAGCAGGAACTGAAGCCGCGGGGAGCAGCAAACGGGAGCAAACCCATTCTTCATCCTGACATGTTTGACAGGCCAGGCAGGAGGGAGGGGCTGGGGGGAGGGGGAGGAGAGCAGGGGGAAGGAAGGAGGCAAAGACAGAGACAAGAAGGAGGCAGAGATGCACTCACCAAGCCAGAGACAGAGAAACACAAAGGGAGAGACACACAGAGAGAAAGACAACAGAGAGACAGAACAGAGAGAGATTGAGAGACAGGGAGAAACAGAGACAGGCACAGAGAGGGGGAGAGACAGTGAGAGAGATGGAGAGATAGGGAGAAACAGAAACAGAGAGAACAGAAAGAGAAATGGAGAGACAGAAACAGAGACAGACAGAGAGACAGAACAGAGAGAGAGATAGAGACAGGGAGAAACAGACAGACATAGAGACAGAACAGAAAGAGAGATGAAGAGACAGGGAGAAACAGACACAGAGACAGAACAGAGAGAGATGGAGAGACAGGGAGAAACAGACACAGAGACGGGGAGAGACAGTGAGAGACACAGGGGCACAGACAGAGACAGGAGGGCACAGGGGAAAAAGGAGATAGAAGAGAGAGATAAAGAGACCCCAAGACCCGGAGAGGCAGACAGGGAGAGCAGCTCCTCCCCTAATTGTGGGTCCCAGGGCTTCTACCCACTCTTGACAGGCAGGGAGCTGAGCACGAGATCAGACTTGCCTTTATCACCCTAATCTTCTCTGTCACAACACAGAACACGGAGGAACCGGCCCCTCGCGCCCCCGCAGACAAAGAGGCCACCGGGGGAGGATCCCCCAAACTCGTCCCCCAAACACTCTGCC